>NC_139725.1:55268743-56468743 GCF_964211835.1 Anser anser
CTCAGCAGTCACTCAATAGCTATTATACAGCACTTGTTTTTCCAAGTGCCTAAACAGAAAAAGCAAACAAGTGTATTTGAATGGTAAAAAAAACAGACTTGGAACCTAAATCCTGAAATGTGTTAAAGAGCCTAATCCCCTCTGGTGCCTAAATGCTTATAAGCATGTGGATTAATGTGACTGGCTTTAGGTCCACTGTTATGAAACCACATGCTTTGTATATTTTTGTGTTAATATTAGTTTCCCTTGTCTTTGAAAGACAGAACTTCAACATCATGGCAGTTGGAGGGACCACACTTCTTTTTTTTCTAGTCACACACAGCTTTCCTTTTGTTTCTTGCATCTCCACAGGTAACCATTATTTTTCAAAAACAGTTGGTAATGGCAGTTTAAATCTGCTAGATAATACTTGTAATATCATTAGGTGTAGATTATGCAGCTTTAGTGACTTTCATATATTCATATGAAATACATAAATTCAGATACCCTAAGTATTTCCTCATCTGTTTCTATCAATAGGATTTATTTATTTGTGTCACAGTGTTTCTTTCTTGTTAATTGCTTCAAGTTATTTTATGTAATTAAAGACAGATGGTAAAGCAAAGTTCAGTATCTCATCCATTTGTTAATCAGTGGCTTATGCAGCACTATAAATGTAGCAGGGATGTTATGATTTTTGGGTTTTTGTGTGCTGTGCTTTAAATTAAATGCTGGGACCAATTCCTAGTTACTCTGAAGCCAATGACAAAAACTGCCATTGACCAGGATCTCACAGTGGGAGACCATGGATGGGGAGAGCTGCGAGCCAGCTCAGTGTGGTGTTTATGCTTTACAGAGGCACACAGCTCTCCCTCTCAGGCCCAGGTCTTGCCCAGACCTCCGCATCAATAGCTTCCACTGCATGTCCGTGGGAAATGAGTGGCCAGGTCAGGATGTTAACAAAGGTGTTTGTTCTCCTGTCTTTGTGGAAACCTAACTCTCATCTCGGAATTCTTTGGGTTTATTCTATTTTGGGGTGGGTTTTGTTGGTACTTTTTTTCCATATGCAAGGGAGCAAAACATCTGTTTTCATTAAGGACATCTTGTTCTTCAGATTAGAGAAAACCACCAAGAAAGGGAGAACAAACAAAAGTCTCCAGAGGAGAAGGAGGCCCACCACGTGCTCCCCCTGAGCAGCCATCTTCATCTGATTGAGTGCTGCCTGCAGCCACAGCCCGCGGGCAGCCCCCAAGCCACACCAGCTCCCTCCCTCCTGCACCACACACTTCACACCACTCCTAACTTACTCGTGGGCTTATTTTACCCAAGAAGAAAACATTAATGGCATCCTTGCCTGGTTTGCCCGTCTGCCCGCTTTTCCCACATAATGGGAGGAGTGAGAGACCATTCACATAGCCACATAGCCACCAGTGGCAGCAAAGTGTTACCGACCAACTTGCTTCTCAACTGTCTGCTCCCATCTTTCAGTCCAACAAGCAATTTTGCTTTATCTGTTTTGACTCAGTACTAGGCTGCTCCTATTGTTTCTCACATTCTTGCATTTCCACCAGAGTATGTGACTGACAGAAATGCAATGCCTCAATTAGCCTTACAAGAGGTGTGCTGGGAATTGCAAGTCGGCCTAAAGATTTATGTGTTGCACCAAATTATTGTAACTGACACACCACTTCCAGCAAGCCAGTTTGGAAATATCAGAATCTCCCCCAGCCCCTCTCCTCCCCCCTTTCTTGAGAAGGCCAAATTAGAGAGAGCAAGGATTTCTCATTGCTACCATGAGTCATGCTCATACTGAGCACATGGCTGGTGAGGTCAGCGACAAGGGTTACTGGACTTGGGCTATAGAAAAAATGGATTCTGCTAAATGACAGAGCAGTTAGAGCAACATGAATAAAGGGGAAGAATGCAGAAGCCACTGAGGTCCCTAAACCACAGGCGGAAGGGAAGCGGAGAGAGATTCATGCTTCTTGGAAGAATGAGCAGACAGGTGGCATGGGACACTTTGTTCTTTTATTCACATAACCTTCTGGCCCCTACCATCAGTTGTGTGTCCGCCCCCCCCGTCCCTCCCCCATTCACACACCCCCAGCCATAAATGTTCACAAAAACAACAAATTCACCTACTTCACTTAGCCTAGGAAGGGATTTTTGAACACATTAGCACTACTCATCCTCAGGAACATGCACTGAGGCATATTTGAAAATAAAAGGGCAATTCCTGCCAAGTAGGTGTCATGCATAATCCCTACTCAAAATGCAGATATTCAACTTTAAGCACACACTTAAGTCCTGTGGTGGCTTAAGTTCTGGGCTGCTGCAAGGAAAGTTAACATCCCAGCCCGACCCAGTACAAGTCCCAAGAAAGACAATATAATTTAAGCAAACTGTAATGTCACAACCAACAAAGGATTACCCACACCAGCAATCAAACAGTGTATTGTAGGATGGTACTTGGATTGCTGAGTCTATTACAACAGGTGCTTTTTTTTTTTTTTTTTTTCATGTGTGTTCCTGTAAATCAAGCTTCTTCCTTCAGGAAACCAGCAGTATTTGGCACCTATTGTAAGAGATGACAATTGAAATTTCCAAACTGCTTTAACCACAAAGAAAAAAATCTTCTGATGTTGTTGTTGAAATACAACTTTCAGTTTTAAAGGTTGATTGTCCTTTTTTTATTATTATTATTGTTAAATGCTAAAGCAGCAAGCAGAGACACTTTACAGTCTATTGCACCGGGCTCTTTTTCAGTAGTTTGGCTCCTGCCAACAGCAGGTTCAGAACTGCCAATTCTAATTAAAAACTTAATTTTAAAGATACATTCAACAGTTTATTCATGGCAGTAAGTCCTTCCCACCCTCAGAAATTTAAATTGTTAGATTGAGCAAATGGATACAGTTCCTTTTCTAATGATTCCCAACTAATGACTTTAGCTAATTGTTTCGGCAATTCACGATTGATCTCCTATGCCTATTGAAATCATTTTCTTCTTTTAGACCAGTCACCTAGAGTGGACTCCCTGAGTTGTGTCTGTTTCTTTGCTTGGGTTTTATTGCATTTTATTTTCCTTTGTAATTTTGTATTCCATCAGTTTAAAAATAGCAAAGATTATTCCCCCCCTCAGAAGTGACAAATCCTTTTAGTACTCCCAGTTGTAACAGACAAAAAGTTGTCATCATAAACTCTGTATAAGTACCATTGTGAAATCTATGATTTATAAACATACACTATTGCAAAAACTATTTTGATAACCCATGACTCTCCCTGCTGTGGTCAGCTCTAAGCCTAAGAAATAAAGGATGAGTGAAACAGTTTTCTGCCTTCTAGATTCAGTGTGAAAATACCAGCTTCAACAGCAAAGTTCTTTCTGAGCATCAGCTCTAGAAATGGCAGACGTATGGATGTCTAGATTTTGCTTTGGGTTATTTCTAGGCCACTAAGGCACACACACTGAATGGAATTTCAAAGGAGCAGAATGCATCCTAACCTTTGGATTCACTGTGTGCTTACGATTATTAATAAAAAACAAAAACAAAAAAACAAAACAAAAAAAAAACCAGCATGCTGAGTATGTATTTGCATCATAGAAGGAGAGTAATGGCTACTATTATAATATGACTGTATACACTTGTTATCTTCCATCCTTTATAAGCTTTTCAGATTGAAAAAAAAAATAGATTGGGTGTTCTATTAAGCGAACATAAGAGAACATATCTTTATTATTTGGTTATTTGAGTTTAAAGAAATAATTTTACTTGTCTTCCTCAGTATGATAATCATTAGCTATTAGTAGGGCCAGTTACAAGCAGTAAGTCTTCTGAATAACTCTTATACCAAAAAAAAAAAAACATTACAATTCATTAAATTCATTAAAGCTCTACCTGCATTCTCACATTGCTATAAATACACCCCTGTCACTTGGTAAAGTCTGATGTTTGCATTTACCAACGGGTTTTAAAGCATGACATAGGCTAGGATGTCCTAAAGAGTTTCTGACTAGAGACAGCATCTTAATAAATGTTGTCATTGAGACTCAGCCCTGCTTTCTGATTACACGGTCCACCTCTTGGTTTTGGTGGCTGAATAACAGCCCTGAGGCAAGTACAACTGTTAACATTTAAAAGTGCTAGCTTGAAAATATTGAATGCATTTTTAGCTACTTGTAACACCGTTAAGCTGTTGGAGAAGAAAAGAAAAGAAAAAAAGTTGATCCTATCTGCCCAGCCAGTTCCTCCACAGACCTCCAGCAGACACTCCCCAGGTCTTTGGTGGTCTACAGACCACAGTTTGAAATCCACTGGACTACAGAAATGTTGTAACACTTAAAGCATCTCAAAGTTCTCCACACCTGTATTCTTTTTTACAGAAGGAGACAGATCAGGCTTCAGTCGCAAGATAATAAAGAGGTATAATTTTAACCCAGAGACATTTAACTAAACCACCAATATATTCTCTTAATTCAAAGCAGGAATAAGGGGAACATCTCCAAATCCAAAGAATGTATTATATCATCAACTCCTTGTTTTTAAGTGGTTCCAAATCATCACAAAGATTGTGTAAGAGCAGCTGATTCCCAATATAGATATCCTTTTCTTGGGCACTAAGTCATGCCAAGACCCTGGCTGAAATTTTACAAGGAGCGTCTCTGATTGTACTTTAAATAATGGTTATTAGTCATAAGGATTGGCTACCTTTCTTTTCTTTGAAAAGCTGCTATAAATATACCATCATTTATTCATTTCTGGAATCATCACATCCTCCTCCAAAAGAGTTATGTTAAATTTCCAAAATCTAACAGCATACGTTGTGGGGCATGTGTTTAGACATACAAGTTTAAGCTCTGAAGTATACGTAGATCATGTTCACCTAGAAGTAAGCATGTGAGTCTTTTCTGCAAGTTCCTGAAGGTGGAGTTTCCTCTTCATTAATTTAAAACAACTTCAACCTTGAATAAATACAATCTGATAATTACTTTTAGTATTGCACTGGTGTACTAGTTCTGAGGTCCAGTCATTAACTAGGACTCCAAGTTAGTAAGAGCTGTATGGACTCTGGGAAAGAAAATATTCGCTAACCTAAGTGTTTGTAATGTAAACTCTTAATTTAAAATTCATTAATTTTACACATCACCTTACATAACAATCACAATGCCATAAAAGAGTGAACACATGCTTGTAATTAAAGCCATGGCAGTCTCATCCCATTGTATGAAAAATAGCTCTATCATAATGGTCCTGAGTTCATGCCAGAATAGCAGCTAATCATGGGAGAGAGATGATCTAACACTTACAGAACATGAAAATAGAAATGCAACGTTCTGGTTCCAGCCTATTTTCTCTAGACTTGCTGGGTGATCTTGTGCGTGCTACTTAAGCCTTCAGTCCCTCAATTTACCCATCTGCAGAACAGCAATAACAGTATTTATCTGAGTCAGAAAAGTTTTGTAAGAATAAATCCATAAATCACTGTCTCTTACGTACTCATAACAAGCTTTCTATGTAGCACTCGTCATAGATACTCTTAAGAAGCACACATGGACTACTGATTTTAGCCCCATAATACTTCTGAAAAGTAGAGTTCTGAGAATATGTTGGCGGAATAAAAAGAACTATCATGGTCAAATCATTTCTATTCCTCTGCTATTTGTATTTCACCTCTGATAAGCAATAAGGATAAAGTTAATCAAGGGCATTTTGTAATTTCTTGCATTATAACAGTTTAGCAAATATATATTCAGAAAGTTAGACCAAGTTTTTCTACATAGAAATTGTAGAGCAATTCCTTTGATTCTTTATCTACATATTGTTTTCATAAGAGACAACAAATTATTTGTAAATGAACAGGGTCACAATAATATCTTAGAAGATATTCTGTTAAATGTTACTGTGGATGATTTTTCATCTGAAAAGAATGCATAAATACTGCTCAGTAGCCATAGTGTCACTATGTGCTTGTACCTAGCAGGAAATGCTGGTGCCAGATCACCAAGGTCAGTTGTCCCATTCACTGACAAAATCATTCATGATATGAGAATGAATGAAGTGTCTTGAAAGTCTCTGAATCTCTGAGCAAGTTTCACAGTTCAGGATAGAGCCAGTCTATCAGTGGCATACTTTCAACATGTAATCATCTGTAAAGTCACGTCCTAACAGAGATAATGAGGTCCCATTCATTATTTGCCAAAGAAGTGCAGCAGTTTAAGTCTTGTTTCCCTTACTCTCCTCTGCTGGAAAATTAAGTGCTTGAAACTTGGACCTGATCCTACCTTCACTGAAGTCAATAACAAGACACCACCTGATTTCAGGGGAGCAGCAGCAGACTTCTTGTGACACAGAGATCGTATTAAATTCACTTATCCTTCCTTCACAGAGTGGAAAGCAGGTCATGGGTCTGGTGTTTGCAGCAATAATGAGGAGGCTTTAGAAACTAAATGGGATGTAGCTGATGACTTTAGCACAAATTGAACTGAAGTACTAATGACTTACCAAGCATTATTCTTATCTGTTGCACAACCAGCACTTGATGATGTCCAGAAATAGTGTAACATCATACTTCGGTAAAACCCTCAAGGGTTCACTCACACCGATATAAATCAGGCAGCAACTTCACCAAAGTAATTGAATTACATAAGACTAAAATTAGTGAGGGGAGAATTAGGCCTAAAGGATCTCTCCGAGCAGTGAAAGGGAAGAAGGTGTCACCTCCTGCCGGCCCCGTCCATCCAAGAGGAGGGCAGCCCCAACCACCTGTGCTTGCAGAGAGCTTGGCCCCGGTCTGTGTTCTGTCACACAACACGTGGCAGCTTTGCGCTGGCCAAAAAAGCTGGCACTGGGTTCAGAGACAACCTGAGAAGGTGGGGCAGTCCCAAGGGAAGCTGCAATGAATATCAGGTCCTTGAATTTTACTGCAATGCCAATTCATGTCGGTCAGTCCCAGGCCAAGGTACAGGGCTGCTTTGAGCCAGTTTGCCTCAACAGGTTGCTGACACGCAGGTTGCTGTGGATATCCTAGAGATACTGTCTCTTTTTGACACTTCTCCTATCTCACTGACAAACACAGCTGCCCTCAGCAGAGGGGCATTGGCTGCTTCTAGCATCAGACCCTAATTGCCTGTATTTAGTGCAGGGTATTGAGATTGGTTTTCCTTCAGCGTGTTAACACGCTACTGATATACGTTATTTAATCTTTGATGAAAACACAATTTTCTCGGTCAAGTACTAGCTCTACTCCTTCTTAGGCATGTCACATTCCCCACTATGACCCTCGGTGTGCAGCAGACACACTGCCCCACCATACCCTCCCCAATTCCCACTGAGCTCCTGCCCCCTTGCAAGGTCCCTCGCAGCAGCATCGCGGTGTGGCAGCACTGGGACAGCCAGCAAGGCTGCAGGGTCCCCACCAGTACAACGTCTGGCTGAGTCAGGGAGAGCTGGTCTAGTACCAGGAACTAAAAACTGATCATCGAGCAACTGATGCCAACAGAGCTATATCCTCATCAATGAGTGCTTCTATCTTCTGAGCCCAGAGAGACTCAAAGTGTCATCATCCAGCCCTTTTATACCTTTTTACAAGAACCCAGTATCTTGTTCTATTGAGAGAGCCACAGTATTTCAAAGCAAGTAGCATGTTCAGCAAAGACCCTTGACTCATTCACGCTTTTATACATTGCAAATGCTGGTACTTCTATAGCTGTGGGCATCCTTTTTTATGAACTAAAAGCTGAAATTAAAGATGAACTGTTCCTGTGGAAAAAAAATAGCATTCATTGTAATAAACAACTCTGGTTTGTCATTCTAGGGGGTCTTTTACATTGTGAATAAACTGTTCTCCAGTGTTATATCTTTAAGAAGTATTTCAGCTGTTTTATAACTATCTGCAAATCAGCATCTTACATGGTTCAGAACAATTAACTAAATTGGAGATTTAAACTAAATCAATGCTCAGCAGAGCTGCAGCCTTATTTTAAATGCTGAACCACACTACAAAAAAAGCTTTATTAGAAAGTAAAGAGAGTGCTATTTTTTCAGCTAGAACATGCGTGTGCATATAAAGGCAAAATATTATTCACAGCAAATGTTGCAGATGAAATACTAGATTACGAACACTAAAGTTCTCTTATATTCATTTAGATTAGGGACAATAAATTTTGCATTTTTCTGAAATACCTTACACCTGAGAAGCTTTAAATAAATTGCAATAATTAAGTCATCACTGTGATATATGTCTCCACTTACAGATGGGTAAACTGAGACTGAAAGTGGTTATTTGTGCCAATTTGTGCCTTACCCAATCAATCAAAGAACAAAACAGCACAGAACTTATGATGTCCTGGCTTCCACTTCACTGGTCAAACTTTTACCAGATCATTCTCATGCCAAGAGGACCTCATGCTAACAACCTCATTGTATTTGAGAGTAGGTCCGAGAGCTTTCGACTCCATTATTGCAGTAACACTTCATCACTTGTATTCCTGCCCATTAGTTTAGCATATACAAATATTTTTACAGCCAAATAAAATAAATTCAGGAATTCACGTATTTTTATTAATCATATTGTTTTCCAAGCACCTCAATTAAAATACCACTGGACGTCTTTCTCTCATTTGTCAAAAGTCCCAGTAAGCTTATTTCCCTTTTATGTGGTACTGAATTATTTACTCTTCATTTTCTACACAAAACAAGCCTTGACTAGTAACTAGATGGCAGACATGACATGTCCAAAGCCCAGAAACCTGTTCATTTGACTTCATTGGTCTGTTGGGGGTTTGGCTTTTTTCCTGATCTTGCATATGCTATCTCCGTCTTTCTCCAAATGCATCAGCCAGCCTGCCTGAGCTAGTCACAGGCAGGATTAGTAAAATTAGGCATCCACAGATGTTAGGCTACCAAAAATGAATACCAATGATGTGGAAGTATTTCAGAAGCTTTCATTATGGGGGGAGGGGGGGGAATACAGCATTTAGCCAGGTGGAGAGCCTTCTGCTGCACCTCCAGTGCCTTGTAAGACCCTGCTCTTTCCTCAGAGCAGCTGGGGCAGTCTCTGAGCCAGGATCCAGGCCAAAGCTTAGCTGGGAGGTGGCAGGATATCAGCAGAGGCCAGGTGTTGGGCTACTCCTGCACAATAACTTATCTGCATGAAAAGAAATTGCAGGCTTTATAGGAATTAGCAGCAGTGTGGCTAATGAGGATAGAGCAGCCTGATCTGTGGAAGTGTTGAGCAACCACAACTCCCATTTACTTCAGCACTTTTTCAGATCAGACCCTCAGGGTTATTTGCTTCTTGGAATAAGCCAGTTGTGGTCTACATCAGCCTTTCCTCTTGGCAGTAAGGGCCCAAGCCAATCCTTGCTGGCTTTGACCAGCCATAATCAGCACGGCTCCCAATCACAGACGGTCATGCAGTTATTTTTAGTGTATCAAATACACCTAGAGAATAAAGGCACAGTTTTTGCAGTGATTGAAATGCCTCTTTCCTCTTGTTTAATGCATTTCTCTCTCCAGGCTTAGTAGACTGTTGTTGTTGTTGACAAACTACAACTCCCACTTGTCACTGGGCAGTCTATGCTTCAGAGAAAAGAGCCAGCCAGATGATAAAAGCTGTAGAGGAATTGTTTATTTTATCACTTCGTTTATCTTTTCAGTCTTATTGTTCTGTCAAGTAATCGAGAGATGAAGGGCTACATCCCAATTACACTTTGATTTGATTCAGACAGCCTAAGAAAGATGGGAAAGATGGGTGGCTGCCATGTACTACGCCCATTCCCACTGCTGTCCTTAAGAAGGACATTTGTTCATTTCTTCTCATTTCTGGCTACACACTAGGAAGGGCCAATGAATTGAAATTTTCTGCAAGGTGATCTGAGTTATTTTCTCTTTTGCATCAGTAGGAAAGAAGAGTAACCAAACAGAACAATATAGGGTTATTTTCCTCTGATTTACAAAATATTTTTTTCCCCCGCAAACTTTCCTACTGCCCTACATCATGCCATTGATTTATTTATTTTCATGAGTGGAAAGCTCATCCTCTAGCAGCCTGATTCACTGAGATATGTGCCATCCCATTTGTGTGTTCTTCCAAAGAGTTCATCTGATAGGTTTACATAAGGTGAGAAAATAACCTGACAGATGGATTGATTTTCCAAAATCTTTTGAGTTTTCTACAAAATTTTCCTGAGTCTCATTGACATGAGTTTAAATTTCCCTGAAAAAGTGAAACAGAGGGATCTACCCAACCAAATCCAATTGCTTCCCAACTAGGTTCCCCACCTGTGTGCAAATCCCTCCTTTGTCTGACTTAGTATATAGATATAGGCACGGGGCTCCCACATGACTACTTCAGTTGCTGGCTGTTTTGCAGTTTCTCTGCCCCTCTCCAGACCTCTTTCCCCATTTTCTGCCAACCTGTACTCTCTCCCCTCTCTCATCTGCTCCCCTGGTATAGCTCTAAAAATGTACTCAAACAATCCTGACCAGCTCTATGGACCTGTGCAGTGATGAGGAAAATCTGGCTATCAGAGGACTATTTGTCACAGGCATTGAACTCAGCTCAGAGTCACATTAGTTCCTCATAATGAGCTTCAAGGGTATTTGGGATGGGCTGACAACCTATCTCAACCAAAGTTAACTCCCATTCACTGGGAGTATGAGGAGGTGGTGCCAGTAACATTGCAGGGTTCACAAATACAACACAACTTGTCATAACAAGTTGCTCTGGCAATATCTGTTAGCAGCCCACAGAACTATGTAACACTTAAGCCAGATATAGCCATAATATATTTTTCTGCACTGAACTGTAGCTATTTGTACCTTTCGTAGACAGCAACATATATTATTTGCTGCTGGCCTCAGAAAACCCCACCATTTCTTTCAGAGAACATTTGCATTTCTCTGGCATTAGTCTACAATGCCATGCCAGGTACATCTCAGGAACAGCCTTTTTTGGAGATGTCAGTCTCAGAATTGCATCAAATTCCTTCAGACACTTTTGTCGAAGCTCAGCCAGTGTCAGAGTCTGGTTCCAGAGATCACTGCTTCTAAATCAATGGAGCTAATTTCTTACGTGATCTCCCCCCAGTTTCACCATTGCTCCAAATCCTTAACAGCATTGCGTCCGGGTTCATATACTCTATACAGCATTGGGGAAGCAGGCCTAGCACCACCAGGCAAGACAAGATAAATATAATTTTGACTTCTGAGCTCATCAGTATAACCATTTCAGTGTCTTACTGCCACTGATGTACTTGCACTGATCAACCAAGTCTCATGTAAGCAGTGAGGTAATGTCAGCATGACTATTCTACCACAAATGTAGTCTATAAAGAGGGGTAGATGATAGGGAAGGAGATGAATTATCTCATGTGCTCCATCAACAACCTGTCGCAAGTCACAATTCTTTTATGCTTTTAGCTTTCTGCAACAGTGCTGGATGAAAGGTGAGCACAAAGAGAACTTCCGCAGTAAACATGACATGCAAATATCTCTTTTGGGATATGGGAGCCCTTTTGGGTGTCTATTGAGATGAAAAAGTCAAAGGAGGTTAATGCATGCCACAGCTATGCCATACCCTTACTCTGGCTTTAGTAAGCCTGGTGGGTTTTTCCACTGAAAGAGCAAGGGATTTTCCTATCAGAAGGCAATCGATATCAGCAGATCTCCCAGCTTATCTAGACTTTGCATCTCTTCCAATTTAAATGCTACATCAGTAGTTATTAAGCCTGCATTGCAAAGAAATAAAACTAGGGAAGACATTCTGGAGGGTGCTCTGGATTCTATTAAAGGATTAAATTTCTCACTATATTACACTTTTTCCATATGGCTGAAATCTGGAGCTGCATAATACGGTGAATTCGCTCATATACTGCTAGTGGTATAATCCCAGATGGTGACAAATGACCCCGTTCCAAAAGCAATGTATAGATATTTAAGACACCGAAGCTCAGCCATGCTCTTGGGATATTCCCCCCAAACAATGAATGACTGGCAGATAACATAATGTTTAACTTCTGCCTTCACTTTTGTACATGTTTCATGGCTAACGCTGCAGAGTTACTCATTTGTTAAGTACTCGGCCTTATAATAGCGTACAGATGACACGAGATATTCCCTTAGCCGCCACCAAATGATCTCCTTTGGTCCACAGAGGTCAGCTGTGGTGCATACAGTGTGTCGCTATCTGTGTGTAAGGATATGCTCTGGCACGCTAGAAGTGAGCTGATAACATCTTACCCCTGCTTGGGCCCTTCAGCTGCCTCTTGGGGAAGCGGGAAAGGCTGCCAAGCTCAAGATGTGCTGCATCCTGCAATTTGGCTTTACCGAGAAGTACAACCCCTCCCCCAAACTCACCCACGCAATTCTTTACCCCAAGAAGAGGTCATCACACAAGATGTAGATAGGAGGGAAAGAGACTGCACACTTGACTCTAACTGCAAAAGAGAAAAGTCTAGAGCCCTCTTGAGATGTTGTGTAAAGAGAAAGCAATCTGGGCTGTCTCCATTTTTACAGAAAGACCTCTGTGCTCTTGTGGACTTCGTGGCCTGCCAGATGGAGACAGCTCCAAGTAACACTGAGCTTTTTGCTGCAGAAAACCAAGGAGAACTATAACCCCAAGTACTGCAGGTGTAGGAGGGAATGCTTGCTCAGATGATGATTCATGTCAGCATCTGAATAAATAAGGTCAGACAGCCAGAGATTATTCCAGTGAAGGGGAGTTGATTTGTTTGGGGGGCAGAAAGGAGGGGCTGTTTGTTTGTTTCATATCATTATAGTGAAACCCTGCCCTGCTCTGAATTTTTTTTCAAGTAGCTCCCATTTATTTTAATTAGGACCTCAGTTTAGCAAAACATTTAACTGGGTGTAGCCTACCTGAACTGGAATAGTTGTATCAAACACAAAAATCCTAAGGTTAGCATATGCTGTATAGTCTGTATAAGGTAGTATTTCTATACTTATCTGCAACAGTTTTAAGGAAGACGTCCCCACTACAGATCACTAAAAATAAAAAACTACTTGCCTCAGAGGGGTGAGAAAGGATTAATTAGTTAGTGCTCGTGCAGCACTGTGAAGATACAAATCGTGGGACTGTGTTATTAGTAGGCAGAAGATGCCAACAGGAAGCAGCATTGTTAAAGGCACGAGGACTAACAATGGTTTTGTTCTCACAATTGTAAACGATTCTTCTGCTATTGAAAGGTGTTGGCCTTTCAGTCTAGGAGACTGAAATGCTCTTTCTTCACCAAAAAAAGCCTTCATGGTCTGTGCATACTTTCTCACACTCCCTCGCCCATGTTCCTCACTATTAGCTTATGGATGCTAGACAGTAGTCCATTCTCCATAGCCCTTTTATTGCTTGGCCTCTGCTTCAACTGCCAAGAAGGGTGCCATTTAGACTCAATTGTTACGGTAGCTTTTATGATCTAGACATGGTGTCTAGGATCGGAGACTTCCTAGCAATTCTGCATATGCTGCTGCACTGCCATCAGAAGAGAACGGCTCCCGGCTGCCAACAATGTGGGCAGAATTCAAAGCAGTGACCTACAGATGAAAGGCGCCCCATCCCAAAACAGGCCAGCTGAGCCATCCAGTCCCCAAATGCCAGCTCTTCACTGAATGAAACTGTATTGTGATGTGGCACTCAGAAGGAGAAAAGAAAAAGGCCATTTTAAAATATCTGCGGACAATGGCTGTCTAGAGCTGGGGCTGCAGACATCCAGACCTTGCTTACATAATATTTCTATCATGCACCATCCTCCCATCCAACTCCCCACCCCATGCCAAGGTGCTGGAGGGAGGTCCCGTTCTTATTTGTGCAGCATGAATGCAAAATCAGATGTTGGCAGAAACTTTCCATGGAAAGGTATGGGGCCTTTGGCATGCTGAGGGGAACAGCAGAGCAAGAACAACTCATAAGTAAGGGGGAAGAAGGACTAAAGAAATTAGAGTAGCTATGTCCAAGCATTTCCTCAAAAAGGTTGACTGCAGCCCTTTAAACCCAAGATTCACACAGCAAAAAGAATGCCTCAGCAGAGCAAAGCATCCTTTTTCCCTATTTCTTACATTTCTCACTTTCACAAGCAAAATCCTTTTTTTAACACAGTTGTCCTCAGCTCCTGCCACACATATGGTCCCCGTGCTCTCTCCATGCCAAATGGAGGCCAACCGAGAAAGGTGATTTTGTCACCTGGAGTTAATTTAAGCCAGTCTCTGCTGTTCTGTGCCGCTGTGCTGGGGTGGGACCTTTTCAGATGTCGGGATGATAGGAGAAAGAACAATGAAGCAGCAGAGTATGTGTGGCGGGTGGCCGAGTCATCCTATCACCATGTATTTGTGTAGTTTCTTTTAGTGCCATCCAATCTTTCCTTCTGTCCCTAAATGGCCTGTGTTGAAAATGTCCCTGCTTACAGTTGCTCAACTGGAATGAGGACAAATTGTTTGCAGTGGCCCCCTTCCAAATGCTTGTGCTGTAACTTTTGTCTTGACTAGTCTCTGGAGATATCTCTAGAGTGAGTTTCCTATGACTCGTTTGCACTACCCCAAAGTCATGTCGGGTTTTCTTCCTCTACTCTTTCAACTTTGTAGCAGGAATATTGTTTAAAACACATCACAGAGAAAGTCAGAGTGGGCAGCGCCTTAATGCTGTTATGTCACAAGTTCTCCAGTGAATTACCAGAGAGGGGGATGGGTCTCGAGGGTGCGTGAGGTTACAAAGTGGTGCTAGCAGGCGAAGAGATGCACAAGCAGAAAAAGCCACACCAAGCAGCTTTGAGTTATTAAGTACCAGTGTTATTAAGAATGCATCGCTCTCACTGCTAATACACCATCCCTTTTGTAGGTAGAAATACCTAGCCCCTTGACCCTCCTGACTGCCTTGATTCAGCACTGAAGGGGTGGTGAAGGTTCTCTTCCCCTCCACATTCACTTGTGAATTAGTCCAGGATGAGAAGTCGGCAAAAAAAAATGCGTTAACAGAGGCTGAAGAACTAAGCCAAGAAAGGAAGGGTTTACAGTTCCAAAAACCATTGGATGAAGTTTTGCACGTAGACTCATTAATAGACATTGCAGAAGAAAAGGTTCATTTCCCCCCCCTCCCCAGAAGCATGACCTATTAGACATACATATATATCTCAGTAATATTTGCTGAGGATAACTAAATTCAAAGACCATTGTTTGCCTGTTCTTAATATATGTTAAATATCAAATATTCACCAAGAGTACAATCTGATTTTAGAGAAGAAATACAGAGTTAATGCTATGAAATGGTCTCCTTTGACTCCACAAGAGCGGAAAAAACAGGCCCCTTTAAAGCATTCTCCCTTTTTCTTTCTGTGCGTTGCAGAAGATGATCAGAGCATCCCCAGGGTGAGGGAGAGCAAAGCCTGGAGATGGGATGGCTGTGGTTTTTCATGGAGCCCCTGGGCATACAAGGGCCATGGTGGGAACCAACACAGGCTCCCATGGGTCCCTCTGCCCCATGGCCAGAGCACTGCCAGCACGCAGACCCGCGGCAAGTCTCCAAGGGTGGATGTTCCCAGCTCAGCCTTCCCAGGGCTCCTAAGATGCAGGGTCACCCTCTCACACCAACCCCCTCAAAAACGCCTCACTGTGTGTAGAAACAAAGCAGAAAAGGGAGAAAAAAAGGGTGAAGGGCCTTACTGAAGGCTTCTTACAGTTATGCTTGTGGGGTTGTTCAGTTTTTTAGGTTGTACAACACACTGCAATGGCATCTCCCACTCTGTGACTGTTTCCTATTTTCTTGATTCAGCAGACAGAGGTAATCTCCACAGCAAACATATCCCTGTATTTCTTAGATAATGTTACTGGATGGAAGTAGACAGAGCATGGACAGACAAGGTTTTCCAGACACTAGGGGCTGCTCAGTGTTTTCAGACTTAGCAAATACAAGGATCCCGTCTGATTTTGCTATTATTCTGGGGAAATAAAATCTTTGCATCTTGCATTTTATTTTATTTTATTTTATTTTAAATTTTTAACCAAAGCAGTATCATACTGTGCCTCTGCCTTCCAGTTAGTCAGCCTATTGATTGCTTCCATTGCATTCGGGATGTCACAAAACACTAAGACTACTTTGTTTTTCATTAGCACTAGAGGGGAAAAATAAACAGGCTGGGCTCATGGTTTATAATTGCATATGTAATTACCACTTTAAGATCACTATTAGCAATACAAATTAGCTCACTGCCCTTTTTATCATCTCTGCAGTGCCTCAGAGAGCACATGTAAGCTGTCTCATCAGGCAGCCAGATTCTAATCTCAGGTGTGCAGAAGACAGGCCAATGTACCTCTAAAAATGGGCTGTTCTGTTTGCAAACACAGTGACCAATATTTGGAGCCATCCCTTGGCATTGACCATTCAGCTGGAAGCAGAACATGTCCAGGCCAATCTTTGGGCCAAATCCTGCTGGTAAGAATTGTGTACCAAAGTAACTTTTTGCAGTTACTCCTAGTTTGTTTTAAGTATCTCAAAGAGTCAGTCGGAAGATGCCTGCTGACACCAGGAAGGCAGAGCTTGCGCTCAGCATAATCACTTTCTTCCATATAAGTAGTAGGGATGATGAGGAGCATATTGTCAATAAAACGCAGAGGTTATTTACAATTCAACTTCTAAAAGCTGCCATAAAGCAGTGAATAGCAATGAATAAGTCCAAAGCCATTCTACTTGGTTTTGGTTTCTACTTTATTTTCCCAGAGCTCGTATTTTCAAAGGGACAAAGCAGAGACACCCAGAGGAAAGGAAGTCTGATTCTAAGAAGCTGTAAAAAGAAATGCATGGCCACAGATCAGGGAATAATTTTGTGTCTCACATGTTTTCTGACCCTATGAAGAGCAGCTTTAAAATGTTGTTCTCTTCCGTGAAGCAGACTCCATAGTTTACACAATAAGAAGGGGGGTAATCCTGAAAAAGTAGATCCATAACAAAATCTTGGTCACTGAGGCCAGAAGGACCCCCTTTCCCACCCTTCTGCCTGTGGTAGGATTGATTTAATTATTCTATAACTGTTCCTGTAGATGGGTGTCTGGCCTTGAATAACTCCAACAACAGTGATTGTCCAACGGTTCTTGGCAGCCTGTCCAACTGCCGAACAGTTCTTCTACAGTTTTGCCTAATATTTAACCTAAAACTTCCCTTCTGCTTCAGCCAATTATTATTTGTTGCATCCTTGTTGACTAATGAGAATAATTGATCTTTGTCCTCTTTATAACATTCCTTTATGTCTCCCCTTATTATGTTCCCCACACTCTTCTTGCCTTTAGGCTAAAGGTGCCAAGTTATCTTAACCTTTCCTCCTAGATCTGAATGCCAAACGTCTTACCATCTTTCATACACTCCTCTAAATTCTTCAGTTTGTCCATGTTTTTTCATACAGAATTGAATGCAGTTACTCCAGTTATGCTTTAACCAGTGCCAAGCAGAGCGCAATAATTACTTCAGTAACCTTACTGACCCCATCTAATAACAAAGGCAAAATGCAGCATGTAATTAAAATCTAAAAAAATAACTATTTTTAAAAGCTAATTGCCTTAACAATCAGAACATTCTACAGCTCAGAGAACACACACTAAAGAATTTAAAGGTTATTGTTCATTCAAAACATCTTTTTCAATTATATTCTGTATATTGTATTCTGGGCTATGAGCAGCTTTACTCCTATTAGGAACGGTCTGTACTGCATCTCTCACACTCCCTCCCCCTCTCTCCCTGGCTCAATGGGGCCCTTTCTACACTGGGGATGTGTGCTAAGGACTTCCCACTGTTGTGAGCCCTTCTCCAGCTCCACCAGTATGGCACAGCACAGAACTCCCACTCATGCTTTTAATCCTTTAGGCTATTACTACATCTTCCAGTCTCACTAATGTCAGTGGAGCAGAGCCAATGGTGAGGCATTTTAGAAAGTTTCCTTTACACAGACACAGTTTTCATCTCCTTTGCCAAGCCCGTGGTGCCCTACCTTGAACAATCCCCTTCTCTCTGTTCACTGGCTGGTCTCCTAAAAGCTCCTCTGTCCTGCAGCATGCTGCACACTCTCTTCACATTCACCGTCACCATATATGCCCATAGCGCTTTGTAACTGCATGTATGCCTGCCTTTCATTTGTCATCTCTTCAGGAATGGAAATCCTTGTCACATCCCAGCAGAAACCATGCAACTTCGCTATCATTATGCTAACAACAGCCATTCTTAGAAATACATGGATTTCTGGAATCCCCAAAAACAAGCAAATTTGGCTCCATCAACAGGAATGGCAAACTCAGACTGCAAACCAACTTAACTAAGCAGAGACATTTAATTAAATTGTCTTTCTATTACACTGATAAGCAATCAAAGCTATGACTGTTGTTAGTGGAAGTAATAGTTTCTATTCTTGTTGCTCCATAGCACCTTAATTAAATTACAATTGTTCTGTTGGAAAACACATCTGTGAGCACCTCTAAGTAGAAAACAGTGAAAAATATTCCTAACAAAACAAAAATCGATTAGTAATGCAATACTGTTTGGTAGATAGAACAAAAAGGAATTGGATTAAGGTTGCAATAGCGAAGATTCAGGCTTGACATAGAGAAAACCTGACAGTGAGGCACTGAAAAATATTAACTGTGAAAGGAGTCTCCAGTACTGAATTATCTTCTAGTACAATTGAAATGCACAGCTGCAGGAATGATACAGCCATAATTGATCCTACCTGGATCCAAACCAATGATTGAAGATCTGTTGAGGACTCTTTCAGCCCTGTTCTTCTATGATTCTACTTCGTTTTAAATTTTTAAAAATCAAGTAAAGTCCTGTTCTCATTTACAAGCATTTGAGCCTCTTATATTCTATAAAGGTTGCATATTTACAAATGAGATCAGAATTTGGCTTCTTATAATAACACACTGTAACGTGCCAGAAATTGTTCCATAACAACGAAAGAGCAAAGTACCTTGCTGTATAGGTCTTGTTCCTTAACCGATACATACCATACAAGGCAAAATAATCACTGCTTTTTATAGCAAGGTCTTGTTCAAGTATGTGTGTGTAAGATCTGCTCATATTGCTAAGTAAAATAACACATCTGCACATCCTCCACCCAGAGCAAAGGGGGCTCTGAATGATTTCAGACAGAAATACCACCTGAAAACCTACAGTGTACAACCATCCATTGGTTGGAGTCCAGGCAAACACAGACTTACAAGAGCCAGTGTGTTCGTGTGGTTCTTTGGCAGTTAGGTATTTTCTTTCTTCTTTATTTATTACAATGCTTTGGATAGTGATTAAATTTCATAGCTCAGTATTTGTTTTTTTTCACTTACCTTGAAATAAGATTTGCACACATTTTCATAACTAGTAAAAAGCTGCCAACTGGCCTTTTAAACAATTCTCAGTGCTTTCAGAAGAGTTGTTCATGGCTTCTTACATACAAGTACTTCCCTGGAGCCACTTCAGGAACTGATCCCCAGTCCCACACAAGTACAGCTTTACCCTCTCTGTCCAGGAGCAGGAAGGCACTTCTGATTAAAATATGCCAGGACACAAACATCTCCTTTGTATTACACTAGAAAATTCTGCAATAACACTCAATTTAAAGCCTATTTAGGTCAGATAGAGGCTTGCCATTAACAAAGTGAGTTTTGGGACAGGCCCTTAAAACATGGGTCTTAAGGACAGGAAAGCTGCCGTACACACCATAGTTCTTAGGGAAATCACTGAGGTCAGCAGAGGTTTATTGACTTCAGCAGATCAACGAGGTCAGCAGATGCTCAGTGGGACAAGAAATTTGTGCTGATCCAAAGCTATCAGAGAAATGAGTAAGAAGGTGGGAAGACTCTGAAAAGTGTGTGTCCTCCCCAGATGTCATTCACCTGCGGGCTGTCAGCGCTGCAGCAGCTTGGAAAGCCAAGCAGACATCCCTATTGAGCCGCGCTGCATTTTACAAGTGACTAAAGAGGTCAGCACTCCCACATCATGTAGAAATGGTGGCATGATGTGGTGTCTATTTTTAAATTAAATTTAAGATTCCATCCCCTAATTCACACAAAAGCTAACAAAATATGGTGTTTTTTTAATGATGTACAAATCAGCATTATAAAATAAATTAAGTAAATATTTCCCTTGGCAAGAAAATATGAAATACCTCATTCTGTTAACATGCAAGTTTTATATTTACAAAGCGTAAAGTGTCCCACATTTCCATAATGTATTAGTAGCATGAAATATTTTTAGCTCCAATGCCTTAAACAAAGCTGGAGTTACTGTCTGCGGTGCCCTTAAGCTATATGTCAGTCTTCACAAGACTGAAACAAAACACATAGAGCAGAGAGCAGTAACCACATTAAGGTTTAACGCTTATAAACACAGAAGATTTAACACTTGGCAAACCAAAATTCCCCTATGACCTGAAGACATGCAGATCATGACCTGAGAATTAAGCGCTGTGTTAAGCAGTCAAGCTGTCTCCCTAAGGAAAAGACAAAAATAGCAAAAGACTAGCTGAGCCATGGGGTCAGCATATGTCAGGTGCATCCAGGCCCAATTCAGAGTCGATCTGTAGCCATCCAGGGCCGACCCTGACCTAGCCCAGCCTTTCCAGCCAGGGCCTCCTAAGCAGGAGGATTTTCAGAGGCACTGAACATGCATTGTCCCCGCGGCCCCCAGGGAAGAGGAACTTCTAAGCTATCGTGCTGCCAAAGACACCAGAAGAGAAAATACCACTTTTTTCCATCCGGAATTGGAAAGATTCTGGTATTAGATGAAAGGGAAGAGACAAAGTTAAATCACTTTACCCTGTGTACTCCCAACTGCGAAAATGCCCTCTCACTCTCCCTGCCTCTGTCCAAGGGTTCCTCCCTTGCAGGTGCCACAGTCCTGAAAAGTCTGGAGATAGAGGGGAAAGAGAAGGAGAAAGGGAAATTAAAATGTGAAACAAAGTTTTTGAACTAAATGTTAAAGACCTTGCTTTAATCTGCAAGGCAGAGAAGAAGTTGCTTTGCAAAAGACGAAGGTCAGCGGAGAAACAACTCCAAACATCAGAGATGAAGAGGAGGCATGCAGGGAGAAGAGGGGAGTGTGAAACAGCTGCCTGGGGGAGCTTAAAAGGGATGCTCAGCATGCTCAAAACACTCTAATTTTGCCATAGCGGATCTGCTTGTGCCAAATTCCCACACAGAAAAATCTCAAGGACATGAGATTGACCTGGGTATCATGATTTTACTTTTGCTTTCTTCACTGCAAGCCGCATTTAACTTGTAAATAGATTTTGTTTTCTGAAGTACTTATTTTATTCCTTACAAAATATTTTTAATAGTTGATCAATATGAACTTTCTCCATGAAGTTACTATACAATTCCTGCTGGATTAAAATTGGACATTTCTCCATTTATTGGGACATTGCCAAATGCTGTTACAAGGAACGCTCAACTGTAATGAACTTTTATTCGGGGTCCCAAGGTGCTCGTTACAGAGAGGTGTATGTATACATATATATATTTTAAATTAGGCAACAAAAGAATCCCATGCTGCATAAGACCTGCTTAAAAAAGCAGAATTTCCAATCTGGAGGGAATCTTGATATTTCAACTTTCATTTCCGTCCTGAAACAGGCCAAGAAATCAAAATATCAATGAAATAAATTGGTGGAACTCAAAGTTCAGAATAATTTAAGTTTGGAAATGTATATAGACAAAATGCTGATGCTTCCAATTGAAAATATAATGGTCCCAGGTTGAAAAATCCTGGAATATGATCCTCGTCTCACATGGATAAAAATCAAGAATGATTCTGCTAGAAATCCATGAAGTTACACTGCTGTAAGCCTTCACACGGGTAATAAAAATACCCAGAATTACAAGCATTTGGAAAGTGCTACACTTTCATGCTTTGGGGCATAAAGCAACCTAGGAATTCGGAGGAAAGTTTCATGGCTCATCCCCGCTGCTGCGATGCTGGAGGCCAGGCAGTTGCACAGCCTCACCAGGGTGACGGGGAGCATGGCTGACGGCCGCTCAGGCTAAATGCACGAGCAGCTATGGCCTCTTTTATTTAGCAAAAGCTGGAATCGTGTCCCAGATCGCATGTAGGATAGTGGATACAGTTCAGGAATGGCAGGGCCCGAGCTGTCTGCTGGGCTCTCAAGCAGCTGTCAGACCCAGCAGAAGGCAGCAGGCTGCTCTGCAGCTCTCCAAGAGTGCAGGAGACGCAGTGGGAAATACTGGCTGTCAGAGGCAGCCAGGCAAGCTCTGGCAACGCAGTCCCGAGGAAAGCGGAGACAAACTGTCTGCGCAGCACGCCGAATGCAGAGGGCTTGGACCTGTGAGCAGAGAAACTCTCTCTGGATGTTTGACTCCTCTCCAGAGTCCAGGAAATGAGAATTTAGATATATTCGTTGCGAGTGACATGAAGTGCCATCGAAGAAACATGCCATTCCACTATCAGCTGCTCCTTGAGCTGAAGACGACTCAAAAAACTCCTCCTGTTTGTTTTGTTTTGAGGGTTTTTTTCTGTTTGTTTTTTAAACAAGATTCTTTCAAAAGGCCATAGCCTTCAGGCCACAAGCTAATCTTTAACTGCCCACTTAATTTTTCTGGGCCATCTGGCACTGACCATTGCTGGAAACTGTTGCTTTGTTGAAAAAAAAACCATGGACATCCCCCTGCGAAGTCGTTTCCCCAGAGGACTCTGGGGTGGCTGGAGCTCAGGGCAACGCAGGCAGATCTCTGCATCACCAAAGAGCCAAGGCCACCAAAATCACCAGCTGCTTTCTGCCAAAAACGCAGAAATTGATACAAGGTACTACTGCTATCACTTCTAAAGGGGGGAGCAGGTATGCACGGACTTTCTGCCCGGTTTCCACTGTCTGTTCTGAAGATCATCCCCACGTCTGGAGCAGCAGAATTACAGCAGTGGGAAGCTGTGGTCTAGTCACCACTGGGCCTCAAATCTGGCATGTGATAAACACTTGGAGCCCTGCAAAGCTCAGAGCTGTGCTTTTGCATCCAAGGTCTATGTTAATTTGTCCCAAACCTAGTCAATCTAACTTCTGAACATGACTGCAGCTGGTGTTCCTAGAAGCTGGTTAGGGAGAGAGACTAAAGCCTCAGAGTGCCTCATCTGCAGGCACCGATTTAGGGCCCAACTCTGGGACTAACCCACGAATCTTATTTTTTTAAAAATTGAGATCACCGTCTGATCATTTGAAATATGCTAATGCTCTGAATATTGGATCATAAAGTACAAGAAATAACTTAGGGAAATTAATGTCCTTACTTTAAATTTGAGATTTTTTTAAAGGGATTTAAAAAATGGAAAGCCAAGAGTAAAAGAATAAAAATTACATTTTCTGGAGAAACTAACATACATGTCCACGAAAGAATGCAGAAGTCAGTGAAGCAAGAATTTTCCAGATAACTTCAGAACTGAGCTAAGAAAAGCAACCAAACTTCCTGAAGAAAGTGGCTTTGAAGTGATTTTCCCCCAACTAAATTATGTCACCATCTGAGTGAGAGAATGCAAAGGAAGGGTCAGTCAAAAAGATTCCCATGGAATGGCCTGCATCGTTCATTCCTGCCTTATTTCCTGCCCCCGTTTCAGTAGCCACCTTCCTGAACTGTTCCCATCCTACAGTCTCCTCTAGCCCAAAGAGCAATTTCTGTAAGGTCAAGCACACTGGAATTGCAACAAAGATCAAACTTTATGTCTTTGAAATCTCCCACAAAATATGGCCAGCTTTTTCCACACAATTCTACCAAAACTTTCCAAATCTCAAGCTAGTGCCTCAGCTTTAATATTACTTCTCCTGCCTGGAATAGGAAATAACATCCATTTCAGGAATTATTGAGAAAGCTGGAAAATCTGGAATGAATGAAATAACTTGCAATCAGGACAAAAAGAAGAAAGTCCGACTTCAGAAAACAGATGGATGGAGCCAAAATTTAAGGCAACAATATTTATTGAAGAAAAGGAAAGTCTGAACTAATCTCTCACCCAAAACCTAACCACAGCCTCTGGACTCAACAGGGTCAGGATATTTTCCCATAGTATCAACACCGCAACTGGAACTGGGAAGAACCATGACTGTCAAAGAAGACACTAATTTTCATTCCGTTTCCAGTACAACTTTCACATCAAAGTGATACTTACACTTCAATAAAATCTTTTGATCTTTGTGATGCTTAACTGAATGGAATCATCACATCTTCAGAGCTGCGCACAATGAAAACCTAAATTCTGAATGCTCGTTGCTGGAGAGATTGCTTGCTATTTTTATTCTAGTTATTTCCTGATTTAAGTAGAAAGTTGAATTTACTCTGCTGAAACCAAAACAAATGTTGTTTAAAGGTATGGCAAGATATACATATAAAATATGATCTTAATGGAATACATACAACAGTCTTTACAGTAACCTGATGAGTTCCAGAAGTGGACTTGATACAATACAGCAAAGGCAACCATCCTGGTAGATATGTTATGCCAATATTGCAGAACTGTTTCAGAAGTAGGTTTCAAGAAATAAAAACATCTGACCAAAAAAAAATATAGGGAGGGAAAATACAAGGTATGCACGGAGCAAATGGAGATAGCATTAGAGAACGAAATAATTTAGTAAAAAGCACAATTAGTCTTGCAGGTTTGCATGCTGAAGTCTCTAAGCCCCAGTTCCTGAGCTGCGGTGTGCAAACCACCACCAGCCAGCAAATCTTTGGTGGCTGCCCACTGTCAGCTGGCTAGCTATTGCCTTCCTCGTCCCAGTCTGTTACATCACACTGAAGATGTATTTAATGGATATCAGACTAAACAAAGCAACTGCTATCATTGCTGCAGAGGTATTTACAAAACTGCACATGGAAAATAAATCAGATAAAGGGCCAAGAGTAAAAACTTGTTTCACCTCTCCACCTATATTGAGATACAGAGATGTCCATGTTAAAAAATAAAAAAGAAAGGGTCTCTCTTTTGTCTGTTCAAAAATTTGCATTTGCAAAATTTGCACCAGCAAGCTTGAGCTGTCAACTGGAAACCAAACCACAGCTGATATATCAGTCAACGCAGCATTTAAAAAGAGTTCACAAAGGAAAAAGTAATTTTGACTCCTGGCTTAAAGAAATTCCTGGCAAAGGCAGAAACTATGCTTGACCCCCAAATAACCAAACACCCATCTACTGCATATGGAAATTATTCTGCCACCATTTTACTGCTCCAGCAGAGGTGGTGCATGGCCCTTTCGAAGCCTTGGCTCTTTTCAAAGGTTATTATTCTAAACGTTTTAATACTGGGAACTGCATGAAGCTGGCAATTACGGAATTAGAGTGCAGTGAGGGGAATGTCACTTTGAAATCATTTAGCTCAGTTCATTTCCTTTTCAAGCGCAATAGAAAGCAGATGGAGCAGGGAGGGCCAACATGCCACAGAAGAACTCCCCAGGCCTTGGCCAGCACTCTCCTCCCCAAGACTAACAGAAGGGTCACCAAATCCTCATAGAGATATTATCCTTTAGGAGAAGCACATGCTAGAATTCAGCCAGGATCCTGGTCTTTGGAGCAAGTCACCTCACTCCTAGGTTTGTCTTACATGTTGAACATGAGACCTAAATTGCCAACAAGGTCAACAGGGACAAAAAGCTCATGCCTTAAGGTCAGTGCAGGGAAGCCAAAGGGAGACCAGAGAAGCACAGCAGGAAGATTAAGTGCTTTGGGAAAGAGAGCCTTAAGAGAGAAAGAGGCCCCCAAACAGTTGTTCACTATGAAGGAAAGGCTGTTACCAAAAGAAAGCCTTGCCATATGCAGCAAGAGCTGGACAACAAATTGTAAGCTTGATTTGCTGCAAAGATACATTGAGGTCAAAAATGAGTAGGAAAAAAAAAAAAAAAAGAAATTAAGTGCAAGGGGAGTGAAGCATTGCAGTCTCTGTTTGTAGTTGATGCTGCATCACTGGAGGTGTCTAGGAAGAGTTACAGGAATTTCTCCCAGGGACAATCTAGCTAAGTGCGATCTTGCCTCAGAGTGAGAGGATGACTTCCAGGGATCCTCTCCAGCACAACATCTCTTGGATAATTTAATAGAGCTTGTTACAGCTTGTACTTCATGTTTCTTATACAGAGAAAGAGGGATTCCCCAAAGGAAAGTAATATATTCTATGAGAAACAGATCCAAGTGCTGGAGTTGCAGTAGGGTCTAACAGAGACACTGGGACTTAGGAGGTCCAAATCCATTCCCCACTGATGTATGAGGAGAGATATTCTGCTCTCAGTGTCTCCCTCTGCAATGTCACAGTGTTCGGGACATAAAATGCAAAGACCCCCTATCCCACTGCCCAGGACTGCTTACATCAAACAGCAATTGGTGAGCTCCAGCCCCATGGAGATGGGTCTTCACAGCTCCAGTTCAAGCCACACATTGTGCTCAACCTTTGTTTGCCCCACCGCACAAGCAAGCACATTAAAAGCAGGCTGTGTTTAAAGCTTTCCAGCTGCTGTTGTCCAAAAGGCAGACAGCACTATTCTCATCACCACTGCTTCACTGCTTTCTCCACTGCTGAACCTGTTCCTTGTGCTCATCCTTTGATACTATTTCACGCACGTCAACAAATCTGTCTTATTCTTCAAAAAAATGGCCAGCTACTCGAGGGATTGTGTCAGATGAGCAGATGTGTTTCTCAAGGACCTCCAAAGCACAGACAAGACTGATATCAAAGTTAAGAATAGCTGCCTAAAGTTGATGAAATTGGCATGAGATGCAGTGTCATCTGTTCTCCATGCTAGTCTCTTCAAGCTGCCGAGGAGATGCTGGATCCAGAGACCATGTGCCCCTGGGAGACTAGTTTGTCCTGTGCCCCTAAGATTACCTTCAATAGAGACAACACTTCCAGATGCATCAGGCCAGCTTCAAGACTCCCTGATTTACACATCAGCCGTTCCCTTTCAAGAAATCTATAATGACAGAAGAGACTGTTGTTATCACCTTGAAGAATTTTACCACCCCCAGTTCTCACTAGTTGCTGGCAAAGCAGGACTGTGATAGAGGTCTGTGAGATTGGCCAGCTTGTCTGCTCATTAAATATCTGCACTGAAAATATCAGTAGGCTCGTGCAGATATGCATCCCATGTGAATTCTCTAGCTATTCAGGCAAACTAATGAAACTCCTTAGCATCCTCCACAAACACCCCAGTCAAAGAGACTGACACTCTTCCCTTTTCTAAGCCCTAAGCAAAAGACTCAGAGAGGAACAACTATACCAGGCACCTGCAAAAGGGCAGTTATCTGAAGCTCTGCTCTGTGCCATGAGAGCTGGGGTTCTTTCCTACCTCAGATACTGGCAACCAAACGCTTTTTGGCACCTGGGCAGACTCTGCTTACTGCCTCCTGCAGTGAGTCAGGCTCCACCTCAAGACAAGCATGGGTCTGACTGCCTGCTTGCTCTCAGCCATGCATGTGTTCAGCTGGCTGACCATGGGATGACAAACCTGGCAGACAGACTGGACAGGTCATTGTTACCTGCTGCCTCTTGCATAACACATGCCAGGCAGCATCAATGAGCCAGGTCACCAAAAAATCCATGCCTGTCTTCTCCTCTCTCCCCACATACCCCATACATGCAGTGTCCCTTTCCAGCACCACCTTCAGCCACACAGGATGTACACAAATTTCTTTCCATCTACGTTGCAGCCGCCAGGAGCTTCACCCCCTCTCCAGATCAGGGAGGTAGCACCTGATATCAGTATATCCACATATTGATATCAGTATATCCATAAATCACCAAATCTCCAAGGGCCACACCATGGCCATTACTCCCCCACTTTCTTCCTCCCACACACTTGTCTGCTTCTTTGAATTTTATCCCTACATTAGCCCCCTCTTTTTAACCATTGCTCTACAGACTCCTGCCCACCCACCACCCTGCAGAGAGGTCTGTCTGATCCACAAGAGGCCATGCACATCCCAACAGCGCAGTGCTATCATATCACCAATCATATCATCAAAAGGAAAGAAAGAAGACTTCCTGACCAACTTTTCCACAGCTGTGTCCTGATGAGGTCTGCAGCGTCAGCCTGTATGGCTGGTGCCTCAGCTGCTGCAACCAGTTGTCTCCTGGCATCCACCAGCCTCTTCAGTGGCCTCAGGTGACTCTCCTGCACCAGCCACACCTTAGTGAGGAAGATCCTGACGTTTGGATCTGGGCTTCTCTTTCAGGCCTGTCATGGGGGCAGGCCTGAGCGTGGCCTGTGAGGGAGGGAGCAGCCTTGTTGCTCAGGGAACCCGGCAGTGCCAACCTGCAGGCCCACCTCACCCAAATAACCTCCACCTCTGCCTGTCACAATAGCTGATTCCTACCTTCCCTCTTGCTCCAAGGGCTGGAGCTCAGGGGAGGGAGGGAGATATTCTCTCAAACACCACTTGGGGAGCTGGCGGCCTCTGGGGTTAGTCCAGGGAGGACCATGTTGGGTGCAAGGTGTCAAATTTGGCATTTCACTTCTCTCTGGTGAGGTCCCAGGAGCAAACTGTCCACCTGGATTTTGTTTTTAAGGGAACCTATTGATTCAAATGGGAGTCTAGAATCTCTTTTGCAGTCTGATAAAAGAAAGCAAAGAGTAAGCAGACAGTGTAGATTCACCCTGCTTACACTTGCCTCGTCTATGAAACTAAGTTAATGAGTGATCTTCATGAAGAGGAAGAGTGTTTGAGAGGGTTAAAAAGAGGCAGGAACATGTTTGAACTCCAAAAGAAATATTAAAAGTCCTTTTTCAAATATATGAATATGTATTAAGAGGCATAGACAATAATACATGGTTATTACACTGAGTTATTTAAACATGACCAGAGTGCTTAGAAAATTAATATATATAAAAATACTGCACTGGCAGCTCAAATGATAAAGGGGCCTAATAGAATTTTCCTATCCATAATTCTGCTGAACCCAAGAAAGGCTGATTAAAAGGTTGTAAATGTGCAGGAGGTGGCTTCTGAGAGAATAAAAAAAAATTTCTGTTCTCTGAAAATCAGCCTTGAGGATGTGACAACACATGAAAAATTCCTTTAGCTTCTCCTCTTCTCGGAACAGTTTGGAGGAGCTGAGGCTGCCCCAGCAGCAGCTGCTTCTTGTGTACCCACCTAGACAAAGGAATATATATTTGTCCTATCTTGCTTCATTTCCATATGCATTATCCTCCTGTGGCTTTCTTGGCAGCTCTCCCTCGTCTGGTCCTGCACCCGACCACATCTGCGCACACACAGTGGGTTCCCAGGCTAATGCTCTCATAGAGAACAGGCAACTCTGTCAGGATGCACTAGGAGTAGCATCCCTGCCCCCGGCAGCTCATGGGCTTGATCTCAGCAGGCTACAGCAGTGTTTGAGGCAGGCATGAAGGGAGAACAGAGGGAGATGGGCAAGTGAAAAGTAAGAAGTGAAAAGGCTCAGACAGCAGAGATAGCGTGAGCTACGTCTCCTGAAAATTCCTTGGAAAATTAGGAAAAAAAAAAAAAGAGAAAAAAGTTTCTCCATGCGAAAGGGACATGTATGGCCTACAGGGTCATGTGTGTAAAGGCCATGCATGTGTGTGTGCAGCTGGTGGTGTGGTAGATGCACATGTACAATTGTGTGAGTAGTTATAACCTTCTGGTTCCATTTTAATGCCATATAAAAAGTAAAGCAGGTGATAAAATATACAAACGTGTGTGTGGAAACTAGCATAACAGAATGAACTTGAATAGAATCAATTCAATTATTTGCATTTAAAGAATGTATTAGATTAGAAAGAGATAGGTGCAAGTTAGTAAATACAGCAGACAGAAGCACCCAAGAGTATTCAGTGAAATCAACACTCATGTAAAATGGCAACATCCTGGACTAAACACCTCGTTAGGAGTGTTTGAATCCCTAGCAGCTGTGGCAAAATGCATTTATTTGCAAATGTTACTGGTGGATAAGCAGTATTATCTTGCTATCATTGCTATTTATGGCAGCAACCATAAGATCCTCGTTGCTTTCCAAACATATTGTTCTCCAAAGAGCTTGATACAACTCTTATGTGGTTGTGTGTGTACAATTATTTTCTTCTGTAGGCTTCAGGTTACTGTAGGCTTCAAAGTTCAAAAGGAGCCAAGGTGGGTGAAAACAGAGTTAAACAACCCAAGGATTATAACTGTGTAAAGGATATAAAAGCAATCCAATCCCCTTACTGTAAGCACCATTTATCCACCAGACAATAAGACTTTTAATGTTGAAAATCATGTTTGACTTTGAATTCATACTTGAATTTGTAAAAAAAACACTGAGGTATTCTGTGTTTGCACTAACAATTTTATTTTTTTTTATTACTGTTACAGTTTTTGTGGGCAATAAAATCATCAAATACTTCTGGGAATAAAAAGTAATAAGAGAAAGCTTAGAGATTTAGAGAATAATATTTCAGGAATTTTGCCTCAGATAACCAGGTCTTTTATTTTTGTTGGTGCACCTAGAGTATGTACAAGGAAAAACACTGGTGTTCTGTCAAATAAAAAGAAACATCTTTCTCATTAGGACTGTATTTATCACACTTTGAAAGGTTCTACAAATCAATGCCCTTATTTGTCATTTTAATTCAACGTAATAATAGCTGTCAAAACTGTTCACTTTGCTTGCTAGTGACAAATTTACTGAAGTTTTGTAGCATGAGCCAAATTACATAGCACCAGATCCTTCAGCTTTTATTTCACTCTGCTCTAGGCAGTATTCCTACTGGTTTCTGCGTGAGCTTTGCCCGAATAAGGGCTGAAAGTTTCAATTTTGAACATCGGTCTGTTTTAGCAACAAAGAGTCACAGAAATCCCATTTACAAAGCATGTTGGGTGACTGGAATGGTGCTGCTTGCAAATTTTATCTCTGAAATGCCAGGCTTATTTCATACAGATTATTGCAAAATACAAACTAACTACATCCTTGATGAAATTCCCTTGAGGTCCATGAGGTTACCCCCAGGATTAAACACTGCCTGACCTTTTGGGTACAGAGCTCAGAAGCACTGTATTATGGCGCCTACTATGCTTTCGGAGATGTTAGTCTGTTCCACTAAAAACAAAGATTTTAGATTTTGTCCCTCATGGGAATTGCTTTGATGAAGGAAGCAACTCTCTGTTATTACCTTGTCTGGAGACTCTACAGCACCATGCTGTATTCTTCTGGCAAAAGAGACAAAATAGGTAAAGCTGTCAGTCGAGGGAAGTGTTGAGTAATGGCTACATTTTCCATCATTTAAAATGATATTTTGATGCATTAAGTAAGGGAAACATTGGGATTTTTGTGTTGGGAATACATAGAGTGGCAGGTCATGTGAAAGGGATTTGGGACAATGGTTTGGGTAAAATACTTGAGTCATCTGCTCTTTTTAGTCTTATCCACGCTACTTACTTGTCCTGAGATTTGGAGAAGGCTTTTATGGTAAAGTCTATAAACTGGAGTCCCTCATCTAACTGCTCCACCACTGCTTTTCCGCATCTGTGAAGAAGAGATTGTAGCAGTTTATCACGTCAAAACACTTTTACAGCCTCAGATAAAAGCTGCTAAGTATTAGCAGCTGTAGCAGACAGCCAATGCATCTTTATCCCTTTTTGAACATGTACCCATAGGTTGTTTGATGAGGATGTGTTATACATCTGTAAATAAACATGACTGTGTAGATGCTGGGGCTTGGTAAGACCGGAGAACATGAAAAACAAGATGAAATCTATTGAGTGTAGCTCCTCTTACTGAAGCCCTTATGGCAGCTGAGTGGATGGACTCCTCCCTGAGTTTTTACTCAGAGAATTATTTCTAACTTGGCATCCTGAAGTCAGTCCTGGCTTCCAGCTTGAAAAAAAAAAGGGCAGAAAATTAGGCAAACGCACACTAGCCTCCTTCAAGCATTCAGGGTATTGTGCATGTGATAAAGGGTTGGATAAAACAGTGGCAAAAGTCTGCTATCTTCCAAGGCCCAGGAAAATAAACCACAAAGGCAATTCAACAAAGTCCCCTTTGTTCCTGAATAGAACCAACAAAATGAAAGGAATCTGGTGGAAGAGAGAAGGCAAGAAAAGGTCTGCTGCAGGCAGCAAGCACAGACAGAATCGTCTTTGCCGACTCCTCTGACAGAGCAAGTGCATGATTATCACATGAGCCTCTCAAAGACAGGAATTAAAGGGGCTGTCACATCACTTAAGCTGCACTGAGGTCAAAGGAGTTCGGACTAACCAAGGTCAGCCACACGCAGCCCGGGAAGTAAGGGTCTCTTTTTTTCTAAGCAACAATTGTTCTGTTTGATAAAAATAGATGCCTGAAGCCTGTGAAGGCTTGTAAAGCTGTCCCTTCAGGCTGGATTCCCACAAAGTGCAGTATATCATCAGAAGAGCTCTGAAAAAAACAGAACCACAATGAGGGCAATCAGATGGTCAATAGAAACAAGCACACAAGGCAAAACACAGAGAAGTCACCATCTCTCTGTTACCCCCTAAAGGACCAAGGGAATAAATAATAAGTCTAAAATATAGGTGCATAAGTATCATAAAATCCAAACGTAAACAGGTGTCAACAACATGACTATAGGGCAGCCTGCTATTTGCAGACCTCTGCATCTCTTCTGTACATTTATTCATGGATCATGTCCCAGATAGATACCTCTCCTCACAGGTTGCCAGTGATGCCAGGGCTACAAAAGAATGTCCTTGCGCTAAAAATACCTATTCTCTCTCATGCCCTCTGTCCTCTTTCGGATTCCACTTCATGTGATTCAGCTCCAAGAGGAGCACTGACCTCTTCCCACCAGGAATATCAAACATCTCCACAGCTTTGATGAGCCTTTTGCTGAAGGTGGAAAAAGGAAAAATGAACACATCAGTTATGTAGCCATGTGCTGGATGTGCCTGCATACATCCTGAGACTCTCCTGTTTGAAAGCAAAACTGATATTCCTCTCCTTCAGTGTGCAGGCACAGAAAAGCAGCTTTTTTTTTTTTTTTGGTGACTTCATAGACTGTGGACCAGGTCAACAGAAAAAAGCTCAGGATACCACTATGCTTTTATATTCCACAGCACAGATGAAGTAATTGTCTCCGCCCAGAAAACTCATGCCTTTTTATCCCCGTTTCTGAATCAGGATTTTCCACCTTGAGGTTGTTTGTGGCAACAATAGCAAGGTTGTAAAATACCTTCTACAAATAAAGTCTTGTCCCTGCCTTCATTCCTCAGATCGTAATACTGCATCTTCCTGGTAAACAAACTAAATCTATTGTGATATAGACAGAATAAACATAATAGGATTTTCAAGCATCACCCTGTCACACTTTTTTGTGGACAGGGGGCTCAATTAAATAAATCCTGAGATCAGACCAAAGAGGGAAAACTTCAGGACACCCACAGGATTTTCACAGATAGTTTCAGTTTAAGCTGATAGTAGAGAATGCATCTGAGAAAACAAGTTCTTAGGTAAGCTCAATTCTCTTTTACAACCGGGTAATGAATATATGTTTACCTGTCCTTGAGGGCAGAGCCTCTACTGCAGCTTATCAAATGCAGAGGGACTCCCATTGTCCTCAGTGAGGTCTGGGTCAGAAGTCAAACTGAAAACTCAAAATGCTCCTCCTGTGCTTCATCATTTGACAGGCTTTAGAACAGAACTGATGTTCAATGGCCAGTGTTCTGCAATACACAGCAATGTAATGGTCCTGGGTAACCTGCTCTAGGTGGCCCTGCTTGAGCAGGGGTGTTGGGCCAGATGACCTCCAGAGGTTACTTCCAACTTCAACCATTCTGTGATTATGTGAATAGCAGTTAAAGGCCTTTTTTATTAATTTATGTTATTTTATATGAATTTTACTTCATTTTTCCTGCTGTATTGCAAAGCTTGAGACAGTGCTTGTGCTGTGTCCCTCTTCAGGTACTGAAGGAGATGCCAATGGCTGTTGTTAGTGTGTATGTACACAGGTTTAGGCCTGGTGAAAGAAAACTCTCCCCACTGATGCTACCCTGCAAGTTCTAGAGAAGAAACACAGAGTGAACTGCCAAAGCCAGCACTCTTGATGGTAGTGAAGGGAATGGGTAAATCCTCAGAAAGTGGAATTTGGGCTTTCTGGTGCAGCAGGCATACTGCGTGCTTTGTGGTGGGGAGGAAGATGAGGAGCAGGCACTCCAATCACATACAGCCTGGGGGAGGTGAGGGGCTTGTGCTCAAGGACCTGGAAATGTTCATTACTGACCTCCTGGTCGCTGAAAAAGCTGCAGTCCACCAAGCAGCAGGATTCTCTGTCAAGCATTCTTTACTGAAAATATTCTGGTTTTCTCCATAAGAAAATTTATTCTTGTATCTCCAAAGTGATGGGGAGTAATGTGGAGTTCAGTTTCTGTGTGTTGTCACCAGCTCCTCATCTCAGCATGTCTTGCTGGTAACTTACCCACCCATTGCAATAAAGCACCCTTAGTCTTTCACACCATGTTAAAGAAAATAATCAACAGAGTACTTAAACTATGTTTGGCTTGAGTTCAGTTTTCAATTGAGTTCAGTAGTAAAACAAAACCCTAGTAGTTCTACTTCACCACAGCTAGCCTTGCTTAATGTCTAGTGTTAAGATAAATTATGTTTTCCAGTGTATAGGATGAAATAGGAAGAGTTGCTATAACAGCAGGATGAGTTTGTCAAATACTATGTACATTAGGCATCAAACTTTTGTTCCCATAGAAGGAAGGATTTTGAAAGGAGATAACCAAGTTGATCCTGGAGATATATCACCTGGGGCCATGATTCAAGATCCATGTAGCCTCACTTAGCGCAAAGTATATCACTTTCTCTAACAGCCCTTAACTGGGAATTTGACAGAATTATTCTTTTTTCTTCTGAATAATATATGATCAATTTCAGTTCTACAACTTCATTTCAGTCATCTCTGTTCATTTTTCTTTTATTCCAAGTATTCCTTGGCATGGCTTAAGAACTACTGAAGTATTTAATAGCTGTTTAAAAGTAATAGCTATAACTACTTACAGTAGACATACATAGAAGATGACTAAATGGGTCATTACCTTTACAAGAAAAGTGTTTATGGAGAAGGACTTAAGAGAAACGAGATTAAAGATCCAGGTTTTCCATTATTCTGTGTGTTTAAAAGGAGAAAGCAGAGTGGGTTTGCAAAGTTAAGTACAGGGTAAGAATATTTTGAGACTAATAAAAAGATAAGTGTACTGTTAGAGAGAAATTGCAAGTTGCTCAGACCTTGAAAAAGTCAAGCCACCTCTGGGGGTGCTTAGGTAGGGATTCTTGGCTTTAACATGCCAACTATGAACATTTTTTGTGTGTGTGTTATCTCAGATGATGACAAGATGCTAGTTGTGGAAAAGATTATTTTCCATTCAGATGGAGAAAGGAGGGGGAAAGGTATAAGATGGAATGTCTCTGTTCCCTTGAGATCTATCCAAGATCTTAAGAAATCAATGGAAATCTTTCCATTGAGTTCAATGCACTCTGGATCACATCGGATTAGAGCTTCCTTTGTTGTCAAGTCCTCCTTCCCCACTATGTTGCTCAATTTGCTTTCTGCTGATGTTAGGATCTTTTTTTCCAAATATTAATAAATCTGTATAATCTTTGGCCTCTAGCTGAGCCTTTCTTCTGTGGCACACTGTTTCACTGCATGCGTGACTGCATGGTTGAGAGTTGTTCTGGAAATTACTCATAAAAATAAAGTGCCTGATCATACCACAATTGTCAATATGTGTAGGTTGCAGCATCCCCCCTGTGGGCCATTGTAGCAGATCATAAAATCTCATTTCCAGGAAAGTTTCAAAACTTTTATTTTCTAAGGAACATTAATTATCAGAGTCCAGATGACCTGTCCCATTTCTCCATCCACTTCCTCTCTTTTTCCTCATCAGATGTGGTAGTTTGGAGGCAACAGATCACATGTCAGGCTCCTGGTTTTATGCCCCTGGTTTCATCTCAATGTCAGCCACAGTGTTTAAAAACAGCAAGACTCATGAGCCTAGTGCCCAAAACAATATTTGAATGTGACCATTTCCCCATTGTTAAACTTTTGTAACAACAGCTGATTTACAAGTCTGACACTTATGCAGACATATGCTTTGGCATTCTACAGGCTTCCCAAGACTCATGCCCTCCAGCACTGCTTGTTGACCTCTTCTTCTAACACAGAACTTCGAGACATCATCACAATGGCCAAACCACTGTGGACCTACATGGTTGTGAAAACACTAGTCATACCCCCATCTGAGTTTCCAGTGATGCATTTTTTCACTGACAAATTATATTCTGTTGAGCCAGAACTTTTTGCAGGTACTTACCAGTTCTTATGAAGCTCTTACCTAGGAAAGGTTCTCATGCCCAGGTTGAAACTTGAAATACATCAAAGAGCACGAAAACTGTCACCCCTCCCAAATAATCATCCTGTGATCAAGGCACTCACTGGTGACATGGGAATCCAGATTTCAAGCTTCTGTTCTGCAAGATGTCTGAATGTCAGAATCCTGCATCTCAGGAAAGCTTTCTGGCCACCAAACTATCGCTTATTCTGAACAACAGCTTCCTCGGTCTCTCCTGTTGGACCCGTTTCACTTTGTATAAATAATTAAACATTAATTGGAACAAGGACTTGAACTTAGACTGCCCATTGGACTGTTGCATTGGTCTTTCTCCAGGCCAGTGAGTAGATAACTGTTTGTACAAACTTGGTAAGTTGCAGAGCAACAGAAGGAGCTGAGGGGGTCCCAAAACCTCAAAAAGCAAAGCCCAAAGACTTGTGGCAAATTCATTTAGTAAGCTACAGAGCACCTGTTTTACAGTCCTGGACCTGAGTGAGGCAGAACAAGAAATATTAGCTGTTCTAGTGAAGGTTTTGTCAAATCTCCAAAGGTCATGCTTCCATCAAATTTTAAAAAGAGATATTACTTAAAAGTTCCACTTTTTTTTTCTTGAAGTGAAAACAAGTTCCTGTAGCTACACAATCCTCTAACAAATCCTCTGCATTAGGATGAAGATATTAAGCATCTTCAGCATCATGATAGCTTGATTCTTAAAAGTTTCTGAAACCTCTGGCCCAGACATGAAGAATCTCACCATTCCAGTTCTGAGTGGAGTGATTTTTTCTTCCAACACTCTTCTCAGCTTTGCTGGCATTCTTCAAATGATGACTTAGTCCTCTTATTTACATACTATCTTCACATGGCAAATATGACTTTTAGTCATATATAGTCATACAGAAAGATAAATGAAAGTAATCAAAAAAGTTCAGTGGTTAGTGTAAATTACCATAAAAGACAATATAGAAGGTAATAGATGTGTACTGTGAGGATGACAGAGCACTGGGACAGGTTGCCCAGAGAGGTTGTGGAGTCTCCTTCTCTGGAGATATTCAAAACCTGCCTGGATGCCATCCTGTGCAATGTGCTCTAGGTGATCCTGCTCGGCAGGGGGGTTGGACTAGATGATCTTCGGAGGTCCCTTACAACCTCAGCCATTGTGTGTGATTCTGCAATTCTGTGTAAAAGAAGAACAAGGGAGGTTTAGTCCTAATCATTTTACCTGCCTGGTAGATAATGTTCCATAATTACTTGAATGTTTATGTTTGGTGGTCAAATACATTTATTTTCAAACAGCTTTTTGATAAAGTTTAGGAATTAAAATCCATGTTTTACATAGCAAACTTTCTCTAAGCAGTTTTGATATCAAGAAGTTAGTATTCCTGTAGACCATGCAGGGTTCTGCTTTTCCTTTAATGTCATATAATACTTCATTTTCATAAGCACTTACATAAATTCAATTAAGAGTTAACCAACTAAAATATACAAATATGCAGGAGGTTTTCTAAAGAACTAAAACTTCAAAAGGAGCTGGTTTAGAAGTCATGACCTTATTTTTTGCAATAACTTATGCATCATGAACTTACGTAATTGGCAAAAGATAACATATCACACTCTCAGTTTTATGTCCTTGGTTTGACAACAGTGTCAATTGAAGTATTTGCTAACTGCAGAACTATTGGAGCCTCATAGCTTAAAATGTTTTCATTCCAAAGCTGGTGTTCATACCAAATCATTTCCCTGTTATTGTTCTTTTTTAACGTTACTAAATTCAGTATCAGAAATTGATAGGAGTATTCAGTATTCAGGTAATTTTAGACACCAAAAATGTTTCTGAACACTAGTTATCCTAGTGAAATAGAAATATCTGAGAATTAAAAGTATATTTTTTCTAATTAAAATGTCATCAGAAAGCACAAAAGCACACACACGAAGTGAACTCAGAATCTTTAAATGTTATCCCTTAAGTGGGAGTCAATGGGAGTGACCTGGATTTTACAGCACTCTCACAGGGTAAGTTTGAGTCTATTTCTTCCTTTCCCTAGAAATTGCTTTAAGCACAAGCCAAGACAGAAGGCTCGACTGGTCCTCTCTGTTGCAACTGGGCATCTGTACCATCCACTGAAAAGGTCAGTCATAGGAATCATAGAATCATAGAATATCCGAGTCAGAAGGGATCCACAAGGACCCTTTTGAAATACTAGGATCTTCAGGAGCTACAACAGAAAATGCATAAATTAACAAAACATTACAGAAAAGAGAGGGGTCTAAAACAAACCTCAGTGTGTTAAGATGCTTAACATCCATCTAAATTCAGTGACAAAGTGGGCTTACTTTCTTGAGGCTCTTTTTGAGTGATCTGAGGCTTAGGAGTGGGGCTTGTTTGTGTTTGTGCTGTAAAATGTGTATTTGGAGGAGAGTGGTTTTTCTTCAAGTCATTTAATAATCCATAACAATATACAACATAGAGGAAAAGAATGGCTACAATTTTGTTAATTTGTAGTTTTCTGAATGACCACATTATAAACGAATGGCAGGAAACAATCATATGCCACCCATTCAGTAGATCATTTGCTATTTTATCTTGTCTGAAGCTGAATTTAAACTGACCTGAAGAGAAGCAGTTATGTGTCTTGAAATCTGGCAAACAGTAGATTATTGTTGCCAATGTAGATTATTTAGTGAAATCTACAGGCACCACTTTAATTCAATGCTATTGAAAAGTTTCAGTGTCTGGGAGAGTAAATTGAGACTCCCTGTTGTAAATAAACTTGGAGAAGTTATAAACAGCAACCAGGGAAGAAAAAATATAGTCATAGTGAATAGCAGGAGAACGGACAAAAAATTAAATCTGGAAAGAATGAAACTGATATGCAGAAGAAAAAGGGACGTGCATTCATCAGGTGGAAGACATAGAAGGCAATGCAGTACTGAAAGAAATCACAAGTATAACATGAGGGATAGCAGTGTCACACATCAAGAAAACAAAGCTCTTTCGAGCTGTTATACAAAGGTCATCACTCCAGAACAGATATGATGGTGTACTTTGGAACCAGGGGAAATTTGGCTTGAAGGAATGTCAAAAACTAACCAAATCCTTTCCTGTTTCTCTACATGGGAACTACTGTATCTAACTTATTCCCAAATTCTTCAATAATAGTCTTCTTCAAAAATGCAAAATTCTACAGGTTTTATTTATCTTATTATGTTTCAGTGCACGCAACAAAGCAGCCTCAGACTCAAAAAATTTCAGACAAAACTAAACCAGAATGTGTTCCAGGAGTGCATCTAATGAACTCTAACCAGTACAGATATCCAGTTTGTCGGATCAACCTAGAACTATTCCAAAATAAAGTTCTTACATCACACATGATCATGGATATTAAGTCCTTGGTACCAACCTTTTTGCTCTACATCTCCTGTTTTGCATTCACTCCACACTCTTATTAGGCCACTCTACTTGCTAACATAGCTACAGCTGCTGGCAAACATTCACTTGAAGAACAGCAAAAGCTGTGATGGCCTGGAGGACCTGGTTTATTGGGAAAAAGCAGGCCAGACACACTAAAAGGGCAAAAGGATTTGTATAGCATCATTTTCCTTGGTCCCTTTGACATTAAACAGTTATGCTCATGCAGCTGTGCAGCCCTTTCTTTTATATCAGACCAGTGGCACCCCAGGCTGGTCAGCTCAAGGACACAAAAGTGAATTGCAATAGCTAACAATTGCATAGACTTTCAGAATGTAAGATTTTAATTTGGTATCTCAGAACATAACCAAGAATGAGGCATAATTAAGATAAGAAAAGAAAAAAAAAAGAAAACTTAATTTCAAAAGACAATGTACTGGCATGACATCTTTTAAACAATGGAACAGTCTCCCAGACTCTCCCCAGTAATGGATCCTATTTGCTTGGTGCTTTTATAGCTAGACTGGCAAATGCTAGAAAACAGCCTGCAGGATATAATCTTGCCTTGGAAAGGGGTTGGGCTGGATGAACATTTCCATGTAAGCTTCCTCTCAATTCAGAGTAAAGTTCTGGAAGAAGGATCTCTTTCTTGCTTTGTATTTGCCATATGAAGCCTATATATGGAGCTCCTAGGTATAGCAACCTCAACAAATGCCATTAGAAGTCTTGGGATCTGACACAAACCTCCTTAGAGATGACTGGTACATCTCCACTGACCTGGGGACCCTCAGACTAGCCCTTTGATACAAAAATGGATGCATACCTGCAAATGTGTGAGAAGTCAGAGCCACTCTCCCCTCTCAGTTATACAAGATGGAAATTAACAACCCAGCACTGGCACATAAAAATTGTGAAGCTCTGTCAAGTGGTTGCGTTGCTGAGCTAGTATTTCCTGCTAAAATAGTGGCATGCTGACCCAGTGACATGGCTTTGGATTCAGGCTGACTTGTCAGGCTCAGGGGAAGTTTGTGCTCAGAGGAAGTTTGCATCTTTCTGCACTTGTTCTCATAGACATGTCTTTAGTTATTCTCTAGGTTAATATGCAAAATAATACAATAATAATAATAACAACATCTCCCTTTTGACTCATCCCATGTGCCTTATCTCTTTAGTGTCTGTCATCAGACTGTACATTTGAAGCATGAATTGACTTATTTTAATGTCTAATACAAAATCAAGCACTTTGTCCCAACAAATGCAAGAGAGACTGAGAGCTGCATTGTACTCATAGTTAGCATTTGAGAGTTTTGCAGGTTCTTTGGGGCCAAAACACCCCATTAAAATTTCTATCATGTTGAACTTTCTTCTCCGAAAACTTGTTTCTTATAAATGTCCCAGTTTAGCCACCATAAATGGAGTCATGTAAGCCTTACAAGTCATTTTGAAAAATCACAGCCACATTCTTGAATGCAGAGGCTACATTTTTATTTCAACAACATGAATATAAATTAGAATCTTTCCTTCTCTTTTTCTCAAAATCAAAGAGCAAGCTCTTCAAAGGACTCTATATTGTACCCCTTCAGCATCCATACATGTACAGTAAGACCAAGACCACCAATAACAAATGCAAATTATTTATTGTTATATGAAAGATAAGTACACGTAATACAGAGCAAATAGAAAAAAAAATGGAAAATGAGTTTTAAAATTAAGATTACGGAGCAGAAATAACAGGAGAAATGTTTAAACATATTGCTGCCCCAAGCATGTGAAAATTTCAATGGAAAATAACTACCAAATGTTTCCAAAGCCAACCACAGAAATTAAACGAGATTCAACTTAAACTCAATTTATTCTGATGATTTTGTTATTATAAAGGCACACATGCATGTAGTAATCACGTTGTGTTTTTTTTTTTAAAAAAAAAAAGGAAAAAAAAACAACTCTTCTGGGCTCAAAATTTGTAGAACACTAAAAAAAAAGTTTTAAAAAGAGAAATCCCTCTATTCTGTGAAACTGTTTCTGGGAACTTTCCTGGAAATCCCAGCAAGACAAGCCAAAGAAAATTATCTATGGGGAATTGTGATTGTTGCAGTGAATATGTGCTTATACTCTGATTCATTTAATTAAGCTCTTCGAGTGAATAATGGGATACAAAACAAGGGGCACACAGAAGAACAGTAATCAGTCTGTAACAAGATCATACCACTTATTAACTGTACGTTATACAAATATAAATCCAGATCAGAAAAAAAAAAACATACTGCAGTTACATACTATGATTTTCAATAAAAGCTTTAAAGCAGCATTTGACAATGGTGTTAATTTTAAATTATGTAACTAGTGAAGACACTGTATACCACCCAAGATTTTAGCATGCTGGGAAAATCTCATTTCTCTTTTGAAATTATATTAAATAAATAAATAAATAAATAAGCATTTCTGAAGGATATAAATGGGGACAGAGTCAGAGGAGAAACACACACAGTAAAGAAGTTAAAATTAAAAAAAAATAGATGTATAACAGACATATTAAGCATCCAGATTACAAAGCCTGAATGGCTATTCATTTCTATTTCCTTTCAAATGAATTGTAATGTGTGAAAATTGTGCTAGGAAAATAGAAGCTGCTCTTTCATAAGTGATACTGCTGTTTTTAAACAACAACTGCACTGTTAACACATTCATTTGTATTGTACTGTATTAGTAATAGTCAAAAATTGTTATGAATTTGTGGTTCTTGAGTGGAGTTCATTGATAGCCTCAGTGAATTCCTTTTGGACAAGCACGTAAGACACTCAACAACTATGGATCTGTGACTGTTAATGGAACTGTCTTTAAGGAGGTCTGCAATTACATCTGGGTGAAGACTGGTCTCCAGTGGTCCACAAGTAGATGTACATCTACTCATGTTTGTTATGGTGCAGTCTGGAGGAAAGCCACTTTGGAAAAGTGACATTGAATCCCAGAAAGAATGTATAACAGGAAGTGCAAGACTCAAGGATGGAGACCGAGATGCTGTGGCTAAAGTTATAAATGATGTTGATAACTTTAATAAAGCACAGCAACACAGTTGAAAAGAAGAGCACATGCTTCACATCATTTTCTGCAGTTTCTGAGGCATCATTTGTAACACCACCACAACTAAGCCACACCACTTTGGACCAGGACTCCCAACAGTCTTTTTAAAAGTATGTTATCTCAGTGGAGCCTTGAAAATTTGCCCCAGTCAAACCGAGTGCTCAGACTTCTTAGTTTCTCACATGTTGACACTCAAGGTATGTGTGATACCAGGTTGGATGAGATCAAATAGGCCAGCAGAACAAATTTAGTGTATTTAATTTTCCCACTTAAATATATATATATTAAAAAAAAAAAAAAAAAAAGTGTTGCATTTGGGGCACCCGCACACACATTTTTAGCACTATATGTATGAATATGACAAATTCTAGGGCAGTTTTACACAGCTTAATTACAACAGAAGGTAAAGTAAGAATTTGCACCCCACTCTTGAAATGCATACAGAGAGAAAAACGATTCATTCAAATTCCTTCTCTGTCTTACTTATGTGCAAGATTTCACCCCAACATACAGCATATCTGAACTGGCAGAAAGCTGATTGTAAACCCTGTAACACTGTCTCCCTCATGTACTTTGGGACAAAAATGCACAACCTGAATTCCAACGTTCTATTGTTCAACCCTTGAACGGCAAAAATCCACCTAGAATTAAGAAATGGGATATTCAAATAATATACAGTAAGTAATGAATTTTGCAGTCCATGCTTACAAAACAATTTCCTCACATCACCTTTCCCAGAAAGTGAAGGCTGCAATATAATATACTGTGCTAAATTAAACCTTACACAAACATTACTGACATGTACAGATGTACACTGCTTCAAGCGTTTACTCATCATATGTAATTCAAACAAACGGCAAGTTACTGGGGGCCAAGGGCAAGCATTACAAGAGGATTTTTCAGCTATTCAGAGCTGTGAATCAAAGGCAGTGTATTGTTAAATTGAATGTCTGTATATGAGAGGACTGTGGTTATAGAATATGACGGCAATGAGCACTGTACTGAATATAAATGTCACCTTATTTATCATCCTTTATTATTTTTAGGATGTTCATTGCAAGGAAATACACTTAAGCAACTTTAATTCTATACTAGAAAGCTCTCTACAAGAGAAAAACTTGATCCTAGAACTTTTCAGTAAGAACTTTTTCAATTTCTACAGTTCTTACAACTGGGAAAAGAAGCACCTATTTAAGTACAGTCTATAACGGTATTCATCATATCAGGTCATTTTGGGACACTTCCATGCAGATATTTAACTGATTATGATTTGTTTTCCTAATGGAAAATAATAATAATAATAATAATAATAATAATAATGCATTGTGCACCAAATAAAGTAAATCATTTTTACACACAGAAAGGAGGATAGGTATTTTAAAAAGTCTTTCTCTGATTGATTATAACATAGAAATGTGAGAAAATTCGAACTCCTTCAAAAGTGATTAATTAAACGTCAGTGGTTATATCACTGTCTCTTACTAGCACGTGTTCAAATTTAATCACCTCTTATTAAAGATCAAGTGGCCAAAATGATGGTGGTACTCATTATTTAAGCACCATCTCTATCAATTGCCCAGATGGGATACTTCTGTCTGAAAACAGGATTGCTCAGTACAGGACCCGTTCCTCTTTTCTCAGTATGTGTGTGCTCTTTCAGCTTGGTTCCCCCTAAAATAGGACCACCCATACCCATGAAGCCTGCTGAGCCAAAGCCTGGATGATTCTGGAGGTGACTGGCAGCTCCAAAATATCCACATTAAGCCACACAGATCCAGGATCCTCCCCTTCTTGCTTTTTAATTGTCACCATGACAATGTCAACACTTAAATCACCGGTACTGAACATATGCAAGATGTGGCCCAGTTTGTATCTCTTGGAGATGTTACCTAGGCTGCTTTCAGATGCACTATTGCCTTTGCTTTAGATTTCTTAGGTTTTCTTCACAGCCATAAAACTGGAGTGTTACACTGGCAGAGAGATGGGGTGGGAATAACCCTGGGGAATATACCCCTCATGGCACAGAGAAGATAGCAACAGTAATGCCCAGTTCTTTGGATGACAGAACAAAACTGCTTAAAATGCCACTTCCAAAGACACCGTTGTAAAGGGACAGATGTCACGCCAACAAGCAAGTGCTTTTTGCAATATCTCTCTGGCATCTCACTCAAGAAAGATGAGCATGTGTCATCACAATAACTGGGATCATCTGTACATAGGAAACACAGTTACAGTAGAGTTAAACAAGGGGTAATATTCCTAAAAACAGAAACGCAACACCTTTAATATTGTAACACCTTTAATATTATGATACACTATTAGTGTTAATTTGGCCTAAGTGTAACTATTTCATAAGCACAGTGGTATTTTTAAGCAATGTCTGCTGAACTCTTTTTAAAGATATTTACAGTAGTTAAAGAAATATCACATTTTAAAGGTACATTACTAATTGCATTCTGGCAGAAGCTTAGCTGGAAACAATATTAGCACTATTTTGATACCAAAAGCTGTTACAGTTTATATTAGATAAGGTTATCCACTGACAGCTAATTGTCAGGATCAAACACCACTACAAGAATATGGTCAGCGGAAGTGACATAGGAGACTTAGGTGCAAAATTTAGGAATGAGCTTATGAAATCTGTGGGCGTACAGAAGAGGACTGGACTATTACACTGGGAGAACTGAGTGACTTCAAGGACTGAAGCAGTACAAACAGGATGAAATCCAGTGTTGCCTAGCTCAATGTCACAAAGATGGCAGCTAAAAATATCTATAAACTGGGCACTTGCCAGCTGCATGTGGAGAAGAAAACTCGAGATGTTTCACTCAAATGCAGGATTAGCATGAGCCCCTAAAGAAATGCAGCTATAGTAAACAAGAACAATTTGAAAACACATGGGGTATTTCCAGCAGAGAGGGATGTGCTGGTCATACGTCACTGGAATACTGTGTAAAATTTAGGTCACCCCTTTCAAGGACAGACACAGCTGTGCTCCATATGGGGGACATCCATAGTCACAGTCCCATCACATGGCCCCCGAGCATGTGCCTGAGCTCCCATATTGTGTCTGGGAAATCCCATGCCATGCACCACATGAACAGGAAATCCAGTGTGTGGGAAACATGAACTACACAGATGGCCAGCGAGTGCGCAGTACACCCGGCACGCTCCGGTTGTACTGGGCTCCCCAAGACAGGCCAACCCTATGGCGCTTTGTACAGGGAGACTGATACAGCTGAGAGGGTCCAGAGCTGCTGTATGTATATTTTTCATTTATCCTTTGGGTTTCAGGTCGGTCTGAGCTCTATTGCAGAGCACTGATCAAATAATGTAACGTGTGTGTGGTACACCCAGCGTGTTCCTGACATGCCACACTCATCGTCCAGGTGCTCAGCTGTCAAGCTGCATATGTGTTTGTCTGTGACTTCCAGATGTCAACCAGACCGCTGAGAAAGATTGTGCTGAACAAGTGACCATATGCTGTGCCAAGGACTCCAGTGAATCTCCTCCCATATGATGCAGGAAAACGGACTTTACATTAAACGGGTGCAGAAGGAAGCTTCTAGGATGATCAGAGAAATGGAAAATCCATCTCATGAGAAGGGACTGAGCACCTGAATAAACAGGTGCAGACCAATATGAGCTCCCTTACGCTTAGGTGGTCTCATGCTGTCCCAGAATCCATACAGACAGAATTAGTGTGGTGCTAATGAACTCTGCAGCAGATCTCACCAGCTCAGGCTTAGCATTGCCCTGACATAGCCCTGTAGGTGCCAGGAGGCGGGTAATTTGCACCCCAGCTCACTCAGAAGGTAAGCAGAGCTAGCCTGAATCTGCTCGTCCCTGTTGGGACAGGTGTGCCCCGCATGAGCTTGCCCTGTTAGCCCTGTGGAGCAGTGCCCGAAGGGGATAGGACTGCCCGACTGCTCTCAGGGGGGCAGGAAAATTGCCCTCACAAAAAGACAGTGTTGGCATAAGAACAAGTGGACATAAGCCCGCTTAGATGCTTTTAAGCTGGAAACTAGAATAATTCTAACCATTATGGCAGCAAGATCTTGCAATAGCTCTCATAATCATTGGAGGCAAAGGTATAAGCAATTTTAAGGTGATATACGTGATATGTTTCTGAACAGAGTTCTGTAATACAGAGGTGCCTGAAACACTCCTATTAGACATGTCCTACTAGACGCCATCCCAAAAAACTCCGTTAGCTGTGAACTGCAAACCAAAATCCAATCAAAATCAGAAATTTAATTAAAAGCAGCTCTTCTGAGCCTGTTGCTGGCAGTCATTACACTGGTAAAAAGTGACAGCTACTTCCATCAGTCATGCAATATCAACGGCTGCTAAAGCCAGCCAAGGAGCTGGCGCAGACCACGACTGCCCAAGGACCGCCGCATTTTGTAGAAGGTATTTATAAGAAAGGATTCAGAGCCTTTTATCTCTGCTTTTATCAGCTAAGATACTTTACTCCTACTTTAATTTATATTTTGCTGCTGTCTTCCTTTTTTTTTTTCTTTTCGCTCAGTTGGAGCATGATGCCAATTAAAATTAGTTAAGAAAGAAAATGTCAGTTTTTCCAAATACAACATAATTGTTCTTAAAGCAGTGTTCCCTCAGTACCTAGTAAATCCAGGGCTCTTTTGCAATAAATATTCTTCTCAGAACTCTTTCTCTTTTCTGCAAGTAGGCTTAGATCTCTTTGGTCAATTTTATTCACGTATGTGTTCCTATCTTTGTATAAAGCTATGATTCCCCCCTCCCTTTTTTTTTTTCTAAATAAAAGGTCACAAATACCTTTTCGGAAAGAAAAAAAAAGTGCCTTTTTATTGGTTTAAGAAACTTGAACTTGGTTGCAGGTAAGAACTAGTAGCAAGGGATTAGTATTCCCACAAATTCAACTTTATTGAAATGTCAGGAATAAAAGTACGGTTGGATTCCGGGAATCAGGTTTGCACAGATGTTAATGTTCAAAGGCAATTTGTGGCCCTTAATTTAAGTTTCACAGAGGATGGCAGACTGCTCCAGGTGTCCACAATGATTCACACATGGAGAAGAACGAATCACAACCCAGAATTTCATATCTAAGTTTAAAATACCCATTTAATCTTTGGTTGTTTTTTTGCTGCTGGAGCTTCAGGTGGAAATGTTGGGACCTATGAAATGATGAGCTGTATCACATAGCAATGCTTGTCACAGTTTTTCCCTGTGAAGATACTGTATTGCTTAGTCTAAGAATAACTTTAAAATTCACAGAAAGTAAGAACTGTTGAGCAGCTAAAAATAAAAAGTCATAGGAGGACGTGCTGTTAGGCATAAGCACTGAGACCCTTTAAATCAGCTTGAGCTATTGAGCTAACCTAAACATTTTGAGTTGGATCCTGATTCCAGTGAATTCAAAATTATTTGTGGTGAGAACTAATGTTTCTCCTTTTATTTCTGTTTTCCTGCTAATGAGTATCAGATACAACATTGCAAGACTACTCTGTAAACAAAGTGCAAAATTAATCATTTTCAGAGGAACATTTTATTCACAGTAGGCTGCATAGGGAAGGAATTAAGCCTAAGTAAATAAACAATGAAGGTAAATAATACACAGAGAAAGTCAAAAGGTCATCAGAAGATGCAATTTAAAATATCGCTGGGTGTACGATGAAAGCAAAATATACCATTTATGAGAAAAATTCCATAATTGAGTAAAATGCTGAGTAATTTCATCTAAGCATTAAATTATTTGCAGTTTCCTGCATGGAAGCAAAAAATAGAGCTGAAACTCAGGCCCTTGTTATGCCAAAGATCTTTTCTTCATCCAAGAGCAGAGAAGCTAGCAGGTTATACAATTTTATGTCAATTATAACATTCCATATAAATAATCTATACTTGTCCAAACTAACTGACTTCCACTTCCAATTATTTCTGGGCAAAGTTTTAAAAAGAAATACTGCATTGCGATATAAAATAAGCAAATTGCATCTGTTTTGGAACAAATGAAGAATTACATGCAGTTCACATTCATCAAAATCTTTCTATCTGGCCGCAGAAGTCTATTATTAGGATGTGTCAAACCTGTCCAGAAACATCTTTCTACTGTTGATAAACAAGCTGTGCATTACATTAGGAGATTCAGATGTGTATTCCTTCCAATTCTTATGTATGTCTAGTCATTAATCCAAAACAACATTGCCAAACTTCGACCACAGAAATAGTAAAAATAAATACCAAAGGTCTGGGAAGAGAAATCCTGAGGTCACCAAGAGAAGGTAACTTCAAGGGAGTATCCTGGAAATTAGGAGTTATAAATCATCATGGCCTGAAAGAAAAATTCAGAAATTGCATAATGCCATTTTGCATGGCTAAAAATAATGGAGTCTTGGTGCAAATGCCAGGAAAAAAAAATGGAAAACTTCACAAACATTTATGTTCAAAGAAAAGGCTTCAAGCAAGCAACTTACCTGATGAGAGCAGAAGTGCAGAGCGATTGTACCTTCTAGCCTTGTGTTTGGACTACCACTTGCTCGGAATGGGTCTGTCATACTTAAAGCGATAATTTACACAGAACTAGTCCACATTAGGTACGTAATATACATTTTTATGACATTGTGGATAAAAGGTCAGTAGTTTAATGATCTCAATTCTATATTCAAATGTGGACTGATATTTCTGCCTTTCTGGGAAGAGTAAACTCCTTCATTTTTGCTAAATTATTTGTTCCTCGACTCTACGGCTTATTCAAAAACGTCAAACCACTGCTGGGTAAAAGCTTTATATTGTAGAAAATGAAGGTCAACCTGAAGAAGATTATCCTACACATGATCCCTAAAGATTTGTCTTGAATAAATGTTTTTCTAAATGCTATTTTTCCTCCCTTCCCCTCTGAGCATGTTGCAGATTGAAAATTCAAATGTGTGTGTCAGTTCAGGCAGGGCACGTGCAATTGTCCGAAAACTCGAGAATTATTAAACGATATTATTTTAAAATTCTGCACTTGCTAAGGAAAGTGAGATGACAGAAAACGCTTCCTGAGACTTCAGCCCTCCTTTTGTCTGTGTCCTGGTTCCAGTTAGGACAGAGTTAAGTAGCTCATAGTAGCTGGTAGGGTGCTATGTTTTGGATTAGGATGAGAAGAGCGCTGATAACATGCTGATGTTTTAATTGTTGCAGAGCAGTGTTTACACCAGGCCAAGGACTTTTCGGCTTCTTGCTCTGTCCTGCCAGCGAGCAGGCTGGGGGTGCAGCAGGAGCTGGGAGGGGACAGACCCAGGACAGCTGACCCAAACTGGCCAAAGGGGTATTCCATACCATCTGACGTCATGCTAAACAATATATAGGGGTGGCTGGCCGGGGTGGGGGGGCCGGCTGCTCGGGAATAGGCTGGGCATCGGTCAGCGGGTGGTGAGCAATTGCATTGTGCATCACTTGTTTTCTTACACATTATTATTGTTAATACTATTACCATTATCACTATTATTATTATTATTGTTATTATTATTTTCCTGTCTTAATAAACCGTCTTTATCTCAACTCACAGGCTTCACTTTCCCGTTTCTCTCCCCCCATCCCAGAGAGGGAGGGGGGAGGGTGAGCGAACGGCTGTGTGGTGTTTAGCTGCCAGCCGGGTTAAACCACAACAGTCTGTTATCATACTACATGGCTTGGGTAAAATCCTGATCACAAGGAAGGCAATGGGAGTTTTGCCAGTGCTCATTCAAGGCTTTCACCACACAGACCTCAGGGCTCTGAGAATCAGCCTGGAACAAAGCATGCCAGCCAGCAGTGAGATTACCCCATGGAAAGGAAGTTCAGAGGAGCAGTGTTTCCTTTACCCCAACAAAGCCCGGACCCAGCCTGTCAACTCAGAAGTATCCTCTTAACATTTTGAGAAAATACCATGACCAGGCTGCATCATTTAAAAGATTAAAAAAAAAAAATAACCTTAGCTGTAAGCCTGCTATTCTCATCTTTCTAAATTGTGCTAGTGCATTGAAATTTGCTATCAGTGGAAGCACATTGTTATAAAATGCCGCACGTGGTGAATTCTGTTACAATCTTTTCAGAGAAGACTGAGATTCCAGCAAATTGCACATCCTCATCCTTCTCTGCACCACACCTGAAACCAGCATGAAAAAAAGACAATGGAAGCAGTATTTTCTCTTTCTGCCAAGGACTTCATCTGTATTCAATGCGTATAAAGTTGCCACTTAAGTATAACTCTATGGGGTTCCACTTCTGGACTAGACTGTTGCCTTTGCTGCAGAGCAAGCCATTCAGATGACTATAATTACACCATAGTACCAGGGGGTCCAGCCTGAGCTCTTGAGCCACAGCAGCTTGTGAGCAGTTTGCTTGGTGGGTAGCTTGGCACAGGGGGCTCTGGATAATCTGATTTCCTACTGCTGGAGGAAGTCAGTCAGCAGCTGCTGCTGAAGTTGACATTGCCGGCTCAACCCTAAAGCCAGCTGTGCACCCCATCCAGCTCCAGTAGGACCTTGTGACAGCCGCTGTCATCTGCCATACATCTCCTGTTCTACACATCGTCCTTGCATTGAAGCTGGTTTGGGAAATCTCTGCCCTTAGCACATTCTCACAAGATAATCCCACCTAGGACCAGTCTGATAACATTGCTAAGGCAGTCTGATGGGCTAGTCCTGATACTGGCCTAGATACATGCTCTGGCTGTTTATCTTGTGCCTTCACTGCATTGCATCGTTTGGTTTTGTCATGAGCAGGGAGCTAACCTAGCAGGAAATAACTCAGTTCGTAGAGCTAAGCTTTTCTGCTCCCTTAGTTGCCTGAACCAGGTCTCCGTGGGTCATTGCAGCATCACAGAGCACAAAGTGCAAGCAGAAGCGAGGAAGGAGCAATAGGGTAGGAAATTGCACCTTTTGGTGTTCATCAACTTGCACTGTAAGTAGTGCTATTACTGCTATTTCAGGGCTCCTGAAGTAAACCCAGTCCCCAAAATCATCTGGGTTCACAAAAACAGAGATTCAGTAAAATCCCCTCACTCTCTCATCCAGAACCTCTCAGTTATCTGGTTTCTATCACAGCCTGATAGGCTGCTGGCACAACAGGGGCACTAGTGGTGTAGAGACAGGTGCAGAAACCCATCAGCACATCAGGGGTCTGCCACTAAGTCAGTGCTACAGAGCTTTGGCAGGTGGCTCACAGGCTCAAGAAAATGTTGGTTTCCACTTGGGGTGGAAGCTGAGTGTTGCGCTACAAGACCTATAGTTCTGGGATCAGTACTCCCTCCAAAATAAACAAATCCATCCCAGTTCAACCCAAAATGAGCAAGAAGTGGGGAAAAGAAAAACATTAATAAGCTTCAGTGCAGGGAAACTCTTTGTCATATATGTCATACTTGTCACGTATTCAAAGGTGAAAATGCTGGGGTGCGGAATCAAAGCCTGTGGCTCTGCTAGTGATTTTACACACTGGTCTGCAGTGCAGCACTTATTTTATTTCAATTCTCTAAGATACTCAAAGCATTGGCTAGCTCCTTGACTTTGCATGTTTTTTTCTTGAGTCATGTATATATTAAAAAAAAGAGCAGAATTAAAACATGTGTCATCTAAAAGTGATGAAAGATTACGAGGGATGTAGGTCCAGAGACATCCAGACCCATGCGCAGACTCCAGCCTTCCAGTAACTTCTTTGCAGAGGCCTCGCTAAGGGCAAACAAGTGCAAATGGAGTTTAGCCACCTTGGATTTAGCATTTACCCAGTTCTTACAGATACCAGACAGCAAACTACCGCTGCACTGCCACACCTCTCCACAGCTGCTGGAAATGGGTGGCCGCTTACACGAGGCGAAATTGCTCAGCTCTTATTTCAGGGCCTGATCCAAATGTCAGTGGAGGCTTTTTCATCTCCCTCTCATAAAGCTTAGTTCTAACACGCTAATGACATGTAGCCTAGCTGACATGAGAGGTGGAATTCTTCCAAAACATATTTTGTTTCCTGTCAGAAAGCATTGCGTGCCTTTGCCCAGGAAATTATAAAACAGAAAATAAACATGTAAATATACCATTTCAACACATCCTCTACATCAAAGCTTGTTTTTAATGTTTTTAATTTCAGCTTTTTGAGGTTTTGTTTTTATAAGTTGCTGAATTTATTTTGTAGCTCCTGTTTATAAAAGAACTTTTAAAGAGTTACAAATTACATTTATCAAATCAAAAAAACCTACAACTATAAAGCTCTCAAAAAGGCAAATAATGTGAACCCTGCAAGTGCACGCGTGCAGACACACACACACAAACTTCTATATGCGTAAGGTTACTGGCTACTGAACCACAGACCACATGCAGAAGAGTAAAAACCACCCATAACCAGATGTGCCACTGTAAATCTCATATTTTAGACTATATGCTATGAACTCTTCAACATGCAGGAAGACACAAGTTCCCACAGTATTAGTAGCAGTGATAGGGATTCCTAGAAAGACCCATTACCTTCAGATACCTAAAAATAGCCCAGCATCCCAGAGGAAGGTACTGCCCTTGCGTAGTACATGGAGGGCTTATTGGGGCATGATTTGGAAAAATATCCAGCACAACACAGACACGCGAATGGCAGTGACACATCACTTCAAACCTCCCTAAAACCAAAGACAGAATTTCACCCTTTCCCACGGAGTTTTGTGTAAATACAAATGAATGCTGTACTTAGACTGAATGCAGCAGTGCATGACTTGCAGAGCCATGCAGAGCCACTGCTTCTTTAGGAAACAGCAGCCTCAGGTTATACTTGAATTTTCCTGTGGTAGGGAAGGGTAGCGGTGGGCCATTGCAGCAAAGTGCTTCAGTTCCCTGCTCTATCCGCAGCTGAATAGGAAACCCCAATTCAAATGTTTCCTTCAAGCTATAAAAATAAAACATAGTTGATTCCAGGGATTAGAGAAAAACGCATTTCCAAAGTCCCTATTCAGCTACAAATACGCTATTTAAGACCAAATACTTTTTTTTTTTTTTTTTACCTCGGAATATCTCTCACTGATCTGGTAGAGCAAAGTTTGTTGATATTCAGGGTTGCAAAGCCATCTGTTTACTCAGGCTTTTGTCTGTCAGCATAGTTTGAAGAGGTCGCTTTTAGAGATCAATTTTTTTTTCCTGGGGGTTTCTTCAGAGCTACCACAATTTGTTATTGCGTCTGTTTAGAGGCTTTAATTTGTGGTTTTCAGGATTGCATAACTGCACAGAGAGGTGGTGAGAGGCCCACATGAAGAGTTCAAAATAAGTTTGACAATATAGTAAATATCTACTCAGTAATTTTCCCTGGACTGAGCACCACAGAATGCTAAAAAAGTTATTAGTCAGGCTAGTGTATGAACGTGTCATTATGAGGACCGGAGCATATATTTCCATTCAGATACTACAACACTGAATTCACTCCACTCGCTGTTGACACCAGCTGAAGACGATCCATGGGGGGCTGCAACCCAAGCGCCCACTTAGGTTGTTCTAAAAGAGTCTGTTTCGAACCAGATATAGAAAAAAAATAAAATGAGATTTTAATTGTGCCTTTTATTTGGAGTTCTCATAATAAGTTACATAAAAAATGAAGTAAGCCGCCTGGACTCCCAGGAGGAAGAGGCTCAGCTTTGGTTTTTCCATGTTGCAGATGTCAGATGGGAGGCACAGAGACGTGCACAGCCACGTTTGGAGAAGCGCTCGCTGCACCCGGGGCAGGTTTCAGGTTCTGTGGGTCACTAGGAATCTGTAGCCAGATACCCGGCATTGACCACATGCAGAAACAGGGCTCTGATATGCACATTGTGTGCTTGGGTTGTGCATCCCCAGGGTCCGGGTGGCAGGCACCTGTGTGCATGCTGCTACAGCAGCACCTGAAGGCCTGAGTCATGCCTGCATAGCAGAGGGCAGCACTGGGTGTTCTGGGCAACCCTAACACCCCTTTCTGAAGAAGCTGGTGAGGAAATGATGTTCACACCACAAGCTGGGAACCCTGCATCAATGGAGTGGCAAGGCTGTGAGCAGAGCCATCGGTTTTTGCCTAGTATTGTGTCTAGACACCAAACTAGATTTAAGCCGCATACCTCTGGTACAGGTCTCCATCTAGCCCAGCAAGAAGGAATTTATGGGCTATAAATTCCTCCTGCCTGGGTAAAGACTGGAGGCAGCTAGTCTGTGCTCGCCTCTGTGTACTGCAAGCATTTCACCACAGGTAACACAGCCCCCAACCCTAAAACTGGTGTTCGCACATCTGCTCTGTGGACGGGACACACGGGTCCACCCGACATTGCCCACGACATGCCTCTTCACCCCGCTGCTTGAGGACTTCGCTAGGCCCGCTGATGCAAGGGGCTGGGATTTCTACTTCGCAGGACAACACAACACAATACTGCTGCTTCCTCCTGAGTTGCTGCGAGGGGGCTTCGAGGCTTCCATCTCACCTGGGTGCAGTGGGCGACGTAGTGGGGGCCGCGGCCGGCTGTCCCCACTGCCGACGGGATGGGTTCCAGGGGACAAGCCCAGAGGACGGGACGGGACGGGACGGGACGGGACGGGACGGGACGGGGCGGGACGGGGCGGGACGGGACGGGACGGCAGCCCCGGGAACGCTACGCCGGCCCCATCCAAGCCGCCGTCGAGCTCTCCCGACGGCCTCCTGCGGCACGGCCCGGCCCCGCCTTCACACCCGGCCGGCCCCGCCAGGCAGCGGACACCCGGGGGCCGGGGGGGTGGCAGGGTCCGGCGGCTCCCCCCCTCCGCCGCCACCACCACCGGCACGGCCGCCGCCGCTTCTCGGGCAACAGCTCCCCTTAGCGGCCGCAGCGCCGCCCGCCGCCCGCCCCTCCTCCGCCGCGGGCCAGCGCCCGCCGGCCGGAGCCCACCTGGCACCCCCTGAGCCCCGCCGCGGGGCCGGGGCAGCGCCCGCCGCCCGCCCCGTCCCGTCCCGTCCCGTGCGCCCCGTGCGCCCCGTCCGTCCCGTCCTGTCCCGTCTCCTCCCGTCCCGTCCCGCCCCGCCGCGGGAGGATGCGGGCGAGACCGCGGGTTCGAGCTCCGGTGTCCCCGGTGCCCGGTCGTGGCCGTGCCCGCTTGTGGCTGTGCCCGGTTACGACCGTGCCCGGGCCGGGGGCTGAGGAGCGGGGAGGGACGCGGCGCGGAGCGGGCTGCCCGTCCCTGACACCTGCGGGCGCCGCCGGGACGGCGCTGCCCCGGCCCCGCTCCTGCGCGGCCCCGACCCCGCTGTCGGGGCGGGGGAGTGGGGGGGGGCCGGGCTGCGCCTGTTGCATTGTCCCTGGCGGGGCTGGCAGCGAGCGGCCGCCGCTATCTGCGGCCGGGGACCCCGGCCGTGCCCTATCGCGGACTCTCTGCTGGGGCCTGATAGCGGCTGCTCCCTGCTCGGCTGCACGTCCCCTCGCAGCTCCCGCCGGGGCTCTCTCCCCCTTTGTCTGTGTATTTTTAGGTCATTAGAGTGGAGGGGTAGGTAATCCCCAGGCTCAAGTTCCAGAGGGGCGGGTTCTGGCCGGAGGTGGAGTCACTTTTCATTTAAATCCCTGACTATAAAATGGGCTTAAAGAGAAGCGGGATCTCAGCCGTGCCGCGCAGACCCCGGCAAGCAGGGTACGTGGGGGCCCCCGGGCAGCCGGCGCCCCGCAGCACCAGCCGCGACGATGCTCCACTCCCTCGGCGTTCACACCTTGCAGCTGCTCACCCAGGCGGCCGCCTGCATCCTCCTCTTCCCCCGCTTCCTGCTCACCGCCGTGATGCTCTGGCTCCTAGATTTTCTGTGCATTAGGAAGAAGATGCTACTGATGCCCACGGCGGAGGAGGTGGCCAGAGCCAGCGAGGGGCCGCCCCCCGACGACCCCCCGGTCTGCGTGTCCGACTCCAACCGCATGTTCACGCTGGAGTCGCTGAAAGCCGTGTGGCACGGGCAGAAGCTGGACTTTTTCAAGTCGGCGCACGTGGGCTCCTTGGCCCCCAACCCCGAGGTGATCCAGCTGGACGGGCAGAAGAGGCTCCGCATCCTGGACTTCGCCCGCGGCAAGAGACCCCTCATCCTCAACTTCGGCAGCTGCACCTGACCCCCGTTCATGGCCCGCCTCCGGTCCTTCCAGCGCCTGGCCGCGCACTTCGTGGACATTGCCGACTTCCTGCTGGTGTACATCGAAGAAGCACACCCCTCCGACGGCTGGGTCAGCTCGGACGCAGCCTACAACATCCCCAAGCACCAGTGCCTCCAGGACAGGCTGCGGGCAGCTCAGCTGATGAGGGAAGGGGCGCCCGATTGCCCCCTGGCCGTGGACACCATGGACAATGCTTCCAGCGCCGCCTACGGTGCCTACTTCGAGAGGCTCTACGTCATCCAGGAGGAGAAAGTGATGTACCAGGGAGGCAGAGGACCAGAGGGCTACAAGATCTCGGAGCTCAGAAGCTGGCTAGACCAATACAAAACCCGGCTCCAGAGCCCCAGCACGGTGGTCATCCAAGTGTAAAAAGGACCTGGCAAAAGGCGCAGGGGCGGAGAGGGGAGGGGAGGGCGGGAGGAGAGGTGGCGAGGGAGAAGGCACCGCGACGCGGATGGCAGGAGCCCTCCTCCCCGGGGACACTCGAAGGAGGCTGCCGTGCGAGCTTTCGAGCAAGATGTGCCATAGTCCTTTCTCTATTCAAATCATGTTGATTTGCCAGCCACGCTCTGTCGATACTGTATTCCCATGTGCGTTTTGTAAATATCTCTTCTTTTTTTTTTTTTTCTTTTATTTGGAGAAGCGTTTACTAATTTTTAAGGAGGCTCTCTTCCTTCGGGATCTGTTCCCAGCTGCGTGTGTGCGCGGGTGTGTGTCTGAAAAGTTGTGTACAAGTGCTCCGTGCTGCCTAGCAAGTGCTAACTGGGATTTCTAGTATTTCTTTGTGATGACCGATTTTGAAATGGGTTTCTCTAATGCCAGGAAATCGCGTCTGATGTTGTCAAGTACTAGAACTGCCAATAGCCAGAGCTGAACGGAATGTCCTATTTATGGGGGGGTTTTGTAAGACGTTCGTTCACCTTTTTTTTATGAATTTTTTTAAATAATAAAGGTTGAGTAAATACACGTCTAACCTTGCCCGTCTCTCTATCTCGCTCCAGAGCGCCACATTCACTTTCCCTTTTGCCTACCTTGTAGCGTCCTCTTCGCGGCCGAGGAGGGGAACGCGAAGCGGCAGGAGGGAGAGGATGCGCAGCTGGGGGCGGCGAACAGGGCTGCGGCAGGACCCGAAGAAGAAGGGGGGCACTGAGGGTCCCCAGGGGAAAAACACACCTCCGGGGCTCCCGCGGGAGGGGGAACGGCGCTGGCCCTAAAACCCACACCCGAGGGACTGCGCGCTCCTTCATTCACCCCGCCGAGCCGCCCCCCGGGGCTGCGCCCGGGGAGAGCGAAGGTGCACAGGTGAACCTCGGCCAAAACAAGTGAACCTCAGCCAAAACTCCGGAGGGGTAAAGCCGCCCCAGCAGGGCGAGCCGCCCCGTCGAGGACGCCCCGTCGAGGGCGCTCGGGCGGCCCCGAGGCGCCGGTGCCTCCCCCCGGTTGGGAGCGGGCGCGACCGCACCTGCGGCGAGGTGGGACCGGCCCCGCGGGGCTCGGGCAGAGGGGCTCGGGGCTCAGCCCCCCGGGGGCCGCGCTTCCAGAGGGAGAGAGGCGGTAGGGGGTGCCGGAGACAGCCGACAGGTGCTGGCGAGCGCGGAGAGCATCCTGCGAGCCCCTCCGAGGCCGCCCGGGAGCCGCCAAGCACCTCCCGTTGTGCCTTAGGGCAGTGGCACGACGGGGCGGCCCCGGCGGGGCTGTCCTCCCCGGCGAGCTTCGGCAGCCCGCGAGGGAGAAGCGGGAGCCGAGAGGCCCCCAAGGGACCCAGGTGCCCCCCGGGACCTTTTAGGACAAGGAGTCCCGCCGAGCTCCGACGGCACGCCGCTCAGCCGCCCCGACGCCAAGCTCTGCGCCCTCTCCAGTGCCCCGGAGCCCAGGGGAAGCCTCGGGCGCATCCCCAGCTGCGGGGCGGCAGCGGCGGGACCCCGTCCCCGCTCCTCCAGGGCTCAACCGTGCGGGATCCGCACCCCGGGGTCGGGGGGGAGGTGTCGGTGGTCGAGCGGCTCCCAGCGGCCGGGCCGGGCGGCACCTTGCGGCGGGGGCGCCCCGGTTCCCCTCCTCCGGCCCCACGGGGGACCGGGCCAGCTCTTTTCGCCAGCCCCGGCTTCGCAAGCATCTGCCCGGCGCGGCACAATCTCGGCTGCCTCTTACATAAGGATGGAGCCGCTCCGCCGCCTTCACACGGGCTTCCTGCCGCGGGAGGAACCCAGGTCGGTTGGGGCGATGCGAAAGGCATCGGAGGAGACCGGAGGAGCCCAGGGCAGCGGGCCCGCAGCAGGTGGAGGTGCCGGGGGGCTCCGCCAGCCCCGGGGCGGCTGCTGCTCCCCGCCGCCCCTCGGTGCCACCGTGTCCCGGTCCCCTTTCGCCACCCCACAGCCACCCTTTGGCGGCAGGCGCCCGGGGGGACCCACGCAAAACCCGAGGCTGTCTCCACCAGCCCCGGCACAAGGCTGGCACCAGCTTTTTTTTCTCCACAGCTTTTTCTCCTCGCTTTATAATAAAGCCCTTCTTTGCTTTTTCACCTCGCTCTCGCCTTTCCATGCCCGCTTTTGGCATGATTTGGGTAGGACCCCGAGTTGCGGGTAACCCCCCGGCACGTCCCCACCCGGTCCAGCCCCCAGGATATTTTCCGGTCATACGGAAAGAAGAGGTCACTGTCCTTGGCTGGTTTCTTTCTACTAGTGAAAGAAACTTTCATCTTCACTTTCTGCTACTAGCGGATTTTGGTCAAAGGGTATCGGAGGTCAGGGGTTTTTGTTTGTTTGTTTGTCTTGTTTCTCAATAAGTCAGCTCTCTAAAGCTACATGCCTCCTTTAAACCGAACACAGAGCTCTTATTTATCGCTTCGTCTTTAATCAGCATTAGAAGAAGAAAATGCAGTGAAAGCCTGGAACCCCTGAAAGAGATCATACTTCTCCTCTGCACAAATCAAAGTTATCTGCTCTTATTATGCCTTCTATTTAAAATGAATCATGAGCCTCCATCCCAGTGAGCTTCCTCGGGGGTACTTGTTTAGCACAGATTGGAACAATATGCTCTACATCTAAAAAGCCCGGGGTGTCAGAAGCCTCTCCAGCTGATACAGAGTATTGAGAAATATCCTATCTTTAAAACACATTTTTCTTGCCTTTCCACCCCCCCTCCCCCCCTCCCCCCCAAGTGCCTGACGAACAGAAGTCAGAGAGCAGGGAAGAGATTTATCAGAGAGAGAGATCTAAGTGGTGATTACGTGTTCTGTCAATAATTAATTGAATTATGTCCTCGGCATAATCGCATGCAGTCCTCAAGCTGGGAGGGGAACAGCAAGAAGGAAGTCGTCGTGTGGTCGGAGGGGGATCTCAGGACATGGTTCCAGTCATTGAAATGTGATGTAACATTGCAGTCTGGTGCATTCTGAGGCACAAATGGGGAAATACAAACGAAACCAACCACTCAAGTATTATTTGCTTTACAACAGACAGGCAGCAAAAGCACTTGTTTTCGTGGCTTTTTTTCATTAGTTGTTTTCATTACTACTTTTTTATCTGCTGGCGATTTAAAGGTGTTCGATGATGAACAGACCAGAGATCCTACTCCTTTGACCCATAAGCTGTATGTTCTCAGTTTTGTATTGTTCACCACACACTAATTGACTAAATTTGATGTTTCTGATGTTTGAAGTAAACTGGATGAAATTAAAATCAGTCCAGCAAAACATCATATATCCAATATAAATCTAGAAATGACACATTCAAAGAACCTTGCAAGCAAATTCTTACCCTGATACTAATTTTTCTGTACTTTTTCCAGTCACAAGGGAGATCATCATGTCATTATTAATTTATTATTTACTAAGAGCTGTTAGAGTGCTCTTTTGGTACACAAATGCAAGAAAACAAAGAGCTTGATTCATTTCTCTCACAAGTTTTGCACTGGTGTAACTTCAATGACACGGGTGTAGTCACTTCAGAACCACCTGGGTGTAATTATGATCAAAATCTGGGCTATTGCACTTCCTTTGCTTTTCTAATGGTTCAAAACCGCTGTTTTTCTACAGCATGCTGCGGAAGACAAGACAGCTGTTTGAAAATAGAGCTCAAAAATCATTCTCAAGTTCCTCCTCACTGAGAGTGCCAGTGTCTTAAATCCTGCCAGCACTTGGGAATGTCAGCATGTTTCCTCACCATCCTGCACCCTCCCTACAGTGTGAGAGTTGTGCACCCCATCGATACACGCTCCCTCGCACGCGTTAAGGCACATCCTCTCAGTGTCTTGGGATTTAAATCAGGTATCTTTCCGTGTTAAATGCTTTTAAGCATCCAGCTGCCAAAAGGAATTTGGCACCTGCATCCTTCTTTGCAAATTTCTCCTTTCAGACTAATTCTTGATGATGCCTCTCAAATAGGGTTCATTTCTGACCTCCGCTTAATTGATTACTCCAAGTATTTCTTGTTTTTGGCCTTCCACCTGCCACTTCAGAGATTTTGGAAGTGGTTTACAGTGGCAAATTCACTAACAATCAATGGCCAAAAACATCCTAACTAGAACAGTGATCATTATTCAGTACTTTCACATTACTTCATACTTCAGTAATGTGAGAATACCGAGACAAGGTTAAAATACTTCAGCTAATGTTTTATATAATAATTCTTCCCAGGGTCAGAATGTACAACACTTATGCTCACAAGATTAAGGATACCACAGTCTGGTCCATGGAGCTCCTGAGCCCATCAGACAGAGAAGATCAGGCCTATCTTTGTTCCTTCTTTCTTTTCCAAGTTAATAGCTGCTTCCTGACTTGATCTCTTGTTTATTCCTTGAAAGGGAATTATAAATGAAAACCTACACCTGCAAGCAGGAAGCATTTGCTTCTATTTCCTTTCAAGTAATAAATATCCTCCCATCTTGAAAGGACCTTTAGGATGTGGCTAGATGGGGCGAGGTAGCTCAGCCTCCAACACATCATTCCCCAAGTGCCCAGAATTATCCTGGCACAGAGGTACACCCTGAATGCCCAAAAAAGACAACATCAAATTGCTGCAGTTCTTACCAGAGATGTTCACAGATGAATTGGGCACATGGCCACTGGCAGAAGGGGATTCCCATCATCAATTATAGAATAATGGGCACTACTCTAATCTATAAACAGAGTTAAATTTTACCAAATCTCCTAGCAATAGGGGTAAGGACCATGACAAAGTTTTCTGTCTCTTTTGTCTGTCTTCTCCCTCTCACTTTCTTTGGCTTAGACAGCAACTAGTGCTGGAGGAGTCTGTCTTTCACCAGACTATTACATCCACTCTAAGGCACCCTGGGAGGCAGTTTTAGAGTCACATTCCTATTGCCTTGGTGCCTCCTACTTTTTTTTTTCTTTTTTTTTTTTTTCTGAAGAGTCAGTCGGGACATACATTTCTTGCAGTAGCCAAAACTCAAAATTAAGTATACTGATTCAGTCACTTCCAGGTTATCAGGCACAATTCCTCAGATGATGTGCCACACTGTAGAATTTAAACTAGCTCCCATAGCACAGAACCTCGTGTCAGGTATCCTAAATGTCGAAAAATGTCATGTTGAAATATCTTTCAGAGCTTTTTCAAAGCTCATTTAACTTCATAAACATAATCATGCTGACGATAAAATTAGTGCTGAAGATCTGACAGTGGAAATAATTCCTAAGAATAAAAATCATTACATAAACTAAGGATACATTTTAAAACATACATTTATGAAAACTGACATTTTATTATGTGAAAAACAAAATTTAGATGTACATATTATCAATTTTAAAATTGCTATAAGGGAACTGACCCTTACAAAAACTATGGAACCAGGCTGAAGAAATTCAGAAGTTGCACAATTCAAAGCAAGAAAAAAAATGCTGTTTAGTTTCTTTATCCCGTACCATTTGTGATGAAGGACAATCAGGAAAGAATAGGGTGTAAGGCTGTTGTCAACTGGATTTGTAGCACATGGACGTAGAGAACATACTGTGCTACTAACGCTTCAGACATATGCATACAATTGCAAACAGAGATCAAAATTAGTCCAAAGTGTTTTTGGAACATTGGAAAGGGAGAGGCAGGGGGTTGTGCATTTTATAGAATGAAATATTTATTTCAAAAAGTGATAATTGTACAAAAAAATTAAGCAAGTTACCAAGTTAATTTCTACTTCTTTTCACTCTGAGTGGAACACAACCATTGCACGTATGTCAATGAATCATGAACTGTTCTGGGGAAATACAAAATATTAGATGGAACTCAGCAATCCTGTTTCCTCTATTTCTTTATTTTTTTTTCTTTTAACTTCATATTCTCTTCTCTGGAATGCATACCACTGCACTGATTATGCTAAGCTCTAATTTTTTGATGTTCATAGATCTATGATTTTTCTTAGTGTTTAGCTGATTGATGTATCTCAGATAATGAATAATCTACCATAACATCAAACTAAGTCAATGGTTAAGGTATTTGTAAAGCTTGGAACCATCCCTCAGAACTAACCAGCAAGACTTCTTCTATGCCCATGAGATGTCTTCACTTTATTCACTCAGCCAAAATATTTCCAGAAATTATCTATTAGTAGGAACAGAACAGAAGAAAAAAGAACAGATCAAGGAAAAAATGTCATTGATCTCACTTTCTGTATTTTTATTGACTGTATTTCAGACCCGCTCTCATAAATACAAGAGAGGGTTGGAGAAACTCTGAAGTGATTTACGGGTAGAATTGAAACATACTGGTGTGTACTATAGAAATACATCTCTATTTCCTAAAGTTGGATAGAAGCTATCCGGAGGGATAAGTATTGGCACTTCTTGCAGACACTGCTGGAAGCTGGAAAGATCTCCCTTGTCTTTTACTACATACATTGTGTTACTATAAACCCGTTTGGGAATCTTTTGTTTGTTAATAAATCTAATCCTTAGGAAAAAGACTTGACAAAAAGGAAAAACAGGCTTTATTTTATATTTCCAGTTATTGTATGCACCCGCTGACTCACTATTCATTTCCAGATCTGTCAAGGGCTTTTTTTTTGCTCCTTTCATAGTGCCTCATGGATCCAGGAAGGGGATGGGGAAAAAAACGTCTAGCAGGTAGGGTCTCTGAGAGAGACTGCAGTCTGCACTACAAGTGCATGAGACACGGACCAAGCTGCAGGATGATTAAATGAGGTAGCCAGTTGTCTATTTCCCATGCACAGCACATGACAGTTGACAGATATGTCTGGCTAAGTATTTTCTGTGAACCTGGTGCTATTTTTAATGCCAGGTGAACAATCAGGGCATTCATTGCAATTCCCATGTCATTCATTTTCAGACAACAGATGTGTCATCATTGTAAAATGGAATTTGGGTGGGTTTTTTTTGGAAAAGAAATCAACACTTAAGCCATACTTTTGAGCAAGTCAAAAGACACCCAAGGGTATGATTGCCTTGTATGCTGTTCTTTTTAATAAGGCCAAGGAAAAGCATCACTGGTTGGGATTATAATCAACTGCTGCTTTAATGCAGACAATTGAAGAAGGCTCCTTACTGATGGTTGTAAATTCATTATTAAGGATACCACTCAGAGTCATTTGGCATGACATTTTTTATGCACAGAACAGAAGAGTGCAATATTAGCTCCTCCTGAGTGATTGGATGAGTTGTACATTCATTAATGGACATATCAGAAAATGTTTCCCAGATTTGACTTATCTCCTACACAAACTCAAAAGATGCAGATTGTCTTGCTGTTGTTTACTCAAATTTTTGGTGCATTTTTTCACTCTGTCCAAGATCCTGTTTATTTGAGAACCTAGCATCATTATGCATTGTAGATTTTACTGCTGACTTTGAGATCACAACAGTCTGGCTGTGTTCACCATGTATTATGAAATCTACAGGATGATGAGAACAACTTAGTTGCACTAATCCTATAATAGATAAACATTTCTCAGCTCAGTACTTTGAGAAATTAACGAATTGGTAGATTGTAAATCCAGTAAATCTGGATAAATTTTTGGTTCAGTGTTTTATCCACCCAAGTTGCCAGTTCAACATGGCTAAAATCCACAGGTCTTCCATCTGACAATTACAAAATTATTCTAACAAGAATTCATTAAAACATAAACACATTAAAACTAAAAACTCAAAAGAATCTATACTAATATTTTCATCATAGACCACTTTTTTTCATTTAAGATGTTTCATTTCTAAATATACCTAGATTTAGTTTTCCAGAAAAGATATACGAAACAAAGAATGAAAAGTTTCATTTTCCATTTTGGCCAACTCAAGAATCTATGTTTTCCTATTACACAAATGAAATAAAATATATATATTAATCAAATTCCCTGCTCTCTAGTCTTTCTTCCTGTTCATGAATCATTCATGAACTGGTTATGATCTGTTAATCTATTCTTTATCCACACACTTCATCAATCAAATTACATGAACAAATTTCAGCCAAGAACATATCAACTAATTGTTCATTGAGGCTATTTATTTAACTGTGATATATGACCATCATTTATACGAACAGCGTCATATTTGTGCCACTGCTGGCTATATGTTGTTATTTTTTCTAAAAGTACCACATCTGATATTTCTCAGATGTGGATTCTCAGACAAATAATCATTAAGTCTTTAAAAGTTATACAGAGTTTCTAACCAGTCAGTGGCACTGTCCACCACAAATGAGCCATCAGCTCATTTTCAGTTTTGTGAACAAATATGTTCTATTTAACTGCATGCACAAACTATACATATAGTTGGTAGGCGAGACTAGACAATAAGAATAATCTTTTACAACAAACAAACAAACAAATAAATAAATAAATAAATAAATAAATAAGCTTAGAGTTCAGTACTTAGACTTCCAGTATAATTTCTTTCTCCACATAAGTAATAGTGAGAATCCAACCACTCCTGAACTGCCAGATAGTTAGGACACTCACTTAAAGGAGGAGGCTCTGGTAAAAGTCTATCTCACATTCCGGGATTTAAACTTGGAGTTTCCATATTCCTGACCATGTCATAGCCTATGAACACAAACCATTTCCTTGGAACTTTGGCAGAATAGGTTTTGATCAACATTTGTGAAGGATGGCCGGGGAAATATTTTTCACTTTCATTGCAAAGGTACTCATTCAGGGTATAAAACAGGTATGTTATAGTAACAAGCAAAGAATCAGGTACATGCCATAGCTATGTGAGGCTACTATTTATTTCCAGATTATTATCATTCTTCTTTATTTTATTCTGACCAGACAGTCTATTCTGACTTGAACAACATTCCCAATGAAAATTTGCTGTTAGCCAATACATTCCCACATAAAATAGCTGTTTCCACAAATGTGAATTCACCAAAAAAAAAATAAAATCATTGAAAAGCTTCAGGCTAGCCCTAGGATGGACTTTCGGACTTGCATGTAACTGACTGGTCAATATGTTTACATATCTTACCCTGCTGTGCATACGACCAAGCATTGTGTAGGCAGGCATGCTGGCCAATAAAATCTCAAAAAGCAGTGAAACGTTCCCATCAATGTAAGCAACAGTTCTCATTATAAATAATTGTTTTGTCATCTCTCCCCAGGCTCATTTTCTTTCCTTTCTTTCTCTCCTGCCTGCATTTCCTCAGAGATGTTCTTTCTTCATCAACATAGCCTTGTGTTACTTCACTGCAGCTCTGCTGCCCTCCATTCTAAAATCTGGCATTACAGTGAAACTTCCAAGAATTCCATTCTCTTAAGCATTATGAGTCACACTGTAGTCTTCAGCAATATTTTTAAAACACCAATGTTTTTTTAATCACTCTTGAGACCCACAGAAGAAAGTAAGGATATTATCTTGCTAACTTACAGTCGTGGTTGTTTTTTCTATTGCCACCCACACTCTCTCATCTTTCTCCAGATACTCTGTTCCAGTCTCTCAATAGTGCAGGCATATGGTATTCAAGCATGCCAGAGTCTGACTTCAAGTTTTAGTCATTTTTTTTTTCCTGTAAAAAGGATGGAAGGACATTAAGCCTATGACCATTTGAGAGCTTTCTTTAAATAAGAGGGTTTTTAGGGTCTATAGTTAAATTAAAAATATATACATATATATACTGTAAAACTAACAAAGAAATACCAGATCTGAGGAATAACTCATCATATCTGAATACCAGAAATGCCATGTGTTTGATATGTCTGTTGGCACAGAATTCATTGGTGCAACCGTGTACATAAGAAGGGAAGAATTCTTGCCTCCTTGCAGTGAACTCCAAAAAAGCCTTGTAATGGAGGAGCTGGTCATTTTTAAAGGTAAAGCTGTAAATACTGTTCCTGATAACAATATAAATTTTTATTTTTCTACTTTAAGAGCTTTCCATTTTAATGAGGAAAAAAGAAACATTACTAACCGATGGTAAAGTTATCAGTCCATATTCTTTGCCTTTCTTTTGTGCATGAGGGATGAGGCAGCTGGTATTACAACAGACTTATTTGAAATTTAGGATGGAAGTCCCATAAATTGCTGTTATCTGCACTGCAGAAGCTCATGTGACACACTGAATAAATATACCTCAAGGTAAGCACATAACACTGGACAATGGGTGTTCAGTAAAGAAGATTCCCGAAGACAACAGTTATCCGAGCTTCAGTAGAGAACCGCTTCTTGCATGGAGCACCCAGGTATGCCTGGCTGCCCCATGACAGCCATTTAAAAATCTGCCAGGAAATGAGAGGAAGAGACCTAGATTTCAAATTACCAGCTGATCATATGAAGAAAGTACATTCTTAGGTCTCAAAAGTTACTGAAAAATGGTCAGTGAGTTTGCCTGTGCAAGAGATGGTTGAGAGAACTGTGAAAATAAACATATCATTGAGAAATAGAGGTAGGATGAGTGAGATTTGCTTAAGAAAAGGTGAGAACAGTGTTAAGTGAAATAAAAAAGAATCCATATTAAATAGTAGCATTAGTGCTGTAAGCCAGCTAGCTACGAGTAATTAAGACTCTTCAAGAATCAAACTTAGGTGAGGAATTTTACACTCTCTCTCTCTCTTTCTTATTTGTCTACATAAAATAAAGCAGAATAATGCTGAAACTGCTTGTCTTATGTTCATCTCAAATAGGTCCTTTCTGCTTTGCTGCCAAAAATGTGGAAAAGCTGTTATTTTGTCTTTTTTTCTTTTTTTTTTCTTTTTTTTTTTTGTCTTTCCTTTTAGTAGGATTTCGCTCCTGCTCTATGTGTCTTTAAGAAATTTTGGCCAATTTTTTCATTTGATTGTACTGATTCATTTGATTGTACTGATCCTAAGCTTTTGGAGGATGCTGCAGCTACCAGGCCAAGATGTTTTAAAATTACTTTACTCATTGTGGTTTTTTAATATTAAACAGAAAAAGATCAATTTCTAGGAGATTGGGCCAAAATATTAGCACAGTTGCCTGACGTTAAGCTTTTCAGTCCATATTTAGTCTCCCTAGTGTCAATTGTTGTTATACTTCAGCAACATACATCCACAGATCTCAATGAACATGAGACATAACCCAGCTAAAAAAACAAACTACTTGTAAGCTCATTATCACTACAGATTCAGGACCCTACTTAAACACAGGTATCCAGTTTTAAGACTGTAGCAGTAAAAGGCTTTGGTAACTGCTGATGTCATTGATCATTCTGGGGACTTCAATTTTTCACTGGAGCTATTGTTACCAAAAAGCCACCTCTTCAAGACCTTTCTCTTTCATTATTTTATACTACTTGGAAGAAAAAGAATATCTCCATTTTGTCTGAATGCCCATTGCTGGAATTTAGTACCTTCAGCAGAACAGAATGCACCAGGTACTACAGACAGCTTCTGGTCTGGGCAGCAGATATCAGGCTTAGCAAAGAGAATGCCATCAGTCAAAGATCAATAGCTAAAAATTCCAGATTACTCTGAATCATTCTCCTGACTGGCCTTCATACTACCTCTTACTGACTTTTCAGGAATAATTAGAAACAGGCGGCAGTTGCACCATTTCTCTAAGTTTAAAGCAAGCTGAAATTCAGAATTGAGTTGCTACATTTTCAACCGCAGAAAATGTCAACTGCACAGGCAATTTTTGTCTGAATTTGCACACACTTTTTTCAGTTCTTCACTGAAAGGAAAGGCAACTGACACTATATGGAAATCTAGCAAATACAAAGTATGAAGCTATGAAAATTAAGACTGTTGTGAAATTTAGAAATGTGACACTGATGTGAATTTGCATGTCTCTAAAACAGACTCTTCTATTACTAGTCCCAGATTTGTATATGCCAGACATAGCTGAGTGAAAGCCAAAGCCTAGATTAATCCACTTTCTATAAAAGTTGACTATATATATATCTGAAAAACACAACACAGAAAACAATATTAGAGAGCTCATAAAGAAAATATCATCTAATTAGTTAGCTATAAATATGCGTGGGTTCAGGAACAGACTTACCTTGAAGGACTTTTTGTTTTGTTGTGCTGCACAAAATATACATCTAAAATTCAGTTTTCTTTATGAGCATTATTTAACGAATTCCCTAATGACAATCATTTAGTCATGAAATTATTATTTTGTTCACTCTTTTCTTCTTTTTCTATAATAAAATACCTCCAATGCCATTTATGAATAAAGTTAAAATAATACTTTGAGTAATCAAAGGGTAAGCATCCAAAAAATTTAGAAGACAAAGACTGCATATTTTAACAAGATTATCCACACACAGCAATATGATAGGCGTTACAGCTGTGACAGAGATTTAACTTGGGAAGAATCAATGCAGATTTGCAGATGGAAGTCATGTCTCAAAAACGTATTTTTGAGACAAAAGGCATTTTTAGGAACATGTGGATAAGATGAGCTGGTTACTGCGGTGTTAGAATTCTGTGCTTGGATACTTGGGGGCATATGATTTGGTTTTCTGTAAAGCTTTGGGAAGATCACAGACCCTTAACAGAGCAAAGGTATCATCGGCAAGAGGAACAATCCTCTTGTGCATTATCAGCTTTTTCCGAATAAGGAAAGAAAGGAAAGATCTAATGGCTAATTGTCTGCAGGGAGGAAGGTTACTAGCAAGGAGTTACAAGGTGGCTGCTGGAGTCTCTGCTGTTTGGCATGTATTATGAGTATGAGTCATGAGTAATCCCAAATATGGAATAAATAGAAACTTTACATATTCTGTTGATGATATGAAATTACAACAGTCAAAGATGACATTGTTTGGGGCAAAGTAAAGAAGAATCTCACAGTACCAAATGACTAGCTGGTAAATTGATGGATGAGATTGAATGCCATTTCAAAGTTGGGGAAACAAAAGGTATGTGCAGCTCTTTGCATGTAATGGCTGTCTGGTGTAACCCTGGACAACAAAGTCTACAGATATTCTAATGATTTTAAAAACTATTTCTTTTAACGAATTCATATCAGTGATTCAGAGTATGGTGCTTTTTAATTTTACTTAAAGTTGGTAGTATTTAGACTACCAAAATACTTCTGAAATTTTCATTTGGGGATTAAGTTTCTCTGTCTTTACAATGTTTAATAAATACAAATTATTTATTGTAACAGTCTGCAAGATCAATAAGCTATATAACTATTCTCTCACATGGGAAGAAAACTGAGGTAGTACCATTAAATGATTTGTACAAAGGACTAAAAATGTGTCAGACAACTCTCAACTAGAAAATTTGTATTGAATGTCTTCCCAAAAGAAAATAAATTTCATTTAATCTTTTCTTGACATAGTGGAAAGCACTTCTAAAATGCTGATGTATTTCAAACACACATTTTTTGAAAGGAAATATTCAAATTTTCACATTATATTTTATATTACAAAATTAAAAATGTTTAAACTGAACATATCTGTTTTAGCCAAATACCACTATTTAAATTACCCAAAATAATATTAATTTGATTTTTTTTTTCTCCACTGATGTCCAAAATTTGCCTTTTTGTTCCTGCTTGGGATAACTTTTTTTTACAAAGTTTTAGTCATTCCCTGAGCAGATTTGCTTCTTCATTACATGCCATGAGTTGGTACCATGGAAAGAACTACCTCTGAGGAATTCTCATCATCTTCTGTGTAGAAACAATATCTGTCTAAAAATCATAGACTAAATTTTCTGTGTACAAAGTAGGTCCCTGTTGATTTACATTCCCTGAAGATCTCCCTCCCTGGATATCTTCAAAAGCCAGCTGTACATGGTCCTGTGCATCCTGCTCTGGGTGTCCCTGCTTGAGCAGGGGGTTGGACCAGGTAGCCTTGAGAGGCCCCTGCCAACCTTAACCATTCTGTGATTCTGTGAAATATTATTCACATTTTGATTTAAAAAAATAAAGAGAAAAAGAAAGAATAGGGGAATAATTTTAAAAAATTAGTCTCCAACAAGGAAACTAAGGAAAATATGCCTGAGCAACTACAGCAGCAGAATCTTGCCGGTACATTTATTTATAACAAGTACTTAATAAAACAGCTAGAAAAAACTATAAACCAGAAGGAGGACATATGTATCCCCAGATCATAAAGGAGTTAGTGAGTTAATTTATGATACTGACAATTATACTGTTATGCCAAGAGAAGCAGGTACTGAGAAATGGAAAAATTCAAAAGGGAAGAATATGGATTAACACTTTTCCTATGGAAGTCCAAGGAGTTCTAGCCCTCACACTTTCCAGTGCATGTCACTATTACTTCCAGAAAAATAATGGAATAAATGCTATCAGAAAAAAAGAAAATGAACCCAAATATAGACCAAGAGCGCACTGGAACCATCAGCAACAGAAAACATAAAAAGGATCAAGAGGTCATGGGATAATTCAGGTTGGATTGTATCACTCCAGATCATCTAGTCCAACCCCCTGTCCAAAGCATCACAAGCTATGAAATCTGACCAACTCACTTAAATGTAATTGGGTCCTGAAAACCCCCAAAGACTGCACAACTTCTCTGAGTAATCTCTACCAATGCTTGATTGCCCTCACTCTGGAAAAGTTTTTTCTTATATTCAGCCTGAACTTCTCTTGTTTCAACTTCTGTTATCTCTTGTCCTCTTATCATGCAACACTGCAAAGTGCCTGGGTCTATTCTCTTGGTGATGTCCTAGTATAACATGCCCCAAAAGCCCTACTCTCTCCAGATTGATCAAGCCTCAGCTTCTCCTCATGAGGCAACTCCTTCAGTCCCTGGCCATCTTGGTGACCCTCCACTGAACTCACTCCAGCATAAAATTTAGATAAAAATTCCAATGTATGATATACAGCACAGTCACTCCAGAGATCCTATTTTAGTCATGAGTAGTTGTGGTGGTTTCACACTGACGGTCAGCTAAACTCCACCACAACTGATTGCTCATTCTCCCTCCTCAAAGGAACGGGGGAGAAAATACAATGGAAGAAGCTCATGGGTTGAGATAAGGACAGAGAAATCACTCACCAGTTACCATTAGGGGCAAAACAGACACAGCATAAGGGAAACTAATGTAATTTATTGCATATTGCTAACAATTTAGATCAGTGAGAAACTAAAAGCAAACTAAAAACATTTCTCCCCCTTCTTCTACCTCCTTCCCCACTGAGTAGTGCAAGGGAACGGGGAATGGGGGCTGCGGTCAGTCCCTGATGCTTCGTCTCCACCAGTCCTTCATGGTCACTCTCTACCACTGCTCCACGTGAGGTCCCTCCCACGGGATGCCGTCCTTCCTGAACTGAGCCTGCGGGGGCTTCCCACAGGCAGCAGCTCTTCAAGAACTGCTCCCACATGGCTCCGTACCACGGGGTCCATCCCCCAGGAGCAAACTGCTCCAGCACGGGTCCCCCACGGGCGGCAGCTCCCCCCAGACCCCCTGCTCCTGCGTGGGCTCCTCTCCACGGGTTGCAGCTCCAGCCTGAGGCCTGCTCCTGCGGGGGCTCTCCATGGGCCGCAGCCTCCTCCAGGCCACATCCACCTGCTCCACCGGGGGCTCCTCCACGGGCTGCAGCGTGGAGATCTGCTCCGTGTGGGACCCGTGGGCTGCAGGGGGACAGCCTGCTCCACCAGGGGCCTCTTCCAGGGGAACTGCTGCTTTGTGCCTGGAGCACCTCCTGCTCTCCTTCTACACTGACCTTGGGTGTCTGCAGGTTCTCTCACATTTTCTCACTCCTCTCTCCCAGCTGCAGTTGCACAGCAGATTTTTCCCTTTCTTCAATCTGATCTCCCCGAGGCCCAACCAGCGTCACTCATGGCTCAGCTCCGGCCAGCAGTGGGTCTCTTTTGGAGCAGCTGGAGCTGGCTCTGATCTGACCTGGGGCAGCTGTTGGGCTCTGCTCACAGAGGCCACCACTAAATCCCCCCTGCTACCAAACTCTTGTCACGTAAGCCCAGTACAGTAGTCTTTGCAGGTAACTAAGCTGCAGAATAGTTTGAAATACTCCATCGTAGAGAACCAATACATAAAAGATGCAGCTGGAAAAAATCTCCTTATTCAGGAATGAATATAAACTTTTGCTTCGCTTTTACTGAGACCCAAGTCCCACTTAGGCGATTGCATTCAAAAATTTATTTGCTTTTTCTTAATAGGGAGAGACTTGAGCACATATTAAAGTGCTTTTCCATATCTGGGCAACAGTTATTATATGCAGAATATAACCAGTAACTGGACTTCATGTCTGATTACGGTGCCTTTCAAAACTTTACCCACAAATGATTCACACTTTCCCAAACACTGATAAAACCTTATGAACTGCAAAGTAATTAAAAGACTGAAACAAAAGGTAATGGAAGAACATATATCAAGTCTGGAAAGAGGCAGTAGCAGGACACAGCAGAGTTCACTCAGTATTACTTAAGATTTCCATTAGCTATCCATGGTGACAGATAAACAGCACTTATATTTGTAAATGATATTCTATCATTATGAATGCTAGTGAAAAGGGTGAAATACAATGCAATGGAGTCCTAAAATATCAGACTTCGGAACCCAATGCTGCTTGTTTTGCTTATACAAAATTCCCATTAAAACAATAAGGTGTGCAGAATTTGGCTCCTGGATATAGGAAATAAAGGAACAAATCCAAAGCCCACTAAAGTCAATAGGAGACATTCTTCTGACCTCAATGGGCTTTGGATATCACCCAAAATTAGATTCATTCTGGAAAAATGCAAGCTAAAGGAAATAATCATTCAAAAAGTATCTAAGAGAGAGATGTTTGGAAAACCTGGAAATCAAAGAATACCTAGGAGACTTTGTGTAACATATGATACGTGACATGAGCTTATGAACACTGTTACAAGATCATACCTTTTCGAAAAGCTTAATAATCTAGAAATGAAGATGGAATATAAAATAGAGAAGAAAGCAACTCAACAGTCCAGTTAGAGAGCAGAAGTTACAGGGATATCGCTTTTCAGTGCAGGCAGGTTGTTTTGTATGAAATTTACAATGCATCAACCATAAAATAAAAAAACACAACAATAAAGGATGTGTGAGAAACCACTAATTTCTCAGCTCTCCTCCCAGATACAAGTCTGGTAGTATTTACAAAGATGAAATATAAAATAGTTTACATATAGGAATTTATGGTCAGACTTCAATACGAGATATTTGTTATCTGGTTCCTTTCTCCTTTTAGTGATCAAGGTCAACAGAACCTCTTAAGATTCCATCATTCCCATGATACATGAATATCTTGTACCAAACTAAGGATGCCCTTTTTTCCTCTGTGGTGGAAGGATGCTCACTTTCATTCTCCTATCTGTCTCCCTCCTGTCAGATGAAGAAAATTTCCAAGGATATAAAGATAACTCAGTAAAATGGCCTTACTCTCAAGATCAAAGGTACACAACATGCACTACAAATTATCAACAATTATTTTCCTACACTGTCCTTGCTGAGAGCTGGATATCAGGACATCTGTGAGCACATCCTATGTAGCAGAAAAAATACTATAAAACAACCATAAAAGTAATTTCTTTACATTTAACCTTCTGCCCACAGAAGCACCTATCCTGTCTCCATTTATTCAGTGAAAGAAGCTAAGAATGGTTTGCATAAAGAATAACCTGATAGTATTGAAAAGCTATGGCAGCCCAACTAACCCACTTACTGCAGTTCAGAGGGGCTTGGTCCTTTCTCTGTTGCAGATGAGGTGAAGAAAACTCTTCTTACACACAGAAGAAGACGTGTGGTTCAATAAACAAAATTCATAGATTCATCAGGCTTTGTCATTTCCTGTTTCATCCATCTAGGCGATCTCCACACATTTTTTTGCTTGTAGAACATACATAAGAAAAGAGGCTAGATATTCCTGAGTAAATACGTTGGAATATATCATTGTATGATGTTTATGATAAAGATGATAAAGCTCCAGTTCATTCTAGAATGTCTTTGGGTTTGTACACTGGAGATTAGGTGCTATTTACTACCATAATTTCTGGTTTAAATTTTTTATTTTTTCAGGTTTTAGAACAAGAATATATTTTCAATTGTATGGCTGACCCTTCACATAAAAATGTTGGAAAATATTTTATTTTGAAATATTCATGCTTATGCTTCATATATTTTTCAGACCACTTCACATTTAAAGCTCGTGTGCTTTTGCTAGTAAATCATGGCTCAACATGACTATATCTCTTTCAAGAAGACCCAGTAGTGTGAAATCTTGAGCACTAATTCCTACTGATGCATTCCTAGGTTTTATTTGGAACTGATCTTCTCTGACATCACAAAATTTCAATGGAATCAAGTCACAAATAACAGATTAATCCACATGGTTTTAAAACATGAAGCTTGTAAAGAAAATTCCTCAACAACAGCAATGGTAAAAGAGAAATTGTGAATAACATGATACACAAGAGAACATTTCTGAGTAGACCACTTTGCAAAATCTTTTTTAATAAAGCTTCAGCAGGTTTGTTTAGAAAGTTTACCCCTATGCTCATCACCTAAATCCCCCTTGATTTTAAAACATTGATATTGGAAAAATCAAATCTCTTGCCTGAAAGCTCAAGTTTCAATTAATAAGGATGCTAAGGATTTTTTTTTCAGATACATGAAAAGAGTGACAGGATTATAGACCACCAAATTGTTGGTATTTTAAGAATCTGACAGGCTCAGCACCATGTGCCATTCTAGCCTCTCTGTGTATCCTTTGTGGTTAAAACTCTTAAGCACTTTAAATTCTTTTGGTCAGTATTTTTTTCCTTTTAGGGCAGACAACTAGAAACACATTCCAAGTAACCATTTATGGTGTACAGAAAATTATAAGATACTAAAATCACCTCTTTGAAGGTGTTTCCAGGCTTTGCATAGTAAAAAAAAATATTTTATTTATAAAAAAACAAACTTGTTGTTTTCAATCTAGAATATAATTATCTATGTTCCAATCCAAATGAAAGACAGTAGCAGCACAAAGACAGCAAAATAATACATGTCAAATCCTAGAGCCTTTACTTGGACAAATTTCCCATCAAGCTTTGGTGGCAGTTTTGCCTAATGAAATATGGACGAGCCAGGCCTGAAATAGGCAAAAATATAACAAGCCATGCCAGTGGAATGAGCTTTGAAACAATAAATGAAATATTTTTGGTATTTGAAAAATAATGAAAATTCAGTGAATTATCAGTATAAAACCACAGGCAACAATATCTCACAAACCCAGTAAGATGGGAGTCCTCAAATTCATTTATCTAGATACAATAGAGAACCAGAAAGATGTTTGAAGGAACAGATGACTTTCCAGAATATTTGATACAGGCTGAAAGAAATATGCAAACAAATTTTTCAAACCATCATGCTTTGGCAAACAAAATTGACTGTAGCTTTGCATAACTTAGTTTACAAATGGCTCAGTCCTCTCTTGTTTCTTCTTTTGCAATGAATAAGACAGAACTGTGGACTGGTCCTGTGCAGGAGACACATCTGGATGATGGGGCTTACAGTGGGGAAGAAGCCAGCATTTCTGTGCTGCAGCCAGGAAACATGCCAGCAAGCAGAGGCTCCTTGGAGCCCAACACTTCAGTAAGAACTGGTTGACATGTAGCCCAGCAGATCATTCCACTCGACAGACCAGTGCACCAGGAGGCAGGAGATGAAAGGAGCTGCCAACCATTGCAGCTGGTATGTCAGGTCACAGAGTAGGAGAAAGATTCTGGCACTGTGCTAGGAAAGTATGTAAGACATACCCCTATCTGTGGGGGAGCATTGATGCAAGAGCCAAATCTATGAGTCTCACACTCAGTGCACGAAACTTAACAGCTCAGATGGATGGGTAAAATCTGTATCACTGTAGAAACTGCATGGGATGAAAGCTTTGCAGTTCTGCACAGGAATCTGGTTCTGCTCTGTACCATCTGTGCACCAATTGTGTGGATTGTTTGTTGAGCTTTGTTTGTTTGTTTTTTTGTTTGAGAAAGATATAGAAGTCAGTGTAAAGAATGTATTTCAGGTCACTTTAACTCTTGATCTATTCTTTTTGCCCTCACCGATGTTAATCATAGGTTCAAATTTCTTATAAATGTTAAAAAGAACATTCATACCTAACAAACAATTTCTGCAATTTATTTAATCTGAAAAGAAGACCTTTGTTCACACTACTGAAGGAAGTGGAACAAACACAAAATACAAAATAGATAAGATTCGAGGTCTGATTTTCAATGTTAGATCCTTGCAGCTGACAGCATATTTCTATGTGTATGTAATAAACGCAGTGTCTGTTTGAAACCAAATGACAACATGTTAGAAAATATCTGGCATTTCCAGACCTTGATGTGGATGCTCCCATTAGGTGCAATCTCCATGGATTTGTGTGCGTATTCTTACCATATCCCTACAAGCTAGACTGAACAGTTCTTAGCAACAAGTAAATGCAACAGTATAAAATAATAGTCATTTATAACATTAGCATTAAACATTTATATAATCATGCATGTTCTATGGAGCATCTAATAAACACATTTCAGAAAATGATTTAAAATCTTAATGTCCACAGACCCTCCTAACATGCTGTGGCACTCAGAGAGTGAAATTTGAGACTATTAAAAACAAATGGGAGCCTTGCTTAATCAGGGCTTTGCAGACTGCTAAAGCCCAGGGGGACATCCAAGAGAATACTTTGATGAAAATTAAGATTATAGTGACATCAGGGTTAAAAAAGGCATTGCTCCTATCTGCTTCTCCAGAAGGTTCTCTTAGCTTACAGGAAACCCATCACCTTATGCTTTCAATCAGCAGAAAGCAGCAGTGGAAGTGATGGACTAAGAATTGCATAAACATTGGTAAATGTCTTACAGGAATGTTTTTTAAAATCTTGATGTTCTTTTTTGGCTTCTGGGGTTTTGGCAAGAACTCTGATCTCTAGGTCCATTTCTGTGTACACACTTTAATGATGGGCTTGATTATGAGACAGTAATTCCCCAGAGGTTTAGCTATCTTATTTATTGACATGAACATGAGTACAATGCCAAAATCAAATGGTTATGTCCCAAACCAATGGAAAATCACAGATGCAGAAACATGATGGATTCTTCATTTCTCAGGCTTCATTTATTTCTATTGTTTTCCACAGTATATAGGCTTCATAATGTAACCAATACTCAACCTGGCCTTGCAAGAGATTATCTTCCACTGAACAACAGCAGAAAAAATGTCATCCTACATCTGCCCATGAGGGAATTCCATTGAGGCCCAGTTATATTTGTCCCAGTAACTCTGCCCGCCAAGTGAGCCAGTTTCCCTCAAATGAGGATTTATAGGAGGAACACAGATGTTGGCTCCAGGGTAAGCTAAAACAAGACTGCTAAGGAAAATTCTAGACAATTAACAGTGTTGTAGACTACTTCAGGAGTGAACCTCAAAGGAAAACATGGCAATGAGTTTATAAAAGTGAACTTACTGTCCTCCAATGTTCTCCTACACAGAATTCCTAATTTCCAGTGAAGTCAACAGGATTTGCAGGCACATAATATATCTCAGGACTAGACGTTGTATTCGAAGGTCACCCTATCTCAGTGGAATGCAGCCACTTCTGGGATGAGACTGTTTAACAGAGATAGGGCACAAAATGAAGCTGGACAGCAAAGCAGAATGTAGGCAAGTAAGAGCACTTAGTGTTCAGTATTCAGGAATCATTTCTGATCACAAATCCTGTATCTCTTTAAGATTACTTAAGGACACAAAAATATATATTTAGGAATATATATATCTCTATAATATATATATCTCTGCTTTTTATAACTGAAAGGCAATATGAAGAAAACATCCTTGCCATCCTCTGTACTAAACTAGAATCACTGAATTTCCAATTAAATGACCATTTTCTTCTTCACCTCTCTGATATGCTTAAAGAGAATAATCCTCTCCCAAGAAAATTCGGTCTCCTGAAGCCTCCTCTCTTGCAGGAGGAAGTAGAGATGCTCCACAGCCCATAGCTCTACCATATATGTTCTTTTAGTGGAATAAGACATGTTTCTAGATAAACAACTTAAGAAGCCAATGAAACATCTGCGTGCCAACATTAAAGTCTCTTCATCTGGGAGAATTCCATGCTTTCTACAAAGATGCCTCTCATAGGAAGGTGGCCAAAATCTCAGATAAGAGTTTGTGGCAGAAATCTATAAGTTTTGATTGCTATTTACACTATCTCTGCTTTTGAATATATTGTAGTGCACATGAATACATTATTATGTGCTTTCATTTCTGTTTTATTAACTTCTTTGTTTTATTTTCCACATGATTTTCAGCTTATTATGAAATTATGAATATATTCTTTTTTTTTTTTTAATTTTGTGCTTGTTCTGATTCTATTATTTAGTGACATTCCCCTTTGCTTGTTCCCTTGTATTCCCTTAAGGCAAATAGCCAATCTTGTAGTGCCGTATGGAGAGAAGCGGTTGCCAGCAAAATTTTTAATGCACATGCAACAGAAAAATCCTTTTACCACCCATAAAGATTTGTAAAAGGTAACACTAGCTGGTATTTCTGCATACAGCAGTACATTGTATCCAGAGAGGTACTTTCAAAGTCTTTATTTGTTCTCAGTTACTTAGATATAGATACTATATGCATAGATACTTCTCATATAACATAATAATATATAATATTAATATAATATAATGTAACAAGCACTTGTGTATATCATGCATATACTACTACTACAATGAGTACATACATAACGTTTTCCAATATTCCAGGCAGCACTACAAATTCTTAAACAAGGTGGTACTTGTAAATACTATTACATGAACAGAACAAAATATAGTTGTCAATCAGAAAAACATTCATATATGGACTGTGGTATAAAATATTTCCTTAAGACATAGTAATTTCATCAAATCTATCTATATGAAATCTGATCATTCTTTTGCTGTGTTGGATACCCAATACTGCAAACATCTTAAAGAACCAAAAAGTGAAATGAATCAGATACAGAAACGCTCACAGTCCAGTTTCATTATCAGGGTAAAGTATATTAAAATAAATAAATGAATGAATGAGTATCATAAAAATATTGAATCTGGGAAATATAAATTATGTTCTAGTTAGAGTGTGATGCAAAACTCACTGATATCTTTTGGAAAAAAAATGAGTATTGCAACTTACCCCGAAGGTAAGTATCTAGTACAGCAAAGAAAAAAGGTAAAGAACAACATAAACTGTGTAAAGTTTACTGATGATGCAGTGAATCTTTGAATACCATGTTAACTCATCTTGCAAAGATGTTTAGCTGAAAGAGAAAAGTGTCAAAGATAGGCAATGAAAATGTGGTTAAAGACACAGTGTAACCTTATTACAAGAAGAGACTGAAATGAGTATGTGATAATATGACAAAGGCATCAGTTAATGAAATTTTAGCAACACACACCAAGAATGGTTAACTACGGTGGTTTTTGATAAGAATTCTCAGCAAAGAAACACATAAAGGAAGCCTCAGGTTTCTGATCACTACTGTAAATATAATAAAGGAAGACAAGGGTGGGAAGGGAGGTGCTCAGTCATAACCTTCAACAGCCTGCCAAATTAAACAAGAAGGAGTTTGGTTTTCAGCCAACAAAGACGAAGTAAAAAATGAAAGCGGGAAAGCTCTGAGTAGAGCTTTTTCTGGTAGAAAGAGACTCGTGTATGATACTTTGTAGATTGCTTTGGAACAATACAAATGATTGAAGAAAATTCAAGTCTTTTGTTTGGAGTCATTTGATTGGAGAAAATTGAAATCTTTTTGAAAAAATTACAAAATGAGAAGGTATTAGTCCTTCATACACCTGCTGGAGATGAATAAGGTAGAAAGAACTTTGGAAAAGTGGAAATTCAACTGGAAAAGTGCACTTATTGTTTTCACTGCTGTTTCCTGCTGAAGCTGAATTCAACATGGGATTAGCCTTCCAAATTCAATACTAGACAAGTTAGGATAGGTTCTTTGAGAAGAGGCTGCTGGAGACCGTTGCTGCATGAGAAAAAGGTTAGCAAGACAGAGATAAGAAATATTTCTGGAATTAACTCCTTGTACTTGGTCTGCCAACAACAGGATATAGAACTGCAAAGTAATAAATTTTGCAAAACATTTTTAACACATTTCACAACATGTTAATTCATATTTGCCACAGATCTTTGACAAACATAATTGCACTTTGTACCATGGCCATCACATATCTTCCTCAGTTCAGTTCCAGAGTGAGGAACTCACTCTGTTTCTTCTCATGCATAGATGATCAGTGTTTCCTCCTGCTCTGGAAGTGGAACACTTACAACTGCATGCAAATTATATTTGTTCTGAACTCAGAAGTTTAGGCAACCAACAGTAATTTGATTCTGGAAAGACAGCTTTTCTAAAATAATCCAACATTTAATTGTCATTTGGAGACAGGAGTCAACAAGGAGTCGCCCAGCAAGACTATTATATAAGAGGAAAGACACCAGCCTTTCTGGTTCAGCTTGCTGATGTCTGCTTGTCCATCTCCTTCTTTCCTTATTGTGTTTTTCCCACTAAATAGGTATTTAATGATTTCTTTAATGTCTCTTAAGAGGGTAGAGGTGGGAGAGAAGTTGCTGATTGTTAGATAAAGCTTGCAGCAATCATTTCCCATTGTTTAAGAAAAAGTACTGTCCATAGGTTGTCTTAAAAAATTCTTGATTTTTTGACAATGTGACAGATCACTGACTGCAAATAATTCCAGATTTTTTTGTCTCCCAGGCAAGAATGAAACTTAACACATTACTTCTTGTCAGAATTGAAAGGTAGAAAGCTAAAAGATACAAAGTGAATGGAAAGCTATTGCAAGATTGTCTTACATTCTCCAGAGTGATCAGTATCATAACAGTTAAAACATGCTTAACAAGATATTTTCTCTTTCTGTTCACAAAATAGATACGTTCTTATGAGATTACCTCAGAAAGCAGGAGCTGGCCACTAAATAATAAGCTGAAAGGGTCATGGAAAGAAAACGCTTAAATAAGCAATGATCACCACTAGAGAACCTAGAGAGAGAACCAGAAAAGGTGAGCATCAGAAGTACTACAATTATTCCGGAAGAAATGTTCCAAATAAATTTTAGAAATATTTTATGGTGCTATGTATTTATCTTCCACACACTGATCACAGTGATAAAGTGTAAGTGTAATACAAGAAATAAAGCCAACATTCAGAAAAGGAAGGAAAAAAAAAAAAAAGCAGTTCTCAATTCAAACCACGGTTCTGGTAACAGATGGAAATTGAACCTCTTAGACTGTTCTTACCATAACGACTACTTGGAAAACTTGCTAACTCCAATTATAGGCACAATTAGCACTTTTTAAGGACATAGTTGCATAAAGCAGTGAGATAGATCTAATATCAAATAAATACATGCACAAATAAATAAATCCTGGTTTATTTTACATTGATTTATCACACTCGACAACTGGAGAAGGATTCATCTTCTTCACCACTTCCCCAGATTTTCTCAGTTTCCTGGCTTCCAGAGAATGGAATTGTCTTCATGATTTTTAGTGACACCTGCAGTTCTCTAAGAAAAACACAACGAGAATTTTTCTTCCTGTGGAGAAATTTTCTTCCCAGCACAGTGCCCTCTATTTCATTTATCCACCACTAATGGGGCAGTGGGCATAACCAAAATGGTGAGGCATAAAATGAGGTTTTCCAGTGGCTGTTGAATCAGCTCAATAGGGCCATTGAGAGTCAGCATACTTGGGACTTAGACCAATGCAGAGTGCTCTTATGAGCAGAGAAATTAAATAGAACTTTCTTCCCTTTCCCTTAGGCAACCCCATGATATATCCCAGTTGCAGCTCAGGGTCTACCTCTGTTTACTCAGATGATGTTTCCTAAGCTACAGGCTTTTTTCCAGCCCACAATATCAGAGACAGAATCCTAGTACTATGTAGCTACACACTTACAGACACACTGTGCAACTTCTAACATCACTTTGTATAGCTCGTTCTCATAGAGCTTCATACTATGACACTGATAGACATATTTTAGTGATTGTCAAACATTATCTGGAAAAGAGTTATTGATCCATGAAGGACAGACCAAATGTTTCTTTAAAAAAAAAAAAAATTGTCAACAGTCTTGTTGATGCTGTTTACTATACACAATATCTAGTTTGTTTATTTAAAGGGCTTCTGAGAGACTATGAGAAGTTTCACTGCTATTTATCCCCAAGCATGGATGTCAGCCTGCAGCTGTAATGCAAATGTACTAACATTTCCAATGAAAAAAACTTATAGCGAAATTTAAATTGAAACTAGATATCAAATAAAACTTACCTTTCCCCCCTCACCTTCCACACACACACCCCCCGAAAATGCTGACTCTGCAAACAAAACCGTATTAATGAATTTTGGATTATTTTTCTACCAAATGCCTAAACAATAGAAATTATATATAGAAAAGTACTTAGAAAACCTTGGATGAATAAAGAGAAACCAAAATGTTTTTTTTTCAGGAAAACAGTGAGGTGAATACTCATGTATTTTCCACATGTGAAGGTACTTAATGGTTAGCAATTTGATATACCTAGCTCATTCTGCACATGATCAGAGACTAATTCTTAAAACTGATAATTATGATTTTTATTCCACAGTTTTAAATTGACTATCAATATGTCCTGAAGGTCTTTTTACCTCCTAAATTTCACATTCCTGATTAGTCATTAAACTATCACCTTTCATTATCTACACTGTTTCCCTCTTGGAACAATGTTTATCTCTAATAGTCAATGGTCTGATAAATATTCTGGAATACATTAAGTCTTTATCACTAGGACTCACAGGCTTGTGCAGTGACAAAGAGATAGGGCTATTCTGTAATTCAGTAAAAGAAAAATATAATGCACTCAAACATACAATTATTGTCTTTTTTTTGTTTACAAGACACACATTTAGTGGAACAAAATGTCCTTTGGAAAATAAGAGGTATTGACTGTGTTCAATTGAGCATCCCTTTAATCATTTATGCTGTACATGACAAAAATTACATTTAACATTAAGCCTAGGCTCCCTTTGATCAAGGACAAATGCTCCTTCTGGAAGAAACAAAGGAAAGTTGGCAAGAGAAAGGAGCCTTAAGTTATCCTTAGGTGACATGTGACCATACAAGGATAAAAGTGGTTAGGGTACTTCATCAGGGAAGGCCACCAAAGACCATCAAGGACCCCCAGTATTTAATTCTGTTCAGTATACTTTCTTCTTTTGAAGGGTGGGAGTGAGAGAGTGGTTGTGGTGGAGTTTAGCTGCCCAGCAGGGTAAAATCACCACAGTAAGATAGATAGATAGAATATGCATTAATTTATTGTAAAAGTATAATGAAGAGGACAGTGTTGGGCGTGCTTGATTTGTGGAAAATCCACAAGGAACCCAGGTCTGAATAAAAGTATTATCCCTCCCGAGTGTGTGAGAAATGGCTTATTGCACACCAGGTAAAGGATCAGATTTTTCAGACAACAGTTTTTGGCAACCCGGGTGACATGGCTGTGACACCTTGCTCGGATCAACTTACCGACTGCTAGTGAGGAGAGACTGCTCTCTGGATTTTGGTGCACACCAGCCTTTTGATCAGGGACTCTGCAGATATTCTCCCTAGCAGAAGCGAGTAAGCAACGCAATGGCACAACATTTGTTAAAAGAGATATTGCCTATTTTGGTTGACTGGTAATCATATGCACTTGACAGTGGCAACTGGAGCATGCAATTTGATGGTATACGCATGCATAAGGTGTATATTGGAAATTGGACATTTGACAGCAGTGACTGGCGTATATGAAGTCTTGGTTGAAAACTTTCTTTTTGAGTAAACATATGGGCACACAGGGATCTACAATACCTCCTTGTTCCCCCTTGTGTTGTGTTTTAAGGCACTGGACAAGTTTGGAGGGGATCCCCTGACAAAAATAAAAATGATTGAAGATTGTAATTATTGGTGGCCTATGTATAAACCAGATAGAAAGGAGAAATGGCCAGAGATTGGGACTTTGAATTACAATACCATTTTACAATTAATGTTGTTTTGCAGAAAACTAGATATAAATAGGATGAGGTGCCTTATGTGGATATATTCTTTCCTTTAAGAAATGATCATGAGACTCAAAAGAAGTGTAAACTGTTAACATCAAATTCTAATGTAATGATGATTATGGAGATATGAAGAACCTGTTATGTTGAATCAGAATATGTTGTTCTGCTTGCAGCATATGAAAAAGATGTCTGAAGCTAGAGGACAAGGAGGAAGATATTCAGATGTTGGTGGCTCCTGATGGGGAAGGTGTTATGAGCGGAATAGGAGGTAGAGAACAGGGTAGTAAGACTTTTAGTCCAGTAGCAGGAAGAAGCTGAGCACAGCAGCATCCCATAGTACAAGCCCCCTCCCTTCATCAGGCAGTAGGTCCAGATGGTTCACTGGTATACGTAAAAGTACCATTTACAACATCGAACTTAATTAATTGTAAGGAATCTGTGAGATCCTATCAGGATGATCCAGACAAAATGTACCAGTCTTCTAAGATGATTGTCAAGGATCATAACTCAGATTGGCAGGATATTCAAGTGCTGCTAAATAATTTATTTACACCAAAAGAAAAGAGAATGTTTATAGAAAAGTCAAGGGATGAGAATGAAAGGCAGAATGCTATAGTCCTGATCAACACATGCTGACTAAGGAACATGATTGGGATCTGAATACAGGTACAGGGAGGCTGATGATTAAACAATATCAACAGTTAATTCCTCATGGAATTAAGAATGGAATAACCCCACCAAAGAATCTTGCTAAATCGTAGAAAGTGCTACAAAGTAAGGCAGAGGATCCATATGCCCTTGATAAGCAGCTGTGTGAGGTAGCTCAAAAATGCACAGATCTGAACCCAGAAGACAAGGCTAATAAAAATGGCCATTACTACCCTGTTTGTAGGGCACTCAGCACCTGATATTAAAAGAAAGTTGCAGGAAGTGGATTTGATATTGGGAATTATTATCCCAGCTGATTGAAATTGCATATAAGGTCTTTAATAATAGGAAAGAGGTTGAAAGAAAAGGCAAAATGAATAAGAAAAACTAAAGGTCAGGAAAAAAAATGTGGCAATACTGGCAGCCACCTTTGCAAGGCTCAGGCTCCATCTAGGGGACGAGGTTTTAAAGGATGACCATGGTGAGGAAGAGGTCAAGGAACAGCAATAGGATCCAGCATTAAGATTACATTGGCAAAGGACCAGGATGCCCTTTGTAAGGAAAGGGGACATTGGAAAAATGAATGTCCAAAAGGACAGTCTAATTGGGTTCTTATCCCCAGTACAACCCTGGTACCTGGGGAACTGATTGGGATTGTGGAGGAGGACTCAGATTGGCGGGGACTGGGGGTTGAGGAAATGATTTCCTCAGCTGAACAGAGGAAATTTCAAAATTCTAGTTGATACAGGAGCAACTTTGAACAGCTGTAAGGGACCCATGAGTAAGTATTCCATAACTGTAGTTGGTGCAAAAGGAAAGCAGGAAGTTAGACCCTTCTTCCAACCAATTAAGTGTAAAATTGGTAACAAAATATTTTTACGTGAGTTTCTATATATGCCAGAATGCCCGGTGCCTCTGACAGGAAGTGACTTGCCAAATGAACTTGGGGCACAAATAGCTTTTGATGAAAACAAGGTAAGAATTCACATTCCACAAAATAATACCTGGGAGGCACAAATGTATATGGTGCAAGAATTCCTTAAGACACTGGAAAGCAAGAATAAGAACACATCAAGGAATACTCCCTCTGAGATAGAGGACGTTGTAACCCCTTTCATATGCGCAACTGAGAAACCTAGAAAAGCTAAATCGGCCGAAACAATAAGAATAGTGTTAAAGCTGGGAGTCAAATCAGTAAGATGAAAACAGTGTCCTATGAAATTGGAGGCTCTTACTGGACTGAAACCTATTGTAAACAATTTTCTCAAGAACGGACTATTGGCAAATTTATTTTTCAGAATTACCCAAGTGTGAGTGGTATAAATATTTATTTGTGATTGTTGATATATTTTCAGACTGGCCAGAAGCTTTCCCATGTCACACCAACAAAGCCAAGGAAGTAGTAAAAGTATTATTGAAAGAAGTATCTAGATTCAGAGTCCCTGAGGGATTCTCATCTGATAGGGGACCCCATTTTGTAGCAGAAATTATTTGAGAAGTTTCAAAATTTTTACAGATTAAATGGGATTTATACACTCTGTGGAAACCACAGTCTAGTGGGAAAACAGAAAGGACGAATCCAAAAACTAAGCAACAGATTAGAAAATTATGACAAGAAATCCAGATGAATTGTACAATGGTTTTAACCCCTGGAGTGGGAACAGCCATGAATTATCATACCTTAAAATGTATTGCCTGTGCACTCTTGAAGGATATAAATTTTACCTCACAGGCTTTGACAGCTATTGGAATAGAAAAAATGCAAATTCAGGAAGCTACTTTGGAGAAATGGGCAGCTTTTGATTACTTGCTAGTAAGACACAATCATGGGTGCAAAGAATTCAAAGGGATGTGTTGTTTCAATCTCTCCGATAATTCACAGCTACTAGAAGAAAACATTCAAAAACTAAAGAAGTTAGCCTCTGAAATTTATGAAAAGGAAGGACTGGATATTTCTTGGTTAACCTTGTGGCTCCCTTATTCAGAGTGGCTTAAACAGCTATTTGTAATTATTTTGTTGATCATTTCACTGATTATAGTCACTTGGTGTCTGATTCAACGTGTTTCTCTTTGTATCCCAAGGAGATATAAAGGAATGATTTGATACTAAAAGGTGTTAAAACACATTAAGACTCAAGAAAGGGGGGAGATAATTGTAACGGAACAAACTCTCCTTTGGAAGAGAAGAGGTATTGTCTGTGTTTAATTGAGCATTCCTTTAATCAAGTATAATTTATGTAGTACATGACAAAAAATAAGTTTAACATTTAACCTAGGTTGCCTTTGATCAAGGACAAATGCTCCTTCTGGAAGAAACAAAGGAAAGTTGGCAAGAAGTCTTAAGTTGTCTTTAGGTGACATGTGACCATACATGGATAAAAGGGGTTAGGGTACTTCATCAAGGAAGGACAGAAAAGACCACCAAAGACCCCCCAAAGAAAGGAAGGCATGCGCAGAAGGGTCTGAAGAGGAACCAAGAAGAATGACACCACATAAGTATGGAACTCGTGTAGATTAGAATGAACATGTATTATATAGATAGATAGAATATGCATGAATTTAATGTATAAATGTAACAAAGAAGCTGGTATTGGGTGTGCTTCATTTGTGGAAAATCCACCAAGCACCCAGGCCTGAATAAAAGTGTTCTCTCCTGAGTGTGTGAGAACTGGCTTATTGCACACCGGGTAAAGGATCCACTTTTTCAGACACACACGTATTATAATTTCCTTGGCAAAGCAGTCTGGAATCTTTAATTCTTCTGAGGATTATGCTACTAGAAAAGCTTTGTATAGAAGCTCCTTCTGTAATTCATACTGACACCTTACTAAATCCTAGCTAAATACTCTGGATCAAGACCACAGTTTCAGTGTTCCATAAACAAGGATTGTCTGGAAAAAATATCCTTAAAATGTTTAGATCTCCAAAACATATCAAAACTAGTTAATTTAAGGTTTGCATAAAGCCAGACTTTATCATGAAATTAAAATGTAATCAGCTGTTGTGCACTAAAGTTAAGGAAGCTTAGATGGGATACTTATGTGTGTGACTTAGCACTGCCTAGATTGGAGACATTAAACAGAAATGCCATTGTGTTTACAAGACAAAAAGATCAAGGTGTGCCCTGAAGAACTTACTGTTTCCAAAGAATTAACAGTAACACCATCATATAGAATGTTAACTTCAGGCACTAACATCTAACCTTTTTAGTAATTAATTAGCACTGATAACAGACAGTTGATTCATTCTGAAATACTGATCGACGTCCTTTCTTGAGTACTTGAATTGCTCGCCATTTCCAAGCCAGAATGCCTAACTCTCCAGTTATTTCAATAATTGTCTTTGGTAACCAAATACTCCTCTCAAAAACTGAATGCAAAACATAGGAAATAGGGAGATCCTAGATCTGTTGCATGTTTCCTGTTTGTAAGGAAAGATAAATCAGACTTAAAATTAATAACACACTACCAGGGCTTACACTTTTCGAGGACTGTCGAGGCACAGACCATCTAATACTAGTAATCAGTAAAACATTGTTCTCATTGCAGCAGAAGACTCCTAGCAAACAGAACCAGCCTAAGAATTCTTAAGATAGTGGAGTGGAGTATAATTGTGGAAATGAAAGTGGAGGAATGATACGACAGGTAATTCTTAAAGAGTACAGCATGCTTTAAAGGGTCCAGTGCTCTGTTGCCATGAAAATCACCGTTGTTACACAGGCAGTGCATTAGAATGGGAACTTGTCTGCTTTATCAAGAACAATCTGGAGTGATGTGATATGTGAAAGACTATCTGGCCTCCACTAAAAGAGGAAAGAATGTCTTAAGATCCAGGAATGCAAGGAAGAAATTTGTCAAGAAGTTTGATTCTGTGTTGAGAAAACAAAGCCAAATAGTTTAGCAAACAGCACTGGAATGACATTGAGAAATAAGCAAATCCACTCAGACTAATGAGAAAGGAGGCTGCTCCACCTAAGCAACCTCAGGAAGCAAATACCTTTGGAGTAAAACACATACCTACCAACCACTGGGTACTGACATTGGTAGTTAAGACTCTCTAGCATGAGCTCTTCTTTTAATGATGAGATGAAAGCATATTATCTCAACATTCCTTCTAGCAGAATGGTGTAGAACCCTGAGTTAAAAAAAAAAAAAACAAAAAACAGGTCTGTTCTTTCCATAAGCCACAGCCAATACACGCCATGCCTAAAATATTAAATTGTTCAAAACAATAACAACACACATTTATTTCTGGTTGCAAATACCATCACCTTTAAAAATGTGTAATGCACATTGGGAATTCAGCACTTCAATATATAGTACTGAAAACATTCATAGTGCTAGATTTCTTGTTTCTGTATTTAATCATACACAAAACCACTCCAAATAATTTTTTATATTTCCATGCATCCACCTACACACTGGTGTCCTAGGTCCTGCTCCATGTAAGCAAGGTCGAAGCAGGAATTTCCATTCCCTGCTCTAAGGAGCCTTCTCCTGCTCTAAGGAGCCTGCTTTGGCAGGGGGGTTGGACCCGATGATCTTTCGAGGTCCCTTCCAACCCCTTTGATTCTGTGATTCTGTGATTCTGTGATTAATTTCAATAATGTAGGATCTAATCCTGCATGTAACACTAAACAGAAGATTGTCATAGTTTGTGGCAGTTCTTCAATAAAACAACACTTTCTTAAGGACAGTATTTTTGCAAAAGTCCTGTGTGAAGGTAATAAAGGGTTACACAGAAAAAATTTAAATTAAAACACTTACCAGTTCTTCCTGCTTTTATCCCTTTTCATATCATACCTCCTCAAAAAATTGTGAATTACTTAAACAGTTGCAGCTGGTACAGAATGCATTTGGAATAACCATGAATTTCTACAGCTTTGTCAGCAGCATGCTTTGGCTTAAAAAGTCAAAGGATGGCTCAAATTCCATTCATCTCTTCCCCAAATAAGTTCTTGCTACCTTGTATGAAAATAATAATAATAATAATGATATGCCAAAGTAGAAAATTAAACAGTTTGGGATAAAATGGAATGATCAATTAACTGAGTGTGTACATGAACTTAAGTGTTTGATTAACACTAATTGGCGTAATTATTTCAGTCAAGACTAACAGCATATGGATAGAATAGGAAGAAGTATTTGTGATAAAAATTAGTCAAGACAGTCAAATCTGAAACTTACTGCTAACATTTGCAGAAGAATCATAGCATACTGAGCAACAGGAAATAAAATTCATTAACTACAAAGACAGTATCTCTGACTCTGGAATTTCCTGAACTACAAAATGCTGGAGCTGGAGAGAATGTTCTGACAAAGTAACGATACATGATTCTCCTGTTCTAATGTTTGTTTGTTTGTTTTTTTTTTTCTCGCAGCATTTTATTTTTGCCAGTGTTGGAGACAGGAAACTGGGCTAGAATGACCTTACGTCTAACCCAAAATAATCATTCCAATGTTTTTAAAATGGATAATGGACACATAAAATCAATTAAGGCTACATCATACATCAGGCAAAAACGTGTAAAAAGATGATCTCAACTATCTTCATACTGAAAGGTGGTCTTGGAGTAAAAACATAAACAATTAAGAAAGAGAGAAAATAATTCTGAGACAATATAAACCTATCATGTTCCCAGATCTACAAATTATGCAGTTCTGACAGCAAGAGATTACTAATGTTAATACTGCAATTACTAATGTCATTAACAATTTTAAGAAGGTTAACATAGGAGAATGTTATTTGTTACTTTGCAAATAATAAGACTCATCACAGAATTCTCACATAGCAGCTGAGAAGCAGTATAAAGCTGGATAGACCTTTGGTCTTTTTTCATATGACTGATCTTTGATTCTAAATCTAAGTAAATGAAGTCCAGAATTTACATTCAAATATTCATATGGATAGTAGGGTAAGTATAGTGAATGTTCACAATTATTATAATTAGTTATACCCATTTTGTGGAAAGAGATATGAAAACTTAAACCTGTTTAACAATTAGAGATCAGGAAAAGACCAAGGCCAGGCCAGAGCAGTTTCCTGTAAAATTCTTCAACTTTTTTTGAAAGCACTAATATATCAGTAATTTACAGAGACAGGATACAGAGCCAGATGGAATTCTTATATTCAGATGAACATAAAGTACAAGTCTTTGCAGTTCTGATTTATCACAATTTTTGAATAATTTTCATTTGATAAAGCCACACATTATTCCAGGCAACATATTTAGGAGGTCTTGTTTATTGTCTTGTATTGACAATGTTTCTCAAACCTACTTCCCAGGAATAGTTCTTTAAAAATGTACTACTTGTCATATGCCACTGCCCAAACATATCCATGTGTGTTTTGTTTTTTTAAATTCCAAAAAGACTTAGGCACACTGAGTAAACAGATTTAATAAGCTGAACTCAATCGTGACTTCTCCGGTTACATTTTTTGGCAGAAAATGCCTTTCTGAGTTTCTATTTCAGTAAGATTCACTTAATACAACCAAAGATCAGTATGCTTTGATCCACAATTACAAAGTTAAAATATATGGAGAAAGAATAATGCTGGGAAAATGCTCTCTTGGCAAACAAAAGTTGGAGGAAAAGTAATCCCACAAATTTCCCACCTTTAATGAGTTCAGATCTTGCCATCATTAATAATACTGAAATATTTAGTAAACTTTATATAAATGTAATTAGGACCTGCCAGAAGGATTTTAAGCCATTGGAACTTTTATCACATGAGCAAGATCAAAACCAAAGCAGCTATATTCCTTCTTTTCTTTTGTGTTAAGCACCTTTCATACCCCAAGCATCTGAATGTTGTCTTGACTTAAAGCACTTGGCTATTACCCAAAGACAAGTTCAAATAAGGTTCTTTTATTCCATGACCATGCACATATATACATTCTCTCAGTTCATCATCCTTGTATGAAGAGCAGGAGTCAACTGTAGTTAAAGGCAGTCAAGACCTCAAAACATATTCCACACTCTGCGGTATGGGGCCCTTTATCCCTATTTGCCCCCCTTGATCTTGCCAGTTCTACTGTTAATGTTCCTCGGGGCTGGGGGGGGGGGGGGGTGATGAGGGAAGGAAAAAAGTACAATCAGCTTCACTTTAAACTCCTGAAAACATCCATTCACTTATGTTGTTCTAAAAGAGATCCAAAGATGCTCAAGCACAAAGAGTGACTTTAAAACTGCACAATATTCATCTGATAAGTACGTGTTGCAGTCTACTGTCATCTTTCCTCAAAGTACTTTATAATCTATATCTCCAAGTTACTAAATGCAGTCACTACATTCTGTCTCATCAATTTGAGAAGCTAAGATAATTCTGAAAAACAAGGGAAAAATCAGGCATTGATAATTCTAAAATTTTCACTAAAATTTTCAGGATTGGAAAATTCATCAGTAAACATAGTTGTATTTTTTCCCTGAGATATTAATCTACTGTATTCTGTGGGGAGATATCTATTTATTTTAAAAACACAATAGGACTGAATTCTCATGTCTTGTGATGCTGAAAAGTGGAGCGAACTGTACCATGTCATCCAGCTGCCCTGACCAGATTGGAAAACTGTCCCAACTGAAGACCTCCTACCTGCGTCTTTAGGATTCTTTTCAATGCAAATGAGAGCATTGGATGGGTGGGGAAACAGGAATGATACACATCTAGATCTTGTTCTGATAGTCACTGATGATGTATGTCTATATCCAGGAGCATTCTCAAATGCATGTTGAGATTCTGAAATAAAGGCAACTCAAACTTTTTTGGAAGACAGTCAGCAATTTGATCATTTATGAACCTATAAAGTCAAGGAACCCCATTTTAGCACCTAATTTTGAAAATATTAGCTTAAATGTTTTGACCTTCACTCTTATAAATCACATTACATGTAATTACATAAATATTTTGCTTATTATTTCCTTAAAATTCCCATTATGAAAGAACTGATCAATAAATTTCCCACAAAATTTTAGAGGAATCAGGGTGGAAGACTGTCCAATTGAAATTTGAATTGTGAAAACAGCAGTACAGAAGGATTTTTCATTACTGTCTTGTTAACCAGAAAATTCATAACTTCAAGGTTCCAAGTAAAAGGAGGAAACAGTCTTCCTCCATTTGACAGAGACTTTAGTTGTTTAAAACTTCTGTGTTTTTTTTTCCTGATTTCTACTTGAGTATCTTCACTTTATGTTTTGTTTCCAAGTAAATGAAAAGTGAATTGACTTTTTTTATGTCTTTCCACAAGTCAATTAGTAGCTATGGGAAGGAAGCAGTTAACAAGAGAGATAGGAGCACACCTACTATATTATTATATGCCATTCATGTCAACACATCCCAACTTCTTTAACAGATCTGTGTAGTATTTGACCAGTCACATCTCCTTTTCAGGCTTCATTTTAGTCATCCATAGAACAGATGTATGTTGATCTCATCAGAACAATTAAATTTTTACTTTCTTAATATTTGTTAAGCACTGGCACTTTCTTAGATTACAGGAATGAAACAAGTCAAAAATAAAACATGCAGACTCCTTATTAACAAGTCTCTTGAGATAGTTTCTTAGAAAATAGATTCTCAATGAGAAAACGAGTACGTTACCCACACTAACACATAAAATGACCATTTCAATACCTCCTTTTTTTTTTCAGATATTTATTGTTACTAGCAATTGTTCAGCAGCTGCATCCACCATTGATATTTGCACTGTAACCTGTATTTACTGTTTCTTTAGTATTAAAGTATTAATAAATCAGGATGTATTTTTATATCGGGAAGATATAGCAGATTAATCCTGTATGCTTGCCAGAAAAGTGTTATACTGTGCACACCAAATTATACATTACAAAAATGGGATGATATTACAGTATTCCAGTACACAGTATGGAATACACTCTAGAGTAGGAACTAGAATAAAAAGATGACTTGCAGTGACCTGCATAAATAGTACCTTCCTAAAGTGTATCTTTTATATTACAGTGTGTTCTTTTCTGAGTACATTTTAAGAGCTAAAATTCTACTATCTGGTTTAGCAGACTTAAAAGACAGTAACAATGCTCATTACAGACTTTTGGAACCAAGAGTACTTTGGAACTAAATAGTAAACCTGAATAATCTAACTATTCTTTGTAATTAATGTTGACATCCTTATTCTATGTAGGATCTGCATTTTAACAAACTCCATAGCTCATTCCTTCCAATAAGTCAGTAACAGAAATCCTAAAAATTCTGAGCACTCTCCTTTTCTATTTGACATTGTTGTACTATTGCTGATTTCAAAACAAGCAACTGATCCACCTTGATACAAATGTATTTTTTAACCTTTTTTTTTTCTGACTTTTTTTAACTTTTTACAAGATGAAATATTATTGATGAGCCACATATTGGTCACTCATTTTACAGCATTTTAATATAATCAGTTTCCGACAGAAAAATGAGACTTTTCACACTCAGGATTGCTCTAATGACTTCAGTGGAGTTATACAGAGGCTTGGGCTGTCTAAAAGACTTTTCTCTTTAACAATTATTTCTCATGAAACTGTCTCAATAGTTTGTAACTCCTCTGCAAGGGCAATCATTTGTCTTCAAAATAATAAGGAATTGACCATTAATGTGGTGAAATATCTTGAGTATCAGAATCTCAGACAGTGTGCCACAGTTTCCCTAATACATTTGGGGATAAAAGTAATGGAACAGAGGGTTGCAATAATATTTAGCTGAAGAACAAACCGATTTATCTCAAAGCAATTACAAGGAAAAACAATCAAAATACAAATACTTAAATCTGGAACAAAAAATATCAAGTGTTACATAAGTCATAGGCACATGTATCCAGATTATGTAAGGTTATTAGGTAGTTAGTTTATATGTGCTTTAAATATTAAATTAAATAAATCTTTAAATGCTTTAAATCTTTTAAATCTTTAATGCATAGTTTCCATCATTTCTGATATCACTCAGTTTTCAGAATTCTTCTAGTAATATGAAATTAATTTTTGTGTTTCACAGAAATCAGTAAAGAACTTTAGCAACTTTAGAACTAAAGCAAGAAAGAGGTAATTGAAAAAAAAAAAGCCTATTGCATTTACATAATCTTCAAATTATATTAAAATTGAAAGAAAGAAAGATTTTGAGCACTCAAAAAAAATTAACATTGAGGGAAGTGAAAACATCAATATCTACAAAAAGGAAAATAGATGTTGCAACTAATAGTTTGCAAAGCACCTGATTCTTCATTTGCTGACTAGTTTTATGTGCTTAAAGTTCACAAAGATAACAAAACAAAAAATGAATGGTAAAGAAAGCACAGTAAGGATGAGGTCTTGGACTTATTCAGATGATTGTCTTCTGATGACAAAAGTGAATAGAATAGAGGTTTTATTAAATATTTCCTTTAATAAGTCAGCTACTCTAAGACACCTTTGGGGTCAGGTTTTCAGTCTGCTTTTACTACATTTGCCTGAACATTAAAAAAAAAAAAAAAAAAAAAAGACTCAGAGACTGGATATGCATCTCTAGAATTCCCTCATCACAAAATCACTCCCTGCTGGCAAGAACCCAGTTTAACCAGTTCCTAGAATCTATGTTAGTAACTGGGAAGCAAACAGAAAATGGGCAAAACAATTGCAGCTGGAGGACTCTCTCCTTGGCTCATAACTCAGGTAAGGAGCTTTGAGTGGTCCCCTTTTTGTAACAGTGCAAGGGCAGATGTAAAAGTGCATTCAGGACCTGCTGGTCCTTTGCCAAGAAAAACAGTCCATTATCATTAAGTGTTGTGAATCGTTGCTTCAGTGGCTTTATCTTACAATCCTTACAATTACAAGGCAGTGCTTACAAATAAATTATGTTTTTTTACAGTCATAAAGCTCAAATGCCCCAAAGCCTACCCGTTTCCTACCCAGGCATCCCATATTATAAAACATTGCTGTTTCACAATTTCAAAGTTTCGGTTTTGGGGGTGTTTTTCATGTGTCTGTGTTTCTTTGTTTGCACTCTTCCATGCATTAGTAAACAAAACAAACAAACAAAAAAAAAGATGCTACTTCTATAAGTAACTAGCACTGTTCTACAAATCTCAGTCATTTCTTAGAATGAGTTACTGAATTTCTTACTGTCTATGAGACTTCTGCTTGTGTGAGGACTGCCGCATCAGGGACTGGTCAGGAATATGGTAAAAGTAGAATACTGTGACTGACATTGTTAATGCCTCTTTACACAAGATTACAGAGTCACATTTTCAAATCCTGAGGGGAATTTGGCTTGGTAGTTCACCCTCTTTGGCATTTTTAAAGAACAGAATGTAAGATGCTAAAAACATTTATTTGGCAGGAAAAAGGTCTGAGACACTTCTTGAGGGTGAAAAAATGTCACAGTACTTGAGTCCAGGTATGAGAATTATTTTGTGAGGTAACAGAGAAACTGACAATTGCTGTGATTAATAGACAGAAAGAAATTATAGAGTCATGTTTTTCATTTGTCAAAAGAAATGTGATCAATAGCAAACTCACTGCATTACGTGTTTCTCAAACTATCTACTTACTTAAAATGTCTTTTGAATAGCAAATTACTTAGCATAGTGATATTATGATCAACAGACATTTAATAAAAAACGGTTAGACTGTAAAATCCTGGTTGGTTTGTTTTTTAATCTAGTTGTTTTTTAAATAGCAATGAATTTGCTTTAGAACCTAATTGAACAAGGAAACACACAAAAACTGTATAATAAGATTATTAGTAGTAAAATATTTTTGGAAGTACAATATTTGACTAACGTTGCTAATTCCCCTATACACAAGATTGTATTCACAAACTGTAAAAGGAGGTAGAATTTAGTGATTTTTTTTTAAAGGTATGCCAATGAAGAATAGGCATTCTGTCCTGAAGAGAACAGGGACTGGCACAACTAGTCAGAAAATTTAAGAATTAGCATTATTTTAGACTATTATAACACTATACCACTATTTTATTTAGGTGAATTGCTTATTATGCTTGAAACGATTAGTCCTGTAGAACTGTTTCCCAGTACAGAGCTGCACAAATACAGAAAAAAGCACTTCCTGGAAAAGCTCTTTGGCTCCTCTATCTGTGAGTACTTTGGTTACAGGATGTTTTGACCAAAACATTTATAACTCTTTCTTTATTTAGGATTTTTTTTTTTTAATTTCACAGCTGTTTGATTTGGTAACATTTAAATATGAAAACAGGATGCCAAACCAATGCCACGCCAAACCAATCTACTGATCACTTTAGTACAAAGTCCTTCCAGCTGTAGCTGGCAAATTAAGCTTCAGAAAAAGCCAGTAAAGAAATACCCAGAAATTGTGTCATTTACAAGTTGAAGAACCAACTCCCTCCTTGCGTCTAGAGGTTCTCAGTTTAAAACACAAGGCATGAAATTGAATAGCAAATGGCTCCCAGAGCCCAATTATGAACGATTTTCCTTTTTCACAATGTTGAGCACTTATTCCCATATACTCCCAATTCAGAGAATAGGACTATTGATTTTTTATGAAATATGGAGCCAAGTTCTGGCCTTCAGTTCCACTTGGTAATAAACTAGTAGTTTTCTTATTTCCTACTACTGATAATATGCAGTATCGTTTAAAAAAAATAATAATAATAAAAAAGAGAGAAGTAGGGACATAGCTTCTTTTTCAATATCACCAGTCAAAATTCCCTTCTCCTCATTTGAGACTTTTCATCAAAAAGAGAACCTTTTCATCAGAATACATCAGATGGTAACCTATGTCTGTGTTGAATCCAAGGAAGAGCTATCCCTTTCACAATGCAAATTCTGACTTATACCAAGAGACACCTCTTAAAAGAGTGCAAAGTGAAAGAACCATGTGGTACTTTTTCTTACAAATTACATGAAGTTCTACAATGAAAACTGTTTAGTTTTCAAAAATGAAAGTAAACAAACTGGTATAAAAATATGCCATCATATAAAATACAAGATTTAGCTAATTTTTTCTCTCTACCTTTTCTTAGTAACACATATTCTTTTGTTCATATTGCAGGAAATCATAAGGCACATTTATTCCAGAAAGGTTTATCAGTTAACTAGGAATCTGACTTGGCAGAGATTTCTGCTTTCTGTAGAGCTACCTTATAAAGACTGTACATTTTATTCTATTTTACTTTTAAAATAAAAATTTATAATAAGGCTATTATGCATCCCCTTCTATTCAAGTCAATTCTCATCACATGCTTGTATGGTCTGTCTATTCAATTTATATTAAAAAGTAATGCTTAATGCTTTCCAGGTATTTAGCTCTGGCAGTAATACACATAGGAGTGAATTGATACTGAAAATTTGCATCAAAGCTAACATGACAGCAAATGAAATCAGTGAAGACAGACTTTCAGATTTGTTGTCATAGCTCTGGCACATACTGTTGCTCTGCTTTCTCTAACTTGAGATGTCAGGGTCTTTTCTTAAGACCAATTGTTTCCAGATGTACAGGATAGTGTCAGTGGAGAGAAAGAAAGAGAATGCATGCTTCCCACTGGCATAATTGAAATTGCAGTGAAAAAGCAGCCTCCACAAATCAAAATCAATCTCTCCAATGTATTTGTTTCTTCTTTCCTCTGTTACATATTGAATTTCTGTCTTATGTTTTTAGTCAACCACCAGAAAAACAGAAATGCTTTGCCTGTATGGTTTCCCTGCCAATGCAATAGGACTCTTTCTCTTTGCCTTATTCAGGGCAAGATGACATCCTTATTCACACTGAAGTGCACCTGCACTGATGACCTGAATTCAGTGAAACCATTTGTGAAGTGTCATATTCACTATCTATGAAAGATCTAATGTTCCAATCATTGCATATAACCTGCAGTTACACTCCCAGCATCAGGGGTTGGTTCATGTCATTATTAATTGAAATAGAGTATGCCTCTGCTTGACATTCAAGTCAAGTTGAAGTTCACATTCTCGAGACCATTTGTATGCAATGACTACCTCCACATGACATAGCTCTTCAGTAAGCTGTGTAAAATATGTGCGGTGATTTTATTTCCAGCATTTCTTCACAGATTTCTATTGGAACACACTGCCATTACTGTACTCTTCTTTCTTCTCGGCAGACAGCCCAGATATTAAAGGAGTACATAAAATGAACTGTGTTGTAGGTCAGCAGAGAAGGACACAATCAAAGGAGCTTTGGCAATTTTTCATGTGTTATTTCTCCTCCTAAATAATTTCTGCAATGCAATTAGCAGTCAAGCTTAATTTGCTAATATGATAATAGATAAGAAATTTTATGTTTATTACAGAGCTCTTCTAATACCTATTCTACATTTCAGAGAAACACTAAACAAAATTGCACTGCAATCCTAAATAATAAGCCATTACACTCTAATACCTCATAGCCAAACACGATGTTTTCAAATGCTTCAAAATAATTCTTAAAATCCTGTGTTTGTATTTAAGGCAATTTTCTTACAATTAAGAACATGTGAAGCTACACATTTTAATTAATATTTGTTTTATTGTAGTGCTATGTAAATAAAGTATTTTTCCTATGAAGAGGTCCGTTTTCAAGGCAAAATATCTGCAAAGAAAACATAACATTTTCCAAATAATACTGAGTCATCAAATGAGCATCCATTTTTCAGTAACACAATATCAAGTTCATTTATTTTTAGTCAACAAGAATGCTAAAACATAAAGTAACCCATATAACAGTAAAGCCTACCTTCTTATGACCTTAGTTTATAAGTTCAATTTTCACAGAAACCAGAAACGCAGAATTCAAGAGAATCAGGCAAGCAGAAGTAGAAACAAGAGACAGATTCACCTGGTGGTGCTGACTTGTTGAAGAGAATGGGGAGCTAAGATCCAAGTTACTTTTCTCTTTCAACATCACAAGCTTACTTGTAGTATAAGAGAGAAAGAGCATCATTTTAATCAACTGTCGGGCCTGTCTTCATCCAAATAGGTTGCAACGTGTTACTAACATACAGTTAATTTTCACAGATGTGCATAAACATTTCCTCCAGCACTGTTCCTTTTCAAAGATGTACATAAGCATTTCTGCCATGACATATCATTATTATTTTTTCCCGATATTGTTTTTCATTTCTTTATTTATCCACAGAATACACAAAGCATAGTCAGAAAGTCTGAGACTATTCTGTATCTTCCATTGATGATGCTCAACTTTCAGAGAAAAACTTCTAGAGGAAAAACATAGTCTCCATGGCCATTCAAGCACTGGTGAAAAACACTGCCAACAAAATTACTGGTTGGAGTTTTCAATAGTTAGCTATATTGTGGGGGGACTGGACACATACAGTTAATTCATTAAATACAGTGCTGTGATCCGCCATCATATAATATTTAGTCACTAGCAATGTGATCCAAAAGTAAACCAATGTATCGGAAGGAGAATGCTTTATAACTCACCACTAGCTGCTGAATAACATCTTTCAAGCCTAATAACATCAGAACACTTCACACAATATTTTAAAGTAACACTGTTCATTGCGTGGTTACATCTGACCCTTAGTGGAACACTACTTATGCTACTAATAGTTTTATTGACACTTGAAGAATAGCTGTTGTATCATCCAAAAGGATCATTTGTCAATTAATTATTGTTCTGTAGCTACATTTATGTTGTTGCAAATTTTATGCTTTCACATTTGGAAACCACTGCAGTTTATACCATTATAGCAAACACTGCTTGAGGGAATTGTGGAACAAAGATGACAAGACAATGACTTCTCTCTGTGCACATGAACTGTACAGATCAAGTATCTCCTTTGCTCCAAGTGCAGACCTCAGGAAAAAAAAAAAAATGCTGACATTTCACACTCTAGTTGAATGCTAAGAAAATAAACACTGCATTTTTATGTTTTTATTTTTGCTTTTGTTTTTTAAAGGCAAATCACATAAAATTAAGAAAAATATTTACTTCGTATGCTTTGTACAGACTAACAGAAAAACAACTTGACACAACATGAGCAAATACTCTTGTGAATTAAAATGTATTTATAAAGTACAAGGAGCTTATAGGAATTCTATAACACATCAACGTCAGTATAACCTACCTACAGTGTCTGTTATTTTATATTTTATGGTATATTAAGCAGTAACATTTAAAAGGTACAAACCCATACCCTAAAATAGGTTTGATAACAGTCTAGCTAAGGAGAAGAGAAGTGAAAGCACCATTAAAGTACCTGGAATCACTACACAAGGGAGCTGGCTGTAAGCCAAGTGGTCTTTGAAAGAAAAATCAGATCAGTAAAAGTATAAACACATCAGTTCCAACCTGTCCTGATTGTTGCTTCCAGGGATCACTCCATGTGAAGAGCTAGAGATGTGTCTAACCACGTTTTTTCTGTTTCCTGCTTTCATTTTGCTTTGGCTTTACATGGGGCTCACATGAATAGGAAGCATAACCTCTTCATTCCCGAAGTACATTATTAGATAAAAATTCTCCAGTATGCGTGAAATATTAAAAAAAAATAATACTCTGAGTTGTAGGATGTTAACATAGATACATTTCCAAACTTCAGGAGGATGTGTGAGAGATCATATATTTTTTGTTACATCTATCTTCACTGTAAATAAGTACATTTCAGTCTACACTGGCCCTTTTAGTGGGTAATTTTGAAAAACTGATGCTTTGAAATCTCTGAGTTTATTCTTTGCACATTTTTTTTTCCTTTCTTTGCTTTCCCTGAAGCTATACACTAGAAATTTGAAATTTGAAACTTAAAAAAAGAAATGAAGGATGCTTTAGATGCTCATGGATACCAATGTCTAGACACACTCCCACCATGATTTTAATGGCACAGTTCAAGAGTAGACTAAAAACTAACTAGTGATCCTAACATGTAAAAAAATGTACCTTTGAAAAAGCTGCCACATCTGAAAAGAATTACAAAATTTTGATGGTCTGGCAAATTACAAGAAATCATATACTGTGTTTTACAGCCATATAAAACATACATAGTGCAGCTGATACAGGTGGTTGATGCATATATTATCATCCCATTGTATGCAGCATTTGGTTAATTATCCCTTTTATGTTAAGTAAAACTAAATTCTGAATTTAAAAATACTAATGTGGATAACATTCCATCTTTTCAACACATGTAAACTAATTCACACTGATGTAAATTGGGACGTGTTAACACATACTGCCACTAGAGGATAGTGTTGTCATATTACTATGCACTCACATTAACTATATGAAATTCCTGTAAAGTTCACTTATTTTCTAAAGCCAACAAAAAATATCATTTATATGGCAGTTAAATATTTTTTTACCCTGAAAAAGCTTAAAGCCTCTTTTTTAATTAAAAATCACATAAAAATCACATGGCTTGTTTGTTTGTTATTAGTCTGCACTTAGCAAGCATATTTAACACGCTATTTGTTTTCAATAAGTGAAATGAATTTACCTCAGGCTGAATGTGCTATGTGAAAAACTCATGGAAGGATATATCCGTTGTGTAGTGGTCTGATATATGGCAGAAAATTTATTTTTATTGTAGTGGTGCTTGAAATACGCGACTCACTTCTGAAGTGCCTGTGAAATATAATACAGATCATGGCAGCCTAAGCTGGTCTACTTGCTGCCACATCCCAACTCCATGTTCATCTTTTTGAAAACATGCTGTGGCAAGTTTTCTGTCTCTTTTGCTCTCTAAACTGTCTCACCATGATCAAGCTTGGCTCTCAGCACAAAGTGCAGGGATACACTGCCCTGGAATGTGTGGCACCAAAGCTGCCTCAAATTAAACTAAAGTGCTTTGTAATCAGACTTGAGAAAAACACTTCTACATTTAAAAATCCATACATTCCTGCTGTAACTAGTAGAGTAATCAGATGAAAGTAATTTTTTAATTATTAAATTTAAGAATTAATTTCAGAAATACTGTCTCCAGATGCAGGTATAGATCCTTTTGACAGGTGTCATATTCAATAACAAACTGCTCATGAAGAAGCCTACCTGCCCAGAAGGTTCAATGTACATCTTGCTAAAATACTTACTATTCAAAGCATCTTTCTTTTAATTATTTATCAAAGTGTCTTTGCTTTTATTATTTTAGAATGTTCCTGTTTCATTGTAGCATTAAAATAATTGTATTTGCTTGATTAAAAATGACGCTATTGAGAGTTACAGGTATCAGACTAGAAACTTACCTAAAAGTGACTGACAGTCTGCTGAGCACTAGGAGCCAGCTTGGACCAAGCTCAGGTATATTCGCTTATGGGAGTAACAGGGAATAAGAAACTCACTCATGTAAGCATACTTACACCTTTGCTTAGGCAAAGCAGAGGCAAATCACCTGCAAACCTCACTTCAAGTACACACAGCTTAGAAGAAGACTTGCACAGGCCTGAGGAATATGCTGTATCAAATAAAAAGCCAAAAAATGACATCCAAAAAAAAAGAAAAGGGAAGAAATGTCCCTGGGAGCTCTACCTGATGCAGTACAGATGGAATTTTCTCCATGTCTAGAATTAAAGTATTAACATCTGGGCTAGGGCTTGGCAAAATCTAAATTTACTCTGGTAATGATGAGGACTTTCTTCTTCAAGAGAAGGGCAGAACGTATTTTAGACATTTGTTTTCAGTAACTGAAATCTAGAGTGGAACACAGTCAATTCATTTAGGTCTATGCCTGCCAATTAACATTATACTGTTCAGAATGAGAGAACATTTTTCCTTAACATCTATGTTCACAATATTCATATTAGTAATACCAGAATATTGTAATGTATGTATTTACTCACTTATTTTGGTACGGCCTTAATTTAAAATTAATTTTAAAAGGTCTAGCAATTGTTAGTAGTATTTAAGGAAGAGTTCCATACAGAGGAGAAAATAAAACAGTAAAAGTGGCTTAGAAAACAAGACCTAAAAGAGGTGAAGGAGCTGAAAAAGTGTAGGACTTCATAATCCTCTTGATACATGAAAGCTGGTTATAAAAAGATGATCATCTACTGCTCAGTGTACCCACTAGAAGGAAAACTGGAGGAATGTGGTGGTTTTACCCAGCTGGGCAGCTGAGCTCCACCACAACCACTCTCTCACTGCCCCTCCTCAAAGGAAAAGGGGAAGAAAATACGATGAAAAGGGCTCAAGGTTGAGATAAGGACAGGGAGATAGCTCAACAATCATTGTCACAGGCAAAACAGACTCAGCATAGGGAGATTAATAAAATTTATTGCCTATTCCTAACAAGCTAGACCAGTGAGAAACTAAAAACAAACTAAAAACACCTTCCACCTATCCACCTTCTTTTCCCTCTTCCCGCCAAGCAGTGCAGGGGAATGGGGAATGGGGGCTGCAGTCAGTCCATGAGGCTTTGTCTCCATCACTCCTTCATGGTCACTCTCTACCCCTGTTCCAATGTGGGGTCCCTCCCATGGGATGCCATCCTTCCTGACTGAAAAGGAAGCACAAGAAAAAAATAATTAAATCTTACATTGAGAAGAATTAGAATATATATTATGAAAATTCAAACTGCAATGGATGTGAAGCCAAGCAACAGGCCCACATAAGAAGGTAGTGAAAGCCTTTTTAACAAAAGTTTAAAAAAAATAAAATAAATGTGTTTGTCCTGGATTGTTAAAAAAAAAAAAATGACAAGAGTAATACTGGATTTGTGAGACAAAATTGATATTGTTTTACAATCTCACGAAAATCAACACAAACTGGGAAAGTGGTGTTGCATCAGACTACTCCACTCATGTTATTAGTAATAGTAATACAACAGTTTTAGGAAAAGAGGGCTTTTTGTATTTTTTTCTTATAAACACATATACTTAGCACACTTTCTCTACATTCTTCTGCAAAAATCACAATGAAATAACTCTTATCTCTTCTCAGCTGTCAGTTCATCACTAGCATCACACAACACTGAATTTTGGGACCTCTCCTAAAACTATTCTTAAAGATTTTTTCTCGGTACTGTAAGTAGGCACTAGAAAAAGCAACCAGTAGTTTCTATAAAAAAAGAAAAGCAAATTCTTCAGCTTTCCTGCTCCTCAACTGAAGCATTACATGAGTCTTCCAAATAGAGTGATTTAAATTCAGTTAGAATTATGTTTTTTTTATTTCATTACATCATCTTAATTTAAAATAATTACAAAGTTTTTTTAATGAAGCAAGTCTGAGTAATTTTGAATCCGACAAACTCCAGTAATATTTTACAAGGGATCTTTCCTTGTGAGCTGTTTCTTTACACCCTACAGTTATAGAAATAAAAACACTTAATATGTGTGTTTTTGTAAAGGTATTTTACTCCCATTTTAATAGATTCTTGTTGCAGTGTATATTAATACACTAACATTACAGTTTACTGATTGCTGATGATATTTAAGCAATAAAATTCTGCATGTGATCTCCACATACTAAAGAATCTATCATATAATCTATCATATCTCCTATACTATGATGTGCTTCATTCAAATAAGTTTTTCTTTTTTCCCTCTGACTGCTGAAACTTGTTTTGAATTGTAGTTCTGATTTTCTTACAAATGAATTTAATTTCTCTGAAACCTTTGTATGCAATTAAATAGTTGTTACAATGCCAGAACATGTGTCTTGGATTGCTTAATTAAGTAATTACTATTATTACATAATACTATTATATCTGCACTAACTAGACACTTGGCTGAAGGCATAAGTGTCCTGGCACATCTAGTTTTGTTTTTAAAAGTACATTATTAGGCAACTGTGTGTTGATAACTACTGGCAGATAATCTTTACAGAAATGACCAACAGCGTACATGAAAAGAAGCCCAAATACATTGTCAACAGAGATATTAAAATCTGACCTATGAAATACTTTTAACCAGCTTTAAGTCTTGTTTTAGATTCTGCTTGAGTAAGAAGACCAGAAACTGAGTTTCTGTTAAACTCAGTTTAACCCCTCACATGTTAACCAGGGTTCTGAGCTGAATTTTTCTTATAATTGAATTACCAGGTTGCAGAGGTATTAAGAAAAGCAAGAACCAAATTATCTTTTACTATGTTTTGTCTTTCAGTCTCTTGGCTTCTGCGATACTGCTATGAAACGTATACTCCAATTGCCAATGACTATGGAGGACCTGGATTTTTAATGTCAAAGCTGCAATTTGTTTTCCTAATTCAGACATTCTTTGAATAACCTAAGGAATAAAACCAAGAACATTTATTAACCCACCTTATTCCACAGTTCATCTTTAACAAAAATACTCTATCTGAGGTTGAGTTTAACTTCAGGATTTATTTACTTACTTACTTAACTTTATTTACTTACTTACAAAATCATACCCCTCTGAATGAGACAGTTCTATTGGTAAAAGCACTACAGTAGATACTGGGAAAAAAATAAAAATTTATTGGGAAAAAAAAAAAAGGGACATAGTTTGCCTCATTTGGAGAATTAAAGTAAGCCATGACTGGGAAAAAAAAAAAAATTCTAAACCAGTTCAAGATCCAACTGTAACCAGTTTATCTGTACAAACTCTTTAGTTTATTACAAAAGGATGAACACTAAAACAGAAAAGGCCTTGAGCCTGGTCCTGAGCAGCCAGACCAGCAGGGAGAGCAGTCTGCAGCAATCCTCTGTAGGTTCTGCTGTCAGTCAGAGCATCAAACTATAGCTCATCAGTCCCTACCTACAGCAGAAATGCAACCTTGAAGCTACAAAGGCATGAAAACTGCTGAGATCTGTGTCAGAGATAAACAGCCAAGCCTTTGGGTATTTTGTCCAGTGAGATTTATTTGGCATCTGATTTTTTTTTTTTTAAAGAGAGATTATAAAGAACTTTTATTTCGCAAATATCTTGGATCAAGGACTATATTTGCATGTCATTTTCTCCCAGGCAAATAATTAGTTTCCTAATGTAAACAAGCTGCCCCCTCTAAGGAAAAGTAAAATAAAAATATAAAATAAAAAAATCTATAACTCAAAAGAGCAAGCCTTTTGGAGGCCTTAGGAAGCTGACAGTTAATATTGTCTTGGTTTGGCTGCAGGCTTTAATTCTGACATTTTCAAATCATATTGTTTAGCAATTTAAAAACAAAACAACTATTCCAAATAAGACTATAAATCATGGGTGTGAGTGGCTTAAATTCTGATGCAGTAACTTCATTGTTCCTGGTGGAACTGTTAATTAAAAATCTTAAAATATTGTCCAAAACAAACAAAATCCTCCAAATATTTTGGCCATTATTCTGGCATTGACATCTCCATTGACTTCAGTGGAGCTGCACCAATTTTATCATCATTCAACTCCTTAAGTCCAAAACATTATCTTACTCACTTCATAGCACTAGGACACATATTTTTTTAAAAACTAGATAGTGTTAGTTGTAATAAGTCATATGTTCTCTTTTTCTGTTCAAACTCCCTCTTTTGCAAAAGTATTTTGAAGCAGTAATAGAGCATACTAATGTAGTACAGAGTCTTATGCAAAAACTAAGCAACCTTATAATCATGGATCAATTTTTATGTCACATCTTGTGTTTTAATTCCATTTATCCACTAAAATAGAAAACACCAAACAACTTGCCATGGCTAGTAAGTAGATGTTAGAGCTAGGAAGCTAAATAATGCTGAGATAGCTCATGCTGAAAGAATTAATAACAACGTAAAAGCTAGAGCACAAGCTGTGAATACATTATTAATGATGTTTTCTTCTCAAATCAGCAGATGGACACTGAGTTGCTCAAGGGGCTGGTAATTGGACACACAGCTTTTCATCTCAAAGTAACTACTTCAGATAAACCTGACATTAATTTTAACTGAAAATTACTGTTAGACAGGTATTCAGTAACCAATACGTAATAACTGGTCTTAATCTAGTTTTCCTGTACAATCTGGTTAACAAAGTTGGCATGCTGTTTTCAAACTCAGTATCGAGTAGGTCAGAAGACTCAGTTACCCTTTTATCTCTAAAGGTTCAGCCCCTCAAAATAAGTTTCAGACCCAATGCAAGTGGGACAGCAGATTTAGCACGTTACTCTTCAGATGTCATTTTCCACCAATGTCTAATCAGAATTTTTCTCAAAGACTAGATTAATTTTTAAATAGAAAAAAAAAAAAAAACATGGAGAAGAAAATCCACCTCACATAAACTCATGAAAATATTTTTATGAGACTGACCACTGATTTAACAAAGCTTGGCATGAAGGACATGAAGTGTTCTTCTTTTGTATGCTCAAGGCAAAAGAATTTTCAAAAGTGATGCAAATACACTCTATGGACGCAATATATCCATATTGTCAAAAAAAAGCATTAACAACTTGGTAAAAATCAAGAGATTATAAGTGCCTTTTGCTGGAATTTTGGGGAGGGCTAGTAGATACAGACCATGAGCTTTTAATCGATTAAGTTTTTTTTCAAGTTTAGTGAACAGAACTGCACTTATGTTTTCATGGAATTCTACTGAAATTGGTAGGGTTTCAAGCTAAACCCAAAGGCTGCCTATATCACCTGGCACCTGATAGCAAAATTGGTCATAATTTAGAAGCACTTTTCTTTAAAACAAAAAATACTGTCAGGGTATGTTTGGAGTAAGTTTAGCAATAGCTATTTGAGAAATATTTAATGAGTTGTATTCAAACATAAGTAAGGTCAGTATCATATGAAAATGTTTTTAATAAGAATATCTTTGAAATTGTATCAGTCATGAAAGAGAACTATATGTATAAAAAAGCTGCGGAAATTTAGCTATGGGTTTGAGTTGTTAGAGTTAAAGCTGTAAAAAATACAACCATATTACCTTCTTGACATCTGAGGACATTATCTTCAAGTCTAACTATTCTCTACTCAGTATAAAACATGAAGATGGATGCCAAAGACAGCTCTCTGACAGGATTTAATCCTTTAGGTTAAAGATGGCTGAACAAGTAATTTAAATCTGTATTGTTGTATACCTATACAAAACCCACTACAATCATTCTTCAATATAATGACTGAAAAATACTTTGTATTTAATACTATTTGCTATCACTTACTAGAATCAGTCAAGAAAGCCTCTCGCCTTATTCTAGGCACTATAGAGGCAAACTGCAGTAAAGATAAACAAGAGATAAAGATGTGAAAAAGAAACACAGAGATTAAATTGCCAAAAATCATACGGCAAATCAATGGCCAAATTAAGAACAGATTCCATGTCTTCCAAGCCCCAGACCTTTTCTGAGCTCACAGGGTATTCCCCCTGGCTTTTTCTAAGATATTTTTTTTTTGTCATCAGTGTTTACCAGTAGCAATTAATGCTAGATCATAAAAAGACCTTTTAAACACAAAGCAACTGAACTTACAGCCTCTCAAAAACCCACTTCCTCTGTAACATTTATGGAATTATCCAAAAGCTGGGTAAGAGACTCTTGAGTCTACCTGCTCTATATATTCACGGTTCACTCAAGCCTGCAACAGCAAGTTGGGCTAGCTGGGTGTGGTGTACCAGCTTCTGCAGCCAGCAGCGTGCAAAGATATGAAATGGTCAACATCATAACTGATCAACTTTATCTCTTCAGAACGAATGACATAGGACCGGTATACAGGTGGAAATACACAGTCAAAGGTCAAAATTGCACATCTGAGTCACTACTAAGCCTTTGGCTCCCTGCCATTGCATAAGTAATGCCTACATAGTAATTTCTTTGGAATTGTACAGCTTTTGATCATATTCCTTTTATTCTAGCTTCAAGTACACAAAGACTTATAGTTAATTCAGCATTTAAATAAGTAACACTATATATTAAGCTTACCTTTAGGGAAGTGCGTATGTCATAACAAAAACAAATCTTTCTGTGAAAAGGACATTTGCTTACTAGCACGGTACTTCAGCATTGAGGGAGAACTGCTGGTTGGTTCCATAATGCAAGTAAATTTTTTATATTCTTAGAAGATTAGCTACTGCCATGTATTAACATCTTTGGCAGAACTAAACTTCAAATCCAGCTTAGTAAAGTACGTTGCAAAAATTCAGTTAATGTGAAGTAGGATTCATACATAAATGTAAATAAAGAAACCTTTTTTATACATCTTACATTTATTTACACTTCATTTACTTTATTACTTTTATCCTCTTTACATATATGAAAGAAATATTAAATTTAAAGTGCCATGGGAATTATGGACAGGTAGTTACTTATCTGCTTCTTTTATATGCTAATAACATGAATTTTCCTGTTCAATTTATATTGAATAGCAGTGAACTTTAGCTCATTTATCTGCTAGTTCTTTCTCCAAGACAAAAACAAAGGTGTCCATGAAGTAATGTGGGCATCTATTCTAGAAATTAAAAAACAAAAAATAGGCAAAGGGCTGCCCATGAAGACATCAGTGTCAACCTAACCTCTGTCTTGGCGGCCCTGGTGAAAGGAAGGGGAAAACAGCTCTAACAATTGATTCTTGAATCAATATTACATGTATATGGATCACTTCTCTGAACAGCCAAGAACAGTATGAACAGGGAGTCTTCTGATGAAATTGGAATGAAACACATAACAATAAAATATAACAATAAAAACAAAAGCAGAGATATGTAGCACGCTGGAGAAATGAGCTGCTTTAAGGAAATTATCATCTGTAAGAATAGTTGCAATTATTCAGCTCTGATCGCATGCATGCTATTTTCAGGGACAGGAAACAACTGTGGACAGCAAAAAAAAAATAACATAAAAAGTTTAAACTAAAAAAAAAATTAATTGTGAAGGGAATGCATCAAGTATAAATACAATGTACCATACTTGGAGGAAGGCATGCAAACAAAAAAAAAAATCTGCCAAAGGCCTTGTTTTTTCACTTCTTAGTAAATGACCTCCCACATTATTGTTTCTCAGTACTTTTGTTCAAAATAAATACTAATATGCATAAGAAATAATGATATAAATGTAAATACAACTCACATCTATATAGAATCTTTAGGATAAATACTGAACACACGAAATGCGTACAAAGGTAACTTTGGGGCATAGTCTGTACAGGCATGCCAGACAGGCAGTACACAGCATCATATAAATACAGATGGAAGAGAAATCTGTAGTTAAGTTTGCCTAACATTCCTGTTATAAGGTTTGAGTTTGAGATGCTTGTAAACTTTGCCAATGTTTAATTGCTCAGTCTGATTTTTTTTTCAGAGTATCTGATTTGTTTTACACTTTCTTGAACATGGAGCTGCCACATCCTAAAATGTGGCTAAGCAAAAATTATGGTTTGACAAAGTTAACAAATTCTTATAACTGTTATGTTGAAAAACTACCCAGAAGGATGAAAGGACTTAGGTGTTCTGCTATCGTGTAGAATCTACAGCCCTGAATTACAGGCCAAGGCTCCCAACATATCACAAAAGGAGATTCTGAGTGCACATAATACTATTAGTTTGAATCATTAGCTGTTTTGTTCCAAAGTCATCTTTGTTAGTATCTACCCTTTGGACAAAAATTACAAGGCTTCCTCACAGACAAAACCTAGGAGCCAGTCAGCAGCTAGATACCTCTAGGAAATGGTTTGACTCTAAAGTCTCCTTCCACTTGTTCCAATCCTCCAACATCATCCTTGCAAGCCTTTTGCCTGGTGTGCATCCATATTATACCTCTCTCGATACATGCCATAGTAGTAGATATGTGCCATGGTGTGAGCATTTCTCACATTATCTTGGACAAACAAAAAAGGGAATTAATTATTAAAGAACTTTTAAAAATTTTTCAAATGTCTCATATGCAAAGATAGGCTTCAAGGTGCTGACAGAAGGTCTGACTGGCAGAAAACTGCAGGCTGTCACAGCCCTTGAAGCTCTTGAAGACACGGGAATCTTGGCTGCAGGAATCACCCCAACTACCAAAAGAGAGATGGCAGGGCAGCTTAGCACTGAGGGATGCTGATGGATCTCAGCATTGCCCCAGGCAGTAATCCCTGAAAATAAACTTTATCCATGTTACACAGTAAGAACTGGCATGATCACAGGATGTAAGTGCAGTGGAAAAGTGGTATTTGTTCCGTGCCCCGCATTTAAAAAAGGCTGAGGAACGATCTGCAGAAGACTACAGGATCCCTCTGGATGCTGCACAGTGCAGATGCAGGCAGCCTGCTCTAGGTGGAGCAAGCCAAAAGCTCTGTTGATGGAAACTGCCCTTTGCTTTCTGAGCAGGAAACACGGATTGCTCCTGAAGCAGATCACAACTGCAGCATATGCATCTTTTGAGAAATTCGACGCTTCAGAGCATACTCAGAAGTAGACACTTAAGCATCTACAGATTTATGGTAGTTACAGGGTTAAGTCCTGAGTATGCCTTCTGAGTATGTCTTTCAACTCTTCCCACACTGAGATAAAAATATATAGCTATATTAGCTATGTCGAATCCCAAAAAGGCAGAAAAAAAGTATGAAGTGTTGAAAGAGAAAATCTTGTATGCCATCAACAGGAGGTACAATTAATTGGAACTCTTCATTCATTCCATAAATACCAACTTACACATAATAAAAAAGAAAATGTAGGAGTTTTAGCTGCAGTCACCTTTATGTTACTAGTCTCACTCATCTGATACAAAATTATTCTCTCCTTTGACATCATGTGGGAAGAGGGAACGGTACTAGGTGATTAGGAACATTACACTAATTGCAGCTAAAAACCTGGAATCAACAAAGACACTGCTAAAAATTGCACCAAAACACACCACAATGATGCTGAATTCTGACATGAAAATAAGATGAACTAGCAAAAATAAATTTATCCTTTATACATTCTGAATGCTAGGCCCATCCATTAAATTTTAAACAGATTATATATGATATGTAAACATATCTCTTAGCTCACTGTAAATACTGAAAATGAAACCACTAAAGATAGTAGAAACATGAAAGCAGACCTCCTAACAACATCTATGTTACCAGCAGTGTTGCACTTCTTGCACTTCTTTTTTTTTTTTTTTTTCCTGGAAAGATTCAGCTACATGACATGCAGCAAAGTCTTGCTCTTAGGATCTTTTTTTTGCTTCACTGAGGCAGAAGAACATCAAATGATTTGACTGAAGTGTTATAATCTTACTATATTTCTAGTTCCCATCTCTATGGAATCTGGGTATCAGCACACACAAGTGGAATTGCCATTCTGGATAAGACGAACGGTTCATCCACCTTAATTACTGTGATCATCATCCGACTTTCCAGATGAAATTCATTTTAATACTTAATAACCAATGATGGGCATAAACACTGCAAACTGTGGTCACAAACAGGAAAATCTGCTTTGTTTAACTATCATTAGATATTGCTAGATATTTTTTGTTATCTACTTCCTTGTCCACAGTTTGTGATTAGGATATCAGTAATGAGGTCTCAGTAACAAGCTGCATAAGTGAGTTCTCCATGATCATTATTAATGGTTTTTCATTTTAATTTTAAAATTAAGTTGGCCCTAGCAGAAATCCAGAATCAATGTGTATATGAATATGTATCTTATTTACTACTGACATTGTTTGGTACCAAGCCAGTTGCCAGCCAAATGTGACAACATTGCCAACTGGTCCAGAAGCTCCACTTAAGCTCTGTCCTGGGCAGCCAAACCTGGCCTGCTTTCTTGTACTGGCATCCAGCCCTCTACTTCCAGCATGATTTATTGACAGGGCTTACTAGATGGACCTCAAGCATGCCTTGTAGCTAGTCTTGTCTCTGGCCCCCATCTGGTTGGATTTTAGACAAATACTATAAGTAGTCCTCTCTCTGGGTCTGTCTCCTGTAAGCTTGGACCAGCATTATAGATAGTCTTCTTTCTATCCTTCTCTTTGGCCCTGTCTCCTGGTGTTCCAGAGTGGACTTCTTGGATAGGTCCCTGACTCATTAGCTCGCCTTGCCTTATTCCCGTCACAAGCAAGACGACTTCTGGTTTTGCCAATAAGCTTCTGGAAGCTTAGTGAAAAGAGGTCTTAACATCCGCTTTCACTCCATACTTGAAAGAGTCCTGGATTTTTAACAAAAGTGGAAAATATCCTAGCAGACATCTTCTGCAATGTTGTAATTGTCTAAATAACTTATAATCCTATTCACTAGATTCAAAATGAAATCTTGTCATTTAAAAATAAATAAATAAATAAAGAGAAATGAATGAGAGAAAGAAGATGAAAAGTTTTAAGAACAGACAACTCAAAGAAATTTGTATTTCAATGGAAATACGCAGTCACTGAAAATTCTTGTGATTTAGACGGTGTAATTATCCACACAAGAACATGTTTTTCATTTTTGACCAATCCGAATTTTACGAAAATACAAAGTAATATTACAACTAGAAGGTATCCAGTACTGACATTACTATACATACATATGATTACATCAATGAATTATGGTTCTGAAAGTGAAAGTCTGGTTCTATCTATCCAATAATTGCCATTTGTATCTATGTGGTCACAAATGAGGCTGAAATATCATGTTGTAAACATGTATGAAGTTGACTAAAATTTGACTTACTCATCATCTCAAAAGAGCCTGACTTCTATACGTTTTGAATAAATTATTTTGTAACTTTTACAAGACAGCAGAACATGACTGCTAGGCATCCAATGCTAGCAGACATTAACAGAATTGAGAATTAAAACCTAGTCTTTTGAGAACAGCCCAAGAATTATTTAATGTCATTCAGGGTAGGCAGAATAAATACATGCTAGTGAAGGTTTCTGAAAGACACTTCATCTTTTTGGTGGAGTTGAATATACTGCCTTTGCAGCTTTTGGTGTTAGGCTGTACAGAAGAGAAGTCTATTGCAGGTGCTCAGGGCTGAAGAAGTAGTTTATTCCCCCAGACATAACTTGGTAGTTTCGCTATTCCTGACAAGAAAGTTATCTTACCTAGTAGTTCAGCCTGAACACAAGATTAGAAAAAATGTTTAAATTTCAACCCATCTATTCCAGCCTCTTCACTGCCAGTGGTGCTTGAGTTTTCATTTTTCTCTTTATGTCTCACACAGGGTGCCAGAAAGCAGAATAAATCTGCTTCAGTCAATAAAGAATTTTGAGAAACAGCCTGCCAGTGTTTGACAATTATGTGTAATGATGACAGTTCACTGGCTTCTCAAACCTTGTCCACAAGTGCGGCTGCATAGCTTCAGCTGAGCCAACTTAACAGCTCACTGGCAAAATGTCTCATTGTCTCCTGTCTTCCCTGCTCAGTTAGTTTTCTGCTATTTTAGCAAGTTGAATTGGCATAGCACCCAATTAAACAAGAGATGGGGCGTGGAAAGCAGTAACACCATACAACTGGGAATGGACGATGTTGTCCCCATCACAGTGGCAGCAATCTGTTCAATAAACTCAGGACAGAGCATGAATGCTTAATCTTTATAAAGGGCCTCCTTCTTTATAAAAAAATAATAACCAACATAGTTGGAATGGACTAACCATGTAAATATTCCCCCTTCATTGGCACTCTGGACACATGGCCCAGTTTCAAGCTATTAAATATTATACAGCTATTTTATACAAGACATTAAACTATTTGGTGTTTTAACTTTTGCAAGTTTAGATAATTCAGTCAATACAGTAAAAAAAAAAAAGGCAAATTGGTAGCTGTGATACGTTTGTTTTTTTTTACTGTTTTAATTACAGAGATAGCCTAATCAGTCTGAATCTGTTCTCGTTTTTGAAAATATCTAGTTTGCATGAAACGTGTTCAGAAGTTAATGCAGATATTAATATAGTCATACTCGCACTCATATTACATTATTTTATTTACATAGTTTATCCTACTCAGTGACAAAGTAATTAGGCCTACAGTGATCTAACACCATAGCAAAAATAAGATTTCATCTCAATGCTGTGTGAAAATGTAAGTCACTTATCTTATTCTCATATTTTATGAAGATACTAGAGCATACACATGGAACTATTTTTCTTGTAAACCACCTCCACCCACTGATTATTTCGTATAATACAGTAGGCCTTGAAAAACACAATTGCTTTCTGTTACTGGTGAATGAGACTCTTTCCCCAGCAAGTGAGGTGAGGGGGAGTCAAGTTTTCACAAGGGTTTCTACATCTGTGGTCACAAAGAAAACCTCCCAAATGTAAACTGAGTCGGTGCCATCTTTTGAACCTGTATTCAGTCTGATGTATTGATTCAAGGTTTTCCCAGCTAACAGCAAAATAAGCACAGACAATTTTTGCTGCTGCTATTCATGAGTAGGTGGGTAACAATGATGTTGACTGAGTTTTTTCAGTATTTGGAAAAACCATGAGCACTAGCAAGCACAAAGGAGGCCAAGAGCCAATGAGAAACTCATTAAGCTGCTTAAACTGATCTAAATCTAGGCTGTTGAGGTCACATCCCGCCCCCGCCACATATTTCCACCCCCTTCCTTCAGCCAACACTTGTGTTTACAGAAACAGGTGGTGATGTGCCAGTTCAAGGGGAGTAAAAAAAAAATAAACAAAAACACAAAACCCCACATCATTTTGGGGGGGGAGTTTTCAACCAGATCAATTCTATGAACTGGTTTAAGGGGCTGCACAGTTCCAGCATCAGTGCAGAAGAGTGAGAGAGGAATACGGCAGCTGGGAATTAAGAGTAGTTTAAGCTTCTGTGAAACTGGAACTTAACAAAGAATTGGAAGCTCTGGAGTTTATCCTCAGCTGTACAAACCCTTTCATACACTCATCAAACTGCAGACTACAGATGGAAGTAGATTTCTTTTTCTTACTATCTATGTCCAAAATCCATGTTGTTTTGTTGGTCAGAAGTCCTACTTAGTAGTAGTAATTTCTTTGTGACTGGTTCGTAACAGAAGCACAACAGTGATAACAGCACCTCAATTCTAAATCCTCAGACCAGAGAAGATTAGGGAAAGGATAAGAGGCAGACATAATTTGTTTTCTAGCACTTAAGAAGCAGGGAAGGAAGGGGCCTGAAGCAAGAGGAAGCAACTCTCCCTACTCAGTAGTATTCCTTGTAGTGCCTCAAAAAGGGGAAATTTCTTTGTTCTTTTACCACAGCAAAGTGTTCAAATATAGTGGATATAAACTGATGTTAGATACCATCACATCAGATATGAGTACTTATTAGAAATCCCAGTTCCTAAAAACGAGAGCACGGCTGCTAGCTAGTGCTGCCTTTGATACTCGCAGGCTGAGTAAGGAAGGAGATCAATTTCTCTTTCATGCTGGTGTTTGTTAGGCTGTAATTTTTCTATCCTTTATCAGCACAACACAATTAGTATTTAATAAGCGTGCCCAATCTAAATTTTAAATGTTTTATATCTTGGCATTATTATGAGGATTAATATGTCATTTTTCCTCAGCTAATGGTAGTTTGGAGCTTAGTCAGGCCACGTGACAAACACAATTTGTAACTTTTCCAGTAGAAGCATATACACCTTTCTTCTTTTGTCGAAGAATATTGTTGACTTTTGCATTCTGACTTTGAAAGATGCCATCTACAAAAACCAGGCTGGAACTACGCAAAGTTCGCTTCTTCCTTATCCACGTACTGCAGGCAGGCAGTGAAGTCCCCCAGTTAACGACGACCACAACACTTGTATGAGGGGCACGCGGCCAAAGGTTTTTATTTAGTTTTGTTTTTATTTTTTTATTTTTTTCTTCCTCACACACTGGCTGCTCCCGCACCCCGCCCGACCCCGGAGCCGCTGCCCCTCAGCGAAGGACTGGCTTCGGAGGGCGACACCCACGTAGCAGCGGGGCTGAGGCGGCACAGCCCAGCCTTCGGTGCCCACCTCGAGGCGGGGCTGGGGGCGCGGGGCCCTCCCCACAGCCGGGGCGGAGCCGGGAGAGCCCCGAGCCCCTCGCCGCGCGCCCGGGCCCTGTCAGCGGCCGCCGCCGAAGCGTGACAGGAGGGGAGGGGGGAAGAGAAGGGAGGCGGTAAGCCCCGCCTCCGAGGTGACGCCACTGGAGGCGCCGCTCACGTGACGCAGACAGCCAATGGGCGGGCAGCGACCCCGCTCTCCGCGGGCGGGGGGCGGTGGAGGAGGGAGGAAGGGGGCGGGGGGAGGGGCTGAGGCCGCCGCCGCTGGAGCCGGAGCCGGGGCCGGAGCCTGGGGGGGGGCAGCGGCGGCGGCGGCGGAGGCGGAGGAGGAGGCGGAGGAGGAAGAAGAGGAGGAGGAACGGGGCCGAGCGGGGGCTTTGCGCCTGGCCGGCCGCGGGGCGGCCATGCCGAATAAAAACAAGAAGGAGAAAGTGAGTGGGAGGCAGGGGGCAGGCCCTGCGGGGGGGGGGGGGGAGGAGGGGGGGGGGGGAGGAGGAGGAGGAGGAGGAGGAGGAAGGCGGGGAGCCCTGTGCCGCCATGGGGAGGGGGGGAGCTGGGAGGGGGGCGCCCCCCGCCTCGCCCCCCGCCTCGCCCCCCGCCTCGCCCCCCGCCTCGCCCCGCCGCTCCCCTGCCTCCGGCCGGGCGCTGAGGAGGGGGCGGCCCCCCGCGGGGCCTAGCCTGGGGGGTGGGGGGGGTTAGAGGAGGGTTGGGGGGGGTCCCCGAGCAGCCTCGGCCCGGGGGGAGCCGGCCCGGAGGGGCTGGGGGAGGGCGGCGGGGGAGGGAGGGGTGTGCGGGGAGGGAGGGGATGGGGAGGGGAAGGGGGGGAGAGGAGGGAGGGGGAGGGCGGGGGGTGCGCCCGGGGGTCGCCCTCAGAGCTCTGTGAGCACCGGGGGGTACTCGGAGCTGCCCCTCTCCTCCTACCCATCTCCTCTCCCTGTCCCTCTCCTCCTCCTGCTGCCAGGCAGGTCTGGGTGTCAGCCGCCCAAGGGGGCTCACGCACAAGTTGGAGGAAAAGTTCCAAATCCAACCCGCTCAGCTTCACGTGTTGCGCTTTATTTGTGTGGCAGGTAATTAGCTATTAGGGAATGAGGGGAACTGGGAACAGCGAAGTAGACTGGCACATCCAGCCGCTGTCCTGCTGGACCTTCTCTGTTTGGTTGGCTTCTGCCCGCCTTCCAGTTTTTCAACATTGCTTTGAAATTAGATGGGTGTTGTGATTTGTGTTCTTTTGGTTTCATTTTTAATGTTTTTCATGATATCCTAGCCACCTGTGACCCAAAATGTTCAAACTTCTCATCGCTTTTCTTAGAATTAGCGAATCTCACAAATAGGCGGTGGGTGAAAGATCCAAGTACAGTGCTGCGAGGGAGATACCAGAGTTGTGGGCCTGCTCCTAAAACTGGACTTTCTAGTGCGTAGAACACCAGGAGCAGGCGAGATAATGACATGTGCAGTGCGTCCTGCGATGATGCTTGTTTCAAAGCTAAACTAAGTGTAAATGCTCCTGAGGCCAAAAGCCAGGCAGCAAGGCCAAATTTTTAGACATGGTTCAAGTCGCTTGCATTCTTACCTGTATGAAAGCTTAGCTCTATATACTGTATGGGTGAGTTTTGAGGCATTAGTACAATTCCAAAGCTGTCCTGAAGATGGAAAATGTTTAAAGCAACTTTCTAGAGACTGATAGTTCAGTATTAAGGTCTTCCAGTAAAACGGTATCATTTTTCTCCTATCAATTTTAATATTCTCAGCAGGCATCTAAAATACTAATTTCTTGACTTGAAAATCTCCCTAAATCTCCTTTTCCAAGTAACTTACACTGTGAACTTTTTTTTTCAGGAACCTGCAAAATCAGGCAAAAGTGGAAAAAGTGGCAAAGATGGACAAGAAAACCAAGAACATGAGGTAAAAACTACTAGAATGTGTAGTCTTTCCAGGCAAATTTGTGATGACTTTTGAAAAGTCCTTCTGGATTGTTATAATTTTGAAGTGACAGGTGAGGAACCTGGAACAGGTGGTGTTTCTGGAACTCCTGACTTGGTATTTGATAAAGTCTTCTAAGACTCAAAAGAAGATGCTTTTGAAGAAGTTATTTTTATGTAGAGTAACTTCAGAGATCTAGCTTGCTTGCTACAGTTTTAAACACTCATCTGTTTCCTTTCTGGTTGCAGGGAGTACATCTATTTTATTTCCTGGTTTTATTGTGAGGTTTTGAGCTTGTCTTTTAGCTGCTTTTTGTGGTTTTTAATCATTCTCTGTAATTCCCAAAGCTCTCTTCTCGAAAACTTTTGATGTTAGTGTGTCAGTTAAGTGTAAGTAGCCTGTTATATTATCAGGAGACCTTAGGCTTAATCAAAGGCTGCCAGTTTTTTTGTTGTCTAATTTCTGTGTATACGTATACAATGGGGTGTTCCATTTTTGACTGATTATTATGTTGTTGCTGCGGCATTTCTCTTAACTCTGCATTGCTGCCTGTTTCACCCACCAGCAAGGTGCAGTGACTTGAAAGGGGTCAGTTAAATCCTTACATGCTGCCTTTCTCACATTCATCTGGAAACCCACAATTAATAGATCTACTTCATTTTATTTTTATTTACTTTATTAAGTAAATAAACATTACTGTTTATTTACTTAAAAGTCTTAGTACCAGCCCAAGTGTAAAATGCTACACTGAAAAGTTTATGTATATTTTATCCTGTAAACTACATGTCTTGATACCGACACAAAATACTCATCCAGCTTTACCACTTTTTCTCTCTCCCAAATGATTACAGGGGGGAAGGGAGAGAATGTTTTTCCTACAGAACATGTACTCTTTCTGATGCGCCTCAATGAGCTTTCCTTGTGCAGAAGGATGAGTGCTACTGTCACTACAAGATTTAATGACTTTATGAATTAAATTTAAATATTTTTGCAAAATCAGATAAAAGAATTTTGAATTTCGACAGAGGGAACTCATATCCTAGCTACTAGGAAAAAAGCCCTTAGAATGAAATCAGAAGTGTATCAGAGTGTAGATGTTTTTAACAGTGCCAGCATATAATGAATGTATTTCATTGTGATGCATTCTGTTTTTACAGTATATTGCTATGGCATTGAAAGAGCATTACTTCTTGACTGTAATCTTAGTTCCTGTGCAGTTGTAAGGCTTGCCATCATTCGTATCTTTGCTGTTCATCGGTTGAATGCTTATTTTCTCATGCTTCTGAACCGCAAGTTGGTGAGACCAGAACTAATTTTCTTGGTCCTTCAGGGTAGAATGTAAAGCTCCCACAGTAGACTAGTGGAGTGCTTTAAACATTAACTGAAAATGTATATGTAGATTCCTTTCTTTCCGCATGTGCAGATAAAAAAAGCTCTTTCTTTTTTGATATTTGAAATGTGTGAGAGATTAATCTCAATAGAAGAGTATGTTGTAGTATTCATGCATTTTTTTTTCTATTGTCTTTCCAAGTTGAATTCCCAATGCAAAGTACAGTTCACTTAGATTATTGATGATACTTTGCCATATGTGAGTAGAGACAGAAAGGGAAAGGGACTGGCAAACTGATGAGAATGTGACTGGCACATACACTTTGATTGCCATTCCCAGTGGGCATTGTTTAGTCTCCAGACAATTTTGAACACCTCAGTGCTTGACTCATTAACTTAATTAATAGAGTAATTGCACACATAGTAATATGGAGTTTGCATTCTAACGTGGCTGACTGTAACAAAGATGTATGTTAGCTGGTGCTTATAGATGCAGAAGAGCAGCTGTTTGTTAACATAGCGAAGACTAGTAAATATAGAAATGCTCTGGAACATGCTATTAATACGCTTTTTGGATGTTTTTCCTTATAAGAAGGTTGTCTTGTTGCCTTGTACCTGTGTTTTAACATGGCTTTTTAAAGATCCTCATCTAGACTGTGAGTAGGTTTAGAAATAAACCGGTTCGTGTAATTTTTTTCATCAAACTGAATTTAATGGGCATACATTTAATGTAAATGAATGTAATGCAGATGGCAGATTTTAAAGACTGCTATTCAAAGAGCAGGGACAACACACGCAGCAGCATCCCACAAATACTGTATTTATAGACACATTTATAACACTTACCTAAATTCATGATGCCTTGGACTTCCATAGATGAAAATATAAACAGTTCTTAATGATTTGCAGAAACAAAGAAGTGTGTTTCCTGTCTCCCGGTCAGGGAAATGAGATTTTGCTTGAGTGAAGCTATACAGTAAGTTTGTCTGAGTGATTTAAATGATACCTGGTATGCCTGGTCAAGCGTGCCTGTGCTGAAAGAGGATGAGAGGGACTTGGGCTGGTACTCGGGTCACTTTGTAAATTTCAACAGAAGCACACAAATGTGTATGTATGGAAGTTCAAAAGCGTGACTTGCTGAAGTAAATACCTCTTTGCTTACATCTCAAAGAATCCCATTGTAGTTGTGTTTGAAAACAAGGTCCATCTTGCCTGTTTTCATGTATCCAGTGTTCGGGAGGAAAAAATACAAGATGGTTCTTCTTGCATTGCCTGTGCCTTGGTTACTTGATGTATTACAAAAAGAGCCAGGCTAGAGAAGACCAGAGGTCTGTGTTGTTTGGTATTTTCTATGTGGTTAATAGCTGATACTGAAGAAAAGAGTTTGAGTAACGGAGTGCATGTATGGTTTTCCCATTCAGGCATGCCTTTCTTTCAGCCAGTGTGTGGCTTAGAAGGTTGCTTTCTAGATGAGCTGTTGTGTAAAGTTGTTTTCATATTGTTAGTGACTTAACAGACTTTTCTATATAGTCATCTGTAGATTTTTTCCAATCCCCCTGTTTAATACTTGCTAGGTGAGAGGATTCCATTTCTTTGGCTGTCCTCCTGTTCCTGTTATCCTTCTATTCCGTTACGCTTTCAGTGATTGAGCTTCCAGAGCTGTACACAGTGCATGAGGTGAGGGCACCTTGTGTCTGTGCTGTAATAACTGCATTCCAGCTTCCAGTTATTGAACACTTAACGAAAGAGCTAATAGGATTAAGTTCACATCTAGCTTTAGCTTGTAGCCTGTTAGTAAACACTAATGAATTAAACTAAATAATTGCCAGAACGGTTGAATCTATTCCTTTAGGTACAGCCTTACACCTCAGTAATTAGTCCAGTGTATTCTAGTCTTCAGGTTGTGAACAAAAACATAGTCTGTTGTGTATTGTTTTCTTCTGTGTGGGGTAGTGCCTTCCTCTGGTAAAATACTTGGGGCCAGTGACCAAAATCTATAATCAGAACTTAAATACAGATTGAAGAAAAATGCCCAGGTGCGAGGGGTTTTATGCCAGCACTTAGCAGTTGGTGGATGTTCCCTGTGAGTGAACTGGCCTTTGCAGAAGATACTTTCCTTGTGGATAAGCTTCATTGCAGGGTTCTGTTTTCTCCCAGGGGTTCAGAGGTGTCCTTTTAGTTTAAAACAGTAGTAACTCATGGTCAGGTGTACACAAGGGGAGAAAAATGAGGTCTTGCCTCTCTTTTTTTTTCCACTATTAGAGCTCTGTCTAGGAAAAACCTAGTGTTTTTTAAAATTCAAGCATTTCTTACAATGCTTTAATAATAGTTTTCAGGTACAACCACAGGGGAAGGAAGTTGACTTTAACCCCATAGACTCTCATTTCTGTGTGCTTTGATTGTGAGAAAGTATGTGCTAAAACTTGCGCTTTTCACTGGTGACACCTATTGCTGCAAAAGCACTTAGAACAGTTCAAAAACTTACTGTCCCTGAGCTGGACTATGTTGGACCTTCAGGTGAATGCCTAACTACTTCATATTTTTGCTCCTTGCTTTGGTATTGATGTTGAAATTGAAGTGATTGCACTGAAATCATCTGGGAACACATGGACAATTGGCAGCTCAGGTTTGTCTGGGAGGTGGAAGTGGTAGAGGTATCTGGTGACCTTTACGCAAGGCAGGCACAGGTGACAGGGTGATGCCTCTTCTAGATCCAGCAGGGCTAGTTTAATAAGGCATGAAACTTCGAAACTCAGAACTTCATTACTTTTGAATGTAGATGCTGGGCAGCCTGTAGTGGGGGAAGACAGCCGTTGTTTTACAAAGTATTGGCTTGGTGACTTTCAACAAACAAGAACAGAAATCATAGCTCTCCCTTCAAGTTCTTCTGCCACGCAGAACAGCGAACGGAAGACTGATGTGGTTTGGGTAGTGTGTGTGTGTGTATTATCTCATTGTTTCCATGTACTGCCCTGCTTGGGTGTTTTCTGCGTTAAAAGTTTTCTTTTTTCGATACAAAACGTAATAAAATGCAAACTGCATTGGCCAGTTTCCTTGCTGTGCAAGAAACTGCTTGATTTATTGACAACGTGTTGCAAATGTCAGATGATAATCAGTGTTGAAACCAATTTTCAAATATTAAGAAAAAGCTATGCTAAGTACTGATCCGTGCCTCTGTCTTACCACTATCAGCCATCTCTTTCCAGTAAGTTTGTTAAATACAAGTAATAACTTCCAGTGCAGCAATTTTAAGCTTTGTTTTCAGAGGTCTTGTTTTGTAAAGTTGTTGTTTTTTTAATTAATTTCTTAAGCTATTCAGCATAGTGGTAATATTTTTCAGAATTGGTAGTGAAAATGCAAAAATCGTTGAATCTTTAAAATGCTTTGGCAAAAGTAAAGATTTCTGTCTCTGCAAGAACCTTGACAAGTGGCTGTCTTTCCTATATTAGCCAGGATACAGTGGGGGAAGGTTATCAATATTCTCATTACTTCTTTTACTGATATCCGGTTACATGCACACATACAATTGCCAATTTCCTTAAAAATCCCATTTTAAAAAAAGGGAGAGAAATAGAAGTGACATTGATAGCTTTGTGTGGATTTCTTACTAGACATCACCTGAAGAAGTAGCCTGATGTTAAAACAAGAACTAGGAATAAATAAGCAATGAAATCCAGCGCTTTTTGTTAACAGGCTCCTATGATCTGTTGCATTGAGAGTTGTTTAGACAATTGACTCCACATTTTCTGTATACAGTTCCTTATTTTTCCTCATGTTTTCTGTTTGTGATTTTCACTGCAATGCTATTTAAGAGGTTGTACCAGTTATTAGTAACCCTGAGCAACAAAATGAAGATGGTAGATAGAGGCTCTTACACAGTATCTAGCTTCTCAGGAGGTTTTTCTACTTCAGAATTTGTAAAGTTATATTTGAAAGTCTTAGCACAGGGGAGTGTTTATTAGGCAACCTGTTGGGGACTACAGCAGAGGAGCATGAGGTTTGGAGGTTGGATGGGGAATAATTCTCAAAAAAGTTTCTCCTGTTGTTCATGTGTATTAGGACTGCTCCTAAATGACTTTTGGAAATACCTTCTTGTGATAGAACATCAGCTGAGACTATCCTGTTTTAATTGTTTACTATACTAACTGATGTGTAATTCAGTGCATATATATTCATTGTCAAGTATAAAGTGGCTGTCTTTTAGGCTTTCCCTTACTGTTGTCAGATGGGCATCCTCTGTTACTCAGTGGCACAGCACTTTTGGATACATTGGGATCAGGATATTTGAGGTATAATAAGATTCTTCTGTACTTGTTGTTCTTCATAGAAGCAGATGTCTTTTACACAGAGATATTTGGCATAGATCAGGTCTGTACTATTCAATTAATGCCTGATGTTAAGTATTGATTTATTTCTAATACAAAATTGTTTTAAGGGTTTTAGTAGGAACTTCCTACAGTGCTGTCAGTTGGATTCGAGTCATAGAGCCATGGAAGTCAGATATGGCTGACAGCCTGTGATAAAGCATCCCCCAGCCCTCCAGCATTCAGTGGGCCAAATGAATAAGCTGTGGTTGTATGGTGAGTACAGCACGTAGGAAACCTGGCTGTACCCTCGCTGTTTTTTCAGTATGTATTCAGCAGCGTGTCCCAGTTGGACTTGTATGCAGAAAAGCCCGTGCTTTGAGGAGTCAGTCCCATGCAGCAGTTAAAATTTATTTGGCAACTGGTCTTCCTTGATTTGGAAGAAGAAAGGTTTTCATATTATGAAATATTTTTTTAACAACCAGACCTTTCAAGTTGGAATCGCAGAGCAGCTATAAACAGACAGTATTAGGCCTGTTTTTCAAAGCTTTTCTACTGCGCTTGGGATTTTACTTCTAACACAGCAAAAATAGGGCTTTAAACCTAAACTGCATGTAAAATGAGGATGGATTTTTGTCATGTATCAGCTATGTAAATGAAGTCTATAGGCTTTGGGTTCTTTTTATTGTTGTTTGCTCGTTTCTTTTTAAGCTGGTATGTCAATTACTTTAAGAAAAAACACCCTTAATTTAAAAACTAACTTTTGATCATGGCTTGCAGTTCTAATTTTCTTCAGTAGAGAATTTTTAAATGGGTTGATCTAAGAGTTGAAAAATATTTCAGTGCTGCAAGTAAATACAGCCTTATCACTAAATGAGGTGCTATTTACTGATTAGAAAGATGCATTATGTGTTACTATTAAAGCAGCCATGGAAGTTTTTTTATTTTTAAACTTCTCTCATTTCCTATTTCCAATTTTTATTGATATCTTGTCTTTTTGTTTTGGGGAATTGGAATGCCCTTCTGTATCCAAAGCAAATATACCTTAATACTGAGTGCTGAAATAGCTTACCTTAACAGAGCCTATGTAATTTTTATATTATACTTTCTAAATCAATTGAATTCATAAATGATCAGTATTTTATACTAGATATTGCTATAAGCATATTGTTACCTGAAATGAGATATTTCTGAAAACATGATCCTATGCCCTTCAAATTCTCACACAAGGATGGCAACTGCTTGTGTCACACATGATGTGTGAGGTCTTCAGTGTGCAGTTTGTTTTAGTACCTGCTGTGCTTTCCCTAAGCATGCTCTTAAGCTCTCTGGATCCCTCCTGAATGAAAACAGAGTAGCAAAGGCTGTTCTCATTAAAAGGGACAAAATGCTCTTTGAAAATGAGCATTAGTAGTTCGGAAATTGAAAACATCCTTTTCACCCTTTGTTTCAATTGGTTTCTCTTTTCTTTTTAAAGACGTACTGTTCCTTAAACTTTGAGAGGAATCAATTGTTCTGTAATGTATATGTGTAACAGAATTACCAATGTAGTTATCCCATGTGGAATACAAACAGTAACAAATAACAGATACAGTTTGAATCTACTTTAAATATTTAAGTTTAAAAATATTAAATCTTGTTTTGTCTTTTCTCAACTTCAAATGAAGTTAGAATACATTTGTAGTTATACAAGTGGGATGGTAGGAGCATTTTGAGTGTGGCTGTTAACAGGCTTTGGGAGCCAATAATAGTAAAGCTAGGAAACAAAACCTTGCTTCATTCTTGAATATACAAACCTAAAATATGACTGTCAAATATTATTGTTTGCTATACATTATAGTGATTACAATTTAATAAGGTTCCTTACCACTGCCCAGTTTAGCAGTCTGAAGTACCGAAAAGTAAACTTTTCTAGAGACCTGTAAAATTAAAGATTAAATTATTTGGTGTAAGAGTTCTTTAGAAGTGATCAAGGTTATTGCTATACTACTAAAATGTCTGGGAACCTTGTCACGTACCATAACTCTCTTGTATGGCACGCAATACAAAAACCAATTGGTGGGTGGTGTGGGGGAGCAAAACAATTTCAGTGCAAGTATGTGAGGTGAGAAACTGTTTGGAATAGATCCGGGAGCACAAGAATATGAACATCACCGGTAAAGCAATGTATACGCTAGTTTAGGGTCATCGGTAGCTTTATGTAATTAAAATTTACAGCGGACTTGGGGTTGGGGCTTAAAGCATGTGAAGTGTGTGTGTATTGTTCCCACATTTGAAGGAAAGCAAAGGAACATGAAGGTAGTTTTTGTTGGATTTTTTTTTTGAAAGTAAAAGGCAGTTCAGAGAAAAATTAAAATTGAAAATCAAGAACTAATGTAATTTAAGCCAGGCCATCATTTATTTAGATTCTTCATCTCTGTATTTATATAAATGTTTTGAAATAATACCCAGGACCTTATCTGTTTTTAATCCTATTTAATTATTTAACTGATGGTTGCAGGTAACAAAGTAGGCTCTTCTGGGGGCATTTGTTTCTTTGAAGTCTCATTATAGAAAATGCATTAAGGAACAAATGCTGCCTTGCCACCCATGCTTGTGAAGTACCAGGTGCTCGCTGATGGTGGTGTTCCAGCAAACACAGCACTGCGTGACTGCATCGAGTCTGAGCCCGGGCACCTGATCGCCAGTGCTAACTTCCTCTGCAACCTCAGGCTGCTGGATCTGATCACTGACTGAAAAGAATCAAATGTCAGTTTGTACATGGAGGAAGGTAGTTTAAAAGAAAATAAGTATCAGTAGCATAAGGGTTGGTTTCCATTTGCTCCTCGAAAACTTTGACTGTGAATGTTGTCAAGTTGCCATGCAAGAATCTCGAGGCTGCAGTACACGGAGCTGAGATGTTTGGCAATTGTCAGGGTTGGTTTAATGTGTTGCAAGGCAAGAGTATTGCAACAAGGCTGGGTTGATACAAGTCTTTAGAAGATCAAATTTGAGCTGCGTGTGTAAGCACCTGACAGGAAGTACAAGCAATGCTTTCTGTTATAAGTAAATGCTAGCAAGAAAGGCAGAAGAGTTTCAGCCAGTTGTAGGCCAGTCTTCTAAAATAGTCTGTGGCTGTAAAACCTGCTGTGGTGCACTGCTTGAGAGATGACCACTGTTGCTCACAGGGAACTTCCCGGTCACTGCTGCGGTTCAACAAACTGCAGGTTGTGTCTGGCAGTACACTGATGGAACTCCATAGGTATACAACAAGAATAGCTGGCAGTAACACTGCTATATATAAATGCAAAATCACAGTTGGTAAACAAGTGTAACTCGGTGTGCACTGATTAGTGTGCTAAAATATATAAATGTTATCAACTGAGCTGAAAAGCCATTCTTTTCATTTATTATAATAACAGGAATCCGCAAAGCTTTCAGATGCAGCTTTTGCCAAATAAAAACATACGTTATGCAGAGACTACCACTATCCTGTGCATCTCTGCCACTGAGAGAACTGTCAATGATGATGACTGTACTTGGTAGAAAGACAGCTGCAAATACTGTTTTAGCAGGCCAGTCTAAGTATCATTCTGGTAAATGATCTTTTTGGGGAAAAACAGTAGAAATCTAAATACAGCCTATGTGAAACTGACTGAAGCTGTCAGTATCATAAGCAGGATCTCTGGAGGCTTCACCATAAGTTGTCTGTCCATCAGTGCTGTGGCTGTGAAGCTAGTCAGCAACAGTGGCAAGAATCGTCAACAGAGTGAAAATCTCAGAACTATTTGCCATCAAAAATGGTACGCAGCAAGCATGTTGTTTCTCTGCTTTTTCTTTAACGGTTTTGTTAATGGAGCAGTGCGCCTTTTTATGGGTCCCCCCTCAAAATAAAGGCATTCAATAAGCTTAGTAGGTAAAAAAAATAAATAATTTGTGAAACTGATTTCCAAAAGGTCTTTGAGATCTCAGAATGCAGATTAAATCAAAGAGATATTAGACAGATTTGTGGGATACAACTCCATCCTGGGCTATGAGATACGTGGTTAAGAACCCATATTGAGTTTCATATAGTTTGCAATGTCTCTACAGATTGAAAGTACTGAAGTTAAAGGTCATACCAGGTTGGTCCACATCAAACTCCTTACCAGTGATTGGGCACTACTGGGCAGTGTGAATGTGAATTACTGTAGATAGTCTTAATGGCTCTGTTGCGCAGTATCTTTAATACCGTAATAATAAAAGTTTGTTCTGACATTGTCCTGTTGGAAAGCATGTTGAACTTTTACCTGGACATTTTTCTCTAATCATTCGGAAGCATTTCAAGACATGTTGTTGTTGGAGGCCTGTAAACGTGGTGGAGGACTGTCTTTCACATTAGTTTCAGAATGCATGGTATCGTCCAAGAGAAGATCACAGTGTCACCGCTTAATAAAAAAGCTCTCAAGGGATGTGTTTTTAGAAAAAAGAAGGAAGGTGACAAATCCTCTTCCTCCCCAGTGGAGGGGAATATAGTGCCCTAAGAATTTACGTGGACAAGCCTGAAGGAGCGAAGACAGCATAGCTTACCCACACTGATCAGAGAAAGGATCAGTGAAAGCATTACAACAAAATTCACAGCACAGACATTTACCTATAGGCTTTAACTTCAAAATAATGTACTGCCATCAGAAGGTGGGGCATGGTTGTTCTGTGTGAAGTTTAGGGCGAAAACTGCTGCAGTTGCAATAAATAACATTAAAGTATTCTGAGTTTCAACATACCAATTCACAGTTGTTTTTTTGTTATTGTTTTTTGCTTGTCTTTAAGGCTGGTAAATTAACATGCAGAGATTTCAGGAGACTTCATATCTCCTAGCTCAAGCAAGACCTGACTGTAGGATGGTCATCTTTGAACATCTGGAACTTTGACTACAGGGCAGATTTCAATACTCTTTTCTCAGTCCCAACTGCTAATTCAATACCACAAGCCCACTTCTTGAAAGTGTGCCGTGGGTTAATTACCACGTTGATTGCTTCTGGGCCATATGTCAGGTATGGCCTGACCGTGTTCCCAGCCTCAAAGCAGAGCAGTAAATGAAGAGCTGCGAAAGAGACAGCTCTGAGGCAGAGTTTGAGATGCTTGGAGTCTTGAGAGATTTTCACACTGCTTTGAAGTTATTCAGAGTGGAAAAACTGAATGGTATTTAGATTTTTAACTGCTTTCTATCCATTTTGACACCTTTATCTTTGATTTTAGGTCTCTTCTCAAGAGATTAAATTAAATTTAGACTCTCAGCTTAATTACATTGAGAAAGTATTGGACCTGTACCTCTTAGCCAAATTATTTTGATTACATATTGGACCCTTACACGTTTTTGAAAATGAAGTTGTAAATGCTCCTTTTATGTTTTCTCCTATCCTTTGTTTAGTTCTAGTAAATTGTGTTTCAGTTCCAGTGTAAGTATATTTCAGATATAATCCAGAATGCTTTTAAAGCCCCTTCTGAGGCTTGCTTGGCAAGAAACACGCTCTTCTGGGTGCTATAGATCAGGCCTCTGTTTATCTTAATGAAGAATAAATCCACGGAGGCTACTTGCTATACCAAAATAAAAAGAAGGAAGGGATTAATTCTGCATTAAGCATTCTTCTATTCTCAGGTTCAAAATAATGATTCTCATTAAAAGCATTCTGCTCTTTTTTACTTCCTATACCTGCATTTCACAAGGAGTCTTAATTTGTTGATCGATACAAGGTTCACCTACCCAGATTTTTGTAGTCCAGACTTTTCATCAGGGTTCTTGCTGGTATGTGGCTTGCTGCTTCCATCTTGGGTTGGTGTACATACTGATTTAAACTTGAATTCAGTTGTGATGCTTGAGAGAGGGAAGAAATTCACAGGTTAATTTTAGCCTGATCTTCATCAAGAAATACCATACAGGTTGCTTCCTGGCACAGTGTTATCTTCAGGCAGAGAGACAGAATCTCTCTTGTCCTGCCCTTAGGAGGTTCTCTCTTTTTGTAACTAGTATATAAATCATCCTTTTTTTTTTAATCTTGAATGGCAGATGCATCCAGGTGCTTATTGTCGCCTTCAAATTCTTACCATGCATTGACTAGTTTGTCTTAAAACTAAGTATGAAAGCTCGCTGCTTTATTCCAAGCTTGGCTTGGAAACCCTTTTTGATTCTGTGGAGCCAGAAGGCTTTGTATGCTCTGGTCTAATTTGGTTATTAGTGAGCGTGCTTTGAAAAGTAAGGTCAGACAGGTTTTTTGGTTTAAGGGACTATCAGAAAGGGAACGCTTCTTGAGTCTTCTGAAGAGACTTGTTGACATGGGACACAGGGCTCATACATGTTGCAAATCCTGCTACTCTCCCTCTTCTCATCTTAAGTGACTGTCCAAGTAAAAGTTGCTGTATGAGTTGTTCAACGATGATCAATTAATTTAAAGAGAAAAATTGGCTGTAACTGGGGAAGTGCTTTGTCTACTCGTTTGTGTCTTTGCTCAGCTTAGTGTTGTGCTCTGTTCTATATGTGCCTGTGTGTGGCATTCTTGGCTCCATTAGGCAAAGTATCACCAGCAGGTCAAGAGAGGTGACCCTTCCCTCTGCTCAGCACTGGTCAGGCCGCACTTGGGGTGCTGTGCCCAGTTCTGGGCCTCCAGTACAAGAGACCTGGGCACACTGCAGAGAGCCCAAGAGGAGGCCACCAAGATGCTAAAGGGGCTGGAGAACCCCTCCTGTGAGGGGGAGGCTCGAGGGGGACTTCATCCATGTCTATAAATACACTGGGAGGGTGTAAAGAGGATGGAGCCAGGTGGTGCCCAGTGCCAGGACTAGAGCCGTCGAGCACAAACAAGAGCACAAGAGGATCTCTCTAAACACAGGGAAGCACTTCTGTGCAGTGTGGTTGACTGAGCAGTGGCACAAAGAGGCTGTGCAGTCTCCCTCCTTGGAGACCTCCAAAAGCCACCTGGACGTGGTCCTGGGCAGCCTGCTCTGGATGGCTGTGCCTGAGCAGGGGTTGGGCCAGGTGGCCCCCAGAGGGCCCTGCCAACCTCAGCCATTCTGAGACTGTGAATGAAGGGAAGAAGGGATACAAGGGCAATCTATTGTGAACTACCATTACTGGCAAGAAATTTCTTTCTTGTCTCCCTCCGTTTGCATCTCTTGGATTCATTAAGCCTGTTCACGGGAACCAAGGAGCATAAGCTCTGTATTTTCAATTGTTAAAAGCAGGACATAAAAGTCAGAATCACTCTGATTCTGGTAGTCTTGATGTTCATCAGAATAGGTAAAAACTAAAACTAAATTCATCAGAAAGTCTGGAGGTTGTTTTTTGATTAAAGCAGCATCCTCAGTCTGATATTTTTGGAGTATTTTGTACACACTTTTAACTTTTTCAGCCACTTCTAGAACTGAATGTGTCTCTGACTATCTAAACGTTTGGGTAGGAGGGAGCTGCTTGTCAGAACAAGGGTAAGAATAGGTATTTCCTATGCTAGTCACTGGAAGAGAACTGATAAAAGCATGTCAGTAGTTTGACCATTCTGCTGTCAAATAAGCGGAGTTCTCTGATATAGCATGATGTCAGTCGGTTTTTCTCAGGAGTTGTGGTTTTCTGAAGTAGTTTATCAGAAGAGCTTGGCTCTTCATTCTGAGCTTACAAGGACTGTATCTTTGTAAAAATTGAAGTATGTTACCTTGAAGTCTTTAGCAAATGAATACACAGCTGTTAATCTCAGTTTTTCTCATTAGACTGCAGCTTTTGAGTACAAGACAATCAAAGATGGCGTGGCTAAGATCGCTGAGCTGTTTTTTAAGCTGACTTAACTTCTTCAGGTGCCCTTCTCTCTGCCTACGTGCCATTTCTGGGGGCCAGTTCTGTCCTGACAGCTTCGTCGTGCCACTCACAGAAGTTGTCAGTTACAGCTGTGCAGTGTGGTATTCAAATAACCAAGAGCTGTAAGCTGTTTTGGCAGCTCTCTGGGACTGGGTGGCTGGGCCATGACTGAAATCAGGGATGGTCGGGGCTGGTGGCGGAAAAAAGGGCAGCTCCTAGATGAACTGGCCAGGGATTCAGGGCTAGAGTTATGCTGAGTCGCCACTGCTAGGTGGGAAGTTGCCATAGGAACAAAAAATGCTTTCTTTCAACGTTTCTATTTAGAAGGGTTACCAGTCCTCTTAAATAACCACTTTTAGCTGATTTTAGATTGTATCTGCAATTCAGAGTACTTGTTTCCCTGAGGTGCGTGTTACCTTGGCATACCAGAGCACGTGCATGTGTGCAGGCACACGAGCACTTGCTAATTCAAAATTGAGAATTTGCTTGGGAATAGAGGAAACAGGAAGGTGACTTTTCCTGTTTCAAGTAATGAACAAAAAACAGGTGGTAGTGGAAGACAGCCAGGTCAGAAAAACAACACCAAGCTCCAGCACCATATTGAAAGTATAGGAACTTACCTAGTAGTAGTGTTTATAATACATCAAATTAGTTTTTCTCACTTAATGCATGGTAAATCATTGCTTCCTAATTTTGTAGTGCTATTTTTCTTTCTGCTTAGTTGCTTCATAATTTCGATTTGTTTTTTAACTGAGTTAATGGGTAGAACCTACCTCACAGATCACTTGTATTTCGGCAGAAAGTTTAAGCGTTGTTTGAGATCAAAAAGAAATAGTCAAAAATGCAAAGTAACAAATATCACTTGGATGTAAATGCTTTTAACTCCAATGTATGCTACTTTTACTGAAAACCTAGTGTATTTTTGGTAATTTAAAATGTGTGGGGATCAATGTATTGTCTCTTCCCTTATTTGTTCTGTAAGGCTATAACCATTTTTGCTTTTTTAATAGTAAATTTGCAGAATGGGAATCTTAAATGTGTTTAATGAAATCTAACTGTTGCTTTCAGTCATATTTTCAGTACATTAAGTGCTGTGTGTATAATTAAATAGAATTGTTAATCTATTCTTGAAGTATGTACACTTCTCTGCCAGTTAGAGCATTTGCTGCTAGAACAAGCTTTGCATAAAATGACTGTCTTAAATTTATCTACCTTTAGAGGCTCTAAATGGTTATGTAGGGTAACATTTTCATGTGCACTGAATGTGTACACTCACAGGCCATATGGAAATTGCTAATTGAATAAGCTATTCTGGAAATCCCCTTTAGAACTTGAAGAAAAGTCATTTCTGTTCTTTTAGCTGTATCCCTGTGAAAATGTTTTTGGTGTTAGCTCATGCAGGAATGAACTGTTGCTTTCATATCTATTATATGTAAAAAAAACTCTAATTAAATCCATTCAAACTGCAGAAATAGTAGCATTACATCCTGATTTCCATCCTGAATCCGATTTCCATCCAATTTTTTTCCTATTTCTTATCGTATGGGCACTTATTGAAAAGGAGGCTGTGGTCTCCTCATGTAAGAGAAAAGCATCAAGGTATATTTTCAGATGTATGCTTCAGTGTAAAATAGCTTGCAAATTTGAAAAGCTTCTACAGCAATTTCAGATCCTGTAAAAAGAATTGCAATGCTTGCAGGAACATTTCCCGCTCAACTGTTTTTATATTCTCGGTGTAGGTCACTCCTAGATGTTTTATGAGTCTTGTAAAGAACCTTGTGAAATTATTCATATTTAAAAACAGTTAACTATTGCCTACTTTAAACCTGCTTTTCCTACTTCAAAAAAAAAAAAAGAATGAGAATAACAGCATCACAAGTTCTGACAGGCTTTTGTTAATGATGCATTTTATTCAGCTTGAGTGAGAGCACTGTTGAGTGTAGTCTGGGGAATAGAGTGAACGGGGGACCATTTTTCTGATTCTGTTATTTAATTCATCCAGAAGTACCATGACAATCTGGTAAGGAATATTACAATAAAAGCAACCTGCTGTGAATAGGCAGTAAACTGCTACATGTACATTTCAGAAGCTGCTGAAGCTTCCTAAATGCTCAATCTGCTACAATAAGACAGCTCATTTCTTTAACTTCTATATTATATCAAAGCCTGAATGCCCCAGCCAAGGTTAGGACTCTGACAGTGAGGCATAGTACAAACAGGCAGTGTGAGGTTCACCTGCTGTAAACAAACAAGTTCCTGATCACTTCAAAGCTCAGGTTAGATAGACAAATACGTTGAAGATCTGGGTTTCACATGCAAATGGTGGGAATAGCTGAGGATCTGCATTGTTGGAAAACTTCTTTTTGGTTGGCGGGTAACTATGAATACATGGGCTAGTTAGTGCTTGTAACAGGATGGTCTGTTTCTGTACCATAACACTCATACAGATGGAAATACTCATCGAAAAGAGTGAACAAAAGAATAAATAACTATATACTCAAAGGATGATGAATATAACATCTTGATTAAAAGGTTATTTTGCTTAATTTAATTCCTATAACAACAAAAAAATCTTAGAAGATTCTGTGTAAGTTCAACTACAGTTAACTTTTTTCATTTCTTTTGAAACAGGTGTCAAACAAAAAATCGAACAGCACTCCTCCCCCAGCACAGCTATCTAAAATCAAAGTACCAGCACCACAGACAGTACTGAAAAAGGAAAAGCGGCAGAGTTCTTCAAGGTTTAATGTTAGCAATAACAGGGAGCTTCAAAAACTGCCAGCTTTAAAAGGTATGTCTTTCTAAATGTGAATGACTCTTGTGGGGGATCTTGAGCATGAGACGGAGAAGCATCTCAACTACCATACTTCTTTTATCTGAAAAACATATGTTATATATTAAATATTAACATATGCAAACTTGCACACACTTGCATATGCAAACACATGGTCTTTTTTCATTTCGTTCCTTATATGTGGACATCCAGTCTGTTGTCTTCTTGGCAGTCAGTATAGGAAATATCCAAGTCTTTTCAACCCAGAAAGGTTTATGTGAAAGTAAACTCAATCATCTTGCATAAAAGCAGAATATTTTGGGCTTTTTGCAAAACATTAGTCATCTGTCCTCAATGTGGCATTCTCAAACCCTACTTTGTTTGCTTGTACTAAGATAGCTCTTGGCACTGAGAGAAGATCTGGTCTATTGCTGTTTATTGGTTTGGTTCTCCAGAGCATAGTTAGACTTAACTCCAGAGTTAAGTGGAGTCATGTCTTTTTGATGAAATCAAATTTTTTTCCTTTGCCAGTTTTAAGGCTTAGTGATCATGTAGAATGATATTTATGGCTGTTTGTGAAGAAAAGACAACAACTGATCTCTTCTTTCACTAGTGTGGCATTTATCATCTTTTTGTTTTAGCTGTTGTCCATGTTGTGTTATGTTAGTACATGTTAGGGTATTGTGTTTATGGTACCTTGCAGTGTCAGGGCAGAATTTTCCAGGTCTGGTAGATGTACTGATCTATCAAGGATGAACAATTGATTTGCCCTGAAAATTTATTTAATGCTGTTTCGAAGTGTGATGCATATTGCTTTCCAGTGTTCAAAGTTGGCAGTGAAACCCTAATAAACTTCTGAAATGTTGAGTAGTACAGTTGTAGGCAATGTGAAAATGTCAAGGGATAAGACTTTTTTCCTCCAGTCATTACTCTCTTGCTTGTCATGCATTAGTGTTCATGGAAAATAAGGAACCCGGTTTCCCAGCCCCTGTGAACTGTACTGCTCTTCACACAGACAAAATTAGGCTGCAACATTCTTCTCATCATACAGATGCTGTTTTTACAAAAAGAATATGAAATACCATAGACTACCACGCTACCATGACAAACAGATGTGTGAGGCTTCTTTAAATTTTTCAAGACCTCAATCCACTTTAAGGAATAGCATTTATATTCACTAATTATTTTTAAATAAGAATATTTATAATATGTGTGACAGATAATGAATAGTATGTCATCTCTTAAACTAACGTAGCAGGTTGATGCACATACGTGGATGTCACATCCAGGGTGTGACATGAGCAAATGATACTTTCATAAAAGTTATGCGTACAGCCTTAGTGAGTAGCATAACCCTTGGAACAAAGACTCAGCTGCAAAATAAAATACTCATTACTTTTTCTAGAACCTCTATTCTGTTCATTTTTAAACATTGTATTTCTGGTAGTGCCTGGGACTGCCAGTTCAGGGAGACTAGAAGTGAGCATTCAGTTAAAAGTGGAGTGGATTGTGAGTTGGAATGAGAAAAATGAGTGCAGATGGGTGAGGGGCAATGTAGTCCATCTTACTGAGGGTGGGGTGAATGGAGAGAACTTAGTGGAATGTCTCATCACTGGTATTATCACCAAGTACCAGGGAGAGTTGGTACTGGAGTTTTAGATTTGTTTCTACCTTGGCTCTGTCGCAGTTTAAACTAATAAATGTATGGCAGAAGAGTGCCTGCTTGGAATTCAATAATAGTAATAATCTTAGGAACTGTCTAAGGTGTGTTCTAATGTTTTTGAAGCAACATACCTAGATGTCAAGAAATGATAGAAATATTATTTGTCTTTCAGACTGCGATGACTTCCCTGTACTCTCAGGTGAAAGGAAAGAAAAGATCTTGAGCTTATCTCTGGTGAATGTCTCATGATGCTGCATGTGTGTCCTCAGGCTGTCGAGAGTCACACTTTGTTATGAAACACTAGTGTAATGGCTGATCTAGTGATAGATAATAATTACTACCTTTACTAATAAAGCTATGTCCGGTCTCTTGGATCACAGCAGGTGCCTGTATAATTGCTGTTCCCACTATATGTGCTCACTCATGACTAGGATTCCTAAAGTTTCTTTTTGGACAGCTCTGTTTAATGCTTGTGTCTGGATGGGAGTTAAAGCAGGCTGGCAGGCTGTAATTTAAAGCGACTGAGAGGATTAAGGTGGGTTTGACTTGAGTGATGAGCTGGGAAGAATGTAGCATTGTTTTGGCTTAGCTGTGTTTAACCAGCTTTCAAACTCTAGTTACTCCTAAGGAGTAGCTCTATTCCTGTGGCTACAGAAACTGGGAAACCTTTCTTCCATGTGTAGTAGGCCAAGAGATGTACATCTTCATAAATGGTGAGTTGAGTACTGTGTGGTGTGAGGCACTACATGCAAGATGTATTTTAAACACTGCATATGGAGCCATCTTCATGGACTCAAAATTCTATGTTAGACTTGTGAAAGCTGGTAAGTGGTAGGCTCTAAATGGCCTGTGGTATCCCAGAAGTAGCCACTTTCTTCTGTGCCAAAATGGCTTTTTGTCAACATTTCTTATGTCGGAAACACTTTGCCTGTTAATCTGAAATAGTCTCGATTCTCAGGCTTCAGTTGTGCTGCTTTGTGTTGGGTGTTGCATGAAAGTGCTTCTGGAAATACCAGCCTGCTTGCCCTGTTAGCTGCTATTAGTGCAGCGTGATTTGTATTCACTGGAGCAGATCACGATTAACATTGTGAACCTCAGCTTATTCAGGAAATGGAGGAGCTGGATAGCTTCGATAACGCAAAAAGAATAGGAAATAAATTGTGAGTTAAGAGGCTCTAAGAATAGAGATAAACATACAAATTCTGAGAAGTGTATGATGCTATTGCATTGCAGAGCACAGGGATCTATGTATTAGCAAAGTTGAAAGCCAGCGCAGCTCCCTGCAGCACAGTGCAATGCAGCCTGACATGGTTCAGGTAGAACAGGCAGCTTCTATGCCTGCTGATACCCCAGAAGTACCCCTGGTGAGCTGCCCCCAGGACTATGATCTAAGGGGTCAAATGCTAGGGAAAGGTCTTGCCTATTTTCACGAAAATGGAAAAACTCTGTGCCAGTGACCTTGTGTTATGTTACTTTGAGCTCATCTGCTTTTCCTTGTTAGCTAAGATTTGCAGTATAGGTACTTGTTACATAAAGTTGATTTTGCTTTCAGCTATTCATTGGGGAAAAAACTGTTTATTGGTCTAAAGATGGTTTTTTGTGGTGTTATAATTTGAAAACTTCCTGATTAATGCTTTGGTTATATCAAGTATAAATAATTAAGGGTGTTTCAGCTTTTAGAAACTTACTGGTTCCATTATTTTAGCTCTCTTAAGAAAACAGCTTTCTGTAATTCAGGATGTATTGAAGTTAACAAATATAGAATGTGTTCTGAGAGAGACAAACAGCCTAAGTGTTCAGTATGAATGTTTAATAAATGTACAGAACAAGTACTTACACGTATCTGACCACAGACACACTGAAGTAGTTTGCGTTCTTTGCAACTGCCCATTTAAACTTTAAGGAAGAACCTGGAATTCGTTGTTATGCTATGGACAATTTCTTCATGGCTAATTGCCAAATAATTCTATAGTGTCTGTGATTTAGTTTGCCATGTGCTGGCATTTACAATGCTTATTTCTGGTGAAGTTGATGGGTCAGTGGGTCATCTTCACTTCAGCTCTGTAATGTAGGTTACCTCTATGAACTTCTGACACCCAATTACATTATACTGAATAAAGCTCTACAGCTTGCATGTGTGATATGTGTGCTAATCATCTAGCTATGTTCATTTAGTTTTGAAAGAAAACTGACATTAAAGAGAAACTTTTGAATAGAATCTTGATATGCTATATCGCATACTTGTTGCTTACGTGCTTAATGGCTGTAATAACACATTTTCACTTCAGTTCTTATGGGGAATTGTTAGTATCCAAAGACCATTATTCAGATGTCTTTGTAAAATCTTAAACAGTGATCTGGTTTAATGCTGAGGGAAGGGAAAGATAACTTTTTACTTTTTTTTAACCTTTGACTTGAAGTAGTTGCATTTACTTCCAAATCTAGCTTTTTTCCTCTTAAGTGTTTTCTTTAGGAAAACATTCTCAGATAAACGTTTGTAAGGCTTAGCTTACTACCTAAATTATTAGAAGATGGTCAGACTTAATCTTGTCTGAATTTTCTACGCAAAGCTTTTTGCAAGCATATTTTTACAATTAAAGTGTTTTTCTTCTCTGATTTTACTGAGATCGTATTTGGCCCTCACTAAATGAGTAGTGTGCCACTGTTAGCATCTGCAGGACTGCATCATTGAGGTGCTGCTCTGATGGACTTGCTGAGTAATTGGCAAAGAACAAAAACGAATGAAAAACAGGCCAGCCAGCTATGTGGCATTTCATAAACAGTTAACTGGTAACGTACATGTTACTATGTTTTCACTGCTGTGCAAGGTTATTAATATAGAAAAGTAAAATTTAAGGTTAATGATTCAAAAATGTACGATATTAAGTACTCATAAGAATTCATAGTTTTAGAAATACTTGCATTACAGGTGGACAGGTTTTTCATCATTCTAGTTCTGTTACTTAATTATTTCTAAGATGTTCCCTTGTACATTATGTACATTTAGTTTATACGCTACAAGGGATTTTGACAGCGCAGACAGGTGAGCATACTTGTATTCGTACATGTTACTTTTGTACGGATGTGCTGATTTTAGTAAACTGTGTAAACATGCAGTGTTTAGAAAACTTGTATAAAATGGTGAGGTTTTTTCTAATTGTTTGGTTTGAATCTTACAATAGTCAAAAGAATATTGCAAGAGAATTCTTGAATACAATATTCAAGGTGCTCTGATTGGGATAAAACACTTTATACACTGTCAAATACAGTTGTGTTACAAATCTAGCTTTAACCTGCAAGGAGTATTCATTAAAATATTATGTTCTCTGTCAATTCTAAAATTAAAAAAAAATATATGCTCCTGGATATTCCAAAGTGTTGAAAAATTTCCTAATGAGCATGTGTTAGTCGTGCATATGTAAATTTGGAAATAATTCAAAAATATGCTATTTTTATAGCATGTCTGTGTTTTTTTAAAAAGCTGGATGGAAACCTGCTTTATAGCCTCATAGAGGACTCCCATGACACCAGTGTCATAGATTCATTTGTGGGTTTGGGGTTGTTTTCTTTTTTTACGTGAAGGTGAACATTGTTTTATGTAATCTAATAGATGGCAGTTGCAATTCAGCTTTTATTTTCAAATGCAGATCCTAATTTATTTACAGAATTACTACTTTCCTCTTGGGGTTGGATTTCTGATCTTGGAAAACGGGGATACAATTTTCTTATAAAGGTGTGTGTGTGTATTTATATATATCGAGGTAGGAAGAAATGAGCTGTGTTGACAGATGTGGATGTTTAGACTAACTCTTGAGTGCTGAGCAGTGTAGAATATGCAACATTGTGCTGCTTTGGTGTAGCATAACTACATGATATGATTAACAGATTTTTAGTATTCTGTTGTTGAATGTCGTGCTGTGTGTGTTGATTAATGCTGTTTTTGACATTTTGGTGAAGATGTCTTTCTGATTCAATGGTTTGGTGAAATCAGGCTATAAGTCAAAACTTTTTTTTTTTTAATAAAGGGGGGAAAGCAATGACCATGACAGGTCATAAGGGTGCTGTTTTTTCTGAGCACATTTCACGTAGAGTATGTGGTTTCTCTTTTTTTTTTTTTCTTTCTCCAACCAGAGACTTTTAGAGGTATGCCAAATTCTGAGCCTGTTTTGTGCAAGGAGAGAACTTGAGGATGGTGTCTCAACTTGTCTGCCTGTGATACAGGACTCTGATAGAGAGACAAGTGTTATTAAAGCTTTCCTAATGCTTTTAAGTCATAAGTGGATGTCTAGGAGATAGCTCTGTTTTCATTCTCTATACAATATTAAAATCTGATGAATCAAGATTGCAGAAGAAGTGATTCCATTTTAAGATTCTAAGACTTTAAATATTTAAAAAAATAAAATAAAAATTTGGCCTAATATTCATTGATCAAACCGTTGTACGCATGAGGAAGGAAGAAGTGAGGGTTTCTGAATAGGTCAGAAATGGAAGACCACTGCATGTTTCTGTCAACACGGAGAACAGATAGCTAAGCAAAACTGAGATCAAGGTAAATTAAAAAGCAAATGAAATATTGACCTCTGTGCTACAGGGAAATTCAACCACATACGTTGGTAACTTCCCCAAACTCTCATCAGGATAAGTTCAAACTCAGTTTGTTAATTTCTTGTTTAAAACTGCCATCTGTTTCCCTGACGCAAAAGAGGCTGGGTATCCATAATTTACCTGAGTTTATGGGAACCATAGAGATAAAGGACCTTTTTAAGGTTTTGAGGAGCATTTTTCTTAGAAGCTGTTGAGACTGAAAGTCTCAATGTTTAATGCTGCTGCTGTCACAGAAACCTCCTCCCAGTTGTAAACTAGAATGGAGGTGCAGTATTTCAGCCATTCCGGTTTAATTGCACTTCTTGTGTGTATTCATAGTTAATAAAGAATTTTGTCCAGCTGCAAGGTGGTAGCATCGCTGTTTAACTAAAAGTATGTTATGCAAAGTGAGGTGGTAGATTTAACAAGATAATGCTACTATAAAAGATAATTTGCCCTGAGACATGCATGTAAAAGGCAAAACAGTGAGGCCAAACAAATTCATTCTCATGCAAAACATCGATGAATACAGTTCTGTGAAACAGATGATGCTTTTCTCTGTTGTACATGAACTACGTTGGGCTAACTCAGTATGCTAAGTGCTATTCTTCTGGTCCTGGCTATGTTCATGCTATTATAGTATTTTTGGCAGCCTAATTTTCTATTGAATTTACTGAAACAAAAAGCCTGTAAAGGAAAGTTCTGCAGAAGGTCCTACATCAGTGTGTTTAGTTGTCAATGAATGTGTGTATTGTATCATGTGAAAGAACTGTGGAGGCTTTCTTTGCCACCTTCATTTAGTAACTTTGTATGTCTGGAAGAATTATGAAACAAATGTGAGTGGTAAACACAGAAACTTTGTGCAGCAAATGCTGGCAGTTGTTTAGTGTTCATACAGGAAAGTACGCTATCAAATCGGTAAATATTTTAATATTTAATGATTATGAAAGCATTAATCTTAAAGTATTTAACAATTATCCAGTATTAATTATTTCGTAACATTTTAAAGATAAATAAATATGATACCTTGTGAGTGACTAAACATACCCAAAAAAAGGGGTTATAAGCAGAGAGAAATACTTGCTTGAGTGTTGTGTTTTTTTCGTTAGCTAGCTTTACATGAAATCATAGGCTTGGATTAATGAGCCATTTTTCATTTCAACTGCCCTATCAAACACCTACTCATTAGTCAGCAGCTGAAAGTGTTAGAAGAATGCTCTACATCTGTCACTGGCAGCTTTTCCTACCAAACTTGTTTCCACTGAAGCCTGGATAGCATCCATAAAAATGGAAAATAAGACAATACCATATTTTAAATCCTAGATTTTAACCTGTATGTTCACAGTTCAGATCTCTTAAAATGTCTTTTATTATACCTGTATTTACAAAAAAAGAGCATTTCGTGTTGTTGCACAGGTTTTCAGTGTGATGATACCTAACGTTTTTTTCATTGCACGAAACTGCTAATTTCTTAAGACCTCTACTAATCAAACATTGTGTTCAATATTTATACATTTAAATGCATCTGCTGAATAACTAGCATGCTTTCAAGGTTTTACTCTTAAATGTAATTTTTGAAGCATCATTCACTTCTTGAGAATGACTGGTGATCTATGTAATAAGACCACATACAGGAGTGAGTTTGGTATGTTAGGTTTTACACAAGGCTCGGTTAAAATAGTATCAGTACTTGAAAAAAGTCTCTGTTATCTACCCTGGGATGTATGTTTTTGCACCAGATTCTATTTTTAAAACACGGTTCTTTTAAGGTAACTAATGAACTTTTGTGTTGTACAGCTTTCTGAACTCAGATATCTAGTATTTTTTTCCCCTCTTAAAAAAAAATCTTTTGAGTGTACGGTATTGGCTGAAGTAAAACTTGGCACTGAGTCTGTGTGCGCTACAGTGACCATGCAAATACAAGGAGATCCAGACAGAGACAAATTCAGCTATGGGCAGATGTTTGCCAATTTCACTTTTAATCAATTTCTTCCTGTACTCTAGTAAGCAAACATTTTTAGGTTTTCAGCATTGAAGGTAGAGTACTGTATTTCTCCATGCTTCGGTCTTAGGAGCTCATTAATGAAGCCAAATGATAATTCACACTTGTTTTATTTATCCAAGTGTTTTTTTTAATTATTTGCTTTTTTTTTTTTTTGGATAGCTGGGTATTAAGATGGTTTTTACTGCCCCTGTTCCTATGAGAAGAACATTTCCTCTGGCCTGTCCTTTGGAATCGAGTCAGAGCCTTGTATGAGTCCAGCATCCTTCCTATTGCTGTGGCTTCTCTTCCAGACTGTGGAGTACCTAATGTGTTTACCTTCCCTATAACAGTGTTATTGTCCTCGAGTAACATTCTGAACTCACTGTTCATGGTAGTGATGAGACTCTTCTGTATCTTTGTCATTTGTGAGACTGGTAATTTTTTAATTTTTTTTTGGCTTAAAGGGAAGAAAATTGCTGGGAAGGGTGGGTGGGGAATTAAGTTGGTCCTACCAGTAAAACCTGGATGTGTTTATTCCCATCTCTATTCTGCATGGCTGTCTGGTGAGCCAGATAATGCTACTGACCTGGCTCATCCCAACCTGTTTCCTTCTCATTTCAACTCTGCTCTGCTTCCTAATCTGGTTCAGCCATGCAGCTGCACGAGCTCAAAGGTACAGGGCTGCAGACGGTTAGGCGCACGTGGCTCAGGAGAGGCGGGATTGCAGCGGCAGCTCAGGAAGACTTAGTTCAGCTTAGACTCCTGTGGAAGTCTAACCTAACAGAAAAGCAACCTGACTGTATAGTAAGTGGCTTTCTGTTGGGTTAATGGACTCAGCCTTTGCAGCTGTTGGTCTGAAGCAGATGGGAATGCAGAAAGAGGACTGAAGCAGTCTGCAACTAGACTGGCTTAGGTTGCTGAGGAATTGCAACTTCAATATTCATGGAATTATGCCTTTAGTTCCATTGGAGTCCAGGCTAAATAACATTTCCCCCTCCTCAATTCAGAAGCTCAAACTCCTCACTTATTCTGAGTGGTAAACAGCTTTGTTAAAGGTGTTTTAACTGAAATAACTAAAATTAGATGAATTTCTGTCTTCTGTGTTGTTAGTTCTGTCACTAGTAGTTAGAACAGTAACTAGTTCAGAACAGAAATAAAGGCGAGCTTTGCACAGGTGAATTTGTTTCTTTCTGGTGTTTTGTTTTGTCTGTTTATTTTTACATCACAATCTAAATGGACTGCTTGTTTTGAAGGAAATGTCGAATAGCCTCTCGGTATAAAGAGAATTCACCAGCTGTCCTGCTGGATCCTAAATGTAACAATTAAATCCTGAGGACTTGATAGGATTTTTCTTCATTCCTATTGTCAGGAGGTTTGGAGTGAGAAGCAGGTTCAGAGGAAATGTGTAATAGCTACAGTTTTGCTATGCTGTCAATATATTTTTCATTAATTTGTTAACTTCAGCTGCCATTTCTAGTATTAATGTTTTTTGGTTCGTTTGCAATGAAAGTGTATTCATAAATTTGTTCAAATCATCCCTTCCTCCCATTGATAATCATTAACGCTGTTCCAGTTGTCCTAACCTTCTTTCCCTTCCCATTAGAAAATCAATTGCTAATTCAGTTTTCTTTGCAATTCTTTTTTTTACCAATGAAGTTGCTCAAATTAATTCAAATTAAATAGATACTTTCTTTTGGTGGTAAATCAAATGTTGTAAGGCTGAAGCAAAGAGCAGCTATACAAACCTCCTGAGCAGAATGTACCTCTTAGTCTGTGTCACTGGTGAGAAGATACCAGATTTTGATAACGAGCAAAAGGTCTTGTAAAGGTTGAAGTTCTCCAGCTCCCCTAGTGCCCTGCAAGAAGCACACCAGGCATATACTGCATTGTGGCTGCTTGAGCAAATTTCATGATAATTAAGTACTGGCCTTAGATGGAAGAGTCCTGCAAACAGGAAGAAATGTGAACAGGATATGGGTATTTCACAAGAGAAAACTTACTTGAACGTGATCTAGTGCTCTGCCAGTACTACTGCTAGCACTGCACATTTATCACTTACTCTCTTTAGAACAATGTAGGGGGGCTGTCTTACTAAACCGTTACAGAAATTTTTGCAAATGAATCTCCAACTATTCAAGCTATGCTTATGGATAAAGTAGGAAATGGCATGGTAACTAAGGTAACGTTCCCTTTTTGCTCTGTTGTGTTCCAGTACAGTAGATAAATTGTGTACCATTGTACCAGCAGTCTTCGTATCCACTTTTGTATTTGCAGGGAGTTTCAAACAGAAGCAGCAGCTACCATTAAAGCAAAGATGTGAGTAGAGAGGAGGAGATACAGCAGCTCTCTTTTAAAGATGTGGTTACCAGATAAACTGGAATTTTAAACACAATTTTTTGCTTCATCATACTGAGGCTTATCATTGTAGAACAGCCTAATTGTACTTTAGATGTGAAAGAGAAACAGAATTTGATCATAAAATTCTGTGTGTGAAAATATTGAGCTTTTTTTTTCTTTCTTTCATCCATCAAGATCTTGCAGAACACTTTGAGATCAGTCTTGGTTTTATTTTAAATCCAGTTTTGTTAACGACATATCTCTCTGTTAGCCTTTGTTTTATAAGATGAAAGCTTCATATCTAGGGTATACCAAAGGGATATAGAAATACAAAAACTGACTCTTTTGAGAATACACCTCCCTTGGTTTTGCCTAGACTAGAAGGATAAGTGTTCTGAATCTCTGCAGCATTAGAGAAAGGTTTAAGAATGTACCAGAAGTTCATGTATTCCACTTTGCTGCACTCAAAAGCAGGATCAAGTGCATTTGTATCACTCATTATGTTTGTCCATTTTTAAATTGGAGAGAAAGTTTGCAGTCTTATTTTGTTTCACTACGCTTATTGTGAGAGGCTTTCATTTAATGTCTAACTTAAATTCCTCCTACATCAAGGAAGATTACTTACTACAGTGACTGTAGAAAAACTAATTCTCTCCATCTCCCTAATTACTTTTTAAAACACTTGGATACTCTGTCTAGACCTCTTCATCACAAACTCCACTCCTCAACCCCCCCCCCCCCCCCCCCCCAAAAAAAAAGAGCACTTGCATCATATTTTAATTGAGTCAGTTTCTAGATTGATGAGAGAGCCTAAAGGAGACCAGGTTTTCATTGTTCTTAAACTGATCCACAAGTTACCACTTTAAATCAGGCCAAGTCATCAGTCAGTAAATCCATTTGATTTCTTCATGTATCAAATGGGTAATATTCCTCTTATATATCCCAATTAGTATTTTCCCTTCATCTAATTTAATAATGCTCAGTACAGCTCTAACTTACCTTTGACAGTGTATTATTGTAGGGCAATACAATTTTTGCAGCCAGGTAATGCCTGAACATTTTTGTTCCAAATTTTCGTAAGCAAATTGTGTAACTGAAAAGTCTCTTCTTTTGGATGTACTTCTCTTTTGAGCAGATATCAGATAGGAAAATGTTGTAGATCAGGTAATTTAAATACTGAAAGGTGGTGTACTGGTGCAAATAGTATTTGTGGAGAAGCACCAGTCTGGAGATGGTACAAATACAATATTGCTTACGTCTCTAAGCGTCACTCCCAGAGGTGCAGTATCTAGGAGACAAAACGGTCCTTCAAATAACACTTTGTGAAAATACGTGTTCAAATCCCCAGCGATAAAGAAAATGTCGCTTACAGTGTTTTGTTGCTAATACCTCAATTTAAGGAAAAGGTTTAAAAATTTTGTACTACTTTCTTGTGTTTCCAGGATTATGCAGCGAAATTGTTTTTGTGTGACTGTGTTCTGGTTCTTAGTGATGTGATAGTTTTAAATATTTTTTGAGTTACTTATTATTGAACTTGCGTGGGTTTCGCAATATTGAAGTTTGACAGTGTTAGGTTTGACTTTAGATAGGTCAGACTCTGGAATGAAAGAGACGCTGAAATGAGCATGCAATGAGCGACTGCATTCAGGAGCTGAACAATTTGGTGACATTGGTCTGTAACAGGCCCACGCTAGCAACCGTTTGGGAAGCACTTGATGGGAAAGCTTGTAGAGCCTGATATTAAAAAAGCACAAGTAATAACGAGTGAAAGGCATTTATCTTAGTGGGAACCACCTTCTAAGACGGCTTTGGAACCCAAAGCCGTTGGAGACGCTGCTCTCGACGCAGTATTTTTCCACTGTGGAGCTGACCTCCAGTGTGGCAATTCTTGGCAGAAACTCTCAACTTTTTCCCCTAAAAGGGGGGGAGGAGGAGGGGCAAAATACCCAATACGCTGTCTTAACAGGCGTTTAGCCCCTGTTAGCAGGGGGGAAGGAACAGCGGAGCGCGGTGGCCCAGCCGGGCTCCGAGGGGCCCCCCAGGGCCGGTGCCTGAGGCGCGGGCCCGGCGCTGCCGCCGCGGCCGCCTCCCATTCGCGTCTCGCCCGGTGTCATTTTAAGTTGCGGCCCTCAGCCAATGGGGCCGCTGCCGCCCGCTGACATCACCCGGCAGCCAGTTCCCTCCAGCTGCACAGCGCCTCAGTTTCTGCCTTTTTTTTTTTAATAAAAAAAAAAAATAATAAAAAAAATAAAAACGACCTAAAATGGAGGCCGGTTTCTCGCCGTAAGCAGCGGGCTGCCTCCCCCGGCGCAGCCCCGATGTTGACATGTAACCGGGCCGGCGGCAGGATGGTGGTGGTGGACGCGGCCGGTCCCAACGGGCCCTTCCAGCCCCTGGCCCTGCTGCACATCAGAGGTGAGCAGCGAGGGTTTTGCTACCGCCGGGTCTTCGCCCCTTTTCAGCCCCCTTCGGTAGATGCCGAGGGATGCGAAGTCAGGAAGGTGCCGCGAGGGGCAGGGGGAGCCGAGCTGGGTGTGCGCCCCCAGCTCTGCCGGGGAAAGGACCCCCGGGCCTGGTGGCTGGGGAGGGGCAGGGGTGACACTCGGGGGGAGAACAGCCTTGGTGCAGCCGGGAAGCATTGCCGAGGAGATGCGGTTCGGCGCTAACAAGCGAGCTCTTATGTGCCTGGTGGCTTGCGCAGCCTTCGCTGTTAGCTTTCTGCACAGAAACGTGTTCTCTTGGATCTACAGAATTGCTGCACTGCAAGCCTACACATTACGTAGTCCCTTAGGAAAATGCATTTTCTCCTGACATTTTTTTTTAGATAATATCGAGGTGTGTGTCTTGTTCTGTATTCTTGCGGTTAGTGGAATTTTGCATTGCCGTGTGTTTCTTTGTGTTTTTACATGCCCATAAACAAGCTTCGTAACCAATCAAAGCATTTATTTTTTTTAACGTCTTCCTCAAGCTGGCTTTGTTTTAGAACTTTTTAGGAAAGCAGAGCATTTATTAGATGGGATCAGCACAGCTTGAACAATGGCACTTATATGCAAGAAACACAGCTGATACTGTTCTTGATTACCTTTTCCTTCTCGGCTTTCCATGGCATAGGCTAGTTGTTAGTACTGAAAAGGTTTTTTTAATGAATATTCCATTCACTAAAAATATTTTGCTTTGAAAGTGTCGTGGTTTTTTTTAATAAACAAAACGCACAGAAGCCTGCTCCTCTAAGCAGTAGCAGTTGTCTTCATATATTAAGAGATCATGATTTCTCTTTATCTCTACGAGAGCCTTACCCTTCTTTGTCTGAAGTGAGACTAGATGTATTCTAGAAGACTCTAATTTTGGTCTGTGACTGTGTGGGGGGGGGAATGTGGTAAAATTCCCTTGAGTTAGAATAAGGGCTTTGCTTGTTGTCAAGGGAATATAAATGCGACTGCCTGAACTGTAGACAGGCCTTCACTCTTCCGTCTGTGCAAATCACCATAATTTCCTGATATGTGCTTCATTTTGGAAGGGTAGAAGTCCCATCTTTTAAAGGCGCAAGTGAATTTTAGAAAAAAACAAAGGTTGGAGGCAGAACTATGAAGTGTTATAACGATGAACCGCAATAATCCTTTGTCTTAATATGATAAAAGGGTTCACGTCAGTGATTCTATTATCCCTGTTGTTGCTCAAATCAAATACGTAATTGTGGAAGCAATTGTGGAAGTGCATTTTAAGAAACTTCTGAAATTTACTGTTGTAAACACTAAATTTTTGGTACACAGGATAATATGCTAATAAGGTTGAGGTTAAGGGTTGTGTTGTTACGTTTGTGTTTCTTGTTTTTTTTTTTATTAATGAAAAAAGTCAACTTTCTTGTAAGCAATTAAGGAAGATCTGGGGGATTACTTTGCATTTTTCACATGGTAGGAAATTAGATGGGTGTCTGGTATTATAGCCCAGAGGAGTCTCTTCAGAGGTGAGGGGGAGCAGGGAGGAGAATGCATCTCTTCCATCCATCCATACTAGTTCATTCTTTTGTATGCACCTCATCTCACTAGCTGCTCTAATTTGACCAGTACTGATTTGCCCCCAAAATGAATCCTTACAGAACTATGTATTTAAAATAAATAGGAGCTAAAGTGAGCTGATAACTCTGAAGCCTAATGACAAAGGTTTACTGCTTGTTCTAATCCATGCAGCTTTTACAGTTGTCCTTTTACATCATCTGTTGAAGCATGGGTTGAATTTTCTAGTAGAAGTGCTTCTCTTCGTAGCTGCAAATGCTAGAATTTTAACTTAAAAAAAAAAAAAGGCTGGTAGTATCTTCTCCACTAAAAGGTAAATCTGCTTTAGAACAAATTTCATATGGTGTTTAAAGTAAAAGTTTGAGATTGTGTATCTTGTTTTACCATTATATATTAGAGGGTAAAATACTCTGTTTGGCCTTAATGTTATTTGGGGTGAGTGGGGAAAAAGGAGGGGGTATTTTTGTAGAGCAGACTATCAGGAATTACTTGAAAATAAAAATTGCAATCTTGCTTTTAAAATTAATTCTAATACACTTTCTATACCTGGATCACATGGAATATGTAAAGTTTGCAGAATTAAAAAGAAGTCTGGTCTGGCAAGAGGTGGAAGCTTGCTCTTCTTCTTCCTCCCCCTTCTGAACTGCAGACAGCTTTATTGTCTGGGTTACTTGTAGCTTTGCCAAAGCACCACAGTTGGGAAAATAGATGCAGGTGTTTTTAAAAAGTGATGTTTAGAGCCTTGTGAATAGGAAATAAGGGTGTCAACATCTTATTGTCTACTGTTGCTGTCTCTGGAGGAACAATGGGGATTTGTAGGATAGGAGGTGTCAGGGCCCTGAATACCCCAGCTGGTGCTCAAAATCAGCTCTTGAGTCAGGCTGTCATGGAGAGAGCCGTGAGAAGTCTTGTTGGGGTTCCCCCCCTCACTCAGGAGCTGTTTTCAGGCTCAGGCCCTTGGCTTTGGTCACTGCCTCATCCAGGCTGCAGCCATATCTTGGGCGGTGTGCCTTGCCTTTCGGGGTCCTGATGTGTTGACCACCTGGCTTGACCTGCCTCTTCACTGCGGACATGTTCCACAACCACTGGACTGTTGGCTGGCCCTGATCACTGTCACTAGATCGGCTCTCATTTTCTGGCTTGAGTACAGTGAGACTCTGCCCTTTGTCACAATTATAGACTGGTGGCAGTTGTCCAAGACCAATGTGTAGAAATCGGGTCCGCGGAAGATGACTTTGGACCCATTGCTGGAAAACACCAAGCATCAGAAGAGCCCAGTCCACGGCGAAGGCAAGCGGCATGCAGCTATTACTGTGTGTTATCTGCTTGTGCTGACAGCGCTGGCTCAGGAAGAATGTTTGGCTACTGGGGTAGTGAGCCCTTGGTCGTTCCACCCACACCAGGCTTTCCAGGAGGCCCAAGTCATGCTGCTGCATCGATCGTCCTAGAGTACAGAGCACATAATGGTCGGCTCAGCCGCTTGGCTTTAGTGACTGCAGTGAACTGAAAGCTTACCTTGCAAGCTTAAAGAGAATCGGTTTCAATTTGAGCAGCTGTTACGGCTACGAAATAGCTGTTGTGGTTTGTGGTCCTCAGTAGAGGCTTTGTGTGTGTGCAGTTGGCTGTGAAACAAGCGAAGATGGAGAAGGTAAAGCAACTGGTTGTGGGGTATCTGCATGGAGAGTTCCTGTAGGATCCTTGTGTGGAGGTCACTAGCTATGAAGGTGACGTAAGGACAGCAGAGAAGAGGATTATTAAGTATTGCAAACGTAAGATTTTTACAGCAAAGAGGGAAGCAGAGCAGGATGGTTTTTCAAGATGCTTCTCTCTCCTTATGGAGCCCTTCTGGCAGCGAAACCCCTAGGGTGACTGGAGTGCACTCAGGGCCCTGATCCAAGTAACTGAGATGAGGCCTGGGGGAAGGAATCAGGACCTTCTGATTTCCATCTCAGTGCTTCAAGCAAAGAAAGATGCTGTAAAAGCAGCATAGATTACAACAAACTGTTAACATTTGTCACTAGGCTTCAGTTACCAGTTTGTGTTTACTGTGGTGAGTTGTCTTGCAGGAAGCTGTAGCTGTAGGACAGAGTGCAGTTAGAAAATGATCTTGATTCTTTGTGTAGGCAGATTATAAATGTCTATTCCTTTGGGGGGGTACGCTTTTCATTAGAAATGCAGTTGACTGCTGTTAGCCTGAAAAACAGTGTTTTCATGTAGTCAAGACACAGATATTCAGAAATTTGAACAAAATATTGGTAGAACTCTGCTCTGGTCTGCATTGCCAGAATTAACAGAGTATAGAAGTTAGTTTAGCGGCCTAGTTGCTTAGTGGAATTGGTAATATTGTCTGTTCACGCTTTTCCAAAACGATTTTCAAGATACTTTGCAAGACGTGGTGAAAGTTGTGTGGGAGGGAGGATGAGAACGCCCTGATCCTGTGTCAGCTCCCACCAGTGCTTCCTGTAGGCTGTGACCTGTTTCAAATACCTCATTGTCTGTTGTCCTCTGCCTTCCAGAGCAGTAAAATTTTTTGATACTCAACTTTGTAATTATTTAACTTAATTTGGATTTTGTGAAAGTTTGTGGGGTTGGTTGTTTGAAGATGTAGGTAATGTTAACTCAGCCTGTTCTTTTCATGTGCTCCCTGTAATCCTGAGCAAGGGACCATGGAAGGTAGTTCATATTCCATCTCCACATAGTGCTCTTCTACAGGGTATGACTAAAAATGGCAGCGGTAACATTCTTGTGACGTATTTATCTGAGGATATGGATAGAAATTTACATTCTTAGAAAAGCTTGGTAAAAGCTGATGGTTCTGTTGGGTTGGGTACCAACACAGCATCAAGCACCTCGTGATGCTGGTTTCTCTGAGCTTGGGCCGCCTTAGATAACCTTTCAGCTCCAGATCAAATCATCATAAACTAATGCCAGGTTCTTAAAGAAACCAAGTGCTCTCCAGCTATTGTAAGCTGCATTTCCACTTTGTATTTTCATAGTTGATTATGAAAGGTCAAGTCCCTTTGACAATGAGTAAACAGAGGGAGCAGCTTTTAAGTGAGCTACATGATGCATTTAAACCTGAAGTACGTGATTTTCCTTAAAGGAGAAAAGTTCACTCAGTGCTTTCATTTTATAAAGAACCCAAAGAACCCAGCATGTTTCTTTTTCTTGAAAAATAATTGACTTGTAGATATTTCTGTTTAATAGTACTTGCTGAAAATCACGAAGGCTTTTACTTCACAGGACTTTTTTCTGAGCTAAAAAAAATCAATTTTGTAATTAATTAAATGGAAATGAAGGCCAAAGCTCACACTTCAGCAGTAATGCAGACCAAATTCAGCATGCAGAGCAGCAGCCATTAATCTGACGATGCACAAAAGGAGGCTGAGAACTGGGTTTGCTGGCCCAAGGAAGGAAAGGCTGAGAAGAGATGTTTTCTTCGGCTGACGGGAGGGTATGGAGAACAGAGCCAGACGCTTCTCAGAGATGCACGGTGCCTGAAGAGAGATGACTGATACAAGCTGCAATGCAAGAAATTGCAACTGAATGCAAGGAGAAAAAAAAAAATTCACTGTGAAAGTGTTTAAACATGGGAACAAGATTCCAAAAGGGGCTGTGAAATCTCTGCTTGGAGACGCTGAAAACTCGAGTGGGCAACATGAGCAGCTCTGCTTACGTAGTTCACCTTGCTTTGAGCGGGGGTTAGACCAGCAGAAGTGAGACAGTCACTTCTGATAAATTATGCTATGATCCTGCAGTTCTTTATTGCATATGGGGCAAAAAAGACTGCCCTTTCTGACACTTAAAAAAATAATAATTTTAATGTACTTCTTAAAATTTGAAGAGCAATATTCTGTATTTTTGGTTGCTTATTAGTACTTTTACGTTTGTGGTAACTCTGAAGTTTGTGTACTACTTTCATGAAAACTGTTACGGTGTTTTTAAATGATTCTCACTGGTTTTGTGAACTGTTAAAGATAGGGTAAGTGGAGCTGTTTGCAGTATTAAAAATATTGGCACACAAAAACAATGTTTTGTTACTTTCTTAATGCTCTTTTAGCAGCTCAGCAGTAGTCAAAAATTGTTTGGCAGGTATGTGTTTTTAGGGAGCATCCATAAATAAAATATCTTTTGAGTAAGCTAGAACTCGTAAATATATGCAGTCAGCTGGTTCACCCACATTTCTTCACATTTATCCGCATTTGAAAATATGTAATAAATGGAATTCATTTGCTCAGTATGTGAAATCTTTCTGTAGCTCTTTTTAACAGGCTTTAAAGTGACAATGAATATTCCATTAACAAACTGTGTGACCTCACTATTAATCTTCTGTATTGTTTATGAAAATGTTGAACAGGGTAACTTCTACCACAGAGCCTCACAACATGTTTTTGGTAATCTTCCTGCATTATAAAAACACTTAAAAGTTTTTGTGTTTTTTTTTTTTTAATTCCTGAGATAACTGTCACCTACCTACTTTATAATCCTTTCCAAGAACTTGGTAAATTTCAAGCGTAATTTCCTTTACATGTGATCACTTTTTTTATTAATGCTTTATTAGTCTGAAACTGAGCTGTATTGATTTTGAAAGCATACGTAGAAATCTCAATGTCACCTTTCATGCTATTTTTTCTGGTGTTAGTGTATCCTGCTGTGGGAAATGAAAGTGTTTCATTCCCACTGTACTTCCTGCGCAATTGTAATTTTTACCTCCATACACATCTTGCATTTTTCATACAAGTAGGTATTTTTAAGGATGATAAATGAACTTAACTGGTTTGAGCATGCATGTTTGCTTGACCATTAATTTTCTTTATTCTTTCGACACATTTAAATGTAGTAAACATTTAAGGTACAGTGACTCTTTGTCAGTGGTGAGTAGGATCTTCCTGAGAAGGAAGTTGCAGAGAGTAAACCCCATAATCGCTTTCTTCAGAGATGTTTCCATCACATTAATGAGCCATGCTAATTCATTTTCAGTTTATTTAAAATATAAATTGACAGCTTCTTCTGAAATTGCAGGCATGCTTTTAGTTCGTGGAAATATTCCTGTGCCTTCAAAACTTCCTTCCCCACTTTTAATCCAGTTAATGGGACTTCCCATGATCAGCATGCATTTTCTGTTCTGTTTGTGGGTTGCAGTTCTTGGTTTTGCATGGATGAATCTTAGCTGAGGTTTAAAGGAGATGAAAAATGCTTGTTCTTCCCCATCAGAGCAAATTGAAATTCGATAATCTGGAGGTGGGAGCACTGGCTGCTTGTTTGAAGGTTTTTACCTGTGCCTTCTTACTGAGCCACCCAGACTCTGTTGATGTTCAGCCTGACTCCTCTTGCCAAAATTGCTGAAACTTTCCTGTATCCTCGTAGCAAATACTTGACCAGTGCTGCTCTATAGCCTTGCTTAACCACTTGTACACGGAATTGTTAGCTTTGAAACCCTCTACTGTTCTTCCTGAAACTGGTGCTTTGAAAGGGAGAAACAAGACCATCTTCCCCAGGAACAAGCAGCACTTCTGTTCTTAACGAACCCAGGTCTCATATCTGTAGGATTGTGAGATGTGTATGTAAGAATGTCATCAATTAGTATTAGATAATTATCTAAACTATCACAGCACTGTTATTTCATACAAATGACTGTTGCAGTATTATTGCCTCTTGTGATGGTTTTGCTGGATTTTTAGAAGGACATCTAGATGTAGCCATAATACGTAGCCAGACACAGACTGATGTTTGTGGGTTTTTTCTTTAAACTGGTGTTTCCTGAAGCAACTCATGGGGAACATTCTTAATACTTGACCAAGAGCACATTTAAAGGAGGCTGCATATTTATCACACCTGCTGAGTTTAATGTGTTACTGCTTTTACTGTCTGTATTCTGTACTTCTGTCGTTCCTTCTGTATTTTTTAATCTTTGTCTAAATCTTTCAGCCAAATGAAGTGTGCATGTATAAATTCAGCTCCTGGAAACAATGAGGATGTTAAGTGTTCACACTGCCTTTAAAATCTCAAAGGGTTTGACTGTAAAAAGTCTTGGGAGGGGACTTTTTGTTGAGCTAAAAGTTCCTTTAAATTAGAGGAAGGTAGTCATCTGGAATTTTTAAGTTGTATTTATTGAGTCATACTGTAATGGTATTCCCTTCAAAGGAAGCAAAATTGTATCAACATAAATGCATATCGTCCTCAATTCTTACTTATACATCTAAATTCTTCTGTTTGGTGATTTTTGGCTATGACATACGTTTTAAGATTAAAATCCAACATCATTAACTTGTAACTTCTATAGAGTCAGCTGATTCTCCATCAAATACTGCTAGTTACTGAAACCATTGTAAAGCATGTAGTAGTGGGTACCAGTAATATTTTTCATTTATAGGTACAGGAGTATTTACATCTATGCAAACAAGATGTTCCTCTGCTGGTAATGGCTTTTATGTTCTAACCTTTCTGCCTGACCTAAACCACCTATATGAGTGAAAGTGCAATCTTCTCAGGAAACAGAGCCTGTGCTTGGCTTCTGTCCACCTGCTTGTGTTTAAAAATGACACAGCTGAGTTAAATGATGTTCTGAATGCAAATGAATGCATGATATTTTTAAAGCCAAATCTGCACGTGTTTTATTGAATTCCACTTAATGTGCATACAGGTTGTGCAACACCATTTCTGCTATAATTTGCCAGTTAAGTTTCCTTTTTCAAAGGCAATTAAATTAGGGATGGGGGGCTGCTTCAGAACTGTTACCAGTAACGGTGGAAGTGACAGTTTTATGTCAGGCTTCAATTTTCTTAATTGCTCTTGTGACTGATACTTGTCTGAATTTTATGAAGTAAACATTTTCCTTATAAGTTCTTTAAAGAAAAGACGAAATACGAAACCAAAAGATGTAAAAAGTAAGTTTAAAAAAAAAAAAACATTCATTTTGGACTTCTCCAGTTATTTGTAGCAGTCTGCTACTTGAAAACTTTTCTCTTTGGATCAGTTTTACAGAAGTTCTTTAATTTGCATTTTTGGATTTGCCAACTGTTTTTTTGTTTTTTTAACAAAACCTCTAGAACCAAATTTTCATGCTGCTTTTGTATTTGAAGTCAAAGCATAACAATGTCAGTGCTGTTTCAAAGGTGTTCTGTTTTCGTTCCCATATTGGAAAGAAAACTTGACCAAAATGATCAAAGCTTGAAATCTCATAAGCAGGTTAAGGAAAAACTGTTACCAGTTCTTTGAGGTATAATAAGTTTTTCTTCAAAGATATACTCCAAATGAACTTTAATTAGACTAGAATGTTTCTTCCAACCTCTTCCCAGCACTCTATTTTATCCTTTGCATCTGTTAGCATATAACCTTCTACATAAACTATCTCGAAATCCCAAATCTGATGCAGAGGTGGGTGGTTTTTTGTTTGGTTGGTTTTTGAGGACTGCCTATTGAAGTTATTTGCATGGTATGAAAAGTTTGGTTTTGTTCTTGTCCCGGTAGGAAATTAATATCTTACTGACCTTTGAATCAGAGTAAACACATGCTCTCCAAAATAGAATTTTGAGCATGGACTTTACTGCCTAATTCTTCTCACTCCCTCTGATTGGAAAGTGAGTATTCATTAACGTAGCTTAAGGGATAATGAATGCTAAAGTTTATTTTAAATAGAAGAAATTAAAATCAACTGCTTTTATTGTTCAATTAAATCTTCTGTTTAAAAAGAAGATAGTAACTAAAAATAGCCGTAATACATATTTAGGGAAATTGCTGGGAGTGAGGTGTTTATAAACATGACCAGGATTCTTGGACACGCAGTAGTGGGTCAGCCATAGCTAAGAAAGCCAAGCTATTTGTGCCTTTTGTTGGAAGCTCAGATTTGAGTGTTACATAAAGAAATGGTCCACTTGTTCTGCTGTGGGAGAGTGGTAGAAATTTAGTGCACGTTACCAGCAGAACATCAGCCTTTCTGGCAGCGAAGCAATGTACTCCTTTCGGGATGCTGTTGCTAATAGGTACAAGCTCCGTTCTGTCCAGAAGCCCTTTGTGAGACTGAAGACTAACCCGACCAGAGCATAAAGACATCTGTGTGAAGTAAATACCGTAGTTGTCTGAAAACATGTACACGAGGGAAAATAGCATTGGAATATGCAGTGATGATTTGTGAATTGAGTTAAATGGAAAATTCTGAAGCATTTCATTCCTGCCATAACATACCTGTATATATTTATCTGTAATCTCTATCTGTGTCTTTAATCTTTAATCTTAACGCATAATAATGTTGAAAACGTGTATTTCAATACAAGTCAATACTATGGTCTTGTTATATGAGTCAAAACTTCCCTTGCTAAAACATGAATTTTATTTCCCAGCGGGGAACTGCTAGTAATTGTTGTTAGTATTTGAAGTAATGGTTCTTAGCACTTGACGTGGCGAGCATTGGCTGCTAAGCAAGTTACTGACCTAGCTCTAAGGTTACTTCTCCTCTCCCAGGCATTATTGCTGTTATGCCGACCACTTCTTTTACCCAAGTTGCATCACACAAGGTTCCCAAATTTCATAGGCATATGGAACTGTTGAAGTGTTGCTTATGCCAACAGTGGGGAAGGCAACGTACTGAACTGGAAAGTAGGATTTTTTCAGGAATACACGTGGGGTGGTAATTGTTGTGTGTTGAAAGTTCAGTCAGAACCTCAGTTTGCATCCAGGCTCAGTTACCTTTCCAGGCTCAGTTACCTTCACTGGTAGAGCCTTCCCTCTGAATAGACTTTTTGAAAACACTTATTCCAGATCTTATTTCTAATTTTGAAAATAATGGAGAATTCAGCTGATTCAGTGTTATCATCAAGGAAAAATTTTAGAAGTGTTTGATTAATTTAAAAATAAATGTTAGCTTCAGTGAGTGCATACAGCTGTGCCTGTGGTACAACTTAAAGAACTCTTGCCTGGGGGTTGTGCGTTTGGTTTAGGTTGCGTTAGGATGTGAAACGCTCAGGGTTTCTTTCTATGGTTTAACTATAGAAAACCGTGGTTCTCTTTTCTTCATGCTTTCTAATCTATTACGTCATCTCTTTCCAAGTCAACACTTGACCCAGTGTTCTTCAATGAAATCTTATGATATCTGTTAATAATTTTTCTAGATCTCACCATTAAGTTTATGTATTTTACAATTCCAAAGTGTCTAACAGAAAACAAGCAGTAACCCACAGGGTTTATCACATGTAACAGCAAGGAGAGGAACAACCATGCTGATAGGCTCTTTAGGAAGTAACCAAGATACTTTATACATATTTTGGTGATTGGTTTTGCGTTGAATCACGTTTCACACAGATGTATGACAGCTAATACTGTTGGCAAGTTACTCACTCTTGAGTGGTATCTGGCTAGAGTTACAGGTTGGTATATGGAGTTGTGGTGTGCTTCAGGAAGCTGCATTTCTGCTTGTAGTAGATGGCTCGGCATGATTACCTTAGATTTATTTCAAGCAAGCATCAAAAGTGGCAGAGTTTTATTCAGCTGTTCATTGTTTTCTTCAATTTTCTTAATATAAAGCATATAAATTACACCACACACTGCACTTACATTCTGTAATGTAACTTAAGTCTGGTCTCACCAGTAACCTTGACGGCAGTTCTTCATTTTCTGAGAGATGGTTATATATATTAAAAATACTTTTAAACTCGAATGCAATTGATGTTGCATAATTTTGTTTACGTAAAACTCCAGATTATTGTACCATTGAAAATGGATGCAAGGTTACTTGTATCTTTTGAAGTACATAGTAAAACTAGGAAATAGAGGATTTTTCACTTATGGTTACTAGTAAGTGCTTTGTGTTCAAAAATGGCTTTTCCTGTCGTGTTAACTGTGTGCGTGCCAAAAAGCTCAGAGATCTGTATCTGTTTGGTTCCTGCTTCCCTTGTTAAGACAGTTTTTTCTTCCATTGTCTATTTGATTTTACTCGCTGTCATTCTTCTCCCTAATTTTCAGGTGGAATTTTTACTTCATTAGGTCAAGTCCATTTCTGCTTGTTTCACTTGTCATTTCCTGTATGAGCATTCCTGTTTTCCTCTGTATGGCACATTGCCTTCCAAGTATTTATGCAGTTATGACTTCTACTCTCTTATTTTTTTCAATGTTTTAATCTAGTCTAAAAATGCTTAGTTCAGTTAGATTTAAATATATATCTGATCTCAGGGTGTTTTTTACTGTTTTGGGGGGTGGTTCTAAGAAAGTAGCTGATTTCTGATAACATTCTTTTTAATGCAGGAGCTTAGATGCAGGGTGGTTTTGGTCCACTTTTGAAGAATCATTACATAATGTAGTAAGTCATTGTGCATCTCTGATCCACTTTTCCCATCAGTAGTTACAATGTACACCTGGAAAAGATGTTAGTGGAAGTCATTACAGTGCCTCAGCTTGTTTAAATATGTTAAAAAAAAAAAAAAAAATTACTGCCAAACAGTGCAGAATGACAGCAAACTTTTTTCTACTTCCTTGCCAGTTGAAGTCCTTAATCTCCCATTTTTATTTTTGACAGTTAAAATGTCATTACATAAAGCTTCTCTATCATCAATCGCACAATTTAATCTTGTAGCTAGGGGATAGCTGCCACCACCAATAGCCTTCCACGTGGGATTTCCCCAAGACTGCAGGACTGCAGCTTTCCTAGTGGATTACTGTTGTGAAGCACCTCTCTTGAGCTTCACTCCAGGACTGACAAAACGTGTGCTTCTCAGGACTTTCTGCCTCTCATAAGCTGTGGGGTTTTTTTGCTGTTGCTGTTTAATTAGTCTTACAGTAGTTGATTTAATTCTAGCAGCCCTTAGTTTATTTTTTTCTAATAAATGCAAGACTGTATTGCTTTAAAAAAATCTAAATCAAATGAGAAGTCTTTCTTTTGAATGATTTCTTTATTTAGAAAAAAAATGTTATATGCTATGTACCTGTCTATGTAATGATTTCCAGCATCTTGTTCCTCCAGCCTTCCCCCTCCCCCTTTCTGTATCGTGAGATTAAGACTAGTTTCATACACAACCCGTCAGAGGTGGAATAAACTTTTCTCTTAAACAGAGTTTCAGTTAGACCTAGACTGCACATCAGCAGAGAAGCAAAGTCAGCTCTATTGTTTTGCTGAAAAAAATAAAGCTGAATTTTCATTACTAGGTGGGACCTTTGGTTTCTGAAAACAAAACTTAAGTAAAACCACTGGAGTACTTGAATGTGCAGAAATTTGAACAGCTTGAAAGTGAAATCAAATGCAGCTTGCTTTTGAATTTTAGATAGAAAATGTGCCACATGGATAGGATTTCAAGCATCACTTTTAAACTTTATTTAATATCAATATGTAGGGAAATATTTACCGTGTTTTGGGTGCCGGTCTCATTCAGGCGCATTACGGAATGTGAAACAGCAGTAGTTAGCAGCAGTGCGGTTTCTCTAAAGACTGAGAAACCAAACCAAAAGCTCTTATTTCCAATTACAAATGCCTGTTACCTGGAGCACAGCCAAAAGGTATGTCTGGCAGCAGCTCAGTTCCTTGAAGGCAAAGGAGTGGGCATAGCCAGTATTTACAGCTGATTCTCCTTTCTCTATGGGATTGCTGCTGAGAACAGTGGTGCTGCATAAAAGCAGCAGATCCAAGAGAGGGTCATGCTTTAAAGTTGCAGTTTGCTGTACAAGTACTAATAGAGGCTGGGTGCATCCATCTACCAGTCTCAGCTCACCATCGAATTGGCCTTGAACAACACAATTTTGCTATGATATTAGCTGTTTGGGCTGTTAAAACATTTCATTGTCTGTCCTGCAGAAGCTGTAAGTATCTTTAGAGCATTTTTAACTATTGACCTGGAATTTTTGGAGAATCGTGGGCTTTGTTCTAGGCCAGGCTGAAAGTTCATCTAACCTGCAGCATCCTGTTTCTGACAGGAAATGCATTGTTTCAGGAGAAAGGAGAAAAAAAAAAGGTTGAGAACTTAGTTGGAATGTATTTGAGTAATAATAGTATAATAAATGGTAAATGGAGAAGGACCTCAAACTTGAAGGAGCTGTGATAAAAACTCAGCTGCAGTTCTTTTGGAAAAAGTCTGCATTCTTTTATGACACTACTTCACTTACTTGTGAATCCCATTATCTTCAGTAGTGAGACAGTAGAATTTTCTTTTCTGTGCCACTTAAGACAGCATGATATATAAAAATACTGAGTCTAATACAAGCACTGTGTGTCTTCCCATGGGTGTTCCTGTGGCTTTGATCACTATGGGCATTTTTCTTGTTTTAAGCATTTCTTTTGGAGGGGGAAAAAAAAGCTTCTACAGGATCAATAGTGTTCCAGATAAAACAATATAAACAGCAATATTTCATGTATTTTTTCCATCCAATGTATCCATAACAATACCTTGTTTCAAGTAATCTGCAGCCAAACTCCCACTCCCAGGGTTGCTAGTTATTGTATCAAGTGTATTGCATATTGTATGTAATTATAGTAATTCCTTGTATTCCTTAAGTGTATTTTAAAGTACTGCTAGACGTAACAGCATTAATTAAACTTTCCATGTGTGAACTAGAAGATTTGCTCCCCACCCCCTTACTTCCAGTATCATCTATTGGGGTAGAATACTGTTATCTGGGAGAGTTTTGTCTCTAAGTACTGTTAATTTCTTTTGTTATAATTTCAATAAAATAATTGCAATAAAATCTGCTGAAGAAAATCAGCAATTGTGATGAGTTGGTCAAATAACAGAAATGCAAGAAAAATTAAGTTCTGTAACCCAAGGAAGTGCTCCTTGCTGAGGACTAGCATAGGAATTCAACCATTTCAAAATAAAGTATATATTTTAAATAGAACTTTATTAAATGTTAGACAAGCTTTTTTTTTGTAATCTTTCCATTTTTCTGTGATTCTTCTTCTCTTCCTCTTTAAAAACTTGATCACTAGTTCTGGAAAAAGTGATATTTCTGTTAAGTCTACGTTTCAATGGATTATGCTTATTTTCCCATGTTCTGCAGTCCCCCTACCTACATGGCTGGCAATTTCCATTTCCTTTACTCTAGAGATTGAACACTCCTATTCTTTGAAAAAATGTCGTCATGGTACTATTAACTTCAGTGTCTGGGAAAAAAACAAAGATTGCCTGTAACATACTGAACTCCTCATGCTGAAGTACAACTCTGTAGTGCAAATTACAAAGCTCCAGTAATGCTTCAATTTTGCTTGCTTTTCTAATGGACAGCCAATTTAAAAGACACTAATACTTGCTTTTTGTTGTCAGAAGGGACCATGTTATCAGTCAGTATACTTGATGGTATGTCCTTGATAGCCCCCTAGTTTACAGTTAAATGTTGTTTTTCCATGTTATTTAAAAACTGTAACCTTCAGTAGGTTTGGAGACACATTTCATAAGATTTATCATCTGCTTGCAAGCAAGCATCGTGCTAGGACTCTTGCTCTACACCTGTATCTTAAGGAAGCGGTTATTTCTAGCCTGTGCTTTTTATCTAGCCTTTTTTTTTTTACGATGACCTGTTTTTTACACATGCTAGTCTTCCTCAGTGTGCTGGTCCTGTGTATCCTGCTACTTAAACCTGGGTATGCTTCTGCATGAAGAACCTAGTTGTGCATTTAAAATGATAGGAACTCTTTTTTGTTGATACGCATGTCCATAATCTGATTGGTAGCTCTTAATATCAGCCAGCTTGAAAGAAAAAAAGTATTTTTCCTTCTGATAAAGTGGAAAACGGTCAACTGAGCAAAACTGATAACCTCTGCTGAGCCTTCACAAACAGGCAAGCAAGTGCTCACACAGCTACAAGGAATTGTATCTCCTACATGTATTTTCTGCAAATTCTCAGTCATGGTTTGTTTTTTGCTTTTAAAATGACGTAGTGAGTCTTACTGACCACAAATTATATTTTGTGGTAGCAATTGTATTGTTCTTCCTGTCAGGCCACAACCTGAACGTTTTCAACTTCTAGCTTTATTGCAGTTGCAGTCTGTACGTGAAAACAGCTGTTTTGTATGACCTTGCTGAGTCGCCTGCTTACCCTGCCTGCCTTTGTCCTCCCCTCGGCAGCTGGTAAACGCTGTTGTCATAGAAAAACGGTCTTCTCTGGAAAAGGCAGAGAGTGAGTCAGTCATGGACACCCAGTGATGACACAAAATATAAAACCTGAAATATAGCTTTTGTATTTGACTGAAAAAGTTACCCAGAGAACAGTAAGTTCTCTGCAGTCCTGCAATGCAAATGTGTGATGTAGTATTGCAGGTATGTCTGGGCGCTTAGAAACTGAACTTTTGTTCATGTTTTCTGCTTTCGTTTCTTTTTCTATTTCTATTTCTCTTAAGTGAGGCAAAACTTTGTTCTATTGTGAAAGCAAGGAAATCATCTGTGTTCTGCTAAGACACTTAGGCAAATTCTGTAAGTATTGAATATGTGATATAAATAGCAAAGGGAGAGTTTTTAAGCATTACTCAGTGAATAGCACCAAAAGTCAATTTGGGGATAATTGTAAGGAGTAGCTTTTGAATAACCACAGCCTCCTCAGTCATTGAGGAATGGAGCACCAGAGCTGCTCAATTACAAAAAAATTCATACCTAATAACACGGTCTTCAAGTATGTCAGTTAACTTAAGCAATTAGAAGTCAGAGGTTACAATTAATTGTAGTGGAAGATGATGTAGAAGTTCTCACGCAGTGAATGGAAAGCACGCAGCCAGATAGTCCCTGGCATGTGGCTAGGGATAAATGACTTGTTGGGGCATCTCATAATTAAACAGGTGTGCGTACATTCTCTGTACAAAAATTCTGGTCTATCCAGTCTGCTTCTTGGCCACCTTCACTAATCTCTGTCATCCTGAAATCATTCCTTCAAACCTTACGAGTAGGGATGATCTTGACTTGATGGCAAGTACCCCAGGCAAGCACCACGAGAGAATTGAGGTCCGGACACTTGAAAGTTGTTGATGAACACTTACAAGGCTGGGAGGTGACATGACAAACAATTCCTTACAAATATGTGAGTTTCTCTGTCCCTAGAAAGACCATCTCTCACTTCACTGAGCGATAAATATTAAACTTAAAATATTTAAACCAATTCAAAATAAGTGGTGATGCAGGTGGCTTGCCTTGTGAGGGTGTTCCTGGACCCTCTTAGTTGTCAGTCTTTAATTTCAGAGATTAGTACTCATTATAGCTGTAATGCTTCCTCTCCTTCCAGGTTGGTGTACTGGAAATCATTGTAATTGTATGTCCATTACTTCTATGATTAATGTCTCTGGATTTTGTGTAGTATATATCTCCAGCACGGTATCCCTAAGTGAAATGACGTTGTTACGCTTCAGGCTGAACCACTTTCCATTTTACGGTTAATTGGGAAAAGGTAACCACTTTGTACAAACATTTTTACATTCAGGTCGTAAATTTACCTGACTTTCAGCATGCAAATGACTCCATTAAATACTCTTTCCAGGAGAAATTATTCATTAGCTATAGTTTTTAATCTAAATAGACAAAAGCATATGTATTCAGATACAATTTGTGTGGCTTGAAGTATTTGAAATTATTCACAACACTGGACAGGATTTTTGTTTAATTTGCTGGAAAGTCAGTTGTTCACATCTGCCATTTAGCACCTTCTTTCTAATTCTTGAACTCTTCATTATCCAAGGTGCCTTAATGACACTGAAGTCTGTAACCAATAATGGTTTCTTTTGTGTACAGTTTTTTGTCGTTCTGTATCTTCTTTGGAGGTATTCCGCTATGTTTTTTTCTTCTGCAGTTGATTAGTGGAGCAATTTAGTGTCTGTAGCTTTAAAAAAAAAGTATTTTAGACCAAATATGTCATACAGGTTTATTACAGCAAAAGTACTTTCGAGAGCAAGTTCTTTTGGGGAGGAAGGAGCCACTCCAGTTTGCTATCTTGACAATACATTTGTCAAGCATTTAAAGGAGAGCTACTCATTATATTAACTAATCAGCTGGGCTGATATGTCAGGCAGTTTACTAGGTTACATGTTCATCTGTTAGGCTGTGTGTGTTTATATTCAGTAGTACCACTTGAAATCCTTTGTCTGGTGATGGCTCTTACTGCTTATGTTTAAGAAAGTTTTTGCATTTTATGGTGTGCTGAAGAAAAGGACAATCTGTCAGCTGAAGTCGAAGCAAACTGCAAGCATTTTTACAAAGGCAATCTAGACTTATTTTGTCTTTTATCATGCTATTAATGGCTTAGTTGTTCATATTCAACAATAAAAAAAATTGTCATGCAAAAATATTAAATGCATTATGGTGCTAACTTACGCTCTGTGGTATATTCTCATTTCTTGTCTGGAACTTAATGCTGTAGTTACGTGGCCATTTTAATTGGCATAGATTTTTTTTTTTTGCTGCTGTCAAAATATGGTACTGTTTTCTTTACATCTGGCCAGTTACTTAAATATTCCCAATTTACTGGAAGTTAAGGTCCTAATCCTGAAAGCTTTTGCTGTATATAATAAACTATAATGTCACATACATTGATCATCTTAATTACTCATGGGGTGACTTAGGCAAAAAGCAAAGCACATGGGGAATTTTGCAGCATCACAGCTAAACCTTGTAGAATTTTAGAGGCATAATTTTTTGTTTCGTAACTGTTGAAACGTTAGCTGTAAGAGATATTTTAAGTTGTCACCATATGAATATTTATAAATAGCAGTCTAGTGTTAGTTCTTTCTTAACAGTAACCTAAATTTAAACTTCTACATCTAAATTTGGACACAGTGATTTAGGCTTGCTTCAGATTATAACTAGTGGGTTTGTGTTGATACGAGTGTATTTTTACATTTTTGAAGGTTCGTTATTTTGGAAAGTACTGATGGCAAAAGTAGTGCTGGCTTCCTTGCTTATTGGTTCTCTGTATGTTTGAACTGGACGACAGTCTGATTTTACTTCATATACAAGCATTAAATTAATTTTTGAGGATCATCAGGGTGGATTAAGGTGTAAAAAGCACAGGAATTAAAGCCTTCAAAGTTTTCAGAGAACCTAGGTGTCCTTGTCAAACAGCAAAAATAGCACTGCACAAAGCACTGTATAAAGGATAGGCATGTGTAAATTGATATAACAGTGTTACAGACAGAATTAGAGAGAGTTACCAAAAGAAGTATTTTGAAAAGGTATCACAGAAGAGAGAAATTAAGTGGATTTGTACACACTTGAGAAGAGTCACTTTAAATGTGAGGAGCAGTAAAACAAAGCACCAGCAAACTTGTTCAGAAACACTATGAATAGATAGAGTAGCTTCACGGGTCAATCAAAGGTCCTCTAGAAAAGAGGAAAGGGGAGAAAAAAATTGGACAGAAGGGGCACTGGGAGACTCGAAAGGAAGATGGGCAGAAATGTTAGTGTTCCTATTGCTGTGTTTTCTTACCAGCTGCACTTCAGTGATGATTAAACAATCAGTAAATATCAAACCAACTATTTACTCATTTTGATTTAAAATTTACTGGTCTTTTTTTTTCCATGTCTTACTCACCTTGATGAGAGCTGACAATGTTATTTAATTGCATGTTATTTGAATATATATAAATACATATATATGTATACATGTATATATTAACTCATGGCTTACATTTGGTAATTCTGATCTTTTTTAGAACGCCAGTGTTTAATTTTGCAGTGCTGGCCACAATTAACTGAGCTAAAAATGCTTCAAAAGATACATGATGCAGGACTGTCTCTTGCACATGTAAAACATTCAAAGTGATGCTATAAATTGAACAATAGTTGAAGATCCTACGTGCATCTATTCAAATTTCTTTAAATATTTTTTGTGTTAATGAAGTTTTAAAAATAAATAGTTGTTCTGTGCCTACATGTGGTTACTGCAGTCTATTTCCATGCTTGCTGGAAATAATGGAATTTGTGAGGTGGTACATCACAAGTTTAAAAAGTGACTCTGGCTTAAATATAGTGATGAAACTGAAAATCCACCGATTTATCTCTCAGTACTCAAAAAGGAATATTTCTGCAGGTATAGTATTTTGTACACAAACTGAGCTCTTTAGGGAATTCTTGAGGCATTTTTTCAAGTATGTGTTTTTTTTTCTGTGCAGCACCTATTTGTAGTGAAGGCAGTCACGCATCACTTTTGGAATTTTGTTAATTCATCCTGTCACGTACAATGTATTTTACTGGGGTTCTTGCTTTGGACCACTGTATTCCTGAAGTTCTTTGAAGATTTGGGAAGTTTGCTTTTAGTCTTAAACACTACAGTACCTGTGTCTTGGGGAAATAAAAATGAGGAAAGAGTAAAGTCTGCTACAATATAACTTACAACCAATTATTTTCACTTTTCAGATGTTCCTCCTGCTGATCAAGAAAAGCTTTTTATCCAGAAGTTACGACAATGTTGTGTACTTTTTGACTTTGTTTCTGATCCACTAAGTGACCTAAAGTGGAAGGAAGTAAAACGAGCAGCTTTAAGTGAAATGGTAGAATATATCACACACAATCGCAATGTGATTACAGAACCTATTTACCCTGAAGTAGTTCATATGGTAAGTAATGGAACCATTCTGAACTCTTTTAATTCATAATTACTTCTTCAGCTGTGTCAATCTGTTTTAAGAAATCTTACTGAAATCTTCAGAAAGATCAACTATGTTTGCACATTGGCAAAATGGTAATATAATAGTGTTTTTAAGTCCTCTTGCAAGTGTTGACTCTTCAAGTAAGAGAAATTGGATGCATATTTGTAGCAGAAATGAAGTTGATAAAAATGAAATCTTTATTTAAAAAAGATGATCCATCCCCTCCCCCCCAACTTTTTTTATAATAGGCATTTATAAAAATGTGATGGGGGTGAAGGATGTAAATCTAGTTTTTAAAAGAACGAGTAGATTGCAAAACTGAAAGTTTGAGCGTTTGTTAGAATTAAGATCACTTCTGCAGTCTTGATACTTAATCTCACATAATCACATTCAGTGCCCATGGTTGAAATTTTGTTTTTTTCTGCATTTGGAGCTGAGAATGAGGCTCAGACCTTATTTTATTACACTGATGAAGATTCTGCTGGAACAAGTTATATGAACTATTTAGACCTGTGTTTTTTCTTCCCTTTTGCTATCTAAATCCAAACCAATTCGACCGACTTTGTTTTCTGTCCTGTGTAAGTTCAGTCCAGAGGAGGCCGTGAAACTACAGGAGAGTCTTTCTGCTCTCATTGTGGTGACTGGACACCAGTTGCATGGAGTAACAACTGGGCTGAGAACAGAAAAAACATCTTTTCAAGTAGCTAACTACTAAGCTTACAAAAAATTGTTGACCACATGTGACATGGTGGTCTGCCCCGCCCCCCCCCCAAATACTCAGTTGGGTTGAGCTTTCAGGGGGAATAAGAAAATGGTACCTCTTTAACATTAATGTGAACTCAGTCAGATATTGAGGTCCTGCTCCAAATCAGAGACTGTGAAGCATCTTTGGAGTAGATTCAAAGATTTATAGTATTAAAGGTGTTACTCTGAAGAGTGCTTACACTGTAAGTGTTCACTGATACAGAACTTATTTTCATGAGAACTTCTGAGTATATGAGGATTCTGTGCAACTTTAAGTCAAATGTACACAAAACATTGAGGATGGTTAATGAGATGTAGACCGTGTCTTTTCCTGTGTTTTGATAGCCTATTTGTATATATGTTTTTTGCTAATCGATAGTTTATTTGAGAATATTTGATACTCATGGAAAGAGAATTATAAAAGAATAAACTTTCTGAGATTTCATTTAGAGAAAAAATATGAATTCATGATGATGGCTTGAATGTCTGTGTAAAACGTTGGTGTTTGCTCTTTGCAAGGAGTCTTAACTGTCCATAAATTCTTAACTTCTGCATTATGAGCCCACATTATCTTCCTCCATCAAAAACCAATGGCAAGGATACATTTAACCAAGGAAAATATATACTTCCTTTGTTTTCAGATGCAACTAACGGTAATATAGTTTGCAATTCTGTCAGTCTAATAAATCTTGGTGCAGAATTTGACTCTTAATCACCAATGTTCTGCTATGGGCTCACAGCATCTGTTTGACAATTCTTTCAGTGAATTTAAAATGCTTTTTACTTGTAAGAATCTAAAGGATATGGGATTTCCTTGTATAAGACTTGTGCAGCATTGTGGCAGACACTGTCAGTAACCGTTGTCAGACCTGGACTAGGATTTTTAGGTTAAATTCAGATAGCAATTTTTTTAAGGCTGCTATTATGGAAAAGTTTTCTTTCAGTTGTCTGTAATGAAACAACCATATTCCTCTTGCAGTATTATTATATGCCTCTTTCAGGCGTGCACATACAGATGTGTAGTTTTTGCTAAATTCTAGTAGTAGATTTATGTGGATTTTAAGGTAGAATGGTTGTCTTCTATGTACTTTAAGGGACCTGTCTACGTTAGGACTCATTACACCAAACTTGGGATAATAATCCATCTAGTTCAGCACCCTAGTCTTATCAGTGATGAGTGAAGAGGTTGCTGGAAAAGATTAAATCTAATTTTTCTTTATCTGAGTTGGTAGTTGGTATAGGAGTTAGGACTTTACTGTGCCAATCTGTTTATCTTCACAACTTGGAGGTTACTCATCTATATATGACTACATACATACATAAGTGTGTGTGAGAGAGCGAGAGAGATTTTTGTTTGCTATAGCTACGGTAGTGTTTAGGCCAAAAACTTAGGGCAATAAATTTCACAAATGACCTATTTAATAATAATAAATCATTTTTCCTTTTCGGTATCTTTATTTGTTCTTTTACTCTGATAAGAGCATTCTTTATAATTCTAGCGATCACATCATGTTCATACCCCCCATTCCAACCCCCATTCGTGTTTCAAGTATCTTTGGCAAATGTATAGTTAGATCTTGTCTTTAAGCTATGTTTTGATTTGGTTGCTTAATAATTATTTAACTTTAACCATGAGTCTTCTTTTCAAACAATACGAGAGAAATGAGTTTCTCAAATGGATGTAATGTTATTCTCCAGAGGGGAATGCAAGAGTTTCTTCCCCTTCTTCCTCAAAGACCCCTCTGACATCCTTCAGATTCTCTTTACCTTTGTAAGCAAAAATGTGATGGGAAGGGAAACGTTTTTAATAAAGACTTGTTTTACAAGTTCCGTTTCTCATGTATATTATAGTAAGGTTGGATTGACTATCCCCAAAGCAGGAACTCACATCGTCTCAAAACTGAAAGACATGTGGACAAACGTCTAAATACATGTGTAAATGATAACTTAATAGTTTGGATGAAAAGCATCTGTTGCAGATTCTTGTTTAGTGAAGGGATATATGCTTTGGTTTAGCTTTGGTTTTGAAGAAAACAAGGCTTTATGAGATTGTTCTGTTGTGCACTGAATTGTCAGAAACATAAACATTTGAGGATATTAGTTTTGTAGAATTCTTGTGAGGATTGTCAGCTATGTAGGATACAGACCCATAGGAGTGCTGCTTTCCATCTCAGGAAGGGATGGGCAATATTTGTATTGTATCTATTTTAAGAGGGACTATGAAAGTGAACATCGGTATGAATATTCACTTCCCCAGCTAACCAGTCAGAGGATATTGAGGAGAACTGAGAGGAAGCTAAGGAAATGCTGAATTTTGAGAACCGGGGTTGTAGTGTTCTGAAAAACAAGTAGATCCAAAGCTTGTACAAATAAGACTTACTTCTGTAGCCCCCAGATTAATTTCCTTGATGATGATGTAGTACTTGTGGATAAAAAATCGATGCTTTTGTGAAGCACAAAGACCAATATTACTTCTTAAGTTGGTAATGTAAAGGAATTAAGATCTTATTTTATAACTAGATCATTTCAGCAGCTAAAGCAGTGCTACTGTTCATGTATTATGAAAATGAAATGACATACTCATGCATATGGGAATATATATATTATTTTAAGTGTTATTTTGGTGTTATGTGGGTAGGTTTTTTGTTTACTCTGACCTTTGATATGGAATAAGAGTTGATATTGTGAGTAGAAGTGTACTATTTGTGGCTCTATTCAGCTATTAGGATGGCTTTATCTATTAAAATACGGAGGGTGCAGACTGTCAGATTATAAAGCTCATCATTCAGAGCTGTTCTTGTCAAGCTTCACTTGGGCTGCTCAGCAGAAGGGAGGAGAAAATGTGTGTAACGTTACCTCTGTGATACCTACTTGCTTGAAAATTTTCTCTAGTGTTACACGAAATGGGCCACCGGAAAAGCAGGGTACATAACAACCAAGACAAGCAAACATACCTGTAAAATGCAGCTTGTTGGCCTTTTCTTTTATTGTTCTCCCATCCTTCTGAGTTACATCCTTTGGAGTCAAGCAGGCCCGTGCTAAAGGTGCAGAGAGAATCCTGGCACACGAGCCCAGTTAAGACTCAAGTATGATAAAATCAGGGGGGTGTAGGGAGGGGTGCTTGTGGGTTTTGTTGGATTTTGGGGGGAGTGTAAATTAATCCTTTATGCTATGTTTACTTAGTACTTCTGTGGGAATTTGACCTTAAAGGAAATCGGGCTTTGCAGCTTGCATCTTGTCTGGTAAAAAGACAGTAGTTAGGGAAAAGATATGCCATTTGACAAGAAGGCAAAGGTCTCAATAATACTAACTCATTGTAAATTTTCATAAACTTCAGTGGTTTAATAGACAAATTTCAGATCTGTCTTCATTAAGAAATGCTGCATCTTGATTTGAGCAGTTCTCCATTCTGTTGGTCAGAGATAAAAAAAAAAAAAAAAAAAAAAACACAACAGATCAAATCAGGCTTCATTGGCTCCACTGCTCATGGAACAAGTTATTCTGTTTTGGGTTTTATACTTTTTCCATTTGATATTCTCAAAAAAAAAAAAAAAGGGGGAACCATTACTAACACCTTATACAACCCAGCTTTTCTTTCTTCTTCATAGTAAGAGCCTGAGACTTTCTCATTGAGAAAAGGCTGATTATTCTTCGTTTTGCTTAACATCTTAGCAAGTGGGAATCAAGTCTAGTCTTCCTAAGTTTTTCTTGGAAGACCATTGATTTATTGCAATTTTTCTCCTTTTTAAAAGAAAGCTTCAAGGTTATTAGTTTCTTGATGTCCATGCTGTTAAAATATCTTTATATTTATATGCCCCTTTTTAGCTTTACCTTTAATTCTGTGACACTGTAATTACTCTGATACAGCGTTCCTAATCGATATCAGCCCTACGGCTCAGTTGTTGAAATAAAGGAATATTATGAAGCAAAACAGAGCGTCAGGATGACTTTTCCTTCATGGGAATATGATGTAATTCTTGCAGATTTAGCTGATGCAGTTTGATACTGCCTCCCACTGTCTGCTCTGCCATCTGTCAGACGTGAGATGGCAGGACAGCACATACATATGCTCCATAGCCTGCTAGTTAATAAGTAATGTACAGCATTATTTTAAACTGTGAATGGAGGTGTTAATGATAAGCAGTCAGAATGCGAACAGGGAAACATGGCCTTCTGTTGCTCTTCCCAGAATCCCACTGAAGAGGGGTGGAGTGGATTCCTCTGCAAAACAACATCTTTAGACAGCTCGCTCTTTCAGAGCTTCTGGGTTATCTTCAAATTATAAGCAGCTAAGCTCTGATGCTATTTAAAAAAAAATATTTATATATATATATATAAATAAATAAAACTGTGAGAAAAGAACAAAAATGTGTGTATGGCATGTGTATCATAAAACAATTGAAAATTAGAAAGACTAATACTATGGCATAAAGAATAGATTTTTAAGTGTGATTAAAGTAGCCCTACAGCTACATTATAAGTAAACTCCATCGTGTAGGGTTTAGGATTTTTCCTTTAATTGTTGAGAGCTTAGGAGCATCTCAGCTGATAAATTAAATAAAATATTCTTTAGCATCCTCAAATAAAACATTCAGTTTGGTGCAAATTCCAGTGGAGTAATCTTTTTTTTTTCTAGCTAGTTGTGTAAATGCCCTGTACTGGCATGTTTGCTGAGCCAAGGATTGGCTTTCATGAAAAGGCTCAATAAATAGTTCTGCTGCTCCTGGTGATGTAGCCTTTTGCAAAGAATTTTCTTTTTCCTGGGAAATCTGTTGTATCTTACTTGGCCAGACGTAGGAAATGTATTTTTCAGGTTTCCCCTGAATCCTTGCAAAAAGACTCCTCTATCTGTTACAATGCTCGAATAAGTAGGAAAAGCCTTAAAGAGTTTCTGTATGTAGCCTAATATACTTGATCGTTATGGAAGGTTAGAATAGTACACCACTTTTATTTTGGCAATCTTTTCATTTCTGCAGTGTGTTCAATCTGAAGCATTTATATCAAAGAATCATTTTGAAGTAGAGGATGCGGTTTAGGACCATAACTTGAATTGATCTGTATTTTTCGTTGTTCAAAAATAAGTTTAGGCTGCTTGGTACTGGTTTGATAACGAATAAGCAAGCAACAAAACAGAACAAAAAGTCTCTATTGGATGCACTTACATGGCTAAATAGATTGCATTTTTCTGTTTGCTCATCAATGTTGTCTCCTACCAACATCTGCCCTGCCTAATACTCTGGATTACAAGTGGAATTGAGGAATTAGTCTCTCTTGGTATTAACAGCTGTAGCTGTCTTTACGTTTACAGATAAAGGATTTTTCAGGTTTTCTTACTGGCATGCACGGAAACCTGTTCCCTGCAACGTGCTCAGTAAAAGGTTTAATCATTGTTCTGTCACCCCTGAGCAGTAACCGTTTGAGTCATTAGCTAGTTGGTCCTTTCTTGTCCATGAAGAAGCCAGCTGTCATTTCAGGTGGAGAAGTGAGGGTACTGCAGACTTTTTAAATCTGTACTAAGCCATTGTAGGTAAGATTACTCTTGAGAATGTGTGCTAAATTTATCCCAAAAATCGTGTAAAATTTTTTTCAGCTAACAGATATGTTGTACTTTCATTTATGATTATACGTATTGCATATATTGATGCAATTGTGATTATATCTGATTATGTGTATTTCTATTTACATTCAAAAAACAATACAAGCAACATGCATCAGTGATGAAGTGGTTTTACCTAGAAGAGGACCTCTCAGAAAAGTGTTCTGTGTCAAAATTTGTTGCAAAATCATCAGTCTGACAGTACCTGTGGTGATCAATGCACAATGTGCAGGAGCACAGTCAGGACCCATCTTCCCTAGAATATTTCTGACCTTGAGATATGCAGAGGTTCCTTAAATTTTACCTTTACTTTGATGCTTTTTACCTTTTAAGATTTTAAAAAACTCTTTTTTTGTCTTGAAGAGAGTTTCAAATCCCTAATAATTTTTAAAGGGCTTTGTGGCAAGTACTACTTTGATTCACTCACATTACAAATCTGCATCTAGACAAACACTTGACAGCACAAAATATATTTATACCTTTGTACTTGTGTGCATGTGTGGTTGTGTATATGAACCTTGAAAAGCAATTCATCTTTGTAGTCTGCTCCTCTTCCATGAGGATGCCAAACTGTTTTCAGGGCTTTGAGAGCTCAGATGAAGTGAAAGATTCAAGATTGTGCATTTCTCCCCTCTCAGTGCCCCCATGATATAAATGGGCATGGTTTAAGAGAAGTACCACTAGGAGGGGAACAGAGCAATTTGTTTTTAAAGTGTTTCCATATTTGTACACCCAGAGTATGATTTGAAAGCGATAATCGTTTACAGAATAGTTGCAGGTAATATTTGTTTTGCAACTCTGGTTCTGACTTCTACTATTGAAGGTTGTTGTGAGGCCCTTTACAGTGTATATATAACAATATTTGTCTAAACATTTATATATATATATTTGCTTGGGCTTTTAAAATATGCGTGTTTATATGTGTCTAAAGAGATGGCATAAAACATCCTGTCCGTAAGTTTGTGCTTTCAAGAATATTGCATGGAAGACTGGTCTCCAAGTTTAAAATCTTTAAAGAAAAATAAATTTCCCTTGTTTTTGTTTAAATTACCAGCTTACATATCTTGCATTTTTGCAAATGTTAACTAAATAGGTCATGTTAAGAATTCTCAGTGAAAACTGTCTTTGAAATCTTTTATAGTCATTCATTTGTTTCAAAGCTCTTAAAGGCTCGTGTGATTTCAGTTTGCAGTTAATATGTTTCGAACATTACCACCATCTTCCAATCCAACGGGAGCAGAATTTGATCCAGAGGAAGATGAACCAACTTTAGAAGCTGCGTGGCCTCATCTACAGGTACTTAATGAAGACTAGGAATTCGTAATTTAACAGAATTTTAGCATTAAAATCATTGTTTATTGACTCAAAATGACTTAGGTTAGGTGTTTATATCTGTAAGTCAATTGCATTTCTCTGCTATACCCAAAATACTTCTTGAATTTACGCATAATCTTTTCCAAAAAAGACATTAGTGTATTGGAGGTTAAAGGCTTGCTGTTTCTTGCAGTACAGATGCAACTGCTGTGACTTAAATGAGCTTCAGGTTGTCACTAATTCCTTTGATCTGACTCTGGCACAGTTCTGGCTTTGAGAGGTACTATGACAAACAGAGGAGAACAGAGAATTTTCAAAACACGTACTTCTGAGCATGATGAATATTAGATTATTCTGGGTCCCATGAGGAAAATCTAGAAATGGAGCTCAGCAGAATTTGAATGCAATTTAAAGAACCTAAAGTTCTTGCTCTAGATAAAAAACATACTGCATTGGGAGGGCAGGAGCAAAGCTTTCGTTGTGTGCAACATATATTTTAAAAAAGTGTGCTATACAAATATAAATAAAAACAGTCCTGTTCTGAGCAACTAATTAGTAATTTTGGTAATGTACTGCTTATAAAATGGTTTCTTGTTTAAAAAACTAATACTGTTTTTTGTCGGACTTTTTTTTTCAGCTTGTTTATGAATTTTTCTTAAGGTTTTTAGAATCTCCAGATTTCCAACCTAATATAGCTAAGAAATATATTGATCAGAAATTTGTATTACAGGTAAGGTTTAAACAAAAAAAATTAACTTCAAGCTCCAAAACCATATTATTTTACAATGCATTAGGTTCAGGTAAAGTGCATCTTTTCTTTTTTCCTCTTTGCAGCTTTTAGAGCTTTTTGACAGTGAAGATCCTCGTGAAAGAGATTTTCTCAAAACAACTCTTCACAGAATATACGGGAAATTCTTAGGCCTGAGAGCTTACATTCGGAAACAAATTAATAATATATTTTATAGGTAATGCATTTCATAGCTTTTGGGGGGGGGGGGGGGGTGTGCTTCTAGCTTTGGTACAATTTTCCACAAGTCATTATACTGTGATTGTTTTACACTCCTTCTATCATGCCTCTGTTTTCTACCCACAATGAATGTATAACACTACCCATTTAAGAAACTAGCAAAAAAGCTGCCATATACTGGGTACCATTCCATGAATGGGACCAGCAGTACCAGCTGCTTATCTTCTCTGTATGTGGTAACAAGTGAGCCTTTAGAAGAGATAGAGAGGAGCTACTTCAAAATAATTGGGAAGCCTTCACTCTCCTGCAGACAAGAGCTCTTGACTGGCCATGTCTAGAGCCAGTATGTCCTCAGGTAAAAATATATGTATATAATTCATTTCTGAACTTTTCTTTTTACTTGCTACTTCTGATGCTTTACTTTCAGGGGTAGCAGAAGCAAAGTCTTCAAACACAGATGGTTCTGGTGTGTGGCTTTTAGAAGACTGAGAAATGTTCTAGCCATTAAATTGACTTCATTACAGAGAATGCAAACTATTATAGTTTTCCATATTTTTTCACTCTGAAATTTATATGAAAGATGATGTCATTTGCACTGTAGAAATAACCTTTCTCTACCAAGTTGTAGGGGAGAAAATCAAACAGAAAAAGTCTCATTTATGTAATATTTTTGAGCTGTAAGTTGAAACTTTTTGCATTTGATTGTAAACTCATGAATATGAACACCAGGGAGGAAAGCTGTGTCAACTTCTATCTTGAATTAAGGGATCGTACATGACAAACTCTTAAAGCATGTGTAGAATTTTTCAAAATATTTCATTTTCTTATACTTTTTCCTGCAAGTCTTCTTACATAAGCCTAGTAAGAAACAGAAGTGTGTGGTCTTTGTCTTTTAGCCACTAATCAAAATTACATAAATTCTGTCCCCATGGTATGCTAATCTTATTTTTTCTACTATGAAATACATATTTTTTAAAAATTATTAAGCCAATATGTTCCTGCTTATTTAGTCTTAAGGTTTTCATATCATTGTCTTTAGTTTTGCTTAAAATTGTCCTGAATTATATAGAGAGCATTTTAAGGAGAAAAAAGTCATATCAAATAGTCTGGATTAAAAGTAGTTTTTAGTATGTTGGTCTATGACAAGTTTTCAAATAGGAAACAATTTTCTAATAAATGAAATTGATACTATCTTCTATTAGGTAAAAATTTTGATAATTATTTGTAAAATACCTGAAGTTGTGCATAGAAGTTTTTCAATAAACTTACACTCAGGCAATTGGGAAAAATGCAGGAAAGGTGATTGCATGGTAAATTACAGTGTTCTGTCAAAAGAAAATTCAGGAAAATTTGACTTCCTCGGTTTATTACAGAGCCTTTTGTGTGCATAGGAATCTGTAATGCCAAATAGCTCTTCAGATCCATAAGCAGTAACTCTTTGAACACCTTGTGCTTGCATGTGCTATAGAAGGTTGAGTCACGGCCTTTGATTATGCCAGTTGCTCTGTGTTATTTTAATATTTAAAGCATTGTTTGCTGTGTTCAGTTCTGCATTATTGAAATGGCATGGAGTATGATTGGAAAAGGCTCAAATGAGTGTACTATTGTTAAATGTGGGGGGAAAGAGCAAGCGTGAAGGTTGAAAGCAGCTTGATGTGCTCTCAATTTATTTCTGTATGGAGTGTTCATGTTTTCTACAGAACAGGGGCTCCAAGAACACAAAGTGTCACTGTCTTCAGAAGAGTTTGTAAGACTGTTAAATTGTTCTGGTGAACTCTGCAAAGTTTCTTTTCCACTGTATGCTTGTTTTCTTTCTACTGAGTGACTAAAACTGGGGAGGTGAAGGCTATCTTTAATGTTAGATGGCAATCTTGGTGGTAGACTTCCATCTCTGTTTGGCAGTAACTGAGTAAAACTTTTCATTTATTTAGGTTTATTTATGAAACAGAACATCACAATGGCATAGCAGAATTACTGGAAATACTGGGAAGGTGAGTTGTAGGTTTTGTCTAATTAGACTTGCTTCATCCTCAGAGGAAGCTTTAAAGATTGAGTTGGGGATTGCAAATTGTTATGAGACAAGATGAAAATAGCTTCCTAGCATGTGGCAAAGCTGTAGCTGAGGATAAATTTTGTATAAGAGTGCAGAAATGGAGCCAAAACTTCAATGTTACAGCAACATTTTTGGGGTGTGACAATTTTTTTATATCATATTTTTAAGTCTTATTTTCTAGCTTAGGAACCTTGTGATTAAGGTTAGTTGTAATGCAGCTGTGATTAATGTGTAACTAATTGCAATTTGTTTAAAAAATCTTCCAACTTTACTAAATGTGTAGCAGGTAAACACAGGCAGGACAGATAGGTTGTAAGTTCTCAGAAGCCTTCTGTTAATCTCCTTACAGTAAACTTCAGTGATGCATCTGAAAGCCCTTGAAACTAGAATTGTACAACATAAAGCTGATAGCCCAGTCAAAACTGGTGTGGTTTTTATCAACTGATTTCTCTCATCTATGTGCAAGTTTTTATATACATAATACACTTTAAAAGCATAGTTAATTTTACTTTACATTCTTTTTGTATCTTTGCATGTAAAAATAAGTGTAATGTCACTTAATTTTAGAAATATGTAAATTTCACAGGCTCAGATAATGAATCAAGTTGGCAGGGACCTGTGGATATCATCTAGTCCTACCCCTCTGCTCAGGATGTAGTCGGTGAGAGTGGGTTGTTCAGGGCCATGGACAGTCAAGCTTTGAATATCACCAGGGGTGGAGACCACAAGATCTCTGGGCAACCTCTTCCGCGTTGGACAACCCTGAGATTAAAAAGGGATTTTTCTTCTGAGTGAAACTTCCTGTTTCAATTTGTGCCCCTTGCCTATTGCCTTTTCATTGTGCATCATTAAGAAGAGCAACTCTATTTACACAGTCTCATCTGATACTGTTACACATTGATAAGAGCTTCTTCTCTTCCCAAGGCTAAACAGTCCCAGCTCTCTCAGCCTTTATGGGTATGTCAGATGCTCCAGTCCCTTAGTCATCTTCATGGCATTTTGCTGGACTCTCTCCGTTTTATGTCCATATCTTTCCAGTCCTGGGGAGCCTAGAACTGAACCCACCACTCCAGATGTGTCTCACTAGTGCTGAGCAGAGGGGATGGATTACTTTCCTCAACCTGCCAACAACTCTGTTCATAGTGCAGCCCAGGATGCTGTTTAAATTGAAAAGATGTTTTGTAAATTCCCTATGTCTACATGCCTGCCTGGAATAATTATTTCATTTTCAACTAAATATTCAATGATTAACTGAAGTTACAAATCTATCGTTACATCTACATGCTATATAAGTAATGAAGTAATACTGATCAAGATATACTGAAGACTGTCTGAAACTGAAATATGGAGCTAAATCTGCAAAATTTACTGTCACTGACTTTTTCACTTTAGGTTTTTTAGGTTGGTTTTAAGTGTTAACTTTGGAAAAAAAAAAAAAAAATTCCCCTCAGGTTTCCAAATCAAAATTTGTATCGTCTAAATAAGGCTTCTGTGCTGTAAACATGCTATACTGATGGGCTGATATTGATGGGGATGGGTTCTACAAGTATTTTAGCAGTCCATGTCTTTTTTTTCCCTTGTTTGCTGTCCTGGGTCGCTCTCTCCGATATTCAGTCTCAGGTTCATTCTTTAATTCGGTGATGATGCTGATAGGAATATGTATTCAAAGCTTTGTTTGTAGTGAGTAGTTCATAACAAAAATTGGAATCTGAAGTGCAAACATAGTCGTATGTGTTGCTTGGAAGAAGAATTTAGGACCTGTGAAAGATTTGGGTGAGGTGTGGGCAGATGTTGATTTGACTGTTCTATTTATTTGTGCTCTTTAAAGAACTGGATCAAAAGTGAAATGGTCTCTGGTGCATGTGGAATCTGTACATTTTTCTGCTACACTGTTTTCCAGGAGTTCTCAAATGTGCTATGAAAACAAGGGTTTGGTACGTGCTGTACAGTAGTGCAGTTTTTGAGTAATTGCTGACTTTATTTTTTAATTTCCTTCCCTGACAGCATAATTAATGGATTTGCCTTACCATTAAAAGAAGAGCACAAAATATTCTTATTGAAGGTTTTGTTACCACTGCACAAAGTGAAATCACTCAGTGTTTACCATCCACAGGTAAGTTTTGTCTGGTGCTATTCTTAATAACATAAAAAGTGCAAAGGTCTGCTATGATTGACACCTTCTGTTCTAACCTACCTGAGATGGATTGGTCTTTCTGTTCCCCTTACTTCATAAACTAATTCTTCTACACCTTCTACTGACTTGCATTCATATCAGCAAGTAGTAGACATAGGGTTGCCTGTCTTCTATGACATATCTTACTGAATGAAATAAGACACTTCAAATGAATTGTGTGAAACACCAAAGTCAAGTCAAAAATTCACATTGAAACAACAGCAGATATTCAGAAAGATTGCACTGACAAATCCAGATATATGTGATGAAAGCTAATTTCTATAATCAATTTAAATTTACTATAGATAGCGTTCTCCATTATTCTAAAGTAATCTTTGTACATTCCTCAGATTACCTGGGCGGATTCCTTGGTAGTAGTCATCAAAAACAAGAAAGGAATTGGGCTAACCAGCTTAACTTCCATAAATGAAAAAACATTAGAAAAAACATTTAAGCTGTTTGAGATGTGCAGTGATACTCCCATTAAATTAAAATTAATTTATAATAAAAATTTAATAATTTTATTTTTTTAATTTAATTAAAAATTTAATAATTTATTATTTTATAATAAAAATTAATTTATAATAAAAAATTAAAATTTTAATTTGGGATTGTTGGCGAGTGCAAGGGATGTAATAGTTGACTGTCTAGGCACAAAGTATCATGCTTAGAACTGAAGTTGGTAAACGCTAATTCAATCTAATCTTGCATCTGCTTGAAATTAATACACGTAGTTATTACTAGTTCACTTTCTCATAGCAAATCTTAAGATTTACAACTGTTCTGTGCTTTTTTGACTAACTTAGGTGAGTTAGTTTTTGACTAACTTAGGCTATTCCACATGTGTGTGGACTTTATGAAGATAGATTTGCTTTCTCAGTTTCGTAGTCTATTCCTTCGTGTTCATTTCCAAGAGATCTGTAAACTTTTTCTTCATAACAAAGATGAAATCTCAAATAGAACAGTAATTTGTGGATTGATTTCATCACCAAAAATAGGTGCAAATTCCCATTCCCATGCAAGAATCTCATTTGGAGATGATTTGGAAAGTGACTGTTTCCCTACGGGTAACAAGAGGAGAGGTTTTTAACCTTCCTTCTTGGCAAACCAAAGGAGGCACCAGCAGATACGCAGGCTATTGCCTCTCCAACAGGAGCTGATTCAGCCTTTGCAGTGCTGGCTTCTGACTATTTGCCTCAGGGAAGTTCTGGAGTTCATTGTATTAAAGTGAGCAATTACGTTTATATGAAGGAGAACTTCTAGGACATGGATTTCTCATTTGCTTTAGAATTAAGTTTCTTTAATTAAAACCAGCAAAGCAAAAACTATGTAAAAACAAGCAGGGCATTTGAGCAAAGATGTAGTAGATGTGAGTAAACAGTGTGATCCTTTGTCCAAACATCTGTTTTCATGTTGATTTCATACTGTTTAATAGTGTATCTTTATCAGAGGATAGAATCATTTAGCAGTGAGGGCTTCTTCCCCAGATTTGTAACTGCTTGTTTGTAGTCTCTTCTCCGCTTTTGCTATCTTCTCTTTGTGTATTAAAAATCACTTCAGTATCCTAATTCATATTAGAAAGAATCGGTCTTACTAACCCTATCTTTTTGTATCTCCTTGTTTTCTGGTAACAATTTATCAATTCTGATCACTGATCCACTGTATAATGAGAGAAGAGTAAATATGGTTAATTTCTGTTCAAGCCTTTCTACCCCTCTTGTGAATTCTGGCTTTCTCAAGAGACAGTATACAGGTCTTTCAACAGTTGAAAGTTTGTTTCTGTTACAACCCAGAAGATGAGTACAGACTTGAGATAGCTGGGGAAAAATTGTTAAAGCATATGTACTCTTTTGTTGTTTTTTAAATTGTCTGCCAAATAACCTTGTAAAATTACAGAAAAACTGTTGTTTTTATCTGGATTCAGTAGTGTTCTCCAGTTATACTACTGATTTCAAAGTGTGTTCAGTTTCACAAGTGTTAATAAAATATTCTCTTTTATTTTAGCTGGCGTACTGTGTAGTTCAGTTTTTGGAAAAGGACAGCACACTTACAGAACCAGTAAGTTTATCTTGCTATTATGTTTTTAGAATATTAATATCTCTTTCATCTGTAGACTGCTTAAAGAGGTTTTAGGAACAAAGTGTTGATAGGTGATTGTTTTTAATCAGAAGAGTCAAATATTTAATCATTTTGATTTATCAAGTTGATTTTTTTTTCTCAGAAACCGTTTGGAATGCTCAAAATGAATTAATGCAACTTGAAAATTGTATCTTTTAGCAAACAGAAGAGATTATATTGTGCTTATTTTGTTCTGGCTGACTGGATCTGAGACAGTTGATGCAGAAGCAGTTTAGTCAGATGCTTGCTTGCCTGAACTGTGCTGTGTTGAGAAGCTGATGATATGCTAGAGCACAGATTTCTGGCACACAGCTACGTACTGATGCAAGGCTTTTGAGTCAGATCCTGACTTTTGAATCAAATACCAACTTGGACATAAACAAAAACAGATTTTGGTCTGGCTGCACATAGCTGAACAGATGAATACTCACTGTCCTACATAGTATATAGTGTTTTGCATCACTAAGCCAACACATTTAATCACTAAGTTGCAATCTGTAAACGATTGCTAATAACAAAAGTGATTTAGAATTAGATTATAACTGTTTCCATTGTAAAATGAAACTGAATCTTAAAGCAGTGTGCAACTGAGCAAGAATTCTCTTCTTCTTGGAGCTTCTAGTCTTTAAAATACCACATCTTGTACATTCTGACATTTGTGCCATATGAGATCTTGAAATCTTACCTTTCTTCCAAATATCAACCGGGATGTTACATATTACATAATTGGAACGGGCTGCCCAGGGAGGTGGTGGAGTCAGCATCCCTGGAGATCTTTAAAAGACGTTTAGATGTAGAGCTTAGCGATATGGTTTAGTGGAGTACTTAGTGTTAGGTCGGAGGTTGGACTCGATGATCTTGAGGTCTCTTCCAACCTAGAAATCTGTGATACTGTGATATTTCCTAGTACGAATTTGAACTAATACAAATCCAAGTTCTTTTTCCTTTTTTATCCCAAGTTAGTACATAACACTTACAACATTTTTTAATCACAGTGAGTAATGCATGTGCTAAGTTCCCTTTCCAAAATTCCGCTCATTACAAAATAAAAGCCTTTGTTTCCCCTCGTAATTGTCAGATAAGACATTTTTACATCTTATTTAATAAAATCTGCATAAATTTCCCAAGGCTTCATTAATGACATAGTATCTACTCCAACAATTAAATGGATACATACAGTAAACATACGCTGATTTCTCATTGAGGTATTATTTCATTGATTGTGTTAAATTTTACTTGTAGTTTTTAACCTTAAAAAAATCTGGCCTTTTGTAAAAGTATCATCCATTTCAGAAAATAAAGAATGCTCTTTTTTTCTAAATAAGAGTTTGGTGTCTTAAGACAAAGGCTAATGGATTGTTGTAACTTAAACTACATCAAAGTTGTATAGAAGCTTTTTAGGAGAGAGTTGTTGGGGGTTTTGCTTGTGTGTTTTTTTCCAAGAATTCTGTGCCTTTTTTCTTCAGTTCTACATCTAGAACTAGACAAACACTGTCATATTTTTGTTCTTTATGTGACTTTTTAGGTTGCTTTATGTACAGTGAGCAGTGAGTAAGAATTTAATTTCAAACAGTCTGTGATGTGGTTTTGTCTCCACAAGAGTATATTGCATCATGAAGATAAAAGTACTTCCATTGCGTTTCTTATTCCCAGAGTATTATTTTTAAAATATGGGATGCTTTACTTAGTATTAATCAGACAAGCTAAGAACAATCATAAGCTATACAGTTTTCAAAAAATCTGTTGAAATAGTTAAATTGTATTGATTTAAAAAGAGGTACAATACAAGATTTTAATAGTGCAGTTGCCAGATGAAAGTTAAATTTCAGAGAAAAAGATACTGAAATACAAAGTTTCCTGCATACTCATAGAAAGTAACTCAGAATGCAGAACGAGGGAAAGAATTGGTTTGCATTGGTTTAGTTTATCAAAACAACACTAGTTAAAATTACTGTCTGAGATAGGAATGCAAATGTCCTGACCCTCCAGTGACTTAGAGTCCTAAGCCCTGTTTTTTTAGTCTTTAACCACAAAACAAAAGCATTTACAAACTTGTGCTTTCAAGAACATACTAATTTCTTATAAAAAATCTAAAGTGGAGCGATATGTCAATCATTTTGAAATATTATTTGAAAAGTCTTATTTGAATATTACTAATAGCACAGTATTCATTATGCCTTCAGTATAATTTTGCATATTTTTGAAGTTACTTAATAAATGATGATGTAATTGATAACTCCATTAATAAGTACAATGTCTAAATATATTAACTTCTAAGCTGATATCACTCTTCAGGCTTAAGTTCTTCAACGTACATATTCAATAGATGAAACTTTGGTTTTCAATTCAGAGGCCTTACCCATGGATGCGTAGATTCTTTCTGAATACTTGTGATCCCTCTGAGAGACTGCTTCCTTTTCTGTATCACATTTTATGGATCCCCTTAAGACTGTGACTATAGTAATGTAGTCAATTAAATAAAACTTAATGTGTAACAGTAATCTGCCTGGAGTAGTCAGTCACCTGTCAGTCTGGGTATTTATCGTCTTTCCTGAAAATATAGTGATAGAGCTTAATTTCTTGAGCCTTGAAGTGTTCCTCCAAGAAATAAGAGCTTGAAAACTGCTGTCACTTAAGTGGCAGATATTTTTCCCATCATATAGCAGCAAATTTGCACTTTGAGTTGATGGTCACGTTAAGATAGATGTCAGGTTACTTCCTCTAGTCTTCTGATTGGAGAAGTTTTTTAACGGTATAACTGTCTTCTAAGAAAATGTTTTTAGCCTTACCAGCTGTTATTTCTGTGACTGAGCCACATCTGATTGCTACTGTCATGTGGGACAAGAAATTTGAGGGTTTTGTTCTGTTTAAAACATTGCACTTCTTAATGACATGAGATTCAGTACAAGGCAAAGCCAAGTTCTTATGAAAGCTATGTTCACTTTGCTTCTACAGGTTGTAATGGCACTGCTGAAATACTGGCCAAAGACTCACAGTCCAAAAGAAGTCATGTTTTTAAATGAACTAGAAGAAATTTTAGATGTTATTGAACCATCTGAATTTGTAAAAGTTATGGAGCCTCTCTTCAGACAGCTAGCCAAATGTGTGTCCAGTCCGCACTTTCAGGTCTGTACTTCCTGAATGTACAATCCGATGAGAATTTTTATAGAGTGAACTTGGTATTATTTGCTGCTGTTCACCATACTTAATTTTATTTCTTGCAAAAAGTCTTCAATTCTGGCAAAAATGGGGTATCCAAATTTTAGCATTATTTCTTTCCAAGAGCATAATACATGAGTTCATATTGGCTAATTCACTTAAGCTCTTCTGTTAGGCATACCACTTTTAAAAGCATCTTTCAGAAGCACCTGAACCTTTTCAGTACGTACTGTTTGCATTTCACTCTTATGATAAGAGTTCTACAGATACTCTTTCTCTGGGCGAGAAAAAAGTCTCTGCTTGAATTTTCTGTTGAAGAAAAAGTAGTTTTTCTGTCCTTCCATGAGTAGCTTTCAGTTCATGATACAAAAATCCAAATCTCAGTTGCAATTTTTTTTAACCTTTCAATTATTTTTACCAAATGTTTCCATTATATGCTCTTTAAGGGATTGTCTGAAGAAGTGTTCCTTTTTTCCATGTTGTCTTAGGTGGCAGAGCGAGCATTATACTACTGGAATAATGAGTATATTATGAGTTTAATTAGTGATAATGCAGCAAAGATTTTACCCATCATGTTTCCATCCTTGTACCGGAATTCAAAGACACATTGGAACAAGTAAGAAACATTTGTACGAATAAAATTGTGCCTTCTTTTATGTCTAGTTTAGGCTTGAAAAGTGGTTCAGATCTTATCTTTGAGTTGATAGTTTTAAATGTGCTAAGCTGTTTATTCTATGACATTAAAGTTACTGGGTAAGGAGGAGATTACTGTAGTCAAAATATTAAATATTAAGAAATGAAGAAGAGGATAGCATTTTTTCCTTTTTTAATTAAACTGTTTTAGTACATCTAATCCATGACACTTTTATTAATATAAATTTGGCACTAATCCATAGTTTAGATATTTCTAAAGACAAGCTATGATTTCTGATATCTAACCCCTTTGCTCATTTGCATTTCTTCTAAATTCTAGTGGAATGTGTTGTAGATCAGGAGTTTTATTTTCCTTTACTTTTCTTGTGTGTTTTTTTCCCCTTTTTGTTTACTGTTTTCTTTCTCCATTGACTATTTTAACTTTTTTTCCCCACAATAACATAGTACTTACACATGAAAACAGTCCTGGTCAGCTCCTTCCTGCAGCTGTTCCATTGTGAAGGGCCTCTTTGTTTGAGCGGTTGTGCAACTGCTGGGATGGTAAAAGTATCACAGCCTGGTGCTGGCCGTGAACTGAGGACTGATGAGGGGTCGGCCAAAAATACCTAATAAATCTGCCACTAAACATAGGAAAAGAAATGGAAGATAAAGTGATGTTAAAGTGATTGATTACTGTCGCTGGTTTTAAGCAGTAACAAATAATGTACTTATTAATAAACTGTGATTCAGTGATGCAATTCTACATAGTCAATATGGATTGTCAGTTATTTTTCTGGCTTTCAAGGCCATGCAGTCATTTTGTTCTGAGCAAAGTCATGCTACCCCGTACAGCTGCACTCTCACTTGCGACTCACATGCATGATACAAAGTAATCACTTAACTGATTGCTTCTTTCTTTGGTTGTAATAATCAGTAAGAGATTAGACTAGAATTGCAAATTACGCTGTAGAAGTAAGTGCTTCATAAGTCACATGGGGTTTTTTGATTTTTTTTCTGTTGTTTTCCACATCACTTTTCTAACACTTTTCCAAAGAGTCCTGGCAAAATTGTGTTGAAGTAAGTGCTGTTGCTGTGTGGCAGTTTTCAAAATGAATGGTGTCTTTTCTAGGCCCCTTGTAGTTCCTTTGATTTGTCAGTTCCCAGTAAGTTACTTGTATCAATAACTTTAACACCATCTTGCATTTTCTCTAATAACTCTAGCTTGGTTAGTGTCAGCTACTAAATTTCAAACCTAGTCCTCTGATACACATAGTATTAAAAATTAAGTTAAAGCTTCAAAAGTATATGTGACTAGTACCATAGAGTAAGTAAACTGGTAATTTTAGCACTCATGTTAGCCCTTCTGAGGGTGGACTGAAACTTCCATTAACTAGTGTTGTTTCCATTTTTTTCTGAAATGATGTAATTTTCCAGTTATGTAGGCTATTGGCCTCTGTTGACCAGGAAAAAATAGATTTCAAAGTTTAAAGTACTCTGAGTTTCAACCAGAAGTTTTACTTATAGGACAATACATGGCTTGATATACAATGCTCTGAAACTCTTCATGGAGATGAACCAAAAACTGTTCGATGACTGCACACAGCAATTTAAAGCAGAAAAACTGAAGTAAGTTTTTATGTTAGTGTGTCTGTCTGTTCTTGAATAATTTGTTCAGAGTGCTTTAGCTCTGAAAAACTACTGTCTCTCTACTGGGAAGTTGTGCCCATTTGATTACAGTACAAGTCTCAAAATTCACTTGGTGAAATTTCTCATATATGAACTCTTTAAAATCTTCAGAATAGGGTGCTTCATGTAGTCTTTGCTGCAGATCACCATCTTCCTGATGAAAAGTAATTTTTGGAGAAAGATGCTGCTAATCGCGGAGCCCAGCGTAAAAGATCTCTTGAACAGCTTAGTTTACATCCTGTGTTTATTTTAGCATGCTTTATTTACCCAGTGTTGTTTTCTCTCATGTTGCCACTTGGTTCTTCCCAAAACACTTTTTGTGTGTTTTCAGCATTGCATTGTGTGCGCACATGTGCATGTTTTCCTTGAAATTCTCCAAGACAAAGTTGTCACTTTTTTGTAATACATTATTTGCCAGAAGAATCCTGATGAGTTTAGTACATTCCTGCATAGGCCAGTGAAACAGCAGGGAATTGGAAGCTAGAACACTTCTGGTTTATGCCCAAAAATGTGGCTAAATCTTATGATAATAATGTCACTTATCTTCTGTTCCTCTTTTTCCCGTTAGACATAATTTCGAGACCCAGAAATCAAATGTATTAATCATATGGTGCTTATTTTAGAAACTGGGGAGCATAGTTAGAAAGGCAGTATTGAAAATACATCAATTTGAATTCCATTTTTAATTTCAAAGTGACCAAGGATTCCCTTAAGTAATGTTTCAAATTATACACCTATATTAAAACAATATACTGGAAGCAATATGAATTTCTAATGTGGATGAATTTGCCCAAATTTTGAAGGCAGTTATAACAATTTCAGTAGAAATAAGCTTGTAGTATAGCATAAATTTTTAAGATACATATCATAATGTGAAAATTTCTTTTTTGTTTTTAAAAGAACAAAGACTATACATCTCTCTCTTCCCTTATAGCGAATAAGTAGAACCCATTTTAAATTAGAAAGCAGTCTATTCTCCTTTGTTCTCTTTGTTTTATGCCTATTGGCTTTTTTGGTTGTTTTGGGGAGTTTTTTTGTTGTTGTTGGTTGGTGGTTGTTTGGTTGTGTTGGGCTTTTTGTGGTGTTTCATTTGAATGTGAACTAAGGCAGGCAGAGTACTAAGGGTTACATCAAAGCAAAATAAAATCCCTCTCCGCACCACAGCTTAGATGGGGTGGGTGTCCTTCTACCCCACTCCAAACCTAGCTTAATGAAAAGTTGGAGACAAATTGTGTGTAGACTTGTTTTTAAGTATGGATCATCTGCTCAGTGTTTTGAAGTCTGAAAGCCTTTTTCAAGCACTCTTGAGCTAGAAGCCCTTTTAAACTCTGCCACCTTGCAAACGTGTTTGTTCTAGTCTGTGCATGAAGTTGATTATCTATTAGAATGGGGAAAAACAATTTTTAAAATTTAAGTTACATCAGGCATAAATCACAGAATCATAGAATATCCCGAGTTGGAAGGGACCCCTATGGATCATCGAGTCCAACTCCTGAATAAAGAATCAAACCTTTTCGCTTCTTTTTAGTGTTCAATACAAAATATCTCTGGGTGTTTTATTTCAAATTATTACCTGAAGAAGTTGGGCTGACAATAAGAATCCCTGCCCTTTATATATTAAAAAGTTTTTTTTAAAAAAAAAATCGAAACTTTTGAGTTGTAACCATTTAAACACAGTCACAAAAGACTAACTGGTATCAGTCGGTTTGTTGCTTTCATAAGTGCATTGGTGTTCTTGTTTTTGTTTCCTTTTAATGTTGTTTTTAAATCATGGGGTATTGATACAATGCAAATTGTCCTGTCAACAGTAAGTGGTGTTTTGGGTGGTAAGCTGGAACAAGCATAGACAAATAATTTGTTCTGGTGAAATTTTTCATACTTAAGAAAATGTACACAAGTTGTGATACAAGATTCACCAAGCTTCTTTTGCTATTTTTGCTTTTAAACTTTTCTTTCAGAGAGAAGCTAAAATTGAAGGAACGGGAAGAAGCATGGGTTAAAATAGAAAATCTAGCCAAATCAAATCCCCAGGTATTTAGAAAAGATTAACATAACATGTTCATGTTTAAATACTTTAGTTTTGTTAAATATCAGTGGGGGAAACAGGTCTGACTGATCATGGAAATAAAGCAATTTCACTAATTGTATTATGAAAGATATACAATAAAAGTACTTTTAAAATTTGTAACCTTTCTCTTGTGCAAGTAATTATTTAAAAAGAACAAAAAAGGTTTCTGAAAAATATGATGTGAAGTACTTTTTCCTTTTCTTATAATAGGAGATATACTGTATTGCGGTTTGAAAAGTTATTGTGCAAAATTATGGAAAATATAGAGATGCCATAAGTGGTTTCTCTTGAAAAGCTGTTTTGCAAACAATATATTACAAAAGAGATCTTTCTGCAAACTGTGAGTTATGACTGGTCAGTTTTCCTCTGTGTCAAATGGATTAAAGTAATATTGTACATTCTTGTCTGCTGCATTTGTTTTCATATTTGCAATGGGCTGGTCTTCTGATGGACCTGCATGTCAGGTTCTTGCTAAAAAGGAAAATATCCTGTCAGGCACTTGTTGAAGTAACTTGATATTATTGAAACTTTGATAAAGAAAGGTTCCTTTAGACTACTTATTTTGAGATCATGGGATGGTTCAACCTGGATTTCCCCCCCACTTACCCACCCTCCCATTGCTTGGGGAATGCTATTTTTATTTTTTAATGAAAGGTCATTTTTCTTTATCTCAATCATGCTGACTTGCTGCTATGAGGGAAAAGAAAAGTTTCAATTACTTTGCAGCAAGAAACTTACTGTACTGTGTCTTTGCAACTCTGAGTTTAAGTGGTGGAAGATTGAGTAATGGTACTCTATAAATGGAAGCAGGACACTTTATGATCTCAGTGCTATTTTAAAAGAAATTATGGGGTCATCTTTTTTTTCAAGGGAGAAGGAATTTCATAAATGTTTATTTCCTCTTGTGGCATTTCTCGGGGAACAACTACTAGTGTGCTCAAATAAAAAAATGTTCAAATCAATTGGTACCACTATTGACAATAGATCAGTTAAATGAATTTAAAAAGAACTGTGTGTAATGAAAGTAGCAATGATTTTTCAGTGACAGAACGTTCTCTAATCAGATAGTCTATACAAAAGCCCTGGTTGAAGAGTGTTTGATATACACGGTCACTTCCTAAAATAAATGGTGAACTATGCATGTCTGACTAAAGAAGTGGGTAGACTTGTGGTAGTAAAATATGCAGTACTACAGAGTAAAATTGCTTGTCTTCCCAATTAACTTTATAACTCTTATAACTGTTATAACATTTTCTGAAACTGGTAAGCACAACCTGTATACAGTATATTCTGTACAGTAGTCTTGAAGAAAGCTGGTAATTGCAAGCAATTTAAAATATGATTAATTTGAACACAGAATGCTCCACTGAATAAAGAACTGACATAGGTGTATAGGTGCTTCTAGCATACTCTATAATGGATTTTAGCAGTTCCACTTCCCACCCTGAATTTCTATTAATGTTTACTTTTGTCTATTTACTGACAATTCTTGTTCAGAGCTATTCCTTACTCTACATGGCATAAGAATGCATTTTAAGATTTTTAGATCTTGATAACTTGTTAAATCCTTGCTGTCAGTGTCATCTAACATGCATTATATTATGGGTACACTTAGATACTAAAATATTTTTGAAGAAAAATGGTTGAGAAAGTGCCTGTGTGTGTTCATAAATGAGTTTTGGTTTAAAGACCACATCTCATCTGAGTTAAAATAGAATTTAAACTATTGATAAATCATTAAGATTGCAATATTTTGATTTAGTTTACAGCAAACTTTAGATACTATACAATTGTTTTCATAGCTTTTTTAATTCACAAAATACTTGAATGGCTGCTTTATTAAACTTCTCTGTCTTAAGCAAGTATTTCATTTTGAAATTATTTTACATCTGTATTAACCAAATTGGTTTTTTAACAGTATATTTTCTTTACAAATACAAAATTGCACCAGCAAGTTAAATCATTGTGTTTAGGTTGCTACACTGATCATAAATCAGTGACAATGTATTAATAGACAATAGACAACGTATTAATAGGGTTTCGGTTGCCAGAATAGAAAATCAATACTGGCAAAATCTGAATATATTTTAAAATTCAGTCTCAGATGAAGCATAATTTTTGTATTCTGACTGTATTTTTCAACAGGACATTTCTGCCAAAATGAAAGTATTAGAGTTCCATTTTTCTCCATCTTTCATGTGCACTTGGGAGGAAATTTATTACTTGGTACCTAGAAACATAAGATAAGCTAATCTCAATTATAACATTCAGGTGCTCTAAATCACTCTTAGTGTGTAGGTATTACTACTAAGAATGATAATTTTAACACTTTGCATTTTATTAGTACCCAACATATAGTGACACGAGTTTGATGAACAGTCCTGTTGCAATGGAAACAGATGGGCCTTTAATTGAAGATTTGCAGATGCTGAAAAAGACAGTGAAAGAAGAGGCTTGTCAGGTAAAACTATGTGAAAATAATAAAGCACTCATTACAAATTGAATTAGTAAATTATAAATCTGGCAGAGTTGCTCTTAATTTTATTTACTTTGTTAATCCTATAAATGAATTTGAGTTACATTTTCATCTCTTACTGTTGTCTCCTAAAGTAATAAACTTCATTAGAGCTGCAACTTTAAAGGGATACTGTAGCAGCAAAGAATATATTATTATATACAGTTATGCTTGTGGGTCTGCTGTATGGGTCTCTTTAGATAGTTCTGCAAAGGTTTTGTTTCCTTTCAACTTAGAAATAGCTGTCTGAGTCATGACAGAAACAAAGGCTATGCTTTAAGGATAATTAAAAATATGGCTAAAATCCAGTGTTCTATTCTCTACATACCAGTTTTGTTTATTAAAAAACATTTAAAATAGTCAGATTCTAATGATGACATTTCTTTTGTCTGTTATTCAGAGCCTTCTTTTTGGCTAAAGCTACTATATCCTGACAAAATTTATGAAGTGTCCGCCATTAAACTTGTCTTGCTTACATGTAGGCTGTTTTCCTCAATCCACCATCTGTCATGTTCCATTACCTAGTAAAAGGCAGAGTCTCAAGGCCATTCCAACCTTTTTGTCTTTGGCTAATGCTTAGTGATCTTAAGGATTTTTTTATATTCAGTTAAATGGAACAAGAGTCCTGACATTAAAACTAGACATTTGGAGAACTATTTGAACTAGGAGCTAATGGAAGATGGTAACAGGGAGCACTGCAATATCACTAAGATGTCTGGTAGAATGTCAGTAATATGAATACCTCTATATCCAGCAATTTTTGAGACCAGAGAAGTGATCTCAATGAGTGGTTGAGATAGGAGATAAGTTCTGTTAATTTAAACAAAAGAATCAGACAAGGAATTTAATGAAAATAAACATATGGTGAGCATAACATTCCACATTAATTTTGTAGAATTCATTAAATAATTAAAATTATATTTCTGCATTATTGTATTTTATGTATTATAAGAAATATGTCATTTCGCATCCAGTAGGTTGAAGTTAAAAAATATATATGTATGTATGCCCCAAAGTTATGCTCTGTGATGGCTGGCTTTTAAATAGTCACTTCTGGAGTGGATTGCAGTGAAGCTAATGGAAAAGAAACAAATTGTAAAAATAAATAAAATTCCAAAACTTAGTTTAGAACTGTTGAAGCGTTCTTTAACCGTCACTCCAGGTGCATGCTTCCTGCTTTTCTCTGTTCAGAAAGTGTGCAAGAGGTAAATGAGATTTTTCAAAGATAAAGATCCTGTCTTAGCAGAGCTAATGGGATGTTTTGAAGCAGGAGTTACTATTAACAGAAACTTAGAGATATCTCTGAGAAGTATAAAGCAAGAGGATTGGTAAGTAGCTTGCTAGAGAGGAAAAACATTGATTAAGGTTTAGGGTACTGTAGATAGCAGGCTAAATGCAGGTAGGATTCTTAAATTTCTGAGTGGACACTGTAGAGAGAACTACGTATCCCTTGCTAAGTACTATCAGAAATTGATGTTAAAACAATCTACAACAGTTACCAGTTTAAAAAAAAATTAAGTCAAAAGCAAAACCTAGTGTTCTTAAAACCAAACTTGAGAAGTGAGAACTATGTCAAGTTCTATACGGTTTCAGTGAAAGTAAGGCTTTGTTGGAGGTTCGGAATGTAGCAGAGTGTCAGTATTGAAGAGGTGCTGCTAGAATGGCTGAGGACAGTAGAACAGCTTTTCTTCTGTACTGGACTCTGGCAAAGCTGAATTTGGCCACCATGTATTACTAACTTTGTGAACATGCTAGTGAAACAAAGGCAAAGTAAAAGCTGCTCAGTTTTTATATGGGCCTTTTTTTTTATATTTGAGTCCTATTATAGGGCTGTTGGGGAACAATGGAAGAAAAAAAGAGTGAGAATAAATGGTTGCTTTTCTGTGTGAGAAGAACCAAACAGCAGCATGCCAGATTTATCATGTAACGTTCACTGTACCTGAGAAAGAGGGTGAGAAATGTGAGGTGACACCACTTACAGATTGCAGTTGTGTGGGTTAAATGAAATTGTACAGGGTGAGAAAGTGCAGACCTAACTGAGCTCGTATGTATGGGGCAGCGTAACAGATAGGAAAGGGAGGGCATGCAGGGGGATGAGAATATCTGCAGAAAATCAGTCACCCTTCTCAGTCATCTTACTAGGTTTGTGTTCATGCAGACAACTCAGAAGACTTTGAGGATAATTTGTTAAAGAACATCAATTAACATCAGTGATCTAACAGCTGAATTAGGGTAGATGAGAAGGACATGAGGACTGTATGAAGGCATCATTATTTAATGATACTTTGACAGGAATATTGTCTGGTTTTGACAGAGCATCAGTACTCTAACACAGGAGAACCTTAATTTTTCAGATATGTGAATGGTGCAAGCATGAAAGAAACTAAGATCATTTATCTAGGATGTAAAGAAACACAAAATGAAAGATGTTAAAAGGAGAGGTTTTTTTATTTTAAGGAAGGTTATAATCAAGGGACAATCATGGTAGTAGCATCATAAATGCTAGCAGCTCTCCTTTCTTTTTTTAATGTTATTTTCTTCTTAGTAAGAAGAAATTGTTTTTCTTTGACTTGAGACTGGATAGCTGGTGGAATAAACAGGAGACAGTAAAAACTTTTTTCCTTATTTTATTTCAGTCCCTGAAAGGAAACTGAACATACTGATATGGAAGAAATATTTTAAAGTAATTGTTCAGTAATTAATATTTTTGGTTAACTTTGTTCCATTTTGATTTCAGGCACAGAAAGATCAGAAAAAAGATCGTCCTCTTGTGCGACGCAAGTCAGAACTGCCTCAGGATATCTATACCATGAAAGCCTTGGAATCACATTGCAGAGCTGATGAATTAATATCACATGATGGGCATTAAACTATTCACAGTGAAATATTATTTTGAAGGAAAAGTTGTTTTGTTTTTTGTTTTTTTTTTTTTTTTCTGGACTCAGTTCTACAGTAGAACTTACTTTTTTGTGCCATACCAATCAGTTACACACAAAGTCAAAGCTTTCTTCAACCCAGTTCTGTAGGCAATAACTTAATAGAGTATGCAGCTCAAGATTAGTAGTTCAAACAATGGTAAATTACCCAATTCCAAATGCAGAATGTCGGGTTGACTATAATCAAGTGGACACAATTTCCTGGAGGTGTTATCATAGTACCAGCTAGCTGATAACGTAGTTTTTTATCTTCATATTTGAGAAGAGCATTCTATAAACTATTTCCACCTAAAGAAATGAATGACCAATAGTTGGTACTAATGATAAATGTGTATTTTCAAAAGCAAAATTATTTCAAATTTAATAATTAAACTTTTTGTAGGATTTCTCAACTTTATAGTTGTTTCCACGTTATTGCTGTCTTGTAATATACCAGCAGTTTTGAAAATACACAATTATTCTTTCATACTTTAAAACATGGCTTACAAACTGGTAACTTTCATGACAATCCTCAATCATGATTCCTTTATAAGAATTATGTAAATTTTTTTCTCCTTTACTTAGGACAAAGATATAGATCTATATATTCCATGTCCTAATACTTTATGTATATTTAAAGCCATATTTTCCAGTCTCTAGTATATAATACGGCACCAGTATTTGAGATGTGAACTGGTAGAATAATTTTTCCTAAAATGAAAATTTTGTTTATGATGACTGGGAATAAACTGAATATAAAATTTCATTTTAATTTTTTTCAAGTCAATAAAATACTTTTTCACTGTTTTCTCCCTTATCTGAGCTTTTAATACTCAGCATTTTTCTTGGGCTCTAGGAGTTCAGTATTCCATGGCAGATATTGTGTGTCATTTCAGCTGCATCAGTTTTTATCTGAAAGATGAACATAGCCTTTCAGGAAACAAAACATTACAAGCTTGTGTAATTAAGTAAAATGAGGAAAAGAACAGACCCTTGAATTCCATTCTGCTTCTTTTTTAAGAGTCTAAGAGCTGAGGGGATAGTGACCATACTTTTACCGTGAAAATATTTTTTTGTTGTAGTTGTAAAGAGCATATTTGCTGCAAATACACCTCACAAGTGAACTGAAAATGCATCTGAATTGCTGATGATCTTCAAATGCTGCTATATATTCCACAAGATTACTTGCATGTAATGAGCTTTTTGTTGTAGATGGAAAAGCACGGGAGGAAAATCTTTTAAAATATAGTGCTTTGTCTTCAATATTTGATTTCTCTCAGGGTGGCCAGTATTTTGACTTACTTATCCTGCTTACAAGCTGTTTGAAATGTGTTCTGCTATTCTAAGTGGGTGGTTAGTTTCTTTTGTCTCTGGCAGTAACATGATATAACTATGTTTAATGTCTTGATGCATAAAGAGATAAAAACGTGGCTTCTTTAAAAATAGTTTTGTTTTATTTTTTAAGGAAGTATAACGTCTCCTGCATCCATGAAAATATTGCGCAAAGCAGACATTCATAGTAACCTTGTGCAGATGTAGTGCCTGCTGTTTGTTGGTTGCATTTAACATACAATTTCCAATATTTGTTACATTGTCTATTGGAAGAAAATTGTTGGTGGTAAACATTGGCTTACAACAACTAAATTTAAAGACCAACCCAACCTTTAAGTGGAACGTCCACTGCGTCTGAAAACATTTCCTGTAAAACTTGAAAAAGAATATGCTTTACCATTAGGATAAACTATATTAAAAGAAGTTTAAAGATGCCTTCTCCTTTTGAGGGAAAAAGGGTGCTTTTTTAATTGTGTAAAGCAATGTCTATGTATTTTGATATACCATTGTTTGAACTTCCATCTTTAGCTGGTAGATTATCAGTTACCTTTGATTTTGGGTGTTCAGTATGTTTGTGCAAGAGGTTGCTGAAAGGAATTATTCTTATGTTACCCAAGGGAAAAAGAAAATGTATATCAATGTTTGATTGATTGTGTGATGCTCAACCTATAAGAACATCTTTCACTGTCTAGATTTAATTTCTGTTCTTTATTGAAGATAAACACTCACCAAAAAGGGAAATGTTTAGAGACTTAAATTTCACCATAAATTTGTATTTGAAGTTTGGGCCACTGGACATTTGTTTAGGCATATTCCAAATCTATTACCACTAATGGTTTAGGATGTTTATTATCAATATTTATATACTTATAACCCTTTACTAAACAATTCTAAAACTAATACGTGCAAAATAAAAAGTAGAATTTTGGTGACTGTTGTTCTTCATAAAGTTCTGTGTTTGACACCTTTTCCTGTTCTCCAAAATTACACCTGTACATCAGGAATGTCAAAAGTAATATTACAAGTGTCTTTTTAGTGTGGCTTTAGTATGGCTTCATTTTAATATTGTACATACATTGTACCTTGTTTTATGGTAATAAGTAATAAAAATGTAGACTTCATATTTTGTACAGAATCGTCCTATGTACAGAATAAAAAGTTCCTAGAAACAGCAAAAATAGGTAAGTGGAACAATTATTTTTCATTAGACAATTTCTGTAACACTGTTAGTGGAATGTTAAGTTCAAATGTACCTACATATTTTTTAACATTTTGTAATTCAATTTTTTGTTCTGGCATTGTTTCTGAAGAACTTCATACACCTGCCATTTAATATGCTTTTATCTAATTTTAAAACAAAACAACAAAAAAATGGTGTATTATATGGACAAATAAAGAACGTGTGAATTTTACTTGCTCATCATGAGACTAAATTTAGCTCAGGGCCTTGGGGGGGGTGTTCAGATTATCGTAGTTTGCAGAATTAGCTATGTGAATTAAAGAATAAAATAATTTCATAAGTTTCACAAAATACCGTAATCCTGAAAAACAGGAATTTTATGGGAAGATTATTAATAAAGGTATAGGGGCTAATATATATTCAATAGAAAAAGCAAACTTAGCTTCTAGAATAGGTATCAGTACTGAAAAGAACTTGATAAATTTCCAGTCCACAAATATGAAAACATTTTATAGCATAAAATTTTCCCATGTAGCGCTTCTATTGACAGGCTTCAAACAAAGTAGCCATAAAGGATTATGGTGTGGGTAGGTGATGACTGGTCAGATGGCAAGGATGTAAGAAAAGATCTTTTTTCCCCTCTGGAACCCTAAAAGTCTCCAAAAGAACTAAGGTAATGACTCACAGAGAGCTTGACTTTCAAACAAGTAGTTGGGGTGCAGGGGGTTGTTTGTTGGTTGGGGTTTTTTTTTTGTCTTTTTAATATTAATACCTATCTGTTCGGGTTTTTTGCTTGTTAGAATTTTGTTTGGGTAGTTTGGGATGCGGGGATGGGAGTGGAGTTAGTTTTGTTTGTTTCTGGGGGGCTTCCTTTTCCTAGAGGCCCAGGATCAATATCTGACTATTGAGTTAGAAATGTAAGATTCAATCCAAAGAACTCTGCTAATAACCTACTCATTTTGGAGACACCTAAATTCAGTAGCCACCTCCCTGTGAAGTCTTTGTGTGTTTAAAGAAACTGAGTTTTCTGCATGAGCTAAAACTCATCACATGCACTCCCAGGCTTAATCATAAATCAAAACAATAGATACTGAAACAAGTGAGGATTCAGACATTGTTTATAAAATTAGGATCAAGTATCTTTCAAAATACAATAGCGGGTACTGTTTTAAAATAGCGGAGGTTGTGACTTTTTTTTCCTATATAAATACACTTGAGTTGTGATCATGTTCAGGAAGTGGGAGAGGGGGAACTAACCATTTTTGTCTATGGGAATTAAACTCCGGGGCTTTGACCAACAACTTTTTTTTTTTGACATTGCTAGCTTGATAAGGCTTTTTAGAAGCAGAAAGGTAGGTGCAAGTGTGGCACAGATACACTTGTGTTTGGAGGCTTGTTTTACTTTCTGAAAACTGTTCTAGTACCTTGGAAAGAGTACTTCCAGGATTCCAGTTTATGGGGAGGGTTGGTTTGGATCCTGCTATGGACCATCCGCCTGAAAGTGGAGCATTTTTGCTCCTAGAATCTTATCCTTCCTGTGCATAATAATTGTGGAGGATCAAACTGCATATAGCTAATTAAGAAATGCCATTCTAATTACCATATCCCTGTCTCCCTGGATTATAGTTTATTTTAAATGATGAGACTTGGCTTGAACTGCCTTTACCTTATGAAATAAAACTTTGATGTAGTTAAATACTGTGTGTGAAAAATTTCCCAAGGGGGAATTTACTGTGGAGCTAAGGAAGATGATGCATTATTCCTTCATCACATAATTGAAGAGCAGCATGACTGCAGCTGCCTTTCCGTGAACTGATTCATATTGGGACTGTATGCACAAAATGTGAAGTTTCAGAGGCTTCCACCGTAGGAGGATTTTGAGGGGAAAAGGCTTCCACTGTTTTGATATAAAGAGGAGAGAACATTCACATAATTTGCTTCAAGTTATATTAGACATTTTTGTGGACCAGAAAAACGCAGGAGTGTTCATGCCGGTGTGAAGGTCTTGCCATAGTAATAGATTATGTTTTTTTTCTAGTACCCTGCCTGGAGAAGTCTTTCTTTGTGTTTTGATACTAAGATGAATATCCAAGAAAAAGATATTCATAGTCAACTCGAAGTAGATCAAGGGAAATGATTTTTCACTCTGATTGAGCCTATTCTTCCCATAGATTTTAATTGAACCTGAGAACCTGTGCAAAAAAAAAAGTTTATCTTTGTTTTGATTTCCTTTAATTTATGGTGTCTTCCTACCACCTCCTTTGGCACAGCAGGTGAGGATTAAGTGAATAAAGGAATACAAAGTGTCTTATCTAAACTGCATTTTAGTTGCAAGTGGTCTAACACTTTGATAACAGAGTCCTAGACTTGTTTTTTATTATAGTCTTGTTACATATAGGATATTTTTTTGTGTTTTTTTAAAGTAATGTACGACTTGCTGGTTTGTTTTCTTTCGTTTTGGTTTTTGACGCTTTCTTTGTGATTCAGCAGTAGTGGATATAATTACCTGGATTCTTATTTTTCATCTTTGTCCTGCTTTTTTTTCCTTATTTCCTTACTTTACTTTCCTTATTCTCATTTTTTCCTGGCAGCAATTTTAGAATAATGCTATTGTATCTTTCTTTGTAAGCTACAAAAAATTTTGTGGTATTTTGGTGCAGCAGATGACAGCTGTTTAGAAGAATGAGCATGCTGACATTTCATAACACATAGCTTCAGCTAACCTGTTAAGAGATGCCAATGTACACTTGAGCTGGGATGTTCAGTTAACCTGTTTTCTAGATGCATGGCCCGAACTGACGCTTACTATATGGAGATGAGTAGTAGATGGTTCTTCTCCCCCTGGGAAGCAGCCAGGCAGGACCTAGCTATGGGTCCTTGGTGGAATTCAGCCTGACAAAGTGCTTTTATATATATATGTTACGTTATATGTTCATATATATAAAATGTAATCCTTTAACATAACTTCTATGTAGAAGAATAATAGGATGTGAACAAACTGGCCTTCAGACAATGAAAATAGGGGCGTGTTGTATTAAATACTTAATAACTCAGTAGCTGTGTTCCTTAAATAGGACATTCAACTGAGTTAAGTATCTACTACTAATTTTTTCATCAAAAATAAAGTTTACCTTTCTAATAAAAAGGGTTTTAGAAGTGAAAATTTAAATGGTTTTGATCAGTTTTTGAGCAGTTTTGGATGGATTACATGTATTAGTTCTGGTGCTTGTGTGTGAAAATTGGTTGATGAAATGATCATTTTCCTTCTAGAGAAGAAAGTTTTGAGATTTGTATTACTTCAGAAATCACTGTTTTTTCCAAGATACACTGGGTTCCTAAACCCCTTAGGAGCGTACTGAGCATATGCGTGTTTTGGGGGGGCTTGAAACAGAAGAGCTGGGGTATGTGGCTGCGCTTTCTGTACACATCTTGAACAGATTCTGAGTGTGAGGGTTTCTGCACATTGTGAGGGCCTCTGTGTCCACCTGGGGAGATGCATGAGGAGAATGAGAGAATTTTGTTTTGTTTGTTTTTTTTGGGGGGGGCGGGGGATATCCCCTTCTCCACCTCCATAGGAACAAGAAGTGGAGTTTTCAGTCTGTGGTCAACCCGTGCCTCCAATGTGCTTTGGGATCTGGGGAGTTGCTCTGGAACTTGACTGCCACCTCCCCTCTCCCACGCATGTTCTCCTTTCGCTTTCTGTTTGCTAAACCAGCAGCAACTGTGAGCCAGCACCAGGCAAGGGAGGAGACTAGACTGGGCAAGGAGGGACAGGATTGTCCATCTTTGTGGCAGTGAGCTGGATTCATCTGATAACTTAGGTCAGGCAAGCATATTCATTGGGTTACAGCAAGCATGTATGTGACAGTGGTAAAGGAAGATTAAGGGTTTTCAAAAATGAAATTCTGAAAAAAAGTCTCCTTCATCAGTGTGTTCATTTGGTATTCTCTGTCCTATGCTTTTGGGAAACTGGCAACAGAATCTGGATTAGTGGTTCAGATATAGGGTCCAGAAGAGGCCCATGAGGATGATCAGTGGGCTGGAGCACCTCTCCTATGAAGAAATGCTGGGAAAGCTGGGGTTAGTTAGTCTAGAGAAGAGAAGGCTCTAGGGAGATCTCATTGGGATTCACAGATTCACAGATTCACAGATTCACAGATTTCTCTAGGTTGGAAGAGACCTCAAGATCATCGAGTCCAACCTCCGACCTAACACTAAGTACTCCACTAAACCATATCCCTAAGCTCTACATCTAAACGTCTTTTAAAGACCTCCAGGGATGGTGACTCCACCACCTCCCTGGGCAGCCCGTTCCAATGCTTAATAACCCTTTCGGTAAAGAAGTACTTCCTAACATCCAACCTAAAACTCCCCTGTCGCAACTTTAGCCCATTCCCCCTCGTCCTGTCACTAGGCACGTGGGAGAATAGACCAACCCCCACCTCTCTACAGCCTCCTTTCAGGTAACTGTAGAGAGCGATGAGGTCGCCCCTGAGCCTCCTCTTCTCCAGGCTGAACAAGCCCAGCTCCCTCAGCCGCACCTCGTAAGACTTGTTCTCTAGACCCCTCACAAGCTTGGTCGCCCTTCTCTGGACTCGCTCGAGCACGTCCATGTCCTTCCTGTAGCGAGGGGCCCAAAACTGAACACAGTACTCGAGGTGCGGCCTCACCAGGAGATCAGGATCTTGCTGTACTTTTAAAAGGGGTCTATGGGGACACGTTATGGGGGAGTGTAGCGATAGGACAAGGGGTAATGGCTTTAATCTAAACCTACCCTCTGAGTATAAAGAAGAAATTCATGAGGGTGGTGAGACACTGGAACAGGTTGCCCAGAGAAGCTGTGGATACCCCATCCCTGGGGGTGTTTAGGGCCAGGTTCATGGGGCCTTGAGAAACCTGATCTAGTGGGTGGCATCCCTGCCTGGGGCAGGAGGGTTGGAACTGGGTCATCTCCAAGCTTCCTTCCACCCCAACCAATTCTATTCTATTTGAACACCTCAGCTTCCAGGTGAACCAGTGGCAGTACAGTGCTGGGCTGGCCCAGGAAGCGTTTTCCCTTCTGTTGTCCTCGCAGCGGCACGCGCGGCCTGCTTTTCCCCTCAGAATAAATAACTCGAACAAAAGAACGCACCGCTCGCTGTGATTCCTGTTAAAGCACAGAGGAGGGAGGGGAAGCAAAGCGGCCGCCGCCCTGCGAAGCCCGACCTCCAGCTCCCCGCTCGCAGCCCGGCCGGCGTCCCAGCGCCCCGCGGGGGCAGCTCGGGGAGCTCCGGGGAGCGGAGCCAGGCAGCTCGGCAGCCTCCTCCGGGGCCCGGAGCCAGCCGCAGCGGAGCCCCGAGCCCTGCCCGGCCCCGGGGCGTGTCGGCCCGCCCGCCCCAGCCTCCCCCGCGGCGGCGAGGCGGCGCTCAGAGCGCGGCGGGCGGTGGCGGAGCGGGCGGAGCGCGGCTGCCTGCCTCCTGCCTCGGCATGTCCGACTCCGGCAGCGGCGGGGGCGGCGGCCCCGGCGGCGAGGAAGGCGGTATGGAGGTGTCGGGCTCGGCCGTGCAGAATGTGGCCGACGTGGCGGTGCTGCAGAAGCACCTGCGCAAGCTGGTGCCGCTGTTGCTGGAGGATGGCGGCGAAGCGCCGGCGGTGCTGGAGGCGGCGCTGGAGGAGAAAGGCGCCGTGGAGCATATGCGCAAGTTCCTCTCCGACCCGCAGGTCCACACCGTGCTGGTGGAGCGCTCCACCCTCAAAGGTGAGCCGAGGGCCCGCGGCCGCCGCGCTCACAAAATGGCGGCGGCGCCCCGCCGGGGGGATGGAGGAGCCGGGGGAGGAAGGGAAGGGCCTGGCGGAGCCCGGCGGCTGACAGGGCGGCGGGGCCTGGCCGTGTTCCTTGCGCTGCGCCCCTTGCTCTCCGACGCCGTGCCGGGGCTGGGGCTGCGATGGGCGCCGCCACAGCGGGCTGGCCTGAGAGAAATGCTTCGTCAGTAGGCCCCGGGCGCCGCTCCTGCGGCCTGCCCTCTGCTCGGGCTCCTTGGTGACACCGGTAACCTGCTGCTGGCAGAGCAAACCGGGCTGGGGGGCTGAATCGGCCCTCAGAAAGTGCCCCTCTGTGGGTAATTAGCAAGACTCCCAGGTTCCTAAAGCCTAGCGGACGCCCTGCACGTCTTTGTTTAGTCAGCGAGGGCTGCTGAGCGTGCTGCTTGTAAACGCTTATCGGAAATCTCGGCAAATGCTACATTAAATACCGCAGCAAAGCTAGCTCTGACGGACGTTTTTGTCGTTTACATGCTCCATTTATTTCAGAAATGACTCTTTATGAAATTTGTCAATGAATCTGCCGCTAAATAGGCGCTCCTTGTTGCAGAATCCAGGCCGATGAACACCAATAACATAGAACTCATTCATAACACGGACATTTACTGTTAAACAAAACCTGCAATCTGTATTTGGCTGCATGCCCACCAATCTGAGCTTGCAAAATTTTAACATTAAATTTCTGGATCTCTACTCCAAGCGTGCTGTTGGTTCAGTCCCTGCAGATGTGCGTCAAATTTTAACGCAGTCATACTTCGCGTTGCGTAGCACGTCAGCAGCCACACTGTAAGATACAGGATGCATCCCTGCAGTTTCTGCACATCAAGGGAAGCTTAGAGAAGGTTCTTCCACTTAAGATGAACTTAAGATGTTGCTTGAAATATCCTGTCTTTGTTATAACTGTTTCCGCTGATTGTCCTCCTTCCCATTCGAAAGTTTGAGACTTCTATTTCGGTAGGGATAACTAGAATTTTCCAGAGAAGAAAAACAATCTTTATGAATTCATGATGCAGCATTTAGCAAGATTTAAAGGAAGTCCACTGAGTGTTAAGAGGCTATGCAAATGATCTCTGAAGTTTTCTTATGTCAGGCTCATGAGGTTGGTAATCTTTAGTTTGGGTTGGAAGTAATGATGCAGTGGTGATCAGTTAGTTTATTTTCACAAATCTGTGATTAAAAGTGTATTGAAACCCTCACTGCGTGTTCTAGAAGCCGAATACTAGTAGATTGTGGGCAGAAGCCATTTCCATCAATATCTTCTGGATTAATAGCAGTTATTTGGCAAAAGTGCATTTCGTGACAGAAGACCCCCACAGACACCCCATCAAACTTAAGAGTATTCAGAATGTGCAGCATCGTACGGAGATCTTGTCGTCCCTGACACTGTTAAAAACTATTTCTGTCAAAATTTGTTCAAGGAATAGATAGTATGAAGCAAATTGTTGATTATGAATACAGCAAAACAGAAGCTGTATTTCTAAGTAGTTAAAACGTTAGGTGATATCATTTGCTACACAGCCTGTTGACAGCTTTCACAAGGGTTCCTGTAGTGTCTGTGATCAGGCTTCTGCTGCTTGGGATCGCAAACATGACAGCCTGAGAGTATGTCTTGTATGAAGTGCCAAATGAAACCAGAGCAGAATGAGAGTCCAGTGCAACGCGTCCAGTCAGGGTGTGTCTCCCAGCAGGGAGTAACCTTCTGCACCGAAATCTCTGCATTGCAGCACAGCTCCCCGCATCCCCAGTAATTACATCATCTGTGATACGTTGGCTCTACTAATGCCCGAGTACTTCCTATGGGTTGTTTGGTTGGTTGTTTTTTTTGTTCTGACTTAATTTCCAAAACACTTTCAAAGAAAATGTCTGAAAAAACGAAGCAGCCTATAAAAGGAAAAAAGTATTTGTTTAATGTTCTCGCTGAATTGTAGTTATCCTGGGAGCGTATCTCTGCAAATAAGTGCATGTTCTGTACTGCAGAAAATTTCATTCTGCTTTATAAGCAGGATGTGGATTATAATTTGCTTGTGATGTTTAATCTTTTTTTATAGCAACCTGGAAAATTTAATGGAGTTGTGCTAGAAAACCAGGGAACCCATCCTGAATTTGAGGGATATTGCAAAGCTAAATTTAACATTGGCTATTTTGTATAAGGTGATGTAGGAATTAAAGGTTAGAAAATTGCCTGGTTGAAGCAGAAGATGTTTGAGAGGGGGTGACAGATGCCTTAGAAATAAAATATTTCTTAACATAGTGTATTTCTTGCAGAGGATGTGGGAGATGAAGGAGAAGAGGAAAAAGAGTTCATTTCCTACAGTATCAGCACTGATATTCATTATGGAATAAAATCAAACAGGTGAGTTAGTAAAATAGATCTTGACATTTTTGCCCAGTAAAAGCAAAACCTACAAAGACTGATAATTAGTATTTACCTCATGCTTTGTGCAGTGTGCTTATTTGGGTGGGGCAGTAGCTTTTCAAGGGGGAGGCTCTGATGAAACAAGGGTGTATCACGAGGCTGAAAGGAATGGACTTTAGAACTAATGGCCTTGAGGTTAAATATACAAAGATACACAAAGGAAATGGGCTTATTTAATCAGTATACTTATAAACATACATACATCTGGGGTTCTGTAATCTTTTGTTATTGTTTAACCATTCCATGTCACTTTCCTCCCTGAAGCTTCTTAAGGCGTGCGCTTCTAACATGCACGTACTGCAGGGTGCTTGTTGACAGCTAAGTTCAGCTGAATACTGAAGTATAAAGATGTATTCATTGGAAGACTTGTTTTCAAGTCTCTCAGAAGCAAGATTATAAAATATGATAATGGAGGTTAGCATTTACCTCCTGTGAATGAAGCTTGCAGTCAGGTTAAAGCTATTCTGTCTCTAAGTTTCAAATGGTAACTCTCTTCTCTGTTCTGCAGCCTGGCGTTCATTAAGCGTACACCAGTGATCGATGCCGACAAACCAGTGTCTTCCCAACTGAGAGTGCTCACTCTCAGTGAAGATTCTCCGTATGAAACATTACACTCTTTCATTAGCAATGCCGTTGCTCCCTTTTTCAAGTCCTATATCAGAGAATCTGGCAAAGCAGACAGGTAATTCAATGTAAATACTGCACTTCTCTGCTGATGAATTGAAGTAGGTGTTGTGCTGGGTCTGGCTGGGATGGAGTTAACTTTCCCTGCAGCAGCCCATACAGTGCTGTGCTCTGCACTTGTAGCTAGAACAGCACTGGTGTGACACCAGTGTTGTGTCTACTGCTGCGCAATACTGGCACCGCATCAGGACTCCCTCCAAACCCTCCCGAGTAAAAACACCACAGTGGCTTTACCATGAATGAAAAAAATCAATCATCATTTACATTTTCATTTACCATCAATGAAAAAAATAAGACAGTGACTCTTCAAGCCAAGTTGTATGTGAAATTGTTTAAGCACACAATTGCATATGAAGCTGCTGCTGACCCTGGGGAAATAATTTAAATGTCTCAAATGTGTCACGTAAGGTTTTTGTTTTGCCTTCTTATATGGAAATGCCTATGCTCTTTCAGGGATGGTGATAAGATGGCTCCTTCAGTTGAGAAGAAGATTGCAGAACTTGAAATGGGCCTCTTGCATCTGCAGCAGAATATTGAGATTCCGGAGATTAGTCTGCCAATTCATGCAACCATTACTAATGTTGCCAAGCAGTGTTATGAACGTGGAGAAAAACCGAAGGTTACAGATTTTGGCGAGAAGGCTGAGGATCCGTTATTCCTCAATCAGCTACAGTCTGGAGTCAATCGCTGGATTAGAGAGATACAAAAGGTAGACAAGACAAGTGCCGGACTATGTGATAGGAACTGCTCTGTAGTACTGTGAAAAATTCCCCCAAGTATCTTCACAGTTTAAGTGGTAAAATATTGCTCCTTGCAGGATACTCTGGAGATCTGAGACCAGTTTTATGAGCCACCAAAGACTCTAGTCTAATTCTAGACTAGACTAAGCCTAGTCTAAATTTAAGAGTCTAGTCTAAATTCTTCTGCAAATCGTTGAGAACTGTTTTGTCTCTACTGGAATAAACAGACTTAAGTAACTTGGCAGTATCCTGGTGAAGGCTGTAACCATTCCTCAAATCTGTTCAGCAGGTTGAGAGAAACAGGACTTGTTTTTTAGTTTTGTTTTGTTATTTCTCCAGGTGCATACACAAACACTTCACAACAGTTGCTCTACTCCTATCTCATAATTTCTTATACTCTTGCCTGTTACTTTTCAGAAGAACTCTGCTGTTCTTCTACTGTCACTCAGGAAGAGCATCTCAGAATTTTTTTCTTCATGGGCACAGTAAGCACCTAGTGCTCCTGAAAAAGCAGTGCCCTTGCTTACTCCAGAGGATAAAACATTTGTTTTCTTGCTTGGCTCATCTGTCATTAATCAAAATACAGATGTTGATCAGGAAAGTGGAGAGGTGGCTTTTTTAGGCCATGCTGAAGATTGTACATGAAGGTCTTAAAAAACAACCTTTAAGACCACTGGAATTAAACCTTGACTCTTGTACTGCGATTCCTATACTTCTCACAGAATGACTGCCAAAATTAACTGCTGTTTGAATATTAGAACCTAGATGTTATGGGTCTCAATTACGTTTAGTAATAGAGAAAGCTTTTACAGTTGAAGCATGTAAATAAAATGTTTTTCTCCCTTCCTCACTCCCTGTTTGTTTTTTTCTTTTTTTTATTTTTAAGGTGACCAAACTCGATCGAGATCCCGCATCTGGCACTGCGTTACAGGAGATAAGTTTCTGGTTAAACCTGGAACGTGCTCTGTATCGTATTCAGGAAAAACGTGAAAGTCCAGAAGTTCTTTTAACTCTGGATATTCTAAAACATGGCAAACGTTTCCACGCGACTGTCAGCTTTGATACAGACACAGGTAAAATGTCTGCTCAATAAGATTTTTCACAAATGTCCTGTGGAAATTAACTTGTTACAAAACTTGAGTATTGTGGTACAAAGACCACTGCTGTGTAAAGTTGGTCTAGTTAAAGCTACTGTCTTGTACAGATTGGATTAATGAAATGAAAAGTTCTAAGTCAAAATCTTTCCTGTTACATTTAGGCCTAAAACAGGCTCTGGAAACTGTGAATGACTATAATCCACTGATGAAAGACTTTCCACTGAATGACTTGCTGTCAGCTACCGAGCTGGACAAAATAAGGCAGGCCCTTGTTGCAATATTTACCCATTTGAGAAAAATCAGAAACACAAAATACCCTATTCAAAGGGCATTGCGTCTAGTGGAAGCTATATCAAGAGATCTGAGCTCTCAGCTACTTAAAGTGTTGGGAACCAGAAAACTGATGCATGTTGCCTATGAAGAGTTTGAAAAGGTATGCTTATGGTTTTCACAATGCCAGCAGCTTTATTTTTGCATCGAGTAGTGATTATAAGGAAGTATTTCATTTGGGAGCTAAAGTTTTTATCCTAAAACTTTCTTCAGGTAATGGTTGCATGCTTTGAAGTTTTCCAAACCTGGGATGATGAATATGAGAAGCTACAAGTTCTGCTGAGAGATATTGTAAAAAGAAAAAGGGAAGAGAACCTGAAGATGGTGTGGCGTATCAATCCTGCTCATAGGAAACTCCAGTCTCGTCTTGATCAAATGAGGAAATTCAGGCGTCAGCATGAGCAGCTGAGGGCAGTTATTGTGAGAGTCTTGCGGCCTCAGGTAATCTTGATTGTTACCAGACAGAAAAGCTGTGTGCCTTTTTGCTTGCAGGCAATATTTTATTATGCAGAGGAAGGGGAGGGCTGTATTGAAGGAGGTGACTGTAAATGCTGGTATCTAGGTATCAAATGTTCATTTTTCCCCAACTGTAGTAATTCTGTTGTATGGTCTATCTTAACATTCAGTCCTATTGGATTGTGCTACTAAAACTCTGCAGAAGAGTAGCAAGGGAGGAGAAATGAAACTTCAGTTACAGTCTGGCAGATGCTAGTCCTGCAGATCTGGTCTTCTTTCTAAAGAAGTCCAGTTATGTATAAATGCAGGAAACATCTCTACAAATTAGAGGAGAAAGTGGATTTAATTTCCAAAAAGTTCATGTTCACTGTAGCTTTAAAATTCCCCAATACAAAACTAACGTAACATTCAGTTTCACTTTCTGCTTCCCAAACTGGTCTGTTTATGAACCCTTGCTAATAGGCTTAGTTTTAACTCTGCCATACTTCACATGCTATGTGACCATGCTTATGTTAACAGACACAGCAAGTCCACACTTACAATAGAGGAGATTAATTAGTGTGTGTATGTGTGCGTATATGAGCTTGGCTAAAGCATAGCAGAAAATGAAGACTGTGCTACACAGTAGTGGAAGTTTATAAAGTGACTGTTTTGTCCTATTCCTTAGTGAACTTAAATCTGAGACATTACTAAAATTTGCTAGGGATTTGCATACCAATTTGTTAGGTTTTTGCAATGCTTATTAGAACAGACTGTGCTTAGCTATTTCTAGGCAAATTTTGAGGCATCTAACTCACTTAAACCATAATTTTTAATGCAGGTAACTGCTGTTGCCCAGCAAAATCAAGGAGAGGTACCAGAACCTCAAGATATGAAAGTAGCAGAAGTACTTTTTGATGCTGCAGATGCTAATGCAATTGAAGAAGTCAATCTCGCTTATGAGAATGTTAAGGAAGTAGATGGGTTAGATGTTTCCAAAGAAGGTACAGAAGCCTGGGAGGCAGCAATGAAGCGATACGATGAAAGAATTGATAGGGTTGAAACAAGGATAACTGCCCGTTTGAGAGACCAGCTTGGTACAGCAAAGAATGCCAATGAAATGTTCAGAATCTTCTCTCGGTTTAATGCCTTGTTTGTCAGGCCTCACATTCGAGGTGCTATTCGTGAATATCAAACACAACTGATCCAGCGTGTGAAAGATGATATTGAGTCTCTTCATGACAAATTTAAAGTACAATACCCCCAAAGTCAAGCTTGTAAAATGAGTCATGTTCGTGACTTGCCTCCAGTGTCTGGGTCTATAATTTGGGCAAAACAAATTGACAGACAGCTCACTGCTTACATGAAGCGTGTTGAGGATGTCCTCGGTAAGGGTTGGGAGAATCATGTAGAAGGTCAGAAACTAAAGCAAGATGGAGATAGCTTTCGCATGAAGCTCAACACTCAAGAGATCTTTGATGACTGGGCAAGAAAAGTTCAGCAACGCAACCTCGGTGTGTCTGGCCGTATTTTCACCATTGAAAGCACTCGTGTTAGAGGTCGAACTGGAAACGTCCTGAAACTGAAAGTCAACTTCCTTCCAGAAATAATTACACTTTCCAAAGAAGTGCGAAACCTGAAGTGGCTGGGTTTCCGTGTTCCTCTAGCAATTGTCAACAAAGCTCACCAAGCAAACCAGCTTTATCCATTTGCCATTTCTCTCATTGAAAGTGTCCGTACGTATGAGCGAACATGTGAGAAAGTCGAAGAGCGTAACACTATTTCACTTCTGGTTGCTGGTCTGAAGAAAGAGGTTCAGGCTTTGATTGCAGAAGGTATTGCACTCGTGTGGGAGTCATACAAACTTGATCCATATGTGCAACGTTTGGCCGAGACTGTCTTCAGTTTCCAGGAAAAGGTTTGTTTTATTATTTATCTTTCAAAAAATTGAAATTACTGCAATTGTTTTTACATTCGTACTTCAGTAATGAGTCGTTAACCAAAAGTGGAATTTGGTAGCTGATGGCCTTCTCAATATAGTCTCTGTAGCTCTTTGTTTAAGTAGCTGACTGAATTGGCACAAATTGTCCAACTGAATGGATGTTTTAGTACTACTAAATTTGATCATCTTGCTGTATCAAAGTAAAGAGAAGTGACTAACCATTTCTGCTTGGATATCATTGTATCTAACCTGTCAAACTAAACATTGTTTTTTCTTAAACTGTTTCTTTAGGTGGATGATCTGCTCATTATTGAAGAGAAAATAGACCTGGAAGTGAGATCACTGGAAACATGCATGTATGATCACAAGACTTTCTCTGAAATCTTGAACAGGGTTCAGAAAGCTGTGGATGACTTAAATCTCCATTCATATTCAAACTTGCCGATCTGGGTCAATAAGTTGGATATGGAGGTAGGTTTGAATAGTATATATTTAGAAGATGTCAGATCTCTTTGTTTGCAGCTGTTCTCTTTTGGGTTCAATGAATTCAAGGGGAAATTTTTCCTTTGAAGAAAAAGGATTGGTATAGTTCGATTGTGTAGAAAGCTAGAAGAACTTGTTGTAGGAGCAAGGTAGATAAAGGATAGAGAAGATTTGTTACGCTGATAGTGAAGATTATGTGCCTTAATAGTGCTTGGTACTGCTTGTTAAGTTTCAGGTTGTTGGACACTAGGTCAACTGCAAAGCAGTTAAAATTGCTTAATTCCATTAAAGTCCAGGAGGGCAGGGGAAGCTTTGAATTGATGTTGACTGAAAAACCTACCAAAACTCTTAAACCTCCTTTTAATTACTTGGTAAAGGAGTGCTTGGATCTTTAAGGATCCGTAGCATGCCTGGTGTCAGAATATCTTGACAGTGGGGATCCTTATGCAGTAATATGAAGCTTTTTCCTCCAATGTGGCCTACTTTCCTTAGATTGAAAGAATCCTCGGTGTTCGCTTGCAAGCTGGGTTGAGGGCCTGGACCCAAGTTCTTCTTGGACAAGCAGATGACAAGGCAGAAGTTGACATGGATACAGATGCTCCTCAAGTGAGCCATAAACCTGGGGGAGAACCCAAGATCAAAGTAAGTGGTTGGTGTTTTCTTCATTGGGAGTTACGTAATGCAGTAATTATATATGAGCCTTTTATGGGAGATAAATATTTTTTTCTTCATCTGGCTTTGGAGGAATACTTGCCTTCTGCCATAAAAGAGCTACTTGCTTTTTAAAAGTGTGCTACTTCATGAAGTCCAAAGTTCTTGTCAATGTGTGTGTTGTAGTGGCTTGCAGTAAAACTGAGTGTGTTCACTGTTTCTGCAGAACATTGTACATGAGCTACGAATAACCAACCAGGTGATATACTTGAATCCACCAATTGAAGAGTGCAGATACAAACTTTACCAGGAAATGTTTTCTTGGAAGATGGTAATCTTGTCACTACCAAGAATTCAAAGTCAGAGATATCAGGTAGGTGTAATGAAACTATCTAAGGTCTGAGCAATTTCACTTTGCACTTAATTGTGTCCAGCATCTTAGTGTGTTGCTGTAGGATCAATGTGAGTACGCTAGAAATTCATGTATATCACATGTGGTTCTCAGGTTGGAGTGCATTATGAGCTGTCTGAGGAAGAGAAGTTCTATCGTAATGCATTGACACGGATGCCTGATGGCCCTGCTGCCCTGGAGGAGTCGTACTCTGCTGTCATGGGAATTGTGACTGAGGTGGAACAGTATGTTAAGGTAGGAGGCTGACACCACATGATGCTACAGCTAAAATGAACATGGACTTTTCTCTCAGTTCTCCTTTATAACAATTTTCATGACTAGGGAAAAGCATCTTTTAGAATATACTGGAAAAGTTATGAATATTGTGAAATATCTTTTTAGGTTTGGCTGCAGTACCAGTGTCTGTGGGATATGCAGGCTGAAAACATATACAACCGCCTTGGAGAAGACCTGAATAAGTGGCAAGCTCTTCTTGTTCAGATAAGAAAGGCCAGAGGAACATTTGACAATGCAGAAACTAGAAAGGAATTTGGACCTGTTGTGATAGACTATGGCAAGGTAGGAAATTATATTTGTTAGTTGTGACAAATGCATTAAACTTCAGAATGGGTGTATAACAGAAAATGACGAGGCTATTAATTATTACGTAACTCAATTCAACTGTAGGTACAATCAAAGGTGAACTTGAAGTATGACTCCTGGCACAAGGAAGTACTCAGCAAATTTGGCCAAATGCTCGGTCAGAATATGACAGAATTCCATTCACAGATTTCTAAGGTAAGAATCCATCTCCAGTTTTTCACTTTCAGATCAACTTATTCTAGACTTCTAAAACACTGAATTGTTTCCCCACACAGTCCCGTCAAGAACTGGAGCAGCATTCAGTGGATACTGCCAGCACATCAGATGCAGTGACATTCATCACATACGTGCAATCCCTGAAACGTAAAATCAAGCAATTTGAAAAGCAAGTTGAGGTATGTTGCCTTGCCTAGTACTTACTTCTGAGAAGGTCAGACTTAATTCTTGAGATGATATTCAAGCTTAGTGTCATGATATTCAAGTCCTCTTGAGAACAGACTTGAACTTCATATCCTGAGGAATCTCTGTAGTGAGTGCTTGTTAACATGTTGAGTATTTAGTCTTGCAACATCATTTAGAAAGACAAAGCTAACTTAGAATCATTGTCTCCTGTAGCTTTATCGCAATGGTCAGCGGTTGCTTGAGAAACAGAGGTTCCAGTTTCCGTCTTCTTGGCTGTACATTGACAACATTGAGGGAGAATGGGGTGCCTTTAATGACATCATGCGTCGGAAGGATTCTGCCATTCAACAGCAAGTAGCAAACTTGCAGATGAAGATAGTTCAAGAGGATCGGGCAGTGGAGAGCAGAACAACTGACTTGCTAACAGACTGGGAGAAAACAAAGCCCGTAACAGTAAGTAATGATGATTAGTATTCATTCACAAAATGGTTTCTTTGAACTTAACAAGAACAAAGTAGGTTTTTTTAAAACTTTTCTGTAGCTTTTCATTATACATGATGGTTAAAGTCTTTTTGTGAATGTTCTACTATAAATTGTTGGTTGATTTATTTATCTTGGGTGGCAGAGGGAAGTCGAACCTTACAATGTAAGTGTCGTAGGTGGAAAAAGCAGGACAGCTTCATTTACTAACAAAACTTTGGCTGAAACAAATGCTCTGTAAGAGGTGTAAGGTAGGAAGATTGAGAAGAAAGGGTTTTCTCCCCCAACCCCACAGTGGTATTCAGTAAAGCTAAAAAGTGCGTCTAAAAGTGGGAATAGACTTACAGAATTGGTATGTAGCGTTATTGCCAGCATATGAGAAATAGAAAAATAAGGAGACAGACCAACATTTGGTATTCAGTCCTTGCTTTTGACTTAGCTTCAACTTACTTTTAGGGTTTTTGGATTAATGTATCTCATCCAATTTTTAGGGAAACTTGCGTCCAGAAGAAGCTCTTCAAGCTCTTACCATTTATGAAGGAAAATTTGGTAGGCTGAAAGACGATCGTGAGAAGTGTGCAAAGGCCAAAGAAGCTCTGGAACTAACAGATACAGGACTACTCAGTGGCAGTGAAGAACGTGTCCAGGTATATATAACCTGTTCATACAACTCCTTGTCAGTCTTGCAGCACAGTGTTTCAGTTCCATCTCGCTCTTCATTTAAGAAAGTGACTTGTAGCCTGTGGGTGCCGGTGTCCACACTCATCCAGTTCTAGCCTTAAAAGATTGTCCATGACTGCCTTAATCTTGTGAAGCTATTATGTGACCAGAGATAGAAAAATCTCATCTGGGTCACTTGCTATTGCAATTTTGTTGAATTGGCAAGCTATATGAAGGTTTTTGACGTGTTAAAAGTATTCTCTTTCACTCCCCTATGCTAATGACTTTGAAGAAATTATCACTAACTCTTGATGTTTGGTTCATTCTTTACTATAGGTAGCCTTAGAAGAGTTGCAGGATCTCAAAGGCGTCTGGTCTGAACTCTCTAAGGTCTGGGAACAGATTGATCAAATGAAAGAACAACCCTGGGTTTCAGTACAGCCTCGCAAGGTATTTCACTACTGTATATGTAAACAATGTAACTACTGCAAGTGTATGTGAATTAAGAATTAGACTTCCTGAGATAGATGTGCTCAATTGTCACATTCAAGATCATTTTCAGTGTTTATGTACCTTTTTCAGTGTCTCATGAGCATATTTCTTCTCATGCTAAGCTTAAAAAATCTTTCACAGGATCTATCACAAGTTAATTCTCTGGTGGGCCTGTGAAATTCCAGTAGTCTTGAAATTGAGATTGTACTGTATAGGGAGAATATGTATACTATGCTGGTCTGTTGGACCTCCTTGGGAAGCTTCATCGTTGGATGAACAGCATCAGTTTTAGTTCAGTGGTCAGTGGGTAGACAGTGGTAGGAACACTAAGCTATAACTGCTTGTGACAATGCTATTTCATAAATCTTAATCAAACCAATAAAATTAAATTCCCAACTATAGAGCAATCACATCTTACACAAATATATATAATGTTAAAAGAGCTGTCCTGTAGATTACGCTTTATATTTTCAAATAAATCTCTCTCAAATGAGATGTTAACTTTTACTAGTACGCCTATATATATATTGCACTTCCAGAGAAATATTTCAGTGCTTTTATGTTACTGACAGCTTCGACAAAACCTCGATGGTTTGCTGAACCAACTGAAAAACTTCCCTGCCCGCTTGCGACAGTATGCCTCCTACGAGTATGTTCAGAGACTTCTGAAGGGCTACATGAAGGTAAGTTACACTCATTTATAAAATACATGCATTGTATAATTCATCTTCCAAGACGTAACTTGCTTTCTCGTCTTTTCTAGATAAACATGTTAGTTATTGAACTGAAATCAGAGGCACTTAAAGATCGTCACTGGAAACAGCTAATGAAGAGGCTTCATGTTAACTGGGTTGTCTCAGAATTGACCCTGGGACAGATATGGGATGTTGATTTACAGAGAAATGAAGCGATTGTCAAAGATGTGCTGCTTGTGGCTCAGGGAGAGATGGCTTTGGAAGAGTTCTTGAAACAGGCTAGTATCAACTCTTGCATGTATGCATGTAGTAACACATCAAAGCCTTTTTGTCAGGTGGCTGACACCTGTCTAGTAAACCTGTCAATCTAAGATCTTGATACAAGTGCTTGGGATTCCGTGGAACACTATTCTGGGGAACAACTTGAAGCTGTGCAGGTTTTCACTGATAAAAATGCAACATTTGGGAAGAGCAGTCACTGACTGCACAAACCCCTCAAATTGTTCGTTTTACCTACTTGTGTCATATTCTCAATATTTTTAACAAAAGCTTGAGTGTAAACCCAGAATCCTTGGGTAAAAAGAAAAATCTATTTAATACATTTCTACTTTGTTATTGTGCTGAAGCAGAAATAATTGATGTTGTATATCAACCATCCTTTCCTTTAGATAAGAGAAGTGTGGAACACTTACGAACTGGACTTGGTCAATTACCAGAACAAATGTCGTTTGATTCGTGGATGGGATGACCTTTTCAACAAAGTAAAAGAGCACATTAATAGCGTGTCTGCTATGAAGCTATCACCATACTACAAGGTAAAATGCAGAACAAAGCCAAACAATGTAACTTAATTTAACTTTGTCTTCCTGTCTTGCTTAATATATGTGATTGTCAGCAGGAGCTATATTAGCTGTTTAGGTTGACAGATAATTAATTGCATATATATACTTTGTTACTATTAAATGACTGCTTGCACTACCAATTATTAGCAATGGAACTTCCAATATTATTAAAATGAGTATTAATGCAGTGTATAAACTTCAGGTGTTTGAGGAAGATGCCCTCAGCTGGGAAGATAAACTGAACCGTATCATGGCACTCTTTGATGTCTGGATAGACGTCCAAAGGCGATGGGTCTACCTGGAGGGTATCTTTACTGGTAGTGCTGACATCAAGCACTTGCTGCCTGTTGAGACCCAACGGTTCCAGAGGTAACATTTTAATTGCTTTTTTCCTTTCTTGCCTTCCTTGGGGCATCTTATGGACAGGCCTGTAACTTCATGACTTCAGTGTAGCACTCTCCTAAGTTGAAACATTAATTGTATTCTTACCTGGTCTGGTTGGATTACAGCCCAGACTTAAGTTCATCAACCAAACAAAGGAAGAAATGCCTGTGAACAGTTGTGACCGTAAAAGGTTTATACTAAAAAGGGTGGCATAGAGTTTTTAGAAGTAGATGGGAATTAAGTGATTTTTCTTGCAAGTTCCGGTCAGCTACCTTGAGGGTTTTTCTGGCTGTACAAAGCAGGCTGATTTCAGTTGTCGCAGCCTTCAGTTTCACCCTAAAATGCTGTTTTCTTCCTCCACTTTAAGTCACTTTGATCATCCTTCCACACACTTCCAATCAGATCAAAGAATTTTATGCATCTCTTCAGGAAATGAAAAAAAGTAGACCTTCAGCAGTGGAATTGACAGATTTAACATTGCACAGAAGCTAGATTTTGTTGTTGTTGTCTTGAGGTAAATTAAAATCTATTTGGGGAATTTAGCCTTGTGTTCCGTAGGGCAGTGGTCATGTAGAGACAAATAATTTTGGAATTCTGTAGGCCTGTGGTTACTGAATTTATACTATTGTACCATGTTACTTTACTTGCAGCATCAGCACTGAATTTCTGGCACTGATGAAAAAGGTGTCCAAATCTCCACTTGTGATGGATGTTCTTAACATTCAAGGAGTGCAAAGGTCACTAGAGAGACTGGCAGACTTGCTTGGAAAGATCCAGAAGGCACTAGGAGAATACCTAGAACGGGAGAGGTCCTCTTTCCCTCGGTAAGAAGTTGACTTCAGTTGACTCTTGAAGTAAAGTAATGTGATGTTTCTGTACAGGAATGTTCTGTTAGGTAAAGCCTCTGCCAGTTTTTACATATCGTGTATATATAAGATGTTACAGCTGTATATCTGTGTCCTTTGAAGTACAGAATTCAGTTATAGCCCCTTCTCAGGAAGTGGAACTAAAACTTTACTTGATCATCTGTGTCTGGTCATGGGATTCAGAAGTTATTTAAAGAACCGTTGCAGCTGATTTCAATAAGCTTACAGATTCTCTTTGAAACTGCTTAATTCTGGCATATGATTGAAGGACAGAATCTAAACTGGCACAGTCCAGTATTTAAGTTATTGATTCTGACTTAACCCATAGTTGTCAACTAGTTTATCACTTAGCATGAAAGCATAAGAGTGTAATTCAACATGAGGAGGTAGTGAGTGGGAGTTCTGCCTGTCTTAATTCAATCCCAAGCACTGTTGTGGGTACTTCAGGGATGGATAGGTAAAGAAAATACTCCAGAGCATGGAATAAGTATACGCAGTATAAGTATGGTACAGACCATGTGAACTGTGACGAAGTCTTAGAACTGAGCTCTCCTAGCAAATACGTGTTCTTGCCGTCTTACAGTATTGGAGAAATGAGTGTCAGTTATTCCCATATAGTGGCTGTCTATGAAGCATGAATAAATAGAAAGTGATGGTTGGAGTTGTGATACAGATCTAATTTTATATGATTGTTAGGTTCTACTTTGTTGGTGATGAAGACTTGCTTGAAATCATTGGAAACAGCAAGAATGTTGCTAAACTGCAGAAACACTTCAAGAAGATGTTTGCAGGCGTTTCTAGCATTATTCTCAATGAAGATAACTCTGTGGTTTTGGGAATATCCTCACGGGAAGGAGAGGAGGTAGAGTTCCAGTGTTTCTTTTTTAAATAAAAATTCTCTAAGTATGTGAACATACATTGACTTGAACATAATTCTTGCAGGTGCTGTTCAAAACACCTGTCTCCATCACAGAACATCCCAAGATCAATGAGTGGCTCACTCTCGTTGAGAAAGAAATGAGGGTGACCCTTGCTAAATTGCTTGCAGAATCTGTTACTGAAGTAGAAATCTTCGGAAAAGCAACTTCAATTGATCCAGCAGTCTACATCTCTTGGATTGACAAATACCAGGTATCAGTATGGAACACTTAAGCATATTGCAGCTTGGGTACTTCAGTGAGGAAAACTATCTGATGGGAATTCTTCTTCTTACACAGGCTCAGCTTGTTGTCCTGTCAGCCCAGATTGCATGGTCTGAGAATGTTGAGTCAGCCCTCAATGGTATGGGTGGAGGTGGGGACAGCAGTCCTCTCCAGTCAGTGCTGGCTAACGTGGAGGTCACGCTCAATGTCCTGGCAGACTCTGTGTTGATGGAACAGCCACCTCTTCGCAGAAGGAAACTGGAGCACTTGGTAAGTGAAAACCTTATTTCCTCTTACGGGTTAGGAGGCGAGGTTTTTTAAAAGGTTAATGAAAAATCAAATAGTCTGACTTCTCTTTTTTCCTCTAGGGGGAAAAAAAAGTTTAATGCAATTTAAGCACCTACATCAAGCCCTAGTCCTGTAGGTGGCTGCAGTTTTTAACTCTGCTCAACTTACTGCATGAGTCCATATTACAACCTAGTTCATTCAGGCTGGCTATGTCAAATGTGGAAGGCACTGACTTGTTCATTCCAAAGAAAATACCTTATTATGCTGCCATTATTGTAATAATTGTATGTTTTTGTTTGTAGATAAGGATTGAGGGGAGGGGACAGGGAATAGAATCACCTTTGGTTGTTCCTTTTTAAAGGGAAAACTCTGTTTTAGAGTACTTGTCTTAAAAGTTTCTGGCAAGTAAAATACTTCGTTCAGTAGCGTAATGGATTAACAGACAAATGGAAGAGCAAACTGAGAGCTAGGACTTAGCAAGAGCAATCAACTTTGTTAATTCTGTCTCCATATCAACAGTTTTTAAGGCAGAGGTTTTTGGTAGGTCATGATTTCTGAGTGATGGCAATTCACTACATTAATCTGAAAAGCTGTAGAGTTCCTGGCTTTATTAGCAATGGCTTGTATTGCTGTGGTCTAAGGAGTTGTTTCATTCTCCAGATCACTGAGTTGGTGCACCAGAGGGATGTTACGAGATCACTGATCAAAAGCAAGGTCGACAACTCCAAATCCTTTGAGTGGCTCAGCCAAATGCGGTTCTACTTTGACCCAAAACAGACAGATGTATTGCAACAGCTCTCCATTCAGATGGCAAATGCCAAATTCAACTATGGTTTTGAGTACCTTGGTGTTCAGGATAAGCTAGTACAGACACCTCTTACAGACCGCTGTTACCTGACAATGACACAAGCCCTGGAGGCAAGACTTGGAGGATCACCATTTGGTACGTTTGTACTGAAGTACAACAAAATCTTGAGACAAGTATATAAACTTCTATTCTCTTTAATTTATAGCTTTAATATAAGGTTTCAGAATGTTTTAAACTATGACATTTAAGAACAAAACAGTCTTTTGGGGAAATAAAGTGTAACCATTTTAGGTTTTTTGTCAGGGACCTTTGGAATCAGCATGCTGGCAGATTACATAGTTGGGCACTGATAACTCAGACTATAAACACTGAAGCATGTCTGTCTCACTTCAAAAATAGGTCCCGCTGGCACTGGTAAAACAGAATCTGTTAAGGCTCTTGGACATCAGCTTGGCCGCTTTGTGTTGGTTTTCAACTGTGATGAGACATTTGACTTCCAGGTAAGTTGTTTGATTTAAAATTGTAGTCTGTGCTATCAAGCACTAAAAATCTCTTCCGAAGTTTAAAACAGCCATCAGTGTTTACTTCTGAAATGATCATCTATAACACCTAACTGAGCAGGTATCCGTGGGTCATACTGATGCTCTATAACAAAAAAATGCCTGCAGTAAGATTGTTTGCAGGGGGAGAATGTTCTTCTAGGGGTTTTTTTTGTTTTTCTCTTTAGGACTGGTAGTTCAATAGCAGCAAATGGAGGGAAAGGAATAGGAAGTACAGGGATGTGGAGCTTAAGACTGGCTTTAGGAAAGTAACTTAAACTGTTCAATTTGTCTTGATAGTGCTGGTTTAATGGAGAACAGAGGGGAGTTTGAGGCTGCATGATTACCAAATTAACCATCATGGCAAAGCTAAAGAGTTTGCCTCAGTATGTGAAGGATTACTCAAAACTAAGAAAATTTACCCAGATATTTCAAAATTACTGACATCTTCAAACTGAGAACCAGATGAAATGCTTCAGTCAATTGCAACACAGCCGATATCTCAAAATAAAACCTCTGTGAGGTGTTTATGTAAACAGAAATATAAAAGCACAGACAAGGAATCCTGGTCCTTCCTGAACTCTCATGGGGTGTCCATGTGTTATGTGTTTGTGTGTGTTTTTTTTTTCCTCTACAGCTGTGTTTGATTCATTTAGTCAGTGTTTGGCCTCTAGTGGTGGCCACAAGAAAGTACCGAGGGAGGGATAAGGTCAGGGACATAGTGCTTGATGCTCCTTCCTTGCCCCCTGCCCCCTTCCTACCACAGTGTCAGGATCACCAAGTCCCAAGCTGACAAGGGTTATTCGCTATTCATGTTCCAGTGAACCTTTCTCCAGGTACTCATTTCTCCCCCTGAATCCACGTACACACTTGCTCCTATAGCATTCTCTACCAAATAGTTCCACTGTATTACTATGCACTTTACAAAGAAGCAACTTCTTCTTCTATTTCTAACAGTTCCTTGGTTCTTACATTCAAAAAGGTGGTGAACAGTTGGTTATTGGCCATCCTGAACTACTGTGGCTTTTAGACCTGCAGTGTTTTGTAGTTCTAGTATCTGCCTTCTGATAAAGTACTGGAACTGCACCTGGCATTACTATCAACAAGCAAAATATTATGCAGTGGGCTTTCACTGTTTTGTGACTACGCTGCAGTCCCATAGTTATAGAAAGATGCAAATATCTGAACTTCAGAACCTTGTGCACGACCTGTGTACAAATACAGCTCCTTCTTGCCTTGGGTGCATTGTATAAAGTGCTCTTCTCTGTTCCTTTTGCCTGTGCATTGGCAAGAATAACCGTGCAACATCAGTGAATTTTCCTCTCTACGTGCAGGCAATGGGACGCATCTTTGTGGGACTTTGCCAAGTGGGCGCATGGGGCTGTTTTGACGAGTTCAACCGACTGGAGGAGCGCATGCTGTCTGCTGTTTCACAGCAAGTTCAGTGCATCCAGGAAGCCTTGCGAGAGCATTCCAACCCCAACTATGACAAGAGTATGCTACTATTTATTCCTCGTAGTATTGTACCGTTTCTTTAACATCCTTCATGCTCTTTTGCTGCTCAGTTACATTTTTCCCAAGCAGTCCAAGAATGAAATCACTTACCATCAAAGATTAAAATCTTTAAGTAGCTTTCAGCTGGTAGGAATCAAGTATTTGCGTTACAGTACAAAAGGACTTGCTGTCCATTACTGTAGCAAACTAAACTAGAATACCTGAAGTATAACTTCTGTCCTCAAGGTGACTGATCACGAGCTCACTTGTAACTAAATGTACCATCTCTTTTCAGCTGCAACACCGATTACTTGTGAGCTGCTGAACAAGCAAGTCAAAGTGAGCCCTGACATGGCTATCTTCATCACCATGAATCCTGGCTATGCAGGCAGATCAAATCTGCCTGACAATTTGAAGAAGTTGTTCCGCAGCTTGGCAATGACAAAACCAGACCGTCAGCTGATTGCCCAGGTCATGTTGTACTCCCAAGGTTTCCGTACAGCTGAAGTCCTTGCCAATAAGATAGTACCATTCTTCAAGTAAGTGACAAGTTTGTTTTGAGATGCTAAATGTTAAGCTTATTGTTCAGGTCTGTGATGTTCATTGTACAACATGCTCAGTGAGTTACAAAGATTATTCCAAGTAAGCAATGGCATATATTTTCTTGAATACTGTGTTGGTTTCGATTAAGAATCAAATTTTGTCTTTCTTGATTCGTAGGCTTTGTGATGAACAGCTGTCTTCCCAGAGTCATTATGATTTTGGCTTGAGAGCCCTGAAGAGTGTACTGGTTAGTGCAGGTAACGTGAAGAGGGAGAGGATTCAGAAGATAAAGCGTGAGAAAGAAGAGCGTGGTGAAGTTGTTGATGAGGGAGAAATCGCTGAGAACTTACCAGAACAAGAGGTAATTTGTGTGTGAACTCTTATCTTCTGTGACAAAGTACAGAATGCACACTAAACAGAACAAACACTCTGCAGTGTTCAGCAATTAGTGTTAAGCCATGCAAGCAAAGCAATGTTAGTTACAGCAGGTAGTAATTAGGTAGCTTAGAAGCACTAAGAAGTGAAATAAGTGTTGAATTTGAGGATTCCATGAATAGTAATAAAAGACTTATGAGGTGGTGTGTTCATAACTCTCATTGCTGCCCAGTTCTTTTGAAGTTATTTCCAAAAAAAAAAAAATCCCTCCATTTTGAGGGTTAAGCACCTACAGTTGTATAAACTAAAAGTCAGTAGGAATTCATTGTGTAATTTCAAAGCTGAGCTGCCCGTTAATGGTTGTTTTTTACCTAGACCATTCTGATTTGGTGCTTTATCAGTGAAGTGTTCCCTGTCAAACACACTCAACAAAAAAAATCACACAGAATGGTTTGGGTTGGAGGGGACCTTAAAGATCATCTATTTCCAACCCTGCCCCCTCTGAAGTCTCAACTAAAACGTGATTTTCTCTACAGATCCTGATCCAAAGTGTATGTGAAACTATGGTACCAAAACTGGTTGCAGAAGACATTCCATTGCTGTTCAGTCTCCTTTCTGATGTATTCCCTGGAGTACAGTATCACCGTGGGGAAATGACAGCCTTGCGAGAGGAGCTTAAGAAAGTGTGTCAGGAAATGTACCTCACCTATGGTGATGGAGAAGAAGTTGGCGGCATGTGGGTTGAGAAGGTAAAATGTAAAACTGAAAATGTCATGGAACTGAAATTAATATATGTGTACGACTGAACTTTCCTTTTTATTATTAATTTTTTCATCCATAAGTGAGTAGTACTTAGTGACTACCAAAGTTGAGACTTCACATCATTTTTTCTGTTGCAGGTACTTCAGTTGTACCAGATTACACAGATAAATCATGGATTGATGATGGTGGGTCCCTCAGGAAGTGGAAAGAGCATGGCTTGGAGAGTACTGCTGAAAGCTCTCGAACGGCTAGAAGGTGTGGAAGGTGTTGCTCACATTATTGATCCAAAGGCAATCAGCAAAGATCACCTCTATGGTACTTTGGATCCAAATACCAGAGAATGGACAGATGGCTTGTTTACACATGTCCTGAGAAAGTGAGTCTTCAAGAGCGCGAATGAAAAATGGACAGTAGATTTGTGCCTTGCATGTTCTGGTTTTATTGAGTCTTTGTCATCTATAACCTGTAAAACTGCAATACAAATTTCCTTTAATTACAGAATTATAGACAACGTGAGAGGTGAATTACAGAAACGTCAGTGGATTATCTTTGATGGTGATGTAGACCCTGAATGGGTTGAGAACTTGAACTCTGTTTTGGATGACAACAAACTGCTTACTCTGCCAAATGGAGAACGTCTCAGCCTTCCACCAAATGTAATGCTACTTTTTATGTGATACTTACTTGCTTTCATATAAACTTGTTGCTTTTACCTTGATCTGTACTGGTGCCATTCTTCTCACTTGTCACAAGCAGAGTAATACTGACTTCAGGTAGTGGTTTACTAGAGTTAGGAACTTGTGGAAACAAACATTTCATGTTATTCTTGTTCTGACCCCGTGAGACAAATGCCATGCATTATATGAAAATCTAGGGTAGCAGACAATAATGACAAACTTAGTTTGAGATAGTTTAATGTTGCTCTTGATTCTTCAGAGGCTAAATACAGGCTAACTTATTTTAAAAGGTCTGGGCGTGGGTTTGTTTTTTTAGTGTGTGCTTGTTTGCTTTTGTTTTTTTGTTTCTGATTTTTACTTAAAAATCTGTTTCAAATTTCTGCTTTTTAGGTGCGTATCATGTTTGAGGTACAGGATCTGAAATATGCAACTTTGGCTACTGTATCAAGGTGTGGCATGGTCTGGTTCAGTGAGGATGTTCTCAGTACAGACATGATATTCAATAACTTCCTGGCCAGACTAAGAAGCATTCCTCTGGATGAAGGTGAAGAAGAAGCTCAGCGAAGGCGAAAGGGCAAAGAAGATGAGGGAGAAGAAGCAGCATCCCCCATGTTGCAGGTATAACTTAGATTACATTCTGGGCTAGTGTATTAGAACACTTGTATCACAAGTAGTATGGTGTACTTCAAACTTACGGCAGCTTAATCATAAAAAAGCTGACATCCTGATTATTTTTTTTTAAAAGAACATTAAAATAAGAAGCATTTCAAACCTTAAACAAAATTACTTCCTGCTGCCTGGTAATCAAATGGGAAGCAAATGCATTAAGCAGTGTTTGTCTCCCCTGACAGATCCAGAGAGATGCTGCAACAATAATGCAGCCGTATTTCACCTCCAATGGCCTCGTAACTAAAGCACTAGAACACGCTTTCAAGTTGGAGCATATTATGGATCTCACCCGTCTGCGCTGTCTTGGTTCTCTGTTCTCTATGCTGCATCAAGCTTGCCGCAACGTAGCCCAGTACAATGCCAATCATCCAGACTTCCCAATGCAGATAGATCAACTAGAGCGTTATATCCAGGTAAATATAATACGCTGCTGGGTAATTCCTGTATTTGATATGTCAGAATAATAGCTAGATTTCATTTATAGGTCATTAAGTTTTGTTCCACTACTGTACAAGCAAGCAATAGCTGCTTTTCTTGCTTCCTGCAGAGGTACCTGGTCTATGCAATTCTCTGGTCTCTCTCTGGAGACAGTCGTCTGAAAATGAGAGCAGAGCTGGGAGAATACATTAGGAGAATCACCACTGTGCCACTGCCAACTGCGCCCAACATACCTATAATTGACTATGAGGTAAAACCTTTCCTAAGCCAGAAGTGTTGCTGCTTTGTGATCTTAAAAGCCTGCTGTAGAATTTGGAGCCGAAACTTAAGTTTTATGGTTGCTGGCTTGTCAGTGAGCAGTGCTCTAAGTTGCCTGTTCTAATAATCACATCAAATTTGATGCTACTAACTTCCTATGATTTTTAATAGTTTATATATATATATATATATAAACTATATGTATATTAAACAGATTAAACTACGTTCCTGTTCTAAATTCTGCTCATGTTTTTGTGTTCTTAGGTGTCCATTACGGGTGAGTGGGTGCCATGGCAAACCAAGGTTCCTCAGATTGAAGTTGAGACACACAAAGTTGCAGCTCCTGATGTTGTAGTACCAACCCTAGACACAGTTCGCCATGAAGCATTGCTGTATACTTGGCTGGCAGAGCACAAACCTCTAGTACTCTGTGGCCCGCCAGGTTCTGGAAAGACCATGACGCTCTTCAGTGCTCTCAGAGCCCTGCCTGATATGGAGGTACACGAGAGAGTGCAAGCGCATTTGTATGTGCACATGTGTGTGTGAATTAAAGAGTAGTGACAAGTCACTAATCTTAAAGATTCAAGCAGTCTTGATTTAGCACCGAAGTGATTTGCTAGGAATTCAGTGGTGCTTCTACCTCAGTCATGTGAAAATATAGCAAAAAATAAAAATGATGTTGAGTAGCATTTAAATGTATTTCACAGGATCCTTAGCCCAAAAGCTACTTCCTTCTATCCAGCTTCAATAATAGAGGAGCATTCCTCCATTTAGTGTTTTAAAACCTGTAGTAGCGTCTAAGAATATCTCTCGTCCGTCAGTGTGTTCAGGTGGCATAACAGTAATATGAAGCTGTGATGTTTTAAGTACAAGGTTGGGAAGAAATTGTTGCTGCATTGTAAATGGAAAACCTGTTGTGGGATGCATACAGTGTACTACAGTCAGTGACCTGAGATGTAGATGATACGTGTACTTCCACTGTGGAAAGCTGAGCTGTAGCATGCCTATTTCCAGGGCTCCTAATAAGCTCTTTCAAGCTCTAATGTATTTTAACTTATTTATTTTCTCTTCACTATTCTCTTCTTAAGGTGGTTGGACTCAACTTTTCTAGCGCTACTACACCGGAACTGCTCTTGAAAACTTTTGATCACTATTGTGAGTACAGGCGCACACCTAATGGAGTGGTGCTGGCTCCTGTGCAGTTAGGAAAGTGGCTGGTGCTGTTCTGTGATGAAATCAACTTGCCAGACATGGATAAGTATGGCACGCAGAGAGTCATATCCTTCATTAGACAGGTTTGTTTTCCTCTGTAATTAACTATATCATAACAGTTATCTTCACAGAAACTTAATGTTACACTGATCTTTTTTTTTTTAATTATTTTTTTCCAGATGGTGGAGCATGGAGGATTCTATCGGACATCAGATCAGACATGGGTGAAACTGGAGAGAATTCAGTTTGTTGGTGCATGTAACCCACCTACTGATCCTGGAAGAAAACCTCTCTCACACAGGTAATGTACCTAGTAAACAACTTTATAGCTACAGAATAGGGGGGTCAGAACTGAAGCGTTGACTATGGAATCCATTCTTAAACACTTCATACCAGATGTGCTTAAGTCGTGTTCTTTGCTGTTGAACTAAATACTAGTCAGTTCTTATCCTGACTGACAGTCAGTGGCCTCATTGTATTTCTTGAATAACCTGTCTAACATGCAGTGGGTACGTCAGAACGCTTTTTGGTCCAAGGCACTAAGGATCAACTAACAAACTGCAGTTAACGTTGAGAATTAGTAATAAAAATGTGATTTAATTTTGATTAAAAAAATATAAAGAAATAGTATAGAGTGTTACTTGACCATCTGGACTATCAAATATGCTAATCTTTCAGATTTTTACGACATGTTCCTGTGGTTTATGTGGACTATCCTGGACCAGCTTCGCTTACTCAGATATATGGAACATTCAATCGTGCGATGCTAAGGCTGATCCCATCACTTCGCACATATGCAGAACCTCTCACTGCTGCTATGGTAGAATTCTACACAATGTCTCAGGTAATTTGTTGAATGAAACCCCAAATTCTAATCAGTCTTTCTTTTTGCTGAATCACTGAACGTCTATTGTTTGTCTTTCGTATGTATGACGCTAGCAAAGTAATATATGGCAACTCAAGGCCTGTAAAAATAGGGCAGAATTTTGAGATGAAGTAAGTAATATTTTTATATATAGCTAATATATATTTGCATTTTTAGGAGAGATTCACTCAAGACACACAGCCACACTACATCTATTCACCTCGTGAAATGACTCGATGGGTGAGAGGTATATTTGAAGCATTAAGACCACTAGAAACCTTACCAGTTGAAGGCCTTATCAGGATTTGGGCCCATGAAGCTTTACGTCTCTTCCAAGACAGGTAAGAAACATGAGATGGGGAGCTAAGGGGATGGAACATGAGGGACAGGACACACACACCAAAAAAAAAAAAGCACAGAAAGAATTTTCCCCCACTCCTCTCCAGCTTTCATTTGATGACCAAAGTGAAGTGCGCTTCATGTTATGTAGCTGGAATACAAATGTGACTATTTTTCTTTGCTTTAACTTAACACTCTTGTGAATAGTAACTGTGAAGTAGAAACATGCTTTGTTGGTAGCATGCCACATTAGGTGAGTGTATCCTTCCACTACAGAGTATTTGTAGTCACGGATGTTTTTCTTTTTCCAGACTTGTAGAAGATGAGGAGAGACGCTGGACTGATGAGAACATTGACATGGTTGCTCTGAAACACTTCCCCAATATTGACAAGGAAAAAGCTATGAGCAGACCTATCTTATACAGCAACTGGCTGTCAAAGGTAATAAATAAATAATAAAATTAAATAGTTTGGGAGCAATTGGCTGATGCAGCTTTTATGACTACATTAGCATGATAATCAGTGTCTGTAATTTTATTAAGCTGATCTCTGAGAAGTTCTTGCTATGGTTATCTGAAGTAACTTGCTACAAAGTTAATAGCTGTTATTCCAAGGATGCTATTATAAGATCTACCACAGCATATAAAAGCAGTTTGAAATAATGTTTCTCTAGAATAGGGTGACACTCCCAGAAAGTTGCTGGCAGTTACTGTGTATGGAATCTTTTGGATAAGGTGTGGCCTTCGAACAACTCTGATACTGTAATTGTATAAATTGGACTGTTTCTCACAATCTGAATTGATACAGCTGGGCAATCTGTAGAAATCCTACTGGATCAAGGCAAAGGTCCTTCTAGTCTGCTCCCCTTCTTAGGCATTTGCTGTTAGTCAGAGAAAGGCTGTTTGAATGGGGGAGTGAGGGGAAGTAAGTTTTGCCTGCTACTTCCCAGTCTCTTCGGTGGCTGGCAGCTCAGGCTCAACTTAGCATAGATTCAGTGTTTCAACCCCATGCTGCTATCTGTGGCACTCTAAGCTGTGGACTTGCTCCTGTGCAAGTTAAATGTGTACAGCATTTTTAAGCTTTTGTTATGGGATTGCTATATTAGATACTCTAATACTTCTGCTTTCATCTAGTCAAAAATTGATTTCTAAGCAAAATACCCTTAATCTTAATGTCCATACTGTATTGACCGATTCTAGGATTATATTCCAGTGGATCAAGAAGAATTACGAGACTATGTGAAAGCTAGGCTTAAAGTCTTCTATGAAGAAGAGCTCGATGTACCGCTTGTTCTGTTCAATGAAGTCTTGGATCATGTGTTAAGAATTGACCGGTAAGTTGAGACTTTGGTTGCTGTTCGTGTACATCTTATTTAGAGACTTTTTCTAAAACAGAGTAGCCTGTGTAGAGACTAGGAAAGGAACTTGATCCCATTCTTTTCCATAGATGACCTATTTCTGGCCTTCAGAGAGCAGGATCCTAGCTGGAGAGATGTGTGTTGTCAGTTGTAGTGCTAGCTTGAAGTATAGGTACTTAAGGAAAAATTCAGTGAGTTGATAACACTTGACCAAACATACTCATTTATGTTCTTTTTTCAGAATCTTCCGTCAACCACAGGGCCACTTGTTGCTCATTGGAGTCAGTGGCGCAGGGAAAACAACCCTCTCAAGATTTGTTGCCTGGATGAATGGTTTGAGCGTCTACCAAATTAAGGTTGGCATGCTAGTTTTACCTAACAAAGACTGTCTGTCAAAACTCATGCTTCCTAAATATCTACCCCTAAAAAATCCCACTAAAAGAAAAGATTAATAACAAATGTTAAATCTTTCCAGGTTCACAGAAAATACACAGGTGAAGATTTTGATGAAGACCTAAGGACAGTACTGAGACGTTCTGGCTGTAAAAATGAAAAAATAGCTTTCATAATGGATGAGTCAAATGTATTGGATTCTGGATTCCTGGAGAGAATGAACACTCTCCTAGCCAATGGAGAGGTAAGAAGATTTTAAGTAACTACTTTAAGTGCCTTTTTACAACTATAAGATACTACAAAACTATCTTTTGAATTAGGTTCCTGGTCTGTTTGAAGGAGATGAATATGCCACCCTCATGACTCAGTGTAAAGAAGGAGCACAGAAAGAAGGTCTAATGTTAGATTCACATGAAGAACTCTACAAATGGTTCACCAGCCAGGTTATTCGCAATCTCCATGTCGTGTTCACTATGAATCCGTCATCTGAGGGCCTGAAGGATAGGGCAGCTACCTCTCCTGCGCTCTTCAACAGGTAATTGCTGTATATCCCACTGTACATTATAAATACTGTTAAAACGGTATTTTGGGGAAGCCTTCACAAATGCTTTGTATTTCAGGTGTGTCTTGAACTGGTTTGGAGACTGGTCAACTGAGGCACTGTACCAAGTTGGCAAAGAGTTCACAAGCAAAATGGATCTTGAGAAACCAAATTATATCGTGCCTGATTACATGCCTGTTGTGTATGATAAGCTACCACAACCACCATCACACAGGGAGGCTATTGTTAATAGCTGTGTGTTTGTTCATCAGACTCTTCATCAGGTGTGTTTGCTTAACGTTGCTGAGCTTGTGCTGATCTCTAGGCCACAGCATTGTGCACCAGTTCCCTAAAAAGTATGGTCTTTGACATTTGAATAGCTTTAAAACCAATGCATAATCAACAACTTCTTCCCTAAAGGCTAATGCTCGTCTGGCAAAACGAGGAGGCAGAACCATGGCAATCACACCACGCCACTATTTAGATTTCATCAACCATTATGCCAACTTGTTCAATGAGAAGCGAAGTGAATTAGAGGAACAGCAAATGCATTTGAATGTTGGCCTTAGAAAAATCAAGGAAACAGTTGACCAGGTATGTATCTTTAAAACTTTGCCTTTTATAAGGCTTGGGGTGATTAAATAGATCTCCATGCTTAGGCTGAATTTTCCAATCTTACCATCTGTCTTAGGTGGAAGAATTGCGGCGTGACCTAAGAATAAAGAGTCAGGAACTGGAAGTGAAGAATGCAGCAGCCAATGACAAGTTGAAAAAGATGGTGAAAGATCAGCAGGAAGCAGAGAAGAAAAAGGTAAAAATCTTTGTTAAATCTCTGTAAGTAGTAAATATTCTTGTTTCTAAAACATTAGAGCCTATAGAGCAAATTCTTGAGGAAGTTCAACTTGTAAAAGCAGTGTTTTCTGTGTGAAACTTCTACCTAGGTCATGAGTCAGGAGATTCAGGAACAGCTGCACAAGCAGCAGGAGGTCATTGCAGACAAGCAGATGAGTGTGAAAGAAGACCTTGACAAGGTGGAGCCTGCTGTCATTGAAGCTCAGAATGGTATGTGAGCGTACGAAAAGATCACACTATGGGACTGGAACCAGGACTGAACTCTATGGGAATGTGTTTTGGTGTGGTCTGAGTTGGTGCTTTCTGATAACAGTGTTGGCTCTTAACATGGAGCTGAACAGTGTTGCAGAAATTCCTAGTATTGGAGCTCTGATTTTGTATTGTTAGTAGTAGATCTGATGCTTGATACTCATTATGACTTGTGGCTTCATTTCTGGCAGACCAGATCGAGTTATTCAGTCTATGTATTTGTAATGAAAGCTCGTAATCAGAAAGACTGATGATGCAAAGACAGTTTACACTCAAGCTCTCCGTTTGTAAAACTGGGTAGAAGAAACATTCTTTATAATAAGGCTTTAAACAAATAATTTTAAGGCAGCAAAATAAGTTGCCTGTGGCCAATTGGCAGGTTAACTTTTGTAAAAGTTCTTATTGTGATAAGAATAGAAGTGGAATAGAAGATAGAAGTGGATTTGAGTGTTATCCACTACTATCTACTTCTGTATAAAACTCAGATTCCTTTCAGAAGCTTGAAGCAGTTTTACAGATCCAAGGCACTTTAACAGACTTCACTAACCATTTGTTTTCCTCCCAATCAACTTTCATCACCTTTCTGGCATTGGTTAGCTGTGAAATCGATAAAGAAACAGCACCTGGTAGAGGTCCGTTCTATGGCTAATCCGCCTGCAGCCGTAAAGCTGGCACTGGAGTCCATCTGCCTGCTGCTCGGTGAAAGTACAACCGACTGGAAACAAATACGTTCCATCATCATGAGAGAGAATTTCATTCCAACCATTGTTAACTTCTCTGCTGAGGAAATCAGGTAAAGAGCAAATGTGCGTTATGTGGATTAACTATTCACAAAGGCATGGAAGGTTGTAATTGGACTTTTTCTCTGCCTAATTGTTTTAGTAGCACTTGACTTCTTTTGAGACTGATTTACTCCTGCATGTAATGAACGTGTGATACGGGAAACAGATCACTGCGGCAAAGGTGTATCATGCACACTGGGACAAAACAACTGCTGTTGAATAACTTCAAGGCAGAATTCCAAATCAGTATGCTGCTGTCCAAAGCCACGTTATTAGTTGAAACTAGTCTTCCAGGAGTAACAGACCAGGTTGTTCAGGCTGACCTAGGTGTCCTAACATCTGAGCAGGAGGTCAGACTAGAGACCTACTGAATTCCCTTCCAGCCCCAAATTATTCTGTGATCCTGTGAGCAGTTAAGCAGTTTGTGATCGACCAGTTATAAGAATATGTTAAATGTCCTTATATCACTGACAAGCTATAATTTCTGATACAATGTCTTGAACTAATTAAAACGTCAGCAAAACTGCTAGGAAATGTTCTTGTCAATTGTGAAACGTAAACCACATTCTGAACACCTATGTGCCGACATTCAGTGGACTCATGCTGTCTCGAAAAACTTTTCTCTTGCAGTGATGCCATCCGGGAGAAGATGAAGAAAAACTACCTGTCGAATCCAAGTTACAACTATGAAATTGTAAACAGAGCATCGTTGGCCTGTGGGCCTATGGTGAAATGGGCAATTGCACAGGTAAAGTCAGTACTGTGAGAAAGCAAATGGAAGGTGAAGAGTGAGCCTGAAGGCATGTGACAAGGGTCTAAAGGCTCTGAATTTGCCTCTATTCAACTAAACTTTGCAAGCTATTTTGCTTCAAAGACATTGGTAGAAGGTTCATATGGATGCTTATGGGTTGTGTAGTACTGTGCCAGAGAACTAATTGGCAGTTGTGGTATACTTTTTGTGCCAAGAAACGTTTGATTTACAGCAAACAGTAGGTGATCCTTTCTCTGTAGTGTAATGGTACAGGACAGTTACTTTGAGTTTTCAGCAAGACAAATGCTGGAAAAAATGCACTGCAGTCCTCTTAATGAAACTTCTGCTGTCTCCATCTAACTTCACAGTAGGGTATGCTCACAGGCAGCTCTGTTAAGGTCTTTTAGTCAGACTTTTCAGTACTTGAATGGTTTCCTAAAGGAAATAGGCTTTGGGGAAGGTGCACCCAGGTTGAGATACCTCAGTGTGGTTTTACTCACCTGTTCAACACAGCAGTATGCTTGGCTTGCTAAATCTGCATCTTCTATGAATGGTAGTGATCTGTAGAAATTCAGTTTAGATTCAGTCTTGCCAATAGCTCCTATCTTAATTGTTCTGTGGCTTGGCTATGCTAGGAGAGGCAGGTGACCTCAGTACTGGCATGAACATCCACTTAAGTATTTCAGCAAAACAGTGTAGCACACTTACTAATGTGGTCTCAACCTTTTGTGTGTCTACAGAGCAATTGCAAAATTGCATTTGTTCTGGGACTTGGTTTAAACTAAAGTCTTAGAAATTGATAGACAGTCCTTAGTTTCTGTTAAGCAGCCCGTAATTCTTCTACAGATTGCAGTTAAACTTAAGCGTGAAAAGATGGAATCGCTAGTGTTTTCCTGCACGCTGGGGTTCTTGTTAACACATTTCAATTTAGAAAGTATAAAGGACTTATTCACTGTTTGCAGCTTAACTATGCTGATATGCTGAAAAGAGTAGAACCTCTACGCAATGAACTGCAGAAGCTGGAAGATGATGCCAAAGATAACCAACAGAAAGCAAATGAAGTGGAGCAGATGATTCGTGATCTTGAGGCCAGCATTGCGCGTTACAAAGAAGAATACGCAGTACTGATTTCAGAGGCTCAAGCTATTAAGGCAGACTTGGCTGCTGTAGAAGCAAAAGTAAGACCTTTTATATAACACTAATTTTCTATTCCTTCACCTTTGACAGTTCGAAATTGAACCATTCTTCAGAATTCCTTCTGATGAGCAAACTGGGCTGCTTCTTTACAGTACATCTGAGATATCTCTTTCATCCCTAGATCTCATGAGCTTCTTAAACTATTGAAACTTGTCTAGAGTTAGAAATGTCAGCTCATGTTGCCAGTTAATTAACAAGACAGTTCACATCAGGCTTAAAATAAATGGGAAGCCTTTGGAAATAGTGCTTGTAGTGTAATGTTGTAATGGGACTTTACTTTTATTTTTTTGAAGAATTTCTGCATGTATTTGGTCTAATCCACTAGCATGTCACTACTGTGCCAGTACTTAACCTTTTAAACTCTTCAAGATAGCAGTTGAATACCAACATAATAAATTAAAACTGGAGTGTAGAAGCACAAATTTTATTTCAATTCTAAGCTTTTAATTTTAAAATGGACTTTGATTCAGTATAAGTACTGTCCCTGGAGACATTTAATACTATAAAAATAAATCATCTAAAGAGGCTGCTTCGCTTATTTCTAGGTCAACCGTAGTACAGCTCTTCTGAAGAGTCTTTCTGCTGAACGTGAAAGATGGGAGAAGACAAGTGAAACTTTCAAGAACCAGATGTCCACTATTGCGGGAGACTGCTTACTTTCAGGAGCTTTTATTGCCTATGCTGGTTACTTTGATCAGCAGATGCGTCAGAACTTGTTCACTACGTGGTCTCACCATTTGCAACAAGCAAATATCCAGGTAAAGATGGTGTTGTGATAACTTAACCATAAATCAATTTGCTCTACCACCTAAAGAAGTTTCAAGATTGCTAAGTACAGAATGGAACTATTGGGGAAGAATAACCTTGCAGAGATGCGTTTACTCAAAATGTGCTCACGAGCTCATAGGAGAATCTCTAGTCAGATACTAATGGTATGTTCTTCTTGCAGTTCCGCACAGACATTGCAAGGACAGAGTACCTTTCCAACGCGGATGAGCGACTTCGCTGGCAAGCAAGTTCTCTCCCTGCAGATGACCTCTGCACTGAGAACGCCATTATGCTCAAGCGGTTCAACAGGTATTTCATTCTGAGAGGCACAGAATTCTAAAACAACATGCTCACAGCGGGCAGGCTCTTGCGCTTATCAAAGAATTCACACCAACTCTTTCAAAGCACTGTTTGACTGTTGTGAGAGCTTTTCGTGTTTATAAAAGCTACTCAACCATGTGTAAATACAAAAGTGCTCACTCATCTTTGCTTGCCTCTTTTGTTGCACTTAGATGATGACATAGGTTGGCTTGAACTGAAGTATGAAATAAGTCCTTGAATTTGTTCAACTTATTTCTTCAATATGCAGACTTTTAGAGTTGTGACTGACAGTGCAATCTAAATTCATAAAAATGCTTAGTTGTTTGCAGTCAAAACCCAAATAACGAAAGTGTTTGATTGTTAACTTAGGTATCCATTGATCATCGATCCCTCTGGGCAAGCTACAGAGTTTATCATGAATGAATACAAAGACCGTAAGATAACTCGTACTAGTTTCTTGGATGACGCTTTCAGGAAGAACTTGGAAAGTGCACTGAGATTTGGTAACCCGCTTCTGGTCCAGGTTAGTCCCACGATCATGTAGAAACTACTTGTAATTCTTGAATTCTGCCCAGTGTACTAGAAAAATTTGCAGTTTTTCTGTTAGGAAGATGCAAATAACTTCATTTTCAAACCATTACTTAATTAATACTGAGTAGCATGTGAAGAGTTAGTTCTGAGAAAAATATAACTAGTGAGATAAGCAGTCAGAAGACACTACCCTTTTCTACTATTTTAAGATCAAATGCTTTTATTTTCAAATGATCTTTCTGTACTTCCACTCATTTTAGACTTGCAGCCTGCCTATTCCTTCGTCCCCATGTGCTCTCTCTACTCATAGTTAATAGTGGCTAATATGCCTAGCTATCCAGAAGTAATTCTACTCTGAGTAGCAGGAAGAACTTTCAGTAATACAAAGAACTAGGCAACTAGGAATAGTTGGCTTCCACTTCGGAGATTTTTTGTTTCTTAGCATAGAAGTGGGAAAATAAAGGGTTAGCTCACAGATGAGATCAGCAACTGTTGCTTGTGCCACTTAGAATAGGGCCTATTATGCATTAATACTAACACAACAGGACCGTTAACAGTGCTCCCCTACTGAGGCCTTGTATGGTAATGGCCTGAACTCTGGGCTTGTGTAGCTCAGCTACAAATCTAAAGCTTCTGAATGTGATCTGTATTCCAAACTGAATGCACGTTAGTTGATACCAGAGCATTAGCCTCAAATGGATCAGGACTTTTAGCTAGAGACACTTGCAGGTAACAAATTCTCTCTATCGCGTCTCTGTTTTTAGGATGTGGAGAGCTATGATCCAGTTCTGAATCCTGTTCTGAATCGTGAAGTCCGGAGAACTGGAGGCAGAGTTCTGATTACTCTGGGAGACCAAGATATTGATTTGTCACCATCCTTCGTTATCTTCCTCTCTACCAGAGATCCAACAGTAAGCAAAACTCAAAGCTCTCCTCTTTGTAGAAATGGTATGTCAGTGAGCTGAGAGTTTTTTGTGTTTCCTGTGATAGGTTGAATTCCCACCAGACCTCTGCTCTCGTGTTACGTTTGTGAACTTTACAGTAACTCGCAGCAGCTTACAGAGCCAGTGTCTGAATGAAGTCTTGAAAGCTGAAAGACCAGATGTTGATGAAAAACGCTCTGATCTCCTCAAGCTTCAGGGTATGCTTACCAAAACTGAAGTAACTTCTTCCTGTTCTAAGAGGATACAGTGGTTTAACTCTAGCTGTAGAAATACACAGTGAAATACTTTTATAGCTGATACCCTTGCATTGTTAGCATTGCCAATGGCAAAATATACACAATTCATATAATCCTGGAAAAATAGCACACCTATACATTATGTAACCAGATTTTTTCATCTAATTAAGGTGAATTTCAGCTGCGCTTGCGTCAGTTAGAAAAATCCCTACTCCAGGCACTTAATGAAGTGAAGGGACGTATCCTGGATGATGATACCATCATTACTACTCTTGAGAACCTGAAGAAGGAAGCAGCAGAGGTTACTAGAAAAGTAGAGGAGACGGATATCGTCATGCAAGAAGTGGAGACTGTTTCTCAGCAGTACTTGCCTCTTTCTACAGCATGCAGTAGTATCTACTTTACCATGGAGTCACTGAAACAGGTAGGATGAGTTCTCCTTCCTGCCAGAAGCCTCATTTATTTACTGTTCAAAGCTAAGTAGGTACTTCCTAATTCCAGTCCCAGCTGCCATGTTGCAATTTCATAGGCATACACCATTGACTGTCAAAACCTGTAGAATTCTAGAGAGGAAAACAAACTCTTTTTGTTTTTCAGATACATTTCCTGTACCAATACTCTCTCCAGTTTTTCTTGGACATCTATCACAATGTCTTGTATGAGAACCCAAATCTGAAAGGAATCACAGACCATACTCAGCGTCTCTCAATCATCACAAAGGATCTCTTTCAGGTTCAGTATTTTATTCAGCAGATGTACTTAAATAATTTTTGAGGGCCCAGAATTCAAGGCTCCTTATGATACTAATTTTACTATTTTCTTGGTAGGTGGCTTTCAACAGAGTGGCACGTGGCATGCTGCATCAAGATCATATAACATTTGCTATGTTGCTGGCCCGCATTAAACTGAAAGGAACTATTGGGTAAACGTTTGTTTTCTTACCTCACTTCAGTTGAAAAAGTGTATTGAAAAGGCAACACAGAGCTAAAGCCTTCTTTTCCCTTACTAGGGAGCCTACATATGATGCAGAATTCCAGCACTTCTTGAGAGGAAAGGAGATTGTACTAAACACTGCATCTCTCCCAAAAATCAATGGTTTGACTGTAGAGCAAACAGAAGCAATGATGAGGTTGAGCTGCCTTCCTGCATTTAAGGACCTTGTTTCAAAAGTTCAAGCTGATGAGGTAAGTGTTGGCTAGATTTTCTTCTGCATCAAGCTACCTGGTTAGGCTTTAGAGATTCCGCTTTAAGAATTTCATGCAACAAGTAAGGTCTCCCGGAATGAGAAAGGAAGCCTTACAGATTAACTAATTGTAGTCACTGGGAAAATGTAAATGTTCTTACTTCATTTGTAATCAAGCTATGAAATTTGCTTTGTAAATACCAGCATTGATCATCACTCAGCCTTGGAAGCAGCTTATTCATCTCACTGTTAATCCAATTTTGCAGTCAGCTTTTTTGCAGACAGAAAGTGTGATGTCTTATCACATCACAGTGATACAGTAGAAAATTATGCATTAGAGGGGAGCAGCTCTAGCCATACATACATTGATATGGTGGGCTCTTGAAGAATTTAATGAAGAGTTAAAAACTTGATAAATGTGATTGTCCAAGTGCAATTTTGCTCAGGGAAACATTCAAACCATTTATTATCAACAAGCCTTGGAAAAGACCAAACTGTATGGAGTGTCAGACAAGATGTGGTGCTACATTTAATGTTTGACTTTAATTAATACGACAACCGGTCTATTACAGCAGTGCTTCTGTTTAGCACTGTTAGCCATCACTAGCTTTGCAAGACTTATTTGTAAATGGAAGCTCAAATGCAGCATCTAGTACTCAGTTGAATTTTTTATACTAAAGATGGATGGTAGGACATGAGTATTAAATGGGAAAAGTCTTAAGAAGTTGTTGTACATTTCATTGATTAAACATAGCTACTTAGTGTTTTTAAAAAAATAATCTAGAAGGGGTTTTGCAAATGGAAGGCTGTTAGAGCTTGGGCTATTTTAAATACAACCTTACGCTAGCAATCTTTTGCTTCTTACTGAAGGCTGGTATATAGCTGAACATTTCTTCAGTGCATTAAACTCTAGATTTTAAGGCTGAAATTTAAGATCTCTGTTGCATCGTGAACAGGACTTGGACCATACAGCACAGTTTTGGTGCCATGAAACTCCATTTCAAGTATTTTGCATTTTCTTTCAATACAGCAATTCTGTATCTGGCTGGATAGCAGTTCACCAGAGCAAACTGTACCATACCTTTGGACTGAAGAAAAACCTGCAAGTAAGTTAAGTTGCACTATTGTCCACACCAATCCTACTTTACTGACTTCAGTCTAGGGAGAACTGACTAGATTTTAAGCAATTTTAAAATAGAACGGGAGTTTGGACCTAAATGACTGGGAAAATCATGAACGTGGGATTGCAGAAGAACTTTAGTCTGTTTTTATTTTTAAAAACAATAGCAACAGGTTACTGAATGAGTGAGATGATGAGAAGAGATTTGTTGTCTCTGGAAGTTTAAAAGCATATCATGGCACTTCTAGACTGTAGGTTTTGTAAACAAGTAGCATTTTGGTACAGTCACGAAGCATCCTATTAAGACAGGCTTTTAGAAGGCTCACAAAATGAGACATTGAGCAGGTAATTAAAATGTCATGGAAAGCAAACCCACTGAAACTGGTGCATTTCTTTGGACTGTCCAGGTGAACGCAGTATAAAGCACTCCATTATTAATATGTTGCAAGAGATCTTACATTTAGTCTTAAGAACAAGACAGGAAATATCGAATGGAGAATTGAAAAGAGGTAGGTGTTGGGGGTTGGTTTCTTACCTGTCCAATTCTGTTTCCCCTTTTCAGCTCCTATTGGACAGGCCATACATCGCTTGCTTCTGATCCAGGCCTTCCGTCCAGATCGTCTACTGGCAATGGCGCATACCTTCGTTTCAACGAATCTTGGAGAGTCATTCATGTCCATTATGGAGCAGCCTTTAGATCTGACGCACATTGTAGATACAGAGGTAACCTGCCCGTTTCTGGAAGGCTAAATTTCCTGATGTAATGCTCAGTGCCACTTTGCGTGAGGTCCATCGTGAGTAAACCTGTTCACAGGACATTTTTCTTCTACTTACACTTCTGCCCGTGATATGAAGAACGGATTGTTTTCCTGTTTGTTAATAGGAAAAAATAAGAGTAATGGAATGTCTTTAGCTGATCAGAGGGAAGAAAGACTGAGCTTACTGCACTTGTTGTGTATTCATGTACTGACTGCTTTGTATCTTTTGAAACTTACTGTACAATAGGTGAAACCTAATACCCCTGTGCTGATGTGCTCAGTGCCGGGTTATGATGCCAGCGGTCATGTTGAAGACCTTGCAGCTGAGCAGAACACACAGATTACTTCTATTGCTATTGGTAAGAACATGCCACTTCTCATTATCTAAGCATAAATTAATTTGTTAGCAGTAAGAGCTTAAGCAACCTTCTGTCTTTTAGGCTCTGCTGAAGGGTTTAACCAAGCAGACAAAGCAATAAACACAGCAGTGAAATCTGGAAGGTAAGTTCTATCTACTTTTTAGCTGGAATACTGTCTAGTAGAAAGGTGAACTGGGTTGGGAATTATCAATTGGCTAAATAGATAAAATTGTGAAGAAAAAATAGTCCCAATTTTCTGAACTGAAATTTATAATAACTTAGGCACACCTGTTTACAACCGGTGCTTAACTTACATATTTTCAAGGAGAGAGGTAGGTTGTATCTGCAGAACAGGAAAGTTAGCTATTTACAGCAGTGACTGATTCTATGTAGAAGAAAGGTTTAAAAGGAGGAGGAAAACCTGTAGCATTAATACCAGATTCTGTTACTTTTTGTGGTGATAATAACAAGGGTCCATAAGTAGTACGCTAAAAAGCACTTGTTTTGTTTCAAAATTTCATAGATGGGTAATGCTGAAGAATGTTCACCTGGCTCCTGGCTGGCTCATGCAACTGGAAAAGAAACTACATTCCCTGCAACCCCATGCTTGCTTCAGACTCTTCCTTACCATGGAGATCAATCCCAAGGTAATGCTGATCTGAAATTTGATGCTCTGGTACAGCAATTGGCCTGCAGAGCCAGGAATGCTGCCCAGGGAAGGATTTCTCGTGACTGCCTTCCTGCATTAATGGAAGGAGAACACATGTTGCCAGAGTAGTTACTAGCCTTGGGTTTTAGTAACCGAAGTGTACCTGCACACTTCATAGCATTCCTTTCACCGATTCCCCCACACTCCCAAAGAAAGACAGGATTTCACTGTGTGCTTACAACGAGGTTCTGGGGTTTTGAAGCTAATGCCAAGTGTGCTGTTAGAAGGATTTAATTTAGTGAAGGCTAAAGAAGCTGGGTTTACCTTTTCTCTTGTAGGTGCCAGTGAATTTGTTACGTGCTGGCCGAATCTTTGTGTTTGAACCTCCTCCTGGTGTAAAGGCAAACATGCTGCGGACTTTCAGTAGCATTCCAGTTTCTAGAATGTGCAAGGTAAGGCTGTGACTTGTATGGGTAAAATGTAAATGTCAGATTGTGTTACTAAAATTGTACTTCAGAAAGATGATAAAATGTCAGCTTTCAAGGTATACATAAAATGTCTTGTTCACCCAGTAGTAAAGTAGTAGTTGCTCCTTCTGTTAATAGAATATACTCAATTCTGGTAGCAATCTAGCATTAAATGTGACACATTCTAGCCATTTTGCAGGCTTTGATTATCAGTTCACTTGGGTAATAAGTGTATTTTTTTCCTCTACTTCCTAGTCTCCAAATGAACGTGCTCGTTTGTATTTCCTCCTTGCCTGGTTCCATGCAATTATCCAAGAGCGTTTGCGCTATGCTCCACTGGGTTGGTCCAAGAAGTATGAATTTGGAGAGTCTGATCTGAGATCTGCCTGTGACACAGTAGATACGTGGTTGGATGATACAGCAAAGGCAAGTAGTCTTGTGTACATTAGGTACAGATAGTTACTTAGATTACGTGAGATCTTCAGTTGAGGAAGTCTGTTCTGGAAACCTTCAGTAACTTAGATGAGTAGGCTGAAATAAGCTGGTGGCAATTTAACTTAGTTCTTAAGTTTGATTCCTCTATCAGAGGAGAGGTGGAAATGATGCTTTCCTACTAATTACATTGCATTTTACTCACAGGGCCGCCAAAACATTTCACCTGATAAAATCCCCTGGTCTGCATTAAAGACACTGATGGCACAGTCTATCTATGGAGGCCGCATTGACAATGAATTTGATCAACGTTTATTGAACACTTTCTTGGAACGTCTGTTTACTACTCTAAGTTTTGATAGTGAATTCAAACTTGCTTGCAAAGTTGATGGACACAAAGATATTCAGATGCCAGATGGAATCAGGTATCTTTCTCCTTCAGCTGATCACTACGTACAACTTTTCTTTTTTTTAAAACAAAAACATGTAAAGCATAACCTGTATCTTTGTGTGCTGGAATTTGTCTGTGTAAACATTTCTCCTGGGCACAGAACTGCCTTGGCATTATAACTGAGGGAGGGAAGCTTTCTAATGAATACCAAAATCATGACTTGCAGGCGTGAAGAATTTGTCCAGTGGGTTGAGATGCTGCCAGATACACAGACACCATCATGGCTGGGCCTGCCAAATAACGCAGAGAAAGTTCTTCTCACCACACAAGGTAAAAAACAGAACTTCATCAATGTCTTATGTGGATTGGAAAGCTGATAGTTTAACTAAAAAGCAGATGAGAAATATAAGTCCTGCTGAAGAATTCGGATTTCCCCTCCACCCTCAACATAGTCAGTTTAACCTTTGCAGTTTAAACACACTATCATTTCAGAAACTTACTAGTTCACTTGTGAATTCAAAAGCCAGTTATATTCAGCCTTCCAGATGTCAAGGTCCCATCTTCATTCTGGAAGGCCTTACTGTCACCTCTGGAAACACGTGCAGCTAGACAGTTCTGAATCTTAGGTCTAGACTGGGGGAAAAAAAGTCCTACTTCTATGTAGTAGGGTGTTTTCATTTTGATGCCAGTGCGTCTCTGACTAACAGCATATTTTCTGTTTTAGGCATAGATATGATCAGTAAAATGCTGAAAATGCAGATGCTGGAGGATGAAGATGATCTAGCTTATGCAGAAACTGAGAAGAAGACGAGAACAGATTCTACATCAGATGGTCGCCCAGCCTGGATGAGAACACTGCATACCACAGCCTCTAACTGGCTTCACCTTATCCCACAGACTCTAAATCATCTGAAGCGGACTGTGGAAAACATTAAGGTAAGAATTAAGTTTTATCTAACATGGACATAGGAGTCACACAAGTTCTAATATGTGAAATCAGTGCCTTTTGATTTCAAGTACCAATTAAGCTGTTACACAGGATAGTGGAACCTGTATCGATGCTGATTCTGACTGCCCTAGCCCCTTGCATGCCCCACTGGGTTTCATGAAATGCTCTTAGAAGGTGGTCCTGTGTTTTTCTGGGAAATTCTTTAAAGAAATATAATTGTAAACTGCATATCACAGGTACTGCTTCTGAAGCTTCTCTGTGATCAGGTAACAAGAAACAAGTGCTTCCTTTTGTACTTGTAGCACACTGACTGCTACTTATGGTACTGCCTTTACAGCCAGCACACATTACTTTGTATTAAAGTTCAGTGAGAGTGAGGGGACCTATGGCAGCAGCTCCTGCTAAGTGAGAACAAATTGCAGGGGGAAACTCCTGAGATCTGGACAGGATTAACCTAAGCACTAACTCAGGAATAAGCTCATTGGAATTGAATATGGCTGTGATTGCCAAACTGCTTCTAAAGACTTAATCTAGGATAGTAGTTGAGAACCTTTTGTAGCTGATGACAAGAAATCCACCCTTGTTTGGAAGGTGTCAGGTGCAGGCAGTCTGCATTAATTGTTCAACTAAAAGTCTAGTTTTAGTTGTAGTGTTAGTAAAACTACCCCTTTTCCAGCAAGAATGTTGAATTTTGATTAAAGTAGCTTACTTTGTATGTTTTGTCAATCAGGATCCTTTGTTCCGGTTCTTTGAGAGAGAGGTGAAAATGGGAGCTAAGCTGCTTCAGGATGTGCGTCAGGACCTTGCAGATGTGGTTCAAGTGTGTGAAGGAAAAAAGAAACAAACCAACTACCTGCGTACACTTATAAATGAACTGGTGAAAGGTATGGTAATTCAACTTGGTATCTCCCAGGGCTTTGCTTGCCTCTTGCACTCTATAAGTTAGAAGCTGTTATGCTCAGCAGCTTAATTGCAGGAAAATTGGGAGTGGCTTTACCCTTCGGCACAGGCAACCCTTTTGAGTTGAGCATAAAAATCCAATTGGCTTAGTTTGGAATTTCAAATTGAGGTAGGTAATATTAAACTTCTTCAGGCAGTTTAAGTTAGCAGCTTAATTTCTAAGCTGAAATCTTTCTAGATTCTTTCAGTCTGTAAATTGTGATGGAACAAAGTTGCTGATACCACAAAGTGAGTAACATTTCTCCTAAAAAAATCACTTGGCAAATATATGAGTTTTCTAAATTTCTCTTTCAGGGTTGTAGGTAAATTTCTATTTCTAGTAATACTTGAAGATCTGTTGTTGAAGTACCCTTCAGATATCTCCTTTGAACAAAAATGTTTCTTAAAACACTGTAACTTGGCCTCTTCAGTTCTTTCTAAAGCATTCAAACCTTCAAGAAAACTTAAAGATATGTTAATACACTATATACCTGTGTGTTAGTGAAGTTGCTGTTGAAGGGTTTCTGTAACTGGATGGTATTTTAAGTACTTGACCCGGAGGCCACCTGCCTTGAAACCTTGGTAAATGCTTTCACTTCTTTAGGAGCCTTGCAATAGATGCTTGTGTCCCAGTCTAACTTTTAAATGGCTATTAGGAGAAAAAGAGAAATGGTTAAAGTCTCAAAATAGTGCACAATTGCAACCTGTATGCAAGCAAAACTTAATTTAAATCCCATTTTCCATAGGGATTTTGCCTCGCAGCTGGTCTCATTACACAGTGCCAGCTGGTATGACTGTTATCCAGTGGGTGTCTGACTTCAGTGAACGCATCAAACAACTGCAGAATATTTCCCAGGCGGCTGCCTCTGGTGGAGCAAAAGAACTAAAGGTATCTTGAGCCAATATCATCTAGAGGTTATATTTGAATTTAGGTGCATAACGACTTGATGGAGTCTTCATATCAAGACTTCTTACAGTTTTGTTAGGCAAAATAGCTTTGCTTCTCCTAAATGTGCTTGTGAATACTGTTGAGTATCTCCTGGTACTCTAGTGAGGCCTAGCAGGGTTAACAGTTAATATGGATTAGAGGGGAACAGTGTTTTTACAACAGAAAATGTAGCCTGAGAGGAAAAAGCAGTTCAGCAGTTACATAGTAACTGTATAGTATTCCAGCAGCAGGAACATTTTAATGCAAATTTGGATTGATGAAGTAACATTTATGATAATCACTAATTAATACCGCAGCCATATGCACTGATAATCTTTTTCCCCTTCCCCTCTTAATTAGAACATCCATGTGTGCCTTGGAGGCCTGTTTGTACCAGAGGCATATATCACTGCTACACGACAGTACGTTGCCCAAGCAAACAGTTGGTCCCTTGAAGAGCTCTGTCTTGAGGTCAATGTTACAACTACACAGAACGCAGTCTTGGATGCATGCAGTTTTGGAGTTACAGGTAAACTTACTGTGGGAAGAAGGAGGTCCTTGTTCTACAGCACTTTCAGAAGCCCCTGGTCTTAAACGGGCTGAATTAAATGAACAAGTCGCATCATTGCAAGTGTTAGACACTTTTTGAAGCTGTTTAAAGATCTTTTTAATAGGGAAGTGTTTATAATGGTAATAAATCTCAAGATTCAGATCGGTATATGTTTAAGCAGTATTGGAGAGTGTACCTTTTACTTTACAACCTCTCTTTGGGGGATATGAAATACTTCTAGCACTTTTAGAGGACTTAACAGAGAACCAGAATGGCTATAGTTTAAAACATCTTACAAAACTTCGGTGGATTAACATCACAGCCCTTAAATGATACACAGGGAGACTTGCTTTGTCTGGATATATGAAAGCTGTTGGAACTCTAAAGTGTATTTCAATTTACAGGCCTGAAGCTTCAGGGAGCTACATGCAGTAACAACAAGCTGTCACTTTCAAATGCTATTTCAACTGTACTGCCCATTACACAGCTTCGCTGGATCAAGCAGACAAATGCTGATAAAAAAGCGAATGTTGTAAGTATTGATAAAAATATTTTTAAATATATATATTAAAAAACAACTCTTACAATTGTGTCTTCTTGTGGCTGTCCAGACAATCTTTTTTTTCTGAAATGCTGCCTTTTTTCTGGTACCACAAGTAAAATTGTTCTTTTCTAATATTCTCAGTATCAGAGGGTAGCATTAACTAGGTCTTTCAGTTGTAGTTAGGTTAAGAGAAGACAGAAGCATCCAAAAACATTAGTGCTTTGTTCAAGACAAAATTTCATATGAATAAATTCAAGAAAGCTATGCTTTAAAGTGAATTTATTTTTCCTGTTGCATATTGAGTTACCCGAGACTAAATTCCTCTCTCATAAATACCACCTAGTGGTAAAGAAGTTTGTAGCACTCTTCGGCTGCCTTGTGTAACTCCTCTGTACTCACTTTTTTCCCAGGTGACATTACCGGTTTATCTGAACTTCACTCGTGCAGATCTGATTTTCACAGTGGACTTTGAAATAGCGACCAAGGAAGACCCTCGCAGCTTCTATGAACGTGGTGTTGCAGTTCTCTGCACTGAGTGAAAAACTGTTTTGTTTGGTAATACTGTAGCCCTTGTCAGTCTTCTGTGTATTCTTCACCTATACTTTGTAGCTGATAGGGTTAGGCTAGGTTGGCAGATGGATTCGTGGGAAGTTGACTAGAAAGAAGGGGGGAGTGTAGTGGAAAGCTGGTAGGCCAGATTTATTTGAAGGAAAAGCGTATGAGATTTTTTAGACCGTTATTGACATGTGGTATTAGTTGGATCATATTATATGAAATAAAATCTATAGCAAGACTTCTGACTATTTCTGGAATCATTCTGGTGACTGGTCTGGAAAAACTACTTATGATCTTTTCAGAGAATAACAACTAATAAATAAATTGGTATTCAAGCATAGTGTTGACTTTCTCACAGCTCACTGAGCTAACTTTCAGCACCAAGAACCGTGTGTCTAGAGCACAGAAACGAGAACCTTGAAACAGAAAGTCCTTAATGCAGCAGGACAAGGGGCCTGACATTATGTGCCATGAGGTCTGATACTCAATAAGTTATTCAAACTGGCTATTGTTTGAAGTAGGCTGCTTTTACGCAGCTGCTGAGATGCATTCAGAAGCTAGACTATCCTTAACAAGACTTCCTTGTCCTACTGACTACAGGGATTTCTCTCTCTTAAGCTGCTTTTATGGTAACATAAGGCTCCAGTTTCCTGTCTCTTTAACCCAGGAAGATAGCATTAGATTTGAATGTCTAAGTACTGTCACCATGTGGCTTACTTACCTTTCAGTATCTTCTCCTGATTGTTTCTGTGTTATTTTTTTCCTACTGGATTATTTCAGTTAACACCTGGTTTAAGTAAAACTTTCAGTAGATGGATTGGATGCTTACACAGGTAAAGGGCTCTGAATTTTAAGATATACTTGCTCTAACCACTTTGTTTTGAAGCCTATTAAAAACTAACTTATCTCCAAACTGAAGGGAAAAAGTTACTTTAATAACATAATTATGCAGCTGTTAAGAGAATGGTACAAGCTACCTTTATTAGGCATTTTTAAAAAGTCTGAAATTAATCTCCGCCAGTCATGCAATATGAACAGTTTCTGAATGCTTTCAGAGGTAATTGGTACTGGCATATTTCAAGCAATCATACTTCTGCAGGTATAGTCCATTTATGTGGAAAGGAAACTACTAAAAAGTTTATCATCAAGGAGGGAGATCAGAGAGGTTTTACTGACCAACCGACCTCCCATCAGCATGCACCACACTTCCACAACTCATGATTGTTCTCACTAAGGAAGAGGAGTACTTACAGATGCTGTGTTCAACTTTGCATTGTAAATTCTAAACTGGCAGATGTACTGAGCATATATAACAAAAATACTGTTCAGAACAGGTAGGAACAGATATATTAATAATACAAGTCAACAACTCTGATTAAAGAAAAAATAAATGAAAGCTAGATTGCTACATTCATTTCAGCTTAACATAATTGTTTGTAGTCAAACCTGTAGAGTCGTTCACCATACAGCTGCTTCCCTCCTGTCATACAGCAGGTCAGACAAATGAAGAGCAAACACTGTGGAGTGAAAAAGGGGAGGGGTAAGCATTAGGTATGGAAAATCAACAGCAATTTAGTCATTCATCCTTCCCTTCTCAACATACCATTGCAAAAAAAATGTCTACCAGGTTCATGTTATAGAACAAAGAGGTCTTTATATAGATATAGATATTCATACCTCAGGTTAGATAGCACGAAATTTCTTTCTTCGTAGTTTTTCACCAGCACCCTCTGCAGTGGAAATTCCTTGTTTTCTTTTAATTAGTGGCTGTTTGGACATTGTTTCATCAGAGTCATCTGTTAGCATGGTTTGTGGAACACTGTCACCTGGACTTGCAAGCGGATCTGCAGAGGCTGAAGAATTAATACCCATCAGTAAGGAACAGTCAGGTGTCAGCCACATGGAGGGAAGTGCTTCTGTGGCTCTAGTCAGTTCAGAGGATTGTGACAGGCTTCTTGAGAAATCCTGTTGGCTAGCAAGTTCCGGGGGTGCTTTACAGTCAGTTGCTATCTGGGTGTGGATTTCACCAATTCTTGTTTCTGGGCAGAACCAGTGCAGAGTTTCAGGGAAGGCCTCTCCGTCTTCTGAAGCATCAGCATTCTCCAAAGCCATTGCTTTTGGGGCACTGTTCACCCACGGTGCAACTTTTGTACTATTTAAAGAATTCAAGCTGCAGTCAGAGTGTATGGATGCATCTTCTGAATCACCATCATAAGGATCTAAAAACTAAAACAGATCTTTATAAATATGGTGGATGCTTATTTGTCTGAAAAAAATACAGAATAACATACAATGGGCTTAAAAAACTCTTCAGCGTAACAAGTCATAAACTTACTATGGAAGTTTTGTTTATCCACACAATCCCAGCCCGTATTTTATTTTTTGAGTTATACACTGAAAACAGGGCTGCTATAGGCTGAACCTACTTGTGATCCCTTCGAGTCCCTTGCCTTCTTGAGTCCTTCAGCGAGGAGGCTAGGCACGACCTATTTAAGAGAAGGTTACATAGGTCTAATAAAGCATCTTCCCATGAATTATTGATCACTTGAAGTAAAACTAAAGCAGGTAAAAACCTGGAGAAGAGGAAGCCAGGTTGTCCCCCTCCCCCCCAAAGTTAATAAAAATATGTATCAGACAGTCTGACTTCTAAAGGCCTGGTTTAAAAAAAAAAAAAGGCACTAAAATAGAAGGACTGAGGAGAGCTATGGTAAATTCTACAGCACTTAAGATGTCACTATGAAAAGAGCAATGAGTAATTGTATACCCTACTATCAGACGTAAACAAAATCAGAATTTAATAGTAGAGAACACGTAATTTAGAGGTTGGAGAGCTTTCCCTTCAAATCAGGTCAACTTTTGTTCTTTTACATTTGGTACAATCTGAAATTCACCTTCATTATGAATTTTTACAACAAAAGTTCCCAACAGGACTCATGTAGCACAGACCCTGTCTCAGCACAGGAACAGCAGTCAAGGCTCTGGCAGGCTCTGTGCTTCCACGATACTTATCAGAGCTCTTGGGGGTGCTCATTTTTCGCATTATACCTACAGGTGCTGACAAGAGCCAGTAACACGCAGTATTTCTGTAAGCTTGGTTTAAGTGCCCAGATGCAGAAACTTACCTACAAAGTTCCCAAGATCAACAAAACTCAGGGTTCACAACAGTAATTACAGCTATGTTCTGCTGTGTTTTGTATTTCCACATCATAGACTTAGGATGCATACACAGATTAAATTCACCAGAATTTAGCAACACATGCTGGTGAAAGGGGTGAACAAAAAAGAAAACAAGCCAGATCTCTACTCCAGAATAAGTTGTGTTTGGTTTTTTTTTTCCTCCTATTGATATTAAACACACTGGTTTGACAGACAAAACTGTTCAGGAAGTTAGCGATATTCATAACTGCCCCACCAACAGAGCTGCTCTCAATCTCATCTGAAGCAAGCATTCAGCAGGCAGTCTCTGCCCAGCCCTGCAGAAACCCAGCTGCACCAGAGCTGCCAAAAGTCAACCACCAGAGACAACCTAGGGCAGCTTTAAGCATGTTTTAGCAGGGAAAGTATGTCAAACCTAGTACTTTCCTGCCTCACTCCTGCACCTCCCCCACCTAATTTTGCTAAACTTAATAACAGTTGTGAGGAAGAGCCTGATGAACCAAACGATGTTGTAGGATTTTCTGTTTTGTTCCCCTGCCCCCTTTTCATTTTACAGTCTCAAGAAAGAACCCCAACAACCACGCCTTGGACTCTCCCTACTGAGATCAAAGGTAGGGAAGAGCAGCGTTGGATGCCAGGCATTAGAGATGCTCATCACCACCAAAACACCCCAGAGACTCGAGCCTCACCTCAGCACTGGATTCAGACTCTGACTCTGTACTTGACTCTACGATGCACTTCTGCTGCAGAGGAAGAAAGGGAAGAAATACTGCTCAAAGTAGAACTGCAGGCAGCTTTGGGTTGAAACCGAAGCTCTAGTACAAACCATAGATTCTGTGTTTTTCCAAAGCTTTCAGCTTTTCAGCTTGTCTTTTCAAACATCCCACATTTGTGTTGCTGATTGGCTTGTACAAGTGAGAAATGAGCAAAAATAGAAGCCCTTTATTCTTCCCCCTAAAGCTTCCTCCCTCCTTTTTTGTTTCTTTGCAGGTGATACCATTTGAATTGATTATTCACACATGCTCCCCATGAAATATTTTCCAGCACAGCTATCTGCACCATCAGGCTACTGACAAAGCAGCTAACTAAATCTAAATTACACTTTAACAGGGGCATAAAGAAACAGCAATTAGAAAAAAATGTTACCATGTATTTATGTGCTAGTCTTTCTATGTAGTCCGAGCTTTTAACAGAATCCTTCATTTCCTGAGCATCTGACAAAACAGGAAGAGGGTAAGAAAATACATCAGAGAAAGTTCAATGTTTCCTAGACATGGTAACTCCCTCTATGCTAGAAAGGTTTGTCAATCCTTCATAGAGCCTGTGTTAAGTTACTAATCAAAGGCAGCTGCTGTTGAACAAGAAGCAACCCCTATCTTCTACCAAAACAACAGCTTGATTCACTGGTTATTCGTGCAGCATGAGAAAGATGTACATTTTTTGAAGCAGCAGCTTACATTTGGTAAAGGTTTTTTGTTTGATTGTTTTAAGAAATGGCACTACAAGATCCTCAAAGAGGTGTCTGTACTCAAGACACCAGACTAGGCTAGAGAAAGCGAACACAAAGCCACTTTCAGCCACCCTTCATCCCAGCCCTCCCACCTGGTTCTGGGGTCCCCACACACCCCCTGCCCTCCCCAGGGGCTCTGCTTGCAGGAGATTCACCTCTCCCCAGCCCCTCCACGGGCTGCCCAGCCCGATGCCGCCTCCGCCGCCTCTTCTCCACCAAGGCCATCTTCTTCCACCACCTGCACCCTCCTCCAGCTTTATATGCCTGGGCTCCCAGCCCCCTCTTGCTCCCGCCGCTCAGCTCCCTCAGCACAGAAACACCTCTCTGCTGAGAAAGGTGGAAGTAAAGCAAGGAAGAGGAAAGGAAAGGCCTCCTGGCAAAGCCCTCTCTGCCACAACCAAAGGCCCCAGACTCCTTCACAAAAGGGTTTCATGAGAGCCAGCTGTGGGGAGGTCTGCAGAAGCAATCTGCAGAGAATGGCTGTCTGAGCACTCTGCTCATTGCATTTGTTATACGTAAAGCACACCTGTATGCAGACAAGCACACAGCTCTGCAGTTGAGTTTGCAAGGCCTGGCAGCCAGAGATGCATCACCCCCCCCCCCCCTCTCACTGATTTATTTTCTGTAGCCCCTTTCCATTCACACAACCCTCAGAAAATAATCCATAGTCAAGGGAGTATAAGAGCCCCAGTGAAACTAGGGTCTGTCAGTGGAGCCAGGAGCTGGTCATTGCCCTGAAAAAAACACCAGAAGACATGAGAGGGAGAGCAGCTGCACCAGGAGCAGCTCACAGCACACTCCAGACAACTTCTGCTCCGCTCCTCCTGCCAGCTGAGCTATGTACACCTTATCACATACACCTCTCTTCTCCCCTGACAGCTCCTCTTCCACCTCCTTACCTTTACTGCCCAGGCTGAGACCAGTCTAATAATTATCTCCCCTCTTTGGAGCCTTCAACTGCTTCCACATCAGAACAGAGACCAGTCAAGAGTCTCCTACACCACTGAAGTGGGATCGAAGAAGTGCTAAGTAAGTGCTTGCAGTGCTAGCTGGTTTGAATGAGCACATACAACCATCAACATGGCTTTAGAAAACTTTCTCTTTCAAAATGCCTGCCCAAAGAAGCTACTAATGCTTTACAAGCAACAGATGTTAGCAATAAGGACACATCAGGTGGTAATCAAGAAAATTGTTAGTCTCTGAGGGATTACAGGTGGAACTGTGACATTGGGAATCACATCTTCCCTGCACAAAATATTTTTAAAAATGCAAGATGGAACCTCATTGCAGTGAGAGTGGTTTTACTTCAGTTGTGATAGGGAGTGTCTGAAGCAAGGTACTTAGTCAAATTACCTGAGTTGATCAGATGAAGGAGGTACAGAGTATGAAGTTCTGCAGCCACAAAAAGGTCAACCCATGGTGGAATACAAATCAAATATGTTTCAGTCCAGCCCTAGAGTGTCGTGACAAGCTGAAAACAAGGTACTGTAGTAACTGCAAGCTCATCTCACACTGTGGAAGTGTTTCTGTCTATCAGCAGTTCAGGAAATCTTTGACTTAACTTCCTATTAAAATCAAGCTGTGAACAAAGACGTTAGAAACACAGTTTGAAGCTGTTTTGCTTAACAGTAATTGGCTTTATCCCTTACTTCGTTTGTACTTGCACATATGGTGCCGTATATGACTGCAAGCATGGCTGAACTACAACTGGTGCTGCAGTTTCCTCATTTCTGCAGCTTACCTTGAAAAGCCTACAGCAGCTATTATGGTTAATATATGACTGTTGATCATTTAGGAGAAAGAGAGAGAGGGAGAACAAAGCCAGCCTTTGAATTCCTGTACTCACAGCTGTTTGCACACAACAACATCCCATTCTCTTCTTCATGAAGTCTTCTCTCTGTGATGCATGACAGAAGGGTTTGGAAGACAAAGACATGTCCTTGGTGTCTGCCCTAGTCTGTGAGTACAGACATGCCATGTTCTGAGCTAGCTGTTGTAAATAATCCCCTGGGAGCAAATCCAATTGTGGATATTTTGTGGTATACAAACCATGGGCGTTTTTACGATTCTTGGTTTTCTTCTGTACGTCAGAGGCAGCACGAGCTGGAGACCTGAACTGGGAGTTAAAGCAGAGGTTCTGTTCTTGGCTTTTGTGCCTTGATGCATGACCTTGGAAAAATCATTTCACAAAGGGAATGAATTAACACTGGTTGAGAGCACTGATGTGTTTAAATCAATATATAAGGCAAGAAACAGCTCAATAGGGAAGAGAGAGATTTTCTTCAATGCTTTATTTCATGAGAGCTACGTTAACCATCATGTGCGTGAAGCTGTGAAACATCATTCCTGCTGAGTCAAGTGACCAGAAACAAGATTTTCATCTTGTGGAGGCACATGCTGATCCCTAGATTCTGAAACACAACCCAAGGCCAGCTGGGAATTGGGCATTTAGCAGTTACTTTGTTACATTGCCACAGTCTAACTTTACCATGCAGCAACATTTTAGCACTACTTTGCTGTCAGCATTTCTGCGCAGTTGTAGCAGAGCTACATGCTTAGCATTTCCCGGCAGCTGTTTGGTCAGAAGCCAAAGCTCCTCAGGCTGAGGACCAGCTCCCACGGCTGGCAGCTAACACATCTTCACGCTTTTCAGAAAGCCTCCTGTAAGTTCCTGGGTTGTTGATGCATATAGTGGACATTGCACAGCAAATATGTAAAACTTGTGTTTTATTAAGCCAGAAAGCCATGCTAACGTTTGGAGAAGGAATTTCATTTTTAAAGGCTGGCCAGACCATTGCTGGTTTACTTCCAAGTTTGTGAGTACCAGAGAGGAAATATTTTGCCTGACTTGAAATATAGCTCCTTAGTCACCCATGAGTTTCTTTGACAGGATGATGATGTTCTGAAGATGAAGTGCTTTATATCAATGCCCCTGGAATGTCCACATGCCCTTCTTTCCTTCAAGGCCCTAAGAGTAAAGATGGTATTTTGGCTGCCTCAGTTCCCTTAGCCGCTTGACTAAGGGGTCTGTAATCTGAGGCTGGGGTCTTGTAATGTGGATACTGAGAAGGCAGGGAAGGTGGTCAGAGCGTGAAAATGAAAACTCCACTTACTAAAACCAGTTACACATGACTAGTAAGGTGTTTTTGTGTGTGTGTGTTTGTCAAGTTCTCTTTACATTCCCAGACTTAGTTCAGTTGCATCAATAATTACATCATCTGAAGAAGCTGGGATGTGAAGCCCTGGCTGAAAGCTGACAGAAGTCACTGCACCCACCTGATGAGCTGCACTGCAGACACCGGACCTAATTCTCAGAGCTACCTGCAGGTGGTAACACAGCTAAGTAGTTGAACATTGCAACTCTTGTTTCTACACATACATCCGTGGTAGGCACCACTGTGTCCACTGTGATGTAATCCTAACAGGTGAAGGACAGAAGTTACTCTGGAGACTTCTCACATACATATTCTGCTCCGCTTTTATTTTAACTTAATGTTTTGCCAAACTTCTGGGGACCATTCAACAAAAGCCTTCTGCTTTCTGACTTGGAGTTCTTTCTTGCCTGAATGTGTGGCTGGTTTATCGAAATGCATACTGCTCGTTTTAATTGCTACTTGCAATGGCTTTCATGCCAACTGAACATCAAGGGACGCATCAGAATCACTTGAGGAATACAATAAATCAGCCAGTTTTTTGTGGTTTCAGCTTGTTCTGTTCACCATTTTGGTTACACCACTGCTGAGACAGGCAGATTGAACAGTGGGCAGCAAAAAAGCTGAATGGGGACTTCATAAACTGGGAGAGGACTAGGTTGAGTTTTTGCAATGTAACCGTTTCTCTGGCTGGTAGCCACTTTTACCAAACCTTCCAAAATCTATTTATTTCAAGAGTACACACAGTCCTTTCTTTAACCTGTTTATCATACAGTAAGCTTCATATATACATTCAGTACAGAGAGAGAAGCTCCAGGTGAAATTTCTATTCAGCGTAGAACATTGCTGTTACCAGCAGCCTAAATGTGAAAGCTTTTCAGTTCAAAGTTACAGAGCTCACTCATGTTGGCAGGGGTCTGCGGGATCCTACAGGTGTGACAGGACCTCGAGGTGACACCACCATTCAGGCAACAGGACAGTACTTTTTTTCTACCTATAGGTATCAAAATTCCATGGATCCCCAAATCCACCTGTTATGTCTTGGCAAAAGTGCCACGAGGATACCGAGCAGATGTCATATCTTGTTTTTACTTTCCATGGGAATCACCAACATTTACAGGTTTTGTCTTGCTCTTAATACTCTCTGGAAAGTAAACTGGTGGAAAAGCAAGAGAACTGAGCAGGAAGAAAACTCTAAATTCTGACTACATTCAATAGATGTTGCAGTCTGTACAATCTTCTGCTCTGGCTCTAATTTCAAATTGAAATGGTGCACCTGGAAACTAATGTCACAGTACATGCTGATCGTGCTAAATCATTATCTGCAAAGAACTGAACTCGTGTGACCCTCCTGCCTTTAGGGATTTGCCTTGTGTAACAGCCTTAACACTTGGCTTTGCTTCCCAGAGTGATTTCATAACATCCTGGCCCTGGAATTGCTGAATTGCTGCTTGGTTGTACTATCAAGTACATCTCTCTCTCTCCTCTCAAGCAGAACACAAGGCACTTACTGGGCTCCATGGCAGATGGTTACCAGGACTGGCTCCACTGCATTTGAAGCTGACACCATTTCACTTCTTTAGTGCAGTCTGGTATCTTCAGCTGGACTTTTGTTCTTTGAAAAGATAGGGAGTAACATGAGTGATCTGGCCATTTCTTATCACAGAGACTGCTGGAAACAGTTCTTGTCAGCTGGGAACGCCCAGGAACAAAGATGCCGCAGATAGATACACCCAATTTATAGAGGAACGAAATGTCCTTCACACCTCTCCCTTCCTATTGGAACTCTCCAGTGCCAGCTACCTTACCTGCCTACATGAACAGAATACCATGGGACCAAGAGGCTTATTTCATAATTACTTGATGCTTCAATTTCAGATCTGCCTCAACATATATAAGCTCTGCCAAAAACTAGCGTGTCCATTTCAGAAAATGACTAAAATCGAGTAAATTGTTCAAGACTAATGAAGCATAACAAACATTTAAATGATTGCAGAAGTGATTAGCTTGGCAAACTTTCTAGCTCAACCACTTAAGAGCCTGAAGAAAATTAGCAGTAGTCAGCACGCTACCTTTATAGCCTGACTCTGAAATGCCTCAGGAACAACCTGGGAGAAAAGGCAACAAGAATATCCCAGTCACGCGTACATCACATCATCCCCTGCAATACTTTTAATCCAATAAAAACAACAAAAAGTACTTTGGTACCTTGATGAACCAGTACTCCTATTTCCCTACCAAAAAACCTAGGAAGTCTGAAGGAGGGAATTTGTCTTCCCAGAAGCCTTGCCTTTCCAGACCCATCAACCAGCACTTGTAAGAACCTAAGACAGACTTGTCCTTCTTGACCACCTAAACTTCACAAAGCCTTTCCTTGTAGTTGCCTGTATGTATAAACAATTCTACTATACAACCTCCGCTGTCCAAAGGAAGCTAGGAAAATTTCAGAAGTTTCACAGTGCATTAATGACTGGATGAAGTATTGGGGATGTTAATATAACAGCCACGCCTACTTCAGGTGACATGAAATTTTCTTTCATTAAGTTTTCAGCAGTGCATTGTAGAACTGGAGACATTTGTTCTTTGCTCACACATCACCGTCCCATTCTGGTAGCGGGGGCTGCTGCAAAGCAGTTGTGATGGAGTTCTCCAGAAATCCCATAGATCTTGAAGGCTCAATATCCATGGGTGAGGGGCATTCAGGCCTCTGGGGCCACCTTGCCTCTGCACTAGCTCCAGATCTCTGAGGCACTTCATATAATTCCGCTAAGGCTGTTGGAAAAGCAGATTTCTCCTTAACATTTGTTTCCATTGATGTTTTAAAATCGTTTTCTGGTGCCATGTAAACATCACTGTGGGACTCTCTAACAGGCAGGACTACATTTCCAGGTAGAAGAGCAAGCTGTTGATCCTCTAAAGGGAAATGCTGTCCCAGAGCTACTGCCTCTGGCATGTCATGCATCAGTACAGGTTTAACTCTTCTTTGATGTTTACCGCTAGTGAAATTCATACTGCAGTTTGAGTGAAGTGATCTGTCTTCTGAGTAACCACAATAAGCATCTAAAAACTAAAATAAAATGACTCCGAGTGAGTGAGACGAGTTCTGTAGTATCTGGGTCATTTCCTACCAAAGGAATCACTGAGATATCAGGGTAAAGGTTTCCTGCAGACTTCCAGCGCACGGTACCGTCTGCCACAGAGGCCAGCAAAACGGAGGAACAATACATGAAAAGGCCTCATTAAAAATGTTGTTTGTTTTAAAAGGTACTACAGAAAAAATATATGGAATACGTTTTCCAATATAGAAAGGCAACTCAACAATATCGTTTGTAATCAACCATAAATAGGTAAGTAAAAATAACAGTGAAATACATTTGGATACTAACTCTTGTATTTTAAAGCACTAATGAAATACTTGGTTCTACTTTAATGGCCTAATGGTTCAAAATCAGAATTCTGTGCAGTGGGGTAAAAAAGCCAAACAGCCTTTGCCACCCACCCTCACCATCCCATCAGAACTGCACCTTGGTGTGAAAGGAAGCATGTCTCCATCTTCTCTTCATGCTGCTGCTAAGGACACTGAATGCTTCTCTAATACATCTCCTCCTCCTTGGACCAGCCATAGTTGAGATTGAGTTTATTCATCAGGGTTGGATTTTTTTGACCTTAATTTTTAAAAATACAATGTTTATACAACTGACTAGCATAAAAATACATCTTTGTCTGAAATCACTTTTCTTTGTAAGGATTACTTTGTTTTAAATAAAGAACATTTAAATGTTAATCTATAATGAACTACCAAAGCCAAAAACATACCTGAAATTCACATCACTCTTCCTTTAGGGTGTCCTCACTCTTAAGCGAGTTCTGATCTAAGAAAAGTTTAATTTACTCACAAGCAGAAGACCATCTGAAATGATGAATTTGCAAAAAGCTTCTATTATAAAATTTTTAAGATCTCCAACTACAAATTAAGAACATGAATGAACGAACCTCTCACATTCAGCTGTAAATGAATGCAAAACACCTGAAAAAAACTCAAGACACAACATTGCCCATGAAATATGTTTTTATATATATGACTATCAAATAGTGCGTTCTAAGAAGCATTTTATGAAATAAATCCAATTCCATCTCAATCATCGCAGCACAGAATTTACTCATATTTTTTCTGCACCTTTCCTTGGGACCTTTGGGACTCCAAGTTTAATTCTTTGTTGCCATTTCTAGTACAATGAAAGCTACTTTGCTTCTCTGCCACCATCCAAATTTGGGGCTGTATTGCACACAATGGTGGGAGCCTTTCACTAGAACAATAGGGGCACCAGCACTTTAGCTCCTAAGGCTCAAAAATCCCTACAGAACAGTGTACCAGGCTGCCTCCAAGAGCTGAGGAATCATGTACTTTCTGAATTAAGTATCTTAATACCCTGCTACAATTTTAATATCCCGCTACGATTTCATGACTATGTATTAACAGGAAAACATTCTGAATTTCAGCAAAACCTTCAATTGACAGCAACATTATCTCTAAACGCAGAGGCAAGGAGAGAGTGCAGGCCCAAACTATAAAGGTTTCATTGTAATCACTTATTCAACACAGTTTGATTCCACTGTACTGAAGCTCCAATAAGCAAAATATTTTTATACTGGTATCTAAGCCTTCACTGAACTTTGCTGCATTTCTGCTTAAAATAAACTTCTAAATTCTCAGCAATGCTGTACCATGAACCTCACTGTAGAGTCAAACAGCCCTGAAAGACATCATAGTTACCATCAGGTCACTCCCCTTTCCTAAAGTCTACTGTTGCCCTCTGCAATATCTACTATTTAAAAAGTAACAAAGTATGTGAAACAAACGAAGCCTAGAACTTGCTACATTACAGTAGCCGAGCAAAGTTCTTATTGTGGTGCTATTCTTACTTGCTAAAATGCATTTCAGCAAAAACCTGACAATGAGGGGTTCTACATTCTATGCAAAAAAAAAAAAAGGACAAAACCTGTTTTGTCCTTGTGTCCTTTTTGCAAGATCTAAGGTCTGCCCACTCCAGTAATACAATGCAGGAAACTCAGTCTCTCTGCAAGAAATGCTGGAGATAACCCCCGAGTTTCACCTGTGTTATTTTCTAACACATAAATTTCCAAGGGAGGTGAAAACTTGAGTCATCACTTCATTGTCTGAATCTAAGTCTGTCTCCAGTCTTTTCTATGCCATTGCACCCTTTGGATCTCAATTCTAAAGACCTTGTAGAATAGATTCTAGTTATAAGACACAGAAGTACTTGCATTGTAATATAAGCTAAGTCTTCAGTTTTGGTACAATACCAGGAATTCTTGCCAGTGAGACCTTGGAAAAGTTACCTAAAGCAGACTGAATTCAACCCAGTAGTTTTAAGTATTTAAGCATCTCCAAGATGAATGAAGCCTTCACCTTTTGATCAGTTTTTATCACCCATGGTCTGAAAATACAAGTCAGTACTGATGGACACACATTTTTAACTGTGCAACTCCCCTTAGAAGCCAAGGCAGCATCTGTCCTTATGTCACATTCATTACTATAGCAACAGCACATATATTGCTATGGCAAGAGAATGTAGTTGTATGCATGGAAGACATCCTAACTATGCTGTTGAACACTGGATCTTAACTGGAGATAACTAGGGAAACCCTAGAAAGTGACACTAAATTTAGGTAGATCTTTTCTTGCTTCCATACTGGGGTAGGGGAGAACAAAAATACATCACCTCATTGCCTAAGTGTGTTTTATGTTTTGCCATCTCTTACCTTTGCCTTGCTGTGTGCAACTCTCACTAACATGAAAAGTACCAAACCCTTCTGTAGCCTGAGATACCTGTAATTCAAGCAGTTTTGGACATTTTAAGCTATGATAGAGTAGCACAATCATGAAAGACATCTGTCTCACACGGAGTCACACCTACAACTTTTAGTCATTTAGTAGATGCTGAAAGATTACTTATTTCTAGCCATTAATAGCTGGAAAAAGCTTTTCAACAAACTTGGGCACATGACATGGCATGTAAAGCACTGGGAACTGGTAGTGATGTCATTTTGGAAGGCATGTTTCATTCATGAACTTAGGAAGCAGACGCCACTTCCCCTTCATGGTGCAGGTCTTCCATCTCAGTGACAAGCATGACCATCTAACACAAGTGCAGTCCAAAGAACACAGCAAGTTTCTATTGAAGCATTGAAATCAAAGAAACACCCATAAAAAACACCACAGAAGCATTCAAGCAAGTTAGACTTTTAGGGATTGCTTAATACTGAAGGAGTTTCTGATTTTCATATTCAACCCCTTGATTTCATTTTGGAGGAAGAACTTTATTTGCATGAATGAACATGTCTATCCAGTATACTGACATGCCAAAGTTAGTTTAAAACAGATAACCCTTTACAACACAAAAGAACCTGTCCTGTCACAAATACAGTTCTCATTAATAAACCAAACTCAAGTCTTGTCAAAAAAAATTAGTATTTAGCAGGCTGAAGTAGTAAACTAAATCAAGAGTTGCCAAAAAAAAGGGGGGCAATATGCTCAGTACTTGCTCCTACCCTCTCCCTCCTAATTCATTAAAAGCTACCTTGGTTTGACCCAAATGGTGCAGCTATATGGTTTTAAGCTCCACTATAAGGACTTGCAAATTACTAACCTGTTAGTCTAACTGATCATTCTCTAAAGCATCTGTGCCTCTACTGCGTAGAGTCCTGTGTAGGACCCTTTCAAGACCACCTTCAACTTCTTGCTCTTATTCAAACTTAATGTGCATCAGATGCAGTCAGTTTGGTTTTAATAGTCTCCTGACTAGAGTCAGTGAAGTACGTTTACAATTAACCAGCTCATCTGGAAGTATATACTTGCAAGTACTAGGAAGCTTGCTGGATTAAGCTGCAAACAACCATTTCTTTTTACTCCTCTTTGAAGAAACAGACCAAGGAATACAGAATGCCATGTAACTTCATGGCTTCTTATAAAAGCCTCTTCTAAAAGCCTCTCTCACTTAGTACCAACCACCTACCACTGCTAGTACAGCACGATGAACAGGGCTTACATGTTTTAGAGCCTAGTTCCACCGGTACAATTTTGCAAACATTGCTAAGTAGAAACATTAAGTTAAACCTAATTTCAAGTCAGTACTGCCTCTACTTTCCCACTTCCAACACATTACTGCATGTTCTGCAGCGCCACTGCAGAGCATTGTCAATTGTAAATTTAAGTCAGCAGCTCATACTTGAATTCCAAAGCAGTGCGCTCATGCTTACAACAGCAGTTTTGGTTCCCAGTGTTAACAGACAAGTCAGTGACACAACTCATTCTTAACACTTTTATTCTTACAGTTCTAGGTTTGAACTGTACATGCAGAGTTGCATAAGTCACAATAGAGATTTACAGTGGATTCTATTCTATGGTAGAGTGCAATCCAGAATCCTTGAACAGTATAAAAAACAACTTTAAACATCAAGACCTTGTTAGGAGCAAAAGGGTTAAAGCTTCCCCAAGTATTTCAGCTCTCATAGATACCTAGTTACTAGGTACTGTATGTTAGACATATTCAGAGTTGAAGAGCTGTATTAACACTAAACAAACTTTAACATCCAGATGTCATACCATCTTTGTTACTTCCCCCAATTTCTGGCAATTAAGAATAAGTCAAAAAACCCTGCCACCTGCAACCAGCTAATACAGACAAAAATAACTACTCCTTACTTGCCTGTCTAGGGTTGTACAGTGTTAAAGAAAAATATTCCCTCAATGGCATTTGTATCTCACATCAGCTGAAAAAGCAATGTAACAAAAATAAAGGTATAACATCTTTGAAAATAAATATAAAGAGGGAATGCAGACAAAGTGTCAAAGATTTTTTTTTTGGCAGGTAACATTCATAATATACAAAATATAACTTATTCATATTAGCCAAGGAAACATTCATGAGTTCCTGTAAACTGTTTTAATCCACCTCCTCCATGCGTGATGTGTCATCATCTCCTTCAAGAGGTGGCATCTCCTCAGTAACTGCTGGACTAGCTTCCTCTGCAGCAGTATCATCTTCGTCAATGCCTATGCAAGAAAACAGGGACCATTAGTGCTAATGGAACTCTAACTTTTGCCTACTTCATACTTCAGCTGGCCTGAGGTTCTTAATCCCATTTTCCAGTCTGTCCCAGAGAAAACTTACCCAGGCCAAGTTTGATCATTCTATAAATGCGGTTGGCATGTGTCTGAGGATCTTCTAAACTGAAGCCAGAGGACAGGAGTGCTGTTTCATACAGCAAGATGACAAGATCCTTTACAGACTTGTCATTCTTGTCAGCCTCTGCCTTCTGCCTCAGTGTTTCAATGATGGAATGATCAGGGTTGATCTCCAGGTGTTTCTTTGCTGCCATGTATCCCATTGTGGAGTTGTCTCTTAATGCCTGCGCTTTCATAATCCTCTCCATATTGGCAGTCCAGCCGTATGTACTTGTTACAATGCAGCATGGAGAAGTTACCAAACGGTTGGACACAACAACCTAGGAAAACAAACAAAGCCGGAATTTTTAATTTAACATTTCAACACTTCCATTGAATCAGAACCCTACTGACAGAACTAAGGTGCAAGTACTAATTACCTTTTCTACTTTCTTCTCAAGGATATCTTTCATTATCTTGCAAAGGTTTTCGAACTTGGCTTTTTTCTCCTCCTGTTTCTTTTTCTCTTCTTCATCTTCTGGAAGCTCCAAACCCTCTTTTGTTACAGAAACCAGGGTCTTGCCTTCGAATTCCTTCAGCTGCTGCACACAGTATTCATCAATAGGCTCAATCATGTAGATGACTTCCAGGCCATGTTTGCGAAGACGCTCCACAAAGGCAGAGTTAGCCACCTGATCTTTTGTTTCACCTGCAAGAAGCATGAACTGTTTGAGCCTCTGTGTTTTAACATGGCAACTTGTTTTCTGCAAGAGCCTATGCAACACTTTCAACAATGCTCCATGGCCATTACCAGGAAAGTATGGGGACGCAAGACAGAAGTTTACGGCAATCTACTGAAAGATCTTGGCCTGAGAAGACTCAAGTCTTTCCAGCTAACATCAAAGCTTGTAATAGTTCTTTGGTTTGAAGGAACATTTGCCATTCCTGGAATGCCAAGCCATGTACTCCTAGCCAAATTTATTAGCCTGAGTCCAAACACAAAGCTATCTTGAAAGCACACAAAGGACTTCTAAATCATTCATGGAAGCATTGACCCTGAACTTTTTGCGTTTTAGAACTTCAGTAATGCTTGAAGAGCAGCTATTCTATTGCAGCTCATTTAAGCTGCATAGCTCCTGAAGAGAGCAGTTAACATGGCAGCAGTAAGCCCGAGTTTGAGAACAGCAAGTATCCTAAGCCACCCTGCAATGCAAGCTTCCTGACATACAAGAAGTTAAACTGAAGAAAGCATTACCTCTAGGCTAGCTCTGCTGTCCTCATGGATGAGGACATAGGACGAACCGGAACTGCAGCTCCATTTTACATGGCTTTAACACTGCATGCAGCATTTATTCATTTCAAAAGCTCTATAGTACTCAAGGGATTTGATAGGAACTTACATGATCAGTTTTACCCTCTAAGGATACATGTCAACATTTCTCCGTCATGACTACTATTAGGACTTGTTGACAAGGCAACTAATGATCAGAAAACAGTGCAATTTCAATACAACTCTAAGTTGTTTTTATATTGGAAAATGTACCAATACCATTAATTTTACATGAAAAAACTTTGGTTTTCTTCATAGAGATCATTACCATGGTTATTTACCACATTCTTATCACAAAAAATAACCCTATGTGTGTACAGAGGCTTGTCACACATGCAATTGTCTCCAACTCACCAGTGATGTAGTAGACGTGTTTCTGGTTTTCCTTCATCCTAGTGCAGTAGTCCTTCAGAGAAACCATTTCATCACCAGATGCAGAGGTGTAATACCTCAGCAACTCAGACAGCTTCTTGCGGTTCTGGGAGTCTTCATGTATACCAAGCTACAAAAATGTAAGAAAACAAATCAACATGCTATTCCCTGAAATAAATACTAAGCTGCATGAGGACTTTGTAGCAAGCTTTTACAGTTGGTATTAAGCAGAAAAGCCACAAACCTTGATGTTCTTGGAGAACTGCTCATAGAACTTCTTGTAATTCTCCTTGTCTTCAGCCAACTCCGTGAAGAGTTCCAGGCACTTCTTCACCAAATTCTTCCGAATAACTTTCAGGATCTTGCTTTGCTGGAGCATTTCACGAGAAATATTCAGGGGTAAATCCTCAGAATCTACCACACCTCTCATGAAATCTGGAAAGAGAGGGAAAGAATTAGCTTTGCAAATCTTAAAAGAAATTCATTTCGTAACCACCACTTCAGTGGCTTTGAATTACCAGTTGGCATCTCAGAATAAGGCAGTGCTTTCTTGAACTGATCAGATACCTCCTGATCAACTCATTTTAGAATTGTCTTTCCCTCACCCCACCCCCATTTTTTTCAGTATTAAGAGAAACTTCAAAATTACTAAGTAAATCTAGTTTTTTAGGAAATGTTTTTCTCAATAATACTCACTCAGGTATTCAGGGATGAGCTCCTCGCAGTTGTCCATGATGAAAACTCTGCGTACATACAGCTTGATGTTATTTTTCTTCTTCCTGTTTTCAAAGAGATCAAAAGGCGCACGTCGTGGGACAAACAGCAGAGCTCTGAATTCCAACTGACCTTCCACAGAGAAGTGCTGCAAGAAAACAAGACAATCTTATTGCAATTTGCATGGCTCTCACTTAAGCAACCCTTAAAAAGCTCTTTAAGCACAGAAGCAAATTAAGTGGTATTTCAAAAAAAGTCAGTGCAGTAAGACAGACACTAATCAGGAATGTAAGTATTCTCCAGAACAGCATCCAAGTTCTGTTCCACTGCTACCTGACAAGCAGCCTGCTTCAGAGGACCTCTTCAGCTCTCATTTGCATAGTGAGCTCCAGTGAAAGATGTGCTTACAGCACCTCCAACCACTGGCACACAAAGAGGCTAGTTCCAATTCACTTGCCAATACCTTTTAACTGTTAACAATGTTGAGAACTACACTACAAACCCTCTGAACTTTTGAGTTTGTATTTGAGACCTACTTTTAATTTTTGCAATTAGATTTGTTAATTAAGCTCTACATACAGAGAAGGCACCTGCAATTCTATCTGCAATAAGCTGAGGTGTGGATCTGGTAATTATAAACAATCTTAGAACTGGCCTGAACAGTTGTACCTCAAGAATCACCCTCACACTGTCCAAGCGTTCTGAATAGTATCACCCTAAATGGTAAACAATTTACCACAAGGCAATAGAATTTATTTAGGTTCAAGGAGGATTGTGCCTGCAGGAAGACAAACAAGAACCTACCTTGACAGCCAAATGGTCTTCCCAGTCATTAGTCAGACTCTTGTAGAATTCACCATATTCCTCATTGGTAATGTCATCTGGGTTCCTGGTCCAAATGGGCTTGGTCTTGTTGAGCTCTTCCTCATCAATGTACTTCTCCTTGATCTTCTTTTTCTTCTTCTTATCTCCATCCTTCTTTTCCTCTTCCTCATCAGAGCCAACATCCTCTATCTCTGGCTTGTCTTCTGTCTTCTCCTCCTTTTCTTCTTTTTCCTCTTCCTTTTCTTCAGCCTCATCGTCACTCACTTCCTTATCACGCTCTTTCTCCACCTACAAAGGGTATCATTAGTTGGGTTTAGAGACCTTGAAGTTTTATCCTGAACAGTTTTAAGATTTATGCTTTAAGTTTTTGTCCTACATTCAGATTTTTTTGTCCTACATCCCATTTTTACTAGTGCTGAGACAGAGGTGACAGTTTGGTTCACATCTTTTTGTGGTGTTTTATACTATTAACTTAAAGTGGATTCCCACTGAGAATACATCAAGATGCAGTTAATGTCTGAATTGTGTGGGAACTGTGGTACTACTAGCTTGATAGAACTTTTTTACTTCATCTTAGAAAATCTGTTAACAACAATACCTGATAAAGGGCTACATCCACACAGCCATCTGCAACAAGTAATAAAACAAATCTGGTATACAAACTGTATGTTAGTGTTTGTAAAAATATTTTCATTTCAATGTGGTTATACTTAAGTAAAATTCCAAGTAGGGTACATACAAAGAGCCTGATAGGATAGCCAATGAACTGAGAATGCTTCTTCACAATTTCCTTGATTCGCCGTTCTTCCAGGTATTCAGTTTGGTCTTCTTTAAGATGCAGGATAACTTTTGTTCCACGGCCCAAAGGTTCACCTAGAATGTAATTTACAGGTGTTATTTGTGCAGGAGTAGACTAGGCTTTGACAAACTCTTAAAATTATTTGCTGTTTAGAAACATACTCATCACTCCTTTCCTTACCACTTGCAAAAATACACTGTGTACAGAAATGGGCTTACAGATACTTCCAACTTACTGTGCCCAGCATTATTTTTAAAAAAACTGAAGAACATTTAATTGATTATTCTGTTCCTACAGAATTATTTCTCTGCACAAGCTTAGAACACTTAAATCTTTATTATGATGCACTATTTACTGTAGAGAATTTCCTTCCACGTGCAATTACTCAACCTGAACTGATCTGACACACAGGTGATGAGGGCAGCACTACCCATATCACTGCTCTCACTTTTCCCCAATGCACAGGGTAGGGTAGGCATCTGAGTGATTTGACGACTCATCTTCAGAAAGTGCGCAGGCACATTCAACACTCACCATTATCAAGTCTGACAGTGAAAGATCCCCCAGCTGATGACTCCCAAGCATACTGCTCATCATCATTGTGCTTGGTGATCACAGTCACTTTCTCTGCAACAAGGTAGGCGGAGTAGAAGCCAACACCAAACTGGCCAATCATGGATATGTCAGCGCCTGCCTGCAGTGCTTCCATGAAAGCCTTGGTACCAGACTTAGCAATAGTACCAAGGTTGTTGACCAGGTCAGCTTTGGTCATCCCTATGCCTGTATCCACAATGGTCAGAGTACGATCATGTTTGTTTGGAATCAGGTTAATTTTCAGGTCTTTTCCAGAATCCAGCTTGCTTGGGTCAGTCAAGCTCTCGTATCTGATCTTGTCCAGAGCCTGTAAAAAGAGAGGCAAGCTTTAACATTGCCCTCCTATTTCTGTAAGTTTCAGTAGTTCTACTGACACAAGCCAGCCTAAGAGCTCAAGTACTTACATCTGAGGAATTGGAGATCAGCTCCCTCAAGAAGATTTCCTTGTTGGAGTAAAAAGTGTTGATGATCAAAGACATCAACTGAGCAATCTCAGCCTGGAAGGCAAAGGTCTCCACCTCCTCCTCCATTGGTTGGTCTTGAGTTTGCACAGCTTCAGGCATCTGTAAGCAGAGATCAAGTTGAAATTCCATTCTGAACAGCTCTAACTTGCTGTATATACCCCTCCCCCTTAAAGGCAGTGACAATGGCATTTGGGATTCAAGTTATTCACTGGATGGTGCCAAATACAGGACAGCAGGGACACAAAAAACTCCACATCTGATTCCCTACCAGTAACAACTCCTGAATTCTGGAAGAACGACGAAACTAGATGCAAATACTTCAACTGGACTTGCTTTATATTCAGTATGATTTGCATTTCCTACTTCTGCACCCTTACATTCACGTATCACAGACCAAGTTAAGTATGGACTACAAAATAGAAAAATACAACTGAAAACATGGCCCAACGTTTGAGAGGCTAATTGGGCTATTCTAGAGTCAACGAGTGACAATAGTTTCCGTTTGTACCACTGCCTTTTTCTCCCGTCCAACTTCTGTTTCCGAAACTAGTATCTTCAGCTGCATACACGATCCTCAGAACTTACTGAACGCGAACTAAAATACCACACAGCCCGACTGAACTTGTTCCTGTCCTACGGAGAGGTATGTTCTCCGAACTTGTCCAGCCGCCTGCTGCCTAAAAGATCCTCTGCATTAATCAGGACTGAGGAAAACCAGATAAAATTCAAAATGAGGAAAACCTCTTCAACCGATTTTAATCACTGCTGAATGAACGGAGACTAACTACAAGGTCCCAATCTTCAGCTACACGGCTAGCTAACTGATGAATAACCAGACGCCTCGCCCAACCACCGCCGAGTCCAACCGGCTCCTTTCCGCGGCTCGGGGCAGGGCCAGCCTGCGGCGCCCCCTGCAGGCTCCCGATGGAAGCGGGAAAGATTCTAGAAACTGCCAGAGCCTTCCTCCACCGCCCCCCCTTCTCCCTCCACCCACTCCCCGTCAGCGGCGGCCCCGCGCAGCCTCCCCGATGCCGGCCGAGCCCTTCCCAGCGGCCGCCCCGCGCTGCCCTCCCGGCGGGAACCTCCATCTTAGAACCACCTCGGGCCCCGCCAGCCGAGCTCTCCCTTAATTCATTTAGATGCCCCAACACCCCCACAACGCTCTCACACACCTCTACTTATTCCCCTCCCCCCCCAACAACTCCTGCAAGCTGCTCCTCCCTCCTCCGCCACGATCCCCTCAACGACCATGCCCCCAGTACTGTCCACCATTTTCTCCTTCCTCCTCAGGAACCCATGAGACAAAAATCGTTAAATGATAGTAATTAATTAAACGCTTTTTATAACCGCCACCACCCTTCCCAACCATGTGGAGACCGCCTGGGGCTCAGGTAACCGGCGGCGATAGCGCCCTGCACCACGCGGCCTCCGCCACCGCCCCGCTCCCCTCACGGCAGCCCCATCCTGAGGCGCGGCCGTTGGGGCTGCGCCTCCCGAGCGCCGTCACCTCACGGCACAGCCTCAGCCGCTCACCTTGGCAGCTAGGGGGAAGATTAAATGGCTCTGCTGTTCTCCTCAGTGAAACGGCGAACCCGACGCGCTCTGCCCGCACCGCTGCGCCTCCACTTAGTGCGCGCCCCCGGCCGCCCGCCCGCCTTTTATACAGCCGGCGCCGCCTCCTTCCAGAACCATCGGGAACCTTCACTGGCGGCCGCGGGGGAGGGGGCGCCGGCGAGGGGAGGGGGGAGGAGGCGTGGGCGGAGCCTCCCGTCCTCTGGGGGCGGGGCCGAGCCGCCGGCAGCCAATCGCAGGCGGCCGCGCACGGCGGCCGTCAGAGCGCCAAGGGCGGGCGGGCGTTGACCGTTGGCTCTGTCAGATGGGGAGGGGAGGGGGGGAGGCAGGCAGCCGCGGGCGCGGCGGGCGCGTGGGGCGGGCGTTGGGAGCGCGCGCGCGGCGCGGGAAGGAGGGGCTGAGGGGAGGGGGTGGGGGGGTTGCGCAAGCGGCGGGTGAGGCGCCCGCCCCGCGGCCCGCCGAAGCTCCTAGAAGGAGCGTGAGGGATGGAGGCTGTGGGGAGCCTTCTGCCCAGCAGGGCAGGCGGAATGCCTTCTCGCAGGGCAAATGGGGGGCTGTGGGACGTGCCTCGTGGGCTCTGTGCTGCTTTTGGGATAACAAGAGGCGAGGGAGCGAAGCCAAGAGGCGCGGACCCACATAGCAATGCGGTTACCTCAGGGTTGAAGTGCTAATAGTAGCTGCGAGGCGGATGCCGGTGATGTCTGGTTTGTTAGAGCCCAGAGCCTGAAATCCGCTGGGATTCCCAGACTACAAGGCCTTTGCTGCCTGATCTGTCTGAGATCTCCTCTGGTGTTCAAAGGGCATGGCCACAGACACCTTTATCCATGCATTTATGCAGCTTGCATAAAGACTTTGATGAGTACACGTCTCATTGCAGCGCATAGCTCTGCGATTAACGCATTTACCAAGGAGGTTATTTTTATATCCCAAACGACCTGATTGGGAGCAAGGAATTAATGCAGGTCTTCAGTGTCTCAGGAGAACCATCTGCATCACCCGTGTTCCAGAGCAGGCTGCTGAAACTTTCTTCCTGGAGCTGATCCACTTTGGGGGATATAAATACTAAGTGAATCTACGTGCTAAAACTGCACAGTGACGAAAACATCAGCCTAGAGAATCTCCCTGCTCTAAAGAACAGTTTTATTTTTATTGAAGGAATAGAAAGGATGCTCTTTCTGTAGAAAAAAATCAACCCAGGCCTGACTTTTTGGCATTTTCTGTTGTCTCTTAAATGTACCCCAGAGAGCTATCTAGTTCAGCATCTGACTGACTTGAGAATGCTATTTTTAGATGCCTAGCATGCCCTTATCCCAGTTAAGCATCCTAAATTAAAGTGGGTGGCATGCCCAATGAATTAGATATTACAATGCTTACCTCTATTAATGTGTATAACTGAAGATCTTTATGCTGAATCTGACATTCTCCACAACCTTTTATCCTCCAGTTTGATCTAGAAAACATCTGATTGACCTGGGGTCTACAGGCTTGATTTTGTTGCAGAGTTCTGTCTTTCAGGGATTTTTCGTTCCTTTTTGTTATCTTCTCTGACAAATGAGAAGGTACATTAAGTATATGTTTAAGACATTATGTAGGACCAGCTGAGGACTTAAAATTACAGCTTGCTTCACTGCAATTCCTGCAGTATCTGCATGAGGATCTGCATTGGTGCAATGACTTACAGGGCTCTGCCCTTCTAAACGCAGGCGTTACACGTCTGCCCCAAACAGCTGGCCAAAATACAGGGTCCTGCAGGTTATTTTAATTAGAAGGAAAAATTAATAGTTGTGTCAGCAGTAACATAAAGTAGTGTGAGATTAGCTGCTGCTCAGCACACGGAAGAAAACCTGTAAGAGTGAAGGTAGTTGCTCACTGAGGAAGCTGGATTTCAGCCAGCGCTCAGCCTAGAAAGTTCTGCGGTCCTGCCCAGGCCACCTCTTCGGTGCTCACACCAGTTGTTTCCTTGCTTTACCTTCTTTGGGTCTGAGTTTGTGGTGGTTCTCCATTTCTTCTCCTTTCTCTCAAATACATGTCTACAAAACAATCTGCACCAAAATCCTTTGTAGAGTATTTTATGTTCCTTTCTTCGCACAGTGACTATGGTTTCAGTGGTTGTACAGCTGCTTTGCTCCCCTGCTTCCATAAAGCAGCTTAATGGCTTTTTGCCGCTGTCTAATAAAGTGTGGCAGTTATACCCAATGCATGCTTAATGCTTTTCTTAGATAAAATATAGTCCTGGTGTAGTGTAAATTCTATAGGACAAACCTTTTAGGCTGGAATAATTTTATATTCAGAATCCATCAACTGAAATGTTTTCTAACATCTATCTGGGTCAAAATAACTTCTGTATTTTAGAGAATTGCTAAGCCATTATTATTTATGGGTATCTGTCTAATATTTTTCCTGTAATATCCTACTAAAATTATTTGCATGCTTTCCTACTGAGATTACAAAAAAATGAAGATTGACATTTTGATCAAAATATTCAAGATGTTTTTCTTAAGAAAATCTTTTCCTTTCTAATCTCTTGATTAATGTGGAATCAGTCATTCAGACTTAGGAATATACTTAATTTTAAGCATGTGAAGACCTGTGGAAGGTTTGAATATGTATCACAGACCTTTACATTGTCTGATGTAGTAGTCATATTACTCTGTTTCTCTTTTGTGACTGTGTTATTTGGCTTTCAAAAGCTGTCTTCGAACCAGACTGATTTTTATTGTTTTTGTGTCAAAATTGTTTGAAAAATCCACTAGGAGAAAGTAATCTCATACCAAACTGTCTGAATTTTCCCAGCTCTGCTTAACACAAGTTTCAGGGTGCCTCTGTAAAGCTAATATTTTCTTCCCAATTTTTGAATATATTCCTCTTGTTCTGTCACACAGTAAGGGCTGGTGAAGACTGGCATTTTTTTTCCTATTATTCCTCTGTTTTAACTGATCACAGATCTGTATTGCTTGTTTCTGGCTAAAATGTTCCAGACTTCGTTTCTGCCGGAGTTAATATTGGGGGAAAATCTGTGCAAAATATTTCCCTTTTCTCAACTAGGAGATTAGTACACTTCCATATTTTAACAAATAGCTCTATTAATGGGGCAATTGCTGAAGCCTGTTATTTTCAAGTCCTACATTCTTGGCATATTCACACACGCTTGTTCCCTTCCATGTCTCACAGCCATCCCTGAACCTTCTCCTCACTGTCCCAAATCTATCTATCCTTTGATTTCCAGCCTGGACAACAAGCAGTCCATTCTACGGGTGGTGCACACATGGGCTTGGGCAATAAATAGCCAGCCATTGCCTCCTAGGACAGCCAGAAAAAGAGGATAAAGCTGGATTCTCCCTGTTCCTTCCTTCAAAAGAGGCAACAAGAGGATGCACTTCTGCTACCCACCTACTGATTTTCTCAGACCTAAATATCTCTGTGATCTCTATTCCTGTGTTAGCTTTGATTGAATTGCTTAAGTAGGTCAAATTTACTAAGGAGGGACTGATGGACAACCACCATATCACAGCATATGTCTCATTGCCTTAGGAAAGTAGACTAAAATCATCCTTCCATTTTTTTTTTCCACTTAACAACTGCTGTAACCAGTGTTTGATGGATGGTTACAAGGTTTTTTTTTCCCAATTATACAGTATTAAAATAAGTAACATGGGGAAACTACTGTTTATTCAGTAAAATGTACTACTTCAAACATCACTGTAAATGCAAAAACAAAACAAAACAACCACAATACCCAGTCAAAGCCCAGGCAAGTACTTGACTTGCCATTCTCATCAGAATCTGAGCAACTTTTGCTTTCAGAAAATTCAGATTTGAACCAAATTTTGAAGAAACCGGTCTTTAATCAAAAACTGTTCTGTACCAACACGTGCCAGAAAGTTAGATATATCGCTGCATTAACTGCATAGGCTTCAATCTTGCATTTGCCAATTTCCTAAGGAAGATCCCCATACTTGTTCCCTGTGTACATTTGCACTGTAATAGAAGATTTAATTATGCAGCTTTATTGATCTTACAAAATTAACAAAGAACAAAGTAAAAGACGTCTGGAAGAAAGTTATTTAATATTAAAAGCATTGAAATAACACTCAGGAAAACCCAGGGTTTTATTCTTGATTCTGCCACAGGCTTCTTTAGTGTTGCTGAATAAGACTTTTGTATTTTTATAAACCACAAAGAAATTAAATGAAATCTGCATAGAGAATTTTGACTCCAGCATTTACTAATTTTTGAGTGTTTGATGTTGTAGCCTTAGTGCTTTTGAAATTAATTCTGTCTGAGCTCTGAGACAGATTTGTCGTGTCGTTATCTCAGTACTTCAGGGTTTACTTAAGGAAAACAAAACTGCAGCAATTGAAATTGCCTATAGAGTAGATTTCAGAAAACTGACATAAGTAGAAAGATGTGGAAATATGGGTCTGGTTTTCTTTAACACACCAGAATTATGCATGTAAAATCTATGTTATCATAATGAAATGTAAAGCTGGCTTGGATCACTGACTGAACAAAGCATCATGCTTTCTTACAATGGTTCATCAGGCTGTCCCATTTCCTGCTTTCTCATGTCTTATTTGGGAGCCAAAATGATCAGAAGATCTTTGGGTCACAAAAAAAAAAAAAAAGTGATTCATACTAGAAATAGGATCGACAGTCACTTAGAATTTTTTTGTGGTGGAAAGATACTCGAAAGGCAGAGAACAAAATCGATCTCACAAAATGTAGTTGTACTTCTGAACCGTAGGTGGCAGCAATAATTGTATGGACCAAGGGCACCGTGTGCATCATTCTTCCTAAATGTACATGTTTTTTGAAGGAAGTGTTAGGGAGTGCAGTAACTGTCAGTCATTGCTCCAGAAGGAATTCTGAAGAGACTTGAACTGTTGAAGAAAAATGCATTACTTTTAACGAGAGTCAATATTTCCACTAACAAATGCCAGGTATAATTTATAATAAAAGTTCAGCTGCACAGAAAGGCTGAGAGAATGAGCGTGGAAAGACCCAACATAACTGTCTAATCTTAACATAGATTACTTCATATGCTGTTTGTTACAAAATGAATAGATTACATTATAACCAGTATAATTTGATATTTTAAATTTGTCCTCATCTTTATATTCCCTTGTGACTTAAACAAGAGATACTGGTTTTTGGAGTTTTATGCCATATATCATGATTTACACCTTCCCAGAATAAGTGCATAATTATGCACTTCTTAGCTGAAATTATATGTACAGACCAAGAATTATACCTATGAAAACCTGAGAGACAAAGGTCACTTTGTCTTCCACAGTATTACAAGTGGTTCTTTCCAGCATTTGGTTCTGCTCTTTGCTTTATGAGCACCATGAGGCTGCAGTACCTGTTTTCTGAAATGTGTGTTGTCTTTGTCCAGCATGGGACCAAAAAAAACAGCACGTATAATTACTTGGCTTTGAGAATGACCACAGAATGCCACCGGAACCCATCAGAACCCCTTTGAAACAAGAAGCAATCATGAATAGTTCCATAGATGTTAGTTTTGTGGGAAGAACAACAGAGATGGTGGCAGCTGTAAGTTCATTATCCATGATTCAGAACTTTTTTTCCACTCATTGGCATAAGCTGCAATAGATCCTAATTCAGAAAGAGAAGAAAGAGAAGAAACTTGGAGAAAAAGCTGTTCCAGAAAGCAGGTGGTTTAAATAAAAAGCCCCCAGACAAAAAAAATCCTAGACTTCCCATTAAGATATTTAAAAAATGTGATGGTGGTTAAGTCACAACACTAGAAAAGTAAGTTAACAGAGCCTCATCATAAAGTGTGGCAATAAGCTGATACTTTTTCCCTGTATATATTCAGATTCTAGGAGTTGGATTCAGTATAACAGTAAAGGTAGTAGTTTAGATGCATGTTTCAACAAAGGTTTGAGAAGCCACAGAATTTTAAAAATGTAAAGCCACAGAAATTTTAAAAATGTGCAAGCTTGGGTTCCACATTTTTCAGGATGAGAGATTATTAACATTTAAAATAGAGGTCAGTGAATCTGATTCCTTTCTGTATTTCAAATGTAGGATATCATCTTTACTTTGGCTCTTTGTACTTGGAAGAAAGAGGGAAGAACAAATTTGAATCTGTCATACGTTCTGGGCGGACTGTGTAGCACCTGGCTAAAGATTTTAATTTATTTTTTCTGTATTTCAGACTTAGTATTTTCATCTTATGACAGAGACACTGTTAAGGGAAAAAACAGGGTTCTAAAATTACAGACTACTTTCAGATAATCATGGATTAAGTCATCACAGCTATCTGTGGTAATCACTCTGCCACTTACAGTTTTTTTTTTCCCTTCTGTGTCAGATAGATCAAAAGATGCATTTCTTGGGGGGAAAAAACAGGACAGCCCTGAATGCCACCTTTCTTTCCAAAGAATGCCAAAAAAAGAATAGTAGCACTAAGATAACCTTGATTAAAGCTGACTATGAGTAGATACGTTGAGAAATTTAGTCAAGAGTTGTATAAATACTTGATTAATCATATACAAATTTATCTGTAGGCTATGCTACAGTAAGCAGGCATAGTGAATTAGAGGGAAAGTCAGTTTTCATCTCTTTCAAAGTGATGTTTCCTGCCATAGTGAGGCAAATCTCCTGAACTAACTCTGCCATCTATATTGAAATCCTGCTTTGCAGTCAGCTGAGCTGAGGGTATTCTTAGCCAGTTAATATGCACGTCAGTATAATGCAGCTGCTCTACAGCATTTTACATTATGAAAGTAGGACAGACCAGAGTTATTAGAAGTCACCAGGTTATTTCTTAATCAGAGCAGTGCTGGTTAATACTTGCCAGGAGGTATTACTTTCTACCTTTTTTCTCTCACAGTTGGCTACAAAAAAAAAGAGAAAAAAACCTCCAGAAAGGCTCTTTCATCTGACTGAGAACCACACTGACTCTTATGACTGACAAATTTAAAACTGTTTCAGATGCTGACAGCCGAGGATATCTACATCCCCACTTCATGTGGATTAGATGTCTGGAACAGTGAAAGTATTTTTATTTTGTTGAATTTGAGTTACTTCTTGAATTTGTCTAGTGTTTAAATAAAAGCAGTAAGTTTACATTAACCAGAAAAGTTCTTTATTATAAAACTACGAAAAAATTATGATAGAATGCAATTTCTGTCTTGTTTTTGCTATTTTTCAGGGTAGACCTACAAAGCTAAGTTGCAGGAAAGTGCAGAAAAGGATTGGAATAGTAAAAGAAGGGATTTTTCAGCTCTTTTTTCCCCTTTTTCATGGCACAGCTGCTCTTTCTAATGACTTATCTAAAATTGTATTTCCTCAGACCATTTGGTCAAAGTGAAATATCACTCTGTTACCCGTAGTTCTGTAGAACTGTTCCAAGTTTGTTTACCTGAAAGAAATACAGTCCTGAGTTTATACCAAATATAACCATGATGACTTGGCTTCCTTCTCCTTAGCTTTCTGAGATGGAAAATGGCAGTGGGCCATTCTTTTCACTAGAAATCTCTGCGTTCACATTCCTATTTTATTCATTAACTTGCATTTGTTATTTCCATCTTGACTGACGTCGCTGCATGCCACAGCTTTTTTAAGACTATAGGTCATGAGAAGTATTTGCAATTCTGTTTTGTGTTTTCATAGAGTTCGTTCATGAAATAATATACACCTGGTATTCAAAATGTCTTCCTAAATTGCTTTCTGCTTATCTGTTGTCAATTTTGGAGCTAGAGCTGTAATATCTGGTGCTTAAAAGCCAGAATTACTAATTAGTCAGTGTCAACCAAACCTCTTTCAGAATTATATTTAAGTGCTTTGGCAGACTTCTTTGGCCCCAAATGTACAGCCCTAGGTTACATCACTATAAAGTATACAGTCAGCATCTATTGTTTCAGCTGCATATTTAGGATTTTCAGCTACAAATATGTCTTTTCATTGTCAAATAGTCCAGATTTTACCAAAAGCATTAGCTGTGTCTTATAATATTCACTAACATAAATGTTAGTTTTATAAGACATCCTCTGAGTAGTTGAATGAGAAGATCAGTACCCAGATTTGACTGGTAAGTGGTATAACTATCTTATACAGACAGTACTCTTAAAAAGTGATCATTAGGAAAAAATACAGAAATTATCTCAAACACAACGTAGAGTCCTTCTTGTAAATGTTCCTGCTAACAGTACAAAGACAGCTTAGTTAATGCTGTACTAGTAGCATCTGGGAATGCTGCATGGACATTAAGTATTCAACTAGTGTTTCAAAGCATGTACTATTAGCATCTCAAACAAGGCACTTACAAAGAGTGTAATTGGATAGCTGATGAATTGAGAATGCTCCTTCACAATTTTTTTGATTTGCCTTTCTTCCAAATAATCTCTTTGGTCTTCCTTAGGATCTAGGATAATCTTTGTTCAGCCCAGGAGTTTCCCTTGAATGAAATCTGAGAGTTTAAGTGGAGCACAAGGCAAAAAGCAAGCTTTTCCTGAAATTAAGGATTAAGATTCTCTTACTACAAATACATTAACTGTCTTTGACTACCTGAGAACAATGAACTGGTGCTTTGTACATATTCTGTGCTCCAACAAATAAAATAACTACAGAAATGAAACCATTTTGATTTGTATTTCCCCCAACTTTCAGAATCCTGCTAAAGCATAGCAGTACACAGCAACACATGAACTGCAAGAGGGAGTTTATACGGCAGAAGTTCATTAAGATTGACCTTTTTCTTTAAATGTTATAATTTTTTAATATGTTTCTTTAAAAGTGAAATGCAGCACTGGTGTTGTTTTGTGTGATAGCATCTTAATTCTCTTGCTAAACAAAGTTTGGTCAATGATTATTACCCAGCCAGGACAAATTTGCTGCTAAAGTTAGAACCACTATTATATCAGATTGTGCACCTGTGCTTGCACTGCTGTTCTACAATGTGTTCACTTGACATTACACAGTTATGAGACAGAGGACAGCAAATTCCATTCACAAACATCATTATTAACACTGACAACAAGAGAGCCTTGCACTGAAGGTGATACACATACTGCCGTTTTGCTTTGTGAGCCCAATTCAGGAGATAGCAGCATGAACAATGGGTCTGTGAAAGTTTTGGTGCCAGACCTCACAGCAGTAATGGAGGCAGCTTTAGTCATCCTGTACCTGATAGCTGGAGTACGATTATGTTCGTTGGGTCAGGCATTCCCAGGATCCAGCTTGTTTGGCTCAGTCATGGCCTGAAATCTGATTTTGTTCAGAGACCACAACAAAATCAGAAGGCTTGAGCATTCTCAGGCTATACTTAGGAACTTAGCAGTATTTTACTTGCTGAGTCATACTAATGTCAAGACTATGTGCATCCAATGAATTGCAAAATGGCTCCTTCAAAAAGGTTTCCTTGTTGGAGTATAACGTGTTGATGAGCAACTATTTCAGCCTGTTAGGCAAAAGTTTTTCCCTTTTCACCTGTTGGCTGATCTTGAGTTTGCACGGGTTCAATGTCAATAAGGGTGAATGGGGCTGAAACCTCATTGCATGTCTATGTTTATACATACACACAAACTTGACTGTGGCATATGGCTTATATGGCTTTTTAAACTGAGTGGAAAGATACAAATAATTTTGGATTTATGTTGTAAGAGTAAAAGACAGAGAAGTATAATTGTTGCAGGTGCAATACTAATATTTAATTGTATATTTTGGACTTGCATTCTCGGATTTATAATTTCCTGCTTAAGGTGAAGACAGCATAGGATGAATAATTGTTTAATTAAGAGGAATTTAGTAAGCTTTTTAATATAATCATGTTAGATTGTGGTATAAAGCATAAAAACTCATCACAAAATTTGATTTACTATCAATAATTAATTTCTCATTTACATTCTTGGACATCCCAGAGTTTAAATTTTACTGTTATGACAATAACAGACACTGGATATTCTCAGTCTCCTTTAACTGAGACACTACCTGTGTAGGAACACCCTGACATAATTGTTTTAAGAATGTAAGTAAAATTTTTGGGGAGAATGAGAGATACTGACTTAGGTGGTATAATTATGAATATTCCATTCAAGTCAGAATAAGACTGCAAGGAAACACATTTTACTTAAGGGACATGTTACATTATAAAGTCCCTCTTGTTCATTTAAAGGTAATTAAATCTGAAACCACCTAAATGTGTAGAGTTCCTATTTACGGTATGCTCTTATTTAATGTTCCTATTTAAGGTATGTTAAGATCCCTTTATTTAAGTCCCCTTTATTCACCTGTTTTGAACAAAGGCCATGAGAACCTTGTGCCTCACTAACAGCTGGTGCTGTTTTGTCCACTGTTGTCTCTTGGTACAGCTGTGGGAAAGAAAGAAGACATAAAAAAGAAAACATTATGACTTAGACTGACTAGAATGATTTAGAAGATTATGACAAGAGTATATTTGAATTTTCCAAGGGAAATGATGGAAAGAAACATACTGTTGCCACATTCAAACTTACTTTAGGAGAGCAACTAATCTTCATCAGCTAAGTCTGTCAGTAAAAGATCTCTGTCATCACTCATCTTTCTGTAGGTAACCTTCAAACCACACTTCTTTTTTTTTTTTTTTTAATAAGCCCATCACTTGCTTTAGACATGCAGTGGGAGAGGGAGAGTAAAGAGAAACTGAACAAATTTCATTAGGCATGGAGCAAGTCAGACTTCCAGTCAGACAGGCACTTAGGGTGCATTATTTTCACATATCGCATATCAAAGGCTGACTGGGTTTGCTAACCCATATATTACAGGCAAGCAGCCTCCTCATTTGTTATCTAGAAACTAAGATCCCAATCCTGCACTTCAAAAGAAATTTATAATCACTTATGCCTACGCAAGGTAAGTAAAACGCTACCTACTCAAAATAATGTTTACTTACATTGATATTGCACAAATATATGTGGTTATGTAAAAGGTAAGTTTACAGAATCACAGAATAGTTGAGGATAGAGGGGACCATGTTGGAGGTCATCTCATCCAACCTAGGGTCACCTAGAGCAGGTTGCCTGAAGCCTATGTCCACTAACAGCTCCTCTGAAAAGAACTGATGGGTGACATTGCTTTGCAATTACAAGAAGTGGATCAGAGCTCTCTCCCAGAAAGAATCTTAAAGACAAACTTTCTACTGGAGCAGTGGACACAGATAAACTGATTTTGCCCTGTCACACATGACCTCAGTTCAAAGAGCACTAAAGAACAGAAAAAGGAAGACAACCCTGTGAATGGCAAAAGTGCATTGTAGACGGTTCATATCTGTGAATGCAACTGAAAGTAACAGAATCCTAACTTGCGAGATGAATCCACTAAAATGGAAGAAAATCTTATAAACTATGTTAGTACTAATAAGGATTCCTTTTTGGTGCTTGCACTATTGTCATTACAGTGACAAAGGGAGGAATATGGGTCTCTGCGTATGCCCTACCATCCATCTGGGACATGTGAGATGAGCACAAGTCTGTCTAGTTTGCAATGCAGTTAGAATTCACCAGATGGGGCTAATACAGCAAATATAAATATTCTCTGTAGAAGTCATACCGAAGAAATGTAGATAGATAGGGAGAACAATATATACTTGTATATATGGCACAGGAGTAATAACTCTGAAAGGCTGTGGTTGTTTTGTTGTTGTTTTTTTGCGGTTAACCCTCTCAATGAATTCATTATTTAAAAGAGATACTTTATTTTGATAGTCTTATATGAATTATATGTTTAACTATTCAATCTTATATGAATTATATGTTTAACTATTCAACCATTAACCACCACCACTCCCCAAACCAATAGCTGTCTTAGGAAATATGTAGGTTTCTTATTTCAAATATTTTTTTAAATCTCTAAACAACTATAAAGCCACAAATATAGAAATGGAAGGATATATGTTGTCTTTGGATCCTAGATATGATGCTTTTTTCTGCCTTTAACTAAAAATACAAATACAAGTTGAAAAAAATCAGTCTAAGCTTGTAAACACATATGGCTTTCCTTTTTGACACGGTACATGACTGATCTCATCTCCCAAGTCCATCTCTCAGGTTTTGTTTTATGTAGAGACTGAACATATTTAGACATCACAGTGAAGTTTAAGCTAATTGATTTAAAGAGAAAAAAGAACCCTGCATGCACTGCATCTCTCAAATGTCCTTATCTATGTCAAATCATTGAATTGGAAACTTAGTACCGAAAATTAAAAGTAATTATCTGTGAAAAGTGTCAGATTGACATTCTTCTATATTCCGACATGTCTTTAATAACTGATTCTATCATTTTTGCCATCAATGGGAATGAAAATATATGTTAAAATTTAGTATTTATCTACCTCATATTTGATTTTATCATGTTATACCTATTCATGAAAATAAAAATAACAGTGAATACAGCATACATCAGATGGCATTTAACCCATTGAACAAATATTATTGGCAAATGACAAATAGTATTATACCAAGCACTTGGTCACAGAAGATGGAGGCAAAAGACAAAGAATGTCACACTAATGTGCATACTTGATTAAACGATTACTGATATATACATGTTAGCTAAGAATATAATACTGTATGAGCTGGATAAGGATGGTAGTTTCAGGTAAACAAGAAAAGCAGGGACCCAAGAGCCTACTCGACATAGGTAACCTTCAAACTACTCCTTTATTTAATAATCCCATCACTTGCAGTAGGAGAAAGAGTAAGAGAGAAACTGTACAAGTTTCATTGAGCATGGAGCAAGACATACTTCCAGCTAGACAGGCACTTACAGTTCTGAAAGCTTCAGAGCTGGTAATTTATTATGAATTAAACTTTTTGTGATGAAATTATAAGGTATATATAAGAATATATGCTCTAGCAATAAATTCCCATTCTCCTCAGCCAATCCCTATTCTCTTTGCCTTGTAGATCACAAATAAATAAGTAAACAAATAAATAAATCCACTTTGATGAAAGAATTGTATTGGGAAGTTCTGTCTAAACAGTTACACAGTTCTGCTCACCGATCTTCCAGTTCCCAGATACAAATAAATTGTGGACACCAGACGGATGTCTAAGACGTGTGAATATAACTTATGCCCTTCTTGCCTTGCAAATGAAAGTCACGAGCATGACCATAATAATGACCATAATGAAGCCAGCACTCAGTTCAGAGAAATGAGCTCTCCCTTCTGTAAACGTGCAGTGATTCAACTAGCACTGAATGAACAGCCTGTGCTATACAGCTTCCAAAGCTTCTATGCTTCGGTGAGCTCACAGAAAAGCTCGTAAAAAGTTCCAATAGGAGATCATCTACCTAAAACTTCAATGCTTCATCTAAAACAATTTGGAGTCAGTCATTCAGGCCATGGAATTTAAATTACACCTGTGACACAGATGAAGAATCTCCTTCTAAGGCTCAGCAGAAAGCAGATATAGCCATTCTTACCCGGAAGCTCTCTGCAACATGTTTATTTCGAGATAACATTGTCTTGTGAAAACGGTGATGAGGGCATGCAGGACATGCTACCAAGCTTTCAGTCCCTCCTTGAGAAATACACCAAAGCAATGGAAAAATAACTCTATTGAGATGGTCTTAGCTTGTGCATTTCTAGATTAATCCACTCTCCAGTCTTTTCCAGAAAACAAGCTTGAGTTCCAGCAAACAGTATGCAGAAGGACAACAACTTTGTTCTTGCCATAGTGCTAAATCTAGGCACTAGGCAGTGGAGTAGTCGGGACAGACAACCCATACATTAACAAGCAAGCTTTACTAAATATGTACAAAGCTATGCAAAACTAAGCCATGATATATAATTGCTATTAACGAGAGCCCATCATCATTTAAGTAGATGGCCTGGGGGAGACCAGTGAGCCTAGGACAAATGTAAGACATCTACAGATCTCTTTAAAGTGCAAAATGTTCAGAGCCATTCTATTCTGTCCACTTTTTAGGCAAACAAAGAACTTACTTAGCTCTTTGTTTCAGGCTGGTAATGCTTCCCTCTCCTTAGCTGTTCTTTCCAAGGACAATTTTCTCAGCTTTCCTTATTTCCTGTTCTTCTGAAGGGAGACTTCAAGCACACAAGGACAACCTCTTTTCGTGTTAATTTGCATGGATGACTAACTGTTAACTAACTGTTGTGCACACCAGCTACAGGTTGCTTGGCTGACCTGCAAAACCTATCAATAATCATGTATGATCACAACACGATCACCAACATGACCTGCCCAATGAAAACCAGCTGAATGAAATAGCTGGCTGTGATGAGCAGAGAAAATAATTTTGAAGAATTTACATACTTAATATTTTGCTGCTTAAGTTACAAACACATGAGGGGCTATTGCAGACTGCAACTTAGGCATGTTCTTGGCCTTCTTGATGGCATTAAATTCTCACACTGCAGCACTGATAAGCATCACTGTCTAGAAATTCCAGTTTTGTAAGGAACTAAATTATTGCTGCTGGACAACAATCAGACATTACTTATTCACAGCTTTGTCATTCCTCAGCTGGATTACAGCACTACTCTATGTATGGATAATGTCTTCCATGTCTAGGGAGTTTTGAGAAGTACATAATGCTGGAGCACTTCTCAGAAACACAAGCTATTTGCAGGCATATCAAACCAATCTCTGTGGCTTCCCATAAAATTTAAATTAAATTCATAATCTCAGTTTTATCTTCAGAGAACATAATTTCCAGGATAGCTAAAGCTTCAAGATAATAACTGTTTTTGACAAGAATAGCAGACTTCACTATGGAGGTAAGCTAGTCTGTTCAGGAGAAAACTTTCAGAGAGCTGACTGCAAACAGCAAAATAAAATCCTTCAAAGACACAACAGAGTTCACTGTCATCCAATTCCAGCCATAAATCATAGAATCATAGAATATCCCGAGTTGGAAGGGACCCATAAGGATCATCAAGTCCAACTCCTGGCACCACACAGGTCTACCCAAAATTTTAGACCATGTGACTAAGTGCACAGTCCAAACGCTTCTTAATCAGATTTCTTTTACCTTGCCTTCTTCAAAGCAAATGTTTGTTTTTAAAAATACCCATTTATTTTTAAGAAATGAATTGTCAAAACTATGGTAACCATTCTTTTCCACGCGCTTTTGTTCCTGGGGAGGGACAAAAGCACAAAAACGCACAATGTATTCTAGATTAGCAGAGACTTACTTGCTTCCCTAACATCCTTTTGTTTTGTAATGCATAAAACAATGCATTATCATATGTCTTTAGTGTTAATTATATGTAGTGGTTAAGAAGAGATTCTTAATGCAAATAGGGAGTTATGAACTGAAAATGTTTAAAACTATGCCATAAACAGTATTTTCTCATGATCAAAGTAGATTAGATGTACTTTAAAATCCATGTAAGTCATTGGAAATGTATTTCTAACATCACAATTTTTCTTTTCCTAATATTAAATGGAACTTGCATGCCATTCTCCTTTCCAACATTAATCTTCTGACTAGCTCAAATGTGTTGTATACCTATCTGTGTATACCTGTGTCAGCTGGTAATTCTCACACACTCACAATTTGGTAAGAAGTAACACATTGCAAAGCTTTTGATACTCTGAAGCCACTAAATACCTAAATTCTTGTTTGGCAACAGTAACCCAAGCAAGACGTGACAGACAGCCTACAGTTGACACAGACTGCAGACATGGTCTCTTGATGCCTTCCTCATAATCTGCAGGCAGTGCATGCTCGAATAGATACTTTTAGCATGATGGAATAAGGTGTAGTCACAATCCTTTTTTTTTTTTTCCTCAGAAGAGCTGATAAAAGCATCACTGATCTCAGTTGTTGCACTTCTAGGCAAGTAACAGATGGCATTCAATTCAAGCATAGAAAAGTTTTGTTAATAACTGTACTTGTATCACCTAAGTTTTAAGGCTCCAGTTTCCTCATGGTCAGCAAAAGCACTAATAATACTGCAGCCTGAAATGCTGCAGGACCAATTCATGCTGTGTATAAATCAATCTCAAAGAACCACACTATTTTATTAATGTTAGTGAATTTTGCTCATGTCTGCCTTCCAGCTTACCCTAACACTTGCGATAAGTACAGGCACAATAAAGCAGTGATTCTGCCTGACTTCCATTCATTGATTGTACATACAAAACAAAACATCTATGGGCGTCCTGATGGGATCATTTCAGAACTATAATCTTTAGTTAGCTTGAAACAGAAGAATTTACAAGTAGTACAGAGAACTTTTTCATAAGGCTTATCACTGTAATCTCTTTTTCCCATTCTTTAACCAAGTATTTGGTGAGGATTGTTGATGGGGCTGTACAATAGCGTTCTTGTGACTTGCAGCTGTGTTTTTCAAATGAATATTTGTCTTGGATTCTCTGTGGAATCTCTCAGCAGCTTTTATTGATGTTTCTTGGTAAATGTTAAACACTACATCAATTCTTTGACTTTCTGCACCATCATGTACTGCTGATAACCAGGTACGTTAACTTTGTTTATTCTTTGGATCACACTCATTCCATCAGTGATAGATGGCCTGCTGTGGTTTCAGTACAGTTTGCATTCCTCACGATCCCTCTACCAAAGTTGCCTGTTTTGTCGCCCAGAGTGATATACCCAATGTTGTCAGCGTGTAATGAGTAAGACATATTCAGTATGTCAGCTTGGAGCAACACTTTTTTGGGTTAGATCTTTGTTTTGAATATTATTGTCATTAAGAGATCCTTGCATTTCCTGCTCTTTTTTTTTTTATGACTGAAAACTTCCTGACCTTCTTTCTGGAACTCAATTCATGAAATTTCTGCATGAAAGAACCACTCTCTAGATGAAGACTTAAAATAATTGCAGGTCTGCTCACCTACTTCATGTACTTCTAGGAGGACATCAATACTATGTAGCAGCTGGTTGATAAACTGGAAAGATCTATTGGTCATTATTGATTGGCCTTATCTTAAGAATTTCAAGCAAGGCTTCAATACCTGGCCTCATTACAGTTCGATTATCTGTACTTGTTCAGATATTCACTAAGTTACATACTCTATTTCGCACGAGTTAACGTGGAGGCCTTCAGCCGTTTCCTGTCTCTCAGCTACCTTGCACTATGATGATCAGCAATAAGGTGGTATTTAGCTTCAAACTAAATCCCTTCGAACTAAACTGATTTGAAAATAAATCCCTTTAGCCCCCCAGAGTCTGAGTGGGCTTCTGTGATTGAGCTGATCTAGTGGAAAGAAAGGGAGGTTCTGCATCCCTCCTGCTCTGCATTCCCATCCCCTCCCTTACCCGATCAGTGTTTTTCATCTAACCCGATTCATTTCACATTTGCAGGGGGTTTAATTCTCTACTCCAGGATCTTTCAGAAGCGGCTCATCATAAGGTCAGATGAGCAACACTGCTGGTGAAGGAAGTAGCAGCAGACAGTCAGACAAGGAAAAAGAGAGCAGGAAAACCCCTTTATTAGCAGCCACATTAGAGCAACTCTGATACAACGTGAAACCACACTTTGAAAGTGCATTATTAGAAGGCAATCTAACAATGTGCTGATCTTCCCCTAGCTACACATTCCCAAGTCCTTCCTTATTTTGTCTCTAGCAGTTCTCTGTTGAATTGTACCAGCTTCATTGCTGACCAACAGTTTGCTTACCTGACCGAGAGCCTGCCATTTCTCTGGTGGAATTAGTTTCGAACTGCTCTGACTCACCCTTTTGTTGCATGACTACTGGAACTGATGCAAGGGAGGCAGTGGAAACATGTACCTGAAGACAGATGAGATGTCATGTTTTGATGTCAGAGGAGATGTCATTTTTTTTTAGGAGATGAGGAGATGTCACCTTTTTTTTTTCTTTTTACAGCTGGACAGCAGTCTCTGATTAGCTTAAGCCAACTGTGAGGAGGATATGATTAAACTCAGAGGAAACTTGCCTCCCTAGTGAAAATTTCGGGGGAGCACAGGCTTAGAGCCTCAGACTACGTTTGCATTTATTCTCTTTTAACCAACTCATCCTCGTGCAGGGCTAACGAACCCCACCACCAAACACCAACCCCCAATCCCAACCCCTCCACCCCCAGCCCGCCGCCGCCATCTTGTGCGCCCCTCCGCGGTCCCCGCCCCGCTCCCTGCCAGCCCCGCCCCCTCCCCTGCGGGCCCTCCCCCGGGCCGGCGGGCGCGGCGCAGGCGCAGCGGCGCGGTAAACAGGGGCGGCGGCTCCTCCCCCTTACGCCGTTTGCGTGGCCGCCTCCGCGCAGGGCCGCGCGAGCGCCGGCGGCGGCGGCGGTTGCGCAGTGTGGCCACATCCGGGCGCCGGGGCAGGATGAATGCTCCTTTCCAAGATGGCGGCGGAGGGAGGAGGGAAGGAGATGAACGAGATTAAGACCCAGTTCACCACCCGGGAGGGGCTGTACAAGCTGCTGAGCCACTCGGAGTACAGCCGGCCCAACCGGGTGCCCTTCAACTCGCAGGGCTCCAACCCGGTGCGCGTTTCCTTCGTCAACGTCAACGACCAGAGCGGCAACGGGGACCGGCTCTGCTTCAATGTGGGCCGGGAGCTCTACTTCTACATCTACAAGGGGGTCCGCAAGGTACCGGGAGGCACCGGGGGAGGCTGACGGGGGGCTCCGGGGCTCCGCCGAGGGTCCCCGGGGGCTGTGGGGGCTGTGCCGGGGGCGGGGTGCAGCGGGCGCCGCTGCCTCGGGCCCCCGGGGAGCTCCGGGGCCGGCAGCTGCGGGGCTGCTTCACCCGGTGCTGTGAGGGGCAGGGTGTGGGGTTGGGGCTGAGGGGGGCTGGTGTTGGCTGGGAGAGGGCGGGGATGTCACATTCGGTGCCAGCAGCGGTGGGAGTGGGAGTGGGGGGTGTTCGGAGGGGTGTGCCTGCGCGGGGCCTCGCTGCGAATGACATTGGTATGGGAAAGAGGGGGTTTGACAATAATAAGGCGGCTCCGGGCCTCCTTCACCTGCTGCTTCGGGGCCGAGGTGGCCGGGAGCTAATGCCCGGCGTGATTATGGTGGTGTCAAATCCCTGCGGTTAGGCCGGTGGGCGGAGGGTGTCTGTCGCTTCGGTTGAAGAGCTATGGTGTTCGCCCTAAGCTGAGGCCTTTCCCATGAGTTTGAAGCGTGGAGTGGTTCGGGGATTGTTCCTAGATGGGAGCAGTGCGATGAGATGAGTTTTAAATGTCAGATAACAAATGCAGAGAAAGTTGTTTTTACAGGAAAGAACCATTGATGCAGCTTGAGATAGACTCCTTAACAGTTAGCAGTTGATGCAGGGCTAATAGTGCGTGCATTTGGTGTTTAAGGTCACCGTATTTATGAACAAACCCTTGCTACTTAGTGTGTCTTAAGGTCCTTGATTTTTACGGCATTTAGAGAAGGATTCAGAATTTGTCATGCTGAGTGAATGGGCGTTGCTCAGTGGATGTAAACACAGGCATAACAACTGTTAGGTTTCTGGTTTATGTGCCAAAAAATGGGTGTTAGTTATCTTGTATACTTGGCATTCACCTGCTGCAAGGTGAGCTCTTTGAAATCTTCCTGATCTTAGTCCAGCATGCAACAGGGGATGAAGGCACAGAGAACTAGAGATGTACCTAAAGCTGTGCAGAAAGCTTGTGGGTGAGCAAGGAGAAGTACCTGAATCTACGGTCCCCTAAGCTAGTGCCCAAATCTCTGCTCCTCTGTATAAAACATAAACAGCAACTGGAGAATAAAGTCTACCTCGTTATCTGTTGACTGTGACTTGACAGATCGAATATGTCATATATAATTATGTGGAAAAGCGTGTATGGATTTTAGTTTCACACTTTAATGAATTTTCATAATTTAATTGTTTTAAATAATCCTTAGGCAAGTTTCTTTAAGCGTGTGATGAGTGTTTTGTATCAGGCAGTAATTTCTATTTATAAGCAATTGCTGTCTCTACAATTTACAAGATATTGTGTCAATATCTCTGTAAATCTGTCATTTAAACTATTACTGTGTATGGGTTCTGATATCTTAAGTTTGTTTTTCCATACCAAGTAACTGTAGAGTTCTCTTGCATATTACAGAGCAGGCCTTTATGTAGTTTAATGTTACGTGTGATTATTGCAAGTTGTCTTAGTCATCTCTTGTCACACTTAAAATAAATAAAAATAAAATCTAAAGCTCTGAACTGCATTGAAAGTAGGGACCTGAATAACTTTTTGAAATCACAAAATGGCTTTGAGATTTAGCGTTGTAATATTTTTTTTCTAGATGCTGAAAGCTGCTTTTGATGGTACGCAGTAACAGAAAATTTTAGTTTGTCAGATAGTTAACTTGTGAGCTTTGAGATATACCTGTTAGAGCATTACATATTTTTTCCTCAGAATAATGTAAAACGTACGCTTTGTTCAGAGTAGTTTGTTTCAGTGAGCTCTTAAAATGTTAACAAATAAAATATATTTCATATTTTATGTGTGTAAAACTTCAATGAATCCAGAGAACCAGCTAAATAGGTTAAGGAAAGTACTTTAACAGAGAATGGGGAAGATGCACTGTCTGAAACTTGTAATACTTGTTTCTTTGGAATTTATTTTGAAACTACTCAATTGGAAGTCGCTTTACTTTATGTATAAGGTCGGCATAAGAACAGGTTGACAGACTTTCAGCTGATTATTGAGTTTGTCAGTATCAAAAGTTAGATTTGTTTTGTGGCTACTGTAAGAGGAGAGAGCTGATGTTACCTAAATCGGTAGTATGTAAATCTGAGTTAAAGTGGACAAACTACCACTTTGCATGTCTCACCTTGGCAATGGGAGGGCAAGGGGGACTTTGTCAGTTGAAGGCCAACCTATTTGTGTTCCTCTGCCTAATACAAATGCTAATAACTTAGCTGTTATTTCATAATTATCTAAGTACCCCGTAAAAATTTCCCTAATTGCTTCCAGACTCTAATCTTCTCTTCATTTTGGTGAAGTCACTAAAATGAGTACAGGTTGAAGTTAGTGAAGCTGTACTCTGCATGTATCAAGTAGCTATGATTTTCTTTTTTTTTTTTTTAAGGTCTGCTTCTGTTCTTGCTATGGAAATGTTATGCTCTTATTAAAACAAGTGAAAGAACCACCAGGACTTTCTTTTAAGGAGCTGTGTCTGTGAGATACTGCTATAATCTTTGTATTGATAATCCATTGCAGATCAGGGCACATCAAGTAAGAGTCACACTTGAGCCATGAATGACTTTTAAGAGTAAATAATGCAAATATTGAGTCAAAGGTACCACTTGAAAGCATGTTTCTTGAAATCAATGACGCTAAGCTTTTTTCTTAGTTTCCATTAAATCCTAAATATATTAACATCTGCTAAGTCTAGTTTGTAAGTCATCATTTAAAGTAGACTGCTAATGTCTGTGTTCTGTTTAGAATATTTAATTTATATAAAGAAAAAAAATCACTTTTCGAGATTTTTTTTAACCTTGTTCTTTTTTTTTCCAAGAAGCTCAGTCGAAAAATTACATCCACTGACCAGGACAGTGGTGTGGAGATTGGAGTACCAATAAATAATGATGATAATTTACTGGGGAGGCAGAGGAGAGTTTTGGGCAGCATTTCAAGCTGTCTTTAGAGATACATATTTTTTTTTTGAGCAAAAATGTATTTCCACACAAATTTGTTCTTTGCTCCCTGAAAAAGGAAGCTGAGTTTTTATTATTTTATTCTTCCATGTTACCATAAAACATTACCATGAAATGTTACCATGTTTTCATATATTCCATGACAATGAAGTCATCAAAGAAAGCCCATCAGTTACAAGCCAGTGTTGTATTGTTTTTTGTAATGGAACTTATGCAGCTCTCCTTCCATTAATAAGGCAACACAGGCTTACCAAAAACTGCTGCTTTTTGATTTGGATCCACTGAAAAAGTAAGTGATCCTATAGGTTAGCGAGGAGAAATTAAACTGTGATTTAATGAGATGTGGTTGCTTTATTTACATAAGTATGTAATTATTTTCAACTGCACTGAGTGTCAATGGGCTTTCCCTTTCGGTACTCCTTAACTTTGACATTAAGAATTGATGTGTTCAATGACGCCTTGTTAAATTGAACGGGTGGATGTTCACAAACCGAACTGATGTAGCGACAGCTGGAAATGATGGTCTAGCAGTGAGCTGTCTTCCTGACAGTGTGCTCCTTTCTCCTTGCTGGCCTTGGCAGCGCTCAGCCTCAGGTTGAGCTAGTTCAGCTTGCTAAACCAGCAGCTAAATACCTGCTCCCTTTCTGGGTAGATTTTTCTCTTGATTTGGCAAGTTAACTGTCTCTTCCGGGGGTCAGGTGTTAGCAGGCACAGTGGCAGCAAAGAAAAGGCTGTGGGGAAAAGGAACAAAGCTTTCCCCTTAAGAGGCCTGTGCTATCAGATGGGATCTCTTGCCTTATGAGGTCTCACCTGAACAAAGCCTTTACTTCAGCCGTAAGTCAGATTGGGCATGATCTGTCCTTTAGGGATTGTTGACTTAATCTCGACTGAGAGCTATAGGTGTTACAAGAGACCTTTTTTCTGTTGCTGCTTCATGGAGTAAAAGTATAAGGTAAGCGTTAAAAAATGATTGATCAAACTATGATGCATGGATGCTTTGCATGGGTTGCCTTTTTCTGAAGCCGCAGATCAGGAATGAGGGCCATTATTTGCGTCCTGCTTGTAAGACAGTCTTGGAGCACTTAGCTGGCTTGTGGCAGGCTTTGAGAAATGATTTATTAGTTGATTCATTAGGCTTGGAAAGGAGCGTGCTATCTCATCTTCCTTGCCTTAGGAATGACTGACAAAACGATCGCTGCTGACATTAACTATCAAATCTGTTTCCCTTCCTACTTGGAAGCTAGTGCATTTTCCTGTAAACTGTGTTTATGATAATTGGTGTATTCTCTGTTTATTGTAAAGGCCCCTGGGCAAGTTAATCTGTAACTAGGACTGCAGTACAGTCATATGGAAGTACGCTGCCTTGGCTTCTACCTCCCGTATTGGGGTGTTATGGAATTTGAATGTGTAGCTCAGCTTATTATGTTAGACCAAGCTTTTTGCATCGTAAGGGAATTCTGACGACCAACTCTGCTAACATCTGGCAGGCTGTGGTTGTTTCTTTTTTTTTGAACTTCTCACTAAAAGAAGCTTTATCTTCAGTCCTACTCTTTTTTTTTTTTTCCTGCAGCTACCTAAAGCAGCAGTCTGTCAATAACTACATGACATTGTAGTGTGTTGTAATGGTATTGTGGTAGAAACGTGTAGGTGATAAGCTTCTGTTGGGGAAGGCATGGAGGACAGAATCTTTTGACTATCTTTTTAACCTTACATTGAGCAATGGGCTTAGAAATAATTACTTTAAGATGGAGGTAATCTCACATCTTAACCTCTTTTATTAAGAGTTAGCATGTTGGTAATCCCTGGCTATCAGTAAAAATACTGATCGCATGTAGGATTTTTTTTCTTTCACGGTTCTCTAAATTACCTTTTAATGTCTGGCTTGATATTGGAGTCTCTGTTGTCTGGTTGAGAAGTGTTATCCCTGATGATTACTTGCATTCTACAGACTGTGGTCATCTAGGGTCTTGTCTCAGTGACAGAGTGATAAGGGGTGGCATTTGTCACTGTGCTTACTGCACTGCTTTGGGAGGAGCAGCGTGAGACAGTGCTAGGTTGGAAGCCAGAATCTGCAGGAGCAACAGCCAGCTTTCCTGTGGTGGGGAGGTGAGTTTGTAAACTTAGAGATCACTGAGATATGTCAGGCCTCCCAAAAAGATGCACGTTTTAGTAGCATGTATGAGGTATTAAAATGTTGAGATTCGTCAAGGTCTTTGAAGATGTACCTGCTCTGATGCAGAATGAAGTATACGTACATCTTTGTGACCAGTTCTTAAACATGAGTTCCACAGCCTTCATAGTTGTTTTGGGGCTTAGTTTTCATATTTTTTCCCCTAATATCTAGCTAAATTTTTATTTGGGGGGGGGGGGGGGGGGAACAAGCTGATTGTTGTTTTCTGCCAGGATCATAGAGAACAGTTGACTGTTGTCTTTAGCTTTTACGTATTTGAAAACTTGTTAGTTTGTCCTCTCATTTTTCCAAAGGAAAATAAATCTAGTCCTTTTAATCTTCTCAGGTCATGACTTCTGAGTGTTTGATTGCTCTTCTCTATATTGGCTTCAACTAACTAGCATTTATTTTTATTTGCAGTACTTAAAATAGGTATAGTGCTTCTACTGTGATTTTGATACAGAAAAAGGGAGAACAGTTGCCTGCTGTGTCTGTCTTCTAATATTCTTGCTAACATTTTGAACAATGTTGACATTTTTGAATTCTTCTCATAGTGTTGACTCACTTGGATTGTTTCTTATCATGTTGCTGTTTTTTTCCATGCTTTGATTTCTTAATTTATAAATACCACATAGCATTTTCGTTGAATTCTGTTCTAGTAGCTTTATTAAAGAATGCTTTTTGTTTCCAATTCTGTGCCACATAGTGCAAATAATCCTGCTAATCTTGATGTCATTCACAGTTTGATGTGTACTTTCATCCATTTAAAAAAGGTATCTTAAACATGATGCTTAGTTTGCCTGTAGGTGTGTCACATGAGATTTACCAAAAGTGTTCCTAATTTCAAGGCGTTGCTGTTGACCTTTTCTTCTAGTCCAGTTATTTTTATTTTTTTAGAAAATTATATTGGTTTGGTGCCAGCTTTTAGCAAATTTGCCTAGTATGGGATTTTTCCCTTTGTCTAGGTGCCTACAGACATTACTTTGGTGTTTTTCATACCAAAAAAAAAAAGGTTTACTACTGTGACTGTTGAATTCTGCTACAAAGTGTTCTGCATTGAAAGATTTATTTATACTGGACTCTAACATCGCTCTTCTAGTCAAATGGAAGACAAACACAGCTGGCTAATGGAACTACCACAGTAAAGACATCAAAACTTTCCTCAAAGGTATCTGATGCCATCCTGCGGCTGGAAAAATACTCCTTTTTTGTGCTACAGGGATTTGCATAGTCCACAACTCTTCAGGTGTTCTGGACGTGACACTATTAACCGAATTTGTCCTCCTTCAGAAATGTGTTGTAGGGTTGTTTGTGGTTTTGTTTATTTCTTGTTTTCTCCAGGAAATCCCTTAATTTGCTGAGGAGTCTTTCTCCTCTGTTTTGTAGATAAGAGTAGTTATGTTGCAACTGGATTCACCAGTCCTGTGGAGATATTGTGGCTGGGTCAGTAATATGTTACCTGCTGATCTGTGCTTGTGGAGGTGTTTGAAAGACTTCGGGAAATTGTTTAAGAATTTAATTGATGGATATACTTACCAGCCTGAGTTTTATGATGCAGATAGATGTTTTCTTTCTTAACTTTAGCTGGGCTGTACTAAGGACTGCCAAGACATGTTACAAACTGTTCCTGTAGAGTTTTCTGAAGGGTGGTGGTTTGGTTGTTTTGTTGTTTTTTTAAAATCCCTTTTTTTTCCAATGACACTTTTGAGGAAAATAGTGAAGAGTTAATGTTGGGTTACAGGAGTAAAAGGTAGGTTTAAGAGGATAACTCTATTTTGAGGCTTATTTAGAACACCTAGGACTGTCTTGAGTAAAAGGAAATGTAAAGAATAAATAGCTGTTTTACAATGACACTGTTAAGTGTTGATTGCTGTGAAAGCATTTATTTGCACTTGATGAAGCTTGCAAGGTGATTATTCTCTAGGGTTACTTCTGGACGGTAGATAGTGCTTGTAGTCTGTAGCACTTTCACCTTTGCTGGTTTGTGCTTCCAGCCTCTATCACAACTGCGTGTCTTCAGTAAGCTATTGCAGGACATCCTTTGAAGGGTTGCTCTCCAAGGTAATAGTTCATTTATCTCTGGCTGCCTGCTTGGCTGGCATGTTTTAGTGAGAATACTGGGTCATGCTGGCCAAACCTCTCAATTGGTAGGCAGGTTTTTGTAGGCAGTGAGGTGGTTTTTTTGCCACTGTGGGTAGAATTTTTGTTTTGTATTAAAATGTATTTGTACATGAAGTAAGTTGGAGAAATTTAGTGTAAAGCCATTAATTGTGGTGCTTGATCTTTGCAGGACAACAAAATTTTAGTCATAACGCCTCATAGATGTAAATAATGATCGTTTGTACTACAAACAGTTCTGTGACACTAAAGAGTTTTGTGAGCCAGCTTTGTCAGAATATTTACAAAAGGGTTGTACTGTGTGCTTAGATTGCAAGGAGTTTGGATTATGCTTTGACATCTGACAGTTAATAGTTAAAATATGCATTGAAGATGCTTCAGACTCTATTTAAACATTGCCTAGACCCACCTCTGAGAGGGTCGCAGCCATAATTGTCTTGTTTGACATTGTAAAACCAAGTTTAATGCCCTACTTTGAAGTATTAGTGTAGATCTCGGGGAAATATCGTAAATATTTCCAAAATACTTTGTTTTGAATAATGTGTATTCAAAGGCCACATGCTGTCCTGTTGTCCTGACTATGAGTTGACACACTTGGACAAGTTACTGTTTGAAAATGGCCAGGGAAGGCCAAAGCTCTTCAACCTGATAATGCCTTTCTTCTCTTGGAAAGCTTAGGGAAGCTAAACAGCAACATGAAATGTGCCATACTGTAAGGTAAAATAGTATTTTGCTGTGTCCTTCTCAATTGAGTATTTCTTCCTGATTACTTCACCCCACTTGTAAGTCCAAATGTGTATGCAGTCCATCTTCCAGCATCTACATTCCTTCAATTTCTTGCACCCTGGAGCTTAAAATAAAGCAGCTGATTTTGCTTGTCTCAGCTTCTGTTGAGCAGACTGTCAGTAGGCTGAATGTAGCCCTGTAGTTTGTGTGGGCAGGACCACCAGGCACTACAGTGAAACTCTTTCCGGTGACAGTGGCATAACTTGGAGTTGGATTTTTACTCTTGCATTGTTCACTAAAGCTGTTTGTAATGGAATGACAAATCTCTAAGGGATACCTTCTGCACTTTGGTTTTGGTTTTGATTTACCAGCTCTAATCAGTCTCTAATTTAAAGAGTTAATCACTCAGTTAATTCTCAGGTGGCTGTAATGGTCAAAAAATACTACTTTTCTGTTGTTGACTCTGTATGGGATTGGAAAGTGGTTGTACTGTTCCTTTTTTAATAGTGCCTGATCTTTGTACACCTGGAGAATGTGAAGAGTAAAGTTAGACTAAATGCTAGTCTGAGCAAGAACTTTAGGTTAAGAATGCCCTGGGGTAAGGAGGAAGAACTCTGTGTGAACACTGGATGTTAGGAGCAAATTTAATTATCCTCAGTCTACTAGGAATGCAAGATGTAGTTCTTATTACCTGTACTGGGAGTTTACATGCACTTTGTCAGGGAAATGATATCGTGTAAAACTTGCAGAGGACTCCAGTTTATAGTTTTAAATATACTTTTTTTATACTTCTAGTTTATGGTTTTAAAGCTCCCTCTCAATTAAGGGAAGGAGGAGCAGTGACAACCAGAGACTGAGTGGATGTCGATATATATTGAAACTGTGTTCAAATCCACGAGTCTTATGAAATAAACTATTGGAATGGTGCCCTATGGACACTTTAGCCTGCACAGTCACAAGGATAACAATACATCTGAGTAACATAAATGTCCTTTAAAAAAAAAAACAAACACCTTTTTACAAACACCGTTTTAATAGGAGAGTGGGCCAGTAACCTTGAATAGCTAGCTGTGTACAATTAGGGTGTCAAGAAAGTCCATCTTTAAAGAGGAATTTATGAGGACAGGAATAGTTGCATGATTAGGCAATACCACTTTCAGTTTGATACCATGTGTAGTGCAGAATGCAGCATTTCTTGCCTGTGTTTTAGTCCATCTCGCATGTGTCAGCATTTCTCAGTTCAAATTATTACTCTATTGTTTATAAATAGCTAGAGACTTTTTTTAATTAAAAAGGGCGCCTGCTTGGTGTGAATGTTTTAATCCAGGAGGATGTTTTTTTTTTCCCCGAAGAAGCCTTTCAGAAATATAGGGTGCTCTCAAGGAAACTGGTTATATTCACATCAGTTTAATACATGGGTATGGCTTGCCTTTCTCACCTTCAGCAGTGAAACTGTTCCCTTGTACAGAATAACTTATGGCTGTGTTGTGTACAAGTAGCAAACACCTGCAAAATTTTAAGATGCTGTTCTTCTAGATGAAGTTTCTGACCTTCTAACAGTTGGCGGGACAACTCTACCGAGAATTAGCTGTGCCAGTGTAGTTCTGTTTTAGCAAAACTGCAGTCTCTGAACTGGGATAGTTAAAAGCATGGGTGGGTACACGTTAGTGCTTTTGAATCAGGAAGATGGGGCAAATAACTATCCTGAACAACTCAAACAGAAGTGCAGGTGAAGCTGCCTTTGGTGATGCTCAAGATGATGCAGACTTCTCCTCCCAGAGCAGCACAGTGCTTGTTGTCAGTTAAATTGCTGCAGCAGTCTAGAGACAACTTGTTTAGCTGCTCTAACTCTGCACTGGAGCAGCATGCGTGGATTAACCCCTTTTGCAAAAAAGTAATTTGTCAGCATTGCTCTGCTTGATCTGCATACTGCTTTTTGCTAGTCCTAAACTGATACAGGCTTTACTTGTACATAAAAGAACAAGACGAGTGATGCTGATGAGATCAGTGCTCAGAGAAGTCATGTCTTAGGATGCTAGAAAACACTTCTGCCATGCTTTGTCTGGAGTCATTTGGGACCCCCTCCTTCATTTGTCTCATCTCTGATTAGTAGGTGGCGGCTGTGGCACTTCCAGTGCAAGCTGATGTAGAGGAAAACTTAATTTGGACAGTCTGGGGAGATCAGTGCTGGGTGAAGGTATGAGGTGTGATTATTTCTGAAAGCAGAAATCCCTGCTTTCAAAGCACGTGTAATACTCGTATGCCATATCAGTGGGGGGGGTGATTTAATAGCTGGGCTGTGTTCTGTTTGTACCCTAAGTGTGCTCAGCTCCCTGCTCTAATACAGGCTTCTGCTACCACCTCTGGCAAAAGGCTTGAGAGGTGGGTACTTGGCAGCACACCCATGTGCAGGAAGGTCAGTAAGTGACAATAGGTACTCTGATCGCTCCCTCCCACGAAAATCGGCCTGAAGAAAGAGACAATGTTGGATGATTGTGGTAAATTAAACACTTTCAGACCTTTAAATGGTGTTTTGAAATCGATTAATAGGCAAAGCAACTCTTTTTTTTTTCTTTTTCCACATAATACCTGTGCCAGTGAAGTTGTCAGCACTTAGTGTTACTTAAAGTATCTATAGTACTTTGCTTACTTTAAAATAAAGCTTTGGAGAAAACTTGTGCCAAAGTTGGCAGCTTGCTGCCTTTTGCTTTAAAACTCCCAAAATAGGGTTCTGGTTTGCAGACTAGGTTATATCTTAGACCTTGTACGTATGGGATAGTGGAAAATCTGAGTTCATCGCAGTATATGTGTTAGGGATTTGGCCCTTGCTGTGTTTCCTAGCCTGTCTCTTGTTCTTGTTCAGTAACACTTTTTGCTGGGTTGTTATGAAATGCCTTCAGCCCCAGAAGGAAGATGCATTACTGTAAATTAACAACTTCAGGACAAGAGCTAAGGCAGATGTGTTCTTTCATCTGTCTGTTACTAAACATGACCACAAGAAGTATAAACCAGTGGGCCTCACTGTGGTACTGAAGCACAGATTATATATTTGGTAGATAACTTATTCATGTAACTTCTGTAGAAGTCTTCTGGGGCTCTTAGAATAACAGCTAACTACATCTTATTTTTAGTACAAAAGTAACTAGGCTTTGTTCTAGTAATGTTTTGTTAATACGCTGCAACACGAGGGAGTTGCTGGCTTAATAAAACTACCGTATCAAAAATATCTCGCATTCCTGTAGGGCTTGCAAAATCCAACAGTAGCCAGAAAAAGGCACAATTCTGAGTTGCTGGACAGACGTTTCTGTGTTGTATTTGACTCTTATTGAGCTTTGTAATGAAAAAATATAAATTGATTAACAATTAACTGCTACGGTGACATAAGTTTCTATAGCAACAGTGCAATGCAGGCTACAATTATTCAGACTGCTCTTCTGTAACAGATAATTTTTTCTTTCAAGCAGTGAATTTACACAGTTGGACTAAAACATTGGTTTGTTATAGCAACGGATAATCCTGAGCTCTTTTGCTGCTGCTTTTTTTTCTTTTCCTAATCCTGAAGAAATAACTTTTTCTCTTATGTGCTGAAAGGGGGTGGGGGAAACATTAAAAGATAAATACTGGGGTGGCGAACCAGTGGAAACTCTATTTAATACTGCTTGCCTGCAGGTTGTTTAGTGTAATAGAACTGTAATGTAGGTGTTGTAGAGCAGTATGAATTTATATTTCTCTGTTGACAAGTCTACTTGAAGCTGAACTTGCTTTAATTTGGTTAAAAACGATCATGTAGTAGCTGGTAGATTTCAAGTAAATTGGTTAATAAAGCTCATTCCTAATGAGCTAAATAGTTGATATTGATTCCTGGAATCAGGCAGGTTCTTGCTGTGTTTTTTATCTGTGAAGTCTCTGTGTATTTTGTTTTTTATACTTGTAAATGCACCTAAAGAAAGGAGTGTTCAACTTCAGGCTTTACTGGTGCATTTGGAAAAGATAAAGCGACTGTATTTTTGGCCATAAAACACATTTGTAACACTCCACAGGTGGCTTTGCTGTCTTTTGGTCTTTTTAAAATTGAAAGAAATAGAATTTGGGCAGCTTCAGTTTTGAAGCTACAACAGCCTTAGTAATTTAACAGGGAACTTAATTTTGTGTAATGTATTTTAAGGATACTTTGGTTGTCTGATCACTTGAAGGAAACAACAAAAGCAATGTCAATAGAAAGTCAACCTCAAATGAGTATTCATAGATGGTCGTGTATTGTTAAAGTGCATTTTTCTGATAGCCAAAGAACATCATACTAGTATTTCAGAGAAGAAAAAGAATTAAAGTTCAAAGCTAAAGTGCAAGTGGTGGCTTTGAAGGCGTGCTGGGCTAGCCCACTAGTCTGACAGGTCAGGTAGCTTTGTGTGGGCATGGGGAGGAGACACCAAGGCAAGAGATGACGCTGGCAAGTCCTGGGATGTTTCCAGTTTGTTCTATGGTTTGGGGAGCCATCTAAAAGCAGTCTGCCTGCTCCAATTTAAATGAGTGTCACCTTTACCAGTTATAATTTTCTAACCAGTCTTACTTAGAGATGAGCCAATTTAAACTATTTCCAAGTGAAAGTAACTTGCTAAGCGTTTAGTAAGTTTCCCAGTTGAGCCAGTGAATCAAACGAGAACAGTTGAATTGTATCTGAATGTGTGGTTTTATGTGGAATCCATTTAATATTTACATGCCTCTTTATTTTAGTTTTTCTTACGTCTAGTATGTGTCTTACCTTTGTTCAGTTGATCTGAATTGTACCTTATTCTGCGTTAAAAACAGGTGAGAAAGGACTGATTATAAGTGTAGGCAACAGTGACTAGACTGTAGGATTATGAGGAAATAAAAGGATTCACTGGAGGATAAGGAACAAGAAAGATCAGAAAGATAGGTTATCTTTTTAATTTCAGAGCTATGAATCTGTTATAACCTCTTTGATTGTAACTGTTGAGAAAGGAATTACGGATAACTAAACATATGTCTTAAAAGAACCTTGAAGAACTTAATTATAAAGTAGTCAAGGAAAGATGCAATTGTTACAGTACACTTTAATTCTCTCAATTCCTCAAAAGTGAAGAGACTAAAAAATGTGCTTCAGTGCCAAGCTTTACAGAAGGTGGTGGATTCTTTACACAGTATGTGACAGTCCGTAAGGAATATTGTAGCGTGAACTTCATTCAGTGCCTGCAAATACTCAGTCTGGTCCCTACTACTCTGAAACTAGTTGCTTTTTAATTCACCGTATTCTTAACGGTGAAAATTTACGCTAAAGCCCCTTTGACTTGAATAACAGGAAGGCATTTTCTTAAGGCTTATCCTTGATTATATTTAGGTAGAAGAAAAGCATGCAAGAACACTATGCAGAGGGGAAAAAAGTGTTACGAGTAAATGAAAAAGGATTAAGGAGATTTATTTTTAGTGGTGTCTGTATTTGCCTGTAATGGTACAATGCTGAGAAGAATCCTCATCTGCTTACAGTTACTTTGTTTCAGCTTTTGAAATTCTAAGGTGGTAGAGTTCTGCACTAGATTTTTTTTAAGGTAAAATGTTGTTTCCCTGCAGTCTAGACCGAGAGAAAGCGTTAATGTGTAACATGTTTTATGTAAGAAAGCTTCCTTGAAGTTCAGGTGCTCTCCCTTCCCAGTGTAATACACTGGTAGTAAGAAAGAACTGGAACCATCATTATTTAGTTTAAAAATTCGCTGTCTGACTATTGAAGTCTCACCTGTGCTGCTATCTCAAGTGGTTTAAATTTCATTAATAACTTTGTTCAAGCATCTCTTCAGTCTATGTCCTTGTCTGAACTGGTAATTCTAGGTTCATATACTACGTTTTTTAACTGAAGGAGTTCTAGAACTTAAACTCATTCTGAATCAGAATAGTTCTTGATGTCTCTCTACATCTCTTACTGATTGCAGGCACTGTAACAATGATCGAGAAGAGAATTTCAAGCTGAGGTATTCCAGGAGGGGTTTCGTAAACACTATTTTCATTGGTGGTCTGTGGACAAAAAAGTAAGAACAAGTACAAGATGGCAAAATTCTCATAAGTTGGGAGGGATGACTGTTCACAGAATATTTTGTAAGGTGAAACAAGCTGATATCAGAACTGTAACTGAGGTGAAACTTCATTGGAAAAAGATGTATTTAGGGAATTTTTGCTTTAGCCTGAAAACTTTGAGAAGATGTAAACATTATGGCGTGGTTATCAAGCTGAGCTAGCTTGTACTACAGCTGTTGAGGGCAGGAGGAAACATGCAATTTGAAGATCCCTCAAATGAGGTTTGCTGATAGAAATAGGGAAATGTCTTTGCCGTCATACTAGATAGTGAAGAGATGTCTTTAATATTGTATGAAATTGTGGTTGCTTCTGTTGATGAAGGTAAATTTCAACTGCTGCTATTAGGAGAAGATAGCATCTAATGTAAAACTGGAGAAAAAGGAGTATGATTTTAATTAGCCTGGCAAAGCAATCACTGTTTCTTAAAGTTGTAAAAAGAAGAAGAGGGAGAATAGATAATACAAAACCCTCCCTAGGTGTCTCAGAGACACTGCCAGATCTCCCACAAATCCCAGCCACACAAAATAACTATGAATTCAGAAGGGTTCTGCTCTTTGACCAGCCCTGCTGTAAGCTGTTGCTAATAGTTGAACGACTGCATAATGAAAATACTGTTGTGTCATAGGTTACAGACTCCATGGGAAGTACAGAATAGCTTTTAAGAAGAAGCAGAGCATTTCATCCAGAAACTTCTGTGAGCCCAGACAGACAAAAAAGAGTGAAGAAAACGTATTCATAGTGATACAAATCCAACTATCTGTGGTACCCAGGGAGACTACCTTACTGGCTTTTAGATCCAGAAAAGGAAATGAAATTCAAGATACTGAGGAGCTGGAGACAATAAAAGCCAATGAAAGAATGGGCATACAGCTGACTTTGCAGATATTGTGGGAAGAACGTGCTATGTTTTGTGGTAACAGTATCTCAGTAGTTTTGTAAGCAAGCTTCAGGGGGTTTTGGTTTTTAGATTTTCTTGGAGATAGTTTGCTGTACTCTAAACCTGTATTTATACAGCAGATGTTGGAGTTCAGAACTATATAATTTTATTTTTAAGATGAGCAGAGTAGAGGGTGGGATTTTCCTGAATACTAACATCATGCAGTACTGGGTCCATTGATTTATTCTGAAAAGAGGTGACCAGCCAACACTTGTTTTTCTGGGAGGCAGTGAGATTTAAACAAGTAAGCAGTAAACTTTTTTTTTGTTTTAAGACTTGCTAATCTGTTCTTTACTTACTTTTATATAAATTCTAGTAGACTGAAGCATTTGCATTTTCTGGGAATTAGGAATGATTCCACGTGCTTACACAGATGTTTTTGTATTCATGACCCTGTAATTGAGCTGAATGTTTGAAGAAAGATCTTTCTTCAAAATGGAAACTGAGAGAAGCTAGTAACTGTTGTTTGGCTTGGCCCTGCTAATGTTAATCATAGGACTTCAAGTAAGTTAGTCTGTTACCTTGCTCCTCTCGCATCAGAGCAGCAGGACTGTTTTCTCCTAGGTCACAAGCTTTAGCATATGGAAGCTATCTTACTGAAGTGCACTCTTGGAACAAATTTCCCTTTACCGTGAGTGTAAAATCTTGATTCACAGGAGAAAAAACACTGTCAAATAGAGCCTGTTCTACTCTAGCTCCTTAAATATACCTTGTCCCTCGTGTTTGGGTGTATGCTGCGTACTTGGTAGCTATTTATGCACATCTTTGGCAATGAAGTTTCCCCACTATCCTCCCATATTAAATAACGACAAAAAAATCCTTTAAGGTTTGTAACGCTGAAGGTGATTTCTCCAGTGTGAGAATTGCTCACTGGAGTACATTAGGATGTTAATGTATCTTGATTAACATGCAACACTAAACAGTTAAGCAGAATTTCAAGTAGACACTCAGCCTGCTTGGTTACCATGGCAAACACAGTAGGAAATTCACGCCAAAGTTTGGAAACTAAGATACACAGAAGAAAACTTGTAAACTGAAATAGTCACTTCAGAGAACAAATGCAGTTGTTCATAACTTCAGATCCCTTCTCCAAAGAATACTAATTTAAAATCCGTTTTATCAAGCAAACCTTAATTTCCAGTCCTGAGTTTTACACAAAGCAGGCAATATTCTCAAGCAGGGAAGAGTGACGTTCTTTGTTCACTTGTCCTCTAACTGTAAGGGCATTGAGTGAATAGAATAGCCTCTTGGAGCCAGATAAATTACTGGAGTACAGTAATCAACCTTTATGTATTTTCAGTGTGCCATGTCATGTTTAACAGATGTGATTGGGATAGTTGTTAGATCATATATATGTGTGTTTGTGTGTGTAAAAGTTCTTGAATTACTTAATTCACTTTCCCACAGTTTGTCTTCAGGCTTGCTAACCGTAACTGAGATCTGTAAATTGGTGTTTTAATTGGGACGGTTTTCTGTTTGCTGGGTTGCCTGTTTAATCAACTGGCTGTGTACAAACACGGTACTTTGTATCATCAGTTATGTCAGTATATTGTGGTGAAATCTGATATTTTTGCATGTAGCTTGCTGTAAACTTTCCACAGGTATGGCAGCATGTAAATCATACACTTCTCAATGTAAATTAGTATGTATATTTACATGAATCTTTTCCAAAATCTCTTCTCCTAAAGGGAAAGCTGTTTTACACAGAAAAATCATCGTGTGGCTTGAGAGAGATGCTACTTTATAAAACAAAAACAACCCCCCCCCCCCCCCATATATTCCTGAAGTTTGAGGCTAGAGTCATAGCTTGGCATCGAGGTTGTGCACACTAAAATGTGTGACTTAGCCTCATCACTTTATATATTGCATAAATGGGATTGGTGACTGTCAGATTTTTAGAGGTTAAGAGAAAGCAAGTTATGGTATTACTGAGAAATTATGATTAGTTTGCCTTTGCTTTTATAGCACAGGATATCTTGGGAAGAAAGGCTTAATGTTGTAGTGACTAGGAGGTGGTGTTAGTAAAACCCGAAATGTTTAGGGGTGATGGAACAGTTTAGTTTGAAGCTGAAATGGTGTTTGGGAGTTCTGATGAGTTTTAGAATAAAGAGGCTGATCTGCAGACTTGTTACAAATAGGAGCTGTTGTATTGAATAACAGATTAGTTTGTGCCTTTTTGCTGACCTTTTTCAGAGGGACTTAAGGATCGCTTCATAATTAACACAAAAATCATCTTTCCAGATGAAAACATCTGGAAGATCATAGGAGGGGTTAGTTCAAAGGAAAGTAAGAACTTGGAGGCCACTGGAAGTGATGAACTGTTGCGATTGATTAGGCACAGTAAATTTTAACTGGAGGGGAAAAAAGTGTGGTGGTGGTGGAGAAAAGCAGCAGAAATTGCAGGTGGACTGATTTACATAACTGTCAAGGCAGTTGTAAGAAACTTGGGAGATGTAATTTTGCTAGGTGAGGGAGCAGGAGTGCTTGTTCCCACTAATCAGGTGGCACGCTGAGGGGAAAAAAAATTGAGTCGATTTGGTACCACTATGCAAAAAGGAAGGGGGATTGCTCAGGATGATTCAGCCTTAACTGGTCAATACTTGAAACCTAATTTTTCTTTGTTGTAAAAAATGGCATGGAGGGGAACTTTAGAAATAACAATTGAGTAAATCATATTCCACTGTGTTAATTGGTAGATCTAAGTGTAAGTGATTGGACATGTCTGAAATAGAATTAGAACAAAGATTCAGAGAAGTGGTGAAAAGTGGGATATCTTAAAACTTCGGTGGAAATACTGAAAAGGATGGGACTGTTTATTTTAATAAGCAATATAAGTGCTGTATACGTAAGAAATATTAGATATTGTCTATTCCCAGTAACAAGAAGCCATTCAATGAAGTCTGAGGGAACAAAATTCAGAACTGATAGTGTTTTATATATTTAACTTGATTGGAATGTGTTGCTTCAGTCATCTAAGCAAATAATGAGCAGAAAGTAGGTGTTAAAACCTGGCAGTATTCATTGTTCTATGCAGTAGCTAATACAAACAAATCCTGTAAAGTGTTATTAAACTTCCATGTTTGCAATTTAAATGGCTGTCTTGAAGAAATCTAGGATGGAAGATAATAAATGAATGCAGCAAGTTTTTTGAATTCACTTCTGGGACATGTTTCTGCCCAGTGCCGAAGAAATGGGGATTGTGGTCCAGTTCTGCAGTCCATGATAATAAAGTACATTTGTGCTATGACTTCCTAAATCTGCATCTTAATTTTTAAGCTGCTAAGGGAGAGACCAGTATATAAATGTGACCCCTTCACCCATGGCTTAATTATAGCCCTGAGAAATCATTGTTTTGAATTTAAAACTGCACAGTGAGATCTTCCTTGCATCTCTTTAAAAAGAGCTGAGTAGGGGGAGAAGAGGAGGAAGATATCTGCACTGCATGCAAAACATACGTGATTCGGAATTGGGTTGCTGCCTGAGAGGGTTTTATCCAGCTGGCTGAACGACAATTGAGCCAAAATCCTGTAGACCAGCCTCTGGGAAGAGATGTATCATGCCTTCTTTACCCTTCTTCCTTTAAAAAAAAAAATCGCTTAAAAAAAGGCAACTAATTGCTTAAACCAAAATAGAACATCTAATTCAGTTCATGCCTGTTGGGAGTGTGTGATACAGTGCCTATATTCAGAGTTGTTTGACTAGCCTGTTTACAGATTTTAGTGTGACCAAGCGCGTAACACTGAAGTCAGTTGTAATTTTTATCTGAATTGATGATGTCATTATCTGACACTCACAGTAAGGATAACCTTGTAAGAGGAGCATAAGGGCTGGGAAATACTTCTTTTGTTAGCTGCTCTTCTGTGTGGGGTTGAGCAATTGTTTAGATGCTCAAGAAAACACTAAAGCTGTTTTCCTCTTTCTGTATCGCATCATAAAGCCATGCTGTGGAAAGTGGGATTTAAAGGACTGAAGCACTTCTGGGGAGGAAAGTGACAGATTTTTCTTGTGTGGGAATAGTAAAAATTAATGTCCAATATATAGAAACAAACACCTTTTGAAAAGCAAGGTTACAGCGTCATGCCACTTCCCTGAAGTTTTAGTGCTTTGATTGTAGAGCCGCTGAAGATTGCTCAAGTTACTTGGAGTGCTTCCAGCCTACTTCCTGGAGCAGGCTGTTATTTTTCTCCTGGAGAAGCTGCGCGCTGCTCACCCACCTCTTCGGGGCCAACCGGGACGGGACACGCTCCGGAGAGCTGTGCTGGGGCTGGCACCTGGGGTATGACCCGGCTCTGTGGGCAGCGCTGGCATGAGGTGCACGTACTTCTGGTCTTCTGCTCGGAGGCAGCCCTGCCAGCTCGCTTGGAAATGTTAGCAAGTGACTGACGCGGTGAATTGAAAAGCCCTTAAACTTCCACAGGAACAATCGCAGTGACCTCTGTCAGGTTGTCACAGATAAAGGCAGTAGTGGTGTTCTCTGCTCAGGAGACAGAAGTATTTTTTTATGCAGAGGGGTTCAAAACCTTTTGATTTCTCTCAACCTCCCTGGCCTACAATAGCGCAAATGAGTTAACGTTCCTGTCCTACTTTAACGCCCTTTGCCCAGTCTCACAGGGAAACAAAGGGTAGGTTGCTTCTGTATGCACACGTATATTCTAGTATACACATATATTCCGTATGTGAAGTGAATGGGGATTTGCAAACAGAGGAGGATTCTTATTTTTTTGGAGTGCCTGGTGTTCTGTCTTCTTTTTTGAACTCTTTTTAAATAAAAATAACTTTTTTTAAGCATTATTGGTAGACAAGTACTTTCACCTTAAATATTTCCAATAGGATGTGCTGATCTATACTGTAATCAGAAATATTTTTGTTCAAAGCATTACTAAAATGAAGTTAACACTGTGGTAGTTACAAAGCAATCCTTTATGCCTGTTCTTTATGGTGTTCGCATCTACTTTCTTGATCTTGCCAATTATACCACCATTCAGTTCAGTTAATACCATGTAGATTTATTTCAAACCATTGGGTGCGTGCTCTTGCTCTAAGCACTGAGAAATTTCTTCTGGAAACAGAATTTGATGATTTTATTGGATGCTCCAGAAAACTAAATTGATTTTTGCCTGAATATGGATTTATGTCCAGTTGTCTGGACTAGAGCTCTTATTTTAATGTATATGGTCACAGTTGTCTGCTGTATGAATAAAGGCTGAAATCCTGTTAAGTAACGTTTTTCTGCTTTCCAAATTCATGTTATGTCTTGTATGGCCCCCAAGTGGAAGTTAAATCTAGGAGGGAGAAGGATATCAAGTAGCTTTCCAGTTGTTCAGGCAGCTTTGTACAAAATTGATATCTAAGACTTTGTTATGGATAAGTTGTGTGGAACACTTTAAAAATAAATTAGGTTAAATAAAATTACTTGGTGCCCCTGTTTTACCAACAGAGCTGTTCTTATACAGTATCCTAGAAACTCTGTCACGTGCCTTCAGTGTTCCTGTTCAGCATTTAATCAAGTGCTTGGTAACTTATAAAAACCTTCTGCAAAGATACAGGACCCTGTTCATGAGGAGCAGTGCTGTTAAGGAGAGGAAATGTTCTGTTAAGTAGAAATAAATCTTGAAATGCTTTTGCCTGGAGCTAATGCAAATTATGTTGTACTTCAAGTTGGATCATTCAAAATATTAAGGTATTAAAAAAAATACATCAGAAAGTCTGCCCTTGCCAATGAAGCCAAATGAATGTTCATGTCTCAAAGACCAGAATCTTTAGGTTTCTGAGGGTAAAACTGGCACAGGTTGCCAGCTACACTTTCTGGCTACACTTTCTGAAGACTTGGTAGAGAAAGGAATCTATAGAGAAACACCTTAATGGAAAGTCTTTGAGACTGCATGTTAAAAGTAGCAGATTTTTTTCTGCTTGCTAATTATTTTTTGTCCCAATTTCTTAGTTTTCAATTTTCAGACTTCATGTTGTCCAGTGTGATCTTTTTTGCTTACTCATAAGTTCTGTTACGTCCAATTAGAGGAAAAAGAGAAAGTGAAGGTGTGCTGATTTCTAGTGTCAGTTGGTACCTGCCCTTTTATCAAGTGGCAGCATGCAGTCCAGCACCGGGTTTGCTCTTTTGGATATTAAGCTGTTGGTGCTCCAATTCACAGAGTTGAAAGTTCAGACAAATGCTAAAAGCAAAACTTAAAATGAAAGAATGGTTTTCCTGAGTTTGGCTGTGACTTCGATATAAAGCAGATGCATTGAATGCAATGTTGCAAAATAAAGGCCAACTTTTCCCTAGTGTTAATGGCTTTGTAAAAATTAGGAGACACTTAAAACTAGTCTGTATTTACACACACAATGCCCATTATGCAACCCTCAAGTTAAGCAAATCACTTAGGTACGGAAAAAGCAGCTCAACTGTTCTTAGTTATCTGAGAAACTGTCCTTACATTTAAGAGACCCACTGTAACTGCATTTGAACAGGGCAACTTAAATGGTGATTGTCTGCTGGCTTTTTAGAGTCCTAAAGAGCATTTCATATATAAACAAACACAAAAATAATTATGTATATCTACACGTATGTTTTTATATATGTTTATATAGCGTTCCTAGAATCTTTCAGTCTAGTTCTTAATTTTTTCTGGGGGTTTCTGAGGTGGCCCTGGATGTGTGTTCACTTGTCTGTTACCCGAAGGGTTCATACTGAATCTGCAGAACTCCTGGGCCTGCTGTTAGGCCTTGCCAGACTTTAAGCTTTCTACCAAGAAAGCTAAGGTCATTAGCTGCGTGTAAGCTGACAGACTGCTGACTATATTTGTCGAAACTAATTAATTACTGATCTTCTGTGACACTGTCAACTGTACCGAACAGTGTTTTATTGGGGTTTTATAGACGGAGGGGGTGTTGCCTGGACTTCATGGTGTTCGTGCATATAAATTAAGCGGAACTTTTGCTCTGTGTCAGTATTCTTCACAGGGAAAGTCAGCTGACTTGTTCCCGTAGCTTTCTTCCTGCTTGAAGTTCCTTTAAGACATAAACCAGACCTGTTAAGTAAGCTGGGACTGGCCCTGTTGCTGCAGCTTTGGGTAGCCCTATGCATAGGGACCCAGGGTCCTTCAGGTTGGACAGGTCTCTAGTCTAACCTCCAGCCCAAAGCTGGGTCAGCTATGAGATCCGACCGGCTCAAAGCAAGGGTGAGGTAACTACAAATGATTCTGTTGTTGGTATTAACAGTGCTGGGCTCTACAGAAATATTCCAGAAATCTATTCCCTTGATACTGAGGGAATTAGAGGGATTTCCAGCGTGAAGTCCCGAAGGTAGTATTTTTGGCAGAAACCCTTGTGTACAGAGGCACCGGGCAGAGTTCCCCAGAAAACTCTACACAAGTGCCTGAAATAACAGCACCTTCCTGCCACGGGTTTCTGCGTTGCACGGCGTTTGCCATCCTTCGGCCCCGTAGGAAGGAGAAAAAGAGCAGCACGTGCACGGGGGAAGGATATGCTACAGGGGATCCTGTAAGGCACAGTGCTGCAGCAAAGCTTATTTTTCAGTTAGGAATTTAAAGAGCATCTGTGAAATTCAACAAAGTCCACTTAGTAACAATTGTAAGAGTTGATTTCTGTAGTTGCTTGTATAGCATTGTAACAAGCACCGTTTTCTCCAATTATTATGGTTATGGAGCAGGGAGCATTAAATCCCTAATCAGCAAGGTGTCGAAGAGATAAAAGCTGCAAGTAGTGTTGTGAATTCCAAGCTCTAGAAATGCTGGAAAAAATGTTTTCAAAGGTGTATCTTATTACTTTGTCATCTTGTGTTGGTGCTGTAGCTGTGCATACATAGCCAACCCGTAATCTGCAGTTCAAGATCAGTTAATTCTTTGTACTGGGGGGATTCTCTTAAGAGGATTTTTGGAAGTGAATTTTTTATTAAATGTTTGCTCTTACTTCCAGGCTTAAAGACCTAATATTCTGTCTCAAACTCACTTATATGACCAACTGAAAGCCAGCCTGGCAAATTTGATATTAAATACTGTCAAGTCTCAAAAGGAAACATTTTAATGGCTACTGCTGAAATTATCTGAGAGAAATTAATAAATAACGCCTTCCCTTTCTGATCTGGGAGATGTTTGTTTAGCTTGGCAGGAAATGTAGCATCTATTATAGATTTCAATAACTAAAATTTGCAGAAAGCTGCAGATGTAAGTTAGGAAAAGAAAAAGAGGAAGAACTCGCATCTGTCAAGGAGCATGATTAAATGCTGAGTTGAAATAATATGATTCACTATTTGTGAAATTGTAGTATGAAAGCTGAGTCTTAGATCAATAGTACATCAAAAGAATAAATCTTGGACAGAAATTAATCTGGCTTTGACCTTAGAATTGCATAAGGATATGGAACCAAGGTTGTTGATGTCCATCCTAATAAGACATTTCAAATGTCAGAATATGAAATCTTCAACACTTGCTTGTTGAAGTAACTGATTTTTTTTTCTTTCTGTTCCTGGTATTTAGGTATCTAAAGCTGTGGTTAAGATGTTCCACTTGACCACCTTCCTACTCAAATCTTGAGTCAGGGTGAATGGGCAAATTATATACACGTATGCACACACCTTTATTGTAACTTTTTTGTCCTTCCTTCTCCCTACCCCAGTGGAGTGAGGGTAACACTGCTGCTAAAATAGCATGATGTGACTAAATAGGACTGGAAAGTCCCCAGAACCACTATGTGATTCATGTTTTATTTCTAGAGAAGAAATAGAGAATAAATTCATTCTATTTCTTCTAGAGAAGAAATATATTCTAGAGAAGAAATAGAGAAGAAATTCATCACAAAGAACTGAATGGCTATGTTAGTCAATTTTTCTTCTGCTTGTAAGTGTAAGATTTGAGACTTTGAATCTGTTCAAGGACAGGACTCAAGCTGTTGGTGCACCAGGTACACCAATTTTGTTCAGCTGCATCACTTCAGACAGCTGTTGAGTGAAATTCATGTGAAATACCCCTTATTCCGTGTTCTTTTGCCCAAGGGGTACTTGAAATACCAGTGCATGTTGAAAAAGAGAGGCTTCCAGTGCAGGTATTGGTTGGCCAAAGTGCTATTACAGAGGCTTGATTAGTGAAGATGTACTTTGATGGCTTGCATAGTGATTTCATTCAAAGGGAGTATTGGTTCTTAACCTTGCATTAGGTGCTCCAACCTGTTTCAGTCAAGACTAAACATAAGTTCTAATTACAGTGTTGCTGTCATCATGAATCATCCATCATGGAATAAGTTCCTCAAAGTGGACAGGCTGGAATACTGTTAAGTATTTTTTTCAGAAGAAAAATTTAAAAGAACTGGGACAAAAAACATGCAAATAACTTGCTAGCAGCTCAAGCGTAGCCAAGGGTGCCTTATCCCGTGCTTGTAGCTGCCGCGTTCAGTAACACTTAATCCCAACATCTTTCAGTTCTCTTCTGAAGTACATCAGCATTCTTCTGAGAGTGGCAGTTCACATCACCTTGTTGAGTAAATAGCGTCAGATCCTAGGATCTCATGGAAAATCTCTTTTCTGAGAATCAGATCCTTCACAGTACAGCTACAGCAAATGGCCTTAATGGTATGCTAATGAAATGCTGAGTCACGGGCCCTATTGAATTTTATGAGTAAGGGCTTTTCTTGTTCTTATCAAAAATCCAATAGCAACTTTCAAATGTGCAGAAATAGAGAAAATGGCTTTTGGTTCTTATGATCATTGATTCTATCCTGTCTTTCAGTGAAGTGAGAACAAGACCAAAAAAGTGTTTTTGTGCTTGTAGTTCTGACTTATCTCCATGAGACAACTATATTGTAATCACAACTGAAAACACTAGCTGCATGTAAATAAAAGGCAGAGCATCCCTCTCAGTAGAAGTCTAGCTTCTGGTAATTCTGGTAATTGAATTAGTTTACTTATACTCCATTGAAGTTCAGACAGATTGTCCATGCCATCTGGTTCCCTGAGAGCAGCTAGAACAAGCACAGGGAAATCTTGTGCCTAGCTTTCATTTATCAGAATTTCACGTCTTGCTAGATCTGTTATCACACAATTTCAGAAGACTTCAGCCACAGCAAGTTTTTCAGACTACCAAAAATATAGTGAACGTTGAAACAAAACTAAATAACCCATCTTGACCAGACAAAAGAGCAAAGTGTAATTTCAATCTGAAAATAGCTACCTCTCGATTCTGTGCCACTTAAAAGAATAGTAGGGATTCAAAAGACGACGACCCTGGGAATACTCATGTTTTCCACTGCTGGAAGAGTCAACCATTCTCTGATCCCTCAGCGTGATTCAGGCTGAGCTCTGTTTATTTTGAAAGGGATCTCCTTTCTGAGGCACTTGGTTCTGCTGAAACTCTTGTCTAGAGGCCATATCTTGTCTCATAGGTGAGATGAGAGAGCATTTATTTGAGGTACGGAGGGATGTATCTATATGTTACTGTAAAACAGTCTTCCATTAGACACATTTTCTCCATTTAGGGAGTTACCTCTTGATTCCACGTATTTTGTATTATTTTAGGACAAGGGAATCTTGCACGATATAGGAGATCCAACCACATGGCCTCTAGGATTTGATCCTTCCAGCTTCAAGTTACATATTTACATGTGTCTGTGGATGCTCCTTGGTAGACGTGTGCCTTATCCTATGATCCCAGTAGAGCTAGCATTCTATTTAAGTTCTCCTTGAAGAGGTATTGCTAATATTCTTTTTTAGCTTATAATGGTTCTCTGGGCTCTGGAGAATAACTTTTTAATATGCTGACTTCAGAATTTGGAATACATTGTCTCCTTTTGGAGCCTTCAACCAGAAGGCCATACACCTGACTAAACTGGTTTATAATATATGCTGCAAAGCAGAAGTGTAACTTTAATACTGCTGCATATACATACGCTTATCACGTGTATCCCATAGTTAAATTTGCCTTGGAAATGGCTCACCTGATGCGAATCACTGTATAGCTAGTTACGGTTTTGCTCTACTTACAGGCAGGTCTGGTTTCCCACAGTATAGCTCCATGCATGCTATGGATCTGCTGCTCTTCAAATGTTGTACTCAGGTTTAATACATTGGAGCAATTTTCTTTTATATGGAGCGTGTCCACTTCCTCAAACAAGTTTTATTTCCTATATCGCTGTCCTGATTTCCCTTGACTAAAAATACTGTAAAAGTATATATCAAAATTAGAATCCAAGTCCCAAATCACAGCTGCATCTCGAGTCTGTAATATTATTGAGTAACTGCAGCTTTCTAATTACAGACTCTGAACCTAGTAAATAGGGAGTTAAAAAGAAAGGTTGAACCTGATGTATGATCACGCATATTAAATGTGTGGGTTATAATCTCTGGATGATGATAGATTAGGGTGTCTGTTCAGAAGTGATATGGGGATAAACATGGGTTACACAACTGAGAGAGCGTTTTAAATTGCTTTTCTGTTTTTTTTGATTCTTCTGACACTTAAGTGCCAGATCTTCAGTTGCTTATATTAAAGTTCTTCTGTTTTGCTAGCACTTACTTTGTCTAAGCTGTATTTGGATTGTTCAGTAAATTCAGATGATATATTGATCCATAGAAATCATCCTTGATTATAGATGGTGCAAAGTATTTTCACATTTAATAAATCAATGTCAGAAGAACAATTATTTTGTAACCTAATCGCTTTAAAAGTATTTTATAAGTATAGTATCAACATTCTGAGTCAGTGTTCCTAGAAATCTCTCTCCTTGAATCTAGTTGATCATTTTTTAATATTGATAATAGTATCACATTTTTGCCTGTTATAAAATGATACATTTACAGTACAAGGACCAAGATACTCTATTTTTAGTCCACTGCCAAAACTAAGTCGTACTTCATTTTGAGAAAACTGCTGCTAGGGAAATGGAAGATGTCTTGTCTCAATGTGATGGGATGCTGCTTCTTGCAGGAGAACCCAGGAGACAGGTTGATCTTGAGGACTCACTGGAGCCTTTGTGTTACTGAACAGTCATCACTGGTTTGTCACATGATGTAGTTGCAAAGGTGTAGCATTTAACAAAACTGAAAAATGTGGAAGTGTGGCGTTATATTCAAAGATAAGCCTTTCGAAGGCATCTTTTGAGGTCTTCAATAAATACAGAGCTGTATTTTAAAGTATGGTTTTGTGACTGCATAAATCGTTGCTTAGTATAAGCTCATTTGCAAACTAAACTTGTATGCGTATACATTGTGATAAACTTTTCAAATTCTGTTTGCTCTTTTTTGCAGGCTGCGGACTTGAGTAAACCAATAGACAAAAGGATATACAAAGGAACACAACCTACATGCCATGACTTCAATCACTTAACAGCCACAGCAGAAAGTGTTTCTCTTCTAGTGGGCTTCTCAGCAGGCCAGGTCCAACTTATAGACCCTATTAAAAAAGAAACTAGCAAATTATTTAATGAGGAAGTAAGTAGAAATCTTAACATTGTTGCATGCAATGTATTTCTGGTACTAAAAATCCTCAAAGTTCTGTAGATGGCTTTGTTTGCCTGTACAGCTCATCGTTCAGTCACTACCTTTTGTTTTTCAGCTGGTTCATTGGTTTAGAATACTTACACAAAAACTTTATTCATGAGGAAGCTTTTGGGGTTTAAGGCAAAAGAAAAAAAATTAGGACTTCTTAGTTTGGATAGTACTGCAACTAGAACTAACAACAGCTAACAGATAGGAAAAACATGTACAAATGAAAATGCTGCTGCATGTTCTCTGCAGTCAATTGTTTTGAAGGCTTCTGGTTCCAAACGGGGAAGAAAACATTTGAGCCCCTATTTAATATATTACAGTCAAAATATTAAATAATAATTAAAGTAAAAATACCGTTTTTTATGGTCGGGATGTTACAGCAGAAACTGTCCGTATCAAGGATTCCTAAAAGCTTTTTCAGGGAAGACTAGGATATTGAGCTGAATGCTGCATAGGAAAAGCTGAAGGCTCACAAAGTCTTGGCCATGTGATATTCCCAAAAAGAATTCTCTATCTATGCAATAGGAAAAAAATAGAGGGAGTACTAGGGGGGGACTTATGCCAAGTTACAAAACCACTGGCTCTGATTATCTGGTAATACTGGTATTCTTAGAAAGGTAAGTGTTTGGATATTAACAGTGGAAGAGATCTGGTAACTGATAAAACTTTGACAGCATTTTCTGCAGAGGATAAGCCAGAGGTACTTGGCTTGGTTTTTTGTTTGTTTTTGCTGCTTTTTGTGTTTTTAATCCAACTGCAGGTAAATAATGAGGTAACAAAGAGCTTTGCAGGTGTTTTTTTTTTTTTAAGACTTCAGATCTGGATAAGAGCTTCGCAGATGAAGTTAAGCCTTGCTCAGCTTTCAAACTACGCAAGCATATCTTTCCCACCTCAGGGACATGTGTTTTCTTCCTCTGTCTTTGTGCAAAGAAGATGGAAGTATTGTTCTCAATGGGGATGTTTTATAATTAGAACTGACTCCTCCTCAGCTTTCTAAAAGTAGCTACAACCAGATCAGAAGAGGGGCGTTCTTTGTTCCTAGCCTTTTCCCACCTGTTCTGTCTCCCTGCTTGTGTTGAATGGGAAACAGTGCTGGAGAGCCTCCTAATGTTGCATGGAATACTCTTTTTGGTAGAAACCACTGTATATGTAGTTAAAATTTTCCTTCTAGCATCATCCATTGAAAAACAAGAACAAAAAAACTCCCAGAAAACAAAACTTTGGCATTGGTGCAGCTTCACCACTGGGAGTGCTAATCCAGATGTGACAAGTTACTCATGTAAACAAGATTTAATCTTATATGGTAGTAGCATAAGCATTAAAAACGGCAGCGAGAAACTATGAATAGCTAGTACTTCCTACCACAGAGCAGTTCCCACTCCGGTAGCTGACCTGTAGTTGCCTTGAGAAAAACTTGTGCTAAAATACTTCACACAAAGATCCGATGCCTATTTACATGTCTCGATATTTACTGTGTAGCTTCTACAGTGTAAAGCTGCATTGCAGGCAGAACAGTTGTTGTGGTATTCCCCAAGTGATGGAAGCACTGAGGTGACCTGACATTACAAAATACTGTCTTTTCTCTGTTGCCACCAGTGTTGCTTCACTGCGATGGAGATGCATCTTCCTGTTTGGTGGAAATGAAATGAGATGATCTTTTCTACAAAGCTAGCATAGGGGTTTGCTTAGTGTTACCAGAACCTACCCACATGTAGGGTAAAGTTAAAAGACAAATCCCTGTTTCCTGCATAGATCTTATTTGCAGTTATAACCAAATCTAAAACTTCAGTGTTTTTGGCCTGTCAGTTACAATAGTGAAGTTTACTCTGGGCATGTTTAGAGTAAAATATAGAAATTCTAGCTTGTATCTAAAGCCTATATCAGAGAAACATTAGTAATTACTGATGTTTGAATTGGTACTTTTGCTTCAAGAAAATGGTGCCTGTTGTTTTTTGGCTATTTAGATTTTAGATAGTATTTGAGAATAAACACACCATAAGCAGAAGGTGGGCTAAATAAGTGTTTACGTCTTTTGACAGATTTAGCACTGGTGCTAGAATAATAGAGATGGTAGGGTTCACCACTTGTCCTGTTAGTAATTGTGTGATTTAGGTAGCCCAAAGCTCTGTTTTGACTATCACCTGTGATAAAGCAATAAGGATAGCAGTTAATTGTATGTGATACATGAAATGGCTTAATCTTATGGCACCGGTTGTGTTGAAGGTTGACTAAATTAAGGCTATTGCATTTTAACTTGTTACTTTTTTAAACTCTATTGATGTAGAAGAGAATAGGGACTTGAAAGGCAGAGGTTTCTTGTGATTTCTTGTATAAAAGTTGAGTTACTGCTCTTGTGAATATGTTGTTTGTCAGGTTGAGCTGCTCTACTACAGTAGAGCAAGAAATCTCACTTCGTGCTGTATTACTGGTAGCTTCGTAACAAGACTATTGCCTCTAGAAAGCAAGGTAGTCTGACCTCTATATTTTTCTCTTGGTATGTACGAAGTAACTTTCTGAAGCTAAGATGCTATTTGTAAAGCTACCTTGTTAGAGGAAAAATTCACAGATAAAGTTACTCTTCTCAGCTCTCAAACAGAAAATAAGAAGTTACACAAGAGAGGCTTCCTGGTCCTTATACTGAATTTCACAGCAGCAAAAATACGTTCAAGAGTATAACACAAAATGACCAGGTGCTGCTTTTGATAGTTACAGGCCCAGAATGGATAAGTCAGTGTTATCCATCAGCTATTTTTTTCTTTGTGAAAAACAGCATAGCAAAACATTTTTTCTTTGCTTTTTTCTATGTGCTTCTGTAACTTGCTCTGGTATTTCTTGAGGCTCGCTGTATTTGCATTCTTGCCTTTTGTATAGCTCAGCTCTACTTTCAGCCTATAATCAATCTGTGCCAAATACAAATCTTGAATTTGCATCTAAAGAATTTTTTGTCTCTAAGTTGCAGTTGAGTGATGCCATGGCTGAGTAGGTAGACTTAGAAATCCACCAGAACAACAGCTGACCCCTTGAGTTTACGGACTTTATCTCTTTATTCTCAGTTTTTATAGCACTGAAGACATTTTAACTAGGGATGTTTGTTTAATGTGTGTTCATTGTCTGGTAATGATGGACTCCATTAAATTGTTTTTCTTTAAAGGAAACTTTTTAATCAGATGGTAAACTGAGAGTATAGGCAGGTTCTTGGGTAATGAATGAAAAGTAATTGCAGGGTGGGGTTTCCAAGGTGAAGAGGATGTGGTGCCTTCCAAATTTCCTGATTTACATGTATTTATCTACTAACTGTCCAACCACATGGTAACAGGGGCACAGTGTAGCGTTTGCTGTCTGAATCAGTGAGCTGATAAAGGTTCCTAAAACCTGTCTTTTTTTCAGATGCTGATTTTTATAGCAATTTCAGATAAAAACAGTTTAAATTTAATTGTTGCTGATTTATAACTTGTCATACAGATGAGTAACAGCCTTTTTCCCTTTAGCTCGGTTTTTAGTTTCTTGATTATTTTTTTCATACTCTTCTTTAACGTCCTCATCAGACTATAAACTTAAGAACATTATGTTGAGATTCATAGCAACAGATTGGCTTGATCAAAGCATGTTCTTCAGAATGTGACTGGACCATAATAACCTTTGATAGCACTTTCTCTGAATATAATTTCCTGTTAACTGCCTTATGAGATTGTTTGCGAATACAGTAACGTAGCTCCTTTCCAGAAAGTTGAATTCGCTTTGCTTAAGCTTTGTTCCCCTCCTCCCCCAAAAGCTCAGATTTACAGTTAATCATTAAAACTTTAATTTTCAGACTTTCTGATGTGTATCTTCTTTGTTTTTCACAGAGACTAATAGACAAGTCCAGAGTAACCTGTGTAAAATGGGTACCAGGTTCGGAAAGCCTTTTCCTAGTAGCTCATTCCAGTGGCAATATGTACTTATATAACGTGGAGCACACTTGTGGTACCACAGCCCCGCACTACCAGCTACTTAAACAAGGAGAAAGTTTTGCAGTTCACACTTGCAAGAGTAAATCCACAAGAAACCCTCTGCTTAAATGGACAGTAGGTGAGGGTGCCCTGAATGAATTTGCCTTTTCCCCAGATGGGAAATTCTTGGCCTGTGTGAGCCAGGATGGTTTTCTTCGTGTGTTTAACTTTGATTCGGTGGAATTGCATGGTACAATGAAAAGCTACTTTGGAGGACTGCTGTGTGTGTGTTGGAGTCCTGATGGGAAATACATAGTGACAGGTGGAGAGGATGACTTGGTAACAGTTTGGTCTTTTGTGGACTGTCGAGTAATAGCGAGAGGCCATGGACATAAATCGTGGGTCAGTGTCGTTGCATTTGATCCGTATACCACTAGCGTAGAAGAGAGTGACCCGATGGAATTTAGCGGCAGTGATGAGGATTTCCAAGACCTTCATTTTGGCAGAGATCGAGCAAATAGTACACAATCTAGGCTATCCAAAAGGAACTCTACAGACAGTCGTCCAGTAAGTGTTACGTATAGATTTGGTTCGGTAGGCCAGGATACGCAGCTCTGTTTATGGGATCTTACAGAAGATATCCTCTTCCCCCACCAACCTCTCTCAAGAGCAAGGACACATACAAATGTCATGAATGCCACAAGTCCACCCGCTGGAAGTGGTGGAACTAACCCAGGAAGTAATGGAAACAGTATCACAACACCTGGAAACTCTGTACCCCCTCCTCTTCCACGGTCAAACAGCCTTCCACATTCTGCAGTCTCAAATGCTGGCAGTAAAAGCAGTGTCATGGATGGTGCCATTGCTTCTGGTGTTAGTAAATTTGCAACCTTATCGCTACATGATCGGAAGGAAAGACACCATGAAAAAGATCACAAGAGAAATCATAGCATGGGACATATATCTAGCAAGAGCAGTGACAAACTGAACCTAGTTACTAAAACCAAAACGGACCCAGCTAAAACTTTGGGAACACCTCTCTGTCCCAGAATGGAAGATGTTCCCTTGTTAGAGCCTCTTATCTGTAAAAAGATAGCACATGAAAGACTGACTGTGTTAATTTTTCTTGAAGACTGTATAGTCACTGCTTGTCAGGAGGGATTTATTTGCACATGGGCAAGGCCTGGTAAAGTGGTAAGTTTTAATCCTTAATGCTGCATCAAAGAACTAGAACTCTGAATAGGTAGTTTTCTTGAGATATAAATGAATGTTGAATATAAAATTTCTTTATGCTTAATGTAAAAAAAAAAATCCTCAGAGCCATACTTTTGGATACTGCATGCCATATTTCTGAATGATTTGAAGTGTCTTGGATACAATTAAGTATAGTTGCCTTCCAGCAGAAGAAATAAATACTGTGCATCTAAACTATTGATCAGTGTTCTTATACTTAAGCATAACCACGATATGGTGAAAGCTATTTATGTAAAAATGGAAGTAAAAACATGTCAATCACTAAAATAATTATAATCTTTCAAATGTTTTCTACAAAATACTGCACTCCCAATAAAAGTAGCTTATAAAAGCTGCTGCTTCTAAGTCTAACGAGAAATGTGAGCCTCTGAAAAATTTAAACCAAAGTGTTTTATTCCTCCATACTTTCCTGTGGTGGTCTGCCATTAATGTAAAACCACTTCTTATTAAAGTGTCAGCCATTTTATGAGCAGATTTGTGAGACCTTTACTGACTGTAGTTTATGCTCTTGAAGTTGTGAATCAGTACTATCAAGGAACTCTAATTTTAGCCGGGTCTTGACTTATGTATTCTTTGTCAAGCTAGGGAAAATTGTGCAAGCTTTCTCTAAGCAGCTTCAGTTTTATGTCACTGTCAGTTTTGTTAGTCAAATTTGATCATTGACAAGCTTGTGCTTTTTGATAGCACCTGTTCTATCAGTTGAACCTTCATTAAAATATATTATTAGTTTTAACTTTTGTTGTTAATGCACTTAAACACAGATGAAACTTTTTTCTTCTGTTCAATGTATAGCAAGCTAAATTTTGAATGAAGCTAAAAGTGGTGATTATTTTGTTAAAAAGTACTTTGTGCTACAATAGCTTTGTTTGCCTGCAACGTTTTAAAGGAATACTGCTATGAAAGCATTACCGGATTTGATCCACCAAAAAGGACCATTACTTTTGTGAAAACTTCTGAAGTTTTTGTGGCATGTAGACTATCATTTCAAGGAAAAAAAAAATCTGGTAATATCTGAGTATTGCCACAGTAGGCAGCATAAATGAACATCTGATGTTTGTTACATTTTAACTATTTGGTTCATAAATCTCACTTTTGAAGTGGAGGTACTGTAAATATTTAAATACCACATCTTCATTGCTATAAAGCTAAGTAAAAGTCAAGATTTTTTTCTTAAAAGTTTGTATAATGTAAGTTTCTTTGATGTTCTCAAACTTGACACAACTTACTTACTCAGAGCTATGTCTACTCTGCATTTTGATGCATTTTTAAAGGTTGAATCTAAAGCTAAATAAAAAATTGTAAACCCTTTTCTGGGGAGGAGGGTAGAAGGTAATACCTAGAAAAAAAACATAGTTTTTGCCTAAGGACTACAGCTCCAGCATTAATTTAAAAAAAAAAAAAAAAAGGAAAAAACAACCCAAACTTAACTACTTAATGTTTGTCCTGAATGAAAATACTAAAGCAGTTATCACTTCTGTGACTCAGTGCAATTCATAAGTCTTAAAAATTAACTTTATACATGTACAGCAGTGCCTCAGATTTCTATTGTGACCTATATTTTCTTTTTGCTTTAAAACTCCTCTGTGTACTACTAAATGCAACACTGTTAAATTTATTTTCAGTGGCTGAGGTGGGTTTTGTTAGACTGGTTATAACTTAAACACTTTTTTTGGTGTATTGACTTTGATTTGGAATATGACATTTCAAATATTTCAGAGATAAAGTATGCAGTACCAAAAATCAGGATTTATGTATTGGCCAATATGGAAAACTTTAATGACAGGTAAGTAACTTTCATGCTAAAGTTATCACTTTCAAAATTAATATATTGCACACTGATGTAAATGCCATATTGTTTAGGAAGTATTTACTTAGAAATTTTCAAATGAATTTGTTTTTCTGATATCACTTGCATTTCTAGTGAGCTCACTCTGCTGGTAAAAACTAAATTTTGATGGCATGTTTACAGGGGTTTGATAGGAAAATATTTGTGCCAGAAGGACGTTATGAGCATTCTTTTTGTTTATAGGAAAGCACTTAACTTTATTTAATGAGAATTGTCAAAGTATAAAACACTCATGGTAATGTCTTTCTTACTGGGTTATATACCATGCATTTCCGTTTTGCCAACTGTTACATCCTAGGCCATCCCATTGCTCTAGGGTTTAAAGCTGCTATTTCTAGTCTTCCTTTTGAAATATTGGGTCCCCAAGTGATCTTAAAAACTCCGTCACTTTTTTGTCTGCCAACTCTAGAGTGAAAGCCTCTAAATCTTGCTGCTTCTTCCATCACTGCCTCAAAAGGCCTTCATTAAATTCACGGCACTGCCAGCCTAAAGAAAGAATTGGATGGAAAACTGAAGCAGATTTGCAGTGTTTAATGTAATTTCTATTGAGCCAGTGCTACTTTTCCCTCATTTTTAATAGCCATCAAAAGACATGCCGGATAATTGGACAATGCATGACAAGGTCTCTGAATTTTTCTGGTTGGACTGGTGCTGCCCTTAGTGGAAAAAATCCAGAAATGTCTCTTCAGCCAAGATCCTTGTGATAGTTGATAGGCTGTACTGTGCTTACAGTGTCCTGCCAGTTTGTTTACAAACTTTACAAATTATTACTTCGAGTGTATACATAATCATACCTTGAGCTTCCTCACTGGATATACTATCCTTACATTACACTTCCAGAACTGTTGTACTAACTCCCGATCAGAGTGAGGTCAAGTGAATGGAAAAATTCAGTAAGAAACAAGTTGAATGAGGCTTAGAATACCTTACATTTTTTTATTCTCATTTTGTTAGCCTGTTTGTAAGACAGAAGGTTCAGGGTAGTGAGAGAAGTAGGTTGCCTTAACAAGAGTATGAACTTCCTAATCAACATGGTGACAATTAGCTGTCTCCTTTTCCCCTTCTTGCCCAGCCCCAATGGAAAGCGTAAATGGGATTATACAACTGTTGTATTAATCCTAAAATGTCAGAGAAAAACATCTCAAAGGAAACAAGGTAAACTTCATGTGTTATCTTTATAGCTACTTCAAACTGAATTATAGGAACTGCAGAACCAGAAACACTATTGAAAGAAAAAAAGTGGTACAGTGGTACCTGCATATGCAAAGTAGGTTTTCTCTGAACTTAATAGTCAGAGAAACAATGTATATGATTTCTGTGTCTGACTTAGGGATTAATTTTTCATCTTGTACAGTGACTCCATTTTATCTAAATGAAAGCTGCTGATTAGTTGCTTCCTTTGTCAGAAAGCTCAAGGTAAGATTGGACAGAGCTATGAACAGGTGAAATGGCAGTGTATAACCTAGCAAGACAAACATGTTACCATTTTGTAAAACAAATGCACATGGAATTTATTTATTTGACTTATTGTACAGGAAAATTTAGACTTAAATTATAACATCCTTGAATTTTCTAGTTAACTACAATTGTAGTACAGTATCATGTTTTAGTATGATTTCTGTTTTAGTAAAAGTACTTAAACATTCATGTACTATATTTGAGTGAGATGAGCAGCTATACATACTAATTCTTCCTCAATGGAAAGGAGCATTTCATCATTACAATTGAAGTTCAATTGCTGGTATTTAAGTACTATCAAATAGATTTCTTTCAACGTGATACGGTATCTGTATAAACTTCAGGGATGATTATAGTAAAACTGAAACACAGCTATATGACTTCAGGTTACCATGCTGAAATTTGAAGCTTTCTGTAATGTGCATAATAGCAAAGTTGCACATAGCATACCCGCATTATCAGGGTGAATTTAAACCTAGTACACTGGTGTGATATTTATAGCAAGGTATGTGTGTTTGCGCGTGTGCGTGTGTGAGAAGGTGTGACTAGTGGCTCCAGTAAAGCCAGGAAAGATCATAACCCTGTAAAGGCTTTATGATGAGGATGTCTGGATTAGGAAATAACATGACTTTTACTAAACACTTTTTAGAAAACCCATGTTCTGAATTATCACCTCTTACAATTTGGTTATGTACTTGGAATGACTGTATATGTCTGCCCCTTTAACAACATAAAGCTTCTAAATTAATATTTAAAATGCTGGCCTGCTTATGTTACAATAATAAATTTTGTGTCAGTTAATTTACTGTCAATTTACATGTAAAAATTAAACAATTTTTTTCTGCATTTTATGAATTCTGTATACTGGAGTTTGTTAAAGATTGACATGTTAGGTGATACTGTACAAAATTGTATTGACTACCTTTAGTGAAAATCAAAAGTAAAATTCATATGTATTTCCTTTTTACACTTCCATCTAATTTCTTGACAACTTGAATAAATTTCATAGAGCCTTTCTAACATGAACTATTGTTAATTTAACTGTTGCAATAATTAAGCTTTAAGAAGTATTGTTGGTATATTTATAATTTTAAGAAAATCATGTTTGTTTCATACTGCTTATTTTTAGCTGTTCTATTGTCACTGTTACAGCTGAAGAACTTTACTAAATACTTGACATTACAAAATAACTTGCTGGGGTTGTCCTCTGTATACTGATGTTAAATAAAAATGTGTGATTGAACTGTAAATGTAGATAACTTTCAATAGTCCTTTTCCACACTGAGTTTTAATTTATCTTGCAGTCCTTAGGTGGTCTTTTGCTATCATATTGTGCTGAACAAATGGCCACAATGAAAACTGTTAACTTGCCATATTTTGAAGTAAGAAGTTGATTGCATCCTGTAACCTGCTCTGAGTAAATGTTTCACTTCAATTCAAGATAATACATACATTTTTGATGTTTAAATCTTGCTGATAAGGTCATGTCTTCTGATATTTTTCTAGGACTAGAGTAATATGAAATAGAGTATTTATAAAAAAAAAAATCAAATTTGTTTAAACTCAGATTCAGTAAAACACAGACATATATGTGTCTAGATTCACTCTGCCTAGCTGTCAGATACGAGCTGGGGCCGAGTGTTTTCTCTTCCTTCTAGGACTCTACAGGAGCTCTTTCCTCTGGACTCTGGTGCAGGGTACGTTATTTATTCCAGGTTTAGACGTTGCCATTTATCTAAGGAATGCTGAATTTACAGCCCTGAGGATATGGCTCGCTCGGATGGTTCAAGTGTTTTCAGTCTAGAAAAGCTTTGGCTAGTCTAGAACTTCACTCATCTGACCCAGAACTAAACTAGTCTAAACCTTTGGCTACACAATTTCTTGGGACCAATTTAGGCAAAGAAAAAGAAGTTGCACTTCTATCTGAGCAAACTTCACCCTTGCAGCAGCAGTACTGTGTGCTGAAGGAACTAAACAAGTGACACTTCAGCCTTTCAAAGGCACTTCTGAGAAATTTCAGTGAAAGAGTTACTTTGAGTCCTGTTACAAGGTTGGACTCTCTCTTATGGAAAACTCCTCTGTAGACTAAAGCCGAGGAAATAATCTATCTTGTATGAAATTGAGAATATTTGGTACTTCAGGAGGTACTGACTGACTGCTATGATGGTCTCTTGTGTAATATATGTATATTTAAGAATATACAGGAGCCAATGGACAAACAAAATAAAATCTGTCCTGAAAGCTTGTGTGAACAGCTGATTACATCAAATGATGCAAGAACTGGTTGTACAAACCAGTTTCTCAAGAGTCAGCGTGAGCATGAAACTTAACGATCTTCCACACCTTCTGCAGTCGTAGAAGATGACAAAAGATGTCCCAGAAGATGGAAATGTCTTCTTGCTTGCCTTTAATAGCGTTGCATAAACTTCTCAAGGAAACAACTTGTTTGATCACCTTACCTTCTGTTTTTAAAGTTGGATTTTAGTTAGGTGCCGATCAACTTCATTTTGATCACTACTTCTCATTCTATGATCATGCTTATTTTACAGCTACCCAAAATGGAGTTGCCTGAAGTCATCTGCTTCTTCCCCAGTTTTCCTCCTGGTTCATTTCAATTTTGTTATTTCCTAATCTGAAAAATTTAAATCTTACCATAGTTTAAAGAGTCTAGAGAAACTGTTCCTAACCATGTGAGCCTGTACTACCTAAACAAAGCCCAAGTTTCTACCGTCTGAGTCAAATCCGGCTTCTGCTGGTAAAGCGTTTTGTGCTTTTCCCGGTGTGCATTTAATTGCATCTTATTTTTTTCTCCTCTTGGAGATGCGTATCTTCTACTACCCATGTAAAACTAGTCTTGAAGTAATCTTACCTAGTATCGCTACAGGTAAGATTTTTTTTTTTTAAAACTAGTCTGCTAGTTTTCTAGCAGCCTTGACTTTCTTTCTGTTGACCATGAGCAACAGAGGGTGATTTGTTGAAGAAAAACTTATGTACACAGAAGTGAAGTTGCAAGAGCAGTCTCCCTGTTGCTATGTGCTTTTACAAGATCTGATATGTCACATGGTTTAAGAATTTACTTCTCTGTAACACTACTAAAAATAATAAAGCCAACCAAAGACAAATAATGCATTTAAAATTACATAAAGTGAACAGATAGACCATGTAGAGAGATAGGTATTGGCTTGGCTCTATCCCCCTGAATCAATACAGAATATTCCTCTATCATATGTTTTGGTGATGTTCAGCAGGCACTTCCTTGAATGGCCTCAATTTTAACTTCCCTTGACTGATTTACTATCTGATTTAGTAAATATATGCAGTTCAAAGACTTAGGCTAATAAATGCTGACTCATCTGGATAAGAAACGTGGACACTTTGTTCATACAAATCTTAATCCAATTAAGCTGATTCGACTGCAGCATTTTAAATGTGAACAGTCTCATTCTGTTTGAGCATATTACTGCTCAGATACTGCATTGGACTGTGGGCTCTTTTGTCAAGCAAAGGTCTCAGTCCAGATAACTATTTTCAAATGACTCCAGGGATATCACAATTTTGAACAAGAATAAACTACATGTGGAATACTCTTAACAATAAATGCAATTATTATTTGAATAGCAGTAATGGCTTAACAAATCAATGCCATGTTTGCGTAGGCATTCATTAAGGCAGCTGTTGTTGGTTTAATTGCGTTAGTGAGGTGTACTGTGAGACCTCTTAGCCTGTATCTGCCTAAAAGGCTTTTTTTAATACCTGTTGTATTTGTTACAGTGGACTGTTTGCATTTTTTTCCTACTTTCCAATTTCAAAACAGCAGGAAAGACAGGCAGAGTTCTGACATCCAGCACATTACTGAGGCAGCTGCTCTGTTTTACTGTCCAGGGCGAGCACCGAGTGTGTGCCAAGAGAGCTGTGAATTAGCACATAAGCATTAACTTTACAGTAACCTGCCCACATGTCCAAACTTGCAGTTTAATATCTGGACTAGCGAAATCTTTAGTTCCAATCAGTTCTGTTCATATTTACATGAAGAAAATATGAACTCTGTAGTTACTGATGGCTTTTATTCTAAGCAGCAGTATCTTCCTGGCTCATTTTTTAAATGCAGCAGTTACGTCCTGATCTCTCACACACTTAGTTTCTGTTGGGAAACTTTGTGTTTCATATTATTGCCTGGGGAAACAAACAAACAAACTTGTGTGCATATGTGGAACTTCTTGAAAAACAAACCCCTGCCATCTCGTGTGTTGTGAGGAGGGCTGGTCCTGATGCTGCTGCAGGTCTTTCTGAACAGACCATGGGGATGACTACTCTGAAACTTGGATGGGAGCAATCTTACCTAGTGTATTTGTTATGGCTTTTTCTGCCTACCAGTATGTCTTAAAAGTTTTTAGTGAATATGCAAAGTCCTGTGAGTTTTGGGAAGTCAGAGAATGCATAGATTAACGTGGTGCAGCAGCTTGCCCTAGCAATGTTGCCAAAACAAGGTGTTTAATGCTCTTACATTGCTAATTGTCATAAGGCAAACGACAGACCTCCGCCAGAGAAGCGTGTTCAAACAGTAGTTGAACAGCAGAGTATGCTGTTGAGATGGCAGATGATGCAACACCTGCTTGGAGGACTCACGCTGAGGTGGTGATGAAGGCTGCTTTATCAGATTCCTGACTTGGGTCTTGTAACTGCTCCATTTCCCACCCCTGCTAGACCCACACGCTGCCAAAATAATACTGCTAATAAAAGGCTACACTTATTTTCAAAACTTTTTTGAACGGTCTCTTAATTTGTCCCTGCTGCATGCTCAGTATGATGTTTGTTCTTAAACTTTAAGCTGATGTAAGGTATGCAATGTACAGCGCAGCAGATCTGGAGCTGTCGTATCACAGTTCTTCACATTTTAGTTCAAGTTTTCTGTCCCTGCTATTAAACTGTGCAGCTTTGCACTGAGTTACTGCAGCTTTTGTTCCATCCTTTAACACCTGGCTGGTTTAGCTACAGAAAGCACTCTGGGCTAACTTCTTTATCCATTGTATCCATGCAGGAACTTTCTAGACTTTTTTTTTATAACCTTATTCATTGTATTATTCCATGAGAATGACATTACAAACATTCTAGGCCCACACCCAGATTACAGACCAGATTCTTATCTGGTAATTTTTGTATCAAAACTAACTCTTTTTCAGCTGTCACATGCTTTTCTAAAACTGGCTTTCCACTTTCCAGAGCTTCCTATATTGTACTTAACTAACTTAAGAAAGGCAAAACTCCATAGGATCTTTCTTGTTACTCAGGACCCACCTAGAACTCTTACCCAATTCTGTAAAACTTTTATGCCTAAACCCCAGATTTTTATTCTTGCTTCTCTTATATGAACATCTAAGGTGTAAGATATCATCTTAGGAAGTTAAGTACTTGGAAGAACTTGCAGCATTTCTGATCTCTGTCACAGAAGCAAACTTCTGGGACGGCTATCTCATTATTGTAGCTTGGTCAAGTTTTAAGGTGCTGCTTCCAAAGTTTCTGAAATGTCTGCCTGCAGTAGCACACGTGTTGATCCTAAGATTCTTTCCGCTTTAGTGTCCGTCTGCCCTGCCTGCCCAGAGTTGTAGAATTAATTTAGAACAAGGCTTGAAATCTGAGTTCCTAGCATCGCTGAGCCACCTGCACGGTGCTTTGGCTTTCTAAAGCAGGAGGCATTCATGGTGTGGGAGATGAAACCAGGACTGAGCAAATCCTTGTTCCTAGTCTTGGAACTTAAATTCCAGACTTGCCAGTAGTTTGGGGGGAAGAAGGCTCCAAACTACACATCAGTATCTGCTGCCTGTTTCTAGAGGAGCTGTAGGATGAATGACTTGATTTTGTTTGCCAACAATCAGTTGCATTACAGTGTAAACGTGGTGGTAGAATAGTGCTTATTTTTCTCTGCTTATGTAGCATTAGTTATGATCCTGTTGAAAAATGCTTTGTATTACACCACCCCTAGTACTTTTTTTGTGTGCTTATAAAGCACGTTTGCATATGAACAGTTTGGATTATTGGTTTATTAAAGACTGAAAATAACACCTTTGGGACATCTTTTTCAAGGGTGTTTGAAACTTGCTTAGTGGACGTGGTCTTCTTGCAAGAAAGACCTTCCAGTTGTTGCTGGATTTAATAGACTCCATAGTTTAGCGAAGCATTCCTCAGGAGTTCTGTTTTGTCTTCATCTCTTTGAAACAAAACTTTCTTGGTAAACATTTTCAGAAGTGCTTCAGTAGCTTGTTTTCTCTAAAATTCTGCCTTTTTGCTACTCCTTAACTAATAACAATGAAACTTTCTTCTCTTCTTGTTAAATATGCAGTATCTTTGCAAAGCCTGAATGACACACAGGTTTAAAGACCAACCCATTTCAGACTACCTCAACAGTGTTTGAACCAGATATTCACAAGATACATAAGTGCCACATACATTTATTATATATAAATGTATATAAAAGTGTATACATACACACATGCCCACACACTTTTCTATAAATCCTACAAATGTATCTAGATTTGTGTGTCAGAATTGGTGGAATAGATGTGGGGTTTTCTTTTTTTTTAATTAAAAAAAAAGTTTTGGTTTTAGTAGAAACTTGATGACTTGAATCCAGCCAATCCAGACTTCCTTCCACCTCTTTGTCTATGATCAGGGTTTTCTTCCATCAGTAGTGACTTTTCAGTTCTGGGATCCAAGCAAGAAAGAGCTCCTGTAGATTCTGAAGATGTGTGCGTTCTGCATTGTGTGTTAGTTGCTGCCTGAACTTGTCTGGTTTGATGGATCTGAGTCAGAGGATCTTAATTTTGAGGTAAGAAATTAAGCTGGTAGCTATTTAGAGGAATTGCTAAAAGTGCATTTGCCATGCCTACATAGTAAGAGTTGCTCAGTGATACTCATTGGTGACACTCATAAGCTTCCAGCTTAGCTGCCGTGGTGGTGCAAGTCTGCTGGCAGTTGTTATAACAATGACATTGCAAGAAGATGAAATTGCATTTTGATATTAAGCTTTTCCTATATAAGTCTGGCATACAGTTTTTTATGTGAATAATTAAAAATGGGCTACTATACATAAATCAAAACTGGGATCTGTCGCCTCCAGTATAGTTGCCTTAATAGGGAACCGCAACCCCTGTCTAGCTCGGGGTGCCGCACAGTAGCAGCATTATGCTTGAAATAAAGTAAGTCTCCATTTATTGGAATGGTAATGCAGTTTAAAGAAAAAAATCCTGAATGCGAGCTTAAATTGTAATGGGAAACTTTTACTGAACTCCTACTTCGTGTTTCATTCTCCTTTACAATTACCAAACTAAGTATTTGGTTAGATAATCTATTTTTCTATTTAAAGCTTGTAATATTCAGTGGCATATAAGAGATTGAGCATTTCCCTGTATCAGGTTAGTTGTCAAACTTGTTGATATTGAAATAGGTTTGTTTGTTGCTACCCTAATAAAATGATGATCACTTTTTTGGTGTATGATTTTTAAAGTTGCACAGCTCACAAGGACTCAAAATGCAAGGTAGACTGAAATCAAGTGCTCGGATCAGATTCACTGTGTGTCATGAACACACACACTTTCTGCCTTTCTGAACGCTTTGTTGTGTGCTGCTTGACTGATACAACAGTGGCTTAGATTCTTGTAGGAGGGGAGGTGCTGATACCTACAGTAAGCAAGTGGTGGTAAAAATAAATTGTACTTTAGCTTCACGCTAATAATTTTAAAAAATTACTGTCAGGTTCTCATGCTGGATTAATGTAAACTGCTTTGTTTGCAGGGTTTATTGTCATCCCAAAACCAGGCCAATTCTCCAAGTGGAACTGTAGTATAGCCATCACACTACTGCTAGCAAATCTCTGAACACAGGACAAGAAGTAATGACAATGGAACCAGGAGCTGTTCTTCAGGCAAAGAGCATCACAAATTATAACGTGGCAGAGTGTAAACATGGAATTATGTGAATCACATAGTAATTTGCAAAGGAATAATGTAATGAGTTCTTATTACAGCTACTACTGCTAGCTGCTCACCCAAGGAAGAGTTTTCATTTAAAAACAAAACAAAAAAAAGCTTCCTTTGGTGCTGCAGAAAAAAATAGTAACATTTTTGGTTTTCTTTATACTTTTAAAGTCCAGTGTAATTTAATCTCTATATATAAATATATAAATAAAAGATATATATATATAGTGTAAAATAAAGTATGTTTCTTAAATCCAAGTAAGTTCAATGGTTAAATTAGTACTTCACCATTGTTTATTTTGCACTGATTTTTTTAACCAGAGATGGCTAGAAGACAGCCTGGAATGCACTCATAGAAAATGAAAGTCATTACTTTCTGGCTTCAAAATGTTATTCAGGAAGATGGATGCTGCAATCTTAGATTTTTAAAACAAAATTGTTTTGCACTTAAATAGTTTAATGCTAATAGAAAATTACTTTAAATCTGGTGTCCAAACACCAGAAAAACTATGTTGTGGAGAAAAGATCCTTTGTATCTATTAAACCTTTATTTTAATATTGTTGTTTCCAACTGCAATCAGCTCTGTATTATATGTACAAATAATGTAATTCAGTGGTGGGGGAGGGGAGTAATGGATCATTACACTAGAAATTCTCATTCATTTAAGAAAGTGATATTTCTAATTCAGAAAATACATATTAAACTATCTTGAATATGCATTTTTGTTTACTTTCTGTTCAAATTTGATCAGCTTTGATGTAATCAATCCTTTGTTGAATTAAATGTTTGGTACAGAAATATAATCTAAACTTTGTAGAACAAATTCCTTTAAAAAATCTTACCTAGAACATGGCTTCATATTTAATATAGTTGAGTTTTGACTAGGAAAATGAAGTAATGGTGGTCTGTTCTCATTCTTAGTGGTTTATCTCCAAATCCATCATGTAGCAGAAACCTTGCAGACAACGTTGTGGGGTGAGGATTTTGTAATCACATAATATTGTGTGTTTGTCTTGGGACTTCAGAAGTGACCATTCCGACAGTAATAGACAAACACACCCTCTGACCTGGCAAATTAAAATTATGTCAACGTGTAGGAGCAGCTAGGTTTCTGAGACAACTTGTTTTGTCCTGTTTACAGGCATCTTGTTTACAATTCAACACTTTAAAACTGATAAGTACGATGGAAATACGTATCTGTGTATTTGTATAGTTTAATGCTGCTTGTCTGAACACACATTTTTAGTCAGTAACAGAACACTTAAAATGTTTTCAGTATTTCTTGTGAAGATGGAAAAAAACCCAAGAGATGTTGCTCCATGTCCAGCCCCAGCAATGACAGACGACAGAAGTGCCAGGCATATCTTTCCCTCTGCCCTATGCAGAAATAGGCAGCCTATTGCTGAGTCTTGCAGGGAGGCAGAGCAGAACTGAGGCCAAGAGCTTGAGAATGTGCACTGTGCCCAAGTAGGCACGTGCTCTATGTGAGGGCACACCTCAGCAAAATCTGCCCGTCCTGCCCTCCAGCAATGGAGGGGGGGTAGAATGTTTCTCATTGCAAGTAAACATCAGACACCTTTGGGCATGAGAAGCTAGTGTTTTTCAGGAAATGAATGAAAACATGTAGAGAAACAACTGCAGTAACTGCTTGCAACTGCATCTCCCATTCATTTCAGGCAGCTAGCATAGAGAAGACTGCCAGATGTATGTATAAGCCAACATTTGGATTGTCTACTTTGTTAAAGACAGAACTGTACTTCATAATTCTCAGCTACTTGCAGTCTTCTAAAATACAAGGAATGGGGAAAATACTGAAACTGAGCAGCATTATTGTTCAGAAATTTTTATTAACATATTGGGTTTAACTGTTAAAATACAGATAAACCTTGTCACTGAGAACTAGGGTAGTTATCTCCCTGTAGAGTCCTCTATGTGCGTGCTTCACATGGTTTGAGTCAAAATAAAACAGTTGAGGAAAAGATGTAATAGTCTCTTTAAAAGACTTTGTATTTTACCAGCTGTAGGAAAAATCAGTACTGGAAGGACCATAGTATCCAATCTGAGGTTAACAGTGGCAGCTACTTACATTTCTGGTCGCAGAGTACATCCCTGTTACAAACCATAGTCTAGCGTACAAGGAGCCTGGTTTTGTTTTTTTTTTCAGCAACATCTTCTGTACCATTTGTAGCACCTGACAGCTTGAACTTATCCATCCCATCCTTTCTTCCATACGGGGAAAAAAATGATTCTAGGAAGAAAAGGGATGCTAATAACTTACCTGGAGAGAACTTAGAGTTCTACAGAAAAAATTAAAGGGTGGAACACAGATCATCTCAGTACAGAATTTTGGCTTGAAGAATGGTGGTAGGAACAATACTTCCCAATTTATAGTTTAAAGTTGAACGTATTTTAACTATAAAGCAAGTCGGAAAAAATCAAGATTGCCTAATAATCCAAGAGCCAGAGAAGTGTAAGTGGTCTCCAGAAGAATAATAGCAAAGAACTTGTCATGAAATAAATGCCCATGAAGCACTGTAAGTACAAAGCCCTTTAAGACCCACCTGAAAGCTTAAAAGAAATGGAGAAAAAATATTTTCAAAGTGATACTTCGATTGAAATACCCAATTTTCATAGCAAAAGCAATTTGCTGCATGTGAACTTGCTTCTTTTCATTGCAACAGACTGACAGCCCCAGATACTTATTATGTGAGACAGAATTGCTGGTGATATACAAAATACTACTCTGATAACCTTTTCTCTCCAAGTTTAGAGCTACGAAAATTTCTGACTTTATATTTTTCAACAAATATTATTATTTCCTGGTGTACAAATAAGGTAATTACCTACCTGATATTATTCACAGATGCAAAGAGTTGCAATAACACTTGAAAACAGGAAAATATCTTGTGAAAACAAGATCTGAGGGAATTCTTTTGGGGGGTGGGGGTTGAATTGTTGAATGAAATCGTTTAAACTTCAGCATCTATTGTTTGAGACTTCCAGAAAAGAGATTATAGGAAGCTACCAATACAATTAATGTATCTGCGTAAAGAACATACTTGGCCTATTGTATTACCCTAGATAAGAGAGCTCTGAGTTTGGATCATCAGCCAATTGTAGGATTTTTTTAATTTTTTTTAATTTTCTGGTTTAAGAATCTGGAGACCAACATATGCTTGATTTGTTAAAAATCATGTGACAAATTCATAACTGTGGAGAGCAAGATCCCTCAGATACAACATTACCTAATTTTTGACCATCATTTGTACTTCTGCATACCATGCTTAACCACAAATAGGTAACACAGCAACTCACCATCTTCCCCTCTTGGAAAAAAAAAAAAAAAAAGGCAGAAAACCACACTGGATAAACTTGTGGTAAAAAAAGGTAAGGAGCTGGAGGTTACTGTTACACTATGTTGCCTGTAGGCCTGTAGGCCTGCCATCCTTAATTCCTACGCTTAGCATCACACCTTTTAATTATTTGTGTGCGTCTGTAAATTAATGCTAGATAATCAAACAAATATTAGATTGCATTGTTATTGTTCAAGCTCTTTATCTGTTCTGTTTGAACGATACGAGCCGCTAACATACAAGCGTGACTAAGTGGGGAGATGATAACTGTAACACAACAGTAGACCTCGGCTGGTCGCTCTGTCTTCATGTACTCCTGCTGCAGTTTCAAGATAATCATGGTCAGGAGTGTATTTTTTGCTTACAACTGGAGGAAAGATGACCTTCATCCAGTACGAGTTTCAATAAAATGAGAAACAGCCTCTACCTATACTGTTGGATTCCGCTGTTTAATTCTCCCTGTTTTATGGTGTTCTACTGGTCTACTACACAACTGCCGCTAAGACTGTTTACATATTTGTTTAATCGTAGTAAGAGAAAGCTGCTATTTCTGTGGCATACCCAGGATGAGTAGCAGCAATATAGATTACCCTGCAGAACCTTGTTCATGTGCTGTAATTTACAATGATTTATGTAATTTACAATTTACTGGGAGGTATTTCCATTCTTCCTATTGAGATTCTAGAATTTTGCTAGGAAGAAATGGTGTAAAATGAGCAAATGTAGAGTAGGCCATGCTATAGGCACAAGATATTCAACTTGGACAGTCAAATTTGAATCAAACCAAAAAATGACTCCCATGGTACATAAACATTTAGCTTGCTGAGATTTTCACATTTAAAGAATTTGCTAGTAATGACATGTCGATCCTCAGCATGTGAAAAGAATGCCTTCTTCAAAACACGAAGATAAACATTAGATAGCCACACACTTCTAAGCAGTAAATCTCAAAAGAATTTGTAAAGAACTTGAGTATCATGAGCTTCCCCCTTTGAGAAGGTCCAATGGCAAACTTGGGCATGCTCAAAGTCACCCAGACACTGAATGGCAGAACAGGGAATAGGATGGGATGTAGACTGTATGAGACACTGATTCTTTAAACAACAACAACAATAAAAACCCTACGTACTGGAAAGCTTCTAACTGAGTGGGAGCAATCATTATTTTCACAAGTTTATATCCTAGAAAAATCTTGGAAGGAGAGCTGAGAGAATAATGGGCATAATTTATTTTAGATTACTCACATTTTTATAGAATTGTTATGTTAACATGTATTTTGCTGCGTCATTTAAGCTGTATCTTAACCAATTAGGACAAATAGTTTGTCCGGACTTAGAGCATCAATCTCAAATTGATAATTAGAGGCTGCTTTAGTAGCTTTAAATATTTTTTTTCTAAAATGTGATCCACTAAGCTGTCTGCTGCCTCTGTTCTTGCCATTCACACTGCCTCATGCCTGTGCAGCTGTAACCTATCTACCACAACATACCTTTTGCCACCTTTCTCTGCCTATCTCCAACCACCCCCCTCTCATCTCCACCACAAGCTGTGCAGTGGCGAATCTACCATGAAAGTAAAAAACTAAGCTGTACTTGATGACTATAAAATATAAGACCTGAAAATGTATCACTGATTGCCTCATAACCCAAAAGGAAAAGAACAAGAAATTAAAGGATGGGTAAACAGCTCAGCAGTGATGGTCACAAATCTAGACTTTTGCTGCCTGAGTTAGATTTTACAGTCGAGTTGCTGATTTTTGTTTCATTGTTTCTGTAAAAGGGGCAAAAAAGTTAGGCAGCACAGGACATTCCCTGTCGCTGAGCAATAGCGCTGATCTGGCATTGGTTGCTTTTTACTTTCTTGTCGCACAGAGAGCTGTTGCACAGCAGCAGATGGCCCAGAGCTCTTCGGTTTCAGTGTCTGGAAGGTAGGTGAAAAACCCAATTATGAGCAGAGTAATTTAGGACTAACAAAAAAAGTTTGTTGCAAAACCTGTCCTGCAGCTATACCAGTTGACTGAAGATTTTTAAGCCCTAGCAAAGTAGGCCTCACACAAACATACTCATTTGGTTTTTAAATAGTAAAACTGTTTTGTAAAACATCAAGTTAATGATTGCATTTTTTTTAAGGAGATCTCAGGAGTTTTAAAATCAATGGTATCAAATTCTAATAAACACTTTCCAAGTATGATAAAAATACCTTTTAAACACTTGCTTTGCATAGAGGTAGAGAGCAATAACGTTATATTAAATTGTTACTGAGGATCTGTAAAATTTCTGAAACATGATGAAATGCATTCATGTATTGCTCTTACAAGCAACTAGCCGCAGTATCAGTCACTGTTTAAACTTCTGATTAAGAGCACTGCTTGAAGAAAACTGGCCAAAGTTGATCTGTTTTTGAATCAGACAAAAAGTTGCTTTATCTTTTAGCTAGTAAATAGTTATCTAAAAATATTTAACAGTTACATTAACTGTATCAAAATCAAGTATCTCATGTGATTGCATAATCTGCATGTTCTCAATAAAGCTTGAGGTTGAAGTTATTAAATACAGGAGGTAAATACCTTGCAGAAATCACTGGAAAAAAAATCTAAAAAATTTACAAAATTATAGTTCAAGTTAGCTGCCATTTATTCAATAATATGAAAACTTGTATTTTTTAGGCAACATTGCATTTTTATATTGAAGCTCAACAAATCCTTTCATGTTATTTTTAACCAACCCCTTCCTCCGTCAGGTTCTAAAAGGAAAAGATATTTAGGAAGTTCAATACAGAGTGCTCTCTAAGCTCGGCCAGAACAATGCTTTAATTAAATATTGATAGTCTTCAGGAACAGAATACCAAAATGCTAGGTAAGCAGCCCGTTATAACCTTGTGGGGTTTTCTGACAAATTGTCAGAAACACAAAATAATGCACTGTTGTTTTTGTTAGATCTCTAACAATGACAGCATGATCGGGGCTGTTTCACTCACTGCATAGCCGTGCTTTTCCTCACCCTCCAAAATCTTTACAAGGTGGTCAGTAACCTCCTCCTCTTCGTTCTATAGCAGGTAAGTGGAAATGTTTCAAGGAAGACTTAAGGGCCTTCTGTTTCTCAGACTGTTGAGGAAACAACAGAAGTTTGAAATGTGCTCTGTAAAACATATTTGGCTGTTATACTTTAATGAAGAAGTTAGAGTCTATACCTCGATATTTGATCCCATAAATCTAACAGACTGTACCACGGGGGTTTCCCTGCTTCCCTTAGCTGTAGGAAAAACTGAACGCAATGTAGGTGTAGGACAGGGAGTCAGTTTGGCTACTCCAGAAAGATTTAATATTGGTAATTCTCCACAAGGGGGTCGATGTTGTTTTGTTTTTTCCTGGGCTTTCCTAAGAGAATCCTTTTAAAATAAAGAAATTAAAATTTATTTTTTTCTGATAACATCTTAAAGAATAAAAAACTAAAAGCAACAACAAAACAAAACTACTCAGCTAAATACTATTTCAACGAATTCTTTTTAAAAATTACTAACTCACATTATGTTTCTTGCAATTTTTCCCTATTGTGCTTCTTACAAAGCTCACATTGATGAACCCAAGAACTAAACAGGTGGAAAAAGTGTCTGCTTGCATGAAAAGAGAATTCCTGCTTTCTATGTCAAATGCACAGCAGAAAATATATATATTTTTTTATCTACTGTGGTGATTTTTGTGAAAAAAATGCATTTCAGAGTTTTTCATGCAATACTAACTTCTATCTCACCTTGCAGAGAGAATGAACTCTACAACTGCACATGTTGAGTATTTTTCATGTAATTTGACTATAAACAAAGTTTTCCTTAGAATTTAGTTAGATTTTTTCATCACATTTTAATTTGCTGATTTTCAGTGTCAAGTGTAAATTCAGTATTTGTCTGGATACGATCTGAATACAGGATAACAAAGTAAACAAAGAAACAAAAACCAACAACAACAAATGTATTGAAAATGTAGACTGAAGGCCTTGAGAGCACAAATATATTTTCTATCTCTGCTACAACTTTATCTGTAAAACCTTTTTAGAAGTCAAGGGTAGATAGCAAAAAAAGCAGAAGACCATATTTTAAACAACATGGCACTGACTCTCTAAGTAGCAGCACCTATGAAAACTGTCTGCCAGAGGTACTACATGGTATCACAGCTTTTATATTCTAACCTGTGTTTCAGGGTCTGGGGGGATGGCGAGCTGCATCAGACCCAACAAAGGCTGGTGTCTGGGCAGACTGAATAAAACCAAGTAATCAGCTTAAGTAAAACATTTGTTTCTAGCTAACAAGCTCAGTGTCACAAATTACTTTCTCTAAGTGGGCTGACAGTGCTTCCACTAAAATATTACCTGTTTTTGGCTTTCCTTTGAAATTTGCCACAAATGCAGAGGTACTTGCCCTGGTGTATTTTCTAATAATCTTACTCTGTGCGTGGCCAAAGTTTGTGTATCAGCTGCCCTAAAAAGTTTGGGGGAAAAAAGAAAACAAAAAGAGGAAAAACATCAGTTGTGCTTTATGTAAAGTCTGGACTCAGTGCAAAGACTTATGTTGACAGATATTTCATTGTGTTGCAACGTAAATATTAGCACTGTAAGCGAACTTCACTTCAGTCCTCTTTAAATAATAAGCACAAAGTGTTCCCCCACTTCTTAACTGTAGTCTTCAAGACTGAAATGATTTGAAGTCACTTGCCAGAATTCTTGAAAATAAGGATGCTGTAATGCTTGATGGGCAGCAATTCTCTCATCAGGATCATATTTTATCATTGCATACAGGAGAGAGAAGCCTTTAGGAGATAAATTGTGCACAAGAGGAGGTATTCCTTTTCCTTTTTTAAAGGGAAAATCAAAATTCATAATTGTTGACCTGTGTTAAGGAAGTTGAGAACAAACGGTTATTCATGCATATTCAGAGAGAAACTAAAACTGACTGAAAAAAGTTAGTCTAATAAGATTTAGGTAATGACTTATTAGGTGCAAGTAAGTAATACTTGGAAAAAAAGTGTTTTCTTTCTTAACAATTTATGCCATTGACCTTAAGGATACTACAGAAATAAGGCCAAATAAGATCGATGTAGGCTCAAATTTCTTTTGCTCTGCCTACAAGAGTCACAAATACATGCCTGTCTCTGGGGCTCCAGGAGAGACAGAAGACACCACTGTCAGCAGGTGTCACAAAAGAATTTGATTTTTGTGATGGTTCCCTGTATAGAAATTGTGCACAGCTGTACAGTTGTATTTTGAATATTTGAACACTGAGACCAATAGCTATGGAAATGCATACTTACTGCTTGAACTTGTTGAGAGTTTTCTTGGCAGGAGTGCCTATAACATCATGGATTTTTGAAATTTGGTCCAGTTCGTTAGATCCAGGAAAGAGAGGCTGAAAACTGCAAGGTAAGAGATCGAATTAGCACTACTGAACACAAACTAGTTTAAATGGCACAGCTGCCACTTTGCCATTTTGCCATTTTTTGCCATTTTTTCATTGAAGAGAAAGATAAACTTTTGTGTTATTTGTTTGTGAACAGTTTAATACTAGCCAACAACAGAAGGATAACATGTGAGCAGTAGATTAATACAACTGCATTTTTGGACAGAAAGGATAGTTAGGGTTATTAAACAGAAATCTGTAATTGCCCTCTCCTCACAGGTTTTAAGTAAAATATGTAAAGACAACATCCCTCCTGGTCAAAGGTAATGGGTATGGGATTCTGTTTTCTTCTAGTGAAGTGGCAGATCCCAGAAGACAGTATGAGTTTTCCTCCTTTTAAGACAGCTGAACCAAGTGGTCCCTCTTGCTGTGTATGCACACAAATACATATTTATAAGAAACATTCCGTTCTTACACGGAGGTTCTTTACAAGCAGCAATACTGGAAAGATGGTATTTTGAACTGCATTCCTGAGCTTGATCCTCAGTTAATAAAAACTTGCGCAGAGTCCTTGAAAATTGTTATCAATAGAGCAATCTGACTCAACAAGTTAGGTCCACTATCATTTGTTTCTTGCATATGTTCCCCTTCTCCATACTAGCAGAGCATTTCCTTTGGTATATAATTTAAGAAACACTTCAGTAGCACCACTTGATTCTTGAAAACAAAACATTCATCCCTTTTTGAAGAAGGAAGAAACTTCTTTCAACTGTTTGCAAATTCAATCAAACAGCTGGCTGCACATCTCTCTGAATGTCTTCATAAAGCTTTGAGAGGAAGAAGGAGAGAAGAACAGAGCTGATTCATGTTGTGCAGCTGTATCTCTTGAGACAAGCAGTTGGGAGTGGGTTTTTATGTGAATTACAAAAATGTGCTGCCTCTAAATGTAAAGCTAAAACTTAACAAAAGACAACTGCGCAATGCACAAAAGAAACATAATCCAGGAGCCCAGGTTTATAAGGAATAGTGAACGGAAGAACAAGGTGTGAAAGAGAAGCATGACTGAGTAAAAAATCCTTACAAAATGTGGTCTCAAGTGTAAAGGCTTATGCAAATATTCAACAGCAAAAACTGCAAGATCCTCCTAAAAAGAAACAAACCTGTCCATACTTTCCTTTAGCTTGGCAAAGCTGTATCTTTTAAAATTCAGTTATTTCCAATAAACATTTCTCATTTCTTTCTGAACACATCTATTAGGTCTCTGAAAACGTGCAGTGGTTGCAAAGACTGATATTTGTTTCATTAAGCTAAAATTACGAGGAAACATCTTTAAGGTTTTTTACCCTTAAAAAAAAAAAAAAGTTTGCAGCATGTAATTTCCTCGCAAATCTTCAAAGCCCACCGATTCAGATTGGGATGGGAAAACATGGCATTTTTAAAGCATTTGATCCCAATTTACTTTGCAAGAGAACTGCCACATTTGGAATTTTTCTGTTAACAGTTTTCTGACCGAAGGAGAATTGTTTCTACAAGTTAGCAGCCAAAGCATAAGGATTGTCATTTAATGTGATGGTGACGGCAGCAGCTGCACTTGCCATGTGGAGGAGGAGGAAAGAAGCAAAGCAAATGTTACCACTCCTGGTTGCATATCAGAGGCAGTAGTGTGGGAGGAGAATAAAGAACTGCTGCTGTTGCTAGGGCACAAAGATAATGGAGAAATACTCATGGTGGTTATTTTTTCTTTTTTTTTGTCTTGAAGGCCAACGACAATTTTGTTGAATTAAGTTTTATCATCTTTGGGAATCTTGAAGGACTTTAAGCCAGGTTTTTCTGAACTCTTGCTGCATCAGAAACTAACTTCAAAATATTCCAGGACAGAAGGTCCCGGCACAAGGGTCTTGAACAAACTATTTTATAAACCAAACCAGTAAGTCCAAGGGACTGTCTTCTATGATCTCATCTGTTTTTGCAAAAGAGTAATTCATTAGAAGAGGGAAAATTTTACCATCAAGTGCATGAACAAGACTGAAGATGGTTAGTTATACTCATGACAGGAAATGAGCCATAATTCACAGATACGGCAGATAAAATACATTTTTTATCAAACTGAAACATGAAGTCAGGGGGCAGGGGGGACTGCTCAAAAATGCTGTTTTCCTTCTAAATATTTTTTATGGCTATTATGTTCTCTTAATCATCGCACTGCTTTATTACTAACCTGCCATAGGGTGAAGAGAGGACCAGACAATGGACGATAAATGCCTCGTGAACCTGGCAGACTAATCATGCACTGAACTTCCATAAAACTCTGGAAGCAAAGATCAGATTACCTATACCATGTGCTCCTTATTTCAGTTGTTTACCTCTGATTTTCTCGATTAGCAATAAGGAACTGAACACTGTACCTTGTGATTTCATAGAAAACACAGCCAGCACTCCACATATCGATTTTGTAACTATAGTAGCCATCTGTAAGCAAGCATTCAGGTGCTCGGTACCAGCGTGTGGAGATATATTCTGTGTATGGCTGCTTAGAATATATACTCCTACAAGATCCAAAATCTCCTAGCTTCAGGGTATTCTGCTGCAAAAATAAAGTATTTTGACAATTTAGAAAGACTGAAGTATTCAAGCAAAGATTTTCCTTAAATGTGTGAAGTAGTCATCATAAAAGAAATCAACAGATCAAAAATACCATTTCAGAAAATCCAGGGAGAGTAGTATAGCAGCAAAACTGCATTTAAATAGCATGTAGCTCCAAGACTTGAAGAGATTTATGTCCCATAATATGCACAAATGCCTTTCTCTTCATCATTAAAAGACAGAGCTAAGAGTTAATGGAAAAGCATATGGACTATTACTGAAGAGAAGACTGCTAAATAGGACATCTGGATTAAGTTATTTTCTTAGATTTCTTGTGTTTAGCAGTGATATAACAGGTGGTTTTAGCTTTTCTTTGCAACAGTTTCTCCTGCACATTTAGAGGACTTAAAAGAAAAAATTATCTCCAGAAAATAAGATTTCATAAAGTGAATTTTGAAATCCTTGTTTTCAGACATTAGTAAAATAACATTCTGAAACTCAGAATACATTTCAATGAAGAAATCTTCTGGAAGCCAGTATCTTCTGCTCTCTTTTGTATGAGTAACTGCCACTAAACCTAGGCATTAAATGTAGAGAAAAAGAGATTCAGAACTGAATGCTATTGCTTGTCTCTAGGTTAATACAGAAAGGAAAATATGGATTAATACATGATAAAGGACCAGTTTGCAGATTGGCATAGACACACGAAGGCTGTAACATATCAGATTCATCTGGATTTAGCCACTAACAAACCTGCTTGTTCATTCCTCTAGATCAGGAATGAAGTATTAGAAGCACCTGTTTTTATATATTTAAAAACTGTATTTTTATTCATGAAGAAGCATTACTTTCTCAGCATAAACAGAAAAATATCAATATACTTCACTTTCAGTTAAATATTCTCACATGAAATGAATTACCTTTATTAATATGTTTTCTGGTTTCACATCTCTGTGAAATATCCCATTTCTGTACCAATATAAACAGATCAGAGAGAAGAGTTCAGTGAAAAGATAAAAATTATCAGTGCTTCCAGTTATTTGTAAAAAAAAAAAAAAAAGAGTAAAGAAAAAGAGTAAAGAAACTAACACTCTTTCAGCCTTATCAACAGCATAGTAAAAAATTGAATTTTACCACCATGGTGGTACAACAGCTACAGGAATGGGGAAAGGGTCAGTTGAGGAAGGAGTCGAGCTATCTGCTGTTGCTCTCAGCAGGGTTAGAAAAGGATGGAAAGGGCCCCTTGCTCCCAGCAGGGCTCCTGCACAGAGAGCAAAGCTCCCGTGGGGTGCTGTGCAGCACTGGCTGCCAGCTTGCTGGCTTCCAGGGCTCTGCTACAGGCAAAGAAATATCTGGGCAATGGCCTTTTTTCACCCTGCAGCAGTCTGCTGCCTCACGTTATACGTATCTACCTAGAGATGACTCTGAAATAGATGTATGATGCGCGTACTGTAAAGCTGTTGCCGAAGCAGGTCTCTTACCTATGTACGTGATCAAGAGATTTGCATAACTGATACATGTAGTTCTTTATTTTTTTTTCAGGTAATGGCTTTTTCCTTCCTAGAATTAAATTTCAAGTTGTACAAGTCCTTTTTAACAAACAACAGAATACAAAGAAAAAAACATCTTCAGCTTCCAATTTATATTACCTTTTTCAATTATGCTATTTCGGTCATTTATAGCTAGCTTTGAAATCCATTTTCCACTCAAATTCAGACATAATTTAAATTTCAGTACGCACCAGAATAGTTCAGCTCACATAGCTGTCAATTCAGTAGTCTATAAACTGCCTTAGCTTTTACTGTGTGTTTTTCTTGCAATATCTGTCTCCAAGTTCTAATAGAACTGGAATATATCACTTCCAAATGTCTCATTTCCTTTCTAAAAAAAGCAACAGGCCTTAAGGTTCAAGATTCCTATCAATCACCTCAAATTAGTGCAATGCTTAAATAACTGTGATTCACAATCAAGTTGCAAATTACAGGTTAACCTAGGTAGTTTAGCTTGCTATTGCAGTTGTGCAATAAGCACAATTATAAAATGTACCTGTTTTTCAGAGCCCTTCAGTACCTACACAGCTTTTTTATTTTACAGGCTCCAAAGGCCTTTTAATCTTGCTGTAATGCCTTTATGTAATGCTGCAATGTCATCAACAGTGGCAGAAGTGATCACATTTCTGAAAACCAGAACAGGTACTGGTTTGCATGCTGACAGCAGCGCGAGTGCTTGGCGTGGGAGGAGGAGGGAGATGAGCAGGGCAAAAACTCGCTGCAAGCGAACCGGTGTCCCCAGCTGCTCACCGTGCTCCTCCAGCCAGCCACCATAATCCACCGAGCACGATTAGGTAACAAAGCGCTTGAAACAGAGCACCATTTATACCAGGAACTGTAATATTATTACCCCGGTAGACAGTGTTTTCAAATTCAGGTTTTTTGTTATTTACAGTAGAAAAGATTTTATAAAGTGTTGTTATTTAACCCAACTTGGACTATTACTAGTATTTAAAAAATCAAGCCTTCATGAAAAGAAGTCATGCTCAATTGTTTTTTTTTTTTTCTTCTTTACAGGTAACTACTGAAATCTGGAGCAGATGCTTTTCTACTTTCAGATTTATCACTACACAAATCTTATTTGGAAGTCATTATGAAGTGAATTTGAGGCTACAATCATTTTTTCTTCAGGCCATCTTCCCCACCTCTCTCTGAGCCTTATTTTTTTTTATAATTTTAAATGACCAAACTGTTCTTGATTAAAGAAAAGGCAAGGCTGATTTTCAGTCATGAAACGACTTGTGGTACCACTACAAATTAATAGTTACAGAATTATGACTTTGTGTGAAGACAAATAGCCTTGGTTGAAATAACATGAATCTGTTGCCAGTGTAATGAAGGGGGGGAAAAAGGATCAACTTCCCACATTTATGGCATTACAATGAACTGTCCTCCTAATTAAAAGAGTGTCTTCATACACCTTGATAAATTAGAAATTAATTTACAGCCAATCCCTGTTTTTCTTCACTACAAAATTTTGTACAAACCATGCTTACCTTTAAATTTTTCTAACTTAAAGCTTTTTTAAATTGTCCTGCACCTTCTTTGAACTTAATTTTGCAAGATTCAGAGTATTCAGAAAATGGCAGGGATTTATATTACTATATACTGTAGAAATACACAAAAGACTACAAACTGTCTGAAATGTAACTACTTTTGTACACTCTGAAAACTGTTTTCAGACAGAGCATCGCCAATACACACAATTTAGTTGTTCTATAAATTAATACTGCACTCCTTTAAGTCATAACCCTGAAAATTCAAAAGCAGCTCCTATTTTCCATTGTTATCCAGATATCCCCGGTCAATAAGTGTTCTGGCTCAGAACTGAGATTAATTTTCCAATTTAAATATGAACTCAGAATTTTTGCCAAACAACTATTCTTTTAAATAAGCTGCCACATCTTATATTTCTCAACTTTGCAGTAAGCCATAAATAGAGTTGTCTGGGAGAGATTTAAAAAAAAAAAAACAAACCAAAAACACTTATTTCTGCCCCATAGGAAATAGTCCTTTTGACACTTTGTAGAGTGAGAGAGTGGCTGTGGTGGAGTTCAGCTGCCTGGCAAGGTAAAACCACCACATACTTAGGCTTACTTTGAAATCATCAAACTTAATTTCTGAAAAAAGCAGCAGGAAAACAATCTTCCTATGGAAAAAATTCCTGTGAGTTTGATAAGAACTGTATTTAAAATTAAAAAAGCAGAACATACTGAAACTATTAGGCTAATTTCCATCTGTGTACAATGTTTAATATAGCAGGTTTTGTCACATGAAAAGAGCAAGAGAAACACTGAGAAATGTACACCAAATGAAATTTGGTGTTTTGGATTTTTTTTTGAAGGCAGTTAAAGAACAAATCTAAACATTCTGATTTTCCATAAGTGAAGTATAGTATGTTTCCTAGAAAAAGCTACAGGATTGTTTTTAATGCACTGGACTAATTCACTGTCAATGAGGGCTCCTTCCTATATTCTACTACTCACTCTCACTTAATAACTTCACAAATTGATCACAGAAAAATAAAAAGCAGCAATTATTCATAGCTGAATCTACAGAGTCAAACAAGTGTATTTTAATCTCAGCTCTTTATCTAGGTCAGAACAGGGTTACTACTTTTGTTAGAGATCTGAATACTCAATGTCATGAACATAATGTTTGAGAGCAAGTCTTTATTCTATTGCACAGAATATCAGTTGCATGCTGGGTTACGGAAATGAATCTCCCAGCTCTCAAGACATTACAAATTTTTAATTATTAAAAAAAAATAATCTTTTAATATTGAAATGGAAAGTGCCCCTCCATTTATTGTATCCAACTCCTTTGGTTTCTGTAAGAGATCTGTTTTTAAGTTAGCTTTTGTTCTAAACCTTTCTGTAGGAACTCCTCCTTAAGATTTATGGTCTCCCACCTGCCTTGACAAACATCTCCAGACTTCTTTATTTAGGTGTTTTCAGTGAACTACATTATTTTATAGAGAAAGCTTGGTAAAAGGCATTTTTTACTAGACACAAACATTGAAAATCATTATTCATTGATTCAGTAGTCTTTGAAACAAATGGGAATAATCTTCAAGTTGTTTTGTTATAGTCCTGACTTAACAAGAACCTGTTTAAGTATTTTTGTTATATAAGGTAATAGTTTTGTAGAGAAGATTGTTTCCCTGTTTTCAAGTGACTGTAGAAACAGATCGCCATTGATGTGACCCCTTAGAAAGCTTCTGCATGCATCCATGCTTTAAACTGGGTATTTTGCACTGGAAATTAATACAGAATGAAGCAGTACAGCATAAAAATTCACTAAAAGTTTCATAATGTGTAACAGTGAATAGCTGGTGCAATACAGTTAATTCCACTTTGTGATCTACCGGAGGAGGGGTTGTCTGCTTAAGCACATGCTACATACCTTTTATTAGCTCATAAATATTCATGTCCATAAGTTCACATATCAGTGAAAGGGAGCCGGCTTTTTTATCACTGAAGAAAGAAATTAGGAGACTTTACGATCTGATTTACTCGTGAAGGTATTTGAATGCATGTTTTCTGAGTATGTGACACTGTACAGTATCAAGAAATTTCCAGTAAATTAAATGGTACAATGTTACAATAATATAGAGGAAACATTATGCCAGACATGGAAACACTTTCGGTCATTAGTATCAGTGGAAATGGGTACCTGACTCTGACTGGAATCTTTGTTTTGTTGACAATAGCAGTTTTAAGTATTACCAAGATACGATTATATATCTGACACCTTATTTTCCATTTCACTGCCCTGCAAAGGCAAATACTTTTAGGTCTTCAGTTTTCTAAGAAGAAGGTAATTGAATTGAAGTACACCCCATCTACAATGCTCTGTTAACCCAGACAACAGAAGGTTGAGGGTACAATCTGCAATCCAGTTTACAGACAGTGAAAGAGCCAGGCGAGCTGGCTGGCCATCTGGGTTACACTTGGTTAACAACATGGCAGCTGAAGCTGACAATTCCAGAAAGCTGAGCTGCTGACACAATTACCAGCGTTTCATATATTTGTACTAAATGGGTCTGCTGATAACAGTACAGTACCAAAGGCTGGAGCACAGGAATTGCTGGAGAGCAAGAAAAAATGTTTTAAGCATTCAACAAGTTGTGTGCCAAGTACTCAGAATAACGAACTACTTGTCTGCTGTTACATGGTGAGGAAGCATAGCACAGCAGTGGAGTAAATGCTGTCATGAAACTCAAACTTTGTGAGGCCTCAGAAGACACTTAAGTGCCAAATGTGGCCAGAAGGAGCCCGACTCCATCACTGACTGATCTCTCTTCAAATGCATACCTCAGGTGCTGCCTAATTCGGAGATCTAAACTTCTATTATTTGCAAAGGGGTATCCGCAAAGTTGCTGCTTTGCCTGGATCCCTACTTCAACCTGCCAGGCCAAACCAAGAGCCCTGCAGTTCCAGGGCCCATTTCAGCAAATAAGCTCTGAGTGTGCCTAACTAAAATAGTCTCCAATAGACATGATACCATGCGTAAAAGCACTCTCTGGATATGGGACATGGGTTCAAATCACCAGCAAGTATTATGTATTATGCCATGAAGTTTAGCTATGCTTAAAATATATCTAGTCTGTCATTTTAACATGGATGTTGAAGTGTTTTTCAGTCTGCTACAGAAGAGTCAGAGCAATAATACATCACCTTTTTTTAACCAAACAAAAAAAGGCACAATGACTTTAGAACATGGCGTATCTGCTGTTTTTTCTTGCTTGCTGGCCAAGTTCCTACAGGTTGCCTCTAGTTCCAAAAGTTACTGGATATTTTTCAAGTAAAGGGTTAAGGAAGAAATGAATGCACCATACTTACAAAACAACTTCATGTAACATAAGGATATTAGGATGTGGACTCAAACTCCTTAGTGCTTGTATTTCGCTCAGATTATTCACTTGTTCAATACTAAAGTTGAATTAAAAAAAAAAAAGAAAAAAGAAAAAGAAGACTGATTTGCAATCAGGGACTAGATTATAATTGTCTTTCTTCCCTGCCATGAGACAGTCAGAACCCACTCTGTTTCAGTCTAAAATTGATCTTCCAAATGCAGGACCTGCTTTGTTTATAGAACAAGTCAGTAAAGAGGAGAATGGCTTTATCCCTTCCTCCAGTCCAGAGCAGCTGGACTTACCTAGACATGGTTAGTAAGGCATTGTGCTCCAGATGTCAGCTACCATGCCAAGCTGCTATCTGGAAGAACTGTGTGTCACATAACAGTGTGTATCATACAGGTCATTCTGAGCTGGTGTAGCATACATACCAAATATTGCTCAGCATAATGCTGAAAGTGACAGTCTAGCCTTGCCAAATTTAATACTTAGAATTAAGTTTTAATGATAAGCAATTGCATGAAAAATGGATACCATTCAACTGGCGTTTAAATATTAAGTTGCCCTCCTAGACTTTAATAGACAACAAAACTGCATGCAATAGAAACTCTGAGGAGGAAGCAGGAAACGAAGAGCTCTGCACACTATTTCACGGATCAGAACAGGATACGTAAGCCTTCTCATGACTTAAAGCTAAACACCAAATCATAATTTTCCAATTTCAAACTGGGAGAAATACTCTGGACAGGCAGGTTCTCTTTGAAACACTATTATCTGTTGCTAGAAGCATTTGTTTCATCGAAAGAATTCATCAGTCAATTTATCAAAGAGTTAGAGGCCTAAAAGACATTTTAAACACGCTGCTTAAAACACAGGCCGGCTTGTTACTCCCTTCCACTGGACTGCGTGTGATCTGCTCTGAACGTAGCTAAGCAGCTAGTTGAAATACTGTTTTGATCATAACCTGGGCAAATGTGGTCAGTAGTAGGTAATGCATAAATGGACCAGCAGTTCTCTAACAATACAGTAGACAATCACAAGTCACATGAATTCATTAACTGAAGATATTTGGGTTCATTTTCTTTGTTTAAACTTACTGTAATGTTTTTCAACCTCCACTTTTCCATAGTCTCTGAAGCTCTGAGTTACATTGCAAATTTCACTTCAGAGCAGTGTCCTATTTTACTTATGTACACGTGTCATTCCCACTGCTATCACTAGGAAATGAAGACATTTAACCGAGAATACAAAACCAGTGACGCAAAAGGCAGGGTTTGGTGCATATATAAATGTGGAGAAGAACATCAAGTGTATGTCTCTACTTCCACACAACCCTCTTCTCTGTTTTTTAACTGACAAAAAGCACCTATTTTGTGACCATGTAGCATCTTGCTGATGGATGTAATCAAATGTAAATGCAAGTATGAAGGAGAACTAATGCTACGCGTGAAGTAAGGATAAAACTAGTGCCTTTAACTTGCATTAAAACAATACTCAAAATGAGACTGAAATAAAACATACTGTCCAGGAGGGAGGGCTTACCCATTTCCTTCTACTGTTATGTACAGACAGAATAAAACCAGCACAAGTACATTCAGTGTATTTGAAAAGGCAGAAATTAAATACTGAGTCCGCATTTTTCTTGTTTCACCCTCAACCCAGGGGTCAGGCATTTACTACAGGGGAGGACACCAGTTAGAGTTGTCAAGAAAATAACCCCAATGCCAAATAGGAAGGCCCTTCGTAATCAGCAGCAGCTGTCCCATACTATATGCAAACTTCTTTAACACAGGCATATTCAAAAACCTTCACTTAGTCCTTATTTTGCATTTCCCCACTAAATTTAATTAAGATTTTCTGTAGTAGTATAATTATGCATACCTTTCAAAGTGTTGTTTCATGTGTTTACATGCATAGTACTTTCCATCTCTAAGACTCAGTGTCTTCAGAACATCAGAAAATGTTCCCTCTCCTATCTTACCAACCAGTTTATATTCTAAAAACAAAAACATATTGTTTCAGTAAGTTTAAAATGGAAATTGTCATAAAGGCTGCATCAACCCATAATTGATTTATTAAATTCAGACAGCTTGATCTTTATTTTTTTAATAAAAGAGTTTTTTTGGTAACACATCGGTTATTTGAGAGAAAATATAATGAATAACAGAAAAAGTTCTGCTGCCCACATTACATAATTTCATATTTCTGAAAGTAAAATACAGGAGCTAACTACTACCTCCTTGCTTAGAGATACAATGCCTCTGCACACACCACTTCGTATCCTTTCTTCTGCTCCAGCACATTAGCAACTCATACCTGAGTATATTTTTTGCTCTTTCACACAAACAAACAACAAAAAAGTTGTATCTTGAAAGGCAAGTGCATCTTGGCTTTGCTTCAATTTTTTTTTTTTTAAAGCAGTTACCGATTTTAAAGCTTTATTCCCATCTTAACTTCAGGTATGGGTTTTCAAGTAGGTCAAAAATAATGCTTTTGTTTAATATTCTGAGTCTTTTCCTATTTTCCTTCAGAATTGACATTTCTTTTCTTTCCTCCTTTATTCTCCTTCAGCTTTGTAATCAACTGTTCTTTACCAATCCCACTGACGGGTTCCCCTCTCCCACCTTGTCCTCCTGTTTCCCTTTATGTGTAGCACCTACAGATTCTATCCTCGGTAATTCCTCCACTTATTTCATCTGAGCAAAAACCAGTCCTGCTTGGCTCTGTGCTACTTTTGCTTTTGAGATAGTCTTGTTATTTACGAGAGATCCAAACCCAGTCATTTTGAGGGAGGCAGTGCAGGAAACCTCTTCTGTCATATTCAGCCCTTTATGGGACTCAAAATTAGTGTAGGAGTCCAAAGCAGTGCTGATGGCAGCAAATCCGATGAAGTGTAGCTGTCTGTATAGTTACTGTGACAACAGTCCCTGGCATGCATTTGGCCTGGGACAACCACCGTTCCCCTAGGCACCTTCCTGGCCCCAGGCGAGGACTCCTTCTAAGGTCATTCCTCAAGCAGAGGTTCTGTCCTACGGCCTTGTTTTGGAGGATAAGAGAATTTACTAGCATAGATGTGGGCCATTTCATGCCAGTTGCTCTTTGTGGCCGAGAAGATTTCCAGATATGTTTAATTTACAAGGATAAATACAGCCTCAGAGTGGAGAGAGCCTGCCAAGAAATTTCGCAGAGAGACAAGTTACTTAGGCAGGGACATTCTAACGATGTCTTCCAACCAGCAATCAGTTTGTTGGGCGTCATCCCTTTTCTCCTCCCCAGCTTTCATGCTTACTCCTTTTAAAAGTCTTTCTTTACCTTGTGATCCAAATGCTTACGTTTTAATTAGGGGGATTTGCACGGGGAAAATTTCTGCTTTCTCCAATACAAAAGCACAGCTTCTGTGAGAATTATCATTTGCTTTTCCCATTTTTATCACCTCCTGCTTAGGTTTTCTGATTATCATTCTTTGTGCTGTTCCAGACTTTCTTTAAAACCTAATCTTCTCCAGAAATTCAAGTATCCTTTTCATTTCCTACGTACTATTTCCCCCCTTTTTCATTAAACTAACAAATTAGGCCATCTAAATTAGAAAAAGGGAGAAAAACGGGGTAATTTAAAAGCAATTACACTGTCTAATGCTCTTTATACAGACAATTACATAAAGAACTACTTTAAAAGCAGAAACAGAATCTGAAAATTATTATGGGTAACGGAGGCGATACCTACCGGAGACTCCAAGATAGGGATGGGACCATGAGATTGATAAATTCTTGGGGCTGTTACCTGAGAACTGACCAAGGAGGGCTCTAAGCAAGGTGATCACTAGCAATACACCTCAGCAAGGAGCATGCTTTGCACTGTGATCTCTGCCTCCTCCTTAAGTTTTAATTTCCCAACTAAATAGTTAAATATAAGATGAAGATCATAAATTCAGATCACTTATATCCCACTTTTCTAAAGAAGACTTGTCAACAGTTTTTTTTTTGTAGCAACTGATATTCTCCACTAAGTCACAAACCCCCGTGAGGGACCCGTGCTGGAGCAGTTTGCTCCCGGGGGATGGGCCCCGTGGTACGGAGCCATGTGGGAGCAGTTCTTGAAGAGCTGCTGCCTGTGGGCAGCCCCCGCAGGCTCAGTTCGGGAAGGATGGCATCCCGTGGGAGGGACCCCACGGGGAGCAGGGACAGAGAGGGACCGTGAAGGACTGGTGGTGACGAAGCATCAGGGACTGACCGCATCCCCCATTCCCTGTTCCCCTGTGCCGTTCAGGGGGAGGAGATGGTAGAAGGGGGGGGGGGAAGGTGTTTTTAGTTTGTTTTTACTTTCTCACTGCTCTATTCTGTTAATAGTAGGGAATAAATTACATAAATCTCACTATGCTGAGTCTGTTTTGCCCACAATGGTAATTGGTGAGTGATCTCCCTGTCCTTACCTTAACCCTTGAGCCTTTTTCCATCCTATTTTCTCCCTCTTCCTTTGAGGAAGGGGAGCGACAGAGCAGTTGTAGTGCAATTTAGCTGCCCATCACGGTGAAATCACCACAGGTATATTCATTTTTACAACAGAATGTCAGACATACAAAAACAAAACAAAACAAAACAAAAAAAAAAAAAAACACATGAGTAACAAACACCTGAGGCTTTAAGCTGGCAAACACTGAAGAGAGAACCATCCTCTCCACCAGTGAAAAAATGACAGCAAAGACCAGAATAATTGCAGTCAATTGAATCAAGTGCAGAATCAGGAATGAAAATTGCATTATTTGAAATGTCTTTTTGATGCATAACATTAAATATAAACTCTCAACAAAACAGATCACTGAAGATAGGAGAGCTTTTCTCCCCGGGAGGAAATGAGAGAATGATCGTGTGACAAGTTAATTATTGTTTAATGAGAAACTGAACGGATCTTGGGCATTATAAGAATGGTAGTATAAGGGTTTTTATAGAGTAAGAATGAAAACAATTTAGACTTACAGTGTACTAACAATTTAATGCAATTTTTGAATTTGTGCCCACAAGCCAAGATTTCTGAAGATTCTTAAAAATCTATTTCTGATTCATCAATTAGAGTAACTTCAAACAAATACTGAAAGAGAATAGTCAGGTTTTCAATATCACACTATGCAGCTTAAAGCAGCCACCAAGCAAAACTAATTACCAGTGAGTTCACCTGAATTTGTGGTACTCTTAGGTGCAGAATGCTAGAAATTTGTAAAACTTCACAAGCATTTTAAGATGGAATGCTTCAAGCATGAAACTTAGTTAGAGAAAAGGCAGATGAGGATTAGGAAAACAGAATAAAGTTCCATACAAATCAACAAAATAGTACAAAGATATACAGAAGTTATTTGTAAGAAGAAGTTCTAGCACCATGAACTAGCCTAACACTGCAAAAGTGGCCATGAGAATGACAGGGAAATAACTGTTCAATAGAAAGGCGGTTTAATGTATAAGAAATTATAGGACCCAGGAAATTAAGAACAATGTAATTGAAAATAATGAGCAAATGATGGAATGCAAAGACTGTACTGTTATTACTGTGCCTAGAGAGCACACAAAATCTCTCGCAATTTGGAATTAAAGAATCCAGTGCAAAATGACAGAAAAGACAGTGGTGCAACAACCATAATGGGGTATTATAAAAACCAAAAGTCGGTATTTTGTTGTGAGGCTGCCAAGATGCTGAGGAAGAAAACCCATGACATTTAAACATGACATCGATACATGCAGGAAGAGAGAAATAAAAACAGAGGAAGCAAGGAGAAGCTGGGTTCAGCCACGGCCCCGAGGCACCCACTCAGCGCACGCAGTGACACCCGAACGGGACAGGGGCTGTTTGTAAGGGGCACTAAGCCGTAACAACGGGGAAACTCCGCGATTCCTGCAGAAACGACGGGAGGGACCCGCGGAGGGGCTGCGGGAGCGGCAGGGCGGCCCAGGAGCACGACCGGCTGCCCGGGCAGGACAGGCGCGACTCGTTCCCTCAGGGAAGCCCCGAGCCGGCAGCGGGCCGCGATGACGGCGCCGGCCGGGCTCTGCCAACGCACCCGCCGCCTCGCCCGGGCGCTCCCCACGGCCACGGCCTCCTGAGAGGCGCCCGGCCCCGCTGCCGGCCCCGGGGACCGAGGGGACCGAGGGGACCGAGGGGCCCGGTCCCGCCCCGCCGCCCGCCCCTTACTGCTCATCGTGCGCTCGCCCCGCTCCGGGCCCGGCCTCAGGCCGCCATGTTGCGTTCCCGTCGCCCTGGCAACCGCGCAGGCTCCGGCTGACAGGGCTAGGTCCCGCCCCTGACGTCACACCTGGCCACGGGTGAGGGTGGGAGGGAGCGGAGCATGCGCAGTGAGAGAGGCTGACGCCAAGAGGGCGCCGCCTCCTGCCCTTATGCTGAGGTGCAGGGGTCCTCTCGCTGGGGCTGAGGGAATCCGTCAGCGGCCAGGGATAAAACGGCCCCAAAACAGCACAGACTGCGATTTTCAGTGTTTCCTATGCATTATGTGAATTTTTCTGTAGACAACACAGAATCACAGAGCCTTACGTTTCCACTTTCATGTAACATTTCTAAAAGTTAGACCGACCTCAAACAGTAAATCACTTGTTGCAACAGCTTAGGAGCTGTTTTACAAAACACTTCTTACAACTATTTTGTTGTGTTAAACATCCACAAGTTACTATTCTAACATGCAATATTAAATTCTAACATGCTCTTTTGCACTCTGTTGGTTTTTTTTTGGTGTGTTCTCTATTGATAACATGATTGGTAATTATAACCATTAATCCTCCAGCATGTATTGTACATTATATTTGTATTTTAACGTAAGCTTTAAAGCTAAGAAGAAAGCTTTTAAATGCATATATAATAAAAAGCAAAATATTGGCAGAAGGTGAACCAGTTGTCCATGCAAACTGAGATATTAGCAGTGCATTAAGCATCCGGAGGATTAAATGTTTTAAAAAATACGCCATAAATACGTTGTTTAATTCAATGCAACTGGAATTACACCCTAGAAGCCTCCTGGGAGTGTGAGCTCATTGGGTTAGAGGGAAGGCACGTTGCCCCCACTAACACGGTTGCTGCACCTGAGCAGGGTGGGAGGCTCCGTTAGACGCTCACGGTCTCTCCGTGTCTCCTGTGCTTTCGAGTGCAGTGAACTCTGCATTTTCTCTGCTTTTCACCTCTCGTTGCTTTCTTTGGATGAAGCAATGCGCCGGGCTAGTATACATCTATAGCTCACGGGCAGCGAAACGCCACCAGCCGGCCGGTTAGCTCAGTTGGTTAGAGCGTGGTGCTAATAACGCCAAGGTCGCGGGTTCGATCCCCGTTCGGGCCAGCGGATTTCACTTTTTTTCCCTCCCTCCCCTTCCCTCACGGCCAAGGCCGCCGTCCTTCGTCTTCCCGCAGGGCCGCGGCGGCGGGATGAAGGGCAGGAGCCGCCTCCTCCTCCTCCGAGCGCTGCCCGGGGGAGGGCGGCCGATGCGGCTCCCGCCCGCTGCCTGCCAAGATGGCGGCTCCCGAGGAGGGGGGCACGGAGGCGCCACCGCCCCCTCCTACTCCTGCTGAGGGGGAGCCCCCCGGGGCGGCCGCCACCTGCGGGGCTCCCCTCGGCGAGGAGGAAGAGGAGGAGGAGGGCGGGGAGTGGCTGGAGCGGAGCTTGGAAGCCGCCGGCGCCGTCCTTTACCTGCGGGCGGAGGGCGCGGGGCTGAGCCCGGAGCCACCGGGGGCCGCCTCCGGGAGCCCTCAGCCGAGCGCGGCGGAGCCTCCTCCCCCTCCGGGCCGCCTGGCCGCCGAGGAGCTGCGGCGGGTCATCGAGCAAGTCAGCAGGGCCCAGGAGCGGCACAGAGCCCCGCTTCCCCCCGGGGCTCCCCGGGACGCCGAGCCCGCCGCCGCCCTGCAGCTGCGGAGCGTGGCCCTGCAGCACGGCCCGGCCGGGCCCGCCGCCCCGCTCCTCCCGCACGAGGTAACCGGGGAACCGGGGGTGCCTTTTGGGGGCGACCTCGGCTGTTAGTGTTTCTTTAATTTGTGTATTTTCTTCCTGCTCTCACCTGGGTGTAGCGCAGTGGGGTTTGGAGCTGCTACCACCGGGGTTTCGGTGTGCTGAAAGCAGCCCGGGCGGCTCGGAGGTGAAGCACAGGTGGCTTGTGAGTGCCCTTCTTGAAGAAGGTGGCAGAACTTGGGCTCCCAGGCGGTGTTTGAGGTTGTCGAGTGGTTGGTTTTGAGCTCAGGTGGAAATTTGGGAGAGGGGGAGAGAATAGGAAGGAGATGGTTAAGAGGAAGCACGCGTTACTGCTCATGGTCTCAAAGTTCTCCTGAACAGAGCACTTGCATGTCCTGCATCGGGTGTGTGGCCTGTGCCATTTAACAGGCTGGAGCTCTTCTGCCTTTGGTTTGTTGAAGGTTATGAACCTGCCTACGGGATGCCATTGACTGCTATTCCAGAACAGGCCTGCTTGCAGGAAACGAAGCTGTAATGTCACCCACGAGCAAACTTCACGTGCTTTAGCTGAACAGCAGTTACACCGGCGAACATGCAGGAAAGCACATAGCTTGAAGGAAGGGAATCTGCTCCTTGACATTAAATCACTGCTTTGATGCACTGAAATCAAAAACTAACAGTGTGCACTCGTTTCTTTGTGCCTTGCTCTAAGGGCATGTATGAATCATATCGATAAATATTGGTTTTATTTAATTAATACTCTATTCGTGTGACCTAAACTCTTTTTTTTTTTTTCCACAAAAGCAGCTGGAGGCCATTTGTGTGCAAGTTCAGCCAGGACAGATGAAAGAAACTGAAAGGCCAATGCCATCATTGGCACCAATCCAGCCCAAAACTATAACACTGAGTCAGTCAGTTGGTAGAAATTCTAACATACCTGGACTTGGCGTTATTAATCCTCAAATAATTAGAATACAGCCTGTTATGGGAACTGAACAGGAGCAGCAGCAGATTTTCCTACATAGTTCTTCCGAGTCTCCAATTCAATTGCTTGTGCAGAAACCCTTACCGTCTCGTGGATCAGTGTCTGTAAACAAGACTGCTACAAGTAAGATGCTAAATGGGCAGAAAAAAGCACGTGCCACAGCATCAGCTACAAGGTCTTCAAATATTACCATGGTTGCAGCCAGCTCAACAAATACCCTGACACCATGTCTTGAAAAAAAACAAAAAGACAAGCTGAGAAAATCTTTGAAAGTGAAAACTCGTTCTGGACGGATTTCACGCCCTCCAAAATACAAGGCTAAAGATTTTAAATTCATTAAGATGGAAGATTTGGCTGATGGTCATCAGTCTGATTCTGATGACTACTCTGAACTGAGCATAGAAGATGATGAAGAAGGAAAGGTGAAGGGAAAGGATGCATTATTTAATTCTTCAAATTATAACCTGAAACCCAAAATGTTTAAATGTCAGACATGTGAAAAATCCTATATAGGAAAAGGAGGATTAGCAAGACATTATAAACTTAATCCAAGTCATGGACAGCTGGAGCCTGCACCTCAAAAAATACCTTTAAATAAGCCTAATGGAAGTATATTTGTGGACAATCCCTGTGGAACAGGAGAGGAAATGATGAGTCCAGCACATTTGGATTCAATTGCTGGCACTTTTAATAATGAAAATGCACTACCTACCAATTTGGAAGAAACTGTTGGTTCACAGGCTGGAGGACAGGTAAAGTGTGTTACAGCTGTCAGTTTTGTAGAAAATAGAAGGGCAGTTTTAATAGCTGCATACTGTACTCATTCATCTGAGTTTCTGTTGACAGTGATATGAGTGTTTTTGAAGAGACTGAAGGTAGGGATCTAAATACATGTGAATTCAGTAGTGCTCATGGGTAAAACATGCAAGTCTTGTGCTGCTCAGAATTATCCACTGATATGCTAAATTAAACACATTTCCCATTAAGGTGTTTGCAAGAGACAAAAACCTGACTTTTTTTTAAATGTGTCAGGAATAGTATTCTTGCACAGGAATGTAAAATGTTCACTGAGCATTCCTTTATCACTGGCTTTCTGACATGCAGTTTACAGATTGAAAAAAATTGGTCTGCATAAATAGCCTTCTTTTCTCCATATAAGAATGCTATGTTGTTCAGTTATATATAGCCTTTTGCATGACAGACAGCAAGACATCATCTGCTTTATCAATTTCTGTTACTGAAGCATCTTTTTTGTGGTAAAACTCATTTGGAATTGGACAGTGGACCACAGCTTTTCCTACACCAGGTTTTGAAAGTGAGGCTTAAGTGAGTTTTGAAGCGAGGCTGCAGTTCATCCCTGCAGACTGAACACTTTGAAACTTGACTTTCTGGCTTGGAAGCAACTTCAGCTGCATTTTTCTGTGATGTCTTAAGCTGGTCAATTTAAAGTAAAGTTTCCCTTCAAAGTACAGTTCTCTCTTCTCTGACCAATATCTCGCAGCAAGAGCTGATACAGTTGTTGCCTAAGAAACAATACCCTTTTTAGCTGTAGCAATGTTGTATTTTTACTTAGAACGGAAGCTCTTCTTAGAAACGTGAAAACTTCAGGTCAAGGTGCCAACACAGCAAGCAAAACATCTCATCCTCTGTGCTTTTCTGTCATCTTTAGAAAAAGACAGAAGCACAGAATACTGACGTCTGCTGCCTGTATAATTATATATTTATTGCCTTGTGCAGCACTCATTTTACCCAGGATGAGAGGAATTCTTTAAGTAAATAAATAAAACACTCAGAAACAAGCAAACAACAAAAAAGCCAAACGTGGACAATCTCAATACTATTACTGACTGCTAGATTGCTATCGTACCAGTTATCTTTAACTAACAAATACTGATTCTACAAATTTGTGCTGTAACTCGTTGATTTCTTTATAATTTTCGGCCAGGTAAATATTTCCCAGAAAGAATAACAGGATTACTAAAACTGGTATGTTGAAAGATAGAGGAAGGCATACGAGACCCCCATGTTCAACCTAGTCTTGTGTTTAGAACTAATATAGTAACTTAATGCATGGGTTAGAACTGGTGTCATTTTAGCATTTTTATAGCTTTCCTACTTATTAGAGTAGTAGGAAGCTACTGAACATTAAGGTGAAAAGGTATTGATAAAGAAAATAAGCTTGAACTGTTGTTCAAGCCTCTTAAAAGAACACTGGGACATTCTTAGAAATTCTAGCTTGGAAGTGAAGACGACATCTTTAGTAAGAAATCAGTACTTTAATCAGTAAAAATTGCTTTGCTCTGAGATCGCTGTGATAATTTAAAAATAGAAAATGTACTTTGAGGTTTGCCTTGTGCTCTTATAACAGAAGCTACTTAGCTATATTGGAGATTGGGAAATATATTTTCACTTTAGTTATTGGGCCAGTGGCTGCCCAAAGTTCTTATATTTCATAAAATCTCTATGCTTTCACATGGTTGCAATGAGAAACAATTTTTTTTGGGCGTGTTTTACTGCTAATTAAGGTTCACTTCTATAACCTCTCTATTCACAGAGGCAATATTTTACTTCAAAAATACTAAGCATATTTAACAGGCATAAACAACTCTAACTATATTCCCCTGATCTCTGTATTTTGTATGGTAATTTGTGGATCAAAAAGACTAACTTTATGAATAAAAGCATATGTACATTGCTGAGGTAGCAGTCTTACTAACGTGTTGAATTTCTTCTGCAACTTTCTTTGCAGTTAGGCTTGTATCCAACCTTGCATTTGTTTAATGTACTATTTGTTTTTTGTGTAGATGAAGAATTCATTGTAAAATGTTGCCTTCCTTAAAACACTGCTTCAAGTGGTGAGTAAATACTTTTATTTTTCTTTTAATTAAGAATTGTAACTCTGGAGAAGGCAGGCAGCTGATGGAAGAACAACAAAATGAAAGCAGTTCAGGACTCCGGGGACCCGTAAAACCAAAAGGACCTGGAAGACCCAGACGACCGAAGAGACGCGGTCGACCAAGGATGGGTGGAAGATCTAGGTGCCCTGGAAGGCTGAGCAGACCTGGTCAGTCCCCTTCAAAGTCACTTAGTAGTGTGTCAACAGAACACAATGTATTCAGAAGAAAAGCTAGGTTAAAAGAGGTATGGTTCTCTTCTGTAATTACTTCATAAGTATCTCCTCCCCCACCTTTTTTTACTGTTTGGATTACTTCAAGGATTTATTTTCAAAAAGATTGATAGTTGATGTTCTTGTTTACTGAAAAGATGAAAGCCTAAGACATTTTCTAAGAAGAAAGTATTACGTTGGTTTTTAGGGAAAAATTACTTCCATCAGAATGCTGGACAAAGGGAAAATGGGAATTCTGTGTGGAAAGGGCCTTTCGACATGTAGATATATTCTCGCTTTTCTTCTGGAGAAGAAAAGTTACTAGCTACTATTGTGCATCTACTACAACACAACCGAAATAAACTGAACTGAAGCAACATTTTAACATACACACAAAAAAGCACTTGGGAGAGGATAGAATGAGGATTAAAATCTGTGCACCTAATATGATTTTCTGTTTGTTTCCTATGTGTTGTTGAAGATCTTTAATGGCTCCTGAATCTGCTAATGTTGCTCTTTTTCTGAGTTTGCAACGCTTGTGGGACTGAGTGTTGTCTGTAAACATGTGTAGTAACAGCTTTGAGGTATTTTTAGTTTATCTCCTGGTGTTTAACTTCTCTTCTGTTGTTCTATTTGCCTTTATTCTTAAAGCTGCTAAAACTTAAAGTATGTCTATGTGTGCCCCCCACCCCCTGTCTCCAAAGGCAAACTTGTTCCTAGCTTGCATTTTTAACAGCAATTGCTTATAGGACTGACAATGTGCCATGTGTTGTCTATTTAAAATAGGAAAAAAAAGTCACCCTGATGTAGGATACCTTTATGTACCTTGCAGAAGAGTAGCAATATTTTATGTTCTGAATGTGGGATGCATTAACCTCTGGAGGCTACTTTGCTCTAATAAACTCATTATGGCTTTTCACAGCTAATACAACAGTGTGATAATGAAGACTTGATGGAGCTGGCTCTCCCACGTCTTACAAAGCTTGTTACAGTCTATGAATTCCTGTTGATGAAGGTGAGGTTATTTTATCTTTTTAATGTAAAAATGTTCAATTATTTTAGAGCAACCTCCATTAATATACATTAAAAGATTCCTTTAGAGAGGTATCTGAATTTCCTTAGTTAGCATTGTGCAGAATATAGATGTTCTAGACACCTACGGTTTTACAGAGGTCACAGTTCAGTTTTACACAGGTCTCTTGCTGATGGGTCTCCTGATAGAAGATATTTGCTCTCCGGTTCAGTGGCGTTTTTGAAGATTCTGTAGTCTTTTAACTTGACTGCTAGTATTTTTAAATGTTGAACAAAACAATAGATTTTCATTTCATCTTATTTAAAATATATAGGGTGGAAACAAAACCTTTCTTCTTTTATTTCTAGGTTGAAAAAGGGTATCCAGCCAAAGCTTACTTCCCAGATGTGTATAGGGAATTTGAAGAGTTGCATAATATGGTGAAGAAAATGGCTTATGATCACCTCAGTAATTCTGATTTGCTGAGTTGCCAGCAGCCTGTTGAAATAAAAGATGCTAAGGTAATAAAACACTCTACTTGGAACTGTGCTATTTCTGCTCTTTGTCTATTTTAGATGCTTTTTAGATTTTTTTATATTTTGCCTGATAAGTTTTGTTATCCTGGTAAAGTTACCTGAACAAGGCATATTTTTTTGATAAGCAAAAATGGTATTGCAAAAAGTACAATAAGCAAGCAAAGAAAAGAAGTAAATCCATAACAAACCTACAGTTCTAATGTATAGCAATGTATAAAACTAGAAACTGAAAAATTAAAAACAGTTCTAACAGTACTGATTTCTGGTATTTGTCTGCCTATCTAGGGTAGGGTAGCATGAAGCTGTACGTTACTGCAAAGTCTGTTTAGCATTAAAAGTACATTGTGATATTTGATTAGGAGGGAAAAGGGCTATGTTTAAATTGAGTGGCCTTGATTTAAAGGGGTAAGTGGTTTCATTGCAGAATGAGGACAAATGGAATGCTGCTGTGCAGTTCAGTCATACTAACAAATTCAAAAGGTAATGAATACATTGATAAAATTGCAAACCATTATTTCAGTAACTCTTCAGATTCATTGTTGATTTTTGTGTGTGTGTGTATTAATATGGATCTGTTTATCCTTAATTTGGTATATATTCCTCTTGATTGGAATAAAACAGATCTTTACACATAACATGTTCTTGGTTTTCCCTTCTGTTTAGCATATTATGTCCAATAAAATTTCTAAATGATGTGCTCATACGGGTACATCTGCCCTGAACTTGCGACTACAGTGAGAGGAGAGCATACTTGAAAACTTAAAATAGGGAAGGTAGAGATAAAATTTTGGTTTGTATAGAAATCCAGGTTAACAATGAACTCCTGTATGGGCTGTTAGTAGTGCTTAATATTTTTTGGAATAAATCATGGCGTTCACTGTATGTATTGGAAAAACTTCCTAGAATTACTGCCTGCTCATCTAACTATTTTGTAGCAGACCAGTTGTTTCCGTTTTGGAGAAATGAAGTTGCATTGAGTAAAGGGATGCTGTCGATACCAGCAGTCCCAAATTTGAATCTGTTTCTTGCTTCTTTTCAGTTTTAATGTGCCTTCTTAATATAGGGTTATGCTCTTTTAAGGAAAAAATAAGTGTGGAGTGTATAGTAGCATACCTACATAAGGATGAAGCACAAGAATGGGATTTGGAAAAAATATATAATCTTTAGCTACTGACAGATACTTTTAAATAGCAAGACTTGCATGTTTTTTAAGTCATGAAGACCCCTACAATCTTCTTTATTAAATCCTGCTCTTAGTAACTGTTTCTGGATTCTATATATAACCACTGTACTCCTAATTCTTTTGAGTTTGCCCGTTAATGTTCACCTTCAAAAGAAGGTCATGTTCCATTAATATGGAAGCTAGCAGAAAACATCAGAGTCTAAATAATTCTTTAAGCTGTAATGACTGGTTTTCAGATTGGAACTCTGTGTACTTCTGGTTTAGCTTTAAGAAAATGAATCAGTATTTCAGTATTTTTGTGTTCAGACTGGAGAGGCTAACTTTCACTCTTTTTCCTGTAACTGTCTTGAAAGGTTGCTGAATCACTGGGAATTACAGAAATACTCACTGGAGAACAAAAGGTGCAAGGCGTAGACTCTTGCTCACAACGTATAATTAAAATGGTTAGAGAGCAAGTGCCGGTGGAGATACTGGGACAAAAACGGTTAGCTGAGGTATGGAATGCTTTTGTGAGAACTAAAAATGAAACCAGAACATATTAAAGCTTTTTGAAATAGATAAATATTTTATTTCTAAATCATACTAGTATTATGTGACTTCTGGTTAAGTAAAAAAAGCTAACCCACAGCAGGCTCAGGTGTTGGAGAAGCGGTTGCAGTGCTAATGGGTGGTTGGCAGGGGTGCACAAAAACAGCTCCTTTCTTTCTATTAAGTCAGTTCCCCACACTTGGTCTGCTGGCAGCTGGAGCAGGGAGTGTGGTCTGTTTCCTTTTCCTGAAAGTCCCATCTCTACAGTCCTTCCCCTCAACTGTTCTATTTTTATTTAATTTAGAGTTGTTTCTGTTGGAGGATAAATAAGACTGGCACTCTTCCATTTTCTGCCCGTGCTTAGATTTGAGCTGATCTGTTCTTCTTTAACCAAACAATGCTGGACAAGTTGTTCACAGCCCATTACTGATGTTGGAGAGAGAGTTTATAGCAGGTATCATGCCATACAGCTAATCACAAAGGCTCAGAGGAAAAACTTTGATACCGAAGCCAGGGCAGATTGTTTCAACCAAATATCAAAAACTATCAGTGGTATTTTGACTAAGTGTGAGAGCTGTGTTTAAATCCTTACCTCCTAGGAAGTCCTGCTTTCAGTGCAAAATCTTGTTTTCAAGGAGAGCATCACTTCACTGCCGTGAAGTGCCCACAGTTAGTTTGTGTTCTTTTCCAATATTGTTAGCTGTTGTGGTGGCAGCCAGTTAATTATGTCTTGTATTGACAGAGCTCAGGGGAGGAACTGTTGCCATCAGCCAAAAGGACCAAGTTAGAAGACGTAATGGAGAATGTGAATAATGCTTATGCCAGTCAAGATGAAGTGAAAGAAAAGAGTGGGAATTTATGTACACTCTTTGAAAAAGATGGTAACCTCTTCCCATTTTCCAATTCTGTTCTGTTCATGGAGGAGCTGAGCGAATCTTTGTTCTTCAAGCTACTGTGGTTTTTGTCTTAAGGTTTCATTTCTCAGCTTGCTTCCCGGCTTCTTCAAAAGCAGGTTTTTAACTGCAAAGTCCTCACTGCAGTATTGAGAGATTAGTACTGTCCTCTGCTGCGCGTTTCCTGAACGCTTCCTGTCCGCGCTGTTCCTTAGAGCGGAGATAGTGCACGGCCTCTGTGGCAGCAGGGGTAGAGTAGAGGAAGAGGAAGCAGCGTGTATGTCTTTCCTCCTTGCCCCAGCAGACTGCAAGAGTGGAATCATCAGAGCTTTGTGGATCCTGGGGGAGGGGGAGAGCTGGTGCAGGCTGTCCTGTACCCCAGGGGAGATGGGGGAGCTAAAGGCTGGAATTGAGACACCATTTTGCACAACAGTCTTTGGGCTGTCTTTCTTTTTCTTCCATCTTTATTTCCCCCTGCTCCTCAGGGTGAGTGGATTAGAGAGGAAACAGAGATGGGTCTCCACCTGTAATCTCGCAAAACTGCACTGGTCTTTCATTTCGAAGTGTTGCATTATTCAGAGGCATTGTGATTACTGTTGTGAAAGATTCCAGCCCTTACCTATCTCAAGTAAAGTATATAGCACTTCCATCCTCTTGCTTTGTACACATCTTTTTTTGATGTTGCTGTAAGCTGCTTTTCTTTTGCCCTTTGCATGTCTTTGTCAGTGGTTGCTTTTTTTTTTGTTTTTGTGTTGTCCTCTATCCTTCCCCCAGTTTATCTTTGTTTCTCTGGAAGGCTCTCTGCATGACAATGCTTATTTCTTGTTATCTTACGGTTTTCTTCTGGCCTATGAGGTTGTTGTTTTATTGTTTCACTTGTACGTGCTAGTAGGGCTTTTGCTAGTCTACAGTACAGAAAGTTAAAATAGTCCTTTCTGAGCTGTTAGGCCTCCTTTGTGGTGCAGTGGTATCTTTCATAACGACAACAGAAAAAAAAACTCTTTTGTTCCTCTTGATCTTCAATAAAAATTGATGGCTCAAGCTACTACTGCTTAGCAGATACCGTTCAACTACCTGCTAGGCTTATGAGAACTCTTAGTCCAGGTCATGTAACTGGTAAAACACACTAAATTTCTAGTGTTATACCCTTTCTGGCCTGGGGCTGCTAGCACAGCTCATTAGATATGTAGTAATTTGACTTCCCTAAATCCAGGATGAGCTTGATTTACCAAGAGAATTTTTACAAAGTTTAAAAGCTTCTGTCAGTTTAGTAATGGTAATTGAGGATGAGCAACTGACAACCTTGTGCCTGGAATATTCCTTCTCTCTTAATGTTACTGGCTGTGTGCCAGGTAGGGGGTGTGGGGGGGGGGAACAGTTTAACTTCCAGCTCAGGTTGTTTTGGGAATTAACAGAAAAATGCTGCTTCTGTTGTAAGGTCCTTTGTTACTGAAATACGCAATATTATTTTACTATCCAAAAAGTACTTTAAGTGTTTTTATACCGGCCTTCTCATTGGGAAGTGCTTTGAAACTTTTCAAAAAGGCTTCAGGCTTGCTAATTTAGGGGAGGAAAGGAGGGAAGCAGTCTAGCTTTTCCTCCGAAGTTATAGCTGAAAAAATAACTTTTTGGACATGCAGTACTAGATTGCCCAACAAAATGATATTTCTTTCGACTTTTCAGGTTTTAATCCATTAAATGGAGAAATCCTGCTTTCAGAAGGTAAACATATCACTTGCTGCACAACTGGAAGCATATTACCAGTGGAGGAACAGAATTTGCTTGTAGGTTCCGAAGTTAGAATCAGTGCTGAAAATTCAGGTTCCTTCTCTCAGGCTGTGAAAATGAGGATAGAGTATTCCCAACCCGTAGACACACAGGGACCAGATACTGCAGGTGATGCGTCTCTGCTGCATACTGAAGTCGTATTGCCTGTTGAAGCAGACGGCTCAGCAGAATTAGTTCAAGCACACTTTGTGAGTGAGAATACAGCAGGTGGACTGTCAGCTCCTCAACTCTGCAACTCTGTGTCAGAGCACGCAGTGGGCATTCAGACAGCTAACTTGCCAATGAGGGAAGAAAATGGTCTCAATCAAAAATATCAGACACTGCAAGAAGAAAACCATGTTTTTGCTGTTAAAGGACGTTCTGAGCAACTTCACAATGCAGATACGACTGAGGAAATGCAGGAACTTGAAAAAGTGTTTTCAACAAACGTGCCAATAAGCCATCCACACCAGGCTCAGACCGAGTCGCACCAGAATCCTGTCCAGGAAGTATCCCTGTCTGCTCACGTGAACCAGGACTGCTCTTTTAAAAACATGGGTGAATTTTCTTGTGGGACAGGGGAACAACATGAGCTGGAGAATACAATTACTGTAGATGAAACTGTAGCTTTTGAGATTACTGAGGAGAGCCATGATTTTTTGACTCAGGGACATGAACAGATTTTTATTCAGACTTCAGATGGGCTTATTTTGTCTCATCCAGATACTGCTGTTTTGTCTCAGGCAGAAGGCATTGTCATTGTAACTGATTCTAATGGTACTACAATGCACATCCGCACACCTGATGGGATACCTTTGGAAACTGTGGAAGCACTACTGGCAATGGAAGCAGATGGCCAAAGTGAAAATGTTCTGCTTTCACAAAGCGAATTGGAGCCATAAATTAGAATACTGTACATGCTTTCTTCTGGAAAAGACTGTCTATATAAAAATGTATATTTTTCTAATGTGAATACTGAGATAATTGAAATTTAACTTATTTGTAAACGGTTTCTATGCCCTATAATTTTTATAACTTATGTTTATATAAATCTAAAACCATTGCAACCAAAAGTTCTAGAATTAACACCGTTCTATTTGCTCTATATGTTGGGGGGTGGGCGGAAAGTGGAAATCTGTCAATCCTAAAACTGTTGCACTATTCCCTTTTGTTACATAATTCCTCTTCTCTCTAGCCATCTAAATGCAGTAAATTGTACTGCTTTTTGGCAGCGATGTGCTATGTACTGGCAAGCTGTACATGGGTAAAATAAAAACTATATTAAAAATATGCATTTTTTGTGCTGTTGAGAATACAGAACAGTGCTGTTTTGCACTTTCTTAAAGCTAGCTTGAATATTCATTAGCATCTAGACAGGGTCTACATAAATCTGTCTGTAAAAATGGGTAGTTTCAAAGACAATCCACACTTGTGCATTCTGAGAACAATGTGACAGCCTAACTGATCTTCATTTAAATAACACTAGGCTAAGCATCCACTGCTTAGAGACAAAAATAGCCTCAAACAAGAATTAATTTGTACTGAACTGTTGGAAATATATTCAAGTGTTCTTGCCTAATGTTCAGCCATGCCTTCAACAGTTGCTGTTACTTGGACAGAAATAGGAAGGTGCATAACTACTAATGTGAATTTCCTTAATGCAATACCAATTTCTTTTCTTTAACTTTAGTGCCTGATAGTCTCTTAGTTGTTAATTTCTATTATTTTTTTTTTCCCTCCAGATGAAGCATCTCATCAGTTCTAAGCTTTGGCCTTCCTAGTAATTCTACACTGCCCTGTACTGTTTAATCATAATAAAAATGTAACCTTGACTGTAATCCCTGTTTCTCCATGCAGAGAGAAAAGCTACCAAATTATTTATTACTTACTGCTATTGTGTGTAGTAATAAAATGGCATTTATTGCTTGGATGATATTCTTGTGGGCATTTCTAGCTGCTGCTGATAGTCTTGTCCAAGGCACTAACTCTCAAAAAGCTCATCAGGTAAAAAAGATCAGTCCTAAATGACCAGCATTTTTATTTTGTTCATGTGCTCTTGTGAATGTTACTGAAAACTGCTAACATACCTTTAAAATGTGTGTGTTGCCTCAGTGCTAAATACAAATGAGAATACTGAGATAATTGGACAGATCAGCTAAAAATACCTGCATGCAGGTAATTGTTCTTAAATATTGATAGTTACTGAGTAAATTTATACTAAAATTGAATCCAAATGAGAGGGACAATTTAGAGATGAAACAATCTGCTCTGTAATATTCCTTTAATACTTTTTTTTTTGTTATTTGCCTGAGTTGAATGTTGATTTACGATTAGGCAGGACACTGCATTTTATTAATGGATGTGAAAGATGTCATTATTTTAGTGAGTACCTGTCTGGTTCTTGGGTTTAAGGAGTTTTTGTTGGGTTTTGGTTATTTTTTGTTAATTTGTTGTTGTAGTTGTGTTTTCTCTTTTAGGAGGTGGTAATGGCCAGAGGTAATTACTTTACAAATGAAGATACCATACAAAGTAGGGTTGTGCTGGTCTTTCCAAGTCTTAGATTGCAGTGAGCAATTCTTTATACCCTCTTTCATACTGTCTATCTAAACTACATCTGAGGGCTCCAAATGTAATAATGAAATTTTTAGAACTATGACAAAACATCCCTGCAATAACAATTTTGCAGTAATCTTCTGCCCTATAGCAGTCAATGCACAAAGGGATTCCTTCCTGAAGAGCTTGTTTCTTCTAAGAAACAAGAACAAACCACCATTTGCAGCTGTGCAGAAAATGAAAACTCACTTCAGTTCTTCCTTTCCTACTGATTTGTACATGCTGGGAAATACAATATACCTACTCTCATCTTAAAAGAGCAATTCTGTAAGTGAACCAACCTTGCCTCCTTGCAAAATACTTCTCAAGTATGAACGTGTTTCCATAGTGACAAGGGTCTAGCCCTACTCAGATAAATTAAGGTGGCTGTTAAACCACACGGAATGCTTGCAAGGAGCAATAATAAAAACTAGCAAAGCTGTTCATAATTGATGGTATTCTTGAGCTACAACAGATTTTTTTTTTTAATTTTTTTTTACACACTAGAAATTCTGGCTTAGAATAGAACACTATTAAGCTGTCAGAAACAACCTTTATTGAACAGAGCAACACGCAAAAGAAAACTTTTCCAATTCACATATGTCTATTCGGTTATTGCAGGCAATTCATGCATCTCCCTTACCCAAGCCTATGAGGTTTCAGCTTGGAACTAGTTAAGCAAAAGTGACCATACGTTTCCTACCAGAAATCTGTTCCAGAATCTGTCACTGTTAATTAGGTTTTTATAACGTCAAACCACAGCCATTGTGGGCATTACATAGCAGCGTGCACTTCATGTTATTTTTAGTTTAAAATAGTTGTTTCAGGGAGAAATCAAGGGTAAACATCTGTCAGGGCACAGCAGTGGTTCAACAGCACTAAGGAATGCTACAGCAATTGAGTGAAATGGAAGACTGGAATTGGAAAGCAACATTTCATATAGTAGCAGGCCATATAGGCAATCACTAAGTGGGAGGAATTTGCATTATTAATCATAATTAAGTAGAAAGGCCTAAATTCACTAGATATTAAGGATTTAGCTTAAAAAAATGATTGAACAGCTGCAGAGTTTGCAAGTTGCAATACGCTTTTGGGAAAAGTCCTAATTTGCAAAAAGAACCAAGCCTTTAATAACTGTTGGCAAGCGTAGCAACTTTTCCATGCTATCCAGGTCTGACATAATGGTACGCTACAGCGATTATACCTTTAGGAGTGAAAGCAAACATGGGTATTGAATTCCTTTCAGCATTTATCTTTTTCATTAACTTCCTCCTAAACATACTCTCTACTCTCTTTTCTAAGAAAACCAAAAAGCAGCATGAAAAAGAAAAGCAAAAAATTGAACTAACAATCTTGTTATGTAAATTTCTAACCAAAAATGCAAAAAGGACGTGCCTTTAAACCAAAACCATCAGAAATCTTTAAACCTTTAAACCATCAGAAACAGTAACCCAAGGAAAAGCTCACTGAGCTCTATGACAGGAAGCAAACAATATGGTCTAAGGACATAACTGAAGCAGGGCTGGCTTTTATCCAACAGAGCCTTTCATGAAAAGTTGCAATGAATCAAAAAAGACAATGTCTATAGCTGCGCAATAGCAAGTTGTACTAAATCTTCCAAATGTATTAGTTCAGGCTTGGATCACTCTTCAAGAGTATATCGCACTATAATCAAAACCAAACCAGAATTTACACTACCGTCTACAACAGCTTTTCAGGACCACATAACAAATAATGTGGATCCTTTTAGATTGACTTTTAGATCCTGCCTTTTGTGCTCTCTTTTCCCTTCCCCCTTTTATAAACTAAGTACAAGAGTGCTGGCCCTATTAAGTCATGGAAAAAAACACGAGATCAACAAGCACTGAATTTCTATGGTGAGAGCAACAATGTAGGTAGTTTAGACTGTCAGGACTTTGAAAGTAGTGAAATTATTTGTTCTAGGTGTCTATGTGCATTAATTCCCAATCTCAGACCACGAAGGAGTGCTCATCTCTCTCTGATTAGAGAACTTAGCCTTTATACAGTCTCCTATGCAGGCTCTGTAATTACACTTGGTAAAGCAGCCAAAACCAAGTTGTCCCATGCAGAAAAGAGTATCAGCTGAGATGAAGTAATAAATACAAACAGAAAAATGTTTTTAATAAGTTTTACAAAAATTCAACTTACTTGGTGAGCCCTGCAAATTTGCCATTTCAGTTTCACGTAAGCATCATTAGAAGCAAGGCAAGCAACATTTGAAGTTCTAGCACGGCCTGTGTCCTGTTTCCAGCAGCATGGCTTCAAGCAGTAGTTTGCTGCTGTTGTCTATATAAGGCTGGTATAACCATGATGATAAATAGACCATCATCAGATCCTGGTCAGCAGAATGAGCAATTTCTTCTACAATTGTTTTCTTGAGTTGTAGTTCCTTCTTGTACATTTCAGAGAGCTTCAGAGAAACCTCATCTGAAATGGATTGAAAAACCAAGCACAGTGACCATAACAAATCAGCAGTTCCCTAAATGTTGAACTACACCTGTACTATGTTGATCATTAAAAGAACTCTACCTTTACAAAAACTGTTCCCCATATTTATACATCTTGGTTTCTATGATGTTTGTATTCTTAAATATAAAATGCTAAACATTTTCCTCAGTTTTCAGTTTTTGGCTATACTTTTAAACACCTGTGATTTTGTTATGAATTGCATTTTAATTCTAGAGTAAGCAGTGGTATTGGTTCTCAGGACCCATTGTAAAACTAGCAGTTACTACATCTTTTCCTTTAAATAACTGAAATTTGATCGTAAAATTTTGCAGTGCTATCTTGCAATACAAGCTTCAAATTTTAGAGTCACTGAGTGGTTCTATGATTTTATGTCCTCACTTGCTGTCAGGCCCTTTACCAACACATGATCACCAATAAGTGATACCAGTAGTGAAGAATAATGGTAAAACAAAACAACAGACAAAACCTGAAGTGCACAATGTAAAAACTAGTATTTTTACTAGTTATGTTAGCAATATCGGTAGGGGGTTTTAAATACTTTTATATAATTATCTCTTTAATTGTTTGACTTTCTAAAAAATAACCTCACAAAATAATTTTCAAGAGTGACTGATCTTTGTTTCCAGCTTAGCCTGAGCTACCACTACTTTCAAGAGGATTTAGTCATTCACAGAGTAGAGAGCATCACTAAATGATTCAGTCACAATGAGTGTTTTGACAGCAGTTGTCTTTGTCATTCTTACCCTTTTAAGCTGACAGAAACTAATATGTAAGATTTCTGATAGTTTGTGGTAATGAAGTAAGAAGCAGGGCTTCACAAAGGCATAACTGTCATGACTTCACAGAGAAGCCAGCTGGTTTGCATGCAGTTAGGCTCCTCTTGAATTTTTTAGAACTGCAGCAATAGCAGTTGGGAGGCAGTACCTTTTAGTGAATGTAAAAAGGACTGATATTAACAGTAACTGAACATTTCCATACTTGTCTTGACTGACACTGTGATCAGAGCTCTCTCTCTTTGACTGCCTGAGAATTAACTGAGGTGTATCTTGTTCTCTGCATTCAAGGATTCCATTTCAGTGTCAAGTAACAAGTCATTCTGTAGCCTACAGCTTAACACTACCAAGCTGCAAATATGTCCCCCTCTACAAAGGATGTGGCTGTTGCAGCTTGGACATTGCAAGCTGCTGACAAGCTTAGTTTTATGCTGTAGTTGTTGCATGTCAGACAATGCTTGGCAATTCATACAAGCAGTCATCAGCAGTAATCCTAAGCCAAGTGGTGCACTCATGTGTTTATTGATTAGTCAATTATAAAGGAGACTGATTCACACTCCCTCTCTCCAAGGGAAGACATCCAGATAAAAGGGTTTATTTTTCAATTCTAAATTAGATGACATCAACAACACAATGCATTTATCTAAGATGATCAATATTTTACTTACAGAAGTACGGTGTGGGCCACGTGTGAAATAGGGGTGCTGTGCAATTCCCAGCTCTGTGGTGGAATGTTTCCAAGTCACAGATTGCTTTAGTAGTCGAAGAGAGCTTTTCCATTTTCAGCTGTATTTTTGTCTGAAAATGATGAATGTGTAATGCTAATGAACATCCCAGGAACATTAGGCTACTATAAACTTGAACATCTCTTTAAATACTCTTTCTGACGAATTGACTTAGTCTTAACATTTCTAATTCTTTTTTTAACTCCAGATGGGAATCAAAGCTGGAATTTATATACAAATTTAATATGAGATAACCTAAAATTTCAAACACTCCAGATATGAATTAGTGATTCTGACTTTGCATAATTCTTTTGCTTTACCCCCATGCAGAAATATGTTAAAGCTCCCTCTCATTTTTTTATATCTCTTTGGATTTTTCCTATAAATTAGAACTGTGAAAAAACATCAGACTGTCTATGAACAAGTTTGGCACAAGCCCTATAAACACATGCTTTTTTACATTACCATGTCAATGTGACTTAAATCTGATTTCAGAAGATCAGCTGTAGGTGTGAAAAGCAGTTCAAGCTATGACTAGCAATATATCTAGGCTGATTGAACAGCTTGCTGTGAAAAACAGGTCATCCTGTTCACCTCTTTCATGTCCACCTTTGTCCGTTACCTACGGGGACTGATATTTATAACAAAATTGAACTCACATTCACTATCTTTCAGTCAAGAAGCTAAGATACAGATATTTCTGTAAATCTGTAAGCTTACCAGCTTACCAGGGTCAAAAGAAATGAAAAATAAAGTGTCTGTACTAGCTATGCTTAATATCCAATATAGCACAGGCTGCTTAGACTCCTGTTACTCAAGAGTAATAAAAAGCTGCATCACCCTTGCTCATCTGAATACAAACTATCTCAAGGGAAAAAAAAAAAAAGGAAAACCCCAAATTAGTGTTGCTTTTTCCCACGGATCAAAATCTTAGGAAAATCTAGCTGCATTCCTGCTTATTCTAAATACTGTTCTGGTATCCTGTCTGTACAAAAAGCATACCTATTGTCTTTTTAATGGGTCTCCACAATGGCTAAAGGCTATAAAAGCCATTTTTACTAAAAATTTTACATTTTGGTATGGGGCAAAGAAATTCCTTTAATTTTCTGTCAAAATGAAAGGTGACATTAATTCCTGACAATTTATCCACAAAGAAGGTGGGTTGCATAGTAATTATCTTACTCTACTCCGTAAAGAAAGAGTTCTGCACAGAAAATGCAGGTAGGCAGACTAAAAATGTAATTGCATTGTCTGATCAAAGATAGCTGCACTGGATATCACGGTAGACAAAACACCACTGTGTGCTTTAAGTTGTTTGCTTTCTTCTAAACAGAGGGAATATTCAGGATGAGAAAGAAGACACCAGGTGCAGTTTTAGAATGGACTTTTGTATGACTTGCTTTCAGATCTCATTATAAATCACATTATAAGGGAGGAGTAGAATTATAAGCAGAAGGCAGATGTAAAAATAACTTTATCAAGCAAATAAATGGAGTGCACTGGATTTATAATCATTCAGGTCTGAAGCCAAAGAATTATGAATAAAAATCCCAAAGTTTCTGTTACAACAATATTTGAGGTCATTTTCTTATGTCATAATTGAAAACACTTGGAACTGATTCATACTAAGACTGAAAAATGAATATTACCATATGCTTTAAGGTCTCTAGTAGTTCTGCACAGCATTTGTCCAATTCTTCATTGTATTTTGGAGATGGCTCTTCAGATTCTGTAGCACTGTTATCACATGCTATCTCCAGTTTATTATCTTGAAATCTAAAATAGAAACATAAGGCAGGGTGAGCAACTGCATACAGGTGTACTCATCCTGTGCAGACTTAAAATCCATGTGGTCTGATCACACAAAATCTCTCACAGGCTGTTCAGGAGAATTCCAACATAAAATAGTAAATGACACAGCTAGCCATGTGAGCAATTGAGGCTGGTATCATAATCTTCAGAGGAACATATAATTATTCTACTTTACAGCATGTGCTCAAAAAAACAGTTGCAAATGTTAAGACAACACCTCTCCCCACTGTACCTTGCCCCTGTGTTGGAAGTTATCCATCCTCTCATAATAGACAAGGAGGAATGTTTGTGAAGGCTTCAGCTAGCCCAGCTGGCAAGCTGGTACCTCACCACAAAGTCACTTTCACTGACAGTTTAAGTTAAGACATTTAATGCGAACCATGAGCAGCTAGTTTGCAGGTATGTATCTCTTGTTTTGCTGACCTTCCCCCATAGAAGCTGTAAACTTTGACAGAGATGGAGTTGCTAGAAAGAGAAAGCAACATCTGACACCATTTCAGCAGAACTCTTGAGCTTGTCTGTCAGAACCCTGTCAAACAAACCCTGTTCAACTGTCAGGACTCTTCAGAAGCTTCTTCTCAGAACCCTGCTTATAGATTTGTCATCACCGCACAAAGACATAGCTTTACTAAAGTTACTTTTTTTTGTTTTGTTTTGTTTTTATTTTTAAATCATCACTGTTATAGCTTTTTTTTTGTCTATGTAAATCACTGGTTCTTCCTTAAAATCTGGTGAACTCTTGCTTTAGTGATATTTGGTAATATTGGCATGAGTGTAAACATACAAGAGAGCTCTCTTGCATCTCTCTTGCAAATTTCTGTGTGGCCATCAATTTGTAGGATTAGACTCTAACTTTGTACATTACGTAAATATTTTATATAGTCCTTATGCTTGACTATGTATAATAAACATTTTCTATTTCTTGCAAATACCACTACATTGCGAGATTATTTTAATCTTTATGAAGCATTTACATCTTATTTGAATATAAACAGTTTACGTAACCAAAAAGTGCAACGGCTGAGTTTGATCTAAGAGCTGGCTAATCCACTCTGACTTGTTCTTTCCCCAGTCTACAAAAAATCTTTCTTCTGAAGAAAACAGATTAGTTTCTCAATGAAGGCAATCCTTATGCTGTCTTTACTAGTGTATGGTATTAGCATACTTACTGCTCACTAATCTTCATGTTGACTATTTTGTTTGCAGTAGTAAATCCATTATCATTCAGTCTCTCCCATTTCATCATTAAATTATGCCAGTCTGCTGCATTATCTTTAATTTTTCTTGCACTGACAGATAAAACAGGTCTTCTTGGGGTACCGTCAGCAGGACTCTTTGCTACATGAGAAAAAAAAAAAAGATTCAAGCCATTTAAAACATACAGAAACAAATCAGTGTGCTGCCCTGCAGGTGCATGTATAAATGTTTTCCTTGCTTTATTGCTAAATACAAAGTAAAATGGAATTTATATATATTGAACTATAGCTAACATAACTTCAGTCATGAAATCTAATTCCTTACCTACCAGTTTTGTTACAAGATAACCATACTATTTAAAAAATGTAACTGTGTTCTGAGATGTGATGTTGTAACATGTACAGTAATGGTTTTGTAGTACTGATCGCTGTAGTGGTCATCTGTCAACATATTATAAGCTCATTTTCTTAAGTCAAGTATTAACTCAAGGTATGACAAAAAAAGTCACAGTAATGACGACTACATGCATGCAAGGTTCCTGCCATGAACACCTGACTTAATTCAGTATGCCTATACATGATCTCAAAGTGTAAGGGAGAAATTTTGGTCCCACTGAAGACAGTGGGTGCTTTATCACGGACCACAAAGCCCAGATTTTGAGACATACACACCAGTACTTGATGCAGTTGTGTCTACATTTGAGATGCACCACACAACTACTCTGTTCACAGGCATCAACCCCCCTGTCCCACCAAGGAAGGGGGCTGCACGCCCAGCTCTTGCAGTTCATTAACTGCTCCTACTGTATTCGCAGGGCCATTTGAAGGCTGCCGCACATATTAAGTGTCCACACACGACAAGACACTGCTGTCACTCGCTTCTCCCAGTGACACCAGAGAGGCACTTTCCTCAACCCCACACCCCTCAGTGAAAACAACACGCCAGCAAGCCGGGAAGGAAGAGACAGACATTTTATTCGCGTATAGCAGGAAGCACCAGACCCCTGCCCCGTTCCCCCCTCCACCCCTCCACCCCTCGCTCCCCCCCGCTGCCCTCCGGTGCCCTGCAGCCGCCCGGGGGCTGAGGCGAGCAGCCCCCACACGGGGCCGGGGCCATGGCGGAGCCACTCACCGGCCATGGCGGCGCCCCGCGGAAGTGCGCTCACGTCCGGCCCCGCCCAGCCCCGGCCCCGCCGAGCGCCGCAGGCAGCCGGGGGCCGCCGCCGGTGCCTCGGGGCCTGGGCAGCGCCGCGCTCCCTCCCCCCTCCCCGCCCGGAGCAGCCATGGCCGCCCCCGGCTCCTGACGAGGTGAGCGGGGCCGGGAGGGCGGCGGGGGGCGCCCGCGGGAAGGCGGAGGGGGGGGTGCGGGCCTCGGGGGGGAGGGGGGCACGGCGGGGGAAGCTGGCTCGCTGTGCGGGGAGGTTTGGGGAAGGAAGGTTTGGGGAGGGGAGGTTTGGGGAATTAAGATTTTTTTGGGGGGTACCGGCTGTCCCGGCTCGCTAGAGTAAAGCCCGTTGCCCCGTGCCCCTTCGCCACCTGCGTGTGCGGGGCCCCCGCGCCCTCCTTTCGGTCTCTGCCACCCAGTGCTGATTTTTTTTTTTTCTTCTCTCTTTTCTTTCCAAAGAAGCTCTCCCGAGCCAAACTGCGGCGTTTCGCGGGTGGTGGGGAGCTGTGTGTGCTGCCAGCCCGCTAGCTGGTCGTCTGCCTGCCGGCGGGACGGTGGGGAGCCAAGTTCTGCCCCCAGCCAGGTGATGGTTTCGTTCTGCCTTCAGCCAGGTGATGGTTTTGTGCTCCCCTCGGCTTGGCTGTGGCTTTTTTTTGCGAAAAGCTTTGGAGATTTGGCATTCAGGTGGCCTGGTCCTCAGGCTGAAAACGTGAGGAGTGTCTGAAAATAACACTTGTAGCTGATGGGATCTAGCTGTGATATCAGACTGCTGTGTTTAGCAGCAGTCATATATATGAATTTGTCCATGGTCTGAAGACCTTAAATTTAAGTTTGTGTTTTTGTGTTTTTTATTTTTTTTTTGGTCAAAGAATAAAAAATAACAGAGCAGATGTCCCTTCTGTACAGACAGGATGCTTGGGCTCAGAGAAATGCGGTGACAGCTTTAGCCTCGTGTACTGAATGTCTGCCATATCCTGCGACTGAATCTTTAACCACTAAGTATCTGTTTAGCCATGGGATTATCTCTGACATTAGCTGTCTGTGTAAGGCAACACTGAACCTTATTCCCACTTCTGGGACCAGAGAAAAGGAAAAGTGATTCTGTTTTTCAAAATACTGCATTTAATGCAGTGTTTAAATGCTTGTGGTGTCTGTGAGTTGAGAAGGAAGGGCTCTGTTTCTTCTGGAGATAGTTTTTTCCATGTGTAGCATACGGTATTTTTCTCTATATCTGCTGCAGGCTAGCTGCTTAGCACAATCTGATTTGTTCTAAATGGCTCTTACGTACTTCAGATAACTGCTGCTGACCCGGTGAATGTGTGGGTCCATTCCAACATCTGGCTGCGAAAATAGTTTAGCCTTTGAGTAATAAAACGAGAAAAACAGATAAAATATAATCTAATGCTATCAACAAATAGAAAGAAGCTGTATGTGATGTATAACCGTAATTGGAAGGATGTTGGAGGTTTTAGGCTCAATCAGAGGAGAATCATTGCATTTGCACAGTGTTTGAATGTATAGGGCTACATTGCAATTCTCTACTCCTTTATACATTTGTTTGGTGCAGATAAAATTACTTAATTAGCAGTATTTTTAGTGAAGTGATGATTTGAGCTTTCAGTTATGTTTTCATACAAGCAGTGCAAGTGTTTTGTTAGTCTGTAAACTACTCAAGATGAAACTAATTTGTATGATTACAAGAAATTACAGTTCATTAATACAGTTTTTGATTGTGTGGGGTGAATGGGTTATAGAGAACAAAAATAAATTTTGCTTTTTATAACTTTCTTCTCAGAGGGTTACAGAATGGCTTGGGTTGGAAGGGACCTTAAGGATCACCCAGTTCCAACCCCCTGCCGTGGGCAGGGACGCCTCCCACCAGACCAGGTTGCCCACAGCCCCATCCAGCCTGGCCTGGAACACCTCCAGGGATGGGGCAGCCACAGCTTCTCTGGGCAGCCTGTGCCAGTGCCTCACCATCCTCATGGCAAAGAATTTCCTCCTAACATCTAATCTAAATCTCCCCTCTTTTAGTTTAAAACTGTTTCCTCTTGTCCTATCACTATCTAACCATGTACAAAGTTGCTCTCCATCTTTTTTATAAGCCCCCTTTAAGTATTGAGAAGCTGCAATGAGGTCTTCCCAGAGCCTTCTCTTCTCCAGGCTGAACAGTCCCCGCGCTCTTTGGATGGCATCGCTTCCTTCTGGTGTATCGACTGCACCACTCAGCTTGGGGTCATCTGCAAACTTACTGAGGGTGCACTTGATCCCACCATTGATGTCATTGAAAAAGATGGAAGTAATATGTAGAAATTTTATGAGGAGTGAGACCCCTACCCTGTCTGCATTTTTAAAATTCAATTTAGTATGTGACAAAAAATAATTCCTTCCCATGTTTTCTGTGGGGGAGGAGAATATCATCAAACTCTCCCCCATTTTTTTCTTTTTCAATTAAGCACAAACTTGCAAAAAATATGTCATGTTGCCGATAGGGTTGTTATAGAAGAAAGAAGAGTACCCTTTTTCTGGATAATAGAAGTTTCTGTAATTCCGTAGTTTGTAATGAATTACTTTGGATGAACAGTTGTAATGGAGCTGTGAGGATAATGGAAGGATAATGAGAGGGAATGAATTTTGAGGACTGCGAGGCCCTTTGACAGCTGGGGAATGTGCAATGGTTTCAGCTACGAGAGCATTTTAGGATGATGACAGATGTGAATTGTGGGAGTGACAAAGGGGAATTGAAAAGCGAAATATGTGAAATTCATGAGGCAGTAGCTAGGGAGTGGAAGAAGTTTAGTTAGGAAGAGGAAGATTTGTACGTGTGAGACTTGGGACAAAGACTGGATTTTAGTGTTTAAAAAAAAAAGAAAAGATGACCAGCAGGCAGTAAAATTGCTGAACTGGCAAAGGAGCATGTTTAGAGCAACAAACAAGACTCTAGCAGTGGGTTCTCTATTTGACTATGTAGATAGAAGGTAGTAAACGCTAAAGGAAAGAACAGGAGTCCTAAAATAGGAAAGAGGTGTGTGAAAATGTAAAAGAACGGTGGTGCACTTAGGTTACTTGTTACTTTAGCAAACAACTCTGTAAAAGCCTTTTCATTCAGAAATAGTTTGGACACGTGAATCAGCTAATCCCTGTGATATTTTATGAAATAAGCGTCCTGTAAACACTGGTGGAGAGTGGAATTATTTTCTAGTTTCTTAATCACCATTAAGAACATCTGATAACTGCTGTTAGCTTGTTCAATGCCTGTTTTTGTAACAGTGCAAATACGGGTCCAGGAACCAATCTTTATTCCTGCTGTCTTGTCTGATGCGGGCTAGAAAGGGTAATGTCCCACAAGTAATCCCTTTGGATTTAATGAAATTGTATGGTGACAGCAAGCGTCGTGGGGCCCAAAGCCAGCCTGCTGAATCCTCTTGCACAATAAGTGGCACAGTTTGAAAATTGAGACATCGGAGCTTTTCCTGGTAACGGAGATACTAAACTAGTGCAGCTGTATTATTTTTAATTTAGTTGAGATACACTGTAAGTAATGTGTGAAGCTGCAAAACAAATACCATTTTTATCCTAGAGAAATACAAGCATAATAGGACATAGCACGCAGATTGCAGTAGGAATATTTTTCAGAATAATTTTCAGCATTTAGAGGTGTTTCCAACTTAAAGTGGCATGTTTCTGGTTTCTCTAAGGTAGTTATAACTGTTGAAGCTAAAGAAAATCTTCAATGTTTACTTCCTTAAACAAGCATAGAAAGCTTTCTTTCCAGAAATCCAAGTTCTTGCCTTGGAAAACTGCATCTATTTTGTGGGGATTCTAAACCGTTCCGTTAATCGGGTTTGCTCACAGCAAAATAAAATTAAGAAGTGGAGATTTCCTTTCTTTCCCATTTTCTGAAATCATCCACGAAGAGAACAGGTACTGCTACAAAATGGACTTGTCAAGGCTGTCACCCTGTGATAAGAAAATCTGCTGTTTTTAATTTTCTAAACTATTTAAAGTCAGCTTTTTCTGAAGATGCCCATATTGTATTACTGTGATGACATCCGACTATGTTTGTTCATGAAGAGTGTGTATAGAATTTTTATTTATTGCATTCTTAGAAAGATACCAAAATTTTCCCATATATATGCGTGCAGTGACACTCGTCAGCATGAAGTTATTCACTTACCCATAAAGGGAAACACAGGCATATGGTAGTTTTTTTTTTATGTTTCTTTTACTGTTCACCCCTTATCTTTTTAAATTCCATTGCTATGTGGATGCCTTCATGTACTGGCCAGACTGGGAGTTCTTTCATGTTTGTGTTGCCCTTTCCTTCCCACGCTATTTTTATTTGTTGGTCGTTATTTGATTATATAGTAGATACAGACCTAACTGAATTATTTCTCGGTCATGTTTTTCTTGAGGCTGGGGGGCAAAGAGGTTATGGAGTCGAGCATAAATACCAGCTTGACACTTAGATCTTATCGTGCTTCCATACACAGTGAGCATCCCACGCTCTCAGCACTGGGAAGATTGAGGCTAGAGTCTTCAGATGGGTGAGGAAACAGACTGTGCGGATTGTTCAGTGTCAGGCAGAGCCCATACGGTTTTTCACTGCCCAAATATGTTCAAATACATAATTTCTTCTCAACTTCAATGAGGTCGTAGATGCAAGAAAAAAGGCTTATCCCAAATTCAGTGGTTATCATATATCCTTAGACGAGGACTGAACTGAAAAAACAAGTTTATTCTAAACAACAAGGCTCTTCTTAAACTCTACCAGGGGATGTAAGTTGTTCTGACTTGCTTTTTTTTCTTTATACAAAACAAAAGCAGACAATTTCTGCATTCCTACTTGCTAAACAATGACTTTGTTAACCATTCTTCCTTTCTCCAAAGACATTAATGTGCTATCTTGTGGTTTTGTCTTTCAGATTTCCATATGTTGTGAAGTACATGCATTTATTTCTGCCTTAAAATTACTGATGCCAATGCTTGCTATGGCATCTGTGACTTCACCGGTTATATTTAAGGAGTTTTGTCCCTTATATTATCTACTCAATGCCATTCCAACAAAGGTCCAAAAAGGCTTTCGCTCTATTGTGGTATACCTCACAGCGCTTGATACCAATGGAGACTACATTGCAGTGGGGAGCAGCATTGGGATGCTTTATCTCTACTGCAGACATTTAAACCAGATGAAAAAATATAATTTTGAGGTAAATGTGAACTTGTAACTTTGTCTCTTCTAATAAGGCTTTTGTCTGTGCTGAGTTGCTCAGAATTGGGTGACTTTGCGACCGTTTTTTGTCTCTTGATAACTTTGCAAGCTTTCTGTATGTTTTGTTCCAACAGGGGAAATGTGAATCTATTACTTTTGTAAAGCTCTTGAGTTGTTTTGATGATCTAGTTGCTGTTGGTACAGCCTCCGGTCGGGTTGCAGTTTTTCAGCTTGTGTCATCATTGCCTGGGAGAAACAAACAGGTAAAGCTTTGTATTTGTCTACACTTCTGTGAGATTTAGTATGGTGAATCCTAGTAGAGTATTATGGGGGTTCTTTGTGATAGTGAAAATGAGAGAATTTTGCCTGATGAAGTGTCTGCAAATATGTTTCAGGATTCGTATGTTAAGCTTATAAACGCAATAATCTTAAAACATTTTTATCATTACAAAAGATATTTAACTCTTCTGAGGAATTCCTCATTTGTAATAACTGGTTGAGCTACTTGGTGGTGGGTGTTTCTGTTTTTTGAACAGAAATTAGAATGACCAGCATTTTTTACTTGATCTCTTATTTATCAGTCCAAGTCACTGAATAGGCTTTGTGTCTGTTTTTCCTTCCTTTCATTCTTGTGTTGCTTTGGTATTGTTTTACAGCTTCGGAGATTTGATGTTGCTGGGATCCACAAAAGTAGCATTACAGCTTTAGCTTGGAGTCCCAATGGAATGAAATTATTTTCTGGAGATGACAAAGGGAAGATTGTCTACTCTGCCCTAGACCTAGACCAGGTAAATATTTATTTTAGACATCTTAATTCCAATTTACAGATTTCTGAAAAAAAAAATACTTTTGTGTTTAAATATTTAGCAATTAGTTGTTTGCTATCATGTAGTTAATTGGATTTTTTTACTGGGGTGCATGTACCCAGAGCTAGGTGTATGTATACCCAGTAGGTTGACCGTTGGAAATCCTTCACATCAGCTTTAAAAAAAAAAAAAAGTGATTCTTCCAATTTTATTAAATTTATTTCTGAAATAACTATACACATTTTTCTTCAGATTTCAGCCAGTATTTTCTCCTTGTTAATTTGGAGAGGGTACACTCACATGATGCAGGGTTGCTGATTTGCTGACTCACTGCAGTTGAAGTACTTTTTTCTAAATTGTTCATCATCTCAGTGTAGAATGTAGAATGGAAATATGATTGAGTTCTACTGGGTGGCTCTAGCATGTTACCAGTAAGTGGAATTTTTCTAATGGCTGGTGAATTAATTCAGACCTGGGACATCAACAAAACAAGTAGGAATTTGTTTTTATGTGAGTGAGAAGAGGCTAAACAACAGTCATCCTGATTTATCTGATTGTTGGATGGTGCATGGCTGATTTGACAGAAGGCTTTAATGTCACCGCATGTAACAACTGTCTCAGCATCCTATGGCCTGGTAGTGGAAAAGAAGGAAGAAATATGCAGTGTAGGGTTTCTGTTAAGTTCAAGTGAGATATGTTAGCTAAATTCCCAGAGAAATTGAATTTCATAGTGTGCAACTGCTGGCCTGCACAATCTGACTCCCCCTTGAATGCATAAAGGAATTTCACATTCAGTAAGTGAACTTCACAGAACAGTAGTTGTTCTGATCAGCTTTTTCATAGCTTCCTTGTGTGTTTGTTTTCGCCTTCTTGGGCATATTTGTTTCTTTAAAGTGTTACTTTAAAGTGTCATATATTTTTAGAAAGGTTCACTCTTGTTAATTTCATGTATCTTTTAAAGGGTATCTGCAACTCTAGCCTTGTGTTGGAAGAGCCATCTTCGATCGTCCAGTTGGATTACAACCAGAAAGTGCTGCTTGTCTCGACTTTACAACGAACTGTACTTTTCTACACAGAAGAGAAATCTGTCAAGCAAGTTGGAACACAGCCCAGAAAAAAGTAACCCTCATAAAATCTTGATGCAGGCACATCAGTTAATTCTAGCTTTTCAGAGTGGATTACAGAAAGGGTGATCTAAGCAGTGAAATTAATACAACGCAGCAGTCCACTCATAAAAAGTGCAGTTACAGTAGCTATGTATGCTCAAACATGAAATGACAATTCTACTTACTTAAAAAGTATATAGTTGCAAATATGTTACAATCTTACTTTCAGGGTACTCTTATGCAAAAATATTTACGTTTTTTTTCTGTTTGTTTAAACTGGAAGCACTGCTAAACTTCATCTGCGGTCCATTACTGTTTACTGTGACTTGGTGTGAGCGAGCACTGTAAGCCAGTCCTTCTCATGGGTGATGTATTACCTAATGCAGTCAGCGTCTTAATTATTTTTAAACACCGAAGTGAATTGAAAGAGAAGGTGTATAGTAAGCACTTAAAGTTGACTTGAAGGCTAGGAACTTCTTGTATGACCCTCTGGCATCTTTTATTGTGTAATTGCTCTGGGATATGCAGGAAGAGAGCACTCTGTCTTAGAACAGCATGACTGACTATGTCTGGAAGCGTTGGAAACTGACTCTTGAAAGAAGGTTTATAATGTAAGTTTCAGGCATGTGAACAGTAAAGGAACACCAAGGACCACCCTTTCTTATATACGAGGGTTTTTCTTGGGTGATAGTAACAGTGCTTTTATGCACAAGGGATGAAGATTTTAACAGTTGAGATTGAGATCTGCTCCTTGCAAATAGAGGTTATCAATTTCTTAATATTATTTAGTAGTTTTCTGCTTGTTTTTATCAGTTCTCAGAGAAGAATAACTGCATGGTAGAATCTTACTAGGATGGACAAAGTTGTGGTTATAGCTGTGAGCCGTGTTAGGAGGAGGCATTTAACTTGCCTAATAGGTGTGATGTCTGACATCTGAAGCTGAGGGAAGACTTGTTATCTGGAAGTAGTGTTCTTGGTGTTCTGAAACCAAATCTGTATTTCAGATGTTTGACTGGATACTTTAATTGAAGCACAAAATTTTTAATTTTGACAACCTGTAGTTTTAAATTTGTGACATTAGTTTTAAAATCTGTTTCTAAGTTGTGTATATAGCTTTTTTAATATGTTCCTGTTTTTGCATTTTAGCAGTGGCAAATTTGGAGCATGTTTTATACCTGGCCTATGTAAACAGACTGATTTGACGCTATTTGCTGCCAGACCTGGACTTCGCCTCTGGAAGTCTGATGTTCATGGAACTGTTCAGGCCACATTCATATTGAAAGATGTATTTGCTGGAGGAATAAACACTTTTGAATTGTATCCACGTTTGGAAACATTCAGCAGAGGAAGTTATAGCTCCCCAGAAAAACAACTTGGGCTTGTTTCATGCTTTTTCCGAGAAGGATGGGTGCTGACCTGGAATGAATACAGCATCTATTTATTAGACACTGTGAACCAGGTAGGCACTTGTGGGTGCATATTCTGTTTCTTACCTGTTTTTCTTCGTTCTGTGTTGTGAGACTTTGGGTTACCCATTACACTTCTGTGATATAAACTCATATTTAAACCTAAAACAGAAGACTTTCTTTTTTTCTTTTTAAAAAAGTAAGTACTAAAAAATTAGTACGGTGGTTCTTTTCTGCCACCAAATTTTAAATTGTTTAAGTAATTGATTACTGCTAGTTCAGACAGAGGAAATGAATAGGCCAATGACATTTCACAGAATGGAAATTAGTATAAAAATTGAGCTAGCTACATCAGGACTGAGAGGTACTTGCCTGTTTTACTATTTTTTTTCTTTTTGATAGCATCCTTGTTCTGTAACTATGTCAATTAAATTCCAGTGAATAATTTACAATTGTTAAGAGCCTAATCTTGTCCAACCAGCGGATTAACCTGATGCCATTTCTCTCTTTGTTGATTTTTTTTTTTTATAGGCTTTGATTGGTGGCTTGGAAGGATATGGTGATATTGTGTCTGTGTCCTGCACGAACAATGAGATTTTTCTCTTAAAGGGAGATAGAGACATAATAAGAATTTCAAGTAGACCAGAAGGACTGTCATCAATAGGTTTGTACAGATTAGCAAACTTTAGTATGTGCCTCATGGAATGTGGTGTCTATCATAACTTTGTGGGGTCTGTTTGTTTGGCCTTTAATACTGAAAAAAGCCCACGTTCTAGGTTACTGCAAAAACCTGCCATCTTCTGTGGAATTACTTATCTGTTTCTGCAAATTATATTTAGAGCTGTCATTTTTACCTGGTCATCTGAGATTTTGTTCTGGCTGCAACAAGAATGGGGACATTAAGAAATTATAGTTCCGTTTTTTGAGAGTTGATCGACATTATCCTAGCCAGGCATCTCTAATCTGTGCATTTTAGGCCATATCCCAAGCAATGTTACTGAAACAATCTGCATTCATGATCATAGTTATCTATTTATTGTCAGTCTTAGTTGTTTGGGTTGGAGGTACCTGCGTATGTTGATTTTTGGGTATCTATGATACATTTCAGTTATGTTGATAGCTGCGTGTGTATGATGTCACCTGTCATCACTCATATTCCAGAGGAAATCTCAGCCTTCCCAGCAATGAATAAGAAGGAACTGGCAAAACACCGAAAGAACATTCACTAAATCTCCAAAAATAATTTGAGGACTTATTTTCTTTGTTGCCATCTGAGTTCAGCATCTGTGTCGCTAGAACTCTGTAAAAGGGATTAGTAATGCTTCCTTAATGATGATGCTGACTGCTTTCTCCTCATACAATATTGTAAACACCATTACCCAGCATATTACAGTCACAAAAGGACTATTTATGCACTTTAAAAACTCCATCTTAGTTCTGCATTAACAAAATACCAGCAAAAAAGCTATGAAGTTTCACTGAATGCTAGAGGACTTAAACTGTTTTATCTTTGCACTTAGGAAAAGCTTTTGTCATTCAAATAGTTCTTTACTCACAAACTTTTAGGAAGCGTTTACTATTTTATTAACTTCCAAGTATAGTTTGAAAGGAGTCTTCTTGAAATGTGTTTTCTTCTAATTACCACAGTGGCTTATCTGGTCTTTTGTGTGTGTGCACTCGTGCAAGATACTGAATGTTTGAAGACATTGAGCACACGCAAGGTGGTACTTCAGTATGTAACACTGCTGGGTCTTTCCAACTAAAGACCTGTACCGTTCTCTGTACATAAATGTGAAGGCAGAATTTTACTATTAGAGGCTTGATACCGGCTTTGGGGAATTGATTTTTCTAAAATGATTTTATTTAGATTTACTTGCATGAAATTGTATATATATTTGAAATGTGCATTTAGAGTATTTTCCATAGGATAAAGTTTCTTTTCTCTGAACGCTCTCCAAGAACTATGCTGTTACTCACTTGACACCTTAGTATTTATACTTCTATTTTTCTTTTGGTCAGTTTCAGATGTGAATTCAAAAGTGCTGAATCCTTTAACAGATACGAGTTCTAATTTGCTGACCCCGTTATCAGTAGTTGCATCTGTATCATCTAGCCCTTCAGCGGAAACAGATAAAAAAAAGGTTACTTCCCCTTCAGGTACTGGTGATAAAAATGACTCATATTCTTTAGTGAAAGATAATCTGGAAACTCCAACGCTATTGGAAAAAAGCTTTGATAGAGTGGGAGACTTGAGCAATGAAACAAGAAAAAGGGGCTGCTCTGTAGCAAGCGAGTCAAGAAGCAGGAGCAGCTCAGTAAACTCTGTGGACAGTGGCTCTAGTTTTATGATATGTGCAGACTCAGAAGCTCAGAGGGAGTGTCATCTTTCCTCACAACGGTTCAGCACTATCAGCTCTGAAGATTTTGATCAAGAACTCATTGTAAAGCCCATTAAAGTGAAAAAGAAAAAGAAGAAGAGACAAGGTAAGTCTTGCAGAACTTTGCCCACCATTGGTTGTTTATTAGAACGTGTCACATATGATAATTTCAGACTGTGTGTGTTTGATGTGCTTTGTTTATATTGTCACATGGAATCCAAAACTCTTGTTATTGGAGTGATGGAGTGATTGTGGTGGTTATGTGAAGTGATTTGGACTGACTGTGGTGGGCCTTTTATGTTTAAGATGAAGGCCTGTTTCGAAAGCAATGAATTGATTATATATTTCTTTTTAGATTATTTCTTTTATTCCTTTAAACTTACTTTGTGTAAATATGCTTCATGTTCTAAATAAACTATGTGTTAATGGTAATACACAGTGTGCTCTGCTTACAGTTTTATGTTGGAATTGTGTAATATCTATTCATCCTAGTTAAAGTATTTGGCAGTGTCTTTCTTAGACATGTTTTTTAGTTTATTAAAATAGTGTGTGTGTACTTAGTTATTCTAATTTTATCTTTTTGGTGTTATACTATTAAAATGTTTTGCTGTTAAGACTTGTTTGGTTTTATGTGCATCACTTAGTGTCGAAGTGAAAAAAATCAGTTTGTCAAAATGTAGATTTAACTCTATTCTTATCCCAATGATAAAAATATTTAATGGCTCTTACTAATATGATCCCTCCCCCCTCCTTTTTGTTTTTAATGAGAGCAGAAAGTGGGACCAAAAGAAACCATGGCTCTCTGGAAGGTATGCCAAGTTACGAGCGTCAGCTTTCTGGTGACAGTCCACATTCATTGACTGCAGATTCATTTTCCATGACATCTAGCCTAATGAGTGGCAGCATTGATCATTTGAGTACTGGGTCTCCAGATCAGGAAAGCATGTTCAGTGTGGAGTCCCATACAATCTTGCAAGAAGATAATGGCTCAGAAACCTTCAGTGTCCTACAGTCTCCTGAATCTGCAACTGAGCTAATTCACGAAGAAAATGGAGATACAGTTAATGTCCAGAAACTTCCAAACAGTGACAGTGGCATGGGTACATCAACGGTTATAGATACGTTGACATCTGTCTCCCCTCTAATTGTCACAGAAGACTTGACAAACAGTGTTGATACTGAAAATAATCATAGTGTGCTTTCTGCAAGCAATGAATGCTGTCTTGGAAAGCTGAGCCAAGAAGATCAGGATTTTAGTGCATTGTGTAAAATCGATGAAAATTTAGATAAGATGAATCTGCAGGATACTGAAAAGCCTTTTGAAGAGCCAGACCTTACAGACCCAATGGTTTTGGAATCTAACAGTGTACTCGGTATTCAGACATCACTGCCACCAAAGGAGAGTGATGAAACTGGTAGCGAAGACCAACAGCAGCATTCTCTAATACACAGTGCTCTGTCAGATCCTTCTGTTCTCCACTTTGACATCTCTAAAGATACTGATTCAGAGAACACTTTACTTTCTGGATGGAATTTTGAAAGTGCAATCAAAGCTAAATCTAGCACTAGCACTGCTGAATGGGTAACAAACACTCATGAAAGTAAGACAGAGAAATCTGCCTCAAGTGATGAAGAGGAGGATATTTATGGACACGGATTGCCGTATTCGTCCTCGGAGACTAGCATGCCCGAAGTTGGTGCTGAGCCTGGTTCCCAGGATGTGTCCAGGATAAGCCTAGATGAAACGGTGCTGTTAAAATCTGATCAGGTATGTGTTTCCAATTTAGTTGAAATATTTAAAACCTCAGCATTTTAAAAGAAACTTGTGTAACTACTATCCTTTACTTCCTTAGGGAAGCAATTTTCTTCTCACTTAACAAGTAAAACATAAAGCAAAAGCAGCAATATGTGTTTTAACTCTTACGAAACGTGATATATCAGACTTCAGAATGGTTGGTGTGTCCTTACAAGGTGAAGAAGCTGTATTGGTTGTAAGGCCTATTCAGCATGAACATTATTATGATTTCAAATTTGACAAAAATGTTGTCATAAACCCATTCATTAGAGAGTGAAAAGTAAAAACCAAGTCGTGCTCAAAGGCTGTTCCTTGTTTGGGTCTCCAGTAGCCCAAACCCTATAAGATAATGCTTCTGACTTCCACAAATTTCTCCAGGAATTAATGCTGGTTGTCTCACATGGAGGGTCTCTGGTTAAGGTTAGTTTTACCTGTAAGTACTCAGAATGAGGATTAGTATTCCTTTGTGTCCTAGACAAGTAGTGCTATTTTAAATGTTGGTGTTTTTCCCTTTACTGTTACCCTTCTTTCCTTTGTTTTTATTTTGTAGTGTAAAAGTTGCCGGAAATAGGAATTTTTATATAGTATTTATTTTCTATAGTCCAAGATTAACTATAGAATCTGCAAAACTGACAGAAAACACTGGGAGTTTTAGCAGAGGTCTTGAGAAGGAAATAGAGTTGTTTTATTTTTTTTTCTTTGTTTTAAATCTTTTACAGTCATGTGTTGAGATCAACAAATATTTGTTGAGAAAGGTTGGGCTGCAGCTATTACTAAATAGGATGCTATCAACTCAAGACTCCAGGTGTAGAAGACTTTCAGTTTTGAGTTGTCATATTCTGAGATTCTGGAATGTTTAGAAAAGCTCTACAGGTGCCTTCATTATAGGTCATGTATACACTGCTTGGGTACGCCTAATGCGAGCTATCAAAATTCAAGATAGCAGTTTGTAAACCAGATTTCCGTAATATTTAGGTCCTGTACCATACAAACAAAATCGTGTTAGTTATTTAGCTGTCTCCAAAACAGTTATCTTGTTCCCTTTGCTAATCACTTCATAGACAATAATTTCCTGGACTAAAGAGAGATTGTACATTTTTATGCATTTCTTTTTGCATCTGCCACTCTCTTTAAATACACGTTCTTTAATTATTAAGAGAAGATTTTTCACTTTCTGGAGGTAGGTGACAGCGTAGTTTTCTCGTTTTGCTAAAACTTTTGTTCTAACAGTAATAGTTTGCAATACATAATATCTTAGAGAACACTGACAAATGTAGTTTTATTTTACCCAAGGCATTTATTTGTTGATCAAGAATATAAGAGCTTTAAGTTTAGCTTTTTTTTTTTTAAATCAAGAATTATGGCAGCTGCTTATGCTTACGTAGCCATTGTTTTGTGCAATTTGAAGACACCTGTCACTGTTCTGACTCTACAGTTTTTAGTTTGCAGAGAGCTGGATGGGATACTCTGGCCCTGGCTATGGCATCCTGAGCCTGGCTGTCTCGGAAAAGTATATTTGGTGCCTGGACTACAGAGGCAGCCTGTATTGCAGTGCTCTCCCATCTGCTGGACTGCGGTGGCAGAAGTTTGAAGATGGTGTCCAGCAGGTGGCAGTTTCCCCCTCAGGTTGGTAGGCTTCTATTTCACTGTAACCTCATAAATATAAAACTTTCATAGACTTGGACATTCTCTTTGCTTTTCTATTTTTGATGAGGTGCAGGAAAAAAAAGTCATACCATGTGACTGCATCTTCAGTACATCTGGGTATCATGTTATTTTCAGTGGCTGTCTTCTAACAAGTTCACATTGCACTTTGTGAAGTTGTCAATGTGCAGCTAACTGATTGAGGTGAACCACAGGAGCAGTTCAGTGATAGGTGAAGATGAATCAAGAAGTCGTCATCTTGGTTTTTGATACAGAACTACTTACGATTCCCAAACTTATTTATTTTTATTTTTTGGCAAATATAGAATTCTTTTTGCTTTTGCCTTTTTTTCTGTTTTCTTGAGTTTTAAAAAACAAACAAACAAAATACCTTGGTTCGTTTGTTTATGAGTTTATTCTGGGTTGTGTGTTGTTTTTGTTTGGAGTGAGGATTATGTTGGATAAATAGGTTTGGGAGATGAACTTGCTTCACTTTTTGTCCATTCAGATTGCTTCAGGACTGGTGTGAAAATAGAAGTTTCTAAACTTAATTTCTGGCTCTGCCTCTACTTTTCTTTCACTGTCAATTCTTAAAAACGCATTAATCTTCGCTTCTCTCTGTGTAGGGGGAGATTTTCTGTCTGGTTTAAGAAGAAGGGTTTTACTTGACCTGTAGCTGAGCTTTGTGATGGACAAAAATATAAGAGTAGTTGTATTAGGTCAGATGAGAGGTTCATCCACTCAGTATCTTGTCTTTAACAGTGGTCAAAAGCAGATGCCTGCATGAAAGTGAGCTAACGCGTCTGACACTTGCCCGCAGGAATTTCAGACTGCAATCGTTGGTGGCTCAATGTTTTCTCTGTATTTATTTTCCCCTTAGTTCCAGGAATTTACCCAATTTTTCCTTGAGCCCATGTAGATTGCTAGAATTCACAGTTTTGAAATTGGGTATGTTTACACAAGAGCATATTAACCACAAAGGTCAAAAGGAAATGAAATGCTACTTTGAGGAATTATTCAAAGGCAGTTAATATGACGGTATGTTTCTCTGATATGAACCAGCGCGGCTGCTAATCAGCAGTTAAATTTGGAATTCCATATGGTTTTCTTTTTCTGAGCTATCTTTGCTAATCGGAGTCAGGGGAAAAAGTTCTGAAGGCGGAGTAGTGTTTGAGTTGTGTTTGCTTGTGACATGCTGAGCAGTGAACAGGTGATAGGAACGCCCAGTGGTGTGTGGAACAGCGTACCTGTTCAGCTGGTTGTCATTCATAACTGGTCCACCAAAGTTAGCATTTAGAATATTAATATTAATAGTATTTGTAAAAGGTGAAAGTACTGCAACATCCTCTCTTCCTTTATGTACTCTTTAAAAAAATCATTAAGTATGATGTTTATGAAAGGATTTGTCACAGGTATTGTGAATGAGTAGGTGTACTGAGGATAACCCAAACTAATATGGAGGCAAGCCGTGGACTTAAGTCTCTTAACAGTGGGCTCATTTCACCCTTACGTGTACTTGTTGTGTTAGTTTTCAATGTGTAACTAGGGAGAAGTGATTTATTTGCATTTAAACACTTAAAAATCACACATACTCTGAATGGTAAATGCATTTCAGAAATTCCTACAGAAGTTGGCCAGTTCTGTTCTTGCCTTTTAAAAAAAAAAAAAAGTAAGAGTTTTTAGACCGTGCATTTTTGTTTAATGGTACTGGTTTACCTTATTTTCCCCTCACATTCGTATAGGTGTAGGTAGGACAAGACAGCTGTCTCTGTTATAGTAATTGCTTAGAGGTAGTATGTTCTTTCCTAATTTCTTATTAATTTTCTTAATTAATACAGGGGCACTTCTCTGGAAGATTGAACAGAAGACTAACAAAGCATTTGCTTGTGGAAAAGTAACTATAAAAGGAAAACGCCACTGGTATGAGGCTTTACCCCAGGCTGTATTTGTAGCCTTAAGTGATGACACTGCCTGGATCATCAGAACAAATGGAGATTTGTATTTGCAAACAGGTACTTAAATTGCAACCTCTTTCAGTTTTTGCAGGCTAAAATATTAGCATTTAAGTCTTTTGAGTGATCACAATTGGTTTTAAAATTTTATCTGAAGCCAAAACATAGAAAAACACTTTTATATTGAGAAATGTTTGGAAACAGAGATTTTATATTAAATTGGGATGCTGAAGAAGCCAGTTCATGGTCACTTAACAACAACAAAAAAATGGTGTACATTCAGTATAGAGTATTTATGACATGGGAAGAACATGGGATGGATGCAGATGAATGTAAAAAGGATTGCAGAAAATATTGAACTAATATCCTTGCAGTGAAAATGGCACGGTGTGCCAAGACGACTGAACCTCGAGTGGGTTTTTGCTTGAAAGATTTTAATGGAGTTTTAAGAAGGAACTGGAAAGGAGATGGGGTAGTAAGTGGCTGTTCAGAAGAAATTCAGGTATAGGAAGCAGTGTAAAAGAAAGCAAAAGCAATTTGTTTTGAAAAGAATAGATTTGTTGGAGGTAAAATTTACCACTTGACAATGAAAGGAAGGTAATATATGGAAGACAAAAATGGATTCTGAAGTATAGGCAAGTGATATGTATTTTATTTGACAGAGAGAAAGCAAAGCCAACGGAGGAATGGAACAGGCTAGGGATCAGCAGTCTCTACAGCTGCTTTGTCACTGGATATGAATGAGGCAAGGACCAGAGAAAGGGATATTACAGTGGCAACTTTGAAGTGATGGCCTTAGCTTTATCTGCTTCAGTAAATAGAAGAGGATGCATATGAAAGTGTTAATGTGGAGAGTGTTGGCTAGAAGCAAGCAGCTAGAGAGAAGCCTATTTCTAGGATGTAGCTCCAGTTTATGGAGCTAAGGGAGAAGAGTACCAAAAACCCTTGGGCATGCAGACTTTGCATAGAGAGCTGAGTTGATAAGGAGAAATTACAAATAACGTGATGAAGAAATTACTGTACAAGTAGGAGGAAGATAGGGATAAGGGATAACAGCAAAAAAACCAAAACATTCAAACAGGAAAATATTTCAGAGTGGCTATAAAAATTCTTATATATCTTCCATTTATTTTGATACTCTAATTTCTCTTGTAGAGTTACTTGCTCTAGTGTCACATAAAAATTATTCATGATGAAGAAAGCTGTTTGAGTAGATAGCATTGTTTCAAAAACGTTTTGCTCTTAAATTATTTTATTTGAATAAGTTTAGTATTTACAGAGAAATCAAGGCCACATGTATATTGCCAACAAGCATGGCTAGTGGTGATAGAGAGTGAACTTGATGCCAGTCACATAGGGCTCCGTGGAAGTTTGAATCAATATTTTTTTCTTTCCTGTGATAGATTGGATTGATGGCATCAGCTTGCATTCTGCTGTTCTTAGGCGTCTAAATTTGTCGTTGATGCCAAAAATAAATTCTCAGTATGTTTTGTTAATGTGAGGCAACCAGTGGTGGTTGTTTCTTCAGGATCTCTTCATTCCCTAGACCACCACCCTATCTAACGAGTGTTCTCGAAGGTTTGAAACTGAGCAGTCGTCTTGTTGTCAGTCTAGAATATCATGCAGATGAGTTTGTTCAGACTTGCTTAGAAGCATGAGAAGATTGAACAAAAGCTCTGCCTCCTAAGGTGTTTCACATACAAGCGTGTAAATCAATCTTCAGTGTATCTGTGAAGGAGACACCTGTTCCTCCAGATCAAGTATATAAACATACGTAACCTACCAGAACCTCCCACCTCCTTGCAGTGCTCCATGCTGCTCCATGCTGTGGCATGCTCTTTTGTAATCACTCTACTGCCTCTATTCAGATCAGGTTCTCTCTCCCTGGCATGTTCTGGGCAAAGATTCTTGCATTATTGTCTTTAATGCTTCTGTTAAGTCTAATACGTGCTTTATAAATGGAGATCCCCAATATTGTCACTAGAGGGAGAAAAGGAACAGAAATGACAGCACAGAACTTGTGGGCTCTGCAAGATGTTGAAGGATAATGCAGTGTTTTATTTCTTAGTATATAAATTCAACTGTATTAGAGGAAATGATTAATAGTTCATGGAAAGAACAGTCTATTAAGAAAATAGTGAGAAGTGTTAGCATGTCAGAGAGATCTCTCCGCCTCCTTTTTTTTCTTTTTTGTTGGGTAGCTCTTTCTCTTTTCCTTTAGTTGCAAAAAGCCAACATTTTTTTTTAAAATCCTCCTTTTTCTGATTTCTAGGCCTGAGTGTGGATCGTCCTTGTGCCAGAGCAGTAAAGGTTGATTGCCCTTATCCACTGTCGCAGGTTACCTCCAGAAATAACGTTGTATGGGCATTGAGTGAGCAACGGGCCCTGCTATACCGGGAGGGAGTACGCAGCTTTTGTCCTGAAGGAGAGCAGTGGAAGAGCGATATTGTCAGGTAATGACACTGTAGCAGAACAACATCATAACTGGAATGCCATGCACTGTTTTCAGTGCTGGAACTCCTTGATATTTGAGGATTTTTTACTTGAACTTCTTCTGGAGTGTGTGTGTGTGTATATATGTGCGTGTATATATTACATATAATTTCCTTTAGTCTTTGTCCAGACATACCCAGAGTAACTGGTGTTTTTCTGTCTGACGAATGACTGCTACGTAGTGAAAGAAATTGCTGTGAACAGAAGTGATAATGCAGTTAAAAGCAAGTTTAAGAAAGTGAGAACAGTGCTTAAAAGACCTTTAATAATGTATATTAATATTACTGTTCTGATTAAATACTAGTTCTTTAATCTCTGCTGTAATGGCTTTAAAGGGCTCTCCACATATTTGAGTGATTTTTTTCCTGAGACTAAATCCCAGCATTTTCTTGGTCATTTGCACACAGCTGAAATATTTTTATACTTCCCAGTCACAGATTTTTATAGATATTCTGGGTATTTGCTATTTAGCTTTGTAGTTGGTCCTGTTCTTGTAGTAGTTAGTTTGTGATAAAGTTAAAAGCAACAAGTGTTTACTGCTGGCTTCGAGAATCTGGAATATATAGTCTCTTGTGACATCAGCCCGAAGTGAGTATAGGAAGAAATTCCAGTCATACAGAACTGCAGTCATATGATTTTTATTTTCTACTGAATATCCTGTTGTGAAGTTCCAACTTGTATTACCTCCCAATCTGGTATTTGGCTCTTGAAAAGACTCGGGAAATGTGCAGCGTATTGTTCAAATCTGAAATTTGCATGTCATTTAGTCAGTTTGTTTAATGAAAATATTTGTTTGACCTACACCTTAGGTATGCTTAATGTTCTTGGGCTTTGTACTAAAGTTGTAGAAAGCAATCCATATTTGGTTTTAAGTTCTCAAAAAAAGTTCTCTGAAAGAAATAGCATTGTTGCCTACTTCTTAAATGCCTGATAAGATCATCTGATCCTGTTGGCTTTCTGAGCTTAAAAATTATTTACTTATACAGGAAGCATATAGTCAGACTCAACATTCATCTTTGCCATGTAGCTAGGTTCAGTTTTCTATTTATGGTGCCTGAGCTGCTAATACTGTTCTCAGAATAGGGCAAGAAAATTGAAGGAAATGTACTTATGAAACTGATTTACCAAAATCTTATGCTATTTGTTTCTTATTTACTGAACAAATTAGTTTTTATTTAGTTTTATTATTATGTTTCATAGTTTCTAATCTTGAATGATCTTTGAAGGCCATTTTTTTTTTGCGTGGTTTTTACTTATGCAAGCTAATAAGATTTAAATTACTAATAACTGTGAAAATTTGAAATCAAGTGTTTTTTTGAGCTTGAACAGTTTGAACTGCTGTTGGCATTGTGACAACTTCCTTAAAATGACATAAACTTAAATTTGAAGTTAGGCTTTTTAATTTTTTGCTTGTTTACATTTCTAGTGAAATGCAAGCTTTAGAACCAGTGTGTATAACCCTTGGAGATCAACAGACATTATGGGCTTTGGATATCCATGGAAATCTGTGGTTCAGAACTGGTATAGTTTCAAAGAAACCACAAGGAGATGACAACCACTGGTGGCAAGTAGGCACTTTTTTATTTTGCTTTCAGTTTAATCTGACACCCAGGGTTTATTATTTGCATTGTTTTCCCATGAGATTCTAAACATAAAATTCAGTGAATTGTATGATACGTTACAGTACTCTTCATTCAGCGTATTAAAACTTCAGGGTGGTTGTGGTTGAAATCCCTTTTCCTGTCCCCTGTAGAAAAGGGGAAAACAAATACCCCATGGTCATCCAAAGCAGCAGCACAGCAGTTTTCAAGAATACAGGAAATGCTCTACCGGATTGTATCAATGGTGCATGTAGCTTGATATCTTAACAGCTGGCAGTAGGACATGCTGTTTAGTCAAAGCATTCAAGTCTGGCTGCTGAATACAGTCTCTTCTCCTCGTCTTCCAGCACTCATCCCTAGCTAAGTGAAATAAATAATCATTAACCTTGCAAAAATGCTTTAATTACCCCATTTTTCATCAATTGAAGTTTCTTCGAACTACGTGGGTCTGCTTGCTTCAGTCACAGATCTTATGGGTAGAAACAACTCAGTTACTGCAAGTATTTTCTGGCGTTGACTTAGAACTCCTGTTTTCCACAGCTTTACTTGTTTTTCCCCAGAAACTGGAGTGAGGGAAGAGGGGTACAGAAAAATAATTACACAGAAAATCTGTTTACATACTTACCTAAGTTAAAATAATTCCTATTTACATGCATATCTAATCTTTTCTTGGAGATGAGCATCCTGAATAGCTTGATTTTTATTTTTAGGTTGCTGGCAAACTGCTCTTCTTCCTTTCTAGGAGTATCCCAGAGGATTGTCAGCCTAGCTGTTTATGGTAGAACTGAGGCAACTGGTCATTTAGACCTCCTCCTGCCAGGTTTTCACTACGTGATTTAAATTGCTACACTATGCAAATTTCTCTGTTCCTTTTGGGAAACTGTAAATATACCTCTTAGTTTGCAGGGTTTGCGTCTTTAGCGGGAGGGAAGAGATGTTCAGTAGTCCCTAAACAAAGGGCTTTCTTAAAATACAGAATTTGAAGTGGATTGCTGGGTAGGATTGTGTTGTGAGTTGATGTTTAATATAGATTCTGGTTATTATCAAGACTTATTTCATCAGAAGTAATTATTATAATTAGTAATTATTTTTCCCTTCCCACACTTAGAAGCTTTCTAAACTCATGATAGATATCCTGTACAAAAAGTGTGTGCATGCACACACACACAAAAAAAGCCTTTGGTGGAAGATTCTGTGGTTCCCCCCAAGCTTAGTTAACCATCAAGAACCGTTTTTTTCCTCTTCTCTTCCCCCTCAGGTAAGCATCACCGATTATGTAGTGTTTGACCAGTGCAGCCTGTTTCAGACGATAATCCAGGCAACTCACACAGTGGCAACAGCAGCTCAGGCACCTGTAGAGAAGGTGGCTGACAAACTTCGAATGGCATTTTGGTCACAGCAGCTTCAGTGTCAACCCAGCCTCCTTGGAGTTAATGGCAGTGGAGTCTGGATCTCTTCAGGCAAAAATGAGTTCCATGTAGCAAAGGGAAACTTAATAGGTGGGTGTGCTTTTGCATCTAATATTTTTAAGTTAAGAAAAATAAATAGGAAAAAGTAGCTAACTACAGTTTGGTCACCATGAGAATTATCCATGGTGAGTCAGGGGAGCTTTAATGAAACAACTTTGTTTAAAAACTAAATTAAATAATTCTTTGACAGTTGGTTTGTATATTTTCCCTTCTGAAGGGAAATATTTTTCATGAAAAATTCATTGTCCACAAGTGAACAAGTGCACAAGTTACCCCTTTTAGTACCTATGTTTGTCTTTTCTCTGGGATCAGAAGGCAATTTTATGCTATTGTACCTGTTATATCTAGCACAGTGGAGTCTGGTTCATGATCAGTGTTATTATGCAGAGCAATAATGTTATGGTGTTACAGTGATAATAGGAATTGCTTTATTTATATTTCTAGGTATATTTCCCAAAACAGAACTTTAATTTAGTTCTCTTATTTGATCAGATTAACACAAAGAGTAGACATATAATATTGTCTATTTAAACTCATCACCCATTTGGCCTCCTGTTGAAGACCACTAATCTTTTCCTTTCTCATCTTATGCATTCCCCGTTCTTTATGTGTGCATCCCTGCGCGTGTGTGTGCACACGGAAATGTATGTGTGTCAGGAGGTTTTCTTCCCCAGGAACAGATACTAAAAGATTTGCGTAAAAAAATCTGTCTAGATATTTGAATTCTAATAGAAAATTAACTTTCTCACTGATGACACTCTGTTCTTTCCTTTCAGGCACTTACTGGAATAATATTGTGCCTCGTGGTACTGCTTCTGCCACAAAATGGATTTTTGTGTTGGCTTCTGCAGCTTCATCTAAAGAAGGTTAGTGCAAGCACATAATGCCTGACTTTAAATCCAGTGGAACTGATGGTGTAAGCAATTAAATACCATGAGTTACTTCAGGCTTTGGGTGCCTTTTCTGTATGCAGGGATCTAAAACATTTGAGAAGTAAGGTGGAAACACATCTGTAAAACCAATAGAGATAAAAAGTCGTATCATTCACTCTGTTACCTTTGGTGTGGACTGACATCCAACAGAGAAATGGAGAGTCCTTTAGGAGCAGTAACTTTCTAACTTGCTGCAGCATGAATTGCCAGAATTTATTAATACGAAGTCCTGGAGCATGCTTTGCAGGAATGCCTGTATTGACCAGCTACTTCTCCTGTCGGTGCAGTTAACTGCAGCAGAATCGCACGTTTTATTGGTAAAACTATAAACACGCTGAAGAATTCTACTGTTAGATAATGCAAGTGCTAACTATTGTAACCAAGCATGCTAGTTTTATTGGCAAAAATTTGTGATATAGAACTGGGAAGGGAAGGTATGCTGTTTTTCTGAGGCAATAATCAAGGAAACAGAAGAGCAAAAGAACTGTTAGGTATGTCTTCTCCCTCTTAGTTTCTTCAAATGAGTTTTTTTTCAAATGAAATCACTTGCTACTTAACTGACATAAGGGGGGGGCGAGAAATACGTAAGTGCTTAAATAAGCACTTAGGATGCTTATTTGTACTTGAAAATCTTAATCTAAGATCTTTAGTTTTGTCTTCAAATGTACTGATTGTTTTCAGAGGAAGTGTTAGCTTTCTCAGAGTGGATTAGCAATGATTTTAATAACAGAAATGTCCTTACCATAGGAAGCTTTTTGTGGCTGTGCCAAAGCAACAAGGATCTGTTTTGTGTCAGTGATCAGAATCCTCAGTTTCGTCCTTCTACGGTGCAGCTGCCACCGGAGGTTGAAATGGTGCACTATTCTGCCTGCCAGGATGCCATCTGGGGTTTGGATAGTCTTGGGCAGATATTTATCAGAACACTTTCATCCAGCTGTCCAACAGGGATGCATTGGACAAAATTGGATCTCTCTCAACTAGGTATGACATTTTTATTGAGTAGACTGTCTGTTAACTCTTAGCAGACAGTCTGTATTTTCATTCAGAAGTGTATTTGGTTTATTGATCTGAAGTATAACATTTATTGGAGTAAACAGTACCTTACAATAATGGGCATCGCAGCAGGGGACTGTAAAACACGTGGACCAACTTACTGCTTTCAGGCAATGTTTCATTTATCTTTTTGCTGGAGACAGCATGTTCGCTGTTTGCAAGATGCTTTATATGCATTTGTGCTTCTTATAGTTTGTCAGTGAGACCATGCAACCTGACGCAGTGCTGTGCAGATGTACCAGTAGCTTTAACTAGTCCAGTTCTTGTACTACAAGTGGTGTAACCATAATCATGTGGCCCTGGGCAGTTCCATACTCAAAGCCCTGTATTTTGTGGGTAAATGTGCTCTTAGCAGAGTGGCTAAAGCTTCCTTAGGATCTTGTTAAGGAAAAATTTTGCTCAGAGTTGCATCATCCATACGTGATACAGATGATGACACTCTAATGTTTGGATTGATAGCGATCTAATGATTCAGCATAATGTCAAGAATGTGCTGCTGTTTAACTGCCCCTTTTTGTTTGGTTAGGAATAAGACCAAGGTTGGTTGACCACATTTTGATCATTAAAATATCCTCCCAGTTTGGCTCTTTTCATCAGAGATAAGGTTAATCTGGCCACTTGACAGCTTCACTAGTATTATTCCAATTGGATTTATTTCTTTAATAATCTGAATATCTGCTAGAATATTTTTTCTCTTAGTGCTAATCTGTTTCAAGAGAAGGTTTAAAAAAAAAAAAGAACATGCTAATATTAAACTGTTTCGCACATTTTCAATTTTTAATGGCAGTATTCATGATTGGCCTGACAAGCAATTTTATCTTTTGTATACTTTACATAAAACTTTTTAGAGAGTCTTTTAAAGATATTTTATTTGCCAGTTGCAAAACAGGTTTTCCAGACCTGATGCATTGCTTCCAAATCGCCAATCTTACTGTAGTTTAAGTGATAATCAATGCTTTTACCTTCACTGACCTACAGGATAGTTTTGTCTGTACTGTCCTTTTCATCTTGCTTAGTAGAGCTTGAAGTTTTCCTCGAGATACTGTTACTTTCCAGCGGTTTAGGTAATAACTGTGAAACTGAAATAATAAATAGCTTCTTGCTATTGTCTGAAAATCTCAAAACGTTCTAATGGAAGTGAGTGCTAGCCGACTGTATTATCTGGCTTGTTCACTTTAGCCATGCTGGGGTTCAACCATTACATTCAGCTGTTCCTGTTAGTTTCATGGCACTCTCAGTGTGGTGATACTACAGAAATCTGGGGTCAGGAAATATTTCAGACACCACACTTTACCTGTCATTGTGAGCTAATAATTAAGAATGCAGGAAATTTCCTGTTTTTTCTCCAATTAAAGGCATGTGGTAGATGACTGCTGACAAGATGGTACGTAATATAAGAGACTTGATTTGCTCTAATGGGGCTGAAGAAATTAGAGAATCATTGCTATTGTTGAAATGTAGTCTGCCTTCACTCCTCAAACATTAAGACTGTGAATTGGAGGAAAAAAGAGCAAGTTGCTGTAAAATGAAATTCAGAAATCTGTGTGGAAGTGATCAGGTTGCCAGCATTTATGTTGAAATATTCATATTATGTTGTTAGTATCTTCCTCTTGCCTTTACACTATGTACTGAGAGTAGTATCTAGTAAATTATTTTGATTAGGGTTCCACTATCATTATCAAGGTTTCTAAACACAGTAGAATGACCTTTAGGTTTCCACTGTAAACAGTGTCTCTGAATCACACTTCTTCTTTCTAAACAGTGGATGAATGTGGTTAGCATGCCCTTCTCCTAACATAAAAACAGTAAGTGGGAGGAGGGAGAAACCCCAAAACATTTACATAAGGGCTGCATTTTTGAATATCAAGTTGTACTGCAGACGTAAATAATATCAGCTATGCCGAGTAGGTGATATGTGATTCCGTGCGCGAGAGCTCTGGTGCTGCTTTGGATCGGAACATTTCAACAGCTGAGACGACATGTGACAAAGCCGTCACGGCTAGGTGTACTTTAACACGGAATCATGAGGTTTTAAATAAAAGTTTGACTTTGCTGAATGTCAGGCCTCTCTACCTGTAATAGAGATTTGTTCTCTTCCCGAAGCAGTAGAAGTTTTTGTGCGTAGTTGTGCTCTGTATGCTATTTTATAATAAGAAGTTGCATGATTAAAGGGAATTCTGGGGTGAGATGAGCTAACTCAAATTCCTTTGATTCAGAAAGTTAAATAACTTTGGTTGACAAGGAGATCTGTTTACAATTTCAGGTAACTAAAAGATAAAGCTGTGTAGTCCTGTTGTTCCCTGTTCTTTCCCCCAGCAAGCCTTACTGAATATTGCCTTCTGCAGAAAGAAGTGCTTTGAACCCCTACTCTGGGGGATAAAATTGTACCCTCTCTTTAAGGAGCAATGTACTTTGCAGGGATTTGTTGCCAGATTCACATCACAGAAGAGAAAACTGTTACCAAGAATGGGATATCCCAAGCACTGCTGGCATGTTCAATCAGCCGGCAAGGCCTATTTTTAGAGTCTTTAGTTTGGAGTACAACCAGAGCATTCCTTCTGTAGTATATCTGTCATGATTGAGTCTTTTTCTGTAGAACATGTTTTCCATTACTTAGTATTGTGTTGTCCCAATGCTGGGAGGAAAAAAACAATCAAATGTTACGTATATTACATCACATGGCTATTTTGAAACGAATATAAAAGAACAAGAGTTCCAGCTGGCCATTAACTAGCAGTTCTCTATCTTTACAACCTTTTGGTAGCAAGGCTGCTGGCTGTGATTTGGTATGCAAAAAAAAAAAAAATCCAAAACATACTTTTTTGGGAGCTTTGTTTCCAGTGTGCTGACTTACATAGGGTTAAAATACTGCAGCACTTCTGACATAAATGTAATAAATATGTACGCTAAATATAAACCCATTTGAAAATCAGCTCCTTTATTTACAGATGTGACAGTGGTATGTTAACACTGAGATGCATAATCCATATGCTCCTGTATTTTTAAAGTGCTGGTAGCATTAGAAGTGTTCAATGCTGAATGTATTACTAGACCAATACCATGAAAAACATAAGCATGGCCAGCTACAGAGAAAAGTTCATATTAGGTCATGTGAAAGTTTGTCTAGGCGCTGATAACATTTGTTACAGATTTTTTTCCCTGCTTGAATTCAGTTATTTTAATAGCATATTTTTAGTGTGCTTTAAAAATGGCAGTATCCTGTGACTAAAACATTTATTTTTAGATTGAAGAGAAAAATGCCTTACATATACTACCTGTTGGTGTTATTCATTGTATGCAGTGATTTTTCTCTCACAAGCTTGTAATCATCTTTATGTGCCTGTGTTTAAATGTAGCTTAATACAGTCAAGTCTAAATAAAGGTGCTCATTATTAGCTGAATGTAAAAGAAAAATGTCAGGTTGCTAATAACCTCTTTGTTGATAGGTGCCATAAAGCTGATCAGCTTGTCCTGTGGAAATCAGCATGTTTGGGCCTGTGACACCAGTGGTGGTGTTTATTTCCGTGTAGGAACCCAGCCTCTTAACCCGAGTTTGATGCTTCCTGCATGGATAATGATTGAGCCACCTATACAGGTAAAATGCTGATTTTAATTCTTTGTAACACAGTGGTTTAGCTCGGCGCCTGTGGAAAGGAGTAATTTAACATTCAGGGAAAACAATAGATTTAAATGTGTAGCTTAAACTTCTGTCACACACGTTCAATTTCAACAGGACTTAGCTTCACAAACAAGCAAAACAACAGCTAAACGGTCTGTATAATGTGCTCTGAATATGCTGCCTTATCACTCTTAATCATTCCAAGTACATCTAATGCTTATAAATACCTTTTTTTTTTTTTTTTCCAAAAATGATTATTTTCCTTTTCCCATCCTTAATGAAAAACTTCTATTATAGTAACACAGCAGCTTTATAGGCACGTAGTGGAATGCAGCCTTGAACTGTATACTGAGTACCTACTTGTACGGTAGCCAAGAGGCTAGACTGGCAAACAGCACAAAGCAGAGGGTGTGGGAAGGCTCTGCTCACATGGCATGGTACTGAAGTGCCTCCCTCCCTCTTCCTTTATCCTCACCCCTGTGAGTCTGGGGTGCTTGCCAGGGTGCTGTGCCTGGATCTAGGGACTTTCCTTATCATCCGGTGGTTAGTCAGCGTGCCGTACAATTGCAGCTCTTCTCCCTTATTCCCAGAATTGGCAAATAAGATAACCGTTCTACCTGCCAGCTGGGAGGAGCAGAGTGGAAAGAAACCTCCTAAAGTACACTAGGAGCATATTTTCTGGATATAATGAATGGACAAAATATGTTTCTCCTGTGTCTGGTTTCTCATCTAATCTCCCCTTAAACCTGGGTGCTGCTCTATTACTTTACACATTCCACAGTTTAACTTGCAGTTCTGTATCAGGGCTCGGGACTGCTGTAAAAGAGTTGACCTCTGAGTACTGATTTCATTCTTTGCTCCCTGGCACGAAATCAGTTGAGCTGTCTGCTGATCTAGCATAGTAGCACTAGATGTGTTTGCATACTTGATTTACATTTTACAATGTTACAGAACTATTTCTGAAGATTTTGAAATATGTGGTACTTCTGAAGGGTCATATTAAGAAATAAGAGTCAGTCTCTGGCAGTGGAGTTGCAATAGGTGATTTATTTTTTACATCATTCCCTTTTACTTCTGCTTGCCTCTTAACAGCCAATTATTAGCTCCTCCTGTGAATCTCGGGGGTGTAGCAGCAAACAAGGCCAGGAAAACAGGGAAATGAAACTGCAGATTTGCATCTCATCAATTAGCTCAGCACTGGTTAAACTAGTCCTTCTGTGCTGGGAATGTGGTCAATCAGACCTGGAGAAATGGCATCTTGTTTTTGCAGAATAGCAGAACAGGCTGATAAATTAGCACTAAACCACCTGAGTGATGGCTGTCGAAACAAGGGGTAGATTACACTGCTCATTCTTGTGTGCTGTGGAGTGGGTCTTTCTGATGTAATCTGTAAGATACAAATTTGTCTGCTGATAGGGGACAGGGCAGCAGGTAGAGGAGGCTGAGGATATGAATGATGATGTCTTCCATGAGGATAGTTTTCTTAAAAATTGGGGGGGAAATGTATTCCAGGATGTATTCTGCTTAATTGAGTTTGCCAATAGACAGACAATTAAACTTGTGCTTTATATTCTAATGAAAAATGTATCTAACCAGGAAAATAACCCGAAAGCCTTTCACCACACTGATACTGTTTTGTCTGTACTGAGGGCATTCTCTAATCATCTACAGAGGTTGATCAAACTGCTTGATACAAAGGTGTTTACAAGAAGTCGGGATTTGCTGTGGCTCATTATTTAGCAGAGATTTCCTTACGTAGAAAGTCTTTAATTGGACAAGGTTGAATACCATGTTACTTCCTATAGCTCACTGCGGAAGCTGGGTGATGTTGCCATCCAAAATGATAACCTCCTGCTACCCGGAGCATTCTCTTTCTGTTATCTTGCCAACTCCTGACATAGCATATCTAATGAGTCAATGTGAAAGGGCAAAAATTCAAACATCGCCCGTAGAGATGAAAACTCGTGGGCTACATGCTTGTTCTGAGACAATTCCAACACCCTGAAACAAGTAAGTAAAGTACCGGGGGAGCAACCACCCATGCTTTTCCAAAGGCTGAATGCAAAATAAGAAAACACGTGAACTTTAAAATTACTTCCAGATACTAGCTCGGTATCTGGATAACAAATATGACGAAGGATAGCTGAGAAGTGGAGTGTTTGGTGCTTATTAGTAGCTCCTTACTGTTACCTGTCCCTTAACTGAGTTTGATGTACTTCATGCTGCATCACTTCATATTCACAACAACGGAAGTATTGTAAGAAGTATTTGTGAATGGGTCAGTCATCTTCTGTTTGAAGAAGGAAATCAAAATTGTCTTTCACTTGCTTTAAGCACAGAAATACCCTCAGATAATGTAATTTAAAACCAACTATGGATGTTTCATTCCCCAGCAAATGTCAGAGCCAATATGACATGCCGTATCCCAGATCTCATGACTCATGAGCAGCTTGTGAGCAGCTACAGGCTCTGCTTTTACAGTGTCACTTCTTGTTAAAGAAGTGCTGTAATTGCACAGCATCGTTGCACAGCTTCACAAAGGTATTCAGAGACAATAGTTTTGTTAGATTTTTAGAATAGACGTTTGGAATATTTTTTTCACTCAGAGGGTGGTGAGGCACTGGCACAGGCTGCCCAGAGAAGCTGTGGGTGCCCCATCCCTGGAGGTGCTCAAGGCCAGGCTGGATGGGGCTGTGGGCAACCTGGGCTGGTGGGAGGTGTCCCTGCCCATGGCAGGGCGTTGGAACTGGGTGATCTGTAAGGTCCCTTCCAACCCAAAACATTTCAGATTAAATCAGTGAGTCTCTTTTCTTAATCTAGACTGAAACTGTTCTCGTTCGCTGCTTCTCCCTTCATAACTCCTGACTGCACTATTTCTTGATGAAAAAAAGTTGTGTTCTCTGCCCTCCATTGTCTAAAGTGTTGGATAAAATAAATAAGTAGTTGATATTATCACAATATCGTGAACGGTGTAGCTCATATATGTAGGTGTCTTTTCTGCTTCATCTGTTCTGTTCTGTGATCTAAAAATTGAAATCGTGTAGGTAAGCCACTTTTTGGAAGCTATTTTAAGAGCATTGACAAAGCTGATCAAAACTTGATAAAATGGTTTTCATTCAGGAAATGGAAGGTATTCTTCATTCCATCCTTAATATACAGTATAAAACTATTATCTGTTGTAGCATGCCTCAATATACATTACATCTAAATACAAAGAATGAGCAAGCAGTGTAATTATTATTTATGTAGATACTACAGAGTATGTGTATATATATGGGTGCGTGTGTATTTATAAAATTGAATGTTTTCTCAATTTTGTAGCCTGAAAAAATAATAACACAAAATTTAATATAGTCAATAAGACTAATTTGGGTTGTTATTGAGTAGAAGTTAATTAAAAATTAAAAATAATTTTCACCTGAAAAATTGCTTTAAAATATCCCTAAAAGTCGAAGGCCTGTTTGAAAGTAATTCTTTCTCCATTTTGTCTCTGATTTTGGGCACCTACTGAAAAAGATGCAGAAGCAAAATCTTATTTTGAGAATAGCTTGCTTCTTACAAGTAATACTTAACATAACAGTGGCCTTAAGAACCACCTAATCAGATTTATATTAAGGGATTTATATATATTTGCTTATCTCTTAGGTAAGCAAAACTTTTATTTAGGGAGAGCTAAAGGAAACAAGGTTGAGAACAACTATTTGTAATGAGTTAGCAATCACCTATTGCTTGCAAACAATCAATCTTACTCTAAGAACAGATTAAACATTTTAATTGTCATTTGTTTAGTTGCTTTTCTGTGCTCTTTCGTAACCGGAATTTCTTAGAGCATAGGATCAAAAAAGCTTATTTTATTAAGTCAAGAAGTTTATTTAAATAGCTGCGTAGCTCATCCAAACTGTGAACAGAGAGGGACTTATTTAAAAAGATGTTCGCTATTTGGCTACTGTGTAAACCTTCCGTTGATTCTTGGTGTAATTCCTAGGATCAGCAGAAGAGTACTGCTTAATGCAGTTTGCCATAAAATGATCTCTTCCAGTATGGGCATTTCAAGTTGGAGGAATTTTTGATTTACTACTCTTCCCATAAACACCCTTCTAATTGTCTTTTTCTACTTCAAGCTTGATATCACAGCTAAGATAAGATAGCCCCTCCTAAGTTAGGAAGAATTCTGATTATTTTTTGCACACAAAGAACAAAACAAACCAAAATTGTGGGTTATTCACACTTTCACTGTCATTTAAAAAAAAAAAAAAAAAAAAGCCCCAAACCTCAAAACTAAGAAGCAACCGTTAAAAATGGCATTTGAAATTTCAGGAATTTCTGTTATTCTGCAAGAATCAGTGCACATTAGATTTAATTTCTTTTTCAATACCTTCCTTTTTCTTAATTTATGTTCAGCGTAAGGAGGTTGGTTGTGCCCTGCAGATGTTGGGTGACTTGTTAGAAATAGCTGCCATGATCTTTGTTTCCTTTCCTCTCTTTAATTAGAGTTCTGCCTGCCTTAGAGTGGAGACTTCTCTTACACTGCCGTCTGCCTTGCCTTTGCATTTTCCCTATTACTTTTAGGGCCAGTTCTGCGTTAGGTGGTACTGAGCGGATGAAGTGATGAGCACATCTTGGTAGGTGCCAAAATCAAAGCTTAACTGTAGGGGGGATTCTTTTTGAAATAATCATTCAAGGATATTTGGAGGATGAGGGATTTTTTCTGTTGAGAATACTGTGTTTTTTTTACTTCAGAATCATCCAGGCTAGTGCTGAAAATACTTGCCGTGGAAAAGTCTGTTATTTGTAGTGCATAATCCACATGACTGCTCTTTTCAAGTTGGATTGTTTTCATGAGCACTACATAGCTTGCGCTACCTACCTGTTGCACAGATGTAACTGATGTGAGTTCTGCTTTGGCATGGTAAGACAAGATGTTCAGAAAGTGTCTTTTATTAGACTAATTCTATTTAGGCTGGGAAGGTAAAATACTCATTCAAACTTCTGGTTATCGGTAGACCAGACTAGCTGGTCTGTTGTTCCATATATCTTTGCTCATGTAAGGCCTCCTGAAGACATTAGGGGGGAGAGGATTTTCGTGGAGGACTGCTGTTTTCAAGAAGATGTAAAGAAAACCTGTATTTGGCAGTAGAGTAGCTGTTTCGAGGTGGGTTGTAAATAAGCGTGTGAGATCAGAGCTCCTGCTGCAGTGTATTTTGTTTAGCTGATTCAGAATACCATAACGTTTAACTTGAAACATACACAATTCTTCACAGCCGTGTGCCTTTCTTATAGGTTACATAAAAATTTTTTTAGGTGCTAGAAAAATGCACCTTCAGCATTTTTAGTAAAGTCGTCTCACGCTGATTCCACTGCTCAGTTCAGTGCTTATTACCTTCCGTTTTGTTGCAAGTTAGGAAAACTGTTGCCACTGTATTTCTCAGTATTTTTCTGCTTTGGAGTTTTAGCCTTCTGGTATTTGTTTTAAGGCACTGCTATCGTCGTGTTCAGAAAAGCGTACATGTAGCCTGTCACATTAGATAGCAATTGTTATCAGTACCAGAAGCCTCCGATCACAAAAAGGGTGCACAAAATAAGATACACCCAGAAAACTGAGTAGACGATTTTTCCATATCCTTTTGAAATATGATCTTAAGGTGGTGCTTTTGCTTTTCAACAAGACTTAACTTACGCTGAAAACAGAAACAGTGGGAAGGAGAATCTTTCATTTTCATGCTTTCATTTGTTCAGTACTAGTAACACCCTCAAATCTGGGCTCTTCCAATGTGCCTGTACTTCTGTTAGCTAATACACAATTTAATTATTTTACAGAGAGAGATAATTTCAGTTACTTTATCTACCGTTCTGAAAGCTAAATATATTTCTCAATGTTGAGTCTTGAGAGTTTCAGAATTACTCAAAAATAAAAACGTTCAGGTAATTGTATAAAAAAAAAATCATTGGTAAAGGATACAGGACTCGATTTAGCAAGCATGTGCCTTGATTTCAGTGGAACTATTCTCATGTTTGAAAGCGGTGATATCCTGAAGTATTTATAAATAGAAGACCCTGAAAAGTGATTTTGAGAGGTGGTCATAAGAAATTACTTCTGCTAGTATAAATTGAGTGTTTTTTTGTTTTGTTTCTATGTTTTTTTCATTAAAGCTGCTGTTTGTGAATTCTGGTTAGAGCACTTTTTATTGCTTTTCATGTGACTGAACTTCAGCTTATCTCATTTTAAAATCTGCGGGAGGCTGGATACAGTTTAGTAACCAAGGGCTTGGCTTCTGTGGAGTAATTTGGGCAGCGGAGACAGTACTGACAGTGAGAGGACTTCAGCAAACCCAAAGTCCACACTGAGTAAGGAGCCGGCCTGGGACAATGGGTGGGCACATCCAACCCTTCTTCCTTGAGTGAGGAGCTCGGGGCACCCTCCACGGTGTGGTGCTGAGCAGCATCCCCCTGTTTGAGCAGAACGGGTGCCAGCAACCAGATCAGGCTAGTGGGCCTTGTGCTCGGTTGCCTTCCCAGGAAGCTGTCTGGCTGGGCTGTGGTGTCTCCCTCTGCCCTGGTGGCCCGTCCTACAGACCTGTCACGTAGCCTGGTGCTATCTATCCTTTGCCCTACTGAACCCGAGCCTAATGCAGCCAGGGAGCAGGCAAGGAAGAGGAAGTTGGACTCTGTACTCTTGTGAATGCATCCTCCGCCTGGGAGGCAATGATCTGATTTCTGACCCTCAACCCCCTGCAATACTATTGTTTTTGTCCCGGTAGCATAACACGTTTCAGAGCCTTGTGTTTGGGAGCCACACCTCACCTGGGACAGAAATCAGTCTGCAGCTTCGGTGCTGGATGAGTGCTGCTAGATGAGGGAGTAGCAACTGTTATATCCCGAGTGCATCCCCAGTATTTCGGAGGCTTACAGAGAGCATTTTGAATCCTGACAGATTGTAACTTTCCAGAATGTCACAAGGTCACTCTTTGTTTAAAGAACAAAACAAAACAAAACCTCCTACCAGTAAGTTCTTGGGGTTTTGTTTTAATGATTCCCCCCCCTACACACAAACTCCAGTTATGTAAGTGAATTATATCACTTAAAGGTTATGGGCATTTGTAAAACAAGGCAGTATTTCTGTTCCTGTCAGGGGCATGTGGCATTTTCATCAGAAATGTGTTAAATGACATGGAGCAACACTAAGATGCAAAATGGCAGAGAAACCATGAGTTTGATAACTGAGAGTTGTCAAAGCAGAGATGAGGCTGAATTTACAAATGCATTTGTGTTTTTACTGTACAGAAATGTTTTACTTTCCTTGGTAAGGCTTTTAAATTTCAAAACCTACAGGCACGCACTTCTCCTAGCATAAAATGCAGGAGAGGGTGTTTTACTGATGCTCATTAAACTTGTTTTAAAACAAAACAAAAAACCTGAAATGCCCTGGTTTTCAGAGCCTTGCTTATCAAGGTTTTTATTACCTTGTACTACATTATGTTCTGTTTCATGCAAAGTTATTGCATGTAGCGTTGTGTATTTCTATAAAGACATAGTCGTTCTCATCTTAACATTTTAACTTCTTAGTATGCTATTAAAAAAAAAAAAACACACACACCTGTAGTCTTAATTATAAAATGTTGTGTAGGGCATTATAGGCTGTCTGTAACCTTAGGTGTAAGACAGTGTGACCAGAAGACAGCTGGGCAAACCAACAGACTAGGCTCATGGTTTGAATGGTCTTTGCATTATTATTATTATTTTAATTGCTTTTAAAGAACAGTTGTTGTGCTACATATTCTGAAAGTATTTTGTGGACCTGCTAGAGCTTCACCACGTTAAATAGTCACATGGATTTGGCATGATCTTTTCTTGGATTCTATGCCATATGTGTGTGTGCAAAATATCTTTTGCATATCCCTATGAGAAAAACACTTGGAATGAAAATTGACAGATGAGTTGACAGAGGTGAGAGGTCAAGAAAACTGCCTGCATGCCTTTTGCCCTTTCTTGGTTGTGCGAGCCATAGACTGGAGGTATCGAGCTAAGGCTCGTGTCTGTTTACTCACTGAAGGCACAAACTGGGGGAAGGAGTCATGTTGTTATTCTAAGGCTTCTGAGGAAAATAAAGCTCCAGTTTTTCAGTCAATAAATAACCTTTCTCTGACAATTCTGTGGCAGCATTACTGAAAAACATGGAGCTTCAAGGAAGACTAAACATAGATTCATAACCTTTCCTGCTCTTGTATGCTGCCTTGAACTTTTCTACAGAGAAAAAAGGGGCACTTGGTTCAGCGAGTTGTTCTGCTCCTCAAAGTCTGAATGCAAAACGTTCTGGTCAGTATTGCTCCTGCGTTGCTCGTGCTTGGTTGTTATCTCCAATGGTGGAAGTGATTTACAACTGCCATACAAATGGAGCCCTGAAAATAATATGCAGCGGTCGGGTCTGTATCAAGGAGTCTCTCTAAGCTGCAGTATGTATTTGTCATGCCAGTTAATAAGGTCTGGGTGTCTGTTAGCCATCAGAACAGTCGGATGAATCTGATCTACATACAGATAGTGCTCAACAGTGTGGGAAATCGATCTGATGTGATATTCTTACAGCCCAGCCTGGAGCAGCTGAAGGTATTTCTGTTTTATGAAGGTGAGTAGAGCATTCATGCCTTTATGCTGCTTGTAGCCACCAAACCATTATTTAAAAAAAGAAGTGGGGGGTGGAGGTGGACAGGCTGAGAACGTTCTGTTTAGTCTTCCTCACCCCCAGTGTTTGCAGCAGAAAAGAGATAGTGGAGGTCTGCTGATACATGGACTCTAATTCTGAAAAGTGACTTGGAAAATGTTCTGATGCATTTTTTGTGTGCGTGTGGTTTTTGGCCTTTCCGCCTTGACAAGGAAATGAACCGGTGTGGTTCGGGTTCGTCTGTAGCTGAAGCAGTTACAGTAAGGCAAAACTTCAGAGTCCAGGGGTGAAAACTGCATTAGTTTCTACTTTGGATTTTGTTGGATACCATTGTTTAAACAAAGCTCTTGCACTGAAGCATATTTATCTGTGGTCTGTAGAAGGAATGGAAATGATTTGCATTGAATTATAAAGCTAATGGACAAGTTTATAACTCAAATATATTTAGCATAGATGCTATTGAATGATGTCATGTAACAATTTGTCAGTTAAGTGCTTCTTTCAAGTTTACTTTGTTTCATCAGCATTGTCTTCTGTTCAGACAATCGGGTGCTAGCAAACTATTTTTCATTTTCTTTTCTGTATCAGGCAATTAGGATATTCACAGCTCTTAGCATGCAGTGTTATGTACTGAGAAGTACGCTGTGTCTGAGAGCGGTGTCCAAACACTTTTTGAGCTCCTTCAGGCTCGGTGCCATGACCACCTCCCTGGGGAGCCTGTCCCAGTGCCCCACCACCCTCTGGGTGCAGAACCCTTCCCTAACACCCAGCCTGACCCTCCCCTGCCCCAGCTCCATGCCACTTGCTCGGATCCTAATACAGATTTCATGAATGCTGTTAGAAGTTTAACGAGTTAAGAAAAGGCTACTCTGAAATAATTTATTCATTTTCATGGCTATCAGTCTTTGAAATGTTATCAGCAGATTTATGAATTTGCACTGGTAGCACTCTTTATTGCTATAAGAAAACTCTACTTAATCTTTACCTGTAGCTGTCGAGATCTGTTTCTTGTTATATAGATTATAAAATACTTTAAACATTTTTATGGTAATTAAAACTTAGTGAAAATGAGGGGTATTTGAGATGTTCTCCAGAAGTGGTACATTATGTCAAGAAAACTCTGAATCAGTTTTATCCTGCTGTGGTAGCCGCATCTTTTTGTTGCAGTTGAGTGCTTTCTGCGTAGTCATCTAATGTGTTTAAAACCTCTGCAACAGGCTCTAAGAATTGCCTGTGCCTGTTTCCCAGCGTCTTGTCGCTGCTTTGTTCCAAAAGCTATGGTATATAATCACATCACTAGCTGTCCTGTCAGTCATGTCCTTTACTCTGTTTCACATCAGAAAGCTGCAGCAGAGTGGGGTGTTTCCTGCTAAGAGCACTGGATGCTGCCATCGGTGTCTTGCCTGGATCATTTATAATAAGAGTGAGTAGGAGGATTGTTTCCTTGATGCAAGTTTATCAGAAAGAACTAAGTAGTCTGAGAAAGGAAAAGAAAGCAAAAGTGAAATACCCAGAGAGCCAGGAAAAGTTGAGGAAAGAGGAGCTTGCTTTAAAATATGTAGAGAGAATTTTTGTCCAAGCTTGTGGAGATCTTAGAACTTGATAATTCGTTTCTTCGATTTTCTGAAGAATTAGGTAGAGGTAATTGCTTTGATTGTACTTGAACCTGCAGTGATATCGGAAGCTATCTAGCTTGTGCATCATACAACTCCATTTATGCTACCTTCTTGGGGTATTTTGTTTGCTTGTTCTTAGCTTCCACTACCTATAATTTTGTAGTAATGCACAGGCATGGCTGCTAGGTGTGAGCACTCGGTAAGTCTTTCTGGATGGAAATATTCCTCCAGTTGTTTCTAGGCAAATGATAGAGGAAGAGGAACGATTTCCTGACATGGAAAAGTGGAGAGCAAGGTGCACAAATCCCAACAGGTCAGTAAGAAGGAGGAGTCCTTTTCTGAAGGACTGTAGTTGTAACCTGAGGTATGTTGCAGACCTAGAGCTTAGCAGTTCATGGTGTGAAGGAGATGAGGAAAGAAAGGCAGAAAGTCCCTAAATCTGAGGAAGAGATGGCTATGGTAGAGTGACATTGTGGGAAGGAGGAGATAAATGGATTAAAAAAAGAAAAAAAAAAAAAAAGCCAAGATCTCCTGCTGCGTGCAGTAACTCAGTCTGCAGAAGCTATTAATTGCAGCTCACTTGAAAGCACAAGTATGGAGAGGGATGTGATGAAGAAAGGGGCCCAGGAGTGAGGGTAACTTTGGGTGAAGAGGGTGGCAAGACAGAGGGATGCATCGTGTGGGTTATCTTTTTTGTCTCTTCAAGACAAATTGTGTCTTCCTGTAAGTGTTCAACCTGCAGCCATTGTCAGTTTACTGTCAGCAGAGGTGAAAACACTTCCTCGAGGCTCAGCCAGCTTCAAGCTCCCAACGAAGTGCAAGTACCTGATGAGAGCACAAGCGTGAGAAGACAGCCTGTCAAAGGTCTTACCACCTAAATAGACAGGATTGATTTGGAGCTGCAAGTTGAACCTGGTTATAACTGGATCAGACCCAGATCAGATGTTAGCATGAGAACTTTCAAAGCAAAACCAAAGCAGGTAACTGTTATGTACACAGAAGGCCCATCTGGTGCTGGGTTGTGCACTCATGTGCGTACTGATTATGGTCCTGTATTCCTAGGTTTATACATACAAAGAGCTGCTTGTTCTTGTATTTATCAGACTGGATATTCGGCTTATGTCTTTGAGATTATTGCAAGAAATGCAGTGCTTCTGCCAGATGATGACATATTTCCGGGCATCTTACTGTCGTCTTCATTGCAACTTTTATTAGGCTGATGTGGAGAAAAATCCCTTTTTTTTCTTCTTATCTACATTTTATTTAAAGTATGTGGGTTTTTGTTTGTTTCTTTTGTATGTGGTTTTCTTTTTTTTTTTTAGGGTATTTGCATACACTAAACCTGTTGGCTGATATATTTTGCTACAAAGTCATGACCTTTATGATGTATGTAAAATTCTGTGGTCAGTAACACTGATTTGGGATAGTAGTTAAGGCAAATCTCCATAGGAGCAGATAGAGTAAGGACTTCCCTGGGAACAGAATGGGAAATGTATTTCTCTTGGGCTCACCATGGTCATATTCCTATCGAATGGAGTACAGGGGAGAGGGCGGATCACCGTATCACTGCAAACGGTGGGATATTCAGACCTTAAAAATGTGCAGCTTATGTATATTTAGGAATACAGGAGATATTTAGTTATGGTAGGAAAACTTTCAGGAAAGCAATAGGAAAATAACGCTCTTCCTGCATTTCTGTGGATGAGTTCTCTCTTTAACTTGCAATCAAAACTGTATTTGATTGGGATAACAGTGTTTGAGCAAACACGAGTATTATTAAACTCGGATGTTGAACATCAAATATGAATATCAGTAACTTCAGCTGACATTCACTCACGTTCCTTTTCTATTTAGGAAGGGATTGACTTTTTTGAAAACTGGGTAATTTATACAATGACAAATAAAAAGTTAGATTTCTTTCTGTCCCTAGTCTCTGGTGAATATTTTACAACTTTTTTGTGTGTACTTCTGTGAGGAGCAAGTGTCTGTATTTAAAGATACAGTGGTACAAAGATTAAATACTGTGCTTAATTTTTATAGCCAGTAGGAGTCAACTTGGTCAGCATTCATTCAAGTCCAAATGATCAGATGTTGTGGGCAATTGACAGCAAATGGAATGTCCACGTACGAGTGGGAATCACAGAAGAAATGCCTGTAGGCACTGACTGGGAGCATGTGCCAGGTAAAAACTAATACCTTAATTCCTTGTGCTTCCTGCCATTTTCTGTGATTTTTTTTCCCCTTTTGTTTTTTCGGTTTGATAGCAATGCTGAAATCAGGTATTTTTCTCAGTAACCAAATTTACTTATTTATAGAAACTCGGTAAAGTATTTGATTAGGGTTATCTTTTAAAGAGGACCTTGGTTTCGCTTAAAAACGCTATGTAGTTAACTGAAGTCTGGTTTTCAGATGAACTTCCACTGTGTGTGTTATTTCAGGCTCTTGCCAATGAATTAATGAACGGTACAGTTACCTTTCAGTTAGGATTAAAGCAATGTTCCTAAGCAATAGGAGACTACTATGCTTTGGGAAGTTTTGTATTTAAATGTGATACAATGTGGGGTTCCTGTCTGGATGTGGCTAAAAAAAAAAAAATCTAATGTGATTTTGCACATCTTTCTATTAATTCTGTGTACTGGATGCATTCTAGATGAAGTAATTACATTTTCCTTTTGCCTATAAGTAAAATTAAAATTTAATTGCTTCTTTTTAAATAACAGTATATTGATGCTGTCTGCTTTTTAAAGATATTTCACTGCAGAAGTGCATGGCACTTCAGTTGCAGAGGATCTGCTTTCTTTTGAAGAGGAAGAAAAAATGTCCACCATGTCTATAATATTAACCATTTTTAGGCAAACTAAGATTATAACTGTCAGATTATTCCCCATCTGTTAGTGAAATACAGTGGAAGCTCAGAAATAGGTTTGGGAAGATCCTCAATTGGTTGTTGCTTGTGGCTATGGCTACACAACAAAGTGTATCCACAGTGATGTTATTACAGTCAATAGTTGCAATGACTACAAAGTCTGCAATTAAAAAGCCTGTTTGTTTACAACTGCTCCATGTGATGCAAGTGGCCTGCATTCTTAGCTTCTGCTTATACAGGGCAAGAAGCTCAGAAATCTAATAGCGTCTACCTTGTTCTCCTCCCTTAAAGTCTGTGTAAGGAAAAATGTAGTCCTAAATTGTCATCTTGCCAATTCTTTCTTAGCCTCTAGGAAAATCAGGTATTTCTTTGTGCCTTCTATAATTGAGTTCTTCTCTAGTATTAATATCAGAATATATAAAAATATTATAGTCTCCCTGTCTTCTTTTAAGCTTTACTGCAAGTGTATTTACTACCTAAGAAAGCCTGTGATTATTGCCTCCTCATGTCCAATTATCTTTAGGTTTGCAGGCATGTCAGCTGGCTATAAGTACAAGGACCGTTTGGGCGCGCTGTCCAAATGGAGATGTAGCTCGTCGATATGGCATTACTGACAAGAATCCAGCAGGAGACTACTGGAAGAAGATTCCTGGAAATGTCTCACGTTTAACAGGCAAGTTGGGTCTGCGTGATAATCCAGAACATTTTGATTTCTGCTGACTTCTGCCTGCTGGTGCTCAAACTGATCGTTAGCAGGGATAGCTATGTAATCTAAATGCTTTGTGGACGGTCAGTTTCACCAAGGTGCTTTTATCACATTAGTAAAAACCTTCTCTGTGTACAATTAGAAAAAATAAATTCAAATGTTATTTATTTACTGTTTATTATTGGAGCCTACTGCCTTCATTAAAAGATGGATAATTTATGCTTTGCAGTGACCCCTCTAGATGAACTGTGGGCAATCAGCACTTCAGGATCCCTTCTCCAGCGCCTCACTAAGACCTTTAGCCATTCCCATAATTTGCAGAAAAATAACGATACTTCTGTTCTGCTTCATCCTGATGATTTTGAAGATGAATGGGAAGTGATATGAAGTCTTTCAAGCTTATGAAGCAGTGAAAAAAAACAGAAGGACATACAGAATTACTGTAATGTATGTACAGAATGTTGGATCTAAAAAGCCACTCATATTGGACCTGTGATATTAGCACTTTTGTATTTAAAAAACTGACCTGTTAAATAGCCCCCAAGCTGTGAGTTCTGATGTTTGTTCCAGTATCTCTTGGGAGACTCTTTAGGTGTGGCATACTGCAATTGTTATACCGTACTACTGTAGCAGCTCCTTTGGAAACATAATTCTTTAACTTATTCTGATTAGCAATGAAAGTGACTATTTCACAACAGCATGCACACTAATACGTGTACTTATTTTGAGAAGGAATTCTGTTGCATTAAATATTTCTCTACAGCAGAAACGTTACATTTTTCTCAATTTCTTCTTGTACTTGGAACTCCAAACTTATGGGAATGCTCTCCAACTATTGTATATATTTAGAATAATTTTTTCCTTGCAGCATGGAAGAAAATATGTTGAAGTATTTCTTATTGAGATCTCAGAACATTGTGATTCCACAGCATTGATGTTGAAATGAGCTTAGTTTGGTCCATTTCCATACAAATATCTGCTGCAAGGCTGTACTAACCTTCCATGTCTACAAATTCTGTTTCTAACTTGGCTTCAATCACAAGTGAGAAGTTTGGATTACATCTAATATCAGGGGAACTTTTGCTCATTTCACGCAGCCATCAGGAAGCTGACAGTTTTGGTGGGGGGTAAGTCCCACTTCGGAATAGGAAGAAGTTGCATGTTGGGTTTGTAGTACAGTGCAGGAATGTACAAGGCAGCTTTCATAATACCTGTTAAGCTATATTTGTGCCTGCAGCCAGTGCTTTAACATTTGGACTCAAATTGTTTTGAGTACCAAACATAGATATATTAAAGGCAAAATGATAATTGATAGAATTACCTGTATATCCCATTAAAAATTGTGATATTGTGAGAAAATACTTAACAATATTGTGATTTTTAGCTATGTTAGCTAAATTTGAAGTGTCTTATACTTAACAGATGTTGCAGCAGAGGTATGTGATGAACTGGGAAGTAACCTAAGTTAATCATTGCAGTTTATTTTTCTTTAAACTCTAAATCTTTTTTGAAAGATACCTCATCTTTTTTAAGCAATAGAACTATGGATGAGAGAACTTTAGTTCAGTATGTAGGTGGAGGAGTTATTTTGTGTTCGTTCTAAGCTTATAAACCATCAGAATGTTTAAGCAGCTGCTAACCAATACTGTAAATGAGCCAGCTTCAGAAAAGGCCAGGTGTTGAACAGAGGGGATGTTTCTGTTTTGAGAACTTAATCAATACATACAGAAAAGGATGTGTTTTCTTTTTAACCTCTGTTCTCTTTCAGAATAATTCATGCATGTACTGCACTAAACTTGGAACAAACGTGGTGCAAGGTGAGAATGTAGATCTGTGGAGAGAGAACCAAGTTATGTCACTTTTGTTATTATTATTTTTAGTACCATTTGTGATACTGGCTGTCAGTTCTCAGTCTGTTCTTTCAGTCTTGCAGGGAGGACAGCTTTGTTTCCCTTTTACAGATGATGTTTGCTTCATTGCTAGCTCATCCGTATATGGAAAATACCCCCAGAGGGTTTTTTTAGCCTGTCTGGCAGTGGATTGTAATGGAATCTGCTCACGAAGTAACCCAGTTTGTTTTATGCAAGCATAGCTTGGTATCTTGAGGACCCCAAAGAAGCTGAATCTCAGCTTAAAAGTATCTTTTGGCAGCTCCTGAATCAACCACGTTGGAGAAGGGATCTGAGTACTTCTCCGCACCCTACCAAGCACCGGATGCTCAAGTACAGTGGCATTATTTAATAGTGACACTTTTGTATTACATTTTTCAAAGTCATCTTAGTAATGGCTTGAGCTTGCTAGTTGTTTGTTTACTGTATGGTACTGTACCTTGCTATGGTCGTTAATATTAAATTGGTGTCGAGCTCTTCTCAGACTACTTTTTAGGATAGTTTTAATAAAACTAGGATTTTTTTATTTTATTTCTGTATTTAGGTTTTTGTTTGTGCTTTGAGACAAGTGCAATAAACTAGATTTTTAAGAAATAAGTTACTGTGGTAAGACTCATCTGTTGTATGATTCACAAGAGTTCTGTTTGTCTGTAAATTGTCTTGTGCTGAAGACAAACATGCTTATGAAAACCTTATCTTACTATTACCCCAGATAATAGGGTAATGGCAGTATAAGGACCTGGATACTGGAAGGTATATTTCATATATTTCTTAGTTGATAGGTGTGTCAAACCAGCAAAATGATCGTCTTCCAAGCAAAGAGAATTAAACACTTAGCATATTGAATATTAAGCTTATTGCCTCGTTATTGAGATGGTCTTTCTATAACAGAAGTAAACAAAGTTTCTTTCTGTGTACACTGTACAAAAATTGCACTTGTGTGTTAAATATTTCAGCCTTGGGTGAAGAATATCCATGTGTGATCACAGGTAGGAAATGTTCAGGCTGAAAATAGGTGATTGTGCCACGTGCTGTAACTGCACCCTGCTTTGCGTTTTAAAATATCTGAGCTCATCAGAAGACTTCCTGTGTTTCTGGACTGGAACTGTAACAGCTTCTGAGGCGTAATAAGCACCATTGCCTTCACTTCCCACATGGGCAGACTGTTTCCTGATGGAGCTGTGACCTGTGTAACTTCACGCAAGAAGGCATAGCCACGATTAATGACAATTCAGGCACTTAAACCCACTTCCAACCACGGGAATCCTGCTCAGATTCGGATTGCAATGTCTTCGCTAATTATGTTGACAAACTTGTTCAGCTGCCTCTGTTGGTTCCTGCAGGGAAATTCTGGTCTCCTTACAGCATCAGCCTGTTCTGTTATACAAGAGCGATCCTTATGTCACCGGACGGATGGCAGTTCAGATGCCTGAGTTGAGTTGTTGTGAAACACCCATCTAGATATCTAAGTAACTCTTGTTTTTCTGTGTTGCAGCAATAAAAAGGAATGGAAAATGTTGAATGGTACAAAAAAAGTCTTCCACTAACAAGTGTCAAAATACTTTAATTGCTTAAGTAAGACAGTAAAGTTGCTGTTAGGAAATGGTGTTACTGCTAAGAAAATGATGATGGGAATTCCTAATTGTGGACTTAGGCCATTGTCTAAACATAGATTTATTATACAGGAACAAAGAATTTGGAAAAAATGTTTAAATCTGTATTAAGAGCATCTTTGGTGCGATGTACAAGAAACCGACTTCCCAATGCACATGGCCATCAGAAGATCTGAACCCCTTAACTCTTCTGCATTGCTTTCTTGATGAGTCTCAAAGGCACTTGTGGCTTATTTCAGACTAGCAGGGCATTCTGCCTTGTCTTTTTGCTTCTCTCATGAAAGTCCCTTCAATGCCTGAGCTGTTGGTATGAGTTCTGGATAAATTTTAAGGAACAACCTCAGAGAAATTTTCAGTAAATGATGTTCTGGGTGTGAGGGACTGCAATTCAATTGCCTGTGTGTCTGTGGCTGTGCCTTGTTGAGTAGCTGTTACAAAAGCATAAATCATCCGTGAAGATACTCAGATCTACTCATTACTGTGGTGAAAATCTCTGGTCTTTAGTTTTTACATTAACCAGCCCTGTCCACATCCTTAGCCCTACCTGCAGGAGTAGAGAGATAAGATCTTAATTGAAGACTTCTAGCTGTAGAATGCGAGGTGTGGGTTTTATTCCTCTCACAGCCTTCCAGAAAGGAAAAGTTGCGTGTATCATGGTGGCAGGTAGCCAGCAAAGAAAGCTGGTGTATCCCTTGCCAAACAAAGTAGCTCGCTCTGGTTGTTTGGTAATGAGTTACTCTAATTAAAAATAACCACCTCACTCTCGCTTCTGCAGAAGAGAATTTGTAATCTAAAGGACTGGATTTTAATTAGCGGAAAGTGAAAGCTGAGCTGCAGTCATCTTCTATGAATTACTCTACCCAGAGCTGTGCTGATAACAACTACACTATCTAGATAAACAAAAGTCCCTTTGGATTGCTGAATGGTGATATCTAGGTTCATCACAGAAATAACTATGGATTTCTCATTGCTTGACATCGAGATAGGAAGTGAGGTTTTGGGTTCAATTCAGGAAGTTCCGTAGATAAGACTGGCTGGTAGCACACTGGAAGCTAGGTGAAATCACCCTTATGATTTGTTTGGTCTTTATCTGACTAAAAGTCTATGTGAATAGATCTAACGAAGTTGTTACGTTAGCCATAAAGTTAAATCCTGCTTGATGCTGGTGGGGGAAGAAACAAGCAGTAGAAGAAGCAAAGATCTGTTTGAGAAACTTGATGTTCCCATGAAATGTGGACTTATCAATTATATATTTAATTCATTTCTGTTTTCTAAAAGCTAACACAATGATAATAAAACACCAAAAATATTAAATCCCTCAAAATGAAAAAAAATGCCCTATCTTTGGCCCTCGGAAATGACTAAAATATGCTGATTTTTGTAGCCTGTGATTGCCTGAGGCACCAAGTAATGCACAGCTGAATAGCGCTGAATGAAACTGTAGTTATGGATGAATCTTTCAAATATTATTCACTGTTTTCCCTCCATTATAGAAGTAATCTGTGATTTATTTTTTTTAATACATCTTCCTCATAACCTCAGTTGAGATTCACTTATTGTAGATACAGGTGAAGGAAGAAGGCCTAAATTTATAGCACTTTTCATTTAAAATTGCATATACAGCAAAAATAGGCTAAATGATGAGTACAGAATTAGATTAACACCCTGTATTTACTATCTTGATTTTGCAGAAGTTGACGGCATGCTTTATGTGCGTATTGTAGACCTGTAGTCTAATGAGTGTGGTGAGTCTTCACCAGGAGAACGCTCTGTTACTATACAAGTGCATAGATATCTTGTATATAGAATGGAGAAATGGTATAGATGTTATTACATCTGTTAAAACAGGAATACACAGTAGATGACTCCTACTTGAAAAATACATTGCGGTATTTTGCCTGGTTGTGTGCTGGGTGAATTTAGCAAAGCTCATCTGAGTCAGATGAAAAATTGAGCTAATTGAAACTGTTTCAGAAAAAAAAAAAATAGATTGGGAGGAAAGTTCCAGGGAAGCACCCAGCAGACTGCCTGGCACATGTGCCTGGCTGAGCAGCAGGGGGGTGTTTAAAAAAGAAGGAATCTGCTTGGGCTGGAGGTGAGGGGTAGAATGCAAGTGCCAGCAAGAAACCCCCTGGTCCCTGCTTGCTACGGGGGACAGCCAGCCAGCGGATCGCAGGAAGGGCAAAGTAAGTCGGGTAATTGCTAGGACGGCTGAGATTTTATTTGCTCGGCTCCCACGCTTGTCTCGCTAAATCTGTTCTCTGCCTCGACAGATGGGCCGTAGTCTGCTCCCTCTGAGCTGCACCCAGCGCTCCGAATTGGGAGTAAGGAGCACGTGAACCAGCGGATCTGCACCTCCTTCCACCGTGCTGTGGTGAAAGTCAATTATTTTAAGGAGAGCACGGTAAATGATCGGTGTGACGCTTTGAAATAACAGGTTTAGCACTGTTAGTTCGCTTTATAATTACTGTAATAATAATGCCAACCTTGTTAAATATTAACATTGGTGCCATAGGTACTTGTGTAGGAGATCTGTCTGTCTTCGGTTCTAATTAGCTGGTTAACAAAGTACTGTCAGCATGGGCTGGGCGTTTAAAAGAACAAAAGAAATCTGAAATGTGTGTTTGTACTAGGAACAGATAAATTGAATCCTGTTAGTCTCAAGGCCTGCTGACTTCCTTTCATCCTGTCCTTTGCCTTGTGGAGCGAGCTTTCTCCTGTCCTTCCATTGCAGCTGCGTGATGAGATGGTGCCCATACAAAGCATTGCTGGGAGGAAAGCACAGGGCTCTGTAGTGGCTGTTCTGAGTGTTTTGTGTCACCTTCTTTTCTTCCTCCCCATCTTGCTGTTTTTAATTTCTGTATGACAGGAGCTGAGGTCCAGGAAGGCAGCAAAGCTGTTCCTTCAACTTAAGCTCTACTATTTTGTCTAAACTGAGGTTAAAGCCAGCAGGGCTTGTGTTACCTTTGACCTTATATGCCCTTGTCTGTAGTCCTTTGCAGCATGTTTTTCACCATTGCTGGCTGCTTGCAGTGTGGTAACTTCTTAAACCTGATTTTAATAAAAGACTTTCAAGATGGAAGGTGACAGATGTTTTCTTTTTTTTTTCTTTTTTTTTTTAAAGGTAAGAGATACATATCTTGCCAGATGAGTTTTCAAAGCACGCTGAGCAAGGTGAGCTCAGCTTTCACTTAAAAGGCCATGCTTCATTCAATCCCTGAGTTTCGCAATCAGACATCCAGTGATTTTTCAAAGCCAGTTTTAGGAGCAGGCTGGCATCTGTCTTACTGTTAGGTTCAGAGACCTAAAGAGGAATATTGTCTGTGCAGAACTATACTTGCTAAGAGCTATCTCAGTCTCTCCTGTAGCATATTTGTTCCGGACAACACACACAGACTTAAAGCCTACATACAGTTCCCTACTCTGCATTTTGCCAGCTGCCATGGGGAGTCTTTTGCAGATCTCAGCAAAAATGTATGTTTTCTTAGATTTGGGTCTAAGGTTTCTTGCTTTTAGATCTAGGGTCCTTGATAAAATTCCTGAACTCAGCCAAGGTGGAACATGCCAGCGTAACACAGACATAAATTACGTCCTAGTTCATATGTCACAAATAAAACTTTCTTCATGCTAAATTTCACAAAAATTCATGCAGTTTTTCATTTTAAAAGTCAACATTGTGGGGAGTAGTACAGCTTTTGTTGTCTCGAGGACCCTAATGGGTCACAGTGACATTCAGCTTGAGCTGGTTATTTTTGAAATCCGGAGTCTAAGGGACCGAGCTATTAGAGCTGTCTCTGATTGTGTACCCAGGTGATTTGCATATCATTATCTTATTTGCTTCCTGCATTCAAGATTCTCATCTTTCATTATTGATCTCTGTTATTTTAGCAGTACCAACTTGTACAGAGTGAATAAATTTAAAACAGTGATTTCCAAAACTCTTGTGTGAATTGACCACTCAATTGTCACCACTAAAACTTTCCTCCAGATTTTCCTGTGCTTTTTCCATCAGGCTTCTAATAAAAGCAGAGAAGTAACACACTTCTGTAAAGCAAATATGGACCACTTGGCAGTGCCCGATGGAACATCATATGAGAATCACTGTTCAGAAACACTGTTGCAGTAGAAGTGTGTACATATTTATTCTTTTAGGGAAGGCAAATGTAACCTGACAACTATGAAAATGAATTTATTTTGTTTATTAGTGCTGGTATCATTGATCTCCTGGACTGAGTTTAACTCTTCCCAACAGCAGATTTACAGTGTCTGACATGAGTTATCATGATAAGCTCAAGAAATACTGGTGACAAGTAAAACCATACGGTGGCGACTGGAAAAATAAACAATCTTTTGACTAAGAAGGCCAAGTGTGATGATGGTTTTTATTAGTGTCAAAGCACAGCCAGACAAGTAGGGAATGTTGGAACGCTTGTCTTTCATGTTTAGTCCTATATACATCTATGGCAAAGCTCTCACTACAATTGTTGTGGATGTGGCTTCAGGAATGTTATTAGTAGGATCTAAGGCTTCATCATATGATGCCTCCAGAGGCAATTTTGCTTTTGTCCAGCCAACTAAGGGATGTTTTTGGAAGCCATCCCAGGCAAGTGATTTTGCAAAATAAATGCATCTACTTTGAAGTGATAGCCAGGTACCAAGTGTTTGAGTCGCTGCCAAGGAAAACAAAAATTTTGACATGGATGACACTTGGGGAAGGAACCATCTTTTTCTTTCCTCTGTATCCTGGTGTCTCTGATGTAGTCCAGATAAGCAAGAACTATCCTTTGAAGCCACTCTGTGCCAGTGGTTGGGGAGCAGGAATGCGTATATTCAAAAGGCAGACAAGTCACAGGGGACCTGTGTAGTAGGTTTTATATAGTTTGCAGTTTGGGTCCTGGGTGAAGCTCTTGCACGTTGCAATAGTGCTGACGTAGTCTCTTTTCCCTCTGATACTGATGTGTTTGCATCTAGGTGACTACAAACAGCTGGAAGCACCTGAATTTCAGAAAAGATGTTCTGAGAAAGCCACTGTTAATAATGAACTGAGCAGAGAGAATGCCTTGTGGAGGAAAAGCAAACAAACGAACAAAACTGACAAATAAATCAGAGCCTTTGAAGAACACCCAGCAACCCACAGTTGCTACAGTGAGTAGAGGTGATACAATTGTTTCAGGAGATGCTAAAGAGAATAATTCTGACCTGTGAAAGAAGAATGAGCAAAGGGGCTTAGTGGCAGGAAACATTTCCTCACAATAAAGCTTACTAGGCTGCGCTGTTGTCTTTGGTAGGAAGTGGTGGCAGTCCCATTCTGTGAGGCATTTAACAACGGATAAAGGGAACAATCCCTGTAATGATATCAAGGGGTGAGAACATCGATCACAGATCAGAGCCATTTGATCTTTTCTTGCTTTGCCTGATTTCTTTGTGTAAGTGGTGTCAGCTTGTTTTCATGTCTAAGTACTCGTGCTGTTTGGTTTGGTTTGGTAGACGTGAATGGTGTTAGCAGAAAGTCAGGGCGTTTGAAGGTGCAGAGCACGTGCCTCTCACAGTGGCGTCAGCTGGTGCTGCAGACACTCAGCGTGTCTGCAGATCAGCCCTCCAACTATTTCAGCCTCTGTGTAAGAACAGCTAGGGCTGATTGATGTGAAAAAAGCCGGTGTGAAAACACTGCTCTTTGTGGTAGGAGGGGCATGAAAGCAACCACCAGCTAGCAGTGTGTATAGCATAACCCTGTAATGCTTGTCATGTACCTGGGGGGTTGTTTGCTTTGGTTGTTTTTATTTTCAAAATCAGTGTGTCAAGAGCATAATATGAGAGAGGTTTATATGACCTCTGGTGATTTGGCATTAGAACCATATGACAGATTTATAATAGGAAAATGGGTAACTTAGGTAGTAAATCTGTTTTGTCAGTCTGTAGATGCTGGTTTCTATAATCTTTCTCCCCAGACGTGATGCCTCCACAAGTGGATGCTCACATTTAGCATCAGACTTTGTCTTCATCAGGCCTGAGCTGTGTTCTGTTACTTTTTTATTTTTTACCTAGTAATTCGCATCAAAGTGAGCCATCACGTGTTGTTCTCTGTTTTCTCCTTTGGTAGCAGCAGCGCTCTTGAAGTGATGGTCAGCAGACAACTTGCCTTTACCTGTAGGCAGGTGAAGAAGGAGAGCAGGCAAACAGAAAGCAGAAGTTGAAGGTTTGCTGCTGGCAGACTTACTGTGCTTGGGAGTGGCTTCCAAACGCTGCTCAGAAAGGAGTAACCCATGGTGGTGAGAGAGGGCGGTGTGATCCTCATTAACCAGAAATTCATCAGAGTGTCAAGCTTGCAGTTTACAATAAGGGTGTGGGCTTGAGAACAGCCTGGTCGTTAGGACAAGTACATCCTTCAGTAATAGCAACAAAGCAATACGGAATTATGTTTTCCCATTGCAGAGATCAGGAAAGTAGGAGAGCAGCCAAAAATTCCATGATCACCCTGTTAGTGCTTAATGCTTTGATACCACAAAGGATATGGGCTCTCTATAGGCTCTGAGCTCACAGCTTGCTATCACAGTGCTGCCCTCTTGCCAGCTGAACCAAAAGGCGTTGGCTCAGCTGGCCAAATTGACTTGACCCTTCACAGAGACCATCTAATTGAGGGCACACATCTCTCTGCCACACTGTAGTTAATGCCTAGGTCATCAAGGCCGCTTGTGGTCAACATCACATTACAAAAATGCAGGTTCAGTGTGTGTCCCATCCCTGCAGAGTCACTGCATCGGTGTCAGATTTGTACTGAGTAAAGCTTCAGCGCAGCCTGATTAATGAATGGAGCTTGGTAAGGTCACGGGCTGAAGCAAGGGATATGGTTGCATAAATTTCTGTGCTTTTGTTTTAGCAGAGAGTCTGCACAAGATTTGTTTGGTATCTGAGCAACCAGTTTCTAAAGCATCAAATCCCAAGCAGAAGGCAGGAAGGAGTTCTTTTGCTTCTGGAACAAAAGACTTCCGAATACCCTCCCCGCTTGGTGTCCTAGGTTTGGTGCGGAACGGTGCCACTCTGCCGTGTGTGCACTGCTAATGCTGAAAAGGTGAATGGAGGCAGATGCAGGCTACCAGCCGGGATCTGTCACCTCCCAGAGCGAATGTTCAGTGCTGCTTAGCACCCCCGAAAGGCACAGCAGTCACCGAGCAGAGCCTTTCCCATGCGCTGGAGGTGGGCAGAGCCGAGCCCTGTGTTACCCCCTCCCCCTTCTTTTGCCTGGCACTAGCTTGTCAAGTTACTCGCTCGCTATCAGGGGCAACAAGGCAGTTTGCTCCCCCTCTCTTCTCCTCCCATCATTCAGCAAAGAGAACTGGAACACGGCAGACTTGCTGTTTGAGCAGAGCACAGAGGGTTGCAGCTCCCTTTTTGGCCCCGGCAGCCTTAGCTGCGCAACAGGGAGAAACGTTTGCCTGATAACTCCCTGACTTGTACACGCAAAAATGCTGTTTGCAGGGACAGCGTGGACTTTTGCAGGGACAGCAAGGACTATTGCAGGACAAGGTCTGCTGTTAGCTGGCTTGTACTGAGTGAGTACTTGTGAGACTTGAGCGTTACCAGCCACCGCTGGGCAGGGCAATTACTGAGCCGGAGACCTCTGGTGATAAGAAGATTTGCTGATATCACTTGAGGAAAAAGCTTCAGCTGAGGAGCCGGGATTGTAACTGCTTTGTGTGCTCTGTAAACTAGTAAGGGGAGGAGATGTGACGTGAGCTGGCTGTTCGCTATGTGGGCACTGCATCAGTGCTGCAGGCATATCGTGACTAAGGCGTGTTGTACGTAAGCATGGCTGATACCGCGTGGTACCAAGGAATTAGGACCTCAGGCTCTCGCAGTGTTTGTGGTACAAATGTTGTGCTTGGCCCCACTGTCTGCCTGACTGTGCTGTCCTCACCATCACCTGGGTGCTTCCTACCCTGTGCTTCCCCAGGGGTCTGGGCTCCCTGGGGAGCCAGGACTTAGCAAGTCTCCAGCACCGAAGGACAGCTTGGATGGCAGCCACATTTCTCACCTACCACCATGCTGGTAGTGCTTCCCCTGCACCCTAAGAGGACTTAATTCCTGAGAGAAAGAACAGAGGATGGAATGTCTCACACTGCAGCCCCAAACTGGGGGTGATGACCGTGGGGAGAAGCTGCAGTCTCCTGCCAGATCAGACTGGCTGGAACAAAGGGTTATGAGGAGATCCACCTGGAGACTTTCACCTAGAGCTGGATGCCATGGCCCTGACTGATGGGCTGATACCTTGCTGTCCTATCAGGAAGGTCGGGATGATGTTGCTGGATGTGAACCAGCCATCCCCCGCCAGCATGTCGTGCAGAGCTCCAGCAGCAGAGCCAATGCTCTAGTTCCCCGTACTGAAGGTGACCTGGGCAATACGCGCACACCTAGCTGTGCAGCTGGCATTTAACTTTGAAGGAAACGTTCCTTTAAAACATCCTACCCTATCCAGCAAGTGAATCATCAAGTGACTCACTTGGTCTTGCCTCCCAGCAGCTCCTTACCTCAGGTCTGTCTCAGAGGGTGTTTTTCTGCCAGGGTGTTTTGGTCTAACCACATCCCTACTGCTGCTGCCGGCAGGGAGGATGAGACGGCAGCAAAGCTGAGTCAAACCCTGGGCATCTGAAGAAGGAAACAAAGCTGACAGAGTGCTGCTCTTTTCCTGCTGGCGTGTGAGTGTTTCCCCTCACGAGCATGGGGAGCTCTGTGATGGCCCTTGTCAGACTGCCGGGGCCAAATGCATGCTGCAGCTCTACAGGACAGCAGCAGAGGTCACTGGCAGATTCATTCCTTGGTGCCAAGGTGTCTGCTCATCCCTCTCGTCTCACCAGTTCCCTGCTGTCAGGTGAAGCCCTATGACATTTTTAGGAGTTTTCTTAGCTCTGTGGTCCCTGAGGTCCTAGCATCCCATCTGCTGGGCAAGCCTGCAAATCTGTGTGCTTTAAGCGACAGAAGCAACGTGCCCCTCGCCTCGCAGACGTGGTGGCTGCCCAGCTCTAGGACAAGCAGTCACTCGGGTCACCTCCATTACTGGTTCAAGGCTGTTTTGTGCAGCCTGCTTTTGGCTGCACGCCTGCCCGTGCTTGTCATTAAAAAAGGACTAAAAGCAGCTTGGTTTTGAGTCCCTCCATCTTGTTGCTTTGAGTCACCAACCAGCAATAGCTTGCCTTGTTGCAGGAGTGGGAGAAAGCGTGAGAGCGCTAGCAGATGGTTTTGTAGGAAAGGACACTCAAAACTTGGCTCCTCAAGGGACTTGGTTCTCTCTCTTACTGCGAGCTAGAAATTACTTATCCTTTTAGGCTTTGCTCTAAAGGGCTGCCTCAAACGTTGTCAGGGAAATGACACTATTAAAAAACATGAATGTGATGTGGTGTAATGTGTTTACTATAATTTACTTGCACCATTAAAAGGAACCCAATGATTATAAAATAAAGTCCGAATATTAAGAGCACAATGCCAAAAACACCACTCCTACATCAAAACAGCAATTACTGCCACGGCCGGAACAAAGGAGCCGAGGGACAATTTTGGGCAGGGAAACTTTGCTGACAGAGAGAGCGTGGGAATGCCCCAAACTGAGCCAGGGTCTGGGGACACTGCCTGATCGCTGGGGCGTGAGCAAGCGTGGGAGGACAGGCAGGGGACCCTCAAAGCCTGCGAGAGAGGAGACAAGGTGCTGGCGGTGCACGGGGAAGAGTCAGGGAGTCGAGCGGCCCTGCTGTGGTCCTGCCCGGGGCTGGAAGCTGTTGCCTGTCCTGGCTGAGGCGTGCAGCCAAGTGTTTTCTGCCTGGAAGTAATGGCCTCTCTCTCTCTCTTCCTTTGGCTTCCTTCCATTGCTTTTCAGCAGAGGAGCCTAAAGGAAGGCTCGGCTGGCTCTGGTTCCCTGCTCGCCTCCCTGTTGAGATCGATGGAGCTTCCTGCCCTCCAGTTTGCTTTGGATGGGGAGTGTGGGGAAGGGGAGACTGGTGTGTTACCTCCTGTTCCAGGCATGTAGATGGCTCACTGTGGCTCAGGATGGTTTGCATCAAGCCTGAATTTGAACTTTTTTATTTTTGCTAATTTGCTCTCCTGAAGGAGGAGGGTTGACTTAGACTGTATTTAGCGATAATCTGTAAATATGACGAGTCTGTCATCATCTGAGACTTCTGAAGATTTGCTTTCTTGATTTATGTGATCTTTCCATTTACCAGCTAAACCACTGGGCAAAGAGATACCAGTCCTTTCAGAGATCAGCAAGGGAAGAGGGGAGAACCTTTTGTATACCAGCTGCATTTCTTTTAGTAATAGTGAAGCATATATTTTTTTTTAATTTCAAACTGCTGCATTTCTGTTTTCCTGATAAATGAGATATGTTTTGCAAGAGAGTTCTGCTTCTTCTATTTTTGTGCTGTTCATGCAAAAGAGTGTACCTGCTTGGTGGTGGAAGGAGCAGGAGTAAACCAGTGCAAGCAGCAGCCTTGCAAAACCATAGATGTGGTTCTTGTGCATGACGATAAAGGACAGTCTGATGTGGTCTGAGCAAGGAGTAGGCAGAGGTTCGTTTTGACTCATTGCAGGTGGAGGAGAGGCCGCTGAAGCCAGGCTGGGAATTCATGGTGGTCTAGCCTCAGAGGGCTTCTGCCACCAAGCAGTGATGGAAATCGTGCCACGAACAATGGTGTTATGAAAGTTGGTTTGCAAGGATTTACAGTTTAAATATTAAGCACATATCATGGGTTTCTTGTTTGTTTAGTTGGGGGCATTGATCTGAAGATGGGATGATGCAATGCACAATGATCTGCTGATGTCAATAGATTTGTTACATTGCAAGTCAAAATCCTGTATGACTTGAATGTTAGGCACAGGACAAATAGCGATTAGGAAACAAACCTAGCACCATGGCCCATTTCTAGTCTCTGTCTTTCCCTGCCTCTGTACCATGTCTTTGTCCTTGCTATTTTCAACTTCACCTTCAAAGCAGCCTGTAATCACAGCCCAGCCTGTAGCCAAGGCCTCCTCTCCCTGCAAGTCCCGTGCTCTGTGCTCCTCTGCTTCCTCTCCTCCTTTAGGCGATGCCCGTTTGGCTCAGTTTGCAGGGACTGTCCACACGGAGGAGCCTGATCATTAGCAGCTCCCTTTCTCTCCCCTGAAGCTGTCTGAAACCTTACCTATTTGCAGCAGATCTCCGTCGTGCAGTGCTAAGCTGACGTTAGGCTCGATATTCCATGTCTGTGCATCTTCGTGAAGGGGGTGGTTCTCAAGTGTGTGTAATTCCTCCATCTTCTGCTGAGTGTGAGGTGCCCACCTCTGGCAGAGCTCGTACCAGGCTACGGCCATGGCAAGAACAAAAAGATTCAGCTTTTATGGCAGGAGAGTACATCAGAGAGCAGGACTGAGGCAGATGTTAGAGTAAGGGTTGTTTTTTTAAGACTATTTAAGCCACTTAGTTTTGTGTTCATATCAATTTAAGTTCATTAACTATTTAATATGCTGGATAAAAGAAGAATGTTAAAGATCCCAAATCCATCTTTTGACTGAGCTACTCAAAATACTTCAGCTCCTCCAGCAGACACTAGACAGGTTTTGTGACTCCCAAATGTTTAATGGAGCTGTGGAGAGGGGCTGATTGCAAGGAGGAAAAACCGAAAGTAATGCAGTACTTCCTCTCTCCTTGCTTTCAGAATGAAAGTGTTTTGGGCCTTTACCTGTCACAGTGAATAAAACCACTCTGCACCAAAAGGTGGGTCGTACAGGAATCATTTTTGAAGGTGCTTGAGCAACACAGGGGAAATATTTATTGTCTTTCCTCATTGTTTCATGACAGAAAGCAGCCTTTTAGGGGAGCTGGCTAAGCTTTTCAGGAATGCTGGCTCTATACACTGCTGCGTATGCTTTTGAAAGCATTTCCCACAGATGAGTAAGTTGCCTTGTGCAGCTAAAGTAATCCGTGAGGTAAGACAGAAGCTTTTAAGTGCCTTAAGTCCTTACTCCTTGGCTCTCATGTATTAGGACTTGGTGAATCTTCTTACCCACACCTTTGTGCCCTGCTCCCGGCCTGCAGCACTGGCCATCCCCCTCTGCAGAGACGTAAGGACCATCCCAGCTTGCTTTATTAGGCTTGGCAATGGTGTTGCCACTGGCATTTTTGCTGTCAACCTTCGCCAAGGGATGGAGAACTGAAGGGGCTGTGGAGCCTGAGCTCTGCTGTGCCCCAGGGCCCCCGGTGCTGGCGAGTCAGGCCGAGGAAAGCTGCTGCCCCTCCTGCTCGGCCTGCGGCTGAACAGAGGCCTTCTGTTCCCAGGCTGAGAAGCCCCGGCCTTTTTCCAAGCTGTGACTGTTTGAAAACAAGCCTGGGCCCAGCTGGGCGAGTGATCTGCGTAGTCACCGGCGCAGTTTGCCCACGTTTCCTCTCAGCCTGTCCAGATGAAGCACACCAGTCACACCAGCAAGCCGCAGGCAGCGAGGGCCATCGGTGACCTTCAGCAGCACGGGCTCAGCAGCAGGCTTGACTTCTGTCCTAGAGTAACAGGAGGGGCACAGCAGGGAGCTGCCTGTGGACTCGTCACGCTGTATTGAGTGGGGGGGACCCTTTCTGTTTACTGAGTGAATTACCCGCAAGCTGGTGGGAGGAGGGATGCAGGAATCACAGGGGCAGTCGGCCTTGGATTGTTTCAAGGTGCGGGGAGGGTCTGCCCTACGCTGCTGATGCAATAGGATTTTTGTAATGGAATCCAGGTGGTGATGAGGCCACGTCCTGCCCAGCCTGTCCTGCTGTCCTGATGTGTAATTAACCTCCTGGCTAGGAATCTGGAGCGTCTTCCAGCATGCCATCCAAATAACCAACTCCCCATCGCTGAAGCACATTACATCTTTGTCAGCAAGGTTGATGAAGCTTTTCTGTCACCCCACCTCTGCCTCCTCCCCTACCTCAAGACACTTTCCTATGTGCAAGTTAGACCTGACTGCTTCACTTCTTGTCAGTTATGGATGATGCTTCCAGAGCATTACTCCAGAAGCAATGGGGAAAATGTACTCAAATGAAGAATTTAGCAATTTATAGTTTTTATTATTAAAAAGAGAGGAATTAGTTCTTTGGATTTCTGTATTTTTTATCCTCAACAAGGCAGCTGAAGAGAATAGTTAGAGCAGGTACATGCTTTCCAACATGGGCCCTGAATTCCCCGTGATAATTGGTTACAGCATGTATCATCTTGGTTTCTTGGGAAAAAGGAACATTTGCTCTTCTAGGAAACATTTTCAGTGCCATCAGTCTAAGAATAGCAATCTTCTTTCTGCTGCATCTCAAATTTCAGAGGTATGGCTTATCTGTTATCGTGCATGCAGTACGGAAATTTTTTTTAAATGAAATACCACTCTTCTGCTGAAGCATGAATAGCTTCGCTTATAGTGCCTCATTCTGTGACTTTTTAAATGTTTTTCTAACCAAAGTAAGTTCATGAATAAAGAAAATGGTGTGTTGAATGTGTCCTCGTATCTCTCAGTGCATCAGTTCTGTGATGATCCCAAAGGGAACTGCAGTGCTGAAACTGTTCAAGTGGCAAACAACTCCCTGCTACAAATTTAAGCACTGCAACAAAACAGTTTCACTGCTGGCTTCCAACAATAGAGGCAAAGCTGCAGCTCGGTGGCCTAGGAGATTCCTATCGCTGTGATACTGCTGGAGCCAGCGCAGCTCGCTCCCTGCAGAGCAGGCAGAGGCAGTGCCAGTTTTACAGGGGGGCGAGCAGCGCAAGTGCCCAGGATGCTGTAGAGTAAAGGTTGCAGAGCAAAAAGCCTCCTCAGTACCTTTTGCTCAGGACTCAACGGGTCTAAACACAAGCTTTGCAGCCAGGACATTACCCCTAAAGGGCTGTTCCATCTGGAGGAGCTGCAGGGTTGTCTTGCATATCTTGGAGCATCTCACAAGGGATGTTTGGGACACCTGGTACCCAGAGGGCTCAGCTGACCCAAAGCCATCACATCCCCCTGGGCACTGGCAGTGGAGGAGCTGGAATCCATGCAAGAAGCTGCTGTAGCCTCCTGGGCATGGCCAGGCCCAAACAATCCCTCTGGGCACACAGAGGAAGGCAGGCAGAAGCCTCCAGCTGTGCCACCTTCCTTCACCCCTTAGGGCGCTGGCACCTCACCCTGCAGCAGCTGCACGGAGGGGCCGGGGTCTCCAGCACTGGCTGCTGCCAGGGCAGGAACAGCTTTGGCTGGGGGCTGCGGGCTCTGCTCCTGCCCTCCAGGCACCGCAAGCACCTCGGCTCCGCAGGAGGAACAGAAAGAACGTCGCAAGGAAGCCAACTGGTACTCGTGCATATTTTAAAATACAGCTTGTTCAGCTGCATATCCCTGCCAGCCTTGTTTAAGGGGGATTTAATAACACGTCTTCACTTTGGTTTTGTGTACAAGATTAGGAAGCTTTCATCTGCACCTTTAAAAAAAAGACCACATCTCTGCCAAGATGTATTAGGAGAGCTGCTAAAAAGGAGTCATCCTGTTCCAGGACTGCTTGGCTTATGTAACAGGGAAATCCTAACTCGAAGATACTCCCCCCCGCGCACTTTTTCAAGGCACATGCCATTTCGGAGTTTTCAGCTGCTTGATTTATAGTTTGGATCATATCTGCTGCTGGTTTATTTAGATGTATTTACAAATATATTCTCCCACATATCCTCATTAGTACAGGCCATATAACATTTTTATAAAATGCAGTGTAGACCTCACCTCACCACAAAGATCTTTAAATAAAATATACTGTAAAGTGCCAGATACAATTCTTTTTTTTTTTTTAAAAAAAAAAAAGGAAAGAAGACAGTTCTAATTAAAACAGGTACTTGGCGGCTGCTGCCTCAGCAGCTTCGTGCACCGGTAGGGTTTTAGCACAAGTCTGTTGTGTCAGGCGAGCAGGAGGCTCCCCTGCAGCCCCCTCTAGCTCTCCAGCTTCAAGTCCAAAGGCTTCAGGAAATGCGGCAGGGGCAGATCGTCCAGAGCCTCGGGGAAGTGCTCGGGAGAAATGGTCCTGATCAAGACGCGCATGGCTCCGACGAACAGCGACGGGGGAGCCAAGCCCACCAGGCACCGGTACCTGCTCTCCCCTAAGAGGTCCTGCCAGCGCTGCCGGTTGTCCAGCAGCTGCTGCTTCATGGCGAACGGCACGTCCTGAGGCACGAAGAGGAAGAGGCAGTCGAGGCAGAGGAGCTTGGCACGCGTGTTGACCGCCGGCGCCTGGGACAGCTGCTGCAGCAAGGTGTCGAGCGGGGTGTTCCCGGCGCCGTCGGGCAGGCAGGGCGAGGCGCCGTGCCCCAGCAGCAGCAGCAGGCACTCGGGGCGCACCAGCTCGCAGGCCACGTGCAGGGCCGTCTTGCCACCCTCCACCCGGCTGCAGCCCCGGCGGTCCAGGTGGCCGGCCCTGTCGCCCGGCGGGAAGCCCTGCACGGCCTTGAGGATGCGGAAGAGGACGCGGACCCGGTTGTAGCGCACGGCCATGGCCAGGTGCGGGGCCGAGGCCTGGCAGCAGCTGAAGCTTTGGCTGGGCACGGCCAGGGCGCTCTGGGGGAACTTAGTCAGCAGATGCCGGGCGTAGGGCTGGTGGTCGTGCACCAGGGCGTAGAGCAGCGCCTCGGAGGGCGAGTAGAGGCTCACCTTGCCGCCGTCCTCCCAGTGGAAGACCTCCATGGTCCGCATGTCCTCCAGGAACCAGACGGGCAGCAGGTCCCTCACCGCCTGGTAGAAGGCGAAGGAGGATTTCTTGCACTGCTTCTGCGACTGGGCGCCGCCGCCGCCGACCCACCGGACGCTCCAGGGCATGGCGGGCGGCCGGGGTCCGACGGGGGCTTCCTCCCGCACCGGAGACCAGGGGCAGCATCGGCACGGACCTGCGGGGGCAGAGAGAGGGGCCGTCAGGGGGCACCCGCCGCGGGGAGACCCGGTACGGCCCAGTATGGCTCTGCACGGCCCGGTACGGCTCAATATGACCCAGTGCAGCCCGCTACAGCCCGGCACGGCTCGGCATGGATCTGCACGGCCCGGTATAGCTCAGCACGGCTCGGTATGGCCGGTACACCCGGCACGGCTCTGCACGGCCCGATACGGCTCAGAATGACCCGGTACGGCTCGGCACGGCTCTGCACGGCCCGGTGCAGGCCGGCACGGCCCCAGTACGTCTCGGAATGACCCGGTACAGCCCAGCACAGCTCTGCACGGCCCGGTACAGCTCAGCAGGGCTCGGCACGGCTCTGCACGGCCCGGTACGTCTCGGCATGACCCGGTACAGCCCGGCATAGCCCGGCACGGCTCGGAATGACCCGGTACAACCCAGTACAGCTCGGACGGCCCGGCACGGCTCGGAATGACCCGGTACAGCCCGGCTCCGCACGGCTCGGCACGGCCCGGTACACCCGGAACGGCCCGACTCCCCCCCTTCTGCAGCAGCGCTCGGGAACCCCGTCTACAGAAACCGCCTCCCGGTGCTCGCCAGCCCCGTCCCCTCCCTCCCTTCCGTCGCCGGCGCAACGGGCTCGTCCCCCTCCCGGTGCACGGCGGCCCCTCCCGTGCCGTGCCGTGCCGTGCCGTGCCGGCCCCGGGCTCACCTGGCCGCTCGGTGCCGCTGCCCGTGGCGGCGGAGGGGCGGCGGGAGCGGAGCGCGGCGCGGCGCCGCCGGGGCCCTTTATCCGCCCCCCCCCCCCCCCGCCGCGGCTCCCCCCCCCCCCGCCGCGGAGGTCGGTCAGGACCGGGGAACTGTCCAGCCGCCGCCCATTGGCCGCCGCCACGGCCGCCCCGGGCGCTCATTGGCTGCGGCGGGAGGCCGGGGCCCCGCGCCGCCGCGTGCGTCACGGGAGGCAAAGTTCCAACAAAGTTGGCGGCCGGGGCCGGCGGGGGCGGGGCGAGGGCGGAGGGGGCGTGGTCTGGGGTCTGGGGGCGTGGTCTGGGGTCTGGGGGCGTGGTCTGGGGTCTGGGGGGCGTGGTCTGGGGTTTGGGGGCGTGGTCTGGGGTCTGGGGGCGTGGTCTGGGACAGGGGCGGGGCCTGGGACAGGGGGCGGGGCCTGGGGTGCTGGGGGTGTGGGTAGAGGGGTGTGGGTGTTGGGGGGTCTTGGTGCTCGGGGTCCCGGGGGTCTGGGTATTCAGGGTCTCGGGTGCTCGGTGTCGGGGTGCTGGGTGCCCTAGGGAGCTGGGTATTGGGGGTCTGGGTGCTCAGGGTCTGGGTGCTCAGGGTCCTGGGGGTCTGCGTATTGGGGGTCTTGGGTGCTCGGGGTCTGGGTTCCGGGGGTCCTGAGGATCTGGGTATAGGGAGGGTCTGGGTGCTTGGGGTTTGGGTGCTCGGGGCCTTAGGGGTATGGGTATTTGGGATCTGGGTATGGGGGGGGTCTGGGTTCTTGGAGCCTGGGTGCTTGGGGTCCTGGGGGTCTGAGTATTGGGGGGTCTATGTGCTCAGGGTTGGGTGCTCAGGGTCCTGGGGGGTCTGGATTTTTGGGGTCTGGGAGCTTGGGGTTTGCATGCTCGGAGTGTGGGTGCTGGAGGTCCTGGGAGTCTGGGTATTGGGGGTCTGTGTGCTCGGAATTTGGGTGCTCAGGCTCCTGCAGGTCTGGGTACTTGGGGTTCTGGGGGGTCTGGGTATTTGGGGTGTGTGTGCTTGCGGTCTGGTTGCTCAGGGTCCGGGGTTTCTGGGTGCTCAGAGTCTGGGTGCTGGGGGTGTTGGGGGTCTGGGTGTTGGGGGTCTGTGTGCTTGGAGTTTGGGTGCTCAGGGTCCTGGGGGTCTGGATATTAGGGATCTGTGTGCTTGGGGTCCTGTGGGTCTGGGTGTTTGGGGTCTTGGTGCTGGGGCTGCAGGGTGTACAGGGTCCTGGGCGTGTGCATCCAGGTTGGCCCTGGTTGGGGTCCAGGGTGTGTGGGGTCTATGGGGAGCTGGGCGCACATGGGGTCTGGGCACTGCGGGCTTTGGGATCACCAGGCTCTTGGTGTGCTGCTCCTGGGCCACCAAGGAAGCGCACTGGGGCTCCGTGCGGGCGGTGATGCCAGTCACTGCCGGGTTCACAGCCGGTGGCTCCGATATCGCTGCCCTGGGTCTCCCCAGGCTTCCCCTTGCTTCTGAAATGGGTGACGCCTTCCGTGCTTCCCAGCATGAGGCGCGTGTGCACAGGCTTGCAGGGGAAATAGCCAGGCGTGAGCTGAGATGTCACGTTTCCTTACAGCCCTCTCTGAGAAGCCGCTTGGGGCGTTGGGGAGGGAGGGAGGCTGTAGCACGCTCCCCTTGACTCCAGAGAGAACGAAGGCGGCGAGGAACAACCGCTGCCTTTGTTGCGTGTGCCCTGAGCCGCCATCCAGCTGGAAAACAACACTGAAACTATGCTGGGTCAGGTTTGCGAGGCTATTGCCCGGTGCTCGCACCGAAGGCCGTGTTGGCCGAGCAGGCCGGCAGGTGAACCGCTCCTGTCCGGTTCCAGATGAAAACTCACCGAGGACAACCACGTCCTCCGCTTTCTGCTGACTGGAGCATTTCTGTCCAGTTGCATCCTATTATTTCAGGCATGGGATAATTTCTGCCGAAGCACAGGATCAAAATAAATGGCTTAAAAGTAGCTAATTCTACAGCCCTGGCCTTGGGAGGGCGTCCTGCATCGCCTCACCCACCCATGCCTTGCCACCACTGCGTGCCGTGCTGTGGCCTGCTCCGGGAGACGGCTCTGACCGACCACAAACACCCAGTCTTTTCCCCAGTTTTGCCGTGACATTGTCATCAGTTCGGCTGCCCAGCACAGTGATGCCAGGGCAGCCAGGTTGCCAGCCTTTTCTACACATTTTCCACACATGCCTGGGTAAGCCAAGCTGTGTTTGAGCCCAGAGACAGGAGATTAGCGTAGTCGCGAAGCCAAATTTGCTGTTGTGTAGGCAATTAATGTCTCTGGAGTGGAAGCGGGACTGGTTTGCTCAGGCCAAGCTTTCCTCTGGAGGCAGAGTTACAGCCATGGTGTGCTTTGGGCCCCAGCAGTGGCTTACAGATAGGCCTGAGCACGCTGAGTCCTTGAGGTCTCAAAGAGAGCAGCCGGAGGGTGGCCCAGAGGCTGGCCCCTGGTTGCAAAATGTGTTTGTCACATCCACTCAAAGCAGGAACCTGCCTGCAGCAAACACAGCCTGTTTGTGGGCTGCACAGTGCTGGAGAAAAAGTGTTGTATTTGCCCTGAAACTGCTTATAGTGACAAAACCCGACAAACCAGGAAGGTTTTGGTTTTATGATGATATGCATTTTATGTGTAGACCTGCAGACACGACTTGTTTGTTTGCAGTCCAGCCTGGGTTTAATCACTTTGAATTAAGTAACTGATCTTATTACTTATCTGACTATGAGAGGGCTTATCACAGGTTCCTTGGCACATGATGAGGATTAGTCTGTCGGCACAACCATGTCTGAGTAATGCAACCCTTCGTTGCCTTGTGACGTGTCCTCTTGGAGCTATTTTTTCTTTACCTTCCTCCAGCACGTTGATCTTTTGGTTTCTCCAGCCAGTGACCAGCTAAAGCCCATTTAATGCTACTGAAACCCATCCACATAATGGGAAGAAGGGAAAAGCTCTGCTGTTGCAACAGACATCATGTGTTACTTGAGGTTTTCATTAAATTAAGGGCAGGACCATATTGGCCATATTGGACTTAATGGGCGTGATTGTTGGTGTCATTGAATGCAAAATGAAAACAGGGGTATGAGTGATAATGTTGAGCACATTTAGTGTTTAGCACTGCTTTTGAGCATGAGACAAAAAAGGGGCAATTAATACATCCCTCAGTTTCTAAAAGGGCTGAAAGATGCAGTTTTGACCCCAGTCCTTGCACTGACTTTTTGAGTGGGTTTGATGCTGAACATTTACCAGTTTCCTCTATTGCAAGCAGGCTCGGGACCAAAGTTCAGCAGAGTTTGGACAACGGCCCCCAAACCACAGCACGCTGTAGCTGCAGGTTTTCTTTAAGCCTCCGGCTCTGGAGTCTCTGTAAACAAGTCAGGCGGAAACAACCGGCATGCCGTTTAGCTAAAATTAAACATCTTGAGAGAAAAGTAATGAGCGAGGAGAGCTGGGGCTTGCAGCGGAAGCGCTGGGCTGGAACGCACACCCCGTACATCCACCTCCCGCATCGGCGACCTCCGAGCAAAGGCTTTAATCTCGCCGTGCCACAGCATCCCCTCTGCAGACCCGGTGCCACGACGCTGCTTTCATCATCGTAGTGTGGACTGCGAGCTCTTTAGGCAGGGAAATTATGCAAAGGGCTTGCGTTTGGTCTTTGGGGTCCTGGCCCTGCATGGGGACCCCTCTGCTCTGCAGTCTTTAGATGGTGACAGAGCCGGGTCATCTTGTCACCAGGAGGGACAAGGAGCCTGGTGCTGGATGGGGACCCTTCTCCCTTTGGGGAACCCGTGTGTGCCAGGCCAGGATGCGGCTGGCAGGCCGGGGCACCTCCGGCTGCGCTGACTAACAGCTGCTGCTGACACCTCGTGGAAAGCTCACACAAGCATTTTCTCCAGAAACCTTCCTGTTTCATTTCCTCCGCCGCTGCGGGCCCTCCTCCGAGCAGCCTGTCTTCTGTCTGTGTCGTGGCTGTGGCAACCCGTCTGACACAGCTCAGGCACTGCTCCTGGCCCACAGGAGGCCCACCGAAACCATCAGCCATCGCTCTGTCCGGGGGGGACTCGGGCCTTGAAACCCCGCTCGCCCCTGCGCGATGGCGCTCGGCACCATCCTCTTCTTCCTCCTCGCTCCCTTCGTATGCTGCTCGCTCTCTGCTTCCCTGACTTGGAGTGAGTCATCGCTTTACAGAGAGCCTGAACTGCCCCTAACCCCAGCTGGATTGCTTTCTCTTCTGTGAGATTGGGTCAGCTCCTTCCTGATCCACAGCATGAAAGAAAATCTGCTTTGGAAACAATGCAGTGGGAAAGCCTTCTCTCGTTACTTTCATTTCCTGGCTGTCACGCAACTAACGTGACTCCCTTCCAAAAATCTGCATTCCAAATAACTCTTGGGAACCCAAGACAAGCTCAGAAACCCTCCGTGTTGGAAAGGACACCTCTCCACCAGCTCTGGGGTGAGGTACGTAACGTGAGGGTTGGCTGCTCCCAGGCCTCAGTCCCAGCTGGTGGGAAGCTGAAGAAGTGGCTAACCAGGTGGCATAGATCTGTTGCATTAGTGTCCAGCGGTGGCATAACCCATTTTTTTTTAGGTTTTGAAACTGATTTTTTATATGTCACCCAGAGGAAGAGATGGTCCTTCATCTGCAGTTACATTGCAAGCCTTCAGATATGGCCACGGGCTATGGGTGTCCGTTTTATTTTGGCTAAGATTGGTGACGACCCCTTATTAAACTTTGGTTTTGGCATCTGTAATAAATGAGTCATGTTCATCCTTTCTGAAACCTACAGAAACTCCCAGAGCACAGCAGAGATTAAATTTGATCCAGTATGTTTGGAGGGGTGGGGTGGGGAGCTGGAAAGTGTGTTTGTCCCATAAAAGACAGAAAGGGACCTCCTGGGTTCCTTCTGGGGACCTTCTCTGTTTCGTAAGCGAAACGGGCGAGCGGGGTCAGAGAGCTCCTGGCGCCTGCGGACGGTTGTGGCCTTCGGCTTGATGTTGCTTGTTAAAAATATTGTCCCAGATGTATTAATATGACCAGACTGGATTGCATCTGAGCTGAACATTGTGAGCCTAAGGCAGGACATAAATATAGAAGCAAAACAGCCTGACATAAGAGTCATCTGTCCTCTTCTACACATGAAGTGAAGGGGAAGGAGAGCAGGCTCGCTCTCTGGCAGTTTGTGGACACTTCCAGGCATTGCCCTGAGCCTCGGCGAGCGCCTGCACCGGGGTCCTGGGGCAGAGGCGACCCCGGCCTACCCCTCGGTCAGCCCGCAGCGTGCTGTGCCACGGGACTGTGCACTCAGCACATTTCTAACTTGGGGTTAGATTTGCCGAGACAAGGTCTGCAATCATGAATGACTATTTGTTTGATGTGTTTGCCTAACAGGATTACCCTTATCATAACGATATAGCAACCTGGCCTTGGCATAGCAAAAGCCAAGGGCTCAAGGGGTCAGGCTCTTGCCTCTCCTGCCCCAAATGTGCATGGTGTAGCTTGTCTCCGTTATCACGATAACGCTCTGCAATATCCAGCCAGTGTTTCGGCTGGCATTAAGTGCTCCGCTTTTGGAAAGAGCACCTGTGGCATGTAACTCTGTCTGCTGACATCACGCTTGGCATTTTCCCCTGCACCTGAAAAAAAGAAAAAAGAAAAAAAAAAGATCAATAATATTAAAAGGTTAGAAAAAAGGATGCAGTGTTTTCCAATTAGAAAATGAGCTGCCTTTGCTGTTGGGAATTGCTTTGAGCAGGTGTCTAATTGAATTCAGGGTGAATTTGTTGCCCTCTGGTTCCCCAGGAATAGAGCTATAGGTAATGAACCAACAAGTCGTCTGCTTTCTGCATTGCACATCACGAACCTGCCTGAAACCATTATGACAGCATCTGTTTGTCCTTAAATGTATACCTGTGATTATGAAAAGTGCCTGATTTAAATGTCTCCAGGAAGGTATAGGATGAATGCTCTGTTCCTGCAGTGTTTTTGGCAGGGGAGAGCCTGGCTCTGCTGACACCCCATGCCCAGCCTTGTCCCTGCCAGGCTGGGGACCTTCTCACTTCCCGACGACATCGCTTTGACCCCAGCACTTTTCTTGCTGGCTGAGGCCAGCCTGGCCATATCAGACCCAGGCACTATTCACGGAAACAGGACCCACCGCCTGCTGTTTGCCGGCTCCAAAACAAGCAGGATCCTCTATTTATAAAGCGCTATAATTGGCTTGAATGAAACTTGTGGTTATCAGGCTGCTAGGGCCCCCAGGACCGCCAGCACACCAGCCCTGCAGTGCCAGGGGAAGCTGGGGGGGCACAGTGCTGCCTCTGCATAAATCCAAGGGATACCCAGGTCTATAGCATGAGCCATATATTCACAGACTTCTGGTTTCTGCAGCATCCTATATGTGTCAGGGCTGTGTGGAACTGCTTCTCTAGATGAAGTTTGGGGGTACAGAGCTGTGGCAGAGCCAGAAAGAGAGAATCTTCCTGCTGCAGCCACTGTGCCATGGAGATGCTCGGCTTGCAGCAGTGAACATTACAAAAAACATCGTTTTTAACCCTGAAGCATTTATAGCTGGGATGTGAGCAGGGCTCTGAGGCTCCAAAATGACTGGCTCAATCACCGGGCCTAAACAATCTGGGTTCACCTGCGTTTAACATTATATTTCGTATATTTGATTTTGCTGAGGCGTGTGGCCGTGTGTGGCCCACAAGGGGTCTTGCTGTTCACACCAACATTGTCCTGATCTCGTAGCTGAACGCAGGGCGAGATGACGAGGTCTAAGAAGCAGCAAAGCAGCTGTGGCCCTTCCATTTAGAAGCAGGTATCTATGTTGTAATACTCATTCAAGGGGCAGATTTGATCCGGTTTTGCTGTGTAAATTCCTCTGCCATTTGAACAGTAAAATATGATAGATATATGGCCAAGCAGAAAGATTTAAAAAAAAAACCAAAAAAAAACCCTGATGCTTTGCATATCTTTGAGGGCTTATTTTTATTCCCTTTTGTTCATTCTCTCAGCTCTTGGCTGCCACTAGGTCTGTTGAAATAACAAACAGGGATGAAGGAAGAGGGCAGCTCTTCCATGACCTTCCCTCGGTGAAAGGAGGCTGCATCACCGCAGTTAACTCCAGCAGCAACTGCAGGCTTAGCAGGTAGGTATTCATCCACTGTGCACATTATATAAGGAAATCTACTTTTTTTAAAAAAAGAAAAAAAAAGAAGATTGATTTATCAGTCAAAAGCCCTTTCACTGTGAAGTGCTGGTTAAAACCAACCTTTCTTTCACTTTCATTTCATGAAAACATATGCAGAAGTCTTCTAGCACTGTCTGAAGCTGCTCTGCTGCCAAGAAATCCACTGGGTCTGTTGATTAAGCCTCCGTGATATTTCCAGTTTCTCTGTAATTGTTTTCTAATGAAATTTTCAAATCCAAGTATAATCAGGAGATTAGACCATAGAGAGTTCACAGTTGGGCTTCTCGTTTTGATTTTTCCTTTTCTAAATCAGTAACTATCTTCTATGCAGAGATGATAAGATAATTTTGTGTATGTAAAGACATCTAAAACCCAGGTGGCAATATCTTTTACCTTCAGGATTCAGCGCTAACATCATTTTATGCAACTCTCCATTTTGAAGTGTTGTTTTTGCCACTGAAATTATTGTTGCTCTCTGATCAGATTTGCCTGTTAGTATGTCTTTTTGTGGTATAGTAAGTGGCTGAGGGGTTATGATGTAGTTATCCCTGCCAGAATCTCCCTGTGCTTCTGCGTGTGCATTTTAGAGGAACGCTGTGCAGTGAAATGCGTGCCGTGAATTTAGTGAAGTGCTCACGCTTCCAGGCATTGCTGGCACTCTGTGACATTCTTTGCTTTCTGCTGTGCCTCCAGCCCAGAAAACAGAAACGAAGAAGAGCTGAAAAGATTACATAAAGCAAAGAGAAGATGAGATGTGTGACAAAACGAGAATAGGTGTAAACAGGGAGACCGGTATAAATAGCAAGCTGAGAAACACGCGAGCCCAGCTGCTGCACGCCGCTGAAAGGTCGGCTCCGCTCCCGGGCCTGTCCTGCAGCCCTGCTCGGGTGCCGTGACCAGGACAGGCTGGCTGAGCAGCATGAATGACATGAATAGCGTGTTTGGAGCACACATGCTTTTTTTTTTGTTGCAGAAACACTCACTCGGGCTCCTTCCAACATTTTCCTGCAGCCCGGTGCTGCATGCTGTGGTCCTGCGGGCTCTCGGGAGCGCGCCCGTCTGGCAGGCATCTCCTGGGGTGCCAATAACACGGGTGGGAATTTCATTTCGTAAATAATATGGGGAGGTTTACTGGCTCCAGTTGGAGGGCAGGAGGAAAGGTCTGTGTTTGGTGGGTTACACAGGGGCTGGGATTTTGTGCGAGTAATGAAACTTCCCAGAGTTTTATAGCTCGTGAAAAGAAGTGTTTTAGGAGACAGATAAAATACCCAGGCTCAAACCAATCTCCTGGGCTCTGGCAGGAGAGCTGTGGTGGATTTCACTGCAGTGCTTCAAGGCATTGCTCAGGGCTGGATGCATGTGGTGAACAGGGACTGGAGCTTTGCCCCCACCATTACCTTTCAGGGCTTTGCTTGCCAGCAGGTCAGCAAGTAAGTACAAGTATTCCCAGGGACAGGCTGCTCTTGCGATTCATGTGCTTCATCAAGCAGGGGGAAAAAAAAAAAAAAAGAAAAAAAAAAGCAGCACATTTTGGCTAGGGTTCAAGCACCTTTTTCTGTTGCCCTTGTGATAAGTGTCAGATAAGAGTTCAAGGTATTTGGTTGCTTGTCTAGAATAAAAGCGTGTTTTCTTCAGCTGCTGCTGGCATCTGTGGGCTCCCTGAGGGTGCTGGTCTGTTGTTCCCAGTGTCTGGTCTGATCTTGGTAAATAAGACAAGGTTGTCCTGTGTGGGTTGGAGTTTGTCTGACATCAGAGGTGAGCTTCCAGGCTTCCTGTCTCTGGTGTGCTCTGGTGGCTGTGCCATGGAAAACATTTGGGATCAGCTGGGTGCTTCCATCAGGGGACTGGGGCCTCACGGGAGGAGTGTGGGGTGCCTGCACAAGCCCACGGCAGCTGATCGACCACTGCCGTGCTCCCTGGATGCAAGCTAAGGACAGCTGCGGTTTTAGCACCGTCATTAGGTTTCAGAGTTGTCAGCCTGTGGAGACGCACAGGCAAGGCAAGCCCCACGGTGCTGCCACTTCTGGCTTTTTGTCAGCTGGGGAATATGGGACTGGTTCTCGGGTACTTTAGTGGTGCTTTCAAGGTCCAGGTGTCTGCAGGCTGGATTTTTTAGTAAGGATGGCAGTGTGGAGAGAGGTGAGGCCCAGCTCTGTGGCTCTGAGGGGTTGAACCAGGCTCTGTGGGGGCATGGAGCTGCCTCCGTGCTGCCCAGCTGCTCTCGTGGGGTTTTCTGCTGGCTCCACTCTGCCCCGTGTTGTGGACAGTTTCCCAAAGCTGGAGTCTAAATTTACTTCCTTTCTGCAGAGGCCTGTTAGTCATCTCCCACTTATAAACAAACATTTCAGAGACACCCGGGAAGCCGAGCCATGAGGAGGACAAAGCTTTGCTGGTTTTCAAGTAACTAATTCATCAGCAGGCTTCACAGGAGTTGTGCAATAGCCCAGCCGCTAAAGAATCAAAACCATCCCCTACTTGTTAGGAAAACAGGCTTCTTGCATAGACGGATCCTTTCGTCTTCAGTTTGAATTTCGCATTCCTTTAAAAGCATTGTAGATGAGGTGGTTTGTTCTGAGGATTTATTTATTTTTTTTGATTGATTGATTTGATTGATTGTTTTCCTTTCCTCTGCAGGTTTGTCTTGCTGCTTTTCTGCTGATCAGCCCATGCTGTCTTCAGACCCTTCCTTCTTCTCAGTGTGTGGAGGTCTCAAGTCTCTCTGAGGGTGCTTGCACTGGTAGGACAGCAGAGGCCTCAGGAGTGGTTGTGGCAGCAGACTAAAGGCAAATGATTTTGGGGACGGAGCCTTGTAAAAGGGTAAATCTGCTCTCCCCCATTCCATTCCTGTCTTTATTTGGCACTTTTCTGAGTTTCGCTTCTGATTACTCTACCTAGCAGTAGGTGTGGGCTCACAAATTCCTCTCGCTAACCCATGCAGAGTCAGACGCCCGGTTTGTAGTCACACACTGACGTGCTTCCTGAAAACCCGATGTGGCACAGGGCTTCGGAGTGAATTATTGCCAGGGCTCCTGGAGTATTACCAAGCAAAACTGCCCCCGAGTAACAGCACTCTTGCAAATGATCAGCCAGTGCTTTCCTCGAAGAGCCCCTTGGAAGAAAATGTTTGTAGTGCTTAGAGAAGAAGAATTGCTTCATTAAAAAGAAAAAAAAAAGCCAAAAAACAAAACGAAATCTCACAAAGAGGGCCAAGTATTACAAAAATAGTGGGAAGTGTTTAAACCAGGTCTTTAACAGTTTATTAGGTGTTCTAGTTAGTAGATTTATCTTTGACTCATTAAAAATAAATAAATAAATAGAGCCCAGCTTAGTTACATACCCAAAAGTCATACATCGTTCCCTTCTGTCCCAACAGGAACCCCCCTAAGTCTCCATCCCCAGCGGGTACTTGAGGGGCTTTTCCACCACGCAGTGTCCAGTGATCAGGGTCCTCACCGGGGGTGCCCGTAGGGACCGGTGCCCCGGCTGCAGCAGCTCTGGGCTCCCCCAGACACATTTCTGGCTGGAACCCAGTGCCAGGGCTGGTCGGGAGCACCGAGGCAGGATGGATGGGGAGACACCTCGCCTGGAGAGGCCGCAGGTAGAGCCGTGTGAAAGCCACTTGCAGTCTGCTCCTACAGTCATGCACTGGTTGATGTCAAATACCGGGGTCTGCACCACTAAGCTGATGCTCTAATTTGCACTCTACTGCAAAATAATCATTTTAGTTACCCTACCCCAAACGTCAGACTCTTTCTGTCTTTTTAATATATTTAGGGATCATTTTCTTAAGCTATTTGAAACCGGTAAAACCAGCAGCTGGCTTTAATTAAACGGGGACCAGGCTATAAATCCCACCCCCGGCGTTTCCTCCCCACGGAAGCTAACCTCTGAAGTGTGCTCCAACCTGCCTTGCTGCCGGAGCAAGTGCATCAGCAGCCAAAGGTTACCCCCTGCAGTAAATCCAAAGCTACTGCAGGTAAAACATGAGCCGGGTTTCACTTATTGGCGTAGATTTCCATGTTAAAAAAAAAAAAAAAAAAGGCAGGGAAAAGCAGCCTGCTCCAAAGTAAAATCCAGAGTAAATTCAACCAGCTTCAGCAAACTCAGGTGGGGTTGGGAATGGTAGGAAGGAGCCTGCAGTTAGTGGTGCTTTTTTCCTATCCAGAAGAGTTTCGTGGGGCAATGCTTTAGGCTGAGGCTCTTGCTATAGGGGCTAATTGCACAGGTCAGCTCCAGCCCCTGTTTTGTCCCTCACCTGCAGCCAGACATGAATAAGCTGCCCCAAAAAAAGAAATGCGGTGCTGTCTGGGCTGTGCTGCTGTGACTGATGTGCTGTACTCAACACACGTTGTGTCACCCTCTGGCTGTGTCAGCACCAGGATGGCGCTGAAAGCTGACCGGAGGACTGGGCAGGCTCATGGAGGAATGTGCTGTGGGATGCTAAGTCTGCACCGTGGTCCAAGGAAGCCCATGGCTACCACACCGTTGGAGGCAGAGGGAGTATTTTTGGCAAGCAATTTTGTGGGCTCTCTCTGCTCATTTGGCCCCATCGTCCAGGTACACCCAGGGCTGATGGATTAGTCCAGCCCCACGTCTCTTGTGCTGTCAGGGGCATCTGTGCCAGCACCTCCTGAAGAGGTTTGGGCTCGCTCTTGCTGCAGACTCTTGCCAAATTCTGGCACACATAGCTGAATCTACTGCACAGAGAGATGTCCTTTCCAGCTGAGATGTCCTTTCCAGCTTTACCTGTTTAGATCCTTTTCCAAAGGAAAGCTGAGCTCCTGAATAATGTGAAGGCCTTGAGCATCACCTACACCAAGGTCTGCCCATGCTGCAGAGGCATCTACCCCAGCAGATGCATCTGCCCCAACCTGCCCCGTCCTGGGGGTGCAGCAGGGCTTGGCCAGCAGCTGGTAGGGGCTCACAAAGAAGTGTGTTCAGGGTGCATCGTGCCCCCCCCCCCAGCAAGCACATGCAGACCCCCTGAGCTCTCCGCTGGCTGCTAGCACTGCCTTCAGCATGACCCAGTCTGTGTTTTCTCATGCGAAATTCAATAAATTCAGCATTTTCAGGAACTTGGCATAATCAGGGTTTTCAATCTTCTCCTTCATTGCCTTCTAATATACCCTCCTAACAATTAACTCTGGGTGTTGGGAGAATGCCAAATGCAGGGTAAAAGACTTGGTTTTTCTTTCCCATAATTAAATGTCATGTTCTCTGCTGTCTCTCCCACTCTATTAAGTGTCCATGCATGGTCTAAAATGCTCTTTGGTGAATTAGCATAAGGTCTGTCAGGACCCCACCGACGTTCCCCCTCCTGCCATATCTGCTCAGCTCACAAAGGGCAGCCCACGCAGGCAGAGGGGGACCTGGGAAGGAGGAAGCAGCTTTTTAGTGCACTCCTGGAAAAAAACACACATGCAAAACCTCTCCCTGGTCCCCAGGCGTGCTATGAAAATACGCAAAGCACCCGAATCGAATGCTGCGAGGTGTGTGCTGCTGCTGCACCGTCCAGCCCCACGGAAAAAGTGCCAGTACGGATCCCCTTATTGTTAACCAGCAGCTATCCCATATCTATTCACTGCTTTGCCTTCAAAATGAGGAGGCAAAAGTTGTTACGACACTTTCTCCCTGACCTCCCAGCTGGGAAGGAAGTGATGGAGCAAGGACGGCGGTGACGGGGTGTCTCCTCGCGCTGCGCTCTGTGCCACCACAGCTCTTCTTGTAGGAACCTTGTCTTGTGGGGGGGTTGACAGCTTTTCAAGCATGATGGCCCGGAATGATACTGGTTTTCCACCAAATTCCAGACTGAGGGGGTTGGTGGGAGCGGAAGGTACAGCATTTCAAAGAGGGACGTTATTTCTGCTCAACTGTTCTGTCCTTGCCACATCCCGCAGTGGCCAGCCCTGCTGCTCACCCTCCAAAATGTTCCTGCAGGCTGCTTTCCTCCCTGTGCTGAGTGACACACTTAAGGAATTTTGCTAATTCTTTACTTTTCACAACTTCAGTTTCATTACCAGCTTCAGAAGTAGTCTTTCTAACATGGGACAATGGTTTGTGATCCTCAGGAAGCTGTGGAAGGCTTGGTGGCAAGAGGGACAGCCGGCAGTGTCAGCTGGGATGGGGGCTACAAGTCCCAAACCCTCCTTGCTTGGAGGTACTTCTGCTCCCGCCAGGGGTGACCTTGCTGGGTGGGATGTCCTCTCACTGCTGTTGTTTCCCCACCTCCTCCCACAGCCCCTCTTTGCTTTGGATAAACAGCCAGAGAAAGGGAGCCTTTGTTTCCAGCAGCATTAGGGGAATGGCTCTTCGTGGTACCAGTAACCCTGTTTGCAAACAAGAGGAAAGGCTTGACTACAAACAGGAGGCTCACAATGAATTATTCACTGGCTGTTTTCTCTTCTTTCAAGAAGTTTGCTGTAAAACCAGGGGCCAGAAGTGGTCTGTGCGAGATGCACCACCACCTGCGCACAAGGAGTCTGAGCTTTTGGCTCTCTGGGTGCTCAGCCCATCCTGGTGATGGGGACCTCCTGGTTCGTGCAAGTCTGTGTCTGGGCCGCAGCATACCTCTGCTGTGTTTGATCACAGATCACCAATAGATGCGGTTCCTTTGTTGTCTGGATGCCTGCTGAAGACCTGGAAATCTGATTTACACAAGTGCCAGGTGCCCGTAGCTTTGCCAGATGTTAGCAGGAGCAATGCTCTGAACGCTCAGAGGGCTTCCCAATGACACGCACCCCGATGGCTCAGGTTTTGGGGCTTTCCACTTGGTTCCCTGCCAATAATGGCTGTTTGGATCCTCTCCTCCAGCTTCCCCAGTCCACAAGGCCCTCCACTCCTCGGGCTGCACTCCCAGCAGAAGCTCCAGTGCTGGCAGAGCGCTGCGCTGCGCTGGGAGGTGCTCTGGAGAGAAGCCCATGAGAAAATAACACCGCTCCATCTTCCAGGCAGCACAGCGTGCAGCAAACGGGGCACGGGACCACACACTGCCCACCATGGAGAAAGCGAGGCGTTGACCTGCACAGCGCGCTGCATGCGCTGGCCAAGGCACAAATCTGGGAAAAACAGCAGAAATGGATCACGCCGCCAGAGCCCCGCTGCCTTTCCAGGTGCTGGCTGCGTGCATCCACGCAGCTGTGCTGGGACGCCCTTCTGGGCGGCTCACGTGAGTCTGGTACAAGAAAAAATGATGCTGAGCAAGTACTGTTCAGACCGGTGTGTGTGTGTGCGTGTGTGTTTCTTTCTACCTTTGGCTGAAAACTGTTGGCTAAGATGCGGATGAAAAGCACTGCTGTTTTGTTTTTTTTTTATTTCAACCTGGCTGTTCAAACTGCCATGAAAAATATGACTGTTCTGTTCTTTTATAACCTCTTATAAGCCCTCATTTTTAGCCTGAACTCCCCAGAACCCATAAAAGAAATGGGCAGAAATACCATAAAAGTGAACAAAATCCTCAAACACAGCCAGTTCATATTCTGAGTGTCTTATTAAACACTTATTAAAAAAAAAATCCCTCTCCTTACATAAATATGTGATTGTTTATAAATCTGTAACTAATTTTAAGCTATTGGAAACAGCTTTATAGTAGAATAACCCTATAGAAATAAAGCTTTACCATGGGATGCCAGATGACTGTACTAAAGGATGAGAACATACCAGATGTGAGATACCTATATTTTAATGTATTCAGGAAAGTTTTGCCTAGAAAACTCAGAGGTTTCTAGGAAAAAAAAAATCTGGGTAAAATAGTTGACTTATTCCATGTGTTTGGCTTTAAGTGATACAAGCACCCTTCTCCCAGGTGTGCAGCACCCTGGGGGAGCCAAGCCCTCCAGACAGGGACCAGCTACAAATTTTCCCCCATAGCCTTTCCTTTGGTGGTGGCAGTGCCCCAGGCTGCTCGTGCCAAACACACCTACACTGTTATAGGGCAACCAAGGACCTGGAGAGGCTGCTTGGAAAGATAATTTGCTTGGGTGTGCAGGTTTCCTTTCTGATTTATACCACCTGTGGTGAGGGTTGCCCCCTCCTGTTGCTCACCGGCTGTGCTATGTCTGATTTTCGGCAGGGCTTTGGGCTGGTTTTCAACCCTGCTCTCGGTTCAGGCAGCCTGGTGACTGCCAAATGCCCCCACCGAGCACCAAGAACTGGCCGTGGGCACCTTCCCAGCAGCGGGACGTGCCAGGGGCACATCAGGGCCCCGCGCAGAGTTGGGTCCCCTCATCTGTTTGCATAACGGGTATCTCAGAGCTGGAAAGGGATTTCTTTTGTGTCTGCAGTTAAACTCAAAGGGAAGCTGATGGAGGGGGGAAGAGAGAGGAGCGGACGTGAAAAGAAATGGGCGAGCGCTTGGTGTGTCTGTTCCTCGTGCTGAATAGTGACGTGCGGTGCTCTGAAAACATCTCCTGAGCAGCCTAGTGTTACCTGGTCCTCTGCCCCGTGGGCTGCAGGTGTTGTGGGGCACTCTGTGGCTGTGGGCACGGTGCTGAGGCTGATCCCCCAGCCCCGCCAGGTCCTACTCTGGAGTGAGGAAAGCCCTGGATGCTCCCTTGTCACTGCCCCCAGGGCAGGAGCATTGCTCGCTCTGTGCCCTCCTGTGTCCAAGTGTCACTAAACCAGAGGGTGGCATCCAGGCATCCTCAGTCTGCCCATGCTGAGCCTGCCCTGCTGGTGGTGGGTGTACGGTGACGCCGTGCGTGGCTACGTCCCCAGCAGTGGGCATGGCAGGGTGCTGCTGGATGATGAGACCTTCCTCAGTCTCCGGGATGCTTTTAGATTCTTCTATTAATAACTCCTTGTGTTTTCATTTCTGGGAACATAAATATGTATCCCCAAATGCTCCCGATTGTCACAGCCAGTAAATCGGAGGCTGATTTCAGTTCTGTTCAACTTAAAGCTCTGTGATTGAACAGCGTAGCTGGAGCAGCCATCTCTTCGCTCCTATTCCAAAATCCCGAGTGCATGTGCTCATTGAAGTGACAGGCTGAAAACAAAGCTCAGGAACAAATCTGCACAAGCAGGGCCAGCCCTGGAACAGGCTGGCACAGCTTCAGCTGATTTGAATGTGAATTACACCCATCTAGGCCAGGGCTGGAATTTGCCTATGGCATGGGCAGGCTCTCTGTAGCTTTGCTAAACCAGGTCATTTGTGGTCCGAGATGCTGTCAGTGGGAAAAGAGCTGAGCAAAAGCAGTTCATGATGTTAGCCAGAGCCGAGATTTTGCCTATGGAAAGTTGGACAAATATGAGCAATTCTTTTTTCTTGTGACCTAACTTAGATTTTAACTTCTGCTAAAAATGAAAGTAGTTAATGAGTGCATATAAACGTGCGTGCGCCTGGGATGCAAACACACATAAGCCACCACTCAGCAAATATTGGCTGATTCTGGTACAAGTGCTGCTTCTGCATTTGAACTTCCCCTAGTCTTAGTCCTTCTGGGGTTGTTCTGTCCTGCCCCTGTCCTCCTGCAGCTGGTGTGGCCGTGTCCCATGGGGGACATTGATGGATCCGCTGTGCCCAGCGCTGCCTCTCCATCCTCTGCAGACACAGAGACCACCCAGGGCAGGCTGCTGCCTCCCTGCCAGCTCAGCATGGGCCTGCCAGCCTCTAAACCATCCCCAGCTGTCACCTCTTCCAAAGAGAGCAACTGGCATTGAAAAAATCTTATCAGCATTTTGACCCCATCGTGCTCAGGGCATTACAGCCACCCCCACAAGTGACAGAGGACACAACCCTACCTGCAGAGGTCACGTTGTGCTCCAGGAGCTAATATCGCTTCTGGGCAGTCTCCTGCCATTTAAAAAAGTCTCAGAAGTCTTAATTTTAAACCACACATGTGGGGCTAAGGCAATACAAGTCACAAATTAGGGGTTGTATGTTCTAGTCATTCACATGAGAATTATTTTAGGACAAAGACCAGCAGCATTTGCAGTCAGGTGTGACCAGCACAGCACGGAATAGAATAGAATAGAATAGAATAGAATAGAATAGAATAGAATAGAATAGAATAGAATAGAATAGAATAGGAGTAGAATAGGAGTAGAATAGAACAGAGTAGAATAGAACAGAGCAGAATAGAACAGAGCAGAATAGAATAGAGCAGAATAGAATAGAATAGAGTAGAATAGAATAGAGTAGAATAGAATAGAGTAGAATAGAATAGAATAGAATAGAATAGAATAGAATAGAATAGAATAGAATAGAATAGAATAGAATAGAATAGAATAGCATAGCATAGCATAGCATAACATAACATAGCATAGCATAGCATAGCATAGCATAGCATAGCATAGAATGGAAGGGACATACGAAGATGATCAAGTCCAACTGCCTGACCACTTCAGGGCTAACCAAAAGTTAAAGCATGTTATTAAGGGCATTATGATTTGTGCTGTTCCTGCCATTGCTGACCAGGAGCAGGGACTGGCTCTTTCCTCTCCCCCTCGTCAGGGAGGCGCAGAGCCGTGAGGCCGCCTCTCGGCCTCCTCCTCTCCAGCCCAGACAGCCCCGGTGTCCCCAGCGTCTCCTCACAGGACGTGCCTTCCTGCCCTCTCACCAGCTTGTTGCCCTCCTCTGGATGCTTTCAAGGACCTTAACACCCTTTCTGTAGCGTGGAGCCCAGAGCCGCACACAATACTCAAGGTGAGACTGCACCAATGCTAAATTTGCACATAATAATATGTTCTTTTTGCTGGGGTTAGGGGAGTTTCTGTAGAAAGGAACAGCAAGAAGACAGACAATATAAAGAAAGCAGAGAAAGAAACTGGGAAGTGAAGGTCTTGCCTCTTGTGGCACGTTAGAACCAGTGTTGTGCCTGGAGGTGGTCCTCACCAACGGTGGTGAAGCCTCCTTGTCTAGCTCTCCATGCTTGAGCACAGAAGGGGAAAGGGAAGCAGTTTAGGCCCCAAACGAGCAGAAATAGGAGGGTGATGTTACACCTTCCTGCTGCAAAGCGCGGTGGCCACCTGACCTCCCGTGGAGTCACCCCAAGGCCTGGCGCAGCTAAGAGAAAATGTGGCCATAGCCATCTAACTGCTTGTCAGGCTGGGGAAGGGCCTGAAGCCAACATATTTGATAACAGCATGTTTGCATAGTGTAATCCCATGTCAGTCTTTAAAATGCTAAATCAGGAGTGAAATCAAGATTTTTCTCACTGCTGGATTTAGTTCAGCCTCTCCAAATGGGATAACGCATCCGAGTGCCACATTTGTTGGAGCTGTTTTATTTTATCCCACTTGATTTCCTAGTTTGTCTTGAACAGCTGAGGACTTTCCAAAGAAAATAATTTTGTACTCTGTAGGCTGCTCAGAGCAGGTACGAATGTATTTCAGTGAACATCTCAGGAACCTCAAAACCAGGCCGTGAGCCCCTGTACTTATCCAGCATCCGGCTTCCTATTTTAGCACAGATTTTCCCCAGCAGGAACCGATGGGGTATGAACAAGCTATCGGTGAGACTAGAGCAGGGCTGGGCTCTGATTTTTGGGGCCCAGGAACTCCATTAGAGAACCAGTATAATTTGCTGGGTGGCACTGGGCTGGAGGCTATGGATACGCGGGGAGCCAGTGGTAAGTGGCGTTTCCTAAAGCTTAGTCCCCAGGCCCAGAGGCTGTCACAGGATGCATGACTCATCCTTAATGGGCCTTAACTGTTTTCGTTACCCCAAAATGGCCTGGGAAAGGCCCTGTGGGAGAGGTCCCACTGCGGCCAGGCCCCGCTCGGCCTCCTCGCTGCTGGTGCAGGGCTTGGAGAGGCTTTCCCTGGGCAAGGCAGCAGGGTCAGGGCCACGTCCATCATTCCTGCCTTGCTCCAGCGAGGAGCACGTGCGCTGGGAGGACTATGTGGGGAATCCTTTGCCATTGGGGATATCGGTAAGATGCAAGAGTATACAGTCTCCAGAAGAGATCCCCTGGTTCCTCCCAGCGGGGTGTGGGATAGCCTTGGTAGCAGAAAACGAGGAGAGCTTCCCAGGCTGTTGGCTAGGCCAGGCCAGGCAGAGGCATCCCATGCCGTGATGTGAAATCGGATCTGTGTTTTTCTGTAACACAGATCTCATCTTACTTGCCCGTTTCCTATGCACCAGCAGCCCGAGCACAGAGCTGTGTCTCATGCTGGGCTCGTGCTTGAAGCCAGCAGTGTTTCCACAGCTCTCAGGCGCAGATCTGAGCACACCGATGACTAACAGCTTCCAAGACCCTCCTGGCATTTGCCCTTTATATATCTTCTCTGTCCCTTGTGAAACAAACGGAGAGGCAGGAAGAGAAAATTTAAGGAAACCAGCAGCCCTCTGCTGTAAAAAAGCCCTTTGCCCAAATGATTACTGTGGAAATGAAATGTTATTCCCCTCCAGGAAAATGGCAGAGAGCTCTCTGTATAGCTCTGGAGCTTAAAGGTATGGGTAGAGAAGGAAATCAAGTAAGTGACGATGATGACAGAGTCCGTCGCAAGCCAACTGAATCAGCAGACACCCTGTTTTCAGTTACTCACGCTCAATAAGTCAGATCTTCAGGGCTGATTTTTTCTTGTTCTGTTCCTGTTGGGTGCTCACGTCACATTCAATACTTTGCAAATACAGATTCACAAATATGAAGTGCTGGAATCACAGCTGATAATGTCAGAAAGACAGTATTCAAGGTAAACTCCCTGTCAAATAAATGGTACATAAAAGGCTGATCGATATTAAAACCTCTTGAATAATAACAATAACAACAAAACAACCTTTGACACAAGGAAGAATAGGTGGTGTGAGTACAATCTAGCATGATTTCTGCCTGGTCCCATAGGACAGATTGCCTCCAACCCCTTGCACACCCCCAACAACCAGATACCCACAAAAACTGTCTGAATTGCTAAATCCCACACCAGACCCTTGGCAAGCAGGTGGTTAAAGCTTTCATTTACGCAGAAAAAAAAAAAAAAAACTCAACAGCCTACAGCTTCTGCAGGTGGACCTCCAGGTGATTGCTGTTAGCTATTGCTGCTGGCTATAAAGCACACCCAGAAGCTGTGAGGCCTGGTTTGGGAATCCTGATGAGAAGGTGCTGCCTTGGATGTGCTGCTCTGTGATGGTTTGTTCAGTAGCGGTGTGGCCATCCTGAGGTTTGGGCTGGAGGGGACATTGGTTTTTAATGTTTTCTGCTTGGGGCTGAGCAGTGCCTGCAGGGAGCCTTCCTCTGCCCTGGAGGATGAAGGTGAGCTCTGACCTCCCCTGGGTGTGTAAGAGCTGGGCTGGGGGCTGGCAAAGCTTTGGTGTGCTTTGGAGGGTGGGGATGCAGAGCCTGGGTGATGTACGAGGGCTGGGGTGACTTACTGATGGCAAGGGTGGTGTTGCTGCTCCCAGCTGTGAGAAAACCTGCCCATTTGAATTATTCTGAGCCAGAGCCCATGGAGCTGGTGGCTGTTGGGGGGCACAGTTTGGTGAAGGAAGGATGTCTGCAGCAGCTGGCCATAAGGAACACCTCCCACGTTAACTGGTGGGTGCATCCTTGGTGTCAGCATTGCTTGCCACAGGGAACTGTGCTGGCTGGGCTGAGTCCAGAGTGGTTATTGCTCCTGGAAGTATCATCTTGCCGCTTTGGATGTATTGCTTTCAGGTTGATGTGTGGCTGGGTCTGGCCCTTCCAACAACGGCTGAATGCTAACAGCTGAAGGCTTAATAGTAATACGCTTAGTGTAATAAGGCTTATTATTTTAAATGCCTGATTAAGAGCCCTGGGGACTGGAATCCTCCCTCTTGCCAGGGCACAGACACTCACCCTGGCACAGGTGAGTTTATCCCTCCTCCAGCAGTTTCTGGCATTGTACTCCTTATCCTCCTTTTTTTGGTGCAGAAAGGTGTTTTGCTCTGTCCTGTCTGCTCCTGATGCTGCTGCTGGTTGCATCAGGGGCTCCTCTGACGTGGGTTTCTGCCCTTTGATCTGGGCAGCCATCGCCGGGTTGCTTCATCTGGACTAGGAATTGGGCATTACGTGAGGGTACCTGTAATCTGGGGCTGTGGGGACACGGGCCTTGGCATCCCGGCAGCCCTGTTTGCATGGGGAACCATTTTACAAAGCACCTGGGTGTTGCACAACTGTCCTTACACGCAATGCTGGTGCATGCGATGCCCCTGAGATAAGGGGAATGGGCTGTTGTCTCAAGTCAGGTGGGAAGGAAAATAGGTTTCCACTTCCAGCAGCTCAGCCTACAAGTTCCCAGACAAAACATAAATTTCAGCTCGGTGATAAAGTATGCTCTACTAAATGTCTTCAACCACATGTTCAAACTCTACTGGAGAGTTAGACCACAAACTTAGAAGAGGATTGAATCTGAATATTAAACCAGTGATTCCCCTGAGGGAAATTTTCTCAACTTGTCTGATTCCCCAAGGAGACCATATTCCCGAAGAACTCATCTTGCAATTAATGATCAGATGAAATGAGGCTCTGTCAGTGGCTTAGAAGACCTAACTAGGCAATATTTGAATGCATATAAAATTTTTTATGAGTAATACTGGGGGGGAAAAAAGTTTGGAACTTTTTCATTGAACAAAATGAACTTAAATCTAAAAACATCTTTCTTCTCAGCCTGTGAAGTTGGTAAATGATGATTATAAACTCTGTAGCTTGTATCAAAGGGAATGCTCCTCCTTTCTATAACCTTTTCCTTTGACTGCCTTGTCAGATCTTATACAGGAGCTGAATTAAGTTGTCACAAGGTGAGAGAGATGCAGAGAAGTTGCCAATTGTCTTGGAAACACAGGCAGCTACTTCTGGGAAAGCGGATGGCTAAGGGCTAACAGGAAGGCAATTGAGTTACTCCAAATTTAGATTGTGTCCCAAATAGCATGTCTGCTGAATTCCTGCTTTGTCTATTCAGGACCTCGTAAATTTTTTTTTCCTCAAGACATTTGAAGGTAAATGCTGTCCCCATTTGGCACTACCAGAATGGCTGTGAAGATTGGGGAGGACTTATTCTTTGTTATTAGCATGTGATGGAAAATGCACTAACTTTCCAATGCCCTCTGCCCTGGCCAGTGGAGGAGCATGCAGAGTGCTGGAGGGGGTGAAGGAGTCAGGGGGAGAGGGAGCTGCTAGGGAAAGGCTGGTGCTGTTCTCCTGTGTGGGGGCTTTCTAGGGGAGAAGGTGCTCTGTCTGCCTTCCTCCCTACATCCCCCCTCACTTGGCAGGAGCAGATACGTCTGTCTGGCAGCTGGACCACTGGGTGCCTGTGATGGACCTGTCATACATGTGGCTGTCCCCAGAGGGGCATAGTTGTCTGGCAAGGAGCAATTTTGAATGAGGAACTAGAGTGTCAAATGCAGTTTCTTTTCCTTCAGTACTTGGTGATGGAGTACAATGTCATTCCCCAGAAGGAATAGTTGTCCTGGGCTGTCCAAAGCACAGATGTTCAGCTCCCGTCACAATAAGGGAGCTACAGGAATAGGAGAGATGCTTGAAATGTGCCATTGCCAGGCGGGCCTCTTTTGGCTGATGCCTGGGAAGACCTGGGTTGATGTGTGAGAAAGGGATAGGGATAAAACTGGGAAGAGTGTGGGAAAGAGCAGGGTCTGCTTTGTGTGCCTGTGTGTCAGGAGCATGTGAAGTGCACTGTGGAGCCCTGCAGTTCCCCTTTCCCAAAGGTGGGCTGTCAGCTGCACCCTGTGCCAGGCAGAAGAGTGGGCTATGAACTTCAGCCCAGGGTCCTGCACAGCTTATGTTCCCCATGGAAATAAAATAAAAAGAAGTGGATTAGCTCAACAACACTTACTGCAGATGGTTTATTTATAATATATTCCTGAACCTATATGTTGGCTGAGCAAAGTTTGTTTAGCTTTGTGAACCAGACAAGTGTGCACAGGTATGATCGGGAGGAATCATGGAAATGCTGTTTGTTGGCGTAGCCGCTGAGCAGAAGTATTGGGGAAACTTGGTATCTACGGATGGGACTACAGGAGGGAGCACAGTGACACTCCTATATGCTGGTTCAATTTTCCCTTCCCTTCCTGCCTGAATCTTGCTTATAAGGGGCACAGAAGGAGTAACTGAACCCAAAAAGCAGCCATAGGCACCATGTGCTCAACCCAGACTGAGCGTTGGTGGCACAGGAAGACCTGAAACTTCTGCATGGAGAAAGCAAATGCTCGTGATGGGTTACTCAGTCACTAGATGACAACCATCCAGTGTCCCAAAGCACACAGGAAAAGACATTTTGAACAGAGTTGCTAAATAGCATGTAAGGGAAGGCCTACAAAAGGGGCTGCTCCAGCCTGCCACGAGCTGCTGGGGGTGCCCACGGCTCAGGGCTGAAGCACGGCTTGAGGGCTCGGCCTTGGGCCACAAGGTTTTGTCCCTATCCTGCCACATTGGTTGCGAAGTTGGAGCACTTCCCTCCTTGAAAGCATTTGCATTGTTAGAGGTTGGTAGCTGTTCTCTTAAATTCCTCCTGCCCAAGAGGAGAGGCACCTCTTGTCGCTTGCTCAAAGTGGAGCAGCCTGCGTATGACTTCAGCCCTGGATGCAAAGGGGAACCAGATGGTGCTTCAGAGGCCCTCATCTTGTGTTGTGGGTAAATTGTGTTCATCCTGTTTGTAAAGCTGACCTTGCTTCTCGTGGGACTGAGCAGCACAGGCAGGCACTTGGCTCTCCCTTTCTTATTGCGGGGACAGCAGCTCCCTGTGCTGGACGAAGCCTTCAGTTATTCCCCCTCACCCTGGACACTCGGCTGTTCCTCAGAGGGCCAAGGCAGGAGCTCTGACCACTTTGGGGACCTCTCCTTTCTCCTGCACCTAGGCTACAGTGCCAGTACATAAAACCTGGGCTGGCTGACTCTTGGGGTCGGTGCTGTGCTTCAGTGACTCGGTGGTGGCCACGCACAGTGGGGCTGCTGCCCCTCCAATGTCACTGTCCCCAGGGCAGCTCCGCACCCGGTCAGTTCTCCTTCTCCATGCTGCAGCCACGTGGCATGCTGCAGCTCTTTGTGAGACGAGCTGCTTTCCTGGCAATCCTGCACCTGCACCCCAGCCTCCTGCTTTCCTATTGCAGTGAAAATGCAGCGCTGTTCCTGCTGTGCTCAGTTTGGTGGTTTGCTTTTTTTTTTGGTGTTATTTTCCCAGTCATCGTCACTGCTGAGTTTTGTTGTTTTTTTTTTTTTACTTTTTTTCAAAAAGAATTTCAAATCCACTAGAGGGCAACATGATCTGCCATGGGAGAAGGAGCGAGCCGGTGAGGAAGTGACACAATTTGGGGGTGACAGCTGGGGGGGTGGGCAAAGGGGTTGGTTCGGCCCCATGCAGGATGGGAACAGCAGTGCTAGGGTGGGAGCAGCTTGGGGGTGGCCCCACACTGCTGCAAGCCCAGTGCAAGGCCCGCTTGTATTTTACAGTGCCCTTAAGGGCATGGGGGTTAGCTGATGATCCGCGCTTGGTTGCAGTGGCAGAACAGGAATAACCTTTTGGGGGGCCGGGGCTGGGCGGAGGTGAGCGTGGTGGTGGGCATTAATCAAAGAAATGCTCCAGGCTCCTCCAGCAGTGAGGACAGACGTGGTAAGCTGCGATGGCAGCTGGCCAGTGGCAGTGTGGTGTGGCTATAAAACGTATAAACCTTAAAACATGGTTTCTTGGCTGCAAGCTGGTCCCTCCTGCTGTGCTGCAGGCACTGCCCCCTGCACCTCTGCCGCAGAGGGTCCTCTTCTTGCAGGGCCAAATGCTGTCCTGTGCTTCATGTCCCGAGCACTGTGGTGACCAAGCAACGTGACCTTTGTCCACATGGGAAAAAGTGATCAGGAAGACACCCGGGGTCTTTACCTGCTCCAAACATGGTTTTGGTATTTATGGCCACCTCTCCATCCGAATTTCAGTGGGATGTGCTGCAGCACAGACTGATGTCCCGACTGTGACCCTGCTTTGGCATCCCTTCTGTCCCGTGGAAGTCCCCTGCCCCGGGGCTGGCTGTGCCACAGCGTGAGCGGTGCTGGGGGTCCCACCTTGTTCCATGGCTCTGGGTGGCAAATCCTTCTGGACACCATGGTGGTCCTGGGGCAGCCGCAGCCAGGACTCGGTGAACAGCTCCCCATGGGGAGGTGATGCCACCCTGCTGGAAACCGCACCCGTTAAATGTAATGCGGGACCGGCTGTGAGGTGGCACATCAATAAGGGGTGTGGATCGCTGACTTCCATGTCCTCTGGTGGGAAAACCTGGCGATAATAAAATGCAGCTGAACTGAGAAGTTACCTGATGAAGTTTGGCTTTACTTAGTCCAGGTTTCCTTCAGCTTTTGGTAGATGGTCTTCACTGCGTTACTGCTGTAACAGCTCTCTTCTGCTCCTCACCTTGGGCACAATGTGTGGCAGGGTGACTCCCCCTAAAAGGCAGGCAAGAAAGCCGAATGAATTCCAGCTCAGTACATTATGTCATTTTGTTTTCCTTCTGTGGTTTATTTTTCTTTAATTTCATCTGCTGCGTATTTGGCTCCACAGAAATTTCCACTTCAGTTCAACCTGTGGGCTTCTGACAGCCAGGATTATTTAAGATCTACAGTAGGGAAAAAGTAATCAAAGTTCCATTAAAAGTGCGAGTTCTCAAACTAAAGTGAAGTATTGAATTTCAGCTTAGTCTTACTTTACAATCTCAGGTGAGCAGAACTGTGGGCAGCTGAAGGTGAGGTGAGTGCCCGTAGCCAAGGGCTGTCCTTGCTTTGCCAAGACCAGGACGAGTCACCTCTGTGCCTGGTTCTTGCCAAGCTTTGGACCCTGAGACCTGCACGTGGGGCTGGTCCTGGGGCGACAGCAGCCCCAGGGTGACTCGGGCCCTCAGCCCAAAATGTGCCACCAGCCTGCACCCTGCCTTGGCTGAGGGGATGGGAGGGGATGCTGCACCTGGCTCATCTCCCCAGGAGCGATTCCCGTGTCACAGAAGGGAATTTTAGGCCTGGCCTAGGGAGAGGGTGTGTAAAAGTAATGTTAGAACTGCTTGGAAATAGGTCCAGATGGAAATATACCCAAATTTCTTAAAATCGAAGAAGTAAAACAGTAGTGTGGAATCCTTACAAAACAAAAAAAATGTATTTCCATCACAGAACAGAGCTCCACAGTGGCTTTTGTTTATTAACTTGCAGGCGTCTTTGGACAGCCTTCTCTTGTCATGCCCTCCCCCTCAACATTTCTGAAGGTTTTCATGGGAAAAGTGGCCAAGGAAACTGTAAACGCTCAATGGAAAATTTAGAAACAACCCATTTAAATGAAATTTTTTTTTTACATCGCAGGGACAAACCTTGCTCTGTTTTCCAGAAAAATTACTTGGTTAACTCTTGTGAATGAATCACTCCCATTAAGAGGAAAGCACTGCTGCTCTTGTCCCCGTTGCTTCCTCTTAGGCCAGTGCCTCATCCCCAGAATATGTGCTGTTAATCCTCCCTGATACTTGCTGTTTTCTGAAGATTCTCCCTTCTTGGCTGGCTGGGGCAGTTGCTACTGGTTATTAACGAGCACAGCTAAAACCTGCTGCTTTCTGCTTAGTGCCGTGGTGCAAATCTGTCCGATGGCGAAGCTGGAGGTGGGCACGCTGCTCCCACCCTGCAGCCACCCAGCACTGACCAGGAGCCGCATTTCGGGTGGCCCTGGGGGATGCAGCTCAGCTGGGGGATGCTGAGCGGGACCCGTGACCAGTTCTGGGACTGGTCCTGGCTGCTCCTCAGCCTCCGGCAGAGGCCAGGAGGGTTTGCCATGGAGAAACGCGGTGCTGGGGAAGCAGGGGCGGCCTGTGTTTGCTCAGAGGACCCAGGGGAAGCTGCATCCTGGGGAGTAGGGAGTGGGAGGCGAAGGAAGAAGCAGAGAGCGACTTAAAGGAGCCCTCCGGTATTTATCCGCCTGCCCCTGCTGCAAGAGGCTGCTGGGGAGCTTCCAGCGCTGCTGCTGCAGCGTGGCGTTTGCTAACACCATTTTTAAATCGAAGGGGGGGAGAGAGAAACAAATCGATGGAAACTTGTTTTGCTTAAAAAAAAAAAATCCTTTAGACTTGGTGATGCCTTAATGCAAATTACTTATTCATTTCAGTCAGAATTATTTTTTGAGCTGGTTTCACATGTGATCTGCCTCATTTCCATTGATTTTGCAGTAAAAAGGACCCGTCTTCTCACCGGGGCTGGCTCTGGCAGTGTCCTTCAGTGACGTGCTTGCAGTTGGCAGGAGCAGAGGGTGAAGGTTCAGGTGGGACAAACCCATCCCGAGCGGGTGCTCCTCTGGGAGGGCAGAGCTGCTGTGTGGAGATGTCTGTGGTGGCTGTCTGTCCTCGGGAACTCCCCGTGGGGCTGGGGATGGACAGCCGTGTCCCTGTGCCAGCTCTCGGCTATGGCCAGCAGAGCCCTTTCCTGGATCCCACTGGCTTCTGGTCATCATGGTTGGGGTGCTCGTGGCTGCTGCAGGCTCCTTGCATTTTGGGGGGGGGCTGTGAGGAGCAGGACAAACCCTCCAAGGTGTACGTGCAGCCTGGCAATAACAGCAGCAGCCTGGTGCTCGCGGCAGTGGATTTCTCAAGGTGAGAAATTTGTTCCCGAAGGTCTGCTGGGGGTGTTCCCAGGTGAGAAATTCCACCCTTATGGGGGTGTTCTCAGGAAAGAACAGCTTTGGGTGCTCTGCCCCCATCTCCAAGAGAAAAGCAACTTGCTCAATGGCAGCAGGAGGTGACTAGGCGTGTGTGAGAAATGCCAAAAAACAAACAACCCTAAAAACCCAACAACCTACCTTTCTCATTCTGAAAGGTCTTCTGTTAAGAAGCAAGCTAATTGTTGTCCTTGTGCCAGAGAGTTTGTCTTTGGGAGGGTCAGGGTCTGGGCCCAGCAGCAGGTCTGCTCGAATGGTGCAGATAAACAGTGCCAATCAGGACGAAAAATGACTGAGGTGGAAGGAAAATGTTCTGAGCTGGCCTGGCTTGCTTCACGGGCATTTTGGTTCTGGACAATTGCAGAGATCCTTGCCTGTGGGTGCTGTGCTGGGACAAACACACCTGGGGCAAGCAGCTCAAAGGCTGCTTTGGGAAGGGAACTTTATTCCTGCCCAGCTTTGCCAAAAGCACACCGAAGTGTAGGAGTGCAGAGCAAACCCCTCTGCCTGGGATGCTCCGGGCTCCTCGGCAGCCACAAGCCCTCCTCTCCTCCTTTCAGCCTACAGCTGTCCCAAATACCGGGGTTTTGGCATCTGAATCATACAATTCATCACCGACTGGAGTTATCTGGAGACTTGGGAACTCGCCACCAGGATGTAGCGGGGCTGTGTTTATTGCTGTGCTGCTGTTACACCGCGTGTCCTTGCGGGCGAGCTGCGTCAGTGCTGGCGCAGGGCCTTGGCCCCGCGGGTGCGCAGGGTACCGGGACGGGCAGGACAAGAGGAGGAGGGGGAGATGTGGGATGAGGGCCTCATGAGCCGGAGAGGGAAAAATGTTGCTGGGGTGATCATTGAAGGACAGCGTGAAAGGGTGGGAGAGGGTGGAGGGAGCAGCTGGTGAAGGGAGCAGGTGAAAAGGGAGAAACCTGGAGCGGGAGAGATGGGTGATGTGGGAGGGAGAAGGGAGGAGCGTTAGCTGATGTGGGAGACTTCTTCAGCAAAAAGGAAATTAGGGCCAGGGGAACGGGAAGTGCGTGGAAACTGTGAGGGGATGAGAGAAGAGAGAAAATGAGGAAGGAAAACTCACGCTTTTATATGCAGCCCAAGAGGGGGGAAGAATGCATGTGAAGGGTGGCTTTGTGTGGGGTCACACCAAGGGGAGCACGTGGGCAGCCAGCGCAAGGAAAGGCAGGGTCTGTAGAGAACGGAGGAAGAGCAAAGGAACAGCAGCAAACTGTAGAGCTGTGTATTGGAGAAAGTCTGCAGTTGAATTTTTCTTTTCCACAATAAGCAAGGTAAAAGCGAGCCCAGCCCCAGCTCTCTCGGCACCAACCCTGGGGCAGCTCTTCTGCTGCTTCCCTGCTGGTTTTGTCGCCGTGGTGTTACACTGCGGTGTGCACGGCTGGGCCGTGGACTTGGTTTTCATTCCCAGGCCTGCCCTGGGGGCTTCCACGGTGCATTTGCACCTCTGCAGCAAGGCACTTTTAACAAGAAAAAGGTACAATTGCCTGGACAGTACAGGCTCTGCCAGTACCTGATGGCTGGGTGCACGCGAAACTGGGTTGTAGGTGGTTTTGTTTGTGTTTGTTTTTTAGTAGTATTATTTTTTGTAACTTCATTTTATGTACATGAGTTTTCACCAGGAGTGGTGAATATGTTTATCAGCTTCCACATCGCTTAAAGCATGTCCCCTCTTACCCAAGACCCAGTTACAGTCAGGGAAAAATAAAATGAGAAATATCCACGTAGCCTAGCAAAGATGCTCATGGAAAGGGTTGGAGCAGGCATGGTCGGAGCACTGAAATGAATCCTGCCCGAGGACGTAAGTGATGGCAGTGGCCGTGGGTGCTGAGAGAAAATCCTTCCTACACGGGCCCCCTGCTGTAAGGTGACTGCGCCTCGGGCAAAAGGCGCAGCCTGATTTGGCGACAGATAAAGGCTGAGCGAAACTTCTCCTGTTTGTTTTTCTTAGCTTTACAGCTCATAACTGGAGTGGCTGGGTTTCTTCCACAAAGCATGCAAAAACTTGATGGTGGCGAAACAACCGAAAGCTAAAGGAAATTCGAACTGAATAGGCTTGTGTTGTTTTCCTAAAATTTTCAAACAACGCTTTGCTTCAAATGTTTCCCCTATTTTTATTTAATTTTACTTAGCTTTTTAATTAAGAACTTTAACGTCGTGCTTTTGTACCAAACCAAGTGCTTGATGATTTCATGTTGAACCAAAGGGCCAGCAGTGGCAATAATCTTATCAGTGGGCATTTGCATAGCACAGAGAGGGGGAGTGCTGAGGCTGGGGGGCTGTGTGGAAGGGGGGGGGATTGCTGGGTGAGCAGAGAAGCCCCACGGTGCTGGGATGGGTCATGCCGTGTGCCCTGCAGCCCACCGTGGGGACAGCAGCGGCACCAATGAGCCCCTGTGGGGCTCCATCTGTTCCTGTGCTGGAGTGAGATCCTGCAGACACTCCATGCCGCCTGCCAGGGTGGAGTAAGGAACCTATAGCACCTCCTTTTCTGTCATTTAACATCAGTTCAGGGCTCTGGACCACGCTGATTCCCTCTGTCCTCTCCCTCCTGCCCCAAAAGATTTAATAAAAGAAGTAATTGTAGGGCGAAGTTATTTTGCTGCATGGGCTTGATTTAGCCTTGGGGGCGGGGGGGGATGGGGGGTGGGATGTGGAGGACAGAGAAATAACAACAACAAAAGAAAAAAGAGAAATACACCAAACTTCCTCCCCCGCTCCTCCGGCTGAATGAGATTTTTAATATTTTATTTAAGGATGATGTTTTGAGGAAAGTGAACATCATCAGAGTGCAAGCACGAGGAGGGCTGTGTGTGTGGTATGTGATAAGCTGAAACCATACCGAGCCGGGCGGTTTAACTGCTTTACCAGCCAGATGCAGGGGGTAAAAGGATGTGGAGCCAGGCGCTATATATACATATATATGTGTACACACACCCACGGCCCTGCTGCCCGTAGGGACCCGGCCTAGGTGGGCCGTGGCGCAGCTCGCGAGCCGGGTGCTTCCTGCGCTGCGGGCGGCGCTTCCTGAGGGGAGCCGGCAGGGCGAGCGGGGCCCGGCCTCGCTGCCGCGGGGTGCTGGCCGTGGGCTCCGTGCCTGGGTCTTCCCATATTGTCCCAGGCTGGGGGCGCCAGGCTCGGCCTGCCTGGGAGACGATGGTGTTTGCTGCGGTGATCTCCGCGTTGTGTCAGACGCCGGCAGTAGCGCGGCAGCTACAGGTATCTGCGCTGTGCAAATCGTCACGGCACGCCATGCGTGGGGTGAAAACAGAGGGCAAAAGGGCTCTCTGTGTTCCTGGCCAAAAGCCACCGCAACAGACACACGTTAGTGTCCTTCTTCCCTCCCCCTCTTTAGAAGGGGAATACGTTGCAAAGGCCGGAATAGACTGTCAAGGCTTTCTCTGCATGCTGCTGGTTTGAGCTCTCGGGTTGCGCCCTGGTTGTCTTCCGGCTTTTCCCAGGAGCAGGATGTTTAAGGAAAACGCAGTTGTCTCGCAGCTATTCAGGAGGTGAGAGCTGAAGGAGAGCCCCCTGCTGCCGTGGGGCGCAGGCAGAACTCGTGGGACGTGGCTGTGCGGGTGCCGGCACAGGGTCAGAGTCCACCGCCTGCTGCGACGCTGGGGGAGCGCTGCCGCGCGGTAACTGCATGCTGAATGGTGGCTTCTGTGCCTGCTCGGCTTCCTCCTTCCACCCCCTTCAGACACATCTGTCCTGAGCGTAACCTGCTGTTGCTGGCTGCTCTGCCAAGCCAAACCTACAGGGTGGCGGCAGTGTCCCTGGCTGGGTTTAGGGACTGCTCGGGGACAGGGCTCTGCTGCTGCCCTCCAGGTGCATTTTTTTTTTGAGGAAGAGAAATGTTTCCCACCTATTCTTACGACCCCAGGGGCTGGGGGTTTAGGACACCAAATATTCCCAGATAAGTGCTGCAGCAGGAAGGGCACCATGAGGCATCTCAGCCCTGCACCAGCCGAGACCCCTCTGGGACGGCGCGCAGCCCGTTCCTGCTGCCAGACGGGGCTGACACATCCTGATAGCCCCGTCTCTTAAAAATGCTTGATCTCACTGAGGAAAAATGCTTTATTTATCTTTTGCTTAACCTAATTTGAAGAAAAGGCCTTGCTTTTGTTGCTTGGCAAGGATACTGTCCAGAGAGTGTGGTGATGGAGGATGTTTACTCAGAGAGCCAGCGCAGGGGTGGGGTTTCCAAAAGAGGGAGCTGGGCGCAGGGGATGTCTTCTCTTGTCATTTTGATTTCCTCTGTTTAATTGATGGGTCTTGGCCTCTCAGAGGGAGCACAGTGATGCTGGCCATGTGTTCTGTTGCTGTGGCAGGGCGGCGTGAACAAACCCATGCTGTTGGCCCTGCTCCATGGACACCCCCTTGGCTCAGATGCCCTGTGACTGCCATGGGTTGGGTGGTCTGGAAACCCCTCACCCACCACTAGGGCCTCTCCAGGCTGAACATCCTCCTCCTTCCCCATCCCGAAAGCCCCAGAGAAACTGTTCTATGGCTCTTCTGCAGAAGCACTGCGGGCCAGTGGGTACCTAAGAGGTTTTGGGGCACAATCCCTGCCTGAAGATACCAGGGATGGTTTGGAAGGTACGTGTGAGATGGGAGGCTCTGGGTTGTTCGTGGTGCCAGGCTGAGACTGAAAATTGTGATGGAGCAGGGTTATTTGTACGAGCAAGGGCTGCATTATAGCAGGGCCTGCGAGTGATGCTTAGCACAAAGGGCTGAATTGAGCACTGATGTGCACCACGTGCAGCCCTTCAAAGGGCTGGCGTGGGGTGTGAGTCGGGGCTGAATTGGTCTCTGGTGAAGCCATTGTTCCAGTTGTGCTCTATTATACGGCCTGGGCTTTGCTGCGGTAGTGGGAACGTGACCAGAAATGCCACTATAGGAGCCACCGCACACAAACACGAGTCATTTTTCTGTTTTTCGTAACTTGGACAGTGTTTCTAGGGGAAAAAAGTCTCCTAGTGGTGATTCCTCTCTACACGTAGGTGGCTGCCTCCTGCTGCATCCTGCCCTCACTTACATCGCTTTCAGCTGCCGCTGGCTGTCCCTTGCTCCTTCCCTGGGAGCTCTGTGAGACAGAACAAGAGCAGGGGCTCTGGAGACACATCCTGGATGAGCCCAGAGGAAGGCAATGTGCCCTGCACACCAGCCACTTGCATGGCTGAAGGGCACCGAGCTGCAGGCACATGCTGAGGCATCCCACATGCAGTCAGGGCATGGAAAGGCACAGCCTGAAGGTCCCCGTTGCTGTTCCCAGAAGGATGGGCAGGACTTGGTGCAAGCATCATCTCTGCTGCTGCTGTCCCCTGCGCCCTGTTGTCCTTCCCCCAGGGCAGCATGGGCTGGGAGGCTCCTCTGCAGCCTCCTCACGCGATGCAGCAGCCAGGCGGGTATTTCTGCTCTGTCTGGACCTCAGATGCCTGCAGAAAAACTCCTCAAAGCTTGGCTCTGGCTGACTGCAAGAAGTGCTGCACGGCTCTTCCTCACTTGGCTTTGCTTTGCTTTGCCTTTTGTTCCCCCTCTGTTTTTTTTTTTTTGATGCAGGGTGTTGGGAGGCAGCATTTGAATGCCCAGAAAATGAATGCAAGGCAGATCTCAGCAACAACTGGTGTACCCCGTGCTCTCTTGCAGTCAGACGATGCCAGGTGAAGTGGAGGGACTTGGGGTGCTTTTATCATCTGGTGCGAGCCTGCAGCAGCGAGAGCAGCACTGTGTTCCCCTACCCACTACAGCCACCATGCACCCTGCTTCTCCTCACTGACAGGCGCCTGGGTTTCTGTCCATAATTGTAATGTACAGCAGAAGCAATGTTAGGCTCACTTTTGCGTTATTTTTTAAGTTTTTGTTTTCTGCATGATGACTGTTTGACCCCTCTCCACGCTCTGGAAAGGAGAGATGGTTGTATGACTCTTTATTACATTTTGTAGATTACGTATGCCCATACAGCATATGTTTACGATGAATTTATAGACCCCTATAAAGGGGCTTACAGGCATTATATTTAATTAATGCAGCAGAAATTATATCGTTGTAATAACTGCCTGGCCTTTAGATGTAAAAACCAGCGCCAAGGATTCCCAGATGAATCATCCATGATAAGAACCAGAAATGACACAGGCCATATATTGTATGGCGAATTTGTTTGGATTGGTACCTTTAGGGTATTCAGCCTTGCCAAGTCTCCGTGGTGCTGACACAGTTTATTACACATTTTCATTTATTAAGAGATTATTTGACTGCAGTTTGTTGTTTTATTGTACAGCAGGTGATAATTTTACACTAAATTAACTGTAACATCTCTGTTAGGAGCAGGCCGAAGAGGCTTCTTGCTATGAAGCTAAATACTAAGTAATGGCTTTTATTCATCAAGGGAGTAATTTGCTCTCACGCGCAGGGCTTGGCTCAGGCTCTCCCACAACCTGTAATTAGTCGGTGTGCGTTCGTGGTCCACATTGGGGTTACGGGTCCTGTGCCCTCAGACTGGCTCTGTGCTTGTGCCGAGGAGCTCCCTACTTCAGGGCTTGACAACAATGGATCGTGGCTACCAACTTTGTGAATCGGCAGGCCCCTTTCCCCCAAAATGGGTAACTTCGGAAGGAGAAATATTTATTGAATTTTTCTTTTTGCTGTTTAAAATAGATTACAGACGAGTAATTTGGCTGTCCCTTAATGAAGTCCATTACACCAGGCTCGTTTCATAGCCTGGCTCACACAGATACTGTTGAGCTAAGCTTTGTGGTGGGAGATGGGAATTCTGCATCAAATTGAATCGGAGACTGGAGCAGGAACAATTATTGCTGCAAATTATTAAAGCTTCGCTATATTGGAAATTCACAGCATGCGTATAACGGTAACTTACTGTTAAGAAGAAACATACTACAAAGCTAAAAATAGAGGAAAAACCAGAACCATGTTGCTTTGATCACAATTCCATGTTTAAAGGAAGCCATCACTGGCAAAATAATCCCCTTCCCAGCCGCGCCGTGGATTAGCTTTGGTTAATGCTAACATTTCCTCTATATGGGGCACATCAAGGGAGAAATTATCAATTAAAATCTAAGGCTGGGTAAGTAATTCATAGGAAATAATCTACACAAGGGAACCCCCCAACACACACAAGCTTTCTCATTTATGACTTTGCTGCCAGCAAACCCGCACCTTCCCAGGTGCTGGCGTTTGCTTTGGCTCAGTAAATGCCAGCACGTCTCGTTGGTGAGTAGTCGCTCACTGAGCACTCAGCTGTGAGCTGCACGCGCTTGCTTTGCCTGGACGAGCAGATAAAGCGTTATCTTTCTAGCTGCCGATGGGGTGATCAGAGCTCCTAAATTAGGTGTCCGGTGTGATTTTCCTTACGATTAGTTATTCCGAATTTTCTTCCGGGGAACGTCTGCTAGTGCTCGTTCTAAGTGCTCCATTCAGAGATCATTGTGCAGCGAGCTCACTAGCTGGAGCACTCATGGGAAGCTACTGCAAAGCAGCGCGCATTTGTGAACTGAGAATTTAAATTATTTCCTTTTTTTCTCCACCATTTTCCAGATCTATAAGCATGATTTGTTTGTAGGTGCTAATGGTTTTAAATATGAGACCACGTGAATGGCTGTTGTCTGCTGCTTTTTAGGAATAACATTTGATTTCCTTCCTCCTCAGTGGCCCCTATTTTCTGCAAAAGGAACATACTGGCAATTTTCTTTCTTTTTTTTCCCCCCCCAAGGGCATGCTGTGTCCTGGCCTGTGAATCAAGTATTTGTGGGTGGGAGGCTCTGCCCATGCACCCCTGCAGAGGTGTGAATATTTGGAGAGAAAGCCTGTGCCCGATGGACACCAAAGGCCTATCTGTGCAGAAGGTGTGTTTGAGAACAAACCCCTTGCTGGATAGCTTATGGAAGCTGCTGCTGCTCCTAGAGCCACCAGCAGAAAAAGAGATGAGCAGGTTTGGAAGTGAGATTCAGATGAGCCCTGTGTGCTTATCTTTTGTGTGTAGTTAAGGATTTAAATGCACTGGGTCCTCTGGAGGAGGTTTCCCTCGTTGCACATTCAGAGGGAAGTTGCCTTGTGCCTGGGCTGGACCCCGCAGGTCCCTCCTGCCCCTGGCTCTGCACAAGTCCAGTGATGTATTTCACCCTGAATTTAAGCTATTTCCTACCCAAAGCTGGCACACAACAGCATAACGTGAGCTCGTAAAGCCCTGAGGGACCCCCGTGGGGGCTGTTCTCGGGAGAGCTCATGGGGTTTACAAGCTTGGGGTTGCAGGCGGTGAGGGAGCCGGCACGAATAGTACGGCCACTGACCAGGTTCTTTGAGATGTGGGCACATTTCTCTGATCTACTCCGATCATCACACCGGGTAATTTCGCTCTTCACAACAGTTAAACACAGCCTTATTTTTAATATCCTGTAAAATTATTAGAACTGTTACTGTTGTCGTCAGCAAGGATGAAAAACCCTAGAAGGACACCCCATACAAAATGGTGCTTGCAGGTTGCACCAGGGTATACGCTGTTAGGTTACATCTCTCCCCATCTAGCATCCCTGCAGCCTGTTCAAGGCACTGTAAGTAAAACCTGAACTGCTGATAACCATTTTACATATGAAAACCTTGATTTTATTTGACAGCGTAAGACTTGAGGATAAAGTGGGGGGGAAAAACACAGAAGAAAGTAGATTTTACTAGTGGAGTAAATGCAGCAGAGGCATTACAATTTCTGGGAGAGCGTTGGGAGCAGCATAAAAAGGCTGGGAGAGAAACAGCAGCTTAAATTTTGATTGTCTGTTTGGGGTGACAGTAAAGTCAAGAGTGCCATTTCCAGCCTAAAATCCCTATATCCAATACTAAAGAGCATTAGAGCCTAAAAAAAGGATTTGAATACAAATTTCCGCGACTCCAGCTCATCACAAAATTAAAGGATCTGTTCCAGGAAACGCAGTATCCACATGAAGAGACCCCCCCCTAGATCCATGCTTTTGAAGCTTAAGTTTTAATTCAGGATTAAAAAAAAAATGGTAAAAAAGTCTCAGGAGGCCCTGCTGCGGTCCAGCACGATGCCCTGGGCCAGATCCTGCGCTGCTCGCTGCCTGCAGGGCCCAGAGAGGGAAAGCTGCCCTGGTGGTGCTGTCAAGGCAGGAGGGATGCAGCTGTGCAAGAAAAGCACTTACAGGGCACAGCTCGTTCATTTAGGGCCTCCTAACATGGGACACGAGGGGAGAGCTGGTGGCTTTTACACCACACCATTACCTCCTAGCACAGACAGCAGCAGGGCTGCCTTCAGCTTTTGGTGAGGGGCTGCTGCTCGGCAGCCCCAGGTTATGGTTTTTTCACCTTCATTCTCCCGTGCAGGATGTGCGTGCAGCCGCCGGATCGCTTCCATTGGCTCTGGAAAACATTTTGACAAAATTTCCCTTCTTCAGATAAAGAACTCATTAAGTTCTCTGCTCCCCTGAGTCCCCGTGCTTCCCCATTCCCAGAGGTGCAACGTTGAGGCTAATCACTGACTGGAACAACTGCGGCCTTTATTTTGGTGTAAAGCAACAAGCAAAAAGGAAAAGAAAAAAAAAAGAAGGTCCCCTGTGTATGCAGCTGTAACGCTTGATTGTAGGAAAATGGAGGAGCCCACAACTGATTTCCAAACCCGTGTCTTCCTTTTTCCTGTAATGAGTGCGATATATAATTTACACAAGGTGAAAAAAAAAACCAACAAACACACCTTACGAAGCTGAACGTTTTTTTCTTTCTGTTTATTTTAATTCAATTGCAAAAGGGCTGGAACTCCAGAAAGCCGAGATAAGAGCCCTGCCCATGCCTTGCTGCAGCGAGCACCGTACGGAGGATGGCGAGGCACGATAACGCTCGAGGTACGGCCACGAGGACTTGCTCGGGTCCCTCAAACGGTTATCGCTGAAGCTGTCTCGCCTCTTTCCTGTTTTGCAAAGGAAGAGCATGGCGAGGAGCACCCCGTGGCGGCGGGGGCAATCACAGCCTCAGTCAGCGAGACACCTGCCCACACCCAGGGCTATAGCAGCAAGCCAGCTGGTACTGTAAAAATTCCTGCCCGGGCGCTGTGGCGGCGTTGATTTTCGCGTCCCTGGAAGACACGCGGCGCGGCGACACGTCTCCTCTCTCGGCTGACTCACGGGCTGCTCCTCCCGGTCGGTCGCTGCGAGAGCTGGAAGCGCTCTGCCTCCGGGGGCTGAGACCTCTCGGCGTTACTTCTGGACTCGCTGCTCCCACCTTTTCTCCTCCGCAATCTCTGGAGGCTTCTCTTCTGCAATTTCTGGAGGCTTTGCCTCCACGGTGCTTATTAAAGAGCTTGTTCGTGGCAGGGAGGCCGGCGATGAAACTCGTATGTACAATTAAAAGCAAACTCTCTTCTCTACTAATCCGGCCTTTAAGGCCCGAAGTAAACAACTGCATTTCAAGGGAACGCTGCTAAGGATGGAAAAGTCTGTCGGGTGTTAGGTTTTATTTTTTTTTTAAGCACGAGACAAAATGTTTAACTGTCTAAAAGCTCTAAGCCCTGATTTGTTATGGGGAGATAACAGCTCCATTAATTAGATGATCAAAGATGACTTTATTAGTGAATTCTAGCATTGGACTGGCATGGCTTGTGCTTGTTTATGGGACACGCGAGCATCTTCTATTTGAGCATTTATACAGATTTTTTTCCGGTGAGTTACCTACCATAATTGCTGTAATTCCCTAATCTGGGTATTTGCACCAGTGCTATGTGCTGATTATGACCTGGTTCAGTGCATTTATCTGTGCTGATTTTCAGCAGCTCTTTGGGGAAAACAAAACAAAACACAAACCCAGAGATGACAAAAAACCAAGCAGGTCTCTCTTTAACACGGAAGTTCGCCACGTTACAGACCTCCCTTCCCACCACTGACCGGGGGCAGTCCACCTCCTACTGCGCCTGCTTGCCCTGCTGTGAGCTGCCAGAGCTCTCAGCCTGGGGATTGGAGAGAAACTAACATCATTCCATTTGTTCGCTGGGTTTCCAACACGTAGCGTGCGTGTTTATCTCAAGGCGGGTTAGACACCAATTAGCACTGCTCACTAATGAGGGCACAATCAGCCAACCTTGCAACGTGGAGCGTGCAGAGCGACGTAGGAGCGGGAGGCTAAGTGCAGCTGACAGCTCGTCGCTTCTCCCGGTGCTGCCCTGAACATCCTGCCAGCGCACGCCTTGCAGATAGCATTGCAAATGGTGAGGGGGGGCTCTTCAGAAGCGAGTTTTTAGGAGGGACCGTGTGATGCTCGGGGTTGCAGCTTTTGGACCATTGACCACATGCTGGCGGGCATCAGCTGTTTCCCCCGCCAGACCTCTGCCGCTGGTTCCCCCCGAGCTTGCCGCGTTAGAAAATTGAACGTGAAACTTAAAAACATCAAGAAAAGGGCTGAATGGACGTGTCTACGCCCACCCAACTGGCAGCTCGGGACTCGCAGAGCAGTGCCGGCCCGAAGTGGGCTGAGCGCTGGCTGGCTCGCCAGCGGTGCTCTGTCTGCGGGGACTGGATTTACTTGCTGTAAGGAGCCATCTAGTGAGGGTTTACTGCACATAAAATCAAAGGAATTTTTTATTTTTATTTTTATTTTTTTTTACTGTTTCCAGGCAATACCGAAAGAAAATGTGAGCGAACAGTGGTGTTTCCCTTTTCACCCCCCCACTCCGTGGGCCTGCCCTCAGAACTGGGGAGAGCGAAAGCAAAGACACACGAGGCCTTGGCGTGGGTCCCTGGGAGGAACGGGGGGGCACAGCGATAAAGGGGGCCGTGTCCACGTGGTGTGCGCCTTTGTGCTCGTTTGCTGGGTTTAGGGGGTTGTTCGTTAAAGAGGAGTGAAGTTAAGCAGCTGAAAATGCTGGCTTAGAGCTGAGAGGGTCAGGGCGCTGCAGAAATGGGAAGTTATTGCTCCCGGAGCATCAAAAGCATGGCTACGTTGCGAATCCACACCGTTGTGAATGCTGCAGCCTGCAGGGCATTGCAGAAGGCACTGGGCACACCGAGTTAGAGACGAAGCACTCAAATTGCTCAGGAAGATGACAGCAGCTTTCCTGCTGTTGGCAGCAAGGTTTGGCACTGGCCTCCAGCGAGCGCGCTGGCCCGCAGCATCCTCTGCACTGGGTGTACCAAAGTGGTCTCCAGGATGAAGAGGGGTCTCCCTGGGGGTGTGCGTGGGCTTTGTGCTGCAGTCTCCATCCTGACGCACACACGGCAGAGCCTCCTCTTCCTCCTCCTCCCCCTTCTCTTCCTCCTCCTCTTTTTCTCCTCCTCCTCCACCAGCCCCTTGCATCTTTGCAGGGGGGCAGTTTCTGAGCCCGCAGGCAGTTCCACATCTGCTCTCCACGGGCAGATTTTTGGGTCCCTCGATGGCCCAGCTCGTGCCCTCCTGCCCCGGCTGCATGGAGAGAGGCGCTCGGTGCTGTAACACGCAACAAACAGGGCAGGGATCGTTCATGGCTACGTTGCACATCGGGACAGGGAAAGTAATCCGACTGCTATAAACAAGCCTTTGCTCTACAAAACCCATATGCCTTCGTGCACAAGAAAATGCTGTAAATTACGAATGTCTGTCATTTTACAATAACTGTTCCTTGTCTTTTCTTTTGGAAAATGCAAACTGATTTTTTTTACTTTTTTTTCTTTTTTTTACACTGAGAAAATCCCCATTTTTGGTAGGTGGAAAGCATTTGGCTATATCAATGATTAACAGGTTTAATGTAATAGCTGAAACTGAAATGCAAAAAGCAAACGAGCCGAACAGAGAGAAATGGATTTGTTATAATGGTTTCATTACGGATTTTAAAAAGTTTGCTTTTTCTTGCAGTTTGTTGTCAGAAGGAATTGGCTGAATTCAGTCAAAACGGTTTGTTCTTTGTCTGTCTGTGGTCACCATAGCTACCATCTCAATCTGTTAACATATGTGGTATTATTTCGTTCCTTTCTCTTAAACCCCGTTCACAGATGCTGTCAAGATTTCCCTTTGTACCTACGTGCCGGGTTTGGCTCAGCGCCCCGTGGGGCACGGGGCTGGGCGCCGGGGTGGGAGTGGGCACGGGCCGGGGGCTGCGAGGAGCAGCGGGGCACGAGCTGGCAGCGGTGCTGCGGGTCCTGGAGAGGCTCTGCCGGGTCCTCAGCTGCCGTCGGTCGGCACAAACGCAGAAATTTTAGCAGAGCCGGTGTGCTGGCCGAGGGTCAGGGCCGGGGAAGTAGCTCGTCGCACGGGTGTTGGGTGAGGAGCCACGGGATGAAGGGAGGCACGGCTACGACGTTTAAACAAATAAACGATACGATTTTTTATGGAGTGTGGATGTGTATCCGCTCTGCAACGTAAGTGATTGGAGTATTTAGCGGATATCAGATTATCCACGTTTCACGTTTTAATTGGCGCTGAATTGGGGGAAAAAAAAAAAGTCAGTTTCCTCTGTTGCTGAATGTGAAGATGACTGAGGCAGCTTCATTTTCTCTTCCAGCAGCCAAGCAGGCAGGTAAATGTAGTGTTGTGAATTTGTATGTAGTACAGGTTATAGTGGGGCGGCCATAAGAGGAATTAGATAATCAGGAAAATATGTAATTTTCTTTCAAAGCTCTCACAGTAAGGAATAAAGTTAAGGTGAATCTGTCCTTTTTTTTTTTTTTTTTTTTTTTTTTTTTTTTTAAAAGTATAGAAGCCTTTGTTTAAAGCTCCGTGGGTCTGATTTTTAGAGCACCCTGCCCTCTGGTTTCTTTTAGCTGGAGATGTGGGTGTTCAGCATTTCTCTGCAGCCACTAATGCCTGCAGAGTAGCCGGAGAAAGTGCGAGGGACATTATTGTAATGAGGGGATAATTCCGCCTCTCCTTCCTGCCTTTCAGCGCAGATGAAAGGGTGCCTGGGTGTCACGTTATGTGCACTGAAAAAGGGAATTCTGATTTCCTGGCTCTGGCTCCCCAGGGGCAGGGATGCTCTCCTACCACAGCCCACAGCAGGCCACATCTGCGCTCCCAGCGTAAGGCCCGTTTTTCAGGACTCCTGGTTCAGCTGTAAAAATTCACTTATCATGCATGACTAGGAAACAAATTGTCGGAACAGACTATAACTGCTCTGAGAGGGCCATTAGTTCCTGGCGTATGAAAAACCCGTGTTTAAAAAAAGTGAGTACTGTTCACATTTACACAGCGGGCCGCGAGTGGGCCTTTGAAGACATGGTAGCCTGCGTGGAAACAGTCATGTCCAACATGGCTCTCAACACCACAGGCACTGTGACAGCAGGAACAGCTCCCTGTGCCTGGATATTAGCTCGGTATTAATCCAAAGCCATCCAGCACCCCCGAGCAGGTTTGGATCCACATATACTCCAGGTTTACACCGATGTAACTCAGAGGAGGAAGGCCGCAGCACAGAGGTTTGGCCCGGAGAGTGAGAGGTTGGTGCACCAACCGCTTCTGGCGTCCCCAGAGAGGTGAGTCCCAGCAGGGCAGCTGCTGTGAGAGGCCACCGACAAGCTGTCCATGGAGAAATGCCATCTGTCCCCTCAGCTGGGCGCCGGGATGGCGGCGGAGGCACAGCGCTCTTTGGCGCCTTCGGTGTTGGGTGAGGGAAACGCCCGGGGCAGATGGGATCGTGGCTCTTTTGTCTTCTTGTCATTTTAAGAGCACTGTCGTGGCATTTTCTAAAATTGTTTCTTTTAGTTGGTGATTAATCCCTCACTTGATGCCAAATTGAGGTTTCATGGATTTATTTTTTTTTTCTTTTCCAGGTTTTCATGTGTTGAAGGTTTTCTTCAGACAAATAGCAGCGAGGAACCGACTTTGACTTCTTGCTCCTCCCCCTGAGATCACCAGCATTTGAGATTACATGTGGATTAAGAGGAAGAGAAAGTATGAAATCAAAGGTTGGCACTGCAATCCCGATGGGTTGTGCTGTGCCGTAGGGGTGTGTTCATGGAGACGCTGGGCCTGAGACTTCTCATACTGGTTTCACAGCAAAGGGAATTTCCAGGAATTTCGGTGGAGTGATCCCTACGTACGTCAGAAGGATGTGAATAAGTTGATTTTCTCCACTCCCACGTGCATATGTGGACATACCAACCTCTAAGATTTTTCTCTCTCCTTTGTAAGTTTGCTCGAACCTCTGACTACATGTTTGGAGACCAATTTCAGATGAATTTCTAACAGTTTCCTTTCCCGTGGGAACACCAGTGGTAAGAAACTGCTCCTGGGAAAAGCTTGTTCCATCACTCAAAAAAAAAAAAAAAAAAAGGAAAAAAAAAAAAGATTGATTTAAACACTGAAGTGCAAGGAATTGTGTTGTGAAACACTTTTAAAAATTAATATCTACTGTTAACCCCCTGGCTCTATTAATGTACAGCATCCAGTCTTTGTCCCATCAGGTCTTGTGGCACAGAGCTCCCCAAATGGATTGTGTGGATTTCTTGTTCTAAATCTGTTAGAAAAACTGTTATTGTACTCCAGGTCACCCTGAAAACGATGGCAGCTGTCACCCACGACACTATCTCCCAGGGTTTAACCTGCACTGGCTGTTCTGCTGCTGAGATGACGATGGAGAGAAATGAAAGAAATTTATAAAAAGAGAGTGAGCTCTTCCCAGACCAGCTTCGTGCTTGCTGCAATCATTCCTATGATAAAGCAGCTCCCAGATGGAAATCTTTTCCCCCTTGTTTTGCTAAGGAATGATGAATCTCTCCACAGCTTGTGTTTCCGTTCCGATATGGAGATTTTCTGCTTAGACGCAGCACTGAGCGGGGCAGACCCACCAGCTATCCGGGGCTTTCTGCACTGGTTTTGCTCCCTGATCCCCAGGGAGGGAAAGGAGGCCTGTCCTTCCATGGAATACAGGGCCTGCTTTCTGTGAGGAGGCACCAGCTATGTGTGTGTGTGTTAATGCTGCCGCAGCCTAACCCCTGTGTCACCCCCATCACTGCTGCCCCTTCCACTTTATCTTCTTCGGGCTGCTCAGGGGCGCAGGGCGGGGAGCAGAGAGGAGGTGCATTTCCAAAGCCTTAAGAAAATCAGCTTGCTTTTGGGCGTCGAGGGAGAGCAGGGCTGTGCAGCAGCCTGACATTTAATTAACGGAGAGATGCTCCCAGGGGAGCGGGGGGCAGCACGGCGTGGTGGGAAGGCCGTATGCCCCGGGAACCCGATCCCCGCTGGGGGGAAGCTCGCAGGGCACAGATGTGCGACTCCCGTTCCCTTGGTTTCATAAGCTGTGAACCAGCTCCTAGTGCTGACACCGAAACAGGCTCGCGGGGGGTTGTGTTTGCACCTCGCTGGGATGGACGGACGGACGGACAGACGGATGAAGGAAGGGGTGCTGTCTGCAGCTCTGCCCTCCACGACGCTGTGTGTTTGTCCTGGCCTCTGGCACTGCCAGTGCTCTGTGCAGGATTTCTCCCACCCTCTCCCTCCTCCCCAGCACCGACCGGCTCCTCGTGCCTTCTCTCTGGGGCCAGCCACTGCCAGCCCAGGACACCAGTCCTCTGCTGCGCCTCCCCCGGTCCCCAGACCCGCCACGCAGCCCTTCTCCTGCCTCCCCCAGTGCCGCTGCCTCTCTGCACCCTCTCACTCCCACCACCGTCCTCCCCGCATTTTTTTTCTGCTGGCCTCCCACTCGCTACAGGATATGAGCCATTCTCTCCAGTGGGGAATAAAAATTTGGATTATCATTTGCCTTTATTGCTCCTTCTCCAGAACCAGCTTTCAGGCTGCAGGGCTGCAAGGAAGAATTTTCAAGGGAGCGCAGGAGATTTAGGGACAGATTTTTAAGGTCTTTTAGTTACATTAAAATGAAATTAGATGCCCCTTGGGATTTTTCAACAGAAGTAGTTTTTTTTTTTGAAGTTTCCACGTGATGTCTGTTTATGTCTTCAGGCATTTAAATGCCTCCAGAGATTTGGCTTTTGATCACCGAAGTCCCCTTCGAACCAAAGAGAGAGGGGCAGAAACTCCTGTACGTTTCTTCCAAATTCCAGCCAAAATTGTCAAACCTGGAGCAAGAAGTTCTAGTGTAGGAGATTGTAAGCCTGGTTTCTGCTCTGCCTGAGCACCAGGGGAAAAAAACCAAACAAACAACCCATAGCGTTGGCCGCATAAACATCTTGTTCAAAGGGTAATGTTTTCCTGATTAATAGCCTTTCAGTATTAAAAACTATCAGTCTCGAGGGTGATTAATTGTCCCTTCTGCTGTTAGTAACCAAATATGTCTGTGTACACATACATATACAAACACCCATACTTACGGACACAGTCATGTAAGCACACATGCACACTCTCACGGGGGTAAGCATTTTCAGTGCCTCTCTTTTCGAGGAAAATACAACACGCAGGAGGTGAGAGCTGCTTTGTACAGCTCAGGCAAATGGGAACACATTTAGTTTTTGTAACCCTTTGTCGCAAGGACCGGCAGCGACGTGGCTGCGCCAAGAGCGGTGCCGTCACGGCACAGGCACCAGGCACTGAGCTGGGCAGGGCGGGCACGACGAAAGAGGCAGCAGACGCTGTGCTTTTCGCCCGGGGAGCGGTGCCTGCTCAGTTCTCAGGCATCCCCGCAGCACTGCCGCTTCAGCTCTACTGTACTTGTGGGACCGACAGGGTTAACAGCCACAAAAAAAAAAATCATTTAGAAGTTGGCAAGGAGAGAAGCTTTCCCCTTGACAAAGATAACCAAATTTTGAGAAATTATTTAAAAAGACAGTCCTGCCTGTCCGACCTGTTTGGCTGCAGTAAACACACAGCAGCGACACCGCCTTCAGAAGGAAAAGACTTTTTTTTTCTCCCCCTTTTGCTTTGATATCTAAGCAGCTGGACGGATTAACCACTAAGTTACGGTTATGTCCAGAAGCCCCAGTCAAGCTCAGGGCCGAGGAAAAATGCCATTCTGGCGTTAGGTGACTCAGTCTGCGGCTGCTGGTACGTGAAACTCCTCCTCCTGATCCTACACGGCTTCATGAGCCTTGGCAGGACGCACGGTGCGTGCAGTCACTTGCAGGAGCAGGGCCTAAGGTAGCTAAACGAAGTACCCGTGCAGGTCAACAAGACCCTGCGCCTACCAGGGTCTGTCTTAGCGCTCGGGGGGTTTCCTCTTCATCAGCCCCATCTTGCAGGACTTAAAAATAACAAAGTTTTAACATCAGATATCTCCGGAGCGAGTGGAGTGAGCTGGAGGAATTCACTTTGTTGCTTCAAACCTCGCTCTTTTGGCATTAGCAACGTTCAGGGGCTGCAAAAAAGTGCATTCACTGTTGCTGCTGAAAAATAAAACACAAGTCTGTATTTTGTGTACAGTCTCTGTGTACACACTCGCCTACACTCAGTGCAGAGTTTTCTTTATGGCCAGAAAAGAATTTTTCAAAGTTTGCTTCCAGAACAACACTGAAATCTGCAACGCTGCGTTGGGACACTCGCTCAAAACTTTTCAGTTTTCAGGCTTTTAGAGTAAGAAAGAAAGCCAGCACCATTTTTAAGGAAGCAAAAACAAACACGAAAAGCTTTCTCAAGGCTTAGGAACTAAAAGCTTGAGCAGCACCAGAGGTGTTAAGTTCACAGCTTGTGTGTTTCTGCAGAAAGGTTTGAAAGAAGAAATAATATAAAATAAATGCCCTGCCAGGGCTGAAGACAGTGCTGGTGGCCTGGAACAATAGCTGTGACAGGTGCAAAGTAGCTGTGACGGTGACAGCCCCGAGACTTCCTGCTCTGGGGACACACGCACATGCACACACACCTCTGCGCCCAAGCGAGAGGGGGCTCGTGCTGCCCTTCTCCTTCCTCGGCTGCTGCCGAGGAACAGGCAAGGCCCGGGCAGATCATGCCTCGTGGCCCAGCGATGGCTTTTGAGCAGGTGGCCTCTGTCACGGCGCTGCCGAGCAGAGGTGGGATGCGCAGGGTCCCCAGCACGCTGCCAGTGAGCGGCACGAGCAGGTCCAAAGCCTTAAGGAAGGCACGCAGCATATGCAGTGTTGCTTGAACTGCTCAGAGGGCAGCGATATTACAAACGTTTCACGTGGCCGATTCGGGTTTTAATCCTGAGGCCTCAGTGGTGAGAGCTATGAACAAAGGAGGAGGGAGAGGAAGTGAAGGAAAGCCAAAATTAGGCCCCGATTTGCAAAGCTGTGCGCACGTGTCTCGGTGCAAGGCCAGCTGTGGTCGCAGGTTCAAGTTCAAGCTGAAGGCTCAGGTGTGCGCCAGCCTGGCTCTGGGGTGAGCTTTTTCCTCTCAGGGCTGGGACTGGGACAGCAAATTGAAAACCCTTTTAACTCGAGCTCATTTTTAAATGAAAAGTTGGGTGTTACCTTCCTGCTGGGGAATTCTGGAGCAGAAATATCGGAGCACAGAGACTGGTAATGGATATTGTGCCGTGTTTGTGTTTTGGCCCATTATGAAAATGCATTCTGCGCTAAGGAACCATTACGCTTCGCACTGGGAAACCTTTGCAGCTGTCAGGGCCGGGGTTTAAGAGCACGGCTAATTATTCTCCTGATCTGAAGTCGATACTTTTAGAGATTGTGGGGTCAAGAGATGCTGTCATAAAGTTTGGGTTTGCGTTGTGAGCTAGGAAAAGTTGCTTTTATGCAGTGTAAATCAACTTTTTTTTGTGTGAGGTGCGATAAACGCAGTGTAGATTTAACATTCACATACCCACGCACGTGTACACGAGGGAAAGTGACCGTGCGTTTGTCGGTTTACGTGCACAACGCACGCTGAGCGCAGAGGAGAAAGCAGACGCTGAGGTCGCTATACTTTAGGAAATTGAGGTCGCTATACTTCAGGAAATTAACACATACTTTGGAAGGGACGGTGTACGGACTTGTTCTGCGGACGTTAACGGGGAGAATTAGCGAGGGCCCCCGGGTACCCCCGGCGAGGAGCAGCACGGCCGCCCTGGGGCAGGGGAAGGGGGCGGCGGGCCGGGAGCTCCGGCGGGGCGCTGCCCCTTGGCCCTGTGGCCCTGCGCGAACTGCGGGATTAACATGGCAGGGGGAGGCGGGGAGGGGCCGGGACGGCCTGCCCGGCACGAGATAACCGCCGCTGCTCCAACTGCGGCTGTAGTTGCACTGACCAATAATAAATAAATAACAATACAACCCCCACACACCGCTCCCCGCCCCCCCCCCCCCCCCCCAACAAGTCGGCCGGCCCCGGCACGGCGCCCGGCCCGCAGCCATCGGGCTTTGTTCTGCCCCCGGCCGGTCGGCCCCGAGCCCCCTGGCGGCTCTGCCCGCGGGGCAGCGCTCTCGCTTCCTCTTTTGTTCCGTTCCCTCGCGCAGGCTCCTTCCCCCGGTTTTATTTTTTTATTTTTTTTGTCAGAGCCGCCGCTCCACGTGGACGAGGCTCGGGGAGCGAGGTCTCCCTCAGGATCCCCCAGGACCCCGCCGGCCGCCCCCAGGCGAGCCCTCTACAGGAAAGTTGGCGCTGCCCGCCCTGGGGTCGCTGCCCCGGCCCCTCACAGGACTTCCCCCGGCCCCTCGCAGGACTTCTCCCCGCCCCCGCGGAGCAGCGGCCGCCGCCAACCGTCCTGAGGGGAGGGAAAGGGAGGGGAGCGCGAAGCACCCCGCTGCCCCCCTCACCGCCCGCCCAGTGCCCCTCAGCCGCGGGCAACGGGCGCTTTGTACCCGCTCCCATTCAAACCGCGCAGTAACCTTCCGCCGCGGGGGGGAGGGGGAAAAGTAGTCCCTGACCACCCTCCCTCCCTCCCGGGGCTGAGTTCGCGGCGGGACCGCGGGAGAGGGAGCGGCGGGGCCCCCCCCGCAACCCCCGTGAGGAGACGGAGAGCGAGAGGGGGGAGAGCCCCGCCAGCCCTCCGCCGCGGCGCTCCGCCTCCCCTCGGCTACCGACGGAAGCTCGAGGGGCCGGCCCCGCGACGGACGTGAGGCGGCGGCCAATGGGAGCGCGTCCCGCCCTCCCAAAATGCTGCCGCGGCCAATGGGAGCGCGGCGGGGGCGGGGCCGGGCGGCGGGGCCGAGCGGCGCAGGTTGAGCCGGGTCCCAGCGCAGGGCTGGGATGAGCAGCAAAGTTCGGGCAGAGCGCGCCGGGGGATGCAGCAGCGCCGCCGCCCGCCCCGGCCCCCGCCCGCCCGCCGCCGCCCGCCCCGCCCGCACCCCATCGGCGCCTCCGCGCCTCCCTCCGCCCCCCCCTCCCCCCCCTCCCCCCCCCCGCTCAGTTTTTAAACTCCGCTCCGCGGCTCCCCCCCTCCCCTAAATGCCAGCCATGATCGAGAAGGGCCCGGAGGTGTCGGGGAAGCGGCGGGGCAGGGCTACCAACCCCGCTGCCGGTGGCGGCAGCGGCGGCGGCGGAGGGGGAGGCGGTAATAACGGGAATAACAAAAGTTTGGCCGCCGCCCCCAACGGGAACAGCAGCAGCAACTCCTGGGAGGAGGGCAGCTCGGGCTCCTCCAGCGATGAAGAGCACGGTGAGGCCGTGGGGGGGCGAGGGGGGGTGGCGGGGGTGGCGGCGGGGGGGTGTCCTCCACCCCCCCCTCCCCTCTCCCGGTAACGCTTCTCCCTCTGCCTCCCTCCCCAGCCGGCGGCGGCATGAGGGTCGGGCCGCAGTACCAGGCGGTGGTCCCCGACTTCGACCCCGGTGAGTCGTCGGGGCGAGGGGGAAGGCAGCTGGGGGGCTTTCGGGGTGCTGCTTGGGGGGGGCTCGCTGGCCCCGCGGGGGCGGCGGCGTGCTCCGCTTCCTCCATTAATTAACCCCCCCCCTCGTGGTCTCTCTTTGCTAATGATGCCCCCCCCCGGGTGCTTTAAGCCTTCCTCCGCCCCCCTCTCCGTCCTCAGGGCCAGCCTTAACCCCCCTTTCCCTTCCCCTTCCCCTTCCCCCCCCCCCCCCGGAAAAAGCCCTAGCGCACACGGTGCATAAAGAAGTCTCGATGCTTTCCAGAGGGCGCTTTGCAGGCAGGGAGGAACAGGGAAGCTGTGGGGCGAGAGGAGGCAGGAGATGGCAGTTGGCTCCTTTCTCTTCCCCCCCCCCCCCTTTTTTTTCCCCTCTCTTCTTCTTCTTCCCCTCCTCGTGTGTTCGTGGGCTCGGCCACCACGGGTGGGACTGGGGAAGATCAAGTTGTATAAATGCCTTTTTTTTTAACCTATTTGGAAATGCCTCGGGTCTCTATTTCTTTCTTTCTTTCTTTTTCTTTTTTTTTTATTCTTTCTTCCTCCTCTTTTTCTCTCCGAGAAGCCGTTCGGCTTCCCCCCAAAATATTTCACATTCCAGCTATTCTGCTGCAGCTCTTTGTAAGCTAATTTAAAGTGGTATGGAAGCAAATTTTGAGCAAACAAAGGAATTGTGGCTGTACTGAAAGGCAGGTGCTCGAAGCACCGTGGTGTTGGTGTATCTCCGGGTATATCTGGGTACATAAAGACGGGCTGTTGACCTCCTTAGTTTGAAATGTAAGCGAATTTTTTGCATTGTTCCTTTGTAACTGTAGGTTAAGGCTAGCGAAAACCCTCCTCCTATCTGGAGATCTCGGCTTTTGGAGTTGTCTCTTGCCTAGCCCAAACTTAATTGAATTCTCTGTTCCTCTCTCTTAAAACAAAAAGAATGATTTGGAGAGCCTCGGTGGCTCCTTATCGCATAACCCCGGCAGTAACTATTGTGTGGATTCAGGAGAAATGTTCCTCCTGGATCGTCCTCGTGCTGCGTCCTAATACCGCGGGTGCCTCTGTATTATTATTTAACATACGTGTTTTTAACTGTTACGGTCCCAGGAGGCAAACAGGGTTTTTTTTCTCTGAACTTCAATGTTAGTTGCATTTATTCACCGAATGGTTTTTCCCCACTCCTCCCCCACCCCCCCCCCACCCCCTTCACGTTCTTCACAAAACACGATACAAGGTCTTGGCACATGGGAGCTCCGTTTCTTGGTGGACCGGGAGGAGGAGGAGGGGAGAAGGAAAAAGTGTGGGGGAGCTCGTTCGTAGTTGGGAGCAGTTGACACGGTTTTTCAATCTGTAGGTCAAACGCAACGTGCCTGTAACGCACGGCGCGCATCGCGCTGGCTATTAGCCAGGTATCGCAACAATACTCGGGCTTTTCAGTCCCCCCCTGTAAATTACACTCTTTTGTGCGATTCGTTTCTCTAACATACATACAGCGTGCTCCTTCCTCTCTGTTATGTGCTCAGTTATACATTGTTCTGGTTTTAACTTATAGATGTACCGTGACCTATACAAAGGTTATTTCTTCATTCGCTGTGTGTAGTGGAAGGGTGGGGGAAGTGTGTGATGTGGAGAAACAATTTTTTTTTTCTGAGTAATATACACCCTAGCACAGCTCCAGCAGAGTGCACAGTGCGATAGCAAGCCTGCAAGTAGGTTCGCTCGAAGTAACCGATCAGTTTTCTGATGACCTGAGTGGGCATTGGGTCTGTTCTTTGTATGTGTCCCTTTTAAAAAATTTTATTTTAAAGTATACTTTTTAGTTACCAAGTTCACGGTGAACTTTTGTCTGCTCGTGTTGCTTTCCTGGCCTGTGGAATTACCCGGGGATAATTTTGCAGTGTGACATTGTTCCCCAAAGGCAGTCCTAAAGTTAAATAATCATGGTGTGTTTATTTGGTGTGCCCCTTTTCTCTCTGCTTTTAGGAACGAAAACCCTAAATAGGTGTAATAGACTGCACTGAGACCTTTTCAATGAAACTGTTAAATTGTTTCATCCCACTGGTAATTTCAAAGTTAAATTGATGGAATAGTATTAACGGAGGGTGCAGACGCCGTATCTGGTTCTCAGTAGAAATTTTAGGGATTGTTTGACCAAAGGATCCTGAAGCTTGAAGGTTATTTGGTGTAGAGTCCGGGAGGCTTTCACCTTGAGATTAGCTGGCTGATAAAATGCAAAGGGCTCGTGCTGCTCTAGCTGTGTTTGAGGTGAAATATGGCATAGGCTAGGCCTTGTATGTTTTTTTTTTTTAACTTAATGTTCAATTATAACTCTGGTTTGGCTGAGGTATATTTGTAATTGCTGACTCTTACATCAGCATTCTTACGTGGGTGTTCCTCCGTCCCCGTACACGAGGGCAGAGAAAGCATTTAATTTTGTTTCACTTCTGAGCCACAAGCGAGCTGTGGCAAAGAGCAAGAAAACGAAGGAAGCTTTTCTCAAATCCATGTCCATGAGACCAGGGGAGCAAGGAGAGGCAGAGTGGGATGCCAGTTTGGTCTCCACAAACATGTAAGCCAGGCAGGAGCACAAAAGTAGGGGGCAGAAGGGCCTGCCAGCGGGCAGAGCTTCCTCAGCTCCCACCTAGGTGTGCGGGGGGCCGGGCCGGGCCTCTGGGAGCGCGGGGTAGGACAGGGAAGACAATCAAGGGTTGCGTTTCTTTGTTGGGCCTAATTCCTAAAGCCCGAAAACAAGTTCCAGTTATGGGCTGAAGTATCTCAGGGCAAGTTTCTGATACCCTTTGTGGCCAAAACCTGCTGTGATGCGGTTCCTTGGGGTGCTGCTGGCGGCTCCCTCAGCGAACCCCTCGCGGCGGCAGGGCCGGAGCCGGCACCTATCCTTGCCGCGGTCGGTGTGGCTGCCTCTCTTCTCTCCTGTCCCGATCCCCCTGCATTCATCCCACTTCTCCTGCTTTCTCTCAAAAGCAGTCACCCCTCAGCTGTCATCGGTGCAGGACTCACACCTCTGTTACTCTTGGTGTGGTCAGAGCAGTTGTACAGTGAAGACGAGGCTCGTGCAGAGGCAACGTTGTTATTTGACAAGCTGGTTTAACTAGGCAGGAGGCCAGGCAAACTTTGGGACAGAAAATCCTATTCCAGAGTTTGCTAGAATCGGTAAAACTTGCTCTTGAGCTGTGTTTCACTGTCTGGCCTCGATTCTGCAAACACATCGTGAACGTTTGCGATCACCTCTCCTGTGCCTTCCTCTCGTTAGAGTTCGGAGGCAAGCGTTTGCCTGCCACCTGGATGTCCTGTGCGTTAAACAAAGGCTCTTGTCACCAGGTCAGCGGTTCTTGCTAGTTCTCTGAGACACTGGAGGTTTTGAGGAACTGAAAACTATTACGGTTCTTTTAATCCATACAAATGAAACCCACATGTCCTGTTAATGGAAAAACTCAGTGGCAGGAAACATTGCGTATCCTAAAGCTAAATAAAAAATCTTTCATATGGGGAAGCACTGGTATTGTACTTGACCATTTTACTTGTTGCTTATTAATTTATACTCCCTTACTGCTGGAATATTGAAAACGGGAGGAATAAAGCATTAGTGAGCGCTCTCACGCAGTCAGTGAATTTAAATAAAGATTAAAGCATCCATAATTGTGAGGAGTGTTAAGTCCCTCCCTGAAGGAAGCGATCTGTCCCAAATTGTGACATGCATTGGAAGGCAGATCAGCACTTCTTCCTCCATCACGGCACTACAGCTGTATATTCCCTCCTGCCCTGTGATGGCAGTTAAAATACAAGTCGCCTCCTGTACCTTTGGATATTGTTTATGTCAGTTATCTTCGGAAAGCAGCTTCTGGGGCTCTTCCCAGTGGAAACATGACCGAAAGCGAGTTTCAGTTCAATAGGGTCCAGTTGTAGAGAGCCAAAGTTGAGCTGCGTGTAGGCTGACAGATGTCAGCGACTCGTTAGCAATGCTGATCTTGTCCCAGTTTTTTTATTAGTTGCCCTGTAACAGTCACAATAAAAATGGTGGGAGGCGAGGCAATGCTCTGTAGTGCTTCCAGCTCTAGGAGCACAAAAGCTGACTGGAAGGTGCTCGCTGCCAGAACATCACCGACATCCTTGAGGATCTTGTTCTCTGGCCTCCGTCGTTAGCTGTGCTCGGTGTGCTCCTTGATATTTTCTGGCTTTCTTTCATGGCCAAGCCCATGGTGGTGTCTCAGCGTTGCCAAAAATGGAAGGGAAAAGAAAAAAAAGCCTCCAAACAAAAAAGCCACCTTTTCAATGTGGTCAGAAGCTGTCTGTGTGTATGTCTGAGAAGGGCGGAGAAGCTCTCTGCTGCCTCAGGGCTGTAAGGCCTGGTGGGCAGGTGGGGGCTTTGCCTTGTGCCGTGGGAGGAGATGCCCGGGGGGAGCCGGGGTGTGCATCCATCCAGCTGCAGCTGTGAAAATGTGCCCACCCTCTGTCTGCTTAGGATCAAAGGTATGTAACGGACCAGCCCCGAGTGCCTGATGCCCTTGGAATAGCTGTGTTTCTTTGCTGGTTGTAAAGGCCGGATCTCGTTAGGTTGTGCCATCTTCAGCTACTTCTGGGGGTTCTCCAGAAAGGTACAGCTGAGTGGTGTCTGCAGGAACACCTACTGGCCCACACGACGGGGACGGCGACTCTTCGACAAGGGGTTGTTAAAAGGCCCCTTACGACTTGCGCTTGGCAAGCCCGACTCCCAGCCAGCTTGTTCTGTTTCTTTGTTTGCAAATAAAACTGTTAGTCCTGCTCCTAACAGTCTTGGTAGTTTGCAAATAGTCTGAGCACCCGGTGACTGCGAGAGAAAATGGTGTTTAGATAAGCGGGCTCATCAGAAAGAGAAGCAGGAAAAGTGTTCTCTTCAAGTGAGACGTTGGGATCTATGCCTGAGCGAGTGGATCTACACCTAAGCAAGTGGAAAAGTCACAGCCCAGCTCCTGTAACTGGAAATACTGGTATCCTGGAAGGCTATCTCATTTCCTCAAATGGCTTTGCCTTAAACACAGCAGGCAGGAACTCCCTTAGTGCAGCAGTGTGTTTGGGAAAGAAGGAAGAGCAATGAGGATGTTTGATCTAATCAGAAATACCAAACCATAATGTACTAATGCCCAATGTGTTTGGGCTGATAGAGGCCGCAGAGTTTCTTTATTAAACCTGTTGTGTCTTGGTCCTTTCACTGTCGTCTGCGGAGACTCGCTGTGTCCCCAGCAAGAGCGTTGTCCCACTTGGGGGCTGGGTGCATGCTTGGGAACGAGGTGTGGGGCTTTTGGAGGAGAGGGAGTGGGGAAAGAGGCATCATTAATTCTAGAGAATGTGCTAAGGTTTTGGTCCATTTGGAGAAAAACGGGCACGTGAAGCCCTCAAGAAGGAAGCTGTGCTTTTTTTTGTTGTTCTTAAGTCCAGCCTGGAGACAAAGGAGAAGAGAAGAGAGCTCAAGTTGGAGAGTTTATTATCCGTACCCCTAGCACCCTAGCAGGAGCGCAGCTGCAGATTTGGTGCTGTACCTCTTTCCTCTGAGCTGCTTGCCCGAGGGAGGACAATTTTAAGCCTGCGTGGCTCTGTAGTTTGCTTTCACCCACTCCTTGCTTGTCCTGTGGAAGGGGTGCAGAGGCTGCCGGTGGTGAGCAGAGCTCCCGCTCTGCCTCATTCCAAGGTCCGGTTTTGGAGCTTTCTTGTCATTCAAACAGGACGAGAAGATCCTTCTCAAACCTGAATGCTGTAGTAAACAAACAAGTCTGGTGCAGCCAAAGCCTGTGGCTTCCTTCCCTGCCTGGCACACGCAGTGTTTGTGCGTGGAGGTAATAGCTGTCTCCTGCACTGACAAATGTATTAATGGCTGGACTGGAATTAATACTAGGTAGAGGGAACGCTTTGTTCTTCATAGCTGGTTCCTGCTGCTTAATGAGTTGCTCTTAAAACTCTTGTTTTCAGCCCTAGTTAGTTCTGTGACTTGGCCAAGTGAAGGCTTAGAGCTCCCTGTGATTAGTCATTATAATTAGCTCGGAAATCTTTGCCTCTCTGATCAAGGTGCACTGTATAATGCGGCTTACAATGGGCTCTAGTCCTGCCACATACCTTCAGTGTGCTATAAATGACAATGCTCTGTTGGACATCCGCATGTATTTATTTAATTGTGTTGTAACATTAATAAACATCTTTAATAGGAGCTATAGGCAGGTAAATGTGAGCGATGTCTCCTCAGAAATTTGGTAGTTTGTGCTGGTGTCCGCTTCCCTCAGGTACAATTCCTGGTGGTGGCAAAGACTTGCCTTACCCCTTGCAAGTCTAAGGTGAGAGTGAGACTGGATTCCTGCAGTGACTCTAGAGACTGATCAGAGAGACAACTTTGTGGCAGCAGAAAGAGCCTGCTGCCTTCCTGGGAAGCTTGTACCTTTTTCTGCACGGGGTGACCTTGTCTTTTGAGGCTCTGGCGTGACTGTGTGACAGGATGAGCAACCTCTCGTTCTCAGTTGTTTAAGCTCAAAAGAATTGAAATTCAGTTCTTGAAAATACCAAGTTGATTTGTTAACTAAGGATGATCTTAAATAATGCTTTTAAAAGGAATCTTAGATAAGGCTTCGCTCTTGAAGGTTCACAAGCTCTTCATTTAGAGCTCCACGTGAAAGTTTGACTGCTCTGTGCTTTTTGAAAGTGCAAGAGGATGCGCTACGTCCTAGCGAAGGCAGTGAAAGTGTTCCTCCAGCATGTTCTAGAACCGGGCTGCTTTGTGCTCTTATTGCTATTTGTTTTGAAACGCACCAGGCTGATGTGACTGCTTTTAAGTATTGTAGGTCAAACTCGCTAAAATTGCTTCTCTTCAGGTTTTGAGACTAAACAAGCGCGTTTACCTTTCCAAGTATCTTCAGCAATCCGGCTCTGTGCAGCAGCTAGCTCTTTGAACTTCATAAAGGAAGTATTGGTAAATGTTGCCTCTCTGGGGGGAGGAGGCTGCAGCGGTGTGATAAAATTGCAAAAATCCCCTCTCAGGAGCAAAGCCTGCTCTATGCTTCCCCCTTCAGCCCTGGCTTTCTGCCGTGCAGGCCCCTCTGGGGGCCACCAGCAGGGTTTCCCATGTGCTGTGTGCATGTGTGTCACCAGGTGTATTTCTAAAAAAATGCTCCCCCTCCCCATCAGAGCAGGAAAAGCTTTTACGTCCTCAAAGTTATTTCAGCTTCCTTGCCACCTCCCTCATTTCTGTCCTCTTCACCTGGACGGATTTTGCAAATAAGAATAATTTGAGAGCGCCTGCGGCTCGTAGCGTAGCTCTAATTAGAGGAGCCTGTCCACACGGCTGTCCGTCACAGCGTTCCGGTGCTGCTGTCTGTAGGTATCTGTGATCGCCCGTCCCGGCGCCGTGTGCTCTTTTAGACAGGCAGGTGTCTTGTCAGATTGGGCTTTATCTTATACAGCGACTCTGATTTGAAAGTTGGGTATTGAAAATAATCATCGGTGTGCGTGACCTTGGGTCGCTGGAAGCGCAACCTAACGAATGTGCAGTCCTGGCTTTGGCTTGGGGTCCAGAATGGCAACTACTACACGCAGAGGGACCCGACACCGGCATAATGCCCGGCCTGCCCCGTTAGCTGGTCTGTGGAGAGGACGCCGACACCTTTCAGCCCCGCGGAGGGATGGAGAATGGCTAAGGGCTGAGAAGAACCGCTGCGAAGTAGGAAACGGTCTCCCCTCTTGAACTGGAAAGCCAGGACTGGGAAAGTCTGCTTTATGTAACAGCATTGTTTTTGGAACAACTCTTTGCTTACAGCTTGCACCGAAATAGGGAAGTTCCTCTCTTCCCTGCGACTTTTCACCCTCTCTGGGTTTTAAGCTCGTACGTCTGTTCTTGTTAATAGCACCAGTTTGTGTTGGGGCAGGGCAAGGATGTTTCACTGCCCCCATTTTAATTGTGTTAAGCGCTATCTGTCCCATGTAGTAGACACCATTTACTAGTTGTATATTGTTCTGCAGTTGTGGCACTTTTAGCTTCTCACATCTGTAACCCCAAGCTTTCTCGTGCTAAACACCACAAATGATGCGTGGATACCACGTGCGGATTTCCTCCCTGGGCTGACGTCCCCCTGACCGCGGCAGGAGGCCGATCTTTGTGCTTTTTTTGGGGGGAATAGGCAGGCAGGCGTGCCAGGTGTAGGGTTTGTGCTTTCTGGGTATTGTTTTCTGTCTGGGAATCTTCAAGATGTCCCTCGCGGGACCTTGCCGCTGCTCCCTGCAGCTGCCACGCGCCGCGCTCGGCAGTAGCCATGGGAACACAAGTGGGATGGCACAAGTTTGAAACTTCAACTTGTTGCTAGGCAGACCCGGCTCGATGTGGGGATTAAGTAGGCTTAGCAGCAACAAAAAACCCCGTCTGATATTCCACCTCGTGCACGGGGGGGGAGGCAGCTCGGCGCTCCCCAAATTGTGGGTCTTTGTCTTGAGGCGGGCAGAAGCAAACCTGCGATGAGGGTTTGCTGACAGCAGCCATCCTGGGGGTAACCCCTCCTGCACGGCTGAATAATGGCCACAGGGTTTGCTGAGGAAGAAGGAAGGGATCTGGAGTTTTAGCAGGTAGGTTTTAATCCACTCTTCCCTTAAAAAAACCAAAGCGCTGCGGAGGAAAGCGGCGTGCTGTCCGGTGCGGAGCTGCTGCACGGCTCACGGAGTCTAAAAGTTGGAGCCCGCGTTAAAATAGATCCCGCTGAAAGTGACATACGCTCTAAACAAAGGTCACGGGCTTAAAATATCACAAGGTCACTTCTAAACTCTGGCTGTAAAAACTTAAAATTACGACTAAGGCAAGGTAAACGCCTCCCAAACCCGCAGCGCTGCTGCGGCCCGTGTTCTGTGCGGGGCGGGCTGGGCCAGGCCTTTCAGCTTGGGCAGCCTTTTGCTGATAACCCACCTTGTCCCAGGCTCGTGTTTTGGCGCTTCCTGTTCGGTGAACAAGGACAAGCCTGTTCCCTCGTCTTATTTGTGCAGCGGACGCCTGGCAGGGGATGTATGGCAAATTGCAGGGTCCTGAAAGGAAGCAGAGGGCCGGGCTCGGAGGGGAGACGGGGCTCGTGTGCTCCTGTAGGGCCGAACTGCAGCGCGCCTTTGTCCCGGCAGCTGTTGGCTTCCTGCACCACAGCAGTGATCGGTTCTGCTCTGGCCACTGGTTTAAATGGATCTTTTGATTTTATAAACATTTGCTGTGCCGTGACTGTCGGTCCTGTTGGAATAAGGCCATTTACAGAGATGCTCCCAATTACCACCTGCTCTTTTTCTTCCTTAGCAGAATCCACTCTTACCTAATTTAACCTCCCACAGCAACTGCTTTTAAGTTGCTTTCTCTCGTCGCACCGTGGCTCGCTGCTCTGCCTTTTCCCTCTGGCCACCCCCAACGCACTGCAGTCGTCCTTGCTCATCCTTCCCGAAATTAGCTACTTTTGGGGGGGGTGAAAATCGGCTGCTTGGTTTGCCCCAAATATTTTTGTAGTCAGCTCTTGTGAAAGGTTTCTTTCCTTTAATATGCCCCAGCCTTTTTTTTCATTCCTAAGCTGCTGTTTGTGGTTCTCTCACTTTCCTTATAATTTGTGTACAGCTTGTAGATCCTATCTGTCCACCTCGTTGTTAACCCAGCCCTGCTCCCTACTCCAATTTCTGCTCTCTGTGCTCCTAGGACCTCTTTCCCCGTGCTTCCTCAGTCCCACAGAGGCACCTTCTCTGTGTCTGAGCTGTTTCGTTGTTCTCTGAAGTTCCCTCTTGGGCTGGAAGAAAATGGTCATGATTTTTACTTTGTTGTAATTTTCCCCAGAAGAGCGGAAAATGCAGCAGGACTCCTCCCCCTAACAACCGATTTTACAACTCGCCTGCCTCTCTGGATGCGGTATCTGACTGCTTTTCAAGCATTTAAATAGTGGGGATACCTTTGCCTTTTGGGGCTCCTTTATCAAGGCTTTTTCTGTGTCCAAAGGATCTGTGCCGCAGCTTCTCCCCGGGGTGCTGCTTGAGCTTGTCGGAGCAAATGTTTCCCCCGCACCCATCGTTTTGGTCAGTAGTTTCGCTCCTTTTCTGAACTGCTGCTGCTGAGAAAGTCGCAGGCAGGGCCAGGAGCCTCCAGCAGTCCCCGTCCCCGGGGCCGGGAGGTGGCGGGGAGGAGGGGAGGTCTCCTCGAGGTCTCCTCGGCTGGTCGGTGAACAACGCGTGCCCTGGGGACGTGGGTGACCCCGTCCGAGAGCAGGGGGTTGTGGCACGGGACAGGCGAGTGCTCCGCAGTACTCCTTCCGTGACAGACTCGGTGTTGGGCTCCTCTTTGGGTGTTGCTGAGCTTGGTGTGTGTGGGGGGGAGAATACAGCTGGATCTCATCCGATGTTCTCAGTGCCTCCCCGCTCCTGCAAAGTTTTAGGCAAATATTGAATGACTTGGGGGAGAGGCTGGCTGGTGGGAGCTTGGTGGCGGAGGGAAGATTTTTTCAGAGCTGTCCTCTGGCTTTCAGCCCGAGATCTGAGTTGCTTGGCAAATCGTTTCCTTCTGTGTGTGCTGGCTCTGGGGAGCGGGGCTGTGCTCCGGGAAACCGCTGCATTGTGCTCTAGCTCCTTCTGTGTTTCGGGGGGGTTTTAGTCCTCGCGAGTCGGTTCTTAAGGTGTTTCCTCCTGCCACGGAGGAGAGGTGGTTTGGAGAGTGGGTGTGTGGGATCAGTTCCTTTTTTGGGGCAATTTCACCTGAAGCTGTCCTACACGCACGGATCCGACACCGTCCTTACAGCGCAAACAGGACAGGCACAAATCCAGCCATCCCGCCAACGTCCCGAAAACTGGCAAGGATATCTGGCTTGTAAAATCATGTATTTGGGTGAAAAATGACTTCTTCTGTTGGAGCAGAGGCGGTTGGAGCTGGTGCCGTGCTGTGTGCGCGTGCAGGTAGCGCGGGCGCAGCACCCGCGTGCTGCTCCGGGAGCAGGGGTGGGCAGCGCTGGCTCTGTCTGCCAACCCGAGGCTGGCTGCTGCTGGTTTGAGGGGACGGATGCACGCCGAGAGCAGCTTTATAAATGTTTAAGCTGTTTAAAGCACGCGTGCAAGGAGTTACAGCAGGGAAATTGATGTCTTTTATTGTACTGCTCTTACTGTCCAGGTCTTAAGTCATTTTGGAGGATGGGGGAGAAACCAAGACAGCGCTTCTTGAACCCCTAATAAAAATATTTTCAGAGTTCATAAAAATAAATAAATAAGGTGTCAGGGGAATTAGGCTTGGCAGCAGTCCTCGTTGCTCTGAAACTCGCTGGGAAGGGGACTGTTCCACATCGTCTTACCTTGTGAAGAGGCTGTGGGACCAGACGCTGGTCTCCTTTTGGAACCCAACGTCTCCATCCGGCTCAGGAGGGCGGGATGCTGCCCTGCCCGGTTATCGCTCGCTCTGCGGTGGTGCCGTAGTGCCCCGAGCAATACCTCCCGAGCGGAGCGAGTCCCTTTGTTGCAGCTCGAGACAAGGGAACTGCCGGCTGCAGTATGTTGCTTGCAAAACGATTTCGGTGTCTGCTGGGGAAGGGGGTAGAGGTAGAAGGAGATGTGATGTGGGACCTCTGGGAAAGAGCTGGGTAGGAGAAACCTTTCCAGCGACTATCTAGTGCCTGTATAAATAAAGGCAGCGCATTTAATTCATGTTGCTAGAGCTTGGACAAAGCTTGGAGCAGGTGCTCACCCAGAGCTTGCTTAAGTTGGATAGGCGCCTGCTGAAATGTTTATGAAACGTGAGAATAAAAGGAAAGAGCCTACGTTTAACCTTTTTTTGATGATGCATTTTAAAAATAACTTGCGTTTCTAAAGCGAGAGCGGCGTTTATAACCAGGGTTTGAAAAACTGACTTGGCGCTTCGGAGCCACAGTGGGAGACACCTGCGCTGCTGCAATGCACCCTGCAGCACGAAGGGATGAAATGAAATGGGTGGGTGCTGCTCGCGTGCCGTGCTCCTGGTCGGCTGTTCCAGCGGGGTGCTCCGTGTGCGCTGGGTCTGCCTTAGCGCTCACTGCTGCTCAGTTCTTGCTCTTCCACCAGTAGAAACAATTTGGCTGGATATCTGTATTTCGCTCCTGCTCAAGTGATTGTGAGCCTCCGGAGCAGGAAAGAATGAATCTAGTCTCTTAGCTGGGTTTTACCCACGTAGGACTGTGGCACGCAGTCGAGGCACCGGAGCTGCCTTCAGACTAAGGAAGACACTGCTGCACTAACGTGCTAATTTTATACTCCAACTTGGCAGGTTGCCTTTGTAATCAAAGGGCTGGAAATTTTTCAGTTTGAACAAAATGTTCTAAGTAGCTGTTCTCTTGGTGGAAATGGATTTGATACGGGATGCTGCCTTCAGAAGAAATCCATCTTTCCGTATCTTTTTGGGCATGGCTATTCTAACGGGAATTCTCCTTCCTGACTAAGGGAGGCTAGAGCTGGGACCTGACTGAGGCTTACCCTAAGTGAAGTTTCTTGAGCTGAGCTGTATCTCGTCGGTCTCTGCCCCGCTGATGGGAATGGAGAGGGGGATGTTTGCAGAAAGTACCTGGAAGTTTTAGGAACGATGGGTCTAATGAATTAAAACGGAATCGTTCTGTTCTGTTATTCCCTCCCCGTTTGATTAGTAACTGTTGTACGGCCTTGGTAGAGAGCATGGTCAAAACACAAAAGCTTGTTTTAAGCGTTTGGTGTGTTCTGTCCTGGTGAGTTGTCCAGTACCTGGCACGTGGGGAATTACGCAGCTGGACTAAGTGTCTGCTTCTCATCAACAGTGTAAAAGTAATTAAAAACGTCTCTTGGTTCCCTTGGGGGTTTTGCCCTTTGTTTTAGAGAATCAATGAGCATTGACTAGGGAACATATGTATCCAGGCTCTACTTTTTCACAAGCAAAATGTCCACGAGTGCAGAACAATCACAGAGCAATCACATTTTTAAAGTGGTTTGAAATGAAATGTTAACTCAAAGGCCATGTTATGTTACTAGAAAGCTTAAAACAAATGGCAGAACTGCTTTCAGGCTGCATGAAACTTTGGTCCTTCTGTTGCCTTTCTTTAAAGCAGCTTCCAGTGCTCTTGAATCTGTGTAGAATTTTAAATACGCTATCTTTTAATAAGCCCAAAATTTCAACTTCTGTGAGACTATAATGAGAGCTGGCTGCTAAACTTTGCTGCTTTGAGTTTAAGATGAAACAAAACTCTGTGTGCCATATGTTAAAAGGACAAGCAGATTTGACAACAAGAATGTGTTTTATCTGCTTGCGTTTTGGCAAGGCTCTGTAGTCTTGGAGGGCAACTGTAAGGAGGGAGAAATCAGCGAAGGTGCAAGAAGGACGTGCGAGGTCAGCAGAGCTGGAAGCTGTGTCTTAAGAGGGGGCAAGAGGAAGAGAAGCAGCAAAGAAGGGCTGAAAAGTGGCAGTGGAAAAATCTTCAAGATAATAAAAAATAATCTCATGCTCTCAATGTCCTCTTCAAAAGGTATTTGGTGGTTGTTCTTGTTGTTTTATCACTTGATGGAATAAATATGTAGTTGCCAGCTCAGGTGAATCCAAACCTGACCTTCCTGCACTTCAGGGAATGTGGTCCTGAAATGAATTCCTGAGATCGGGAGAAATCTGGCCCCGGGTGGTGCTGGAAGGGAGCTGCGTTCAGCCCAGCATCTCGCTAGCCAGGGGCAGCTGTACCTGGAGGCCTCGCACATCTGTGCCAAGCTGAGCTACCCCTTCTGCCTTCTGTTCTCGCCTGTGTTTAGGGGGTCAAGTACGTGGTTGGGTACCAACCATTTACTCTGCCTGCGTGCCTTCTGCCGGCCTGCAGCTCCTCGGGCCTCGAAGCCGAAACTCTTCCTGTAGCAGCTTCTCTTCTGCCTTGCCCAAGGGCAGCTTGTGGCAAGTCCTCAACTGTGATTTCCTGTGGCCGTCAGCCACGTGTGATGTCCTCTGAGTGTGCTGGTACTTGGTTTGGTGGAGCATGGTCAGCGCGGAGCTAACGCTGCCTTGCCATAAAGGTGGGGGGGATTGTTTTGAAGCCAGGCAGCCTAAATTCACCTCAGTGGATCTCCCCAGGTCTTGTCACTTCAGCTCGGGCGAGTTGAACAGCACAGGTCCTGTTCTTCCATCTCTGCGCTTTTGTCCAGAGGAGTTCTTGGCCAACTATTAGATTGGCTTACTGGGTCCTTAGGGCTTTCTCTCTTCCCACCCCTGACCTCCCGTCTCTCCAGACTCCTTGCCTGTCCATACTTTGCAGCTGCTGCTTCATCCCCGAGCTGCACAAAGCTCCGTATCTCTTTCAGAGACGGAAATACCTCTGAGACCTGTGTGAGGCTGGGATCGGGCCTTGCCTAACGGAGATCTCCCAGGTCATGCCAATTCCCGTGCCTTGTTCCATGCAGCAAATCAACCTCCTGCTCTGAAAACCAAGCAGTACAGCAGTCGCTTGGGTGCTGTGCCTGTGTGGTGCGTTCATTGCAGGAACCTCTGCTGCTCGGGGTTCTTGCAGACACTCAATTTGGCCAGCCATGCCCAGGACGCTCCTTGTTAAGAGCACTTTGTGCTGGCATGTTGTGAGGCTCAAGATCCCTGTCCTCCTTGGAGCACGGTACAGTTGCAGGCTGTTATTTCACAGACGCATCCAGGTCACACAGCAGTAGGGTGACAAAGATCTTGTGGTCAAAGCAGCTGTTTAAGTGGCTGTTTAGCTAGCATTGTAGGGATCTATCTCCGTGCAACTGCAGCTGAGTGGGGTAGGAGTGCAGGCTCCCTTTGCAGGTGGTAGGAACGCTGCTCGAAACAGCACTGGGTGTTTTGGGGAATCATTTGCGTCCCAGTTTTCAGTTGTTTGAGGCCTTGGACTATAAGAATATGAATTTGAGTTCAGATCAGGGAAAATGGACTCTCACCTGCAGCATTCATGGCTTTTGGTATTTCCCTCATAGGGGAGCTTGGGGTGTTCATGTGCCACAGGGAAGGAAGCCAGTGGTCATGTTTAGGGCAGGTCTTTTAGTGCCCAGTTAATCCAGGCACTAAGATGAGCAATTAGCACCTCTGCTCTGCGTGTGTGTTCTCCATGGCTAAGCCTTAATCAAGTTCTTGTGGTTCTCATTCTGTTAGCCCCCAGCTGGGTCAGCTCTCTTTAAGGCTTTGCAGGGTGTAGGCTGGACTTGAATGAATGACAAACCACTTGGGAGATGAACCTGCTTGATATGCAGGCGTGGTGGTATTTCTTTCCGTTGTGGTCCTTGTTCTGAAAAAGCACCTTCCAGTTGAATTTTTTCTCCATACAGGGTAAAAGCAAGGCTTTTAAGAAGGGCAGGTAAGCTTGGGTTAGGTTACTTTGCCCTGTGGCGAAGCTCACTGACATGTGAAAGTAAGGGGGGGAGAGGAGAAAACTCTAAAAAGGGCCTGGTTTCATTAAGCAAAGTCACCTAAAATCTTGACATGTGAGAATCGTTTCCACTTGGCGGAGACTGTGACAGGTGTTTCACCATGGGAAACTCATTACTTGACTTCCAGCATGACCTTGGGCAGAAAGCTGAACCTTTTAGTTTGCTCTGCTTTATGTTAAAGCTAGCTGTGTCGTTCAGCATGGGGGCAAAAGTGGAGCGGGGAAGCGTGCGTCTATCTAGAAGCATTTTAGAGGAAACCAGCTAATGCTTTACGAGGCGGGGCTGGAATCCCCACCGTCTAATTTGGTGACGAGTACGTGGGGGGAGAGGAGATGGCAGGGTTTGTGGTCTGTCTTGTTAACGGAATTGATGTGCCTGAAGTCTGCTCTGACCACAGTGGATTCATTCACGTTCCGAAGGTAAAACGGGAAGAATTTTTCCATTGTAATCTATCTGGCATAAGTCAGAAGTGTTTCTGACTGCAGGATAACTAAGGAGCATTAGCTATTCCGCTGTGAATTCCTGCTGGAGACAGCGTGCCGTAGCCGCACTGCAAAGCGAAGCAGGTGCAGCTGGTGCTTGGCTTGCCTGGCCATCGCGGGGAGGAGCCTGCGCGAGTGTGCTGGGAGCGGGGAAGGGAGAGATGTCTCTTCAGCAGGGAAGGCAGGAGCTAGATTCGCACTTTTCCCTTTCAGGCTGCTTGGAAGGAAGCAATATAGCAATATAGAGCAGATAAATGCGTGTTGGGCTTGGACTGGGTCGTGCCAGACCTGTGCTGCGCCTTACCAACAACGTTGACACATCTCAGAGTTGAATCCCATCCCTCCGCTTGTAACGGAGCGATGAGGGACTGGAAAGCTTCCTAGTGTCCAGTGCTACTTGTGGAAGGGCACATTTCTCCAGGTTACCTCAGTTTCTAGTTCATGGTGCTGCCTCTCTTGCTTGCTCGTGCATGAGAAACTGTTCCCCGGGGACCACTGAGGTAAGGAAGTCCTCCGCTCCGTGTCTGCTTTGTCCCGTGGTTCTGGAACGATGCTTCTGCGGGGGAAGCCTGGCATGGTGGAGCAGCTGCAGCGCTGGAGCAGGGGGATTTTGTTGGCTTGGGATCCCTCTTCCACCTTAAACAGAGGGTTTGGAGGATGTGACTTGGCAGTTTCCCTTCCACACGTCTTTCTGCGACTGTTTCACCAGAGGGTTTCTGAGAATCTGGAGGCTTGTCCTCTGGAAATCGCGGAGGGGAACACAAAATATCTGAGAAAGTAAGGAAACTCTCGAGGTAGTGTGTTCGTTCTGGTGTGCTGGATTCAAGCACGTGCCTGAAGCCCAGAATTTCTCACCCTCAGAAGCTTCATCTACTGCTAAAGCTGCAGCAGTGAATGCCAGGCGATGCCGATCGGAGCGTGTTTGCTTCTCCTGGACTCCTCTCTAGCTGCCTGCCTAAGTAAACACCCTGTGCATCAGTCACACCTTGGTCTCATGCCTCTGAGCTAAACTGATTTTCCCCTGTGACGGTGTAAAACGAGGAAAAAAAATTCCAAACCTTTATTAAATGACAACTCTGGCAACATCCCCTGCTGAGAGATGCGAGGCCAGCTGGTCTACGGAGACACCGCAGCATTTGTCACTCTGGCACACGTAAGGGAGCCAGAGGGTGCCTGCAGCATCCGTTGGAAGCCCTCGGTAGCGGCAGCGTGTGGCTGATTCACTCCAGCCCCTCCGTGCAAGGAGTGTCCGTACTGTGTGCAGGTGCCCGCTGCTTGGAAATCCTAACAGACCTGTGCTCAGTCAGCTCTTGGAAGGGAGGGGGTAAAAGCAGGTCCTGAGTGTCTGCTGTGGTCTGTGGAAACCGCTGCCTGTCGGATGGTGGAGTTATCCTCCTGTGCTCCGCTACAACAGAGCCTTAGGGCACCCTGAGGGGAACAGACTCTTTGGTTACTCTGACACAGAGGCAGAAGTTAGGGAGGCCTGTCTCGGGCATCCTGATGACCTGCTTTACCACGAAGAGATGCTGTCTTGTGGGCTAGCAGAACGTGGTCCAGGGCTACGACCACGTGTATCTTCCTGTAGTTCACTGTGCGTGTTAGGTAAGTGCACAAGTGAGCAGAGAAGAGGGTAGGAGGTCAGGGTAGCAGCAAGAACTTGTGCTGGGTCTCACCATTGAATTGCTGCTGTCCTAACGAGCACGCTGCGGGAAGGGCTTGCTGAGAGAAGGATAAAAACCAGCTCGGCACCCTGCTTGCTAGCCTGCACCCAAGTGACTTGGAAACATTTTGTTAAGGTGTGTTGCTAGCTGCACAGGAGAACACGTCTCTCGGGTGGAGTGGTCTGTAGCGGTGCCTTGGTTATACTAACGCTTTTTGTAGGGTGAATCACACTAATATAAACCATCCAACTGCCATATCTAGGAACAAAAATCCACATTATTTTCTCCTGTGAACTTGCTGCTGACTGGTCACAATATGAACACCTCGGTGGGCTGAGAAGTAGGTCTGAGCCGTGTGGTGCTGGCTCGGCCTCTGCTCGGTGCCTGGCTGCCTGCAGCTTGGGTCGTCTCAGCGCTGAGGTCTCGTGCTTTTAAGAGAATGATCTTTCTCAGTAATTGGTTCGGGGACTCGGAAGAAAGAGGTGTGCAGCAGCACGTTGTGGCTGTAGTGCCGTGTGTAGGAGAGCAGAGTGATGTTACTGGTGTTGGGAGAGCAGTCCTCGAGGCCCACCATCAAGTACCAGGTACATTGTGACTTGCTCTGATCGAGGGCTTGCAGCATGGCTCTGCTGCTGGTTTGCAAAGCTCTGTCCTCGTGGCTTTATCAGTCATGGCTTTAGAAATAAATGCGGAATTTCTGCGTTGGCTGCGAACAGGCCTGTGATGTGCTGTTAGTTCAGCTTTGAGATGGAGGTGTGGGTCAGCTGCTGGCAGGCAGAGGTCCCACGTGTGGCTAGCGAAACCTGCCTTGCTACCAGCAAAACTTGCTGGGAGATGGTTTTGCTCGAGCAGTACAAAGCACAGCTCTGCCAATAGAGCAGGGTACGTAGTGGGAACGCTCTGGGGATGGTTTTGTACTTAACTGCTATGAAGTGAATCTGTGAACTTCAGAGCATAAATGCCATGAACCAGAGCCCAGCTAGGTCAGTGGAACAAGTCCCTTCAGGTCAGAGGACTGTAGGCTGGGCCTTGCATTGCCACTTCTTCTTTCTCTCCCAATTTCTCATGCGAAAGGATAGTGTTCTTCCCCCTCTCCCTTGTTTTTATATAGCTGTGGGATTTAACCCACAGTTGTCTAATACTGTCACCTGTGATTCTCCAAAATTTTAAATTTGCAGGAGACTTGATTAAAGCTTAGCAATATGTTAAAATCTGCTTTCTCAGTAGTCCAGGACTTCATATGATGAGAAGAATGAGATTTCTAGAATCTAAACGTCTTTGTTTAGATTTTCTTTTTAACAGCTATCTGTAGTGCTCTTTTTCAGGTGGCTCACCTGGTGCTGAGGTCAGACACATCTCAGAATCCTTTCTGCCAGACTGCTTTGTGAGGCTCTGCCCTCGCTGTCCCCACTGCAGTGCCTGGTTGTAATAAACTGCTCTGGCACATGAAGGAAGGAGTAGGGAGGTAGGGGAGAAGCCTTGTATCCAAAAATGCAGAGGCATAGATAGCCTCCTGTTTTGATGGCTAGTTGCTAACTATTTCTTAATTCACTAATTCCTTGCTTCATTTTTCTGTCTGTTAGTCTTTGAAATACATGTTCCTAGAAAAGGATAGGCATAGGTGCAGTTTCTTCTGATCTGAAGTCTAACAGAGATCATTAGCTTCTCTAACTAACTTAGCCTCCTTTACTGCTTTTTGTTCCTGGGTTTTCCAGAAGATCTTGCTGACTTGCATCAAGACAGGAAGTCTGCAGTGCTGTAAATAACTGGGTGGTTCAGCTGGATTTTTTTTCATCCAACATTTTACCAGCCACAGTTAAAATTCCTTTTAATGGCTTCACTTGTCCTGATCTAGGTCTAGACTGCCTCGTGACACATCATAACCTATCAAATTGCGTTGCAGAGAAATATGTGGGATCCGAGGGAGGGCGGGATTGGTCCTGCCTTGCCTTTCTGCCGTGTTTTGGCAATATTCCACGCAAAGGTGCCATATGTGGAGAAACTGCAGAATGTCAGAGCGTCCTTGTGCTCAGCCTGAAGGTTGCTGTCTGTCTTACCTGACTGAAGGAAAAGGCTTACTTAGTCTGGCAGCCTCTGAGGAGCAGCACACCAGATGGACCCAGGATTTGGTGCTGGATTGACTCAGTCATACCAGTATAACCACAGAGCGGCCTCCTTCCACTGCGAGAATGGACATAAAATGTGGTGTGACTGCTTTTCCCCCTGAGTAAGACAATTCAGTTTAACTTGCTCTCATCTTCAATACCTGTACAGAGATTTGGATTACTTCATGACTGTCCCTGCTTGGGGTAGCAGCTGTAGGTAAGCTTACTGAGCTGCAGCGAAATCCCTGGGTGTCAGAACTTCAGGAACTCCTTCCTATAGCTCAGGTATCATCCCCTTGCCATGTCCTTTCAGTAGTTTATGTTTAAGCTGTGTAGCACAACTATGGCTACAGACCTGCAGAGGTGTAGAGTTCTCACTTGCTCTTTGTCTTTACTAAAAAGCTTTTCCTGTGTGACCTGAGCTAAGGTATGAATTTAATCTTCTGTACTTCAGGCTGTGTAACCATTATGGGGAAACTCCAGCCAGCTGTGAATGGCTTGCTTTCCCCCATCCTTTCTTCCCATTTCCCTGGGGTGTCCTATTTAGGAGGGGGTTTTGTGAAATCTTAACTGTTGTTTGGGAAGCTGTAGCCTTTCCTAGGTAAGCAAGGCATCTCATATACCACTAGAAACCTGTCGAGGCTGTGAACCTAAGGTCACCTTCCCTTCACGGTACTGCTGGAGTAAAAGGTTTCTGTCCCCTCAGGCCAGGAACCATCTCAGGGATATCTAGGTCACTGGGATGGCCTGTGTCTGAAGCAGAAGTGACACAGCTACCAAGAGATTTGTCCAGGTAACTGGCCTGACACCGGTGTCTGCTCCCATTAGCACTGGAACTGGATGGGCAAGTTGTATTTGCTGTTGGTGTCTGCACTGGAAAAGTTATGAAATAATTGAGGGTGTGACTGCAAAGCAGCTCTGCTGCCAAACACTATTTTTTTTTCCTCCCCCTTCCTCAGAAGTGGCATTTTTTGCAGTTGAGTCTGCTGTGCGAGTTGTTCTTCAGCAGGTGTGGTGATCTGCCTGTGTTGGTAAGCTGTGAGTACCGGGAGATAGATGTGATAGATGGAAGCCTCCTCTTGCCACCGTTACCTCCAGGAGGTAACTTTACTTGACCTTCTTCTCAATTTTAAGCGTGCTGTGGTGAAAATATCCCCCAGGGTCTGCCTGTGCCTGGCTTGCATGCATGTGGCAATGTTTTCTGCCATGGAGCCTGGGATGCTGTGCTGATGATCTTGTTCAGACTTTCAAGCACTCTGCGTGTGTGTCTGCAGAGTGGGTATTGTCTCGAGCTTGGGGGCAGGAGGAAAATCAAGGCACTGAGGTAAAATGACTTGTGTCCCCAGGGAACAAAACCTGGTTTCCTACAGAGCATCCCTGTTCCATGTGTAGCACTTCTGTGGATAGTTCTACAGAGTATCCCAAGTTCTTTTATTTCTTGTCTTTAGTCACTTTCTGTGGTAGTCAGAAACAAATCCATTTTCATACAGCCTTTTCTTCAGAACTGCAGTGCATAAGCTTTATAGCAGATGATCTAAGCTTTTATTGTAGTTGTGCTTGAGAGGAGAAGACATGGGGCTCTTGGCTGTAAAGTAACTTAGCAAGGTAAGGTCTTCATAAATCAGTAATGAAACACAGGGATTCTCCTTCCAAGGAACAGATCTTTAAGGTCTACAGGAAGAAAATAATTCCCTCTGTTTTTTTTCATTTTAATAAATTAAGAGGTGATTCTCCTACTAGATTTACTGCTGGTGCTGCCTCACCTTGAGTATTGTGTGCAGCTCTGGGCTCCACACTACAGAAAGGGTGGTAAGGTCGTTGAAAGCATCCAGAGGAGGGCAACAAGCTGGTGAGAGGGCAGGAAGGCACGTCCTGTGAGGAGAGGCTGGGGACACCGGGGCTGTCTGGGCTGGAGAGGAGGAGGCCGAGAGGCGGCCTCAGGGCTCTGCGCCGCCCTGAGGGGGGCACCGGTCCCTGCTCCTGGTCACCCATGGCAGGAGCGGCACCGAGCTGTGCTGGGGAGGTTCTGGCTGGGCATGAGGAGAAATGTTCACCGCAAGGGCGGTCAGGCACTGGAACAGGCTGCCTGGAGAGGTGGTTGGTGCCCCGTGCCTATCATAGCTCAAGGGGCGTTTGGATAACGCCCTCAGTAACATGCCATGTATTTGGTTAGCCCTGAAGTGGTCAGGCAGTTGGACTAGATCTTTAAGGTCCTTTCCAATGAACCCTTCTATTCTAAGTGATTCTGTGGATGGATGTCTTGTGAATTCTGTGCTCAGTGTCACAAGGTCGGCTAACTTACTAAACACCAGAAGTAAATGACACCTGTGACTAGTTCATAGATGGTAGCATTGTGTTTCGGGAAGGCCAGGAGGTTCTGCAGGGAAAGATGCAGTACATGAAACAACACCTTCTCTCTGTGGAAAGGTCGTGGGTGTGATGTACTAAATGTAAGGAGTCAGTGATAGGGGAAAAAGAGTAAGTTCTCAGTGCTTGGAATCACTTTACCCTCCTGAAGTCTAGTGTGGAAATAGCAGGAAAGATATTATTGAGATATATTTAGGATTAGAGGTGGAAAGCTTTAAAAGGAGATCACTAGTGCAGTTATGTTGTTCAGAATGTTTTCTGTAATTAATGAATTCAAATTTTTGCTTTAAAAAAAAAAAACACAGTATATATGTTTTTAATTACTGATAATGTTGGATCAGATTTCCATTTGTTCCTTGCAGTTACTGTGTTACAATGAAGGCCGTTTTTATGTAGACCGGGGTGTTGTACTTGTTTCTTTACGTTTGCGTTATGACACTAGGTCTTTATGTACCATTTCAGAGCCCCAAGGATATGTAACCTTCTGTTTGAGTTAACAATATGGGTACTTTCTATTTCTGACACTCTTTTCCTCCCTCCTTTGTCTCATTTTAGAGGGATACCAACTGGCAACAAATGCACTTGTTACCTCACTGTGCTGTGACATTCTAATCTCACTTCTGAATAACGGCAACTGTACCTTGTATTAGAGTTTTATTTGAAAGCATATCTGATGAAACTTGATGTGCTAACTCAGTTATGCACGATATTTCTCATTCCTAGGCTAGTAAATGAAGTCCATGTTCCTACAGCTAACTTAAAAAATAAATAAATCTGGGAAAGGGCAGGTGGAAAGAAAAAAACAAGTCCTTTTCAATGCATGTCTCAGTTTCACAAAATGTTACACCTCTAGGTGATGCATAGGGCGAACAAGATTGATCATCTTTGTGCTCTGATGCAACAAGACAGGGCAGCGTCCAACCGGTGAGAACAAAGGGCATGGCACAGGCCTTTTCCTTTGTCTTCTGCGTGTGTTGCACAGTGCTCCCAAGGATTTGGATGGCTGGGGAGGTTCCCTTTCTAATTCACAAGTGGTGTTTTTAGAGGCACGGCAGTGCTGAGATTGGTATTATTGTAGGTGGCCTTGAAATCACCAGAATGAATAAGAGGGAAAAAAAGGGAAACTCCCCATGTTTTTTGAGCAATGGTAGAAGTGCTAGGGTTGTGTCATTACAAGTGAGTTTTCTATGGAAGGGTCAAGCTTATTTAAGGAAGCGAGGGCGCTTATTTAGGGCTGTTATTGCTAGAATGGCAAACTTGGGGATGGTAATTGCTGCTTTTTAAAAAAAAAAAATCCCTCTGTGGCATGAAATTGATGGTTCTGTAGGAATAGCAGAGGAAGGACTTCTGTCAAAAATCTGCTTTCCTAGCAGTGTTGGTAGTGCGTCCTTGTCCTTTACATCTGGCTTGCAGAAGTTGCAAGCCAGATGTAAAGGAAGGTTCAGATGAAGAAGCCAGATGTTCAGGAAGGTTCACAGGGTAAAGGTAGGCGTGACCAGTCCTAAACTTGATGAAGGAACAGCAGCTGACCACCTAGAGGGTTTCTGACACAGCATTGTCGTGGTCTGGGTGACTGTGAGCACATGTGCATACAGCTTGTGTGTGTGTGTGTGTGTGGAGGGATCACAGTATTACTCTGTCAGGAGAAGGCTATAGGAGCCAAACAATTTTGTGTCTTTGTACCACCGCCTGGTGTGTTCCCCATCCCTTTTGTCTTTCCCCTGCCACTAGAGGGGAAATTCTTCCTTGCAGGTGGTGCAGTACAGCAAAGGCATGGTGCCCTTGCCTTACGTGAAGCTTTACTGCGGGGCCCTAGCTCAGCCTGCTGGCACATGGCCTCGTGTTTTGGGAATGGAGAGGCAACCTAGAAGCTGTTTGTGAAAGCTTCAGCTTTCCAGCAGCATCCCCCCCAGCAAAGAGGGGCCTGGAAGGAGCAGGGGTGGTATCCTGTTCCCCCAGGCTGCTGGCTGGGTTCTGCAGAAGGGCTTGGCTCTGGGCTGGGAAGTGGGGGAGGGAGGTTGCATCACCAGTGTCCGACGGGAGCGAGTCTTCCAGCCCGTCCAACTCTGCAGGAAAAGCTATCCAAGGGCGGCGAGCAGGAGGTGTGGGAGCTGCGGTGCTCTGGTGTCACCTTTCCTAGAAACTGCTGCAGTTCTCTTACTGGAGGTAGTGCCGATACTTAGACGTGCTGTGAAGAGGGAGTGCTGTGTTCTTGGGGTGTTGCTGTAGTCAAGGGGGCAAGGGTTCTCAGAGAGAGCCCCCGTCTTGTTAGGCACTGCTTAAATACTGCTCCTTTTTCTTGTGCAGGCATAGCCTAAAACCTGCGCTCCCAGCATCTGTGCTAGTCTCATGTGACTCGTCTCCATACTGACTGGGCAGTTGCATAAGGAGATTCTCGGGGGGGATCTTATCCATGTCTATAAATACATTGGGAGGGTGCAAAGAGGACAGAGCCAGGCCATTTTCTTTGGTGCATAGTGCTAGGACAAGAGGCACTGGGCACAAACCGGAGCACAAGAGGTTTCTGTCTGAACATCCGGCAGCATTTCTGTAATGTGCAGGTGATGGAGAGCTGGCACAGGTTGCCTACAGAGGTTGTGGACCCTTGGAGATATTCAAAAAACTGCCTGGATCATGGGCAGCCTGCTCTGGGTGGCCCTCAAGCAGGGGTTGGACCAGATGGCCTCCAGTGGTCCCTGCCAACCTCAGCCATTCTGTGGCTCTTTGAGGTGCTGAGGTTGATGGAGGGGACATGCTGGGGCTCTGGGCCTCATCCTTGAGCTGCTGTTGGGCTGATGATGTCTTTGATGAACCTGTTTATTACACTGGTGGCTGAATTGTTGCCTCGTACAGAGGTGTGGGGAGGAACTGAGACTCTTGGAGGGGACCTCATTTGCAAGTTAAGACCAAACTCGGCAGGCAACAGGCATCTAAACTCTCCTGCATGTAAATTGATGCTTCTGGTTCAGCACAGCATCAGGTGCAATGGGATCATCTTGTTCGGTGAGCCTGGGACAGCTGCTGATGGGTGTGGAACATTGCTATCAGAAAGTGGACTTCTAAAGATTTTTGTGAGAAGCTTTCCTTTTCCTTTCTCTGTGGGGACATGGGGGAAAAAAGTAAGGCCGCACAAAGTCAGGAGCTTGGCAGTCCGAAGTACTGTGCAAAAAGCTGGCTACAGGTCTGAGACTAATGTTAGGACTGTGGCTGGAGGCCATGTGAGTTGATCTGGCACGTGGTTTGCCATCCTGAACGCAGTGCTGGTACCTGTGATAATAGCTGACCTTGAAGAAATGAACAGAGAGTTCTTGGGGCTCATCAGGGATGTTTCTGTTCCCCTCCTTTGTGCAAAGGCCTTGCAAGAATGATTACTGGAGTTAAGGGCTGAAGTTTGTAGATTATGCTGGATATATGAAGATCTAGCATCCAGCTGTTGAGAAAGCCTAGGCTTCTGCGTTCATGCTGCATGACAGCTTTTGAAGGCAGGGTTTGCCTGGGACTTAGGAGTCCCACTTAAGTGCTGCTTCTGCACCTTGTGCAACGGCACGTGTCGCTTACAGTTCCTGCAGGAAGCCTCCACAGCTGGTGCAGAGCAGCGGGAGAGCTGTCTGCAGAAGTTTGGGAGGCTGGAGCAAGTCACAGCGCTGCGGCTGGATGCCCTAACGCGGGGCTGTGCGTTGGCAAGAGTGCGGTGAGCCTGGAGTCCTGCTTGTGGTTAGGGACAGCGCAGGCAGCCAGCGCCTGCTGTGGGCATCGCTTGGGTGAGATCCTGTGGACAGGTGGAATGAGAGGTTCTTGTCACTCTGCGCAGTACATATGTGCTGCAGAGACCTGTAGAAAAGAAGTTCAGTTGTCTTCTTTGATGAAACCGGTTTACTCTTACTTTTAAGTTTTGGTTTTTTTTGTTTTTTTTAATTGGAATCAGGCATTTTTTATAGGCTGTGAACTCTTCCTCATTTGTCTTGTGTTCAGGCTAGGTGTTAATGAACAGAAAAGTACCAAGAATCTCTGCCAGCATCACAAATATCTGACTGCAAATAAATAGTTTTATCATTAGAAAACGGGACTTTTCAGGGGATGGGGGGAGGTGAGACTGAGGGATTTTCTGGGGTGAGGAGGAGGAGTAGAAGAGAGAAGCTTATGGAGTCAGCTTGCCCTGAATTATTTTGACACTCTTTCCTTTCAGCATAGATATAACTGAGCTTGTAGCAGGTACATGAATTCGTATTTGAGTGGTGGCACAGAGCAGATGAGGACTCTGACGAGACTTTCTAGTAATGTGTAGGGTGGAATCTGCTGCAGCAGTACCTACAGGTTCTGGTCGCAGAGCAGCTCACGGCACTAAGAGTGGCGATGGTTGGTCCCGGTGTCATGGTCCCCGTCCTTTTGCCTTAAAGAATGAACTACAAATTTCTCACAAAGTAGCTGCCTGTGAAAATCCAGCTGTCAGGGAAAATGATCTTTCCATAAGTGCAAAACTTTGTGCTGGGAGTGTTACGGAAAAGGTGCAGGCCAGGACAGAAATGAAGACGACGCAGCTTTTCTGGTGAGGAGGGTGCAGGTGTCTCGACGCTTGGCAAAGCCCCCCTCTGCGGGTAAATGGTGCACATTCCCTGCCCTGCCTTGCCTTGTGTTCTTCGACAGTCTGCTTTCCTCGCTGGTGCCAGGGTGTCTCAGCTTTTCTCTGCTCCAGCCCACATCTACACCCGTGAGGCTGTTCTGTTCTCCAGGGAGCTCTGCACAGATTTCTTTTTTTTTTTTTCCTCCTTTGAAGGCCCCAGCAACCTTAGCATGGTTTAGCTTCTCAGTCTCTAATAACTCAGCTCTTCTAAATACTGTCCCTCCCCTGGGGCTCTCTGTCCTCTTTATGTCCCTGTGTGTTTTGTTTCCCTTGCTGCCCTGTTCTTGTTGCTGCTCTTTTTTCCTTTATTTTTTTTTCCTTCCCCCCTCCGCATAGATGCGTGTAACACCCCATTAAGCGCTTTTCTACAAGCTGCGAGAGCTGAAGTTTGGAACTGAAGTGGCCCGGTGGCAGAACAAGAGAGGCTGCACGGGTCACTGCTGCTGAGGAGGTGACAGCGTGGAGAGAGTGCTCCGCAGTGCTCAGGGTGGCAGCGTCGGGTGGAGGAGCGCGGGGACAGCGGCGTGATGCTGCCTGAAGTGGCTGGAGCTCAGCCCCGCGCCCTGGGGAGAGCTGCTGGTTGCTTTTAGGGAGTTACCCGGTGGTCATGGGGTAAACGTGATGAGCTCAGCAGTAACGTTTTGAATCCGTCCAGGACGGCGCGGGGCAGCACAATTGATGTGTGAGGAGGCACAGCTGTACTCCTATCAGGCAGCTGCCGGGGGCTGGCCACTGCATTTTTCCATTATATAATTTGTGGGAAGGGAAACGAGACTTTAGGCTCTCGCAGCGGCAGGGACGCTCTGGCTGCTTTGCCTGAGATGATAGGTTTTGGAAGGAAGGAGAGGGGTTGTTTTGCCCTGAGCATGAATTAAATCTAAAAGGGTTTTTTTTCTTTCAAATCGGAGAAAACTGAAGAATTTTCAGCCTCGATAAAGAGGCATTTAAGTGCTGAATAGGATTTCAGGCCTCAGATTGGAAAGAGTAATGGCCCTGAACACGGTAAAATTACGTTAATTTTGTGGCTGGGTATCACTGTGAGCGAGGGAGGAACGTGCTGCGGGGCCGGCAAGTGCCGTGCGAGCCCAGCCACCCTCCCCTGCTCGGGCACCAGACCAGGCCCTGCCCTTGGCTCCCCACCAAACCCCCATTTTCTCTTTCCAGCGGGGTCTCGGCTCCCCCTTATTTGCCAGGCTGGCACTGGGTTGGTTTCTCCTCATGTGCCCAGCCTCCCCAGGCCCCTCTGTGCTCACTGGAGGGAAAGGCTTGCTCTGCCTTCCCCTGCTGCTGATGGCACGGCCTGCCCAGCCCTGATATTTGCCATGAGAGGCCTCGTGCGTGCAAACTTCTGTCCCCTTTGTGGAACGGGCTGTGCCTGCCGTGGTTACCTGCGGGTGGGTCTTGGCCGCCTTGCCTTTCCCTGGAGCAGGGCAGAAGGCCGCGTGCTTCCCTGTGCCGTGCTGCGAGGGTTACAGGCCTCTCAGCGCTCACCTTCTTGCTCACGTCCTAATTGATTTCTTTCTAAATATGCTGCGGCATGCAAACGCTGGCGCTGCACAAGGAGCGCTCGTAATCCCACAGCGGAGGCAGCTCAGGAAAATCCAACCTCTGTGCAGGGCTCTGCCCCTGCTCCTGGCCGCCGGTGTCCCTGCCGCTGCCTCGTGCCGACAGCCTGGCTCTCCGAGGTTTGGCTCGCTGCTCCCGGGCATTTTTTGGGATCATGTGTGTTCAGCGTGAGGTGGGAGCAGGGGCAGAGCACGGCACAGGGCGAGCACAGGGCGCTGCTTGCCGTGGAGGAGCAGCGATGAGTTAGGTGTTCAGGCGCTCCCCCAGCTATCAGCCCGCTTCGTGCTCTGAAGTTATTCATGCGGACGTGAGACAAACTAATTCTGAGAGCCTTTTGAAGGCTGGGGGGAGGAGGAGAGGAGCCAGGGAACTCGTGTTGGATAGTCTGTTACTAAAAGTTGAACGTTAGGAACAAAATTACATGATCTGTCATGATTGCTAGCTGCGTTTTAAATATAGTGCTTACTACTTCTCCGAGCTTGGCAAAAACGGGGAAAAAAATCGACTCACTTGTGAAACGTGTAGGAAAAATGTGATCCGGTAACTCTCAGGAGCTGCCTACGTCTGAAGGGCACGTTAAATCTGACTTTGTTTTTGGGTATTAAGGTTATCCTTACAGCACCCAGCACGGTGAGCAGCCGGGCCCTGTGCAGGCAGCAGGAGAGGGAGTGTCTGTGCCTTGGGGAGCTCGCGAGCTAATGAATACAGCAGTCATCTCCGAGGAGAACTGGAAGCAGATCGAGGTTTTAAAATCTGATTTGAAATATTAAATGTGTTATTTATGGGCTCCTATTTGATTTCAGCATTTCTGAGAGTGGGATGATGAGGAAGGATGACCCGTAGCTAGGGCTCCACCACAGGGCCCGGGAAGCCTGGCTCGGCTCCTGTGAGCCTGGCGCTCAGCTACTTTTTGTGTTGATAAAAGCTCTCGTGTGCTGCTAGGGGTGCTGTGAGGATAAGGAGCTGGGAGACTGGCATGGAAGGGGGTGAGAGGAGGATATGTGACCGTCACAGACGTTTAAAAGTCGGATTTGTGTGGGTTAAACCGGGCATGCTCACAGCCTGTTGATTGCAGTTGCACGCCACGCTGGTGCATGACTCAGATGGCTGGGTGGGATTTGATACATAAGCTGCTCTTACGCTCGCGTTGGCCTGAGGAGAGGGGTCTCCTTCTGGAGACGGCTGCATCGTCAGAGCAAGTTGGTGCCTCCTTTTTAGAGGCTGCTATCTCTGCCCCTGCCAGCCGGGCTGCTCACATAATCTATACGAAGCCAGCTTCAGGTAAAATTGGCTGGGGTAGTGTAGGCGGTGTGCACTGCAGCTGAGTTGGCCGCTTTCCCCTGGGAGGGCTGCAGCGGTGCTTGTCCTCACCCCTACCTGAGGTGGGCTGCGTTGGGAAGCTCATCCCTGCTGCTGCAGGGGCTGAACCACTGGAAACCCCAGCCCCAAGCAGCGGGGTAAATTCTTGGGTTTTCCGTCTTCCCAGGCTCACCCTTTTACCCTTCACCATGAGCGTGCTGTCGCTGCAGGGAGTGCCTCGTGGCTGAGCGAGGGGGCATCGGCCAGCCCGTGCCAAGGTCAGGTCTCCCCTGGGTGTGCTTTTGGGGGCCTGATTCTGCTGCTCGTCGGGGTATCGGCTCCAGCAGGGAGGTGCCGTGATGCCTGCCTGGCTGTTCAGCCCCTGCGCGCCACGCGGCTGGGTTGGGAAGCTGCGTGCCTGCCGCTGTAACGCGGTGGGATTGTCTGCTTGCTGCCTTCAAACGCGGTGGGGTTTGACCCGGCTTCAAGAGCACAATCATGTGAGAAATCTCTACTGCCTTTGAGCTGACTGTGCTTAGCTGTTGCTGACTGACTCAGTCTGCTGTGCAAAATGGTTCGGTATAGCTAGCGTACAGCAAAATGAAATTTCGTTCTAATTTGGCCTTTTGGGTGGATTTTTGTCCAGATGGAAACACCGGTGTGTCCTGTCCGCGTGCCTTTCACAGTACTCTCTTGCCAAGCAGTAACACGCTCGTCCAGCAGCCTTAGTTCATAAGCTTTGGAGCATAGCTGGTTGTGACTTTTTTGTTGTTTTTGGTTTTCTTGAACTCCTGGGCTGTCAGGTGGTGGGGAGAAGTGCCCCCACCCCATACTCACTGAGGTCCCGGTTCTACTTAGTCAGATCCATTCCTGGCCATCTTTTGGCAAGGCTTTTTGAGGCATGGTAGAAAAAATAAATAAAAGTTACTTTAAGCAAGAGTCTGCATTTTCTAACACTGCTTTCTAGACGCTCATTACTTTCTCTAATCAGTGTAAACTATCTCAAGAGGATGTTGTAGTTGAACTTTGGATGGATGGGAAAGGAAGAGGTGTCGCTAACATCATCGAAAAGTAATCTCTTTGTAAGAAAATCAGTTAGGTGTTAGCAGTGGGCAACGGAAACAGGCCAGCTGGTCCTTCGTGTGTGGGAAAGACAAGTAAAATGCTGCCTGATTGGGGTGCAACTGGGCCTGTTCTGTGATTAAGGAGAGGTTCGGGGTTTTCTGAAGCAGATGTAGTGAGAGCATCCCTTCTGAGCAGAGACAACAGCCCTGATCCCCCTCTGCCCCATTTCCTTTCCTTCCTCTCATCCCCTAAAAGGTGCTGGGGAGCAGGAATTGCTTGGGTCTGTGGTCTGAATCCCTGACCTGACAGGGAAGGGGGGAACCATGAGGTCTGCAAAACCTCTGTGGGCTCTTCGCTCTTCACATTTTGTCTTTGGGGTTGGGGAAGTAGCCCTGGGAAGACAGCGGTGTCCTGCAGCTGTAGAGGAGCCACCGTATGCTTTTCACTGAATAAAGCAGCACTTGTGTGTTCTCCGTTTCAAACAATGCGTTTTTTTCTTGCTTATTTTGACTATTAACAACTGGATTGTCTTTTTGTCGGTGTGTGAAGACAGTCTGTGAAAGGGAGGAGGGGGTGACTGGGGGGCTGTGGATATTTACTTGGGGGGAGAATGGGCAACTTGTTCAGCCCAGTGACAGCACGGCAATAGAAATGACAGGTGACACTTGTTATGTGCTAAGAAATATTGGGGTGGGGGGGAGAGGGTGGAACAGTCTTTAACTGTATGTGTACAGTAGTGGTCTCTAAATTAGCTGTTGCATTTCCAGATAAAGATCTTGGGAGTCATAGTGGTTTTTTCATCAACTCGATGGTAATAGTGAAAAGGCAAGTGTATTGTTAAAAGCTGTTATGAAAGCATCTGAGAACAAAACAGAACCTAATTATGGCATGTTTTATAAATTCTGTGGTGTACCCTCTTCTCGAACACTGTGTACAGTTCTGGTTGTGCCCCGTATCCATCCCTCCCCCATGCATACATGCTTCTCAGGGCTGTAAGATAACGAGATAAAGTACAGGAATTGTTCTTCTCTGTGCAAGAGAGAGGCAGCAAAGCCCAGACCGTCTAGCCTGGAAAACAGATGACCAAGAGGAGCATGGCAGAGGGTCTGTAAAACAGTACGAGACATGGAGGAGGTGAGCAGGGCACAGTTATTCTCTGTTTCTCATAAGCCAGGAAATGGGGCCACCAAATGAAATGACTGGGTGGCAGCTTCAGAGCTGAGAAAGGAGTGTGTGCATGGGTTTTCTTTGTTCTTCTTCAGACAATAAACATATAATTAAATTGTAGCACTCTGCCACAGGATGTTGTAGATGCCAAAATTATAAATGGGTTCAAAAAGGATTAGACAATTTGATGGACTTTTTTTTTCCTCCTCCCATGAAGGGCCATTAAATCCAGTGATGCAGATACAGTGCCAGGCTCAGGAAGTCTCTGTGCTTGTCCTGCTCTCATACGTTATTCCTAAGTGCTGTCAGTGAATAATCCCGAGCAGCTCTTCTTGCCGGGGTGAGGGAACGTGGCAGAGGACCCCGCTTAATGGGGAGGAAGAGCTGAGGACTGGCCTCATACAGGAATGGGAGGCCACGCGAGTGCAGAGCTTGTGTGTAGGAGTTGGTGATTGTCAAGGAATGGGGAGGCGGCAGAACTGCCTGTGGTGCAAAGAGGAAGACGTTTGCCTTATTTTTGCTTCCTCATCAGAAAACTGTTTGGCTGCAGACAGATTTGGCAGTGCCTGGGTGCTGGTCAGCAGCCTGAAACCTGGCACTTGAGGGAATCGTGCCATGTTATTGCTCCTTTTTTAAAGATTTCTTGTGGTGTGCGTTTCTATACGCAGATCTTTCCTGCGTGCACGTAGGTCTGCCTGCATGGCTTGGTCACTGAATGTAAGTGGAAGGGAAACTGTGGAGGGAAGGAAGGAAATCTCTTGTTGGGTCAGTGTTCAGGGAAACCGAACAGCAAGCAGCAGCAGTTGTCTCACTCGGGTTGGGGTTTGGCTCTCAGAACTAGCACCGTGTGTGCATTTACCTGTTTGTGACAAATCTGAAATGGCTCTGTGGAGGTCCTGCATGGGTGCTCCCAGTGAATGGCGAGGGGGGCAGGTGAGCCTCGGGAGGCCTGCTTTTCTTTTTCGGTTGCGTGCTCGGGGTTGCTGTAGTCTTACAGCTACCAGCCCTCCTCCTTTTTGAGAAGAAAAAGTGGATGTTGCAAATCTTGAAGAGGAGAAAACAAGCCTTTTGAAAACGTAATTTCATATTTCAAGTCTTTCTTTAAAGAAGCTTCCCCCCTTCCCATCCCGGTACAAAGCCCCAGCCATGTCTAGACAAAAGCCTGTTGTGATTAGCAGAGGTGTGATTCTTAATGCGGAGCGTGGGGGGGTGTATTCGTGCTCTGATGTTATGTTAATGTGTTTCCTGCTCCTGCAGGGGCTGCAGGCCTTGTGCATGCACAACTCCCGGCAAAGCCTGGATTGGAATCGCGTGCATATAGAAAAATAATTTTACACACTCGAAGTATACATTGAAAGGCTGTTTGCTTGTATAGTTATTCAGGCTTCATCTATGGCTGCACATTGGTGCCACCTGCTTGCAGGAAAGAATGAGTGGACTTGTATTATTCAGTAAAAAAAAAAATCGAGGCGAGGCCTCAACATCTGTTCTGGCTTTATTGTTCGCTCTGGCCTGGGCTGTGGGCAAAATGTAGGCCATAGCTTTTGCTTTACTGCTGGCTCTTAAACTAAAAAAGCGTCTCGGATCAGCTATGTTTTTAAGAAAGTTTTTAAAAAAATAAAATCTGATGATGTGAAGTTCAGACTTGGTATGGGTTGAACTTGATTACTTGAAAAAAGGGGAACTGTGTTGCTATCCATGTTTTCTTCATTTTCTCCTCTAGCTCTCCTAATGGTAATAATTTTTATCGCTACAAAGTGACCTTTGTAATCATTGCTGGATGATTAATCTTTAACTGGGTAATTTTTAAAGCAATATTTTTCACACTGTCATAATGTGTGATACCATGTTTTTTGTAGCACAGCACCTACAGTCATTCTGAAGCAATACGGCCCTTCGGTCTGCACTTCCAGTGCTGCTGCTCTGTATGGAAACCCAAATAGTAGCCTCTGTTTCCTTAGGAGGATACAAAAATGCCCTCAGAACTTTATTTGCATATAGATTACGGTGCCAGTCAGGTGTAGTCACGTATAGGAAGAGCTAAGCACTGCTTAATTCATAACTTTTAAATTAAAAAACGTTCCTTAAGTTGCAGGATTCCAGTTTAAAATATTCCCCTACGCTCAGTGTTGCTATCGTGTGTACAAGGATGGTGTTTCTGCGAGGTACCAGCTCCTAAATCTAGGCAATCCTCAGAAAGCACAAGCTCAAGGGGGTTGCAGGCATTATCTGCTGACCTGGGAGAAGCCCCGTGCCCAAGGAGGTGGAGATGGGCAGCAGGGCTCTCCCCACGCCTGTGAGCTGCTGCTGGAGACCCCAGCGGCAGCAGCAGGGAAGGAAGGCGGAGCAGCTTTTCTTCTAATTCTTAATTTTGTTTGAATTCTCCTGTGTCACATAGGTACCTCGTTGTATTGCAGCTGTGCATGTACAATTACGCTATGAGCCTGAGTAATATCAGTGAGCCAGTAAGGAGGAGTTCTTCAAGTTATGGGAGCCGGTGCCTCCCTTGTCTTATTTTGTTTAACAGTCATCGTGGGTACTGTAAGCAGGGGATTTTACCCTATGCAATAAATATAAGGTCTGCATTGATAAAGAAAACGCAGGATTGGGAATGGAAGTACTTGTTTAATCTCACTTCATCAGAAGTAAATACGTTTAGACCTGGTCCAAAACTGCTTTAAGCAGCATTTATAGCAGCTAAGTCGTTATATGTCAGCTCCAGCTCTTCCCCAAACAATTAAAACATCTATTCACCTTTGTGTATTACGCAATGCAATGCATGTTTTATGTAAAATGTTAAGGGTTACATATTAAAGGTAAGGGGTGTTTCTTAGGTTTCTTAGTCTTTTTTTTTAAACCTGCAAAATGTGATTTAAAGATGAATTAGTACCATTTATGGGAGGGCTCAGTAAGTGCTATTAGTAATGCAGTAGCCTTTGCAGGTGGGAATTCTGCCATCCTGTACCTTGGGGATTTCAGTCTGTTGTGTAAACTTTAATAACTCTTAATGAAATACATTGCTTAGATCTGGAAACCTTTTCTTACCTGCTGCCTTGCAAAATATCATTACCTTAAGATTTCCATTTACTACTATGGGAAGTGCTTTTTGAAACTACGTTGATTTCTCCATGCTTGCCTTCCGAAGAAGATACAGCAGTGTGCATCTGTATCGAGCACCTGGCACTGGCAGTGCTTTTCTGGGTTACCATTTGCTGCTTTAAGTAATGGAGGAACTTAACAGTGTCAGATTCCCACTCTTTGTGGTGCGTGTTGCAGTGCTGTCATGGTGGTGTGTTAGTCTGGTTGCCTCCTTTGAAAGTCAGAGGGCTCCAGTAGCTCTGAAATGCATTATGCAAAAAGCAACAGCAAAAGAAAAAAAAAAATCGCACCTGAGGCTGTTGAAAGGGTTATGGAGAAGGACGAAGGCTGGGAATCCTCCTGGCAGAGCTTCGTCCTGACTTGGGCAGGATGGAGCTGGGAGCAAAGTGTGTCTTGGCATCTGCAGGAGACTGGGATCATCTCTCTGAGGGGTCAGGGTAGGTGCCAAAAACAAAGCGTAGCGTGCTCTTGAGCGGCTCACAGCCGCAGCTGGAGCATGCAGCATCCCTGGGCAGAGCTGTGAGACCGAGCAGCTCCCTCAAGTGCAGCAACTCAAGTGGGAGCTGGCACCGCTGCCTTGCGCGGAAGCAAAAGGTAGGCGACAGCAATAGGTGGTTCTTTCAGAGGCCTTGGCTCCCGTGAGTTTATTCTGGCACGTTTCATCTCTAGGAGGGAGAAGAAAAGTAAAATGGGTTGTGTTGGGCCAGAGCAGTGGGTCTGAGGTGGCCAAAGCTCCAGGTGTACTCCTTGTCCTTCATGCTGGAATTGCACACGCAGTCCTTCAGACAGCATAGAGCAGTGCCGTGGTGGAAGGAGGTCTCCTGCTGGTCCCCTTCCCTTCCTTGTCTCTTAGGGTATGCAGTATAAAACTAGGAATTAGTTGAGATAACCTTTTTTAATTTGGATTAGGCTCCCCTGCTCAGGTTGGCAGCAGCGGGGTGAAGCTACGTGACAGCAGAGGCCCTGTCCACGTGAGCCTGCTGCTCCCTGCGCACCCGCTCTGCTGTTTGTCTGATCTCGCAGCCAGCTGATTTGATTTAATAACTCAGGGAAAACGCTGTTTGCTTTTTATTTTGCCAGGTTAGTTTTAGTGAAATGTGCTTGGCTTGGATGGACAAATGCCAGAGTCAACAGGAGGTGGGGGAGAGGCGGGGAGCGTGTGTCAGGAGGGCAGGGAGATGCTGGCGGAGCAGGCCCTCCGCCTTCAGCAGTGGTGAGGTGTGAGATGGGCTCCAGCTGTGAAGTAAAAGTTTCACACTTTGGCATTTTTGACTCAGTTTCTCCGAGGCTCTTGGTTCACCTCCCCGAATGGAGGTGCAGGTGGGATGAGGGAGTGGCATTTTTACAGTTTCCCCGACTTCAGCTGCTCCATGGCTCGCTGTGAGACCGGGAGGGGTCAGACACAAAGAAGGTTCTGCGACCTGTGGAGGAGACTTAGTGCTTCTGATGCTGCTTCCACCTCCCTCTCCTAAGTAGTCTTGGCTTCCCAGCACCCTGGCAGAGGTTGGGAGAGAAGCACGCTTCTTGCTCCCGGTCCTGCTTTGTTGGCAGACTTTCTGCGAGCGTGGTGGCTCGCAGCCTGCAGGGCACGCGCGTGTCGTTGCTCTCGCTTTGCTCTGGAGAGAGCCTGAACAAAGATCTGTGGTTTCGTGTCAGCACAAACGTATTCATGATGACAAACTCCGCAGCACATTCAGCGCTGACCGTATTCATACAGTCCCGATTCTAGCACCGGTGTAGCGTAAGTTTGTGTAGAAAACAAAGTCGTGCTATCTGCAGGAAGCCCTTAAGGTGCCAGATACGTGCGTATCTCATCAGGCTGCGCATCAGGCTGTGGGTGCTGCTCAGGGATTGTGGGGCCCAGTCCCTCTGCTATGGAAGTACACGGTCTTGTTGACTTTGGCTCGAGGCTGTGTTTCTTGGTGTGAGGAGGAGGTCCTGACCTTGCAGGTAAATTGATATCGGGGGATTTGCCAGGGTGTTAGGTCTCAGTGCATTTAAGAAGTTCCTTGCAAGGAATTTGTATGCGTCACTTCTATCCTGTTTCTGCAGAGGGTCCTGGCAGGGCCAAACCTCTGCTCTCTGACTTGGAGTGAATGCAGCAGAACGTGGCTCTAGGAGGAAGGGAGGATTGTAAGAGGGCTTTTTTGAATCTCTTGACTTTCACTTTCCTCTTTGTTCTCAGCCTTGTGTACGAGCTGGGATTGCTCAGGTGTGGGCTGACCTTAAGCTGGATTTACTTCTGAGGCTTTAAACTTTGTGTGGTGGTGGGAGAGCAGGACTGACATCTTTGTGTGCAAGTGAAAATTGGGCAGACATGCTTGGGAGTGAGGCTGTCCCTTCTGGTAGCCTTCACAGCAGGGTAGAGAGATGCTTTAAAGACTCAGAAGCAAGATAGATATTTTGTTTTAAATCAGCCCAATGCCTCTTAGAGTCAGCTGCTGCTGGTTGAAACCTCCATCTTGTGTTTTTCTTTTTTTTTTTCTGTGCAGCAATCTTGCAACGGGTTTCCAAAAGCTGCGGAAGAGCTGTAGCTGCTTTGGGTGTGGGCTTCACGCCCTTGCCGTGTGCTGCTCTCGCGCGTGCCAGGCCTGTGCCTTACCAGGGGCTGTGTGGGGAGTCCCCAGGGGTGGAGGACATCACCCTACAAGCAGACGGGGGTTAGTAACTCAAACAGCTGTGTTACCGAGCTGCACAACAGAGCGCCATGTTCCTATGCACTGTGTGGTCAGCTGCATGCTGCCGTTGAGATGTGGCTGGTGGATATCAGGTCATGCCTCATCTCTTCCCTTGTACCAGGTGAAATGTTAGTGGGCTTGTGCCATCAACCAGGGCTGTAAGTGGGACAAACTTAAAAAATGGCCTTTTCTTTACAAAGTGAGTTTTAACCTGGATCAAACCCCTCTTCTGGTTCAGTGTATGGTTCATCAAACAGTTGTCTGTGCGGCTAAGGAAATGGGGTAGGAGCATGTTCTGGGGACAGCTCTGGAAAAGAGCCATGGTACTGTGCCTGGTCAGAGGGGCTGCCCATCTCTGCTAGGGTGAAGGCAATGGGAACTTGCATCCCCTATGGGTTCTGGCACTGGAACAAAGGAGAGGAGGAAGGGTCTGTGATTCCTCTGAGCCGTGACTTTGGGACAAACAGGAGAGCCAGCAGTGGGGAAATGATTTCGAACTGTTTGCTCGTGTATCATCTGTGATAGGGAGCTAATGGGTACGGCAGAGACTTTACAAATACCTAGTGGGTAGTGTAGATGAAAGTGCAGGATTAACTGAAATGTCAGACAATCTTTCTGCCAATATACAGCTTCTTTAAACACAGGTTGCACAGGTTTAACTGCACTTGCTTAAATGAGTAAACCCCATTGATCCTAAATTGATGTTACCCTAAAAAGAGTAACCCTTGCCCTCCTTAAGTGGCTCTTTTAATGTAAAATATATAATGGATTAAATTAATGTAGCTTTTTAGCTTTGTCACTAAAGTGTAGAGTGTTTGAATTCACCCTGTTAACCTTTGTGCAGAAGCAGAGGATGGGGGAAGAAATTCCCCCATGTTGGTGGGCCTTGTGCTGTTTGGAAAGATATAGAAAAGGGACGTAATAACTGCTCTGCAAAAGCTGTGCCATGCCCTATCCTCTCTCCTGATGGCTCTCGCTCTAAAATAACCATTTCAACGTGCTTCTGAATTCTGAGCAAGCTCTTAAGCTCTTCCTTGCTATGTCATGTAGCAAGGGTCCTGGTGCTGCTTGTATTTCAGGGGTCAGCACTGGGCTGCTAGGAGGAGTAGGTGCTGGGTCTGCCTTGCCTGCTGGGGATGGGGAGCGAGGGTCTGTGGGCTTTGAGGGGTGACGGAGGGGAGGATATGGGGCTAAGTCATACGTGGTGCTAGGGAGGGAGTCCTAGCCTCTGGGGGCGTTTGCCCTCTGTGTTCTCTGATGTGTGTTGGCCTTTGTAGGTGCGTCTGTCCTTTGCAGAGTTCTAACTTAACCCTGGCGTATGCCTCGTGCTGGCCTCTGCTGAGTTAGGAAGGCTGAGGGACGTGTGCGGGCTGCTGCTGAGGCTGGTGGGAGGCGAGGGGAAGAAGCGGGGCTGTGGTACTTGGGCAGGAGGGGATCCTGCAGACAGCATGGCGCCTCACGTTGGACTTGATGATGTTTGATGATTTGCAGAGAGTTCGTGTTCAAGTGAGGCCCAGCGGGAGGCTTATCCTGGCCAGAGGGAAGGGGTGGGAGGCTTGGACATGGGCAGCCCCTAACGTGAAGCACTCCCCTGGCAAAGGAGGTCAAGGAACGTGTTTCACCGGCCACCTTGATGCCACAAGATCCTGCAATACCACCTTGCCCTGGTTGCCGCCTCCCAGGCTTTGGGGATGGCTGTGACCTTTTTGTGTTACCTTCTCCTCAGGGAGCAGCCTGCTGAGGGGACAGCCGGGCTGCCCTGTGCCATGTGTGGCAGCCTCCTGGCGTGTCAGCCTGCTGCGCCAGGGGGAGACCCTTTCCCTTGTCCTGGATTAGGCGTTTTGGCCGGTTTAGTGAGCCAGGCTGATGGGTTGCCAGGGTGTGAAGGCTTGCTGGCAGAATTCAGGCGCCAGACTCCTAAATGGGGGTGGGTTACTGTCGCGGGGAGGGGTGTGGGATTGGGGTTGGGAGGGTTTAGCTTCTGGAGGCCTGCCTGATGATTTCTGCCCTTGAGTATTTTTATGGGATGTGGAAGTGCTTTTCAATGTAATGCCAAGTGAGGAGAGAGCCTTCTTTCTGTATATTTCAGACCCTGCAATGAACTAAATAGCAGGACAGACTGCTGCAGGGAGAGTGAGGAGTGAAATTTGATAAAGAGGCTTAAAGCTGCATTTTCCTTTGCATTTCTGACCTAGACTTGGTATGGGGCGAAAGTAAAATTTAATCCCAGAAGTATGAAGGTTTTTTTGGTAAAGTTCAAGAAATGTAATTATAAATTCAGACACCTTTTCTGTTCTATATATAGCCCCAGTCTCCACCCCCCATCTCTTGTCTTTTCTCAGTCCTGTTTTTCTGCCTAGTGTAGAAAGTAATGATCTTGCACAGGGCACAGAATACCTTGGGTGTGCAGTTGCTACCCTTTTACACAGCCTTTTCCTTTTTTAAAAGATTATAATGATCTTTGGATATTAATCCTAAGAAATCAGTGGTGAAAATAAGTTTGTTTTCTGGCAAGGCTTGAGAAATAAGGTAGACTCTGGGTAGCTGAAAGTAAAAATTTTAGTTCAGTGTAAATATGCTATTGGCGTGTTTTTTTTATGCATGCTATTTTTGCTATATATGCATGTTTTTACTTTAAACTCGTTAAAGTATTTTTGTCATTTATTCCTAAATGTTATAAGCTGAGCAGATCTAGTGTTAAAAACAGTAATCAACCTGTGAGTGCTCATAGCATTGTAATCGTTGAACTTTCTGATCTGTTCAGAAGGCTGGGTGCTGGCAGGCTTCTGCTTCTGCCACAGCGGAGACAGAGGAGCAGATAATGTCCTGGTTTCATACCCGTGTGACGAGAGAGGAGGGTCCTGGCATTGCGTCTTCCGTCAGAAGATGCAGAACTTTCCTCACCTGTCGTGGTGTTTTTCAGCGCATCGTGAAATGGTGGTTGTCTCTCGTTGTGCAGCACAGAGAGAATAGCGTCGTGTTGAAACATTGCATAAACCTTCAGCATTACGAAGTTCTGTAGTGGAAGTAGTACTGTAGGCACCCGTTCATAACAGGACCTGCAAGTTGCTCTTGGCCAGGGCGGGTGGTTGAGCTGGCTGGGCGTGCTGACTCAACAGGGCAAGTTTCTTTCTCTTCTCTTCTCCTCCTCCTCCTCTTCTGACTGCTCATCACCCAAGAACAGCAGATTCACGAGAACTTGTTGTTGAAACTTAACCTTTACCTTGAGGTTCCTCTTCAAAGTACGTGCAGCTGTGGTTCTTCACTTCAGACTTTCAGTGCTCTCATGCTCAACAAGTGTTAGGTTGGCTAAAAACGGACGTGTTTTCAGGAGCGTGGGTGTGCGCAGACAGTGGGCGTGATGCACGAGAGCTGCTCTGAATGGGTTGAGCAGAGGGCCTGATTCTGCTCTGGGACACCCAGTGGTCCTCTGGTGGGCGTGCGGATATACGGGGGAGGGCGGCACAGCAGGGCTCTTGGGATGGATCTGGGAGAAGGCTCTAGGAAGTGAAATCTGGAAGCCTCATCCGTGTGCCTACCCTGAAGCGTTAATCTAAGTGCACAGTAAGGTCTCCTGACACTAAGGGCTTGGAGCCTGCTGCCTGAGCCTAGCTCCTCCCTTTTTCATTTAACAGTGGCTGGAAGAAAAAATAATCAAGTATGCTGGAAGAGAAACATTAATTAACTTTTAATTTAGATCTAACATATGCTTCTTAGTGCGCTGCATGAAAGAGTGAGTGTGTGGTATCTGTCATGTTATACAGGGGGTGATGCATTGAAAAAAAACACAAGGAAAAGCCTCAGGTCTGAATGAGAAGATCGGCTTTTGACTCTGCAGATGGGTTTCATGGCTTGATTAAAAGCTGCAGATGTGTGATAAGTTACTGTTGTATACATTTTGCATCTGAAACGACTTTCTCTATAACTTGGATTGTATCTGCTTTCTCTTAAGCCAAACTTGCAAGACGAAGTCAGGAGAGGGAGAACCTCGGCATGCTGGTCTGGTCGCCTAATCAGAATCTCTCTGAAGCAAAATGTAAGTCTCTTCAAATTCTTCTTTCTCCATTTCTCATAAGTGTATCACTTAGAGAATGTGAAGGTGCCACTTCCAGTAGAGAGGTTATGTCTGTGACCTTTTTATTATGCTTTGAAATTAATTTGAGCACTGGAAAAAAAGAAAAGCCTACAAAGCAACCCTCCAAAAAGAACTTTGTTCCCTTCAGGCAGTTGTTCAGTGTAGCAAATACATGGAAGCAGGGAAAGCAGGAGAAATGTGACACTTTTTTTCTTGGCATGAATTCTTTAAGATACTTACTCTCAGGCCTACATGATCTTGTTTGCTGGTGCCATAGAAGATGACAGAAATAACTGCTGAGAGCAAAATGAAAAGTGTTTTAGAATTATGGGGTGGCAGAAATCTATGGCAATTTGTAGTACCTTTTTCTGATAAAGCCACAAATAAAATTCACATCTGGAGCTCATGGAGGTTTAAATGCCAGAACAATTGTAGTGCCTTGGAATTCCACGTGAGGGCAATTACCGGCTCTGTGTGTGTATTTGGGAACAAGTCTCAGTGCTGTTGCCAGATGGCAGAACTAGTGTTTGAAAGGTTTGTCTAGCTACAGTTGTCCTCATGAATAAGTGGGACTCCTTGATTAAAGGGCTGCTGTTTGAATGCAGTAACTAAAGCTAAACGTTTTTAGGGGAGGCAGCTGAAAGAGGCTATTTTTGATTTTATGCTTGTACCTTTTTTTCTTTCTGAATCTGGGACCAAGAATAAGAATCTTACATGCCTGTCCTCTGCAGATGTTTGTGGTGGCAGTATTAAATTGATAGACGGCTTTTCCCTAGGCCCAGGGGCCGAGATGCATCACAGCACCATTGTGAGGCCTCTGCTAATTAAGGCAGCGGAGGCTGCATAAACTGGCTCGGTCAAGAAGTGGCTGGGATCTGCCCTGGGGCATTTGGTCCACTGAGGAAGTTGCCCCTTGAGTTATAAAAGGATAATAGTACTATGATCTGCAGATAAAAAGGGCTTTGCAAAGATCATGTTTGCTTTCTCCCTTACCAGTGGTGTCTTGTCTGCTCTCTGCTGGCTATTGCGTGCTGAACTAAGTAAGACTGATGAGCAGAGGGATACGTTTGACAGTTATCTACAGCTGGAAACCTGTGAAGGGGTATAAGAGCAAAAAACTGATGCCTCCACCAGGAGGCAAGACTGCACGGGTCACCTGTGACACAGGATTCCTGTAGCTGCCTCTCAAGTCTGAGAGTCTTCTGAATCTCAGCTGTGCTTTGGAACATTTAGTTTTTGTCTGATAGGAAGTGGGTTTCTTGGAGACAGAAGAGAGAATGGAGGAGGAAAAGAAAGGATTAGTGGAACAGTAAAATCTTCAACTCAGTATCGTGGTAACTGGCACAAAATATGCAAGTATATTACAGAGTAAAAAGGATATGATATCTGTTAAGATGTCATGAACCTAAGAAATGAAAAACGTAGTATGACTGATTTAAAAACTAGGTAGCAGTTGACTGTTGCTGGCACAACAAAAGTTGGGGAAAACTTGTGAATGTGAGGGCAAGGAAAAATTTCTCATAAGACTTGATTAAAATTTTAGTAACAGCGTAGGCACATCAGTGATTTTACCTTCCAAAAAGATACAGAAAAAAAATGAATGAATATTTCATACAGTGTTTGGGGGAGAGAAGTATGATCCTCTTGTGCAATACGTGACATACAAATATCTCCCAGGCACCTAGCTGGGTGTGGGGATGTGGTTGTCAATCTGGTAGCAGCAAGCAGCCAAGGATCACCGGGAGAGGTGGCTGAGGGGGCCTGGGGGTGGTAGGAACTCTCCAGCAGGTGGGGAGAGGGCAGCTCTGCAGGGAGGGAGAGAACAAGAACAAGGTAAGAGTGGACATTTCTTTGTCTTAGCTCAAATTGAGCTGACAATACCGAAGGAAGTATCAGTCATTCCTACCTCTGCCTGCCGTTAGCCAAAAATGAACTATGAAGAACGAAGCACTGCAGTGCTCTGCAAAGTCTGTAGGGCATTTGGTGTATGGCATGCAAAGTTCCCTAATCTGCTTCATGGTTTACGAAGAAGGAGCATCAGGGGAAAGGAAGTCTCTTCAGCTGTTCTGGTGTTCACTTACCAGTCTTGGCATTTGCTGACGGTGAATGCTAATTAAATGGGGTCTGTGAGAATGCCTAATAGGGTTGATGATCCACACTTCCATCAACGATATGGAGTTGATACGGGATTGCTGTGGAGAGAAACTGAGGGGTAAGCCGTAGGTTGACAAGATGGTAAATAAAGCGAACACTGCCACTAGTCTTACAGAATGCTTTGGGTCTTTTTCCTAGCTTGGACTGATGCCAGTGTAGTGGGTTCTTAATGACCTGACTGCAGAGTTACAAGTCTCAGCGCTGAAAGCTCTGGCCTTACCTTATCAAGACTAATATTTGGAAAGAAGTAGCTTGGAGTGCAATTCTAGGGGCACAGCGGGTAGGTAATTTGGCAAGGGCTTCCCAGCATCGTGCTTGGCCCCAAAGGGTGATGTGGGATAAAGAATGAGGTGGTAACTGGAGTGGTTTGCTGCCTCTGAATCCTGCAGCATTCAGGAAAAAAAAAAACACGCCAGAATAGCAGCTTTAGTATGGAAAATGTGAGAAAAGAATGGAGAATGGGAGCTACTGAAATGTTTTGAAAACTGAAGACGAAGCAAACTCCATCTGTTCAGTTTACTGAGTAGAGACTAAAAGGGGACTGTTGAATTTTCTCAAAGGAGAATTTTGACATAGTAAAAGATGTATATAATGTAAATAAAGGGCTGCAAGAAAAGTCCACAGAGACTGAAATAAAATTCCTGAGTGTGTGTTTTTTAATTTTTTTGATTGACTATTGGAAGTTATCCAGGGAAGTGAAGGATTCCCTATTTCTTGATGCCTTTTTAAACCACGGGCTTTTGTGATGTGTATTATCCTGGGAGGAGGAAATCATTGGCCCTATAAAGTAGGAGCGGAAGGAGTTGGGGTCTCCAGAAAGTTGGCATGGCCCCTTGGTCTGTAAATGCTGTGAATCCTAGCTAGGATTTCATCCATCCTGTTCTTGTGGTAAGAGTCTTAGGGCTTTGCTGTGTTCCTGGGGCTCCGTGTGAAGATGGAAGTTACTGCAGCACACGCTAGCGATGGCTCAGAGCTGGTGGGTCCCACGAGCAGAGCGGTTCTGTGGAATCAGTGCGGCCTCCTGGGATCCACCTCCAGTACCCAGGTGCCACAGAAACCTGCGAGCAGCCCTGAGACAGTGCCCAGAGCTGTGCGTGCTGATGTTTGGCAGAGGTGCGTGTCTGCGGGTCCTCTGTAAGCTGCTGGAACGAGCCCTGGAAGGACCAGCGAGTCTGCCCTGACAGCCTGGTGGGGACCTGCATGCCTGCTGCTCCAGGCTCACGCAGGTGGTTACGGGTTGTCTGCGTCCCATGTGCTGGCACGTTGGAGGAATTGATTGCCTGGATGCCACAAAATAATGGGTATGGTAGAGAAGATTTAAAAAGAGGAAAAAAAAAAAAAAAACAACAACAAAAACACACACAAAAGTATCTGTTGGCACATTGCTCACTTTCTTATCCTGTGCCTTGTTAACCATTAATCCTGCACAAACCGCTTACTGCCCTGCCCCATATTGATCCCAAAGCTGAACGCTGCCAGCGTGGTCCTTATCTCCTGTCGGGCTCCTCTTTCAGGGGGTCATAACAGTTGCCAGAGGGGGGTCAGGAACAGCTCGGTGGGAGACGGGCATCCGCACTCTTTGCCTGGCACGTGGGAGGTGGGGAGGGAGAGGCAGGGAGTGAAAAATGCATTGTAATGATGCTGTGGAGATCCTGCACAGGAGTTAGCTGGGCCAGCATGAAGCTATTTATACCGCAGCAGTGTCTATCGCTGTGCCAAGTGCTCCAATGGGTGGAACCATAAAAGTGGCACTGGGTTGGTTTGGAAATAAGCAAGTGCTGGCATGCTGCGGCTGCCCAGGAGGAAGGGATGGAAAGCAGGCAGGAGAATAGGATGCGATGAGTGCTTTTATGCATCTGTAGTTCAGAGGTGAACTACGAGAGGAGAAAGCTGTATTGTTTAGCTTGCGATAAGCTCTGTTTTGAAAGTCATTTGTCTGCTCTCTTCCTGACAGCACGCACGTGCCCTGGATGTGGGGTTTGGTTCCTCACCGTTATCGGGACGTGGGGATGTTTTGGTGGGTGTCCCCCGTGGACTTGCAGCTTCTGGGTGGTGCTGAAGAGGCGGCCCTGTCCCCAGCACCCCTGGGAGGGCAGGTCACGGCTGCCAGCTGGGTCCCCTGCTCTTCCGTTCGACCTGATGGCCGAGCAGTGCCCCAGCTCCGGGCGCTCCCCAGCCCTCCCTCTGTTACCCTGCTTGCGGGACTGCCCCTGCGTCTCCTTGTGCCCGCTTCAGCGTGCCTGGGGAGACCGCAGCCAGCCCCCTTTTCTGCGGGCAGGATGGTGGATGTGCCCAGGGCACCTGGGGACGGAGGCATGCTGGTCGCACGGAGCAGCAGGCGCTCCGGCACCCTCGCCGTGCGCTCGGCCAACCCCCCCCCGGCTGTGGGGACAAAAGGGGCTGGGGGGGTCCTTAAACGTGCTGCAAAACCCGATCCTGGGAAGGCAGCAGCGTGCCAGCTGAGGCTCTGATGGAGAAAGAAGTGCTGGTTGCTATGGTTACTGGGGACGTTAACCCTGTGGGGTGCGTTTTGGCAAGGGGAGGGACCTGTCCCTGCTCAACAGCGGCGCCCCGGCCCTGGGAGCGCCGAGTTGGCCTCTGGGAGCTCAAAGCCTGGGTCCTGCCGGAGGCTGTGAGCGTGTGCTGGTTGTTAGCCTGCCAGCCACTGCCTCGTGGGTGAGAGAGTTTTGGTAACCATCCTCAGGTGCCACGGAGAGGTGGATCCCCGGATTTCGGAGGGCTGGCTGCTTCTAAGTGACTAGAGGCTGTCTCGAGCTGTGGTTCGAGGGTTAATCTTTGCATAGAACAGGCTGTGGTTATTCTTCCCTTTCTCTTTTAAAAAGATGTGACACGAGCTTGAAAATCACCTTTATCTGGATTTTCTAACCTAAAATGACAGAATAGAGGACAGGAAAATATTTGTCTTCTCAGGGTGCTGAGCATGGCTTTGAGAAGGCTCGACACGCTCTGTGTTGAGTTTCTGTTTTCAGTGGTAGCCGAGCCAAATGGCTCCAAGAAGGGCTTTTGCTTCCACGTATCCTTTCACCCTCGGCTCACTTATTTTGGCCTGTGAATTCTGTGTGGACATACGACTCCATTAACTGCCATCATCAGTTCTCATTTTCCTCATTTCCTTGGGGCACGGGGTGCGCTAGCAATAAATAAATGTGAGCGGAAAACCACAAATGGGAGAGACGAGACTGGGGAAAGCGATCTTAAAATTTCCCCTTTAAAAATGAAGCCTCTGTTTAACAGGATGCATGTGAAATGGGATTAATGCTTCAGAGGTACCCAGGAACCAACGCAGCCCTGTGCCCCCTGCAGCAGCAAGGAGGAGGATGGAGTCCCGCGTGTGTTCAGCAGCAGCAAAGCTGCTTTGTCCCTCCTCTCCAACATGCTGCAAGCAAGGCCTTTGAAATAGCTGGAACTGTGGTTTTGATGATTTCCCCCCTTCCCTCCAATCCCCCTTGCTGGGGGGTTACGACCCAGTGATCTGGTTTATAACGCAACCCCACGGAAGGTTGCGCTGGCACGGAGAGCGCAGCCCCCTTGGCTCTGGGGTGGGAGAGTGGGAGCAGCTCGGGCTCTGCCACCAGAGGGAAAAGTGGTGTTGAACTCTGAGCCGAGCTTAGGCTTTTTTCTTTGGGGCTGGCTGAGTGCAGTGGGAGGTTTTGTAAGATGGAGCGTGTGTATTGCGCTTTTTTTTTGTTGTTTGGGGTTTTTCTTCTTGTTTGTGTCTGAGGGTTTTTGTTAGTGTTCCCCCCCCCCACCCCCCCTTTTTTTCTTTGAGAATAAGAAAAATGTTAGCCGTAAAAATAGCTGCCAGGTAGATCCAAAGCTTCCAGGTCTCTGAGGGGTGGACTTCAGGGGTTATAATTCTTGCCTGCAGCTAGATGCTCACCTTTTCTTGCTTCCAGGGAGGACAGAAAGGAAACAAACAAAACAAAAACCCCACAAACAACCCCCCGCAAAAAAAAAAAGGCAAAAAAGATCAAAAAACACTTCTGATCTTTCTATTTGTATGTGTTCCTTCCATTCCTTCCCTAGAAATACCAATTTGGCTGTCCCAGTGACAGCAAAAAGGATTAATGGAAGAGCAGAATTGGGTTTATGTTTATCCCTAATCCAAATTTCATATTATGCAGCAAACCTGGCAGCTGTGAAGCTTGGATGCAAATACCATAGCTGAAGAATACAAGTCCATGAATCCAGAAATGAGATAACTGGTGTTTAATTTAGGATTCTGCTTGAGTGTAGCTATAGAAATAATACAGTCATGGCCACTTCTACCAGAAGCTGCAGTTGCTGCACTTAAGAAAATGCTCAAATATGAAGGTAGGCAGCATTTCATTTCAGCTGAGGCAACTTTTGATGCTTAAAGTGTCGATCTTACCAACAGCAAAAAAAGATAGCAGGCTTCAAAGGCTCTGGGTGTATCCCAGAAACGGCTGGGTTGCCTCAAACTTAGCTGCAGTTCCCCCTTTGTTTGTCAGCTGCTGTGCTCGTTGCTGTTGCAATGCCATGTGGAAATCTCAGAGCAGCTCTTTCATCATTATTACTGCAGGTTGATATTTCTGGATCCTGGATGCATATTTAAATGAAGATGAGGCTTTAACCCTTTCACAGCAGTGGTTTGTATTAGAGCCGGGAAAGCAATTTAGTTCGAAAGGACTGGTGTGTGCGCGTGCGTTTGGGGTGCATTTCACCCAAGGTACAGTGGAATTTTTCAAACAAAGAAAAAAATAAAACCCCAAATTCCCCCAAAACACCCAAAGAAAGAGAAATGTGTTGGAGAGTATCCAGGAAAAGGGCGTCTTATCTAAGGTAGCTGTGTAATCCCAGAGGAATTTTTGCTGCTGTGCTGGGAGGGGGGGGGGCAGTCACCAGTTTCTTCATGTGCCTTGTTCTCTCCTGCCACCTGTTTGTTCCTCTTTTTCACTGCAGTAAGAAACAGGCCTCCAAACGTGTCGAGATGACCCAGTTTGAAAATGCCAGCTGCCACCACGGTTGCGACTGCAGGGACCGAACCAGAGCTGGCACTGGGAAGAAACGCGTGTGGTTTTTTTTAAGAGAAGTTTAGAGACGAGGTGACGTGGATGTAATGGAGTGATGATAGCACTGTTAAGAGTCACCCTGGCAGCAAGCCTTGATCTGAAATGCGTTTGGGAGCAGTCCTAGCCAGCCTGATAGGCGCTGTGTAAGTTGTAGGACCAGTGTAACAAGAACTAGCAGGCTGCAGCTACGCAGTGCTGCTCGGGCCCAGCCCTGGGCCGGGCTGAGCGTGCTCCAGTCTTGCTGGCTTTAGTGGGAATGGCAGGCTCTGAGCCTTTCAGGGTAGGTCTTTTTTTCCTGACCTCGTGTCTCTTACTGTAGCTTTGAGGGAGGAGTAAGAAGGGTCAGGGTCTGGAAGGGAACCGTTTTGTCCTGGAGCAGGCCGGTCAGCAAAAGCACCAACAGGAGCACGTTTAAAGGGATGCGATGGGAGCTGTGTGCAGGCAGGGAGGAGCTCTTGTGGGATGCGTCTTTCACTGAGGAATGCTTGAGGACGTCACGGGCATAAGTTTGCTGTGATGAATTCATCCTGCTGCTGAGTGTGACCTTTACAGAGGTGCTAGTGCAGGAGGCAGAGCAGCCAGACTTTCTCAAGAACATGTGCCAGAGCTTCCCTCTCCATAATGTTTGTTCTAGCATTCTTTGCTCTAATTAGGAACCACTCCTGCTAATTATTTTTCCTGTACTCTTATTTTTGCCCTCCCCATTCAAGTTATTTTCCAATCATATGCTTCTCATGCACTTTCACATGATGGTAGGGGTAGTTATGAGTTTCCTAGCATGGCAAGGATCGGAAGTAATAAATAATAACTTGAGTAAGGACTGGGCTTCTAAATCCTGGCTAAAAGCAGTGACCACATATCATGTTTTCATGTTGTCTGGGGTACCAGGAATTCCACTTCGACTTAACCTGCGGCAGGCACTTGTTTGTTGCCTTAGTTCATGGCCTGCCATGCTCAGTGAGGAAGCAGCTGCTTTAGTCCAGCAGCTGACCTGTTCCTGCAGCAAGCAAGGGGAAGAATTTCGAGAGATTGGGGCAGACAGCTGGGGGTTAGAGCCACAGCCACCCTCGAGGTAAGTCGTTCCCTTTAGGTTACGCAGTCCCCTGTGCGTTGGATGTGTTTGTCTCGTCTCTGTTCTGCTTCCTTCCAACTTGCTTGCACCCAGGGGATAATGGAGCCTTTCCAAGCAAGTTTGAGATGTAAATTTTGATTCTCAGCGCCCCGGTGCCATAGTGCAAAGAGTGCTGCTGTCAAAAGGTCCTCCCCTTCTCAGAAGGGGCCAGTCCCAAACATCTCAAAATGGGTTTTTAACTGCATATGTAGAAGGAACAAAAGCATCTGAGAAGTACTTCAGAAAATACAATGAAGATTAGTTCCCGTCCAACATCAAGCTGCCTTCACTTAGTCCCTATCCTTTTCCACCTAGTTTCACAGCTTCTTATTCACTCGAGTGCAGAGATCTTCTGGGTAGCTGAGAACCAGTATCTGCTCCAGACTTCCTTCATTCATCTGGCTGTGCTTGGAAGTGAGGGAGGCCAGCAGCCAACCACCCAACCCCAAAACCAAACCACCAAAACCCCCACATTAAACCAAGAAGCCTTGCTTTTGTGACTAACCCCCCCACCATCCCAGAGCAGAGGCTTCTCCTGCTCCAGCTGCCGCGGAGCTGGAGGCTGGCGGCCGCACCTGGAGGTCTGTGCCCTGCCCGAGCAGCTCCATGCTCTCAGCACATCGCTGCCTTCCAGCAGCCGTGGGCAGCTCCGCAGCGTGACTCCGGCTTCTCTCCCCTCGTTGTCTGCTGGCCTGCCCGATGCGTCCTATCCGCCCGAGTGACGTTCTTCAAGGAGGTGGCTAAGGGACAAATTGTTCATTTCTCTGGCTTTTGTATGCATTAGAAAGGGGGTCAGCATGGCTCCTACTCTCTCGCGATGGGTTTTATTATCAGTAACAACAATAATGAGCTGTAATTTAGCCCGATGGCTATTCTGTTCCCACACACCCCTTCTGTGCGTGTGCCCTCATGCTGCACAAAAGCCCTGGGTCGTGGCGTAGCGGAATTATCCGTGCTGTTTAAGAAGCTTGGCTCTGATACAGTGCTTTTATTAGTTCGTCTTCCTAGCACAGTGGGCAACGTAACAGTTCTGGGGTTAGACAGGAGCCTTCAAAATCTTGTTGAGGGTGGGAAATGAACCCTGTGGAAGGTTTCATCCTCTTTAGAGGGCTTTGTGTCTGGGTGTTCGCTGGCAGCTTCTGAGGCTGGCTGACAGCAGGCTGCTTGATCTGGCCTTTGAGTAGTCTGCTCACCCAGAGTGGCTGCTCTGTGTTAGGTTTTCTGGTAGGTTTTTGTTTGCTTTTGCATATGAGGCCGCTTCTTTCATGAATTACTTTATTCACTTGTTCAGAAAGCTGTGTTTTCATGCTGCTGGTATAATACAAAACGAATTTCAGCATATACAGCATGACATGTGGATGAGGAGTTGAGAAATGTTTCTAGGTACGAGACCTAGGATGAACCTTCCGTGAGACTGCTAGTCTGAGTCTGTTTCCCCACACTGGCTCTGTTGATAGTGTCAAACTTTTTTTTTTTTTTCCATAGTAGTGAATGAAGAAAGGCTGAGAGAGCTGGGGCTGTTCAGCCTGAAGAAGAGAAGGCTCTGGGGAGACCTCGCTGCAGCTTTTCAGTACTTAAAGGGGGCTTATAAAAAAGATGGAGAGCAACTTTTTGCTCAGTCAATGACAGGACAATGGGGAATGGCTTTCAACTAAAAGAGGGGGGATTTAGATTAGAGGTCAGGAGGAAATTCTTCACTCAGAGGGTGGTGAGGCGCTGGCACAGGCTGCCCAGAGAAGCTGTGGGTGCCCCATCCCTGGTGTTCAAGGCCAGGCTGGATGGGGCTGGGGGCAACCTGGGCTGGTGGGAGGCGTCCCTGCCCATGGCAGGGGGGTTGAACTGGGTGGTCTTTAAGGTCCCTTCCAACCCGAGCCATTCTATGAATCTGTGGCTTTTGGAAATGATGCATGGAATCAGATATTCTTTAGGAGTGCAAAAAGTAGCAATTTCCATAATAAAGTCTGCGTGAGGGAGGCTTCTTCTAATCCAAGGTAATGTCTCTTGCATTGAACCATCTGATCAAATAACTTTTTAAATCTTCTACCCGTTGTGACAAGTACATTGATAATGTTGCTACTTGCATTGCTTGGGCATGTTCCTGCCTTGAAGTATGTAATCTGAGGCTGTAGCTTCTCTGCAGAGTTAACTCAAGCCACGGTCTGATAGCGGGGTACCTCTGGCTTTGGCACTCCTTGTACCGAATTGGGAGCACTGTACTGAATCGTGCAAAGAACTGCTCTGCCGTAAGCCTGCTCTTGTTAGGCACGTGCTCTATTCATTTACCCCATGTTCACTTTCTTATCTGCATCTTGGAAGGTCACATGTGGGACCGAGTATTCCCTCCCTGCCAGCAGGTACCGTGTGCTGCTTTATGGTCTTACATGGGATCCCAACCTCTAGATCATTACATTTGATGCAGTCAAGTGCCTCTCTGATTTAGGGTCAGATTTGCACTGCTGGATGATCCATCTTTGTTCAGATCCCATATCCTCGTAGGTTAGTGGTCTGAGTGGCTCTGCCTATTTGGTGCTGGGTCCCAAAGGTGCAGATTCCCCTGGGCTGTCAGATCTCCCTCATCCTTCTCCCCTGTGGCACATATGAGGCGCCCGGGGCTCTCTGCAGGTACAGGAGTGCCACCCCTCCAGGAAAGCAGCATTGATGCCGGGGCAGAGCGAATCTCTAGCTGGAGCTTAAATGCGTTGCACATGCAAGAAGCGGTTTTTTCTCCCCAGAGTCCTCTGCGTGCGTCCTCACGGTGTGCATCCACGTGGCCCCTGAGGCACACATCAGCGAGGGAGGCTTCCCTTCCCTTCCTCCTGGCAGGCCTCACCAACAGCCCCGCTCCCCGTGCCGAAAGCCCAGCCCAGCCTTTCTTCTCCTGATGCGACGGCACCAGCTGAGGGTGCAACTTCAGGAACCAGCCTGCGTTGGCAAAAGCTTTAAGGGAATCGTGTATACTAGCAAAAGGCCTTTCCTGGTAAACAGCTTAAGATGGTTCTGACAAGCTACGGAAGCCGTGCTGGATGTGTCAGTACACCTGCGTCTGCGGTACAGCTTTCTTGCTGATGCAGCAGGATCTAAAGGCAGGGGGGTCAGGTCTTGAACCATCACCGGAGCTTCGACTTTGGACTTACCTTCAGATGCAGGCAATGCAAAGGGAAGGATTAAGATGGGACATAGCTGCTTTTATTTGCTAGCGTGTTAGTGCGTTTCACTTTGAGAAATAAAACTGTCAGCAGGCACAAGGGCTGCTTGCAGGGGTCAGATCTCACGGCAGCAGGGCGCTCCGTTTCATCCCTTCGTTCTGCTACCTGAGGCTGCAGCTCCCTGGCTCCAGGTGTGGCTGGGAGCGACTTTCCTCATCGGCGCTGGTTTCCATCCAGCCAAGCCTGTTCCTGCCTGCCTGCTCAGCCCTGCCCTCGTGCTGTGCCGGGGTAAGGAGCAAGCTCCGCTTTTGGCTGGGCCAGTCTAAAGGCTCGCTGAAATTAGGAGGACAAGCCCTGCCGTTCAGACCTGGCCTTCCTCAGGGTGCCTGGGGGTGAGGGATGCTTACCCTGGCCCTGCTGCCAAAGGAGACGAGGTGATGGTCAAGTGGAGTCTGAGCTACGGGGAAGTAGGTGGGTGGGAGCTGAGACCTCCTGTGTGGTCGCTTGGCTCGAGGTACCCTGCCCCTGCTGCAGGGTATTTTGTCTTGCTCCTGATCATGGTAACTTCCCCAGCTGAGGTCAGTTTTTCTTTGCCTTGAAGTTGCATCCAGACTTTTGCCTCACCTGCTGTAGATACAGTGGAGTTAAGGCCCAAATCTTCACATGCCTTTAACTCACGAAGTGTTGAAGTAGCCTTTGTGTCGCTCTAGTGCTCTCTCTTCCTAGAATCAGTCTGCAAGGAGGCCCCGTACCTGCCCAGGTGAGTGCAGCGAGGGCTGTAAAACATGGCTGTGCCCTGGCTCTCCATCCCTCTCCTGCCTGTGGCACGCTGCCTCTTGCCAAGGAGAGGAAACAGTTTTTCCAAGGCGTGACAGCCTTTTAAGTAGACGGGTTTTGTTTGCTTTTATACGTGATTCCACCCAGAAAAAGTGGTCAGGCCCACCTCGCTTCGGTCTCTGCCCGTTCCCCACCGCCTCCTGTTGCCGCTCACTTGAGCGAGGCGCTTTGTTTGAGCTTGGCACTTCTCGTGGCTTCCTCTCCTGTGCCGGGGCCACGAGGTGGCAGGATTGTTCCACCGACGCGGCCAGACGGCAATGCAGCTGCTCATTTATTTCTACACCGAGGTAGAAACTGTGGCGAGTTGTTTGTGTACTGTCATAACAGTGTTTTGAAAATTGGAAGGATTTCACATGTATATGTCTAATCCCTGCTCTTTATTTTCTTTATGTAACATTGATTTGTTCTGGGTCTCGACTTCTTCTGTTCCGAAGGGAGAAGGGAGAGGAGGGGGAGATGGAGAGCCACATCCGAAATTCCTCACAGGTTCCAGCATTGATCGAACCCTGTGAAGCACATTACTGAGGCTGCGAAGGCTGCTGCTTTTGTCCTTATTTCACCCTGTTCTGTCAGGGTATTGCATCACGTAATATGCAAAGTGTTCAGAGCTCCTGCAGTACCCCAGTAATAGGGGTGAACTGAGGTTGCAGCAGCAGCTCTACCTCTGCATTCCCGGCGCGTTCCGTAGGCTTTAGCGCTCCTGCCTCTGCTGCAAACCCTCCTCGGGGTCGCTGAGTCCACCAAGCACAACGTGATACCTGTGGGGTCTGTAAGAAGCAAACTGGGGCTGGGGTGTGGGGGGAACTCTCCCAAAAGACCCACTTGGAGAGAGCGTTTCATCTGATCGAATGGTGGTGAGGGGAGGCATCGCTTTCGGGCGTTTCTCTTCTCGGAGCTCTCCCACCCCCCATCCCCAAATTAATGCTCCTGTTTTACATCTCTGAATTCACTGCTCGAGGATGCGGGACTGAAAATCAGCAATGCAGTTGTTTGCTCGTGTCAGCCAAGAGGGTCCCCTTCCCTTTGCCTCTAGTGAGGAATTCTTGCGGAAAGGCAGCTAGCAGAAGAAAAGGCTGCGAGAGAGAGAGACGGCTGGAAACAAGACCACAGCATTCAGGGGGCTGATGGCACCATTTTGGTCAGAAACTCCTCTTTCTAGATGGCGGAGGAGAAGTACTTTCCTCTGCTCCCTTTCTCGTTCCCCTACATCTCCCTTCTCTGTGTTAATGCTACACTCGGGGTCCTTCGGTCATCTTTTTGTAGATCTCCCTCCCTGCGTTAAAGGGTGCTTTTTTGAAAGCATCTGAGCACCCTGTGCTCCTCTTTGCTGGTGAGTACCTATGTGTAGCTCTGTTCCCTTCGTGTCCCCACCTTTTATCCTCCTCCTGCCTTCCTGCACACGACTGCCTGTAGGAAGGAGCTGTTTGGGTTAGTGCTCACTCCACCCTGGGCAGGGGGCGTGCAGGGGGGTCCTGCTCTTCCCCACACAGCTAAAAGGTATGCAAGAGAAGCGATGTAGCCAAACTGGTGTAAAGAAACGAACCAGTTTGTGCTTCTCTTCTGTCCCTCCTCTCGCATCTGGTTTCTAGTAGCAACAAGAGCCTCCACAGGAGCAGAGCATCTCCTGTGTCACACGACTGTCTCTGCTCAAGTGTTGTTCTGGCCTGGTCTGCGCAGAAATCTTTCCAGCACTGTGCTGGGTGGGATGTCCTCAGCTCCCCCGTTCAGCTGAAGTTGTGCTGGTAGAGGGACGTGCGGTGGCCCAGCTTACGCCGGGGCTGCTTTGCTGTCCTCGCTCTTCTGGAAAGCAGCTCGGGGCTGGGCTGGCAAACCGTCCTGTTGGTGTAAGCAGGGCTCTGCCCCGGGCTCCTCTGGCTCCGAACTCCGACGTCTGAACAGATTGCTGGGTTACACGCCGAGCGTGACTGAACGCCGCTGAAATGCAGCGGAGCAGAATTTCACGTGCCCGCTGCCCTGGGCTCGCTGGAAGTGCGAGGGGAAGGCAGAGATGGAAGGGAGCGCTTATTTATCTGGTGTGGCATGTGAAGCATTAAGCTTGTGGCAATTCCAGGCTGTGCTGGTATGGGAGGCAAAAGGGATCCTGTGACTCAGCTGGTGCCCTGCTCCTTCTTGCTCAGTTCGTGTGGAGGGGGATGGTAAAGAAGGGAGTGCTGGGGAAACTGTCAGACCTCTCAGATGGTGCAAGCACCAAAGCGAGTGAGCCACAGTGCGCCAAGAAACGACAGGCACAGTGGGCCAGGTCGGCTTGTTCCCTGCCTGTGTACAAGAGTACAGCATGGACTCCTTGTCCTTTCTTCTGCAAACACTTCTAGGGGATAGAAAGAGCTTTCCTTTGCTCGTGGTTGGTTTACTGCCTTATTGTCTCTCTTTTTCTCCTCCTCTGCTGCAGCAGCGAGGTACAACGCGGAGGTGTTACATCCCCACCATGCCAGGAAGGGCATCCTGTCTCCTTTCATGGTGCCGATTGCTGATAGTAGACTATTTGGTTTCGTGGTGTTCTGACTTAATTCAAGAAAAATCCCGCTGCTGTGGGGGATCCTTGCTAATGTTCTTAGGATCTTAGGATTAGGAGAGAAAAGGCTGTAATGATTTTTAGGGGTGGGGAGCAAGGGAGGGAAGAAGTATGCTTTCATTGCCTACGATATTTGGCATAAGAAATGTAATATGCTGGAGAGCAGAATGACCTCATCCCTTCTCTGTATATATTAAAGGATAAGATGCTGAAGTCAAATCAGGAACCGTAGATTTTTCTACAGTGAAGTGAGTGAGTTAATGCAGCAGTACTTAGCATTCAAGGGCTTAATTCAGCATTGGACTTCAGAGAATACAACTCCTTTCCCTTCTCCCTTCCTTCACCTCCCCCTTAGACAAAATTTATCACACTGCATGTGGAATACCTGGCCTAAGGAAGCCAAGAGCACTTAGCTGAAGTACTGGGAAATGCCATACTTAGGATTTCCTGGCAGCCTCTGCTTTTGGTATGCTTACAAAGTCTGGGAGCATCAGAAGTTGCACATCTGCCTACATCCTACTGATCTTCCCTTCCTCATTTCTTCCCTTCCTCGTTCAGTGTGAGGAGGGAAGGGATGGTGTGTGAAGAAGAGGCAGTTCCCTTTGCTGTCCCCACGTGGTCCTCCTGGATTCTGTTATCTCCTTGAGCTGTGGTTCTGTGACCTTTTTTGTTTTCCTGTGGCAAGGCTGGTTTCAGAGGTTCCTGCCTTGCTGAAACCATCAGGATGTTCAATTCAGCAATGCAGCAATTTCAGCCTACGAAGCCTCTATCGCCCTCCTGCCACCTCCACCGTCTGTGCGACTCTTCTGCTATGTTCGCATAACGCGAGAAAAGGCTGGTAGCAAGAAGGGAGGGTTTTTACCCCAGTCCAGCACGGTCCTTAGAAACAATTTGCTGACTTGGAGAGACAGATGCATCTTTCCTGCAGGGCTGCAAACGAGGGGCTGTGCTACACCTTTCCTCCGAGGGCTAATAAAACTTAGCGAACCCATCCTGAACGTGGTCCAACAAACAGGCTCGTCAGCCTTTGGGAGTGCCCGTTGTGTGCAGGTGGGTGGGGAGAGCAAGTGGGAGCTTGGAGAGCAAGAACTCCATGGGGTGTCCTCGCCGACGTGCGGCTGCGCCCGCTTCCAGTACACGCTCTTCTCCTGCCACGACATGCGGCCGTGTTAATGTTCTCACAGGCTCTCCATGGCACTTAACAAAATAAAGGTGTTGCAAAAAAAAAATTGTGTGAAAATGAGTTAATGCATCTTGCCAAATGAAGGATGGGCATTGATACCAAATGCCATGTTGCCTAGTAAGACGGGGTGTCTACTTTACCTAGGTTTCATTTGTTTCTAATGGTGACAAGCTGAAATCAAGAGGCTGGTGCTCTCCTGCTGTGCCTTTTCTGATCTGTTCTCTCTTGTTTTGCCCAATAACTTCTGAGCTCACTGTTCAGTTTGCGCAGTTGAAGTCAGAACCGAGGAGTGTCCTGGCATGAAGAGGAGACTTTAAAAAAAGCCATGTTGTTAGACACCAGCGAGTCACTGCGGGTTCTCATAGAGCAAAAGGCATGGGAGCAGCACGTGTGAGAGCTGAAGTTAATCATGAGGCACAACCCGTGGGAAATGTGGCTTCCTCAGCTGCAGTGCTCACAGAACCGTTTGTTTCCTTCCTTAGTTGCTGTGCGTGCTCTCCACGTCATTGTTGGATGCTCAGCGCAGGAATTTGGTTGCATTCCTCCGCAAGTGTGTGCAGAGAAAGAGGGGGGAATGACTTTTGAGCCTATTGCTAAGTGACTTGTCTTGAAGTTCAGTATTTGTACACCAGTGAGAACTGTGGCCATGTGTATTTATTCGAAGCCTTCCAGGTGCTTTGCGCATCAGAAATCCTGCAGACAACCAATGCTTCCAGCATCCTCTGCTCCGTCAAGTGAAGTGGGAGTCTCACTTTTAGCTTGTTTTTCAAGGGTATTATCATTATGGTGTATCTAATGATGACCAAGTGCAAGGACGCGGGTTTTGGAAGATCAGCACTGACTTAGATACAGTTGCAGTTGGATGTAATGTGAGCTCAGTCACTCATACGGGAAGAAACATTTGGGATTTAGTTTTGTCTATACAAAATACAAATCCACAGGGCATCTTCATGTTATAAAGGTTAAAAAACTTGCAGGGGCCTGGTATGTAGAGGTCGGGTTTGGTCCAAGATGAGAATTGCTGAGGCATAGGGACTGAAAAATTTGCCAAGATATCCGCAGTGATTGTGTAATGCTAGGATTCTGGCAGTATTGGAAGGGTATGGATCGTGTTTGGGGTGTTGGGTTCTTAAGAAAACAGCTGCTTTGGGGTGGGGGGGTTAAAAGGAAAGAAAAAAAAAGAGTTGAGACTCATATCTCTGCAGTTCTAGAGAACAAGATTGGTAACTTGATATTAGAAGAAGATATTAGAAACTTTCAGAGAGTAAATGGGAGCAGATCATAGGAGAAATGCTTGTGCTTTTAACTCAAAAATACCTGTTTTGAAATATTATATGTTGTGTTTCAGAAGTACTGAAACTGGCTTGGATATCATGCATCATTTAAGCTTGTTAAGGACAATATGTAGTAGTTTGGCTGTTTTTCTTTTGTTTCCTTCCTTTCTTGAATGGTTGGCAACAGCAGCTCTTTATGTGAGTTCTGTGTGGAGGATACAAAGACCATGGCTGAAGTCAGAGCTGCAGGACTGTGTTTTAGACTGGGAAGGGAAGAAGAGATGAGATAATTGTATGAAATGCCCTTATGCCTTCTCTTTGTTTTTCAGTGGACGAATACATTGCCATTGCTAAAGAGAAGCATGGATACAATATGGAGCAGGTAACAATCCTTTGAGTGCTTACTTTATTTAAAAAGTTGTTTTCAGCAGGTATTAAAACTTGGCTTAAAGTGACTGTCTGCAAGTTCTTCTTCCCTTAACTTTTTTTTTTTTTTAACTGTCTGTTTTCTTCTGTTTACTTCTCCCCAAACTGGCTGTTCCTAATGGTGACCCATGCTCTGGGATTACAGAGTTCACCTTGAATTTTACATAGAGTCAAAAGAAGAAAAAAAAAACAACGTCATAGTTTCTAGAAGAGTTTGACCACAAGTATTATGTGTCCTAAGGTGACCACCTGTTGAACGCTTTCGGAACCCCTAAACAACATTAAAAAGACCAATGACGTGTGTTTGGACTGCTGCCTGCTTGTGTTGCAGTTTCCAGTTGACTGCTCCACAGCTGCTTCATGGATCTCTTGGATTATTAACGAGCTATTGAACCATCACGTTCTTTCGAGACAAACCAATATCCAGGGCTACACACCTTAAAACTGTGTTGCAGATGATTTTGGCATTCGTAAATGAGCTCTTCAGGTGCCTGTGCAGTACCAGTAGACAACTTAACCAGCTTCACCACTGCCTTTAGCTTAGGGACTGAAATCCTGTTTCAAGGGGCAGACCTCTCCTTTACTCCACTTGGTCTAGGATTGTGTACTAATCTTCACTGTATTAACTAACATTGATTTCAACACTTGCCTAGGGAGATGAGTAGTGACTGGGGAAATTTTTCTGAACTCTCTCTAGAGTTTCCTTATGCACTAATACTTGCCCGGAAAGGTAAGGCGGGGAATCTCATGACTTACTGTATTGGCAAATTACATACTGTAATCTCTACAAAGGGATTCTAAGAAAACTTGAAAATTTATGAATTTGTTCATAGGCTTTTGCCTATTACCATAGAAGTCTGTGATTTGGTCAGGCAGGGGGTTTATTTAAATGATTCTGCTGTCTTTGAGTCAGGCTTTCAGTGGTTGACATTCATCCTCAAAAAGACTTCTTGTGGGATGTGAACATTAAAATCGAAATAGCCAGCAAAAGTTTCTGAAAACTCAGGATGATCAGAGTTAATATTTGTAGTTTCTAAGAGCAGAAAACGCCAATAAAAAGAACAAAAAAGCACTGAAAGGCTGCATACTTAAATCCAAGTGAAATCCTGGATGGTTCACTTCAACTGAGATAGGTATATCCAAGTACTGGAAATTGTGGCTAATGTTTGCTAAAAGAGTAATAAAAGCTCAGGATAATAAAAGCCAGTTTCGTCGTTTCAGTGGAGAAATATTTGGAGAGTGTAGACTGATCCAGAAGAATGATGAAAATGAAGCTTGTGATTTTTAGACAAACCGAATTCTTGTAGTTTGGAAAACTTTATTTGGCTAACAGCCAAACTTTATTTGGCTAACAGCCTTGCATTCATTTTAATGTTGGAAATAGATACCTCCCACCCTTTCCTCATAGCACCTCCTCCCCATCTGCCTTCCCCCTGCCCACTCCTCCTCTGGGTACAGAAGTAGAAGTTTTGGGACTCTCCAAACCAGGGCACGGTAGCTAAAAATGTCCCTCCTTCTAAAAACTTTTCCACTTCTTCTCCAGCGCTCTCATGTAATGCTCTGGAGATGAACATGTGTCCCAGGTCCTTTGGGATTTCCTAGACAACCAAGCTTAGGCAGTTCTAGGAAATAACTGGAAAGGATCTGCCGTGTACCATGGCTTGTGTTACCAAGGGACGCTTTCTCTTCAGCAGGTACCGGGAGTGTCACTGTTGGCTGGGTAGCTTTGGAAGAGCCCATACGGCTCCCCTGGAAGCCAGTCAGGACGAGCTTCAGGATTTGGCCACTTCAGGATTTGGCTCTGCTGGCTGATGTAGGCCTTGCCCACACGTGCGCTCCCAGACAGTCGGTCAGGTTGCCTGGCTAACAGCCGTAACAGGGATTGCTGTTGTGCCACCCGGGCCCGCCTGCCGTGGCAGTGAGGACGAGCGGCGAGCTGTCTGGCAGGCCGGCTGGGCCACGCACCGGCCCTCCAGCTGGCCGTGTCCGCGCCAGCACGGCTCCCATGTCACTGTCCCTTCTCCCTGCTTGCTAGTGGCCAGGCGCCACGCTGCTGGCTCTGCTGCTGGCAGGCGGCTGCCGGAGGGCTCGGGGCTGTGCCCAAGGGAGTCCCCTCAGTCTCGCCAGCTCGAGGCAGGCAAAGGGCAGGCTCTGGCAGGGCAAGCCCGCTTGGGCTGGTGTTGGCAAACTGCAGCAGGCAGTCGCGCTGAGGTGTAGAGGTTATGGGCTTTTGGGAGCACTGCAGCGGGTTGGCCGTGTGCTGTGCTCTCCTGCCAGACTGGGTCAGATGTCCTGGGACGAATAACGCTGGCAAAGCTGCGTGCTCATGTGTACGAGGGCAGAGAGCTCTCCTTGGGCAGGACGGGGTGAAGGAGTGTATAAGAACTTCTCAGTGCTTTACAGGTGTCATCTGTTTATAATAAGCCATCATCTTAGGTGTTTTTTGTTGTTGTTGTTTTTAATTGAATCTATTCCTTTTTTACAGCAATAAGGAAGAGCTTTTTATTTTTTTGACCCTTCGCTTTGTGGAAGCAGCTATCCCCTTGGCCCTGCCATAGCGGTGTTTAGCACCAAAATGGCTCCTTCCGTGTCTTCCCCTTGCTTTCTCACAGGGACGTTTGGTATAGCATATACCTGAAGCTGGAAGGGATGACAGGAGAGAAAGCTTGGTCCTTCACGACTGCAGAATAGTTTCTTTGGCTTCACGCTTTCCAGAGTGGACGGAGATAACTGGGTGTGTGGCTTCTGGGCCACCTCTGGTGCCTGGGCCGTGCCCAAGCCTTTCTTGTTCTGCGTCTTGGCAAAGGGACTTTTGAACCGGGAGAGAGAGGGTGCTTAGGCGCCACTGAAAGGCCAGCAGGGTCAGGGCAAGATCTTGGATAAGGCTAATGCCCGTAGTCCTGCCCCGTGCAGATCTAAGTGAAGCAAGAACACAAAGGGGAACTGCTTTTTTGCATAGCGAAGCACTGTGGGGAAACCCCAAACTCAGAGGGATTTTGTAGCTCTGAGTGGACAGGATGAAACTACTAGACGAGGGTAACCGAGGCTGCGAAACCCAAACTGAGTTTGCATATGCTGAGCGGGTTCCTCTGGTGTTTTACTCAGCATGTTAGGTGTTGTTTTCACTTTGCAGCTCTTGTGAAAGGCTGGTTTCTAGCTCTGCAGAGTCAGGCCTTCCTAAAATGACTCGCGGTGGTCACCGGCACGCCAGATGTAGTGATGTGTCATAAAACATCACCCTCGGGAGAGGGGTGGCTTTGAGTGAGTGTCTGGGGACAGGCGGGAGGAGGACCGTTTGCAGGTGCTGAAGCGCAGCGCACGCACTTCGCCTGTGGAACTGGAAACCGGAGACTGCCACAGCGAAACGAGATGTAGTTGAGGGGAACAAATGAGCAGCCCCTAAAACGAGTGAGGTTTGTTCCTCCTTTTGGCCGGGGACGTCTCGGCAGCTAGTCAAAGCTGCGCGCACCCTTTGCCCCTTCCTTCTCCTGGTTCTTCCCCCGCCCTCTCGCCTTTTCTTGCCCTCCCCCTCAAAAAAAGCCCCTAAACACCCAAAGGGAACCCCAGCCAACTAAACCGTCCTCCTGACTGCACGGGAAACGATGGGAGGTCAGGAAACTTCTTGTCAGTGCTAAAGTCCAGTCTGGTTTGTAGGTAGTGTTCTCTTACCTGTCCTGTGCATATCACGATTAGTAAAGTAGGAGTCACCTCTTTGATTTTCTTCTCCCCTTTCTCTGTTGGTACTCCCTTCTTACTTTGCTACCTCCATGGTTTGTGTGAATTTCAGTAGTTCCTCAAAACCTGGCAGGGTGTGGGGTCAAACTCCAGGTTTCTGGCACACAGAAGTGTCTGATGGAGCAGGGAATTAAAAATTATGGTCAGCGTGTTGCCTGAGGAAAATGCTGTAGCTCTCCCTTTGCACGCATATAATAATACAGCTCGTGATTACAGTTGTCTCTGTGGTGTCCTTGTTGTTTCTAGGCTCTCGGGATGCTGTTTTGGCACAAGCACAACATCGAGAAGTCTCTGGCAGATCTGCCAAACTTTACTCCATTCCCAGATGAGTGGACAGTGGAAGACAAGGTCTTGTTTGAACAGGCCTTCAGTTTCCATGGGAAAACCTTTCACAGGATCCAGCAGATGGTAAGTGGTGTCAGAGGAGTGAAAAAGCAGAACAGGCAGTTGGATGATCTCCTGTGCTGATCGTGCTGAACTGCTGTCTAATGCTTTTGAGAGAAAACGGGCCAAAGGGGATGTTGGAGGAAAAATAATACTGTGACTAGATAAAAACAACATTGCTTCTGGAGTCTCTGCAGAAGTGTTTTCTTGAAGTGCTTTACCAGCTCAGGATAAACTTTGACTGTGCAATTTTTATCGGCTGGAAATTATGGTTTTCAGTCCCCTGTGTGCCATGGTAGTGTTTGTCTCAGTTGGAGTTCAGGCATGGTCTGTACACACGTGCCCACCCACACGCTGAGTAAAGATTATCTCTGTGCAAAGTTGATTTCCTTTCTTGCAGCCTGCTTTTTAGGAATTCATTTTATTTGAGTATGAAGTCTTTGTTTAATGTGATTTGGGACTGTCAGTGGATGCTGTGGTGGAGGTTTATATATCATTTCAAGTATTCAGTCCTTTGCTTTCAATTGCTAGCGATATTTTTAAAACTAAGATTGAAAACTTCAAGGGTAGACTTCTGCCTGAAAGGGAATCGCTGGGGTATGTGTGGGATAAGGGAGCAGGATGTTAAAAAGCTGACTTCAAGCAAAAGGTAATGAGAGAGCCTTTTTGAAATATGGAGAGGATGGGATGTAGATGTTGTTTATTAATTAAGTCTTGAGTCTTTCTTTGACTAGTTTGTCACCAGGGTGGGAACCAGACTTTGTTCTTCTCTCTCCTTCAACCATGGTTGTGACTTTCTGAAGCAGGCCTATGCAGTTGTAGTTTGTTCAGCCTCTTTAAAGCACGCCTGAAGGTCTGTGTCCCTGATCCTGCTTAAAAGGGAAAGGCAACCTGCCTCACAAGCATGAAGGAAAGATGCAAGGTCCCTTTCCAAAAAGGTGGCAGGAAGAGGCTTGCTCTCCTCATGTCCTCCTTGAGTGTACCTTCACTGATGTTCATTTGTTCTTGCAGTCCTGTGGGCTCCAGCTGCCTTGGTTCAGGTGACAAGGGTGTCCACATACTGTGGCCGCTGATACAGACAGTCTGGAGAGCTGGGGACTCCTGAAGAGTGAAGCAGTTTTCTTCTTTATTCCTCTCTTCTTACATGGAGGGAGGGAGTATCCTGGTGAGGGAAAAAAAGAAAGAGGAATGTGAAGGCCTTCCTGCTGCTTGGTTAACCACCAAAGCAATAAATAAATAAATAAATAAAAATAAAAAATCGCCCTTCAGTTTATGTGCAGCAACATGACTCTGTCCCTGAGTGAAGTGCATTCCAATACAGGGAAGCCAAGCTCATACACTGTTCCTGGGTAATGATTTTTTTTTTTTTTTTTACTGTTGCTCCCAGAAAAACCACCCTGCATGAAAGGAATTAAATGGCACGAAGCTTTGTGTTTAGCAGGGGACAGGAACCGGGGAGCGTGTTAGCTGTTAGTTTATATCTGTTGGCCCATTAGCACCGTTGCGGCTTGGAACAGAGGGAAAGTCACTGAAGTCAGAGGATGAAAAGTGAGTTGCGTTATTTACCGGAGCTGATTCTGATGTTTTGGCACTCGCAGCGTGTGCTTATAGCCAAGCTGATGTTTGTCACAAACAGCCTTGTCCCTGAGTTTGTTCTGTGGAACTCTGTAATCCCAACGTACCAGCCTGCTGCATGGCTGCTGGCAGCCCAACACCAGCGTAGCTCACTGAGGAGGCACAGTCCATGTTCTGCCAGAGCAGGTGGAGTTACGCCTGTGTGCGGTTGTGGACCAGCGTGGTAGTTCTGGTGGGATCCGTTGTTAGGACCTGAAGTCAATCTGCAGTCTGAGAACCAGCTAATTGCAAGTGAAGACTTCAGCTCTAGTACCTGAGTAAGAGAGGTCTGGCTGATGCTCAGTTTTGTTTCCCTCCCCAGCCATCCTGCCCTCCAAGCTGAATCAGACTTTTATCTAAAACCTGTTTCATTCAGCGAAAGGCTGGTCTTTCACCTTGTGGAAGTCCTGTGTAAGAATATGCATACTGAATACCTCAGAAGCAGAGAACTAGGCTTAATGTAGCTTTACTCTTTCCTGAGGCAGACTTTATTCTCATAGCTACAGGGCATCGTAGTTAGTGTAAGAGGACAAAAAAAAATCTGACTTGTGGTTTTCCGATATCCTCAGTTAACCAGACAATGATGTTTCACCTTTTGAAAGCATCTTTTGTTGAGATCTCTGAATAGATTTCATCATGTGAATGGTGTGAATAGGCCTTTTTAACCTGACATCAAAGATATGTTTGGGATGTAGCCTGCAATTCAGCAATTCCTACATTTGCTTACACATGCTTGTGTTGGCTTTTAAAACTGTTTGCTCACTTTCAAGGATCCATTTTGGATTTGTTCTTGCTATGTTCTTCTTTTCTGAAGGGAACCAGCTACCTGGCTGGTCAGTGGAGGCTTGCTGAGATGCTCTTTATAGATTTTAATGTCCCAAATGGTAGGCATTAACCTGAAACAGTCCCCTGCAGATTTCTTTTCTTTCTTCCTTTCTTTCTTTTTTTGAAAGGCTACAGAACTGCCTCGCTTGAAATTTTCAGAGAATCCAAAGTAGAGAATCAGATGTTCCTTGACAAAAACCAAACCAATTGTGGGTGAACTCCTGGGGTTACTTTACATATAAGCATATAAAAGGATACATGTTTAATTTACAGCTTCCTGACAAATCAATAGCCAGCCTGGTGAAATTTTACTACTCCTGGAAGAAGACAAGGACTAAAACTAGCGTGATGGACCGTCATGCTCGTAAACAAAAAAGGGAACGTGAGGAAAGGTAGGTTTGCAAGCAGAAAGGCTGTGTATTGTTGCACACTGATTTCCTTAGACTACCTCAGACATTGCTGTTAGTTGGTAAGAAACTAGGTGTAGGAGTTTCCCCCCAGATGTTTCCTGGTACCACTCCTTCTTTCCCCACTCCTTCTTCCCTGCTGTGCATGTTTTGCTTTGCTCAAAGCCAAAAGGAATCTGACAGCAATTAACTGTGCTTCCTTCTCCAACACTGGGCAATTCCTGATTGCCCTGTAGTGGAGTGGTCACCATCCCAGCACTCTAGGTACTTTTTTCTCTGATACTGCTTGAGGGTGGAGAAAATGAAATTAAAACTGGTGTTTACAAGCTGTTTGGCGCTGTTGCCAGCAGAGCCAGAAAAGCTGATGAGCAGCACAATAAAAGGAAGTCATAAAGGAGGTAGAAATTTGCCTTTATTTCCTCTATGCAATGCTCAGTAGAACGAGAACACGCACCTGTTGGGGCACAGGCTCCAGTGCAGCACCTCTCAGCCTATGCATGTGCACCCACACCCCCTTTCCACTGCCTTTCACGTGGAAAACTCTTACCAGTGTAAGGCTTTCGGGCCAAGCTCTGTTTCCTGAGAAAAATGAAGTTAGACTGGGAAGATGGGAGCTTAGGGTGACGCCTCTGACGGTGTCAGAGCTGAGCGGTGTCCCAAGAAGCTGGTTGAGTTAAGATCCAGGTAGTGGTGGTGGTCAGGAGGTCACCAGCTTCTGCAGATGAGCCTGACTCCTGCTTGTGCAGCTTTGCCTGCAAGTTGGACCCCCCTGGATGTGTGCCCTTGAAGAAGGTGGGTCAGCCAGTGGCCGTGTGTACTGCTAGAAATACCTGCGCAGTTAGAGCTGCCACTCGGTGACTTTGCCTAATTCTGGAGCTCAGCTCCAGGGCCTCAGAAATGCTGTGGCCTTGGGTGCATGGGAGAAAAGCCATCCCTCTGAACAGCAGCAAGGGCATCTGCTTGATGTGGGTGCCTTCTCAACCTGCCGTAAAATGCAGTTTACATCTTTGCAACCCAGCTTGCCTAATCGTGAGGTGTATGCGTGGCTTTGGAAGACTCCTAACCACACTGGGCAATGTTCTGCAAAAGCTTTTCCCTCAAAGGAGTCGCTGCTGTAGCGCTTCCCAGAGAGCCATGTGCTGGCTCCAGCGCTGTATGATGAGCCCTGTTTGGGAAGGGGGAAGAGATGCATATTGCGAGAGCTGAGACGTATTACACCAATGACTCACTCAACCTCTCCCATCTTCTCACTAGATCAACAATACTTGTTTAACAGGCAGGGCCAGGGAGAATACTACCAGCCGACTCGTTCAGTAGTTGGTTGGCTTCCTCTGACCTGGCTTTCTCATTCTGTTCTTCTCTGCAAAGGTTGTCTTGATTTTTTTTTTCTTTCCCATCCTGCTTGTTTTTTTTTTTTTCTTTTTCCTAGTAACTTATAAGAGAAAATCTCTTATAAGGAGTGTGTGTTTGTCTAGTACTGTGTAGTCAAGGATCTTTTTAATACTATCTCTCTTTTTTTTTTTTTCCTGTGCTCATATATGACAGTACTGCAGTTTGGAAATGTACCTCTCTGGTAACATATCTGTTTATTGGATGAAGCAGCACCTCTGATCAAGAGGTGACTGCGAAAGAACTGTATGGGCTGCCACGTGCTGTAATTTTGCAGCCTTTGAAGAAGGCAGCTGGACTGGAAATGCATAATTTGGTTTACATTTACAGCAAGCTCAGCACCAGGCCTTCAGCTTGATGTTAGTCTCCCCTTCTTCCCCTCCCCTATGTAAAATAGTCAAACCTCTATACTCCCAAAGGATTTTTCAGCTCAGCCACGTGGAGTGTGGAAATAAAGCTGGGTGAAGTTAGGATGCCTGAGTTTTGATGATGTGCTGTGCCACTGGGTGCTGGCAAAATTTCAAGTGTTCTTCAGTTAGTCGTGATCTATGTCCAAAACTGCAAAAATGAGTGAGAGGGTTTTGATCTAGCTCATGTCTAGAGAACTTGCTGGAATATGAGTGAACTGCAAGTGAAGCAAAGCCTGTGGGGGTTTGGCTTTTGTGGAAAGGCTGACAGTTGAACCCAGGTGAGAATACAACCCCATCTCCAGCAGAGCTGCCTTAAGAGAAGAGGCAGCCGGAGGTATCTCACTCAAGTACTGCGGTATTTCTTCTGCAGCTAGGCAGGGAAATTCCCTAACCTCTCAGGTTGTCACAGAAATAGCTCCCAGTGCATTTGGGACCAGGTTTTCAGTAGCCCTTCTGAGCTGTATGCAAGGAGCCATGTGTATGCAGCTCTCAGGGAGGTGCTTGAGAGCTTTATTCCTTGCAATCATGATTGTACAAACTAAATACCTTACAAACTAAAAACCTCGTGGGTCAGCTGGTGGCTTGGGAGAGCGGGAACAGCTTGTGCGAGTGACTGCCCTTGTGGTGGTAGACACCAGCTCGAGTCACCCAGCAGTTTGTTCCTTAGGTGACATCTGCGCAGCAGCGTGGAGACAGCCGTGAGCTAAGTCTGAAATTAGCACCCACCTTACCTGCTGCGCCCACCGAGCCTGCTGTCCCCTGCTCCCCTGGGGACAAGTTCAGGCTGCTCCCAGCATCCAGGCGCTGAGCACGGCTCCTGCCTGGGTTCCTCTGCCCTGCCTCGCGCTGTGTTGCTGTGACGTACCTGTTCCAGCTGAAGTTCCTCATCCAGGCTGTGAAGTTTGACATGACAGAATAGGTTTAGTTTTCTTATATAGTAATTCGAAAAAGGCTTTGATTAGATCAGCTTTTTTCTCCAGTTTCTGGGCATCATCCCAAATGGTGCAATTAACTTCAGTTGTGTACAGTACAAAAATTCTAAATGCTGAAAATATATTCGATTTAATGTCTGATTAAAATTCCAATGAAGCCAAACTGGCCAGGTGTGCCAAGGTCACTTTCAATATGGCCCCAATTTTATACCTGTTATTATTCTGTAACTGATGCCTCTTTTTCTTTTACAGGGGAGAATGAAATGTCAGATTGTGACTGAGAAAAAACATTTTTATGCTTGTTCTTGAGGGAGTTCATCTTGTGCATATCTTTTTTGCTAAATGTTAGAATTGTATGAAATCTGTGTTAGAGCTACTTGCTGTAATTCTTTGTCTGCATTTGTCTAAAGTTGTAATGCTCAGTGTTCAATGTTCTTTGAAAGATAACTTATGTAATCAATTTCATGTGTCTTGCCTTCATCTAAGCAGACTTCCACTGTCTAAATACACTACTGATGTCTTTCTTTAAAGAGATGGTCTCTAGTATGCTTATAATTAAAAATTACTTGACTTAAAAACAAGTAAGTAGGGAAAATAAATAACACTACAGACCCCCCAAGAAAAACACCCTGGTGGAAAAAGAGAAAGGAAAGCTGTTGGACTTGCTGTTGCATCCATGCATTTTTAGTATGCTATTTATAGAGAAACAGAGCCTCGCAAAGTAATACAGTGCTGTTTGCTTTTGTCTTCCAGTGAGGATGAAATGGAGGAAGCAAATGGAAATAACCCTATTGATATTGAAGTTGAACAAAATAAGGAGAGCAAAAAGGAGGTATAATTCTTTTCTTACTACTGTACAAATGAAAGTGTTTACTTACTACTTGATGTAGAAGCTGACAGTATCTAATTTTCTTTATTTGTGCTTTGTATGGCTGTCATACAAGAAAAGAATTGTCTTCAGAATTCTTCTTAGATAAAGACAAGTATAGACAAATAAGGATGGAGCTGGAAAAATTCTAGACTTTACCATCACATGCTGGTGTACTATGTGAACATTTAGAGCCTTTGACTCAGGGTTGGCTGCATTAGCTTGAACCACCTCAGTGATGGTTGAAGTCAAGCTAACTGTGTGCTGAGATGGAGTAGAAGCACTTATGTTCCTCCTTGGATGGCCTGGTGGAAGGGAAGTAAGTCCTTTGACCTGTTTTGGGTAGACTGGCAGGAGTGTGTTTATCTGCAGCATAGACTTTAAGGTCGATTCTTGATCTGCTGAAGGCCTCAGCAGTAGTTCTGAGGATTTCAGTGACACCAGGATTGCAACTACAGTGGTGCATGGTAAGGGAGTCATCTTGTGTGGCCAGTTTTTATCTGTCAGAGGGGCCTTAGCCTGTCATGTGCAGAATATTTTACCTACTTAAAGCATAATATTTGAAGTGAGGTGCAAGTACTTCATTTTAAATTGGCATCCAGTTCTGGATGGAAGTAGAGCCACGCAAATAGACACTTCTGAAAACCATTAAACCACCTGTGATGCCTAACTGGAAAGTGTATACTTTTATTTTCACGTGTGAAACTTGTCTGATTATCTGTTACTAAACAAGAATCTTGCAATTCAGCAGTAGTATGGGTTGTATATGTGCGCGGTACAGGAAGATGTTTACCCTAAGGGCTTCTCTCCTTGAGGTAGCTCCCTCTCCTGATTTCTCACAGCCTGCTTTCTCCCAGGGATGAGAGTCATCATCATCTGATTTTATTTTTAATTTTTTTAAAAGGCTATATATAGGAAAAAACACCAGAATTATTTAAAACTGATTGCACAACAGGCAAAAGCAAGGGCCTAGAGCATTTTTTTTGTCAGTTGCTGTCAGTGAGATTAATTCCTCTAATAAATTATTTTGAAGGGAAATAACTGAAAAATCAAAGTATTCTGGTCTGTTCTCCACCCATGCCAGAGTGCTCTCTGTAGACTTCCCAGAAAAGCCTAGCTGTTAACTTTCACTGAAGAAGCCAGCATCTCCAGTGACTTCCTAGGAGCAGGGTGCATGTCAAGCCACTCACATGCACTCTCACAAGAAGCTGAGTTCCTGAAAGCCTCAGCGACACCCAAACGTGAAGGATTCTCGCTTGGCTAAGCTGCAGCTGCATGCTGCAGCTGCCTCGTATATCTTGTGAATAATCAATACTATCATCTAATTTCCCATTTTTTTTAATAAAAACAAATCAAGTTAGGATTTCTTCCTAAGTTTTCTGAAAGCTTGCATCCGTAAAGAGACCTTTCAGTCCCTTTTATTACTGCTTCTTTCCCTCCCGTGCTGGTGTGCTGTGAACTCGGTACACAGAGGGAACAGTAGTTCTTCCCCAGCTTAGCTGCCTCTATTTTAAGGCCGAAAGCGAGCAGATGGCAGAGAGCTACCATCAATACATCTTTTTTTTTTGCAGAAAGTCTTGCACAGGAGGTGACTGCCCTCCCTTTTGTACTAGCACAGGGCACGGTGTGCTCTCACCCGTCCGAAAGGTCACCTGAACTCGGCCAAGCGCGTGCAGCCACGCTGTGGATGCAACAGCAGGCGGCCTTCTGGGGGCTCCTCTGGACAGTGATTGTTCTGCTGGGCAAAATGAACCTGACAACCTGCTTAGCCTGCTCAGAGCTAATTTGATTTCGCAGTACTTGAGCCTGGGGCTGATTGAAAATGCCTCAGGAGAGCAGGTATCCAGGAAGGGGGTCTGTTCCTGACGGTTGTGGTTGTTTCAACCACTTGGTCAGCGATGCACCGCTAGCCCAGGACTTTTACCGTAAAGAACCTCCCTGTCCCAACCCCGCAGAGATGGTTTTTCCAGCTCTAAGATGTGTCAGTTACTTTATGAGTTGTCGAGTAATACTGGGATTTCTCAGAGTATCTGAAATCTCTCATCTGTGTTTCCTCTTTTGGGGATCATTGGAGGGGGAGTCTTCCCTTTTCTTAGCACTTTCAGTGCTAGTGCGACTGTTGAGGTTTCCTCAGATACTGACTCCATAAGAGCTGCTTAACATCTCTCTTCCTGAGGCAGTTCCTGGAAACGCCTCTCGTTTCAGCCCATGCTCTTACATGGATTGAGCTTGGTCTTTGTTTTTAAACCATGAAATCTCAGGAAACCTTGTTTATATTAAGCAGGATTGTATCACTGATGTGTTCTGGATGGCAGCAGCACTATCTGAATAAATAGAGGAGTGCTACTAAATCCTTGCATTTCGGTTCTGTTTTTCATGAGTTGATTTAATTCTACAGGAATGTGTGGCCAGGAAAGCAAGTTTCCAAGATAGGGTAGGTTTTTGAATTTTCACAGCCTGTGCAATATCACTGGGGCTTAGAAGCATTTGGAGCTGTCAAAAACCATTCTGCTGGAGGTCTGGATTCTTGTCCGCAGCGCAGAAGAGCTTCACATTCTCTGAACTGTGTAAAACAATCATTTGAAACTTGCTTCCATTTTTACTTAACGTTTGAGGCTTCTCGGATATTTCCACTGCAGGTACTGCCTGTTGGTCACCCTGCAGCTTGAACTTGTTGCGAGGCATTACTGCATGATCCTGTGGAATTCTGTATGCAGATGAAATATGAATAGATCTGAAACATCTAACCGTGCTGAATAATTTACCTGGCTCAGTCATCAAAGTGCTTGCTTCTGAAGCAGAGTGCAGAGCTTACCTCACTTGTTTGTGGCTCAGCCAGCCCGGTTTCTCCTGCTCCCCATTCTCCACTGCAAAAAAAAAGAAATCTGTTATCTGTCCTGCAAAAAACAATAGTTATTTCTTACTCCTGGGCTTGCCTTCGGCGTTGTGTCTCATGGAGTTCTTTGTGCTGGAAGAGGCAAGAAAAAAGTTGAGAAGAACCAATTGTCCGCTTTACTGCTCCAGTGCGGCTCTGGCCATTGAGCCTATGGAGAGGGTGCAAGCTGTTATCTGCTAGCAGCTGCACTGGGCTTCTCCAGGCTCTGGGAGGCAGAGCCAAGTGCTTACGTGGAGCTTTGTGCAACTTCATGTGGGTTTTAATGCTTGCTAATGAGCAAATGCCGCAGACTGGGCAGAAACTGCATGTAGCTGCAAATTAGGAGGGGAACAATAGTGCGAAGTGAAGCCAATGTTTTAAAGCTGGCAGTGATCAAGTAGAGGACTTGAGTGCGGCCTCCCCTCCCTCCTTTCTCTCTCCAACCACTTCTTCTGTTCTGTGTTCTGGGCAATATTCCAGCCATGGGATAATAAATCTTGGGTATGTGTTGCTTATTGAAAGTAACTTCTGGAAGAGGTGGTTTTGGTATTAGAGAATCAAATGTGCTCTTGAAAGGACCTGTGGTATAGCGTCTTAGCTAACATACCTGTTAGCGGTGTGTGCCTAATTCTTTGCTTTAGACAGAAGGCATAAAAATTAGTGGTGTGCGAAATATTCCCTTTTTCAAAAGTGTTTCAAATTTTGTGGTCAAACTGCATCAGTTTAATGGAACAGTTATATATCAGTGCTGTGCAGGAAAACTTAGCTTCCAAGACGCCGTATAATGATCGAAGAGTTGCTTTGTAGTCACCTTGCTCTTCATCCTTAGCCTTTGAATAAGTTTGGTTTATCCCTTTTTGTCTGACGTGCAGAAAAACAAATCTCTGCAAACTCTTCTAGCTGTGTTCTTCTGTCTCCAGACTCCACTTTTTCTTCTGGTGTTCAGTTAAACTGATTTGTTGAGACCTGATGTTGAAAGCAGGAAGGGAGGTTTTGGAGTGTTTGCAAATAATGAGGATATTTAACTGACTGAAAATTCAGTTCCCAAAATGAGAATGGGCGAAGGAGGCAAGAAGTATGTCCTGGAAATGTTGAAAGCTGCCTAGGAGAAAGGACAGATTTGTATAAAAGTGTGTGTATGACATGCTGCTTAAAGCACAAACAATTATTTCAGACTGCAAGCTATTCCTTTTCATTCTCCAAGCTTTGAGGATGACCGAAAATGAACAACTAAAACACCTACCTAATCTGAGGGCATAAATCCTGGTTTGAAAATGGCTGAGGAATCTAGAATCAGATTTTGTGATCACTTCAGGGCTCTTGAAAACAGCATCCACAGCTTGCCTTAATGTTTCTTTGGTCACTTAAAATGTTGCATTGTGTTTTGTAAAATGGCTGCTATTTCTCAGGTGCCACCCGCTGAAACCGTTCCTCAGGTGAAGAAGGAGAAGCACAGTACACAGGCCAAGAACAGAGCAAAGAGGAAACCTCCCAAAGGAATGTTCCTCTCTCAAGAAGACGTGGAGGCTGTTTCTGCCAATGCGACAGCTGCTACCACTGTACTCAGACAACTGGATATGGAATTAGTCTCAATCAAGCGACAGGTATGGATGAGAGAGTGCAAGAATAACTGTTCTTTTTGGTGGCAGTGTCTGTCACGTCTGCAAAATTCCCAGGAACTTGTAGCTAGATGGTGATGATGCACATCATTATGTGGCTTAATTGACAAGCTGCTAGCCTGTGCTATAAATTAATGCAGCTCTGCGCTTTCTTCTTTTATGCTTTAGTTTTGTGGGCAGCATACTTTGTACCTAAAGTGAAGCAAGGGAAGGAAAATCCACAGCACTGACCTGAAGGAAGTTTTGTTGGCTCTCAGTTTCTTGCAGTTCAGAGTTCCTTGTGTTTTAACTATGAATTTCCTTCAGGTATCACTGGATTCAGGAGTTTCTGATTTCAATCTGCAATTTCCTTCGCCTTTTCCTATGGTGCTTGTGGAACAGCCAGGCACTTTTTTCTTCTTTCCTATAAAGGCATCTTGCAAACTTCATGTACCTTTTGTTTGTCTGATAGGTCTCCCTTTTAAATGGTTATGGATAAATGTTACAGACAAATGTTTTTCAAATATCTATTAGTAAAGACAGGTTTGCTACATGACTCTGTTTCCTAGATGAGAACGTTTTCAGTATTTTTTAAAGCAGAGAACTGGCTCAAGCTCTTTATTAAACTTAATAGAATTGGTATTTTGGCCTGAAGCCTTCTTGGCACTCTGGGAGAAGCAGAGCTCTCTAGCAGTCTTTGATTCATTACTTGCTGTGAACAGGGCTTTCGTTTTATACTGGGCTTTATACAGACCTGGAAGTTGGAGCAGTTCTTCCTCCAAATAAGTTGCGGATAGGATAGAATAAAGTAAAGGGGGTATCCCAATGTGCCCGTTGCTCCTACATTGCTTTATTCCAATACAATAAAATTTTTTGAAAAAGAAAAGTGCTGAGGAGAAGTGAGATGCTAAACTTGTACGATTTCCACTAGGGCTGCTGGAAGGTTTGTCAAAGGACTCTATCCTTGTTAAAGGGATGACACTTTCTTTTCAGATTCAGAATATTAAACAGACAAACAGCGCCCTCAAAGAAAAACTTGAAGGTGGGATAGAACAATACAGACTTCCAGAGGTAGGATCGTTTTCTGAACCTTGTTTGTTGTGGAGATAAAAGCTAATCTGTATTCACATACCAGAGCTATTGATCTTCCCAGTAGACTAGGGCTGGTGCTGTGTTAGTTGTCAGTATGAATCAAGACTATTACCATGTTCACTGTTGCTGCATAACGGGGATGGGAGGCAAGAAGAAAGTTTAAAAAAAAAAAAAAAAAAGGCTTAACATGTGAAAATGGTTTCTAGCAGAAGCACTGGCATCCCAGATAAACCATGTTTTTCAGAGTTGTGTCCATATGCCCCTGTGAGAGGTGGTGGTTCTAGATACTGAGAAATGTAGGAGAGATGTTAGCGGCCTGTCCTTCTCTTGGCACTCGGTGCTTTTGTTGTTGTACTTCCAACTCTGGCACCTCGTGCTGGAAATAATTTGACCAAGATTACAGAAGGTGTCTGTGATAAAGACAAGTAGGTGCTTCTGAAGAGTTTGTGTCTCTTGGTTATCTGCTCAGACCATTCCCTCTCTTTCTGTATTGCCCAGCAAGTTACGGGCACCGCGTGTGTGACAGTTAACTGAATGGGTGCCACGTGCAGTTCTTTTTGAAAACATCTTGCTACTAAACTGAATGATAGCTTGACTAACAGTTAATTACTCATGGTTTTGTGATTTTTTTTTATGAACTTGGGTACAAGTGAAAGCTGTTGTTTATGTTAATGGTAGTTACCAAATTTTTTTGACCTCTAGGTTGTTCAGAAATTTAATGCACGTTGGACCACAGATGAGCAGCTTCTTGCTGTGCAAGGTATGGCACTACAAGTCTGTTTGTACTTCAGGAGGTTATGATCAAAACTCTATTACGTTTCAGAGCTGTGTTTCACTTCGGCAACTAATGAAGGGTTTTGATGTTGCTGTTTATTAATGCCTAAAGAACAGATCTGAACAAGGAAACAATTCTCAACCCCTCCCCCAGCAATGTAAATTGTACCGTATGAGTACTTGCACATGATCTCTTCTTGTCCAAGCTTTCTGAAAGTGAAACTCCACTGGGGAGACTGCTTTGCTATTTGCCTGTGCAACTTCTCAAGTAATACAGGCATATTTACACAGGTCTTCTAGATTTCCTTCTGCTCATCTTTGCTACACCTGCAATTCCTTTTCTTCTCCAGGGCTAGTCTTAATTTTGTCTCACGGAGAATTTAGATTTTTTCATGCTGGTTTAATCAGAGAAAGGCTTGAAACCTGGACAGAAGTTCAGCTTTGGATCCTCATGCTGTGACTTGAGCCTAATTTGTGGTCTTTGTGGAAATAACACTTTACTTTTGTTTTTCTTGTTGCTTTTAGCAATCAGGAAATACGGCCGAGACTTTCAGGCAATCTCTGATGTGATTGGAAACAAATCTGTGGTGCAAGTGAAAAACTTTTTTGTAAATTACCGACGTCGTTTCAACATAGATGAAGTTCTACAGGAGTGGGAGGCAGAGCACGGCAAAGAGGAGACAAATGGAACCAATAGCCAGAAGCCTGTAAAATCCCCCGATAATTCCACTAAAATGTCCGAAGAGGAAGATGAGGTAAATCACACTTAAGTCATGTAAAGTTCCCAATCTGAGCTCAGTTCATATATATAATATTATATATTTAATAGATATCTATATTTAAAAGTGTATATGTGTGCACAAATATCTTCAATCAGTCAGTTTTTACTTCTAAACAAAATAAAATATCTCTGAGCATATTTCACTGTATCTGGGTATTCCAATCCCAGTATTGTTTTTGGGGAATTCTAGACATCTATAGAAGTGGAAAGAGAACACTTAATTTTGCAGCCCTCTGATGATATTGGTATGTCAGCAGCAGCAGCACGTGGACGATTTAATGATTACTGCTGAAACCTGATAGGTATTTATATCATTTGGATGTTTTCCCTGCACTCAGTTCTCCGAGCTGTTCAAGGTTTGGCTTTGTGAGACCTTACAGTCTTCCGAGGCAAAGCTCGCTCTTTCATTTTCATCATGGAGTGGTTTCACTTGAGGGAAGGGAAGAAAGCTATAAACAAGGGAAGTGTGTGATACTATTTGCTCTGGAATTACCTGGAGGCAAAATTTCCTTGAATTTACAGCAGTTTCTGTGAAGACACATTCTAGAAACAATCTTTTTCTTGCTCTCCTTGATAGAAGCTCACCAAGGTAACACTTCTCCAAAGGCAGCGTGTGCTTAAAGTTAATCAAGAGACTACTGAGTATTGAAATATGAAAGTTCGTTATAAAAATGTGTTATTAACACTTTCTTTCAGAAGAAAAACCTCACTAGAGGTTTGTATGTAAAAATGTCAGATACAGGGCTCCTTTGTGGCTAATTTTACATGACAGCTTAACACAAAAGCTGCATCTTCTCAAATGCAAATGCAGTTACCAGTGTAAGATGAATTTTGGTCTGTTGTGCATGGACTAAAGACTTTCTCCATGTGCTGCATGTGTTTTTCTAAGTTGCCTTGATTGTGGTTGGTTCACTTGTACGTTGCTTGTTGTTCAGACGTTCAAAGAGCAGAACTTGATTGCTTCACAAATCCCAGTAATGTGTTCTCTGAAGCTACTTACGCCTGGGGGCTAGGTCCAAAGGTATGACAGATGAACAAAACCGAACTCAAAAAACTTGCATTCTTAGGTTGTGAGTGAAATCGTTGCATTCCTATGGAGTTGGGAGGTGGAGCAAAGAAGTAATTGTACTCTTGTACGTAGCCATCTTTGAAAAACAAGCGGCAGATGTCACTGCCTTTTCCTGTGACCAGCACAAGTGCAGCACTAAATGCAGAACTTTTCTCCTCTGAGCCCTCAGAGATTGTCTGGCTTTAAACGCAACCTTAACCTCAAACGACAGCAAGGTCTGGTGAAACGACTGGTGGAATAGGAGTCACGGGCCCCAGACTAGTGAGGGAAAGTGCCCGGGCTGGAGCCAAGCAAGTGCAGTACAGTAAGGGATGAGGACAGAGCTTGTCTGCACCAGGCTGATGCTGGGGGGAGCCAGGCAAGGTGGCAGTGAGCTGCCAGCCGTGACATGCTGCCTATGCCTTATGCTAGCAGCACGTGGCTTGTGGTTCTCGATGCAGCCTATTCTGGACAGTAGGAACTGGTGTGTCATGGCTGGGAGGAGGAAGGTGCTGGCAGCACAGTGGGGATTTCAGCTACCCAGCCTGCACCTTTTTACAACGATGCAAGAGGAACGGGCACAAGGTTGTCCCACAATGGAGATCTAATGGTCTGCAAGCTCTCTGAGCAAATCAGGCATAAATACTGCTTCTCAAGAGTGGCTGTGAATGTGGAGATCCTGCCATCAGAGCTACTGTAAGCACGGTGCTGCAAGGAGCTGGGTAACGGGGGCCTGGGTGGTTCTGGAGGCAAAGAGAAATGGGACCTGTAAGCGATCTCCTTGGGCTAGGAGGGATGTTCCTGGTCCCTCCTGAGCAGTATGGTGCAGCTGCAGCCTGCTCTTGAAAGCAGTCCCTCAGGTGTTCTCTCCTGTGGCTTGCCTTGTCTGCCTGGCCACCAGCTTAACAAAAGCTTCATCAGCCCCCCTGACTTCTCTGGGCTTTCCCCTTGAGTGTGTTTTCACAGCAAGTTACCCCCCCACCTTTGAAGCAGTTGGGTAAGGTTGCTGATTATAAAGCAGCCTCAGCTCTGGTCTTAATTCGTGTTCTACCAACAAAACCTGGTGTGGCTCAGAATAAGGGGAGCTGCTGGGATTCTCCCCATAAGCCAGGGTTTGGCTGTCTCGTTGCTTTCAGTACCTTGAATCTGGGGTAAAGTTTGGAGATGCAAGAAAGCCTATGTGTATTCATTTTTCAAAACTAAATGTTTTTTTTTTTCCCCTCCCTCTTCCTTCCAGGCTACTTCTGTTCTTGATGTCAGATATGCATCTGCTTCGTGAGAAGGTGCTGTAGCCTAGAACAATTTGTGTTGACTACTGTGTTATCCAGGATATCAGGTATTAGCAAACCTCAGACAGCCATCTGCATCATATCTGTGGACAAGCAGCTATTACCAAAAAAAGGCAAACGCTTCCAGTCCTGTGCTACATCTGCCTTAATCTCCCCTCATTCCTCCATACTGCCTCCACTTTCTTTCAAAAGCACCCAGGTAGCTCAGCTCTCCATTTCATCAACGTCCTGCTTAAGCATGAGGATTTCTAGAACCAGTAACACCTGTCTGTAATTTTGACCAACCTGCAAAACAAGGAGCTCCTTAGCAGGCCCCACAGTAACTCTACATGTTAGGAGTTCTTATAATACTTGGTCCGTAGGGTATAAGTACGTACTGCTGCATGGCCTTGTGGTCTCCGCTTCCTGTGTATTCTTAAGATGACACTATTGTTAGTGAGCTTTCTATAAAGGAGAGGCCTGTGCACATGCCGGTGGTGTCAGGTTTGTTCTGAAATGACAGGGCATGTTAACATGCGATCTTGAACAACGCAAAGTGATAGGAAATTCTATTGCTAAGGTTTGGTCAGTCCAAGGTTGTAAATGTAACTCATTACACTTCTGGTTTGTGCAATTCTTTCCACTGTATTTGTGTGTTCTTGCTTCATAGAAAGCTCCCTAACTGAGCATTTTTATTCCTTTATATTTTAATGGCTTTTATTTAGTGCAAAAGGGAATACGTAACCTGAAACTGTTTGATACGCTATTTAACCCCTGGCATTCAGCATTTGCATTGTAACTTGTTAAATGAGTGCTACACAACTTTCTTTTTCCTGATCCTCTGTGGGATTAAGTCAAAGCAACTTTCTCTGGTGCCTCTCCTTTTTGGAATATGTGCCTTTTTACATTTGGCTACCATAGGTCACTTTCTGTCCCAGTGTCTCATTCCTCTTCAGAGCGCTGTTAGCCAAAGACACCAAACTACTTCTCCCAGTGGAAGTCTGGGCGAGGGTTGGAGCATGAAATTCAACCTTAAAGTAGTTTTTGGTCTCTTGGAAGTTCAATGGAGAAGAACCGGGTTAATTTCATTGGCCATTTAAACCCCTCTGAAGCACACATTGCTTTCATGTTCTGAACCAAAATATGCAATTTAAAATCTAGAGGTGCTTTTCCAAATACTTGGTGCATGCAGCTTTCAGATCCCCAGCCCTCTGCTCACATCCGTTCTGTGGCCTGTCCAGCTGGCTTGAACTGGAGCTGTTCTTGGAAGCCCTGCGCTAGGACTTTGCACCTTGAACAGGCTGGTTGACTGCTGAGCAGACAGTATTTAGAGAAGCTAGAAGCAGCAGTATTACTCTTTTGCCTGATGGGAAGCTGCAAGATAACACTAGTCACAAAGCATTTAAAAAATGGTTAATTTAATGATGCGGTAAGAAACCAACAGGTGTCTTTGCAGATGGAGAGAAGGACCTTTTTTGTCCCTCTTCCTCTACAGAGGATTCGAGCCAGGGTGGCACACAGCAGCGTGCAGCACCAGCCTCTTTTAACACAACCCGAAATGAGCTCGCCCGCGTCCTGACCCGCAGCTGAGGTGCTGCAGCTCAGAGGCTAGCTCCGAACTTGGTGCTGATGTTTGAGCTGCTGGGCCGTGCTGTGGTGTGTGCCATGGTGGCTCCGTCCTCTGACCCTAAACCAGCTTGGTTAACGTCAGAGAGCTGTGATGGCACCTCCGTCTGTGCGGACACAACCCAAGAGAAGGCAGGGGAGGTTCCCTCAGTTACTGCCGAGGTTACATCTTCCTTGGACCTCGTGTGGGGAAGGTGATTCAACATCAGAAATCAAGCTGTGACACACAGGCGAAGGAGCAGATGAGCATTTCTTAGGGCAAGCTACAGTGTTTAGCCCAGAAGGGGCCTACTTCAGCCGCTCCTGCGGCTATTTCTGAGCAGCTTCATTCTGGTAGCTCCAGAGGGATCTTTTGAGGTGATGAGGGGATAGAAGGGAGCTATTCCCTGTCCTCTGTTGGAGACCTGTAGTCACTTAAGGTGACCCAAGTTTGTGGCAGCATCTCTACAGCTGTCTGTGTGAAATGGCAGCTCTGAGGGTGGACCTGCATGCGTTCCTTCAGCCCTGCGCCAGCTGGAGCTGGGAGGCTCCTGTGGGAGAGGACACTAGTCGTTAGCCAGTGTGAATCAGGATTAAGGCCGGGCAAATAGCACTGCGAATTCGGCTGGCAGTTCTGGTGGAAAGAAATGCCGCTCATTAGGAATACTCCAGCATTAAACTTCTCGCTGGTAGGACCATGCCAGTGGGAGAGGAGTGCGTAAACTTGCATCCCAGCTGGTGAAATTCATCAGGTAGGGCTTCTGCTGGCGAGTTAGTTACCTGTGAGGACTTCTCATAGGTTTTTGCCCTCAAATCTGTCCATCTTACGATCAGAAAAGTTGTGTTTTGGCTTCATCCCCAAGGGGTAGGGGGAAACATGTATAATTCATGATATTAGGAAGAAAAAAGTTGTTAAATTACTTCTCAGTTGACAGCTATCTTATTGTAGTCAATACATACAATATAATAGCACTGTATTTTAAACATTTAGTTTTTTACGTTCTCTTTAACTATGTTTTTAAATGCGATGAAATCATCTTAGCTTTTGAAAGTTTAAATGGTTTGGTCTTGTTTAGGTGAAGACCCTCTTTTTCTTTTTTAAATGGATCAAGCATTAGATACATCAACTGGTTGCATTCTGATTAGAAGGGTCCACAAAGATAACTGCGTAAGATAGAATATTCACTTAAATTTTGTTTCTTAAACTATCAATGTGAATGTCATAATTATATATATTTTGTGGAAAATGGGAAATTATTTCTCCTAAGTATAAGTTATTGTGCAAAATATGGTATCGTTAAAGAAAATGATAGTTTAAGTTTTAGTTTTTAGAAATCTTAAAGATATAAAAGTGTATTGCATATGCATAAACAAATTTCATTTGTTCTATTTAATTTTTATGTAGTTGTGTAAAGTGCTAGGTAACTTCTTTTTTCGCTTATCCATTAAAACAACCTTGTTACTTGAATATTCGTGTTTAACTGGTTTGAAACAGTGATCAACTTTTGTAATATAATCTTATAACCAAGGGAAAAAAAATACATGCCTCAGTTGTGCTTAACAATATAGCAACAATGTACAATCAGACGCTTAAGACCATAGTAGCCATAACTGGTAGTGCAGCCACAATGGTTGTCTTGATATATTTAATACCAATGGGGATAACGAAATCTTAATATATTTTTACAAGTTTGCAACCAGGAAGACCCCATAAATATTCACTAGAACACTTTTTTAATAGTTACAGTAAGAGTAAAACTCTTAATCTCTTAAAGCAATGTCCTGACAAACATTTTTCTTTCCTGTACAAAGACATCTGAAACATTATGTATTAAAATATGCTCATTGTCACTTTAAATTTCAGTTTTTATTATCTAAATCGCTAAAATGCTGTTGGTATTCTTGCACACCAAATATGAGCCAAACAGTGCATTACACTAACTTGATCACTGGGTTTGTGAACATAAATCCCCAAGTCAGTGAAGCGCAAAAATGTCCTAAGAGATTTTTTCTGATAACGCATTTTTTCAAATCTGTATAAAATTATGCATACCCCATTCAATGATGAATGGCCTGATACTTACTCTTTAAAAAAAAATAAAAATAAAATCATTTTATGAGCTCCAGCTTGTCTTCAGCAAGTCAAAATCTAGTGATCTTGTGCAATGCCCCTAAAGCAAATACTTTCTGCCACTCCCTGGATTAATGCAGCTTTTCCTGTTGATAGTAAAGCACAATTGCAGTGAAAGTTACAGTTCAGAAGATGGAAGGTCAGTATAGTCTATGCATGTTGTATAATAATGAGTGTTTACATTCATATTCTCCTAAAATAAAATTTATACTGGAGTGTATAGTATTCCATTATGTAGATTTTATCAATTTTGTTAACTGCTTATAGATTGCTTAAAAGAAGTTTTTTCAAGATTTTAAAAGATGTATAAGGTTAAGTTTGCAAATATAATGGAAATGCTGTATAGCTTTTGAAGTGATAAAATACTCATTGGGATTTTAAAGAAAGTATGTTGTAATAATGCTGTTGTAAGTAATATTTTAAATGTCTTTTTTGCCTGTTTTCTATTATTCAGCACACTTACTGTGATGAATGTTCATAGCATTATAAAACTGCTTAGCCACTGAAAAGTAACATTTGGTTTTGAATTATTTTACTGTATGAGGAATTATAGTGGGGTAAATTCCTTTGTGAAATTCTACATAATTCATTTTTCTATGATTTCCAATGTTTGCTGACATCAAATAAAATTTTTTCAAGCCATTGATGTAATAAAATATGTAGTAAAACGTTATTGATGTAAAATACTGTTCTGAAATGTGATTGATCACCTACCTCTCAAATTTTGGTCACGAGAGCCACCAGCGGGGGGCTTGCCCCTTCCGTATCGCACGGTGGGCATGGCGCTGCTGGAGCAGCGGTCGCCTGTTGCTGCAGAGCCCCAGCTTTGGGAAACTCGCTCAGACCTTCGTAGGGCCAGGGTGCCTAGGGCTGTCTGCCACCCAAGGGCAGGCACTGGTCACGCTGGTGGCCCTGGAGAGACCCGTGCTGCTCCTTTTCTGCCCGTGCGGTGTATTCCTTCCCCAGGTTGTGCTGGCAGCGCTGCTGCGAGGCAGCTCCGGAGCTTGGGGAGTGCTGGGACCGGTCCTGGCTCGGCGCTTCCAGCCCAGAGCCAGAGCCTGGCCCGTAGGGTGTGGATGGAGACGACCTGGCTGCCTGTCACTGCCGTAGTGAGTACAGACTGCTGTCTGCGGCGTACCGAGGGCTAGCCACCCGGCTATACAATTTAACAAATTGCCATCTTTGGCTGCAACGAAAGAAATGCGTTTAAAATACACAGCAAAAACGGAGTCGTACCCTTCAAGCCTAGCAGTGTGTGGATGTCGCTACCCCGCGTGCTCCAAATGGCAGGAAACTTTGCCCTGGGGTTGTACCTTGGGATTTTCCGGGGTAATATTTGCTGTCTTCCCATGCTGGATGCAACAAAGCAGTACATGCAGAAGCAGCCAGGATGCTATAGGGCAGTTAAAGGAAACTGCTTTGTGTTGTCCTGTTGTATTCAACAGGTAGGTTGCCAGCAGTGCTCTGTGAGCTTTTTGGGTATTGGTACGTGGTAAATGGTTTGCTTGCATGTGTTAAATCCGGCAGAACTAATACTGCAAGTTACTGTGGTGGTTTCCAATGCTAGTAATGTGTGGAGGGCAGCAATTAGTCATGCCTTCATATACTGAAAAACTGGGAGGGTAGGGAAACATAGGGAGTGTTTTTTTGGGGGTGTTTTGCTGCAAAAAATCTTTGTAATTTTCCTGGTGGTAGAGACTGCAGTACCAGGACAGTAAGGGAGTAATCGGCTTCTTTAGCAGAGCTGTCTGACTTGGATCTTTCAGCCCTTAAACTCCAAAACCAGCCACCTCTTCCTGCCCACACATTTCCCCCCCAGCCCCAAGCAAAAGCAAGTGAAACAAAGGAACTTTAAGGAGGGAAGAAGCCTGGGACTCCCTGTGCCCAAACGTTTACCTGAGAAATCTCCTGGAGAGTCTGGGGAGCAAAGGTAAAGCAGTGGCGGTGCTCCCATTTTTGAGAGCATAGGGGCTACATTTCTACCTAGTAACAGTATGTGTTTGTAAGTGGAGGTGCAGTGTTGAATTAACGCTGAACGGAATTAAAAATGCTGTATTTAATGCTGTATTTAGTACTCCTGATAGCCTGTTTCCTATATAAATAACTAGGTACCTAGGCTTCCACTGTTGAAGTCTTAAGGCATCAGCTATTGTGGTTTAGACTTGAGGGTATAAATTTAATTAAGGTTTAGACCCCAGCTGAGAAGGGGAATATAGGTATATGGGCAAACCTCTGTTTCCAAAGCATGTGTGTGTGTCCTCCAGGCCCTTCCCATCTCTGCAAGCTGTGAGTATGAGCAGCGCCAAGAGCTTTCTCCCTTAGCACCAGAGCTGCCACACAAGGTATAATATATAAGCTGGAGAGGCTGAACTTGAAGAGTGCAGTGATGGTGCTGTGGTGTGCTGAGGTCTTAATCTAATGCCCAAATGCCAGCTTTTTGAAATAAAACAGTGTAAGCGTGGTTTTCATGCCATACGCTAACTTTAAGTGTGTAAGATAGAGCATCATGTTAGAGAGAAAACTGGGTGCCAGATGTCATCTCGTGCTCTGGCTCGTCTACCAAATTCTTTGAACCAGTAAGAAATGTAACTTCTGGTCTTCCTTTTAATAAATAGTAAACAATGTGTGCTTTTAAAAACAAAACAAAACAAAAAAAAACCAAAGGTGTGCTGACAGACGTAGGAGAATTGTTTGCTGAAAAAGGGAGGGAATTGCTATGAAATATTAAGGGAACTAGTATCATCGAGAAAGGAAAGTCTTAAGGTCAGTAACATGGAGGAGGTCTGAAGTTTCATCAGAAAAGGAGAAATTACCTGGAAGTTTCCCCTATTCAAACAGAGAAAGTTCGCTTGGAAGTTTGCATAACACAGCCTAAAATACGGCAACAAAGAGCAAGGACTGGAAAGATTGCTCAGCCAAGAAGTTTACACTGTGAAGATCAGGCAATGGGAGACAACTGACAAGTGCCATGCTGACTGGTGTTTGTTTTCTACCAGCGATGGCTGAGGGAGGCAGCAATCTACTCAAATTTTGGATGGACGTTTTGCTGTAGTTTTCTCTAAGGCAGTCTGGAAGAGGAGGTGTGTGAGATAATGGAAATGAAATGCACGCATGGGAACTGGGGGAAACTTCTGTGCATCTGCACACTTTAGGGAAGCAGATATAATGTGTCTGAAACCTAGCGTGTGAAGACCTGAATGAGCCTTTAGAATGGAGGATGATGCTATACAACTGATAAGAGTGCGGTGATATCTAAAAGAAAAAGATGAATAGAAGATCCAGGCAGCTGCAGACTTCCTGATATTGCCTTGTGTGTGCAAGGTTTAGAATATCTCCTGATTGAAAGGAGACTAAGGAGGATTAATAAAATAGAAGAGTGTACACAGTGGGTTTGGCAGAGAGACTTGTGCCAGACTAGTCAGTCACAAGGCGTGGGATTCATCGGTGGGTATGGTTATCGCTGCCTGAGCTGGTCGCCCAGAATCCCTTAGAGAGAAATAAGCTTTCTTAGGGTGTAATTAATTTAATCCTAAATTATATGTTGAAAACTGATCTAATGTATTACGCCCTGAAAGTGCTCATTTCTCTCCTTTGATTACACAGAGCCTAAGGCTCTGCCTCAGATGTGGAAGCTGGGCACGAGCCGCGGTAGTGCCGTGGCGTGCGCTAACCCCAGGAGGGACAACGATGCGACGAAGACCCCTGTGTGGCAGCGTTGTATTTCCAGCTAGATGAAACGTTAGCGCTGTCGTACCGACAGTTTGAAAAGCTACTCTGGTGTATTGTGTATGATCTGGGTTCATCCTCTTGAAGATGGATCAGCCTGAACAGAAGGAAGCGGCGGCGGTGCGTGGGTTTGCTTTGCTCAGGCAGGTGGGACAAGGGCTGGGGGTTGTGCCCCTTCCCTCAAAATGGCACCCCTGAGGTCGCCACTTAAGACAGACAGCCTTGGTGGGAGGAAAACTATGGTGGATTTTAGTCTGCTTGTAACCTTGGTGAGGTGATTTTTCCTGACTGGGGTTCAAATCTCTCCACCAATGCTCAGTTCTGCAAGCACATGAAGGAGGTGCTGTGGTTACCGAGCTGAGCTCCGTTTTGCAGAAGACTCTTCCCAACTCTGCACTCGTAGGTACAGAAGACCACTGGGTAAGATGCCATTTGGGTCCACCCTTTCTGCTGGCTGGTTTTCCTCTGGTGGGACTGTAGTGGCGTTGAACCTTAGAGATTTGTGTGTTGGTAGGGCCACAACCTATGGTGTGAGGGTGCTCCAGGAGGCAGGGCTCCACTGGGAGCCTTTCCCTGTTTTGGGAGCTGTTGGATCCACGACTGTGCTCGGCGTGCAGCCCATGGGATGGAGATAAATGCCCTGGGGACAAGGAGACTAAGAGAAAGGAGCCTTTGGCCAAGCAAAAATTCTGTAGTGGCACCCTGGTCTGGATTTTGCACTTGCTGCTCTGGGTGGAGGAACTGCTCTGGGGAAGCCTTGCCTTGCTCCAGGTGCCTTGCTCTGCCTTGGACCGCAGCCTGCAGCAGCTGGGCTGCTTGCCATTGGGATGCAGCAGCTCTGGGGCCTCGCTGCTGGTGCAGGGAGGGCTTGGGAAGGGCGTTCGCAGGAACATCAGCAAGCCTTGTGAGTGCTGCTACAGGTCTCTGCTACTCTGGGGTTTGTGCTCTTTGTGCCAGTGGTTGTTTTATTTGTTTGTTTGTTTGCTTGTTTATTCTTCTCCATCTTCCTTTGCATAAGATGAAATAGATCCGTTATAGGAAGGGTTGGCTTGGAGGAATCCGTTTCTTTTAATTTCAGTAGTTACTGGATGTCGAGCTTACCCAAACTGCAGCCTGGCGCGTCCCATAGTCTTGTCCATCTCCATCACTTCTGAATTTCTTCTCCTGCTTTCCTGTAGGAAGGGTCCCTACTCCTGTCCTGTGCTCTTTCCTCCTGAAGGATGATTAAATCTGCGACCTGCCCCAAGACAGGCTGGGAAGTCTGGGCTAGAGCTGGAAACTTCTACAGTTTCTAAACAAACGTCCTCAGGGGGGTCCCAAATTTTAGTTGCTTGCTGAAATATGCCTCTGATAACAGAACTGGCTTTCCTGTGACTTGGTACCTCATAAGAACTCTAGAAATATACCTGTACTGGGAGAAAAAAATCATTGGACCCAATTGCTGTTCTTTTGGGCCCTGTGTCCCATTTCTCTTGAAGAAACAGTTCAGGTCAGTACTGCCAAAATTCACTTATGATGAAAATGTTATTCTTACCTATTTAATATCATTTTTGGCCTTTCCAATGCAACTTTAGGGACAATTCTTCTGATGTCAAAGTAACTTTACACCTCTGATCAGTATGCTGTGCTGTTAATGTTCTGCCTTTTAAAAAATAAAAAAAAATAAAAAATTAAAACCAAGTATCTTCGTCATGCTGTTATTAATGTAACCGAGGGAGAAAAAAAAGCAGTTAATTAAATGTTCTTCTTTAAGCTAATTTCCTTTTGTTGCATGGCTAGTTCTCTCTCCTCCTTGCATGATCAAGTCTCACTGGTACAAATATTCCTAGAAGATACCTTTTAAGTTTAATCAAATTCTCCTTTAAAAGTGTTTGTACAAAGATCCCGCTTCCCACAATTAATCATGCAAGGCCCTAGGTGCAGTAATGCTGTCCTCTGGAAGCAAACAATACCCATGCCTGTGCTCCACCACAAACAGACTCTTGGTTTGACTTTCAATGAGTGACCCAGAACCACAGGGGGATTTAGCAGCAGAAAAATAATTTGAGAGAGTTGTGATATGGACATAAAGAAGATAAACTGGTCAGGCAATTTGTTACAAACACTGCCTTTAGCCCTGGGCACGGATGGATGGCTTCTCTTCCTCCAGGAGGAACTCCTGTTTTATTTCTGTCCAGTGTTAGCAATGAGTGCTGGGATCTGCCCATGGCTCCAGATTTGCAGTTCCAAATCCGGTGTAAAGAAAAAAGCATAATAAATAACTATGAACTGCCTTGTATCTTCAGTGCCCTCACACGTGTACTGCCTAGTGACTCCGTAATGTGAAATTCACTCCATCCTCTTCTGCCAGACTCTCGGGATGCACAGAGAATCTCCTAAAATAAGAAGAGCAAAAAATTTTATATAAATTAATTCATGACCCCTAACTTCTCCTGGATTTCCCAAGGTATTTGCTGTATTAATGCTTTAAATTCAGAAGTCTCCCCACACTAGGATCATGTTGCTTATAGGCATTAAATAGCACAGAGTGTGATTCAAGCCTTTTTAGGTGCTTTTCCATAGTCTGCAGTGAGAGTTGGACCAGGTGGACAGTAAATAACTTCATAACTTCTGAGTAAATGCAGTTTGAAGTGATTACCCACCAGTCCCTCATTAGTGTCTGGGACTGAGCAGAAACTCGACAAGGAAGGATGTGCCTTGCTAACAGAGCAATGCGTCAGCACACTGTGAGAAGCAGCAAGATTTCAGCAATGCTTGATCAACTAGGGAGAGCATCTGGCACCTCTGAACTGCTCGTGTTTGTTGGCTGGGGAACCTTTCTGAGGACTTTGAGGAGCACAATATGTTGCATTCAGAAAACTCTTTGCTTTTTACTTTGTGCATTGGAGGTGGCCAAAGTAAAAATCAAAGCTGGATCAAACTGACGATTCCCGAGAGTTTGAGTAGTGAACTATGTTAGCAAGGAGGTAGTGCCTTCAAACCTGCACACGGTCCAGTTTTCTTTCTGTAATGCTTTTGTTTTGCTTTGGTATGAAAAGAAAAAGTAATCTGCAAAATGAAGTAAAGAGTGTTGATACTATTTTTGTCGCTGCTTTCACATTTGAAGGTTGCCTAGAAGGTAGTGGAGTCATTTCTCTTTTCCTTGTAAAGGTGTATTTGTTGTTTTCATTTAGTAACTCCTTCTCGTTTTTCCTTCCTCCTGGGACGGAGAGGTCACAGTGCTGTGTAGATGAAAGCTGAGTAATTGAGATGGTTTTAAATGTCTTTACACTTTACTAAAAAGTTTAATGTTTACTTAATGCCCCGTAAACACTCAAGAGAATAAGCCTTTGTTTAAAAATTCAGAACCTAGTAAAGGCTTCAAGCAACTGCTGTTCGCTTGGGGGGACTGACAGCACTGCTGAGAGTCATTAACATGCTCGTGGAGGAGAAGCAAACTATAATTTCTGCTAATTTCTGCCAGAACTAAGCTGATGTTAACTCACCTGTGAACACAGGGTAGAGAGCGGTAATGCCAGCGTGAAAGCAGACTGGAAGTATTAGGATGTGTCCTTCCTATGGACGTCAGAGAAGTCCTAATATAATGCCCAGGTAGGGCTTGGTTTTCCAGGCTGTTGGAGAAAAAACGTAATGTTGCACAGTTGTAGAGGAGCAATTACATGTATAAGGAAGAAAGCGTTTCCCAATAGCTGTGATGCATGGCTACCAAAAGCTCTGAGAGTGCCGTGGTAGTTAGGCAGTGCATGCAAATAAAGTGTCATACAAGAGATTTGGAGCATATGCTTAGTAGCAAAGGATTGCTTTTGACTTGTGTAGGATAAGCCCTATGAAAACTCAGTGCTGGTGGGAAGGAGGTTGACCTGAGGAGCTGCGTGTGGTTGTGTGCCTGGCCCTGCTGGGGGAACATTGCAGAGGCTGAGGTCGAGTGTTTGAACATCAGGCTGGAGGGCTGAGTCCTTGGCTGGGTGCAAGAAACTTCTGGAGAGAGACGTCCGTGTGGGCCTACTCCTGAAGGCCTACGTTTCCTGCTGCCAGAAGGGCCTTGCCCTCGGCACTGGCTTGCTCCTTGGCACTGACGGTGTTTGTAGCAGATTTTCTGAAAGCTCCTAACCAGGGATAACCAAAGCACAGAAGAAAATCCTCAGATAACTGAGGATTACTGTTAACATGACTGTTCACTCTGCCTCAGTCCCACCTCTAGGCCCGTTCCTGCGTGAACAATTTGGCCTGTTTTCCAGGCTGGCTCTGGCTGCATGTCACAAGATCCATTTTTCATGATAAACTTTATGGCAGGTTGTTTTCTTAATATAGCTGGAGCTTTGGAGAATGCTGTCCAAATTTCTTTAGCCTGTGACTATTTTGTTTCTAAATGAGTTGTTTTGTCGACGGACCCCAAGGGCTGCTTGCCTGGGTGGCTCTAGCTTGGTCTGTTTTATTTTTCATATACTAATTATTCCTATGAGATTCAGTTTGTGATTTCTGTTCAGCTGTTTAGGTGTCTCAGTTGTGAAGACAAAGTAACATGTCATTTAAGTAAATTAGTATGTGAAAATTGTGTGTCCTCAAGTGCTTGATTAATGTGTGCAGAAGTCTTTGGAAGCCACGTGTTTGTAGCTGGAAGCTGGGCAGTGTGTGCTGCTGTCTTAAACATTACCTGCAGCAGAAGCTTGGGAATAAATCATAGACCCTCCGGGAGGAAGGGGCATGGATGTGTGCTCTCATTTCCTCTCTTCTACCCCAAATAAGAAAAAGGTATTTCATGTGCATGAGCTTGTTGCACGCCCAGAGTCCTCCGGCCATTCGAAGATACTGAAATCAGTGTCTTAAATTAAATTAAAGCATCCATCTCTTGTCTGGTTGTGAAGCCGAGGTTTCAGGAGGGTGATGGCAGGAATGGAGAGGTGTTGGAGGAAAGTGGTGTGAGTTTTTTGCATGTGGAAAGGATGCATGTGGTGTGTGTTACCCTGTGGGAGAAGAGAGGAGCCCAGAGCTGGAAGGACTTCTGTGGGAGACAGCTTCTGGCCACAGAAGGTGGACAGGTGCTGCTGCAGCCCGGGCTGTGACAAGGCCAGAAATTAGCTCTTGACAAAGGAAGTCCTGGAAATGAGGCGGCGAAGGGAATTAATCGTTAGCAGAGCTGAGTGACAGATGTGTCACATCCTTTATTGCTGCGAAACTTTGAGTTCGGAAGTCTTTCCACGCAAACTGTTCCTTGACAGTTTGTGTTCAGTGCAGGATTGCCAGGTGGCACTTCCAGCCTGTGTTTTGCCAGAACTGGTAAAGCTCTGAGGGGAAGAGGCTGGGAAAGGTGTTCCCTATGGCTCCTGAAAGCTATTAATCTTGTCAGATGACAGCCCAAGTAATATGTAGCCCAACGGCTTGGGAAATGCTTGAATAAATTATGAATCACAGATGATTTATTTGGGGGGTTTCTCTGGAGAGAAATCTAGATGGCTGTAATTTGAGGGGGAGGCACAATCTGTGCTGGAAAGCATGAAGGACCCACACCTGTAGTGATAAATGATCAAGTGGGATGAATTCATGAGGGTTTTGAAGGCCAGCGAGGCCCATACCGATGATTTGTGTGGATTATCCCGCCTATTTCCACTCAGGCTTTAATAGCCCTAATCCCCCTCAGAATCTGCCCCACAGCTTCTGCACGGGGAGCCCTTCCTGACCCTCAGCTGGCCGTGCTCACAGCTCTCCTGGGGCTCCTCGGGGACTCCAGGTCTTTCCGGTGTCTCTGTCCCGTGTTCCTCCAGTGCCTCCGGGGAAAGGTTTTAAAACTGCAGCTGCTTTCTGATTTACTGTGGTGGTTTCCATGCGTCTGACTTCAGGTGGGCCTCCACAGCTGTCAGGGGCAGCAGCAGCCCCAAACGCCCTCCCACAAAGCACGCACGTGTGTGTTCACGTGTCCCTCATGTTGTGCCAGGTGAGATGGTTCCCCCGGGTCTGGCAGTTCTGGTGTCTAGCTTGAGGGCCTCATCGGGCCTTCTGAACCAAGCGGTGCTGTTTTCTTCAGGAGGTGGTGTCTCAGAGGACGAACCATCTATGTAGGCAATGGCAGGAGCTTGCCTTAATTACCCCTTTCTCCCCTTTCCTCTCCCACACACTTCGGCAGTTCCTGTTGGGTAAAGAATACCAATTTATTCGTAACGACTTCTGCTTGATGTGACTGTTTCCCTGGCCTTCATCATATCTCTGTGCTTCCAGAACATCAGCTCTGTCACACCTGTAATTTATTTTTTGAGCTGTAGCTCTTGGAAAGGTGCCCAGGCTTGACTTCAAGCAACAATGAATTCACAAGGTCCCTAAGCAAGTTGCTTCAATAGTAAGTTACCTTTGCTGCCTTAATTTGCCCAGCATTTTTTTTTTTTCTACTTGGTATCTCTTGCTGCATCTCCTTCTGCTAGGCTAAAGGCTTTTATCAGGCACTTCTTCCCAGCCGGGTACTTATAGGTGAGGAGCTGGCTGCGTCGTAGCCTCACTTGGGATAGACTGAGTAGCACGGGTTTTCTCCTCTTCTCATGAAAAATCAAACTTTATAAAATTGAAATCGCTCCTGTCACCCTTCCACTCAGAACCGTGGTGTTTGGTATTGGTTAGCAGGTGGTGCTGAGTCTCCCTTCACCCCTGGTTCCTGGGATAAATTGTCTGATAGTTACATTATTGGATATGTTCCTGGTTTATAGCTACACTGAAGATGATTTGGAAGCCAGAGAGCCCTTTTAACATGATCTTATTTACAAGGCGTTTCTCTTAGAAAACTGATTTCCTTTCTTTGTGTCTGTCCTTGCGTGTTGGCCGCAGCTTGCAAGGGAAATAAATGTATGTGTGTGGCTGCTCTGCCTGTTGGAGGAACCTGGCAAGAGCCCATCTCCCAGCATGGTGGAGGATACTGAGTGCAGACAGTGATTAAATGTTTGTCTAGCAAGCAGAGCAGTGTGTTAAGCTGCCTGGAGGAAAAGCAGGCTTGTGGGACTGGAGCTAAGCTCATTCATTTTCTGATCCCTGAACTAATCTAACTGAAAAAATGAAATACAAAATGAGAGCAATTCTGCAGTCGCTGCAACTATGCCTCTAATTGGCAAAGTCCAGAGGAGAGGCTTCAGGTGTTAAAAGCAGGTCCCTAAGGCACATTGTGGCTTGCTGTCAAGGCCTGAGGGGGGGCACTGGGATCTGGAGGCAAAACCGGTCCCTGGGGCAGAGAAGGGGGCTTCGGCTGCTGGGGCAGGAGAGGGGGCTCCCGTAAATCATGTCCCTTCACAAGGATGCTGGAGGTGATGGGGAGCACGACAGACCAGGTGTGCTGGTCTCCTTCTGCAGCATTTTCCCGATGTTGCCTCTCAGTCAGAGGCACTGCTGTCGGGCTGCTGTTCCCCGCAGTGCTCCTCTGCGCCGTGCTTTCGCCGCCGTAAGGAGCGATGGGGAAATCATCCGCCGGCAGCGCACCGAGGTGGCTCATCAGTATGCCAGGCAGGTCGGCTTCAGCCTTCAACTTCTCCTCCTCCTCCTCTTCCCCCCTTTATCTCCCATGCCCACCTGTTGCAGTTTGATCCAAAAAAAAGGGGGGGATCCGGTGCTGCCTGTGAGCACGGTGCCTGGGAAAACCGAGCACCGATCCCTGCTGCAGCTCCTGCGAGCAAATACTGAGCACGGCGAGGGATTATCGATAAGAGCCCTGCATAGACTTGTTGGGCAGGAAATGCCAGGCACAGAAAGGAGAGCCTCGTACAAAGCTGAGGCCACTCGTCAGTACGTAGTAACTGTAGAAACCGACGGAGCAAAAATAAACACGTTATAGCAGCATTGCTAAATTGCTCATAAACCTTTACCCCGACAACACAGCCTGTTTTGTTCCAACTCAACCCAAGTGCAATCGGCTGAAATGGGAAAAGGGCACTGGGTGCTCAGTGCCAGTCGGAGGTGGCTGACGGCTGAACCCTCGTGAAGGTGAGCTTCTAGCTGGGAATGACAGCATTCGCATCTCATCTCCTGGAGGATCACTTTGCACCTCAGTTGATGAAAGCATCTCCAGAGTCTGAAATAATTGGAAAGCTCTGGAATCTATAACGGAGGCTAAAGGAACAACAAATGAAACTATTGAAATCGCCCCCCGTTAGCACTGACATGAAAGCGCGGGCAGCGCTTCAGTCGGTTGGTTAGGAGGAATCATTATGTAGATGCTCGATTCTGACCGAGTGGGATTTATTGGAGTCAGCCTGCTGCCATCCATGAGCAACAGACAGAAATTATGTTCTGCACTGGGAGAGAAATTTGCAAACCCTGGTACAAAATGAGTAATAAGGGTAAATCAATTTGAGATGCACTGTGCTTGTTCTGGGAACAGCAGAATGTGCAGCACAGCATTTAGCTCAATTGGTAGTGTTAGATAAAATGCTACATTTCATACACAGACATTTACTGGTATTTCCTTTATTTTTAGAAATACACTTGGCTTTTATAATCACACTTCATTTTGGTGCTGCAACAGGATTATTGGGAAGAGGACCAGCGGCACGGATGCTGGGTTTCTTCTTGAGCGCCGTCACCGTGTTTCTGCAGGTCTTGGCGGTGATTAGGGCCTGAAGTCCCTGTGATTCACAGCGATCCGAGGGCGAGGCATGCTGCCCATGTCCCCCACCATGTCCTCATGCTGTGCTGCGGGCTCTGTCCCCAGCCTTTGAGCAGTGCCTTCAGGAGCGTGTCCCCTCTCAGAGCACGTCCCCAGGCCACTGCGCTCCGCAGAGGATGAATAAAAATGATCGTGGCTTTTTTTTTTCTCCCCCCTCTAACAGAGAACTGTAATTAAATGTCCCTTTCCTTAATGGCTCCTATGGTAATTTGAGACAACTAATTAAAGGCTCAATTACTGCTGGTACTGTACAGCGCTGCCTAAGCATGCCCAGCACCCTGAGCAAGGTCAGGGGCTGCGGTGGGAGATGCTGCGCTGATGTACATCAGGATGTGGCTCCTGCCTTAATGACCTTGTTCTCAGCACAGGGTTGGTGTCTGCGAGCCCCTGAAGGAGGCCTTTTTTTAGAAATCTTCCCTGAAAAATAGGAACAAGAAGAATACCATATTTCTCTGTGATTGCTTTTAAAGAGAAATGGTAAGTCACTGGAAATGTTACACAGACCTTTGTCAGTCCATGCTCAGGCATGTTGATGTGATGGACCAAAGGGGAACCAGCTTTATTCAGTAAAACAGTGTTGCTCAGTAGGAAATTTCCTACATGAAAATCTACCTGAGTAAGGGCAATACAGAGATGAAGTGTCAACATGAAGCTTCAGCGGAGGAAAGGAAAATATATTACAGCAGTGAGGAGAAAATGAAAAGAAATTCAGCTTGCTTTACATGTATGCTTCGCTAGGACTTCTACCATTCAGTCAGGCTTCCTCTCATTTAAAAAAAAAAATACAGTCAGTTAAAAATCAAACTGTCCCATATGTATGAGTTCAAGGGACCGGGCTGTTTTTCTGAATGTTTACTTCGTGCACTTACACTAATTGAAAAGCTAGTTATATTGAATGAGTCTTTAAAAAAGCCCTGGCCTCACTATATCCTAGCAAATGTCACGGGAAAAGGACATTTAATTATAGCCTGCTTCAGGAAAGAAAAAAAAAAATCAAGATTAAATTAATACTAATGTCTGTTTGAAAAATATAATAAATGTTAGACTAGGTGAGGAAGCATGAACAATCACCCGAAGCTTTGCAGGATACTGCTGCTTGCAAATTCATGGAAAATTAAAACCCATTAGCATCTCAAGCGCTTTGTCTGCGGACCGGTTTTAGCAGAAGTCGTGGCAATTCCCGGGGGCCACCGAGGAGGCAGAAGGTAGGTTCCTATCCCACCATGGGAGCTGGGGCCTTGTGCAGCCGCCGTGCGGGTGGATGCTGGGCTGGGAGCCAGCAGCATCCCCGTGGGTCTCCAGGAGTCGTGGGAAGGGGGACCCAGGGGTCACACAGCCTGGAGAAGGGTGAGGCTGCAGGATGCACGTGGCTCCTGGCTGCCTGTGATGTATGGGGCACAAATCCCATCACTACCTGGCTGGATGTAACGCTTGGATGTAGCAAATTGATAAATATTCTTGCCAGCTGAGGAAAGGCATCTTCTGCTTGTCTCTGGCTGCAAGCACTGGTTATTCCCAGAAGTGCTCTGTCTGGAGTGCTCTGGGACTCCACGTTTTGTGTCTCACAGGGTCATTTGGAAGGAAGAACTTGAGCAGCACTGCAAAAGCAAAGCAGCAGGACCTGCTTGTGCTCAGAGCTGGCCTTGCTCCTGTGTGTCCCAAGCATCTCTGCACTCACCCCAGGTCCCCCTCACCGCTGTTACTCTGCAGTGAGCTCAGCCCCAGCAGGTTTGGGTCTGCATCGTGGATGAACAGAGTGCCACCTCCCCTTGCTCTGAGGGATCTTGAAAGGTTTTCTGTTTCTTTTACAGGAGGGCTTTCCTATGGCAGCCCTTCGTAGGCATGAGGCACGTGGAACTGCCTCCCTGCACGTAGAAAAACGCCTCGTTACATGCTTGTATGCAGCCCTGGGACTGTGAGCAACGCTTCCCACAAGGTGGATGAGCAGGAGATATCCCAGGCAGAGCCAAATTGCCTCAGACTCTAAGGAATTCCTTCACTATCCCCCCTCCCGGCCCCCAACAAACAAACAAAAACACAAAACAACCAACCAACCAACAAAATCACTTAAACTTGTAACAATCAAGCTGTGGTTTGTTAGCGGCTGTTTCCTTAGTTGTTATGCTGTGACTGACTGACAGACTTTTAAACAGGAGACCACGTGGTTACTGGTTTTTGATCTTTAATAATGTTATTTTTGGATTCTAAGACCGATGATCCGAAATCAATATCTGTCTTCCCAGCATAAAAAGGCCTGCGCCAGCCTTGGACTGTGAATCTGGCTTCCTCCAGTATGTTCAGAAACATTAGTTCAGTCTTCTTAAAAAATTCTGCCTCTCTCATTTTGCTTTAGAAGTATTGCTTTCTCTATTGCCTTCACCCACTATTGGGGATCATGCTTTTATTTTGTTTTTCTGCCCTTCTTTAGTTCTGTTTCTCTCTCTCTCTTTTTTTTTTTTTTCTTTGCAAGTTCCTGTCCTATGATGGAAGTTTGTGTTCAGTAAGGTAAGATGAATCCCACCCTGTTTCTGCATGCTGGTGGCCAACCAGCTGATGTTGCAGGTATCTACTTTGTAAAGACTCACTTTTTAGCCAATGCAGAAAAACACCCACCTATAGGATGTGAGTCATTAAAATATCTCCTCCTAAGTGAGACCTAAGCTAGGTGTCTTACCTAGCCCAGATGCACAGCATGCTGGAGGTGTTGGCTCCTCTCCCTTACCCTCCGAGAGCTCCCAGACAGGTGCTGCAGATGCAGGTTCCGCACTGGAGATGTGAAAGTTTGGGGAGATGAACTCAAACTGAGCTGAGCTCAGCATGTTTTCAGCCCTGAAATAGGAAGCTGTTGCTTGAAACAAACTCTTCAGCATTCTGTTTTCCTCTGACATCTAGCTTGCCGATATCTACAACAGAAATCATTTTCCTTCTGCGATATCTGAGTCACTTGTCCAACAATGGCCACAATTACATTTTCTTTTCAACCCCTTTATTGAAACTTCAGATAATCCACCCTCACATGACTGCTCCATTTATAAGATGTCTTCACATTTATGCTGACGTTTCCCTCGCTGGTTGCTGTGGCTTTCCAAGAAATCCCCACCAGCCATTCTTCTCCTTAGCTGCTGTGGCTTGTCTTTGCACTGGGCTGCTGAAGGCAGGTTTCTAAAGGTACTTTCTGGTGGTTTCTGTGGCTCCTCACGATGTTCTTGGTCATCAGCTGGTCCACAGACAAAGTGCTCGAGCTGCTAACGGGTTTTAATTTTCCATTAATCTTTTCTTTGGTCTTGCAGTTCTGGCTTTGGCTCTCTGTTCCAGTAGGATTTGCCGACTCGTCCCACCGTGCCAGGGCATGGTTGTGTGTGCAGGGCTTGCTGTCGTCGTCTGCAGCAGCAGTGAATTCTTGCTGCTCTTCTCAGGCTGACATCAAATCAGGCCCTTTTAGCAGGCTCTTTTCCAGCTTTGTGTCTCTGACAGCCCTTGCAATCTAGCCTTAAACTAGGCATTTTGCTAGGCTATGGCTTTGATATAAATCTGCTATTTCAGACCTTGGCAGCTTCTGTCTTCATATGAAACTGTTATCCCTCTATTTATTTATTTATTGTAAGACTGCAGTGTTCTGCTGTTTCTTTTCTGGTGTAGTCTAATAACCAACTTGTTCTTCCCACTTAGCTGTAGACTATTGAGTAAAACTAATCTTTTTGACTGTGAAAAATTTTATTTATTTTAAAGCCACGCTTTGCTTGTCTTCATTTGGAGTACATCTTCATAAAAATGAAATCTTGCATGAGCCTTTTTTGATGGCGTTTCTGGTGCTAGGCACCTCACTGTCTCACATTTCCAGATTCTCACAGCCAAGAGACAAGTGTTATAATCCTTTATTTAATTTCAAATCTTGTTTCTCCTTCACCTTTTCTGTTTTATCCACTTGGGCTTCCTTGGGTTCTTAAAGCTTTGCGTGTTGGTGGCTAACTTTCCTGCAATAAAGGGAAAAGATTTATTTATTTATTTATTATGAAAAGCAGCAATTTCAGTAAGTTCTGTTGCCTTGGTCTTGTCTGCATCCAGCATGCACTGGAGATGTAAAGCCTGCCTGCAAAACTGGTGTGGCTTTCCTCCAGTCCCGAAATGCATCGTGCTGGGAAGGGAGACTGGGCTGGGGCATCCAGAGACATTTGGGTGCTTTGGAGGACCAGGAGGTTTCGCTTGACTCAAGCACTCGAGACCTGATCCTGCCTTTCCAGACCGACAGGTACACTGTTTCACTGTTTGTTTTGTTTTGTTGTTGTTCGTTTGTTTTTTTTCCAGTGCCCCCTTTTTTTTTTTGGCAAACCTGTTCTTAGCTGGCCTACCGAAAACAACATACCTTGCAATGCCGTTACATGGTTTGCTTCCTAGATGATTTTTGTGAGCTGCCCTGATGGGAATACAATGATTCAAGCCTGCAGCTGTATCCTCTGGTATACAAAATCCTGAAATGACAAATTAAGCTTTCAAAAATGGGCACAGCGTAATTCCAAACACACTGCAGAGTGTTTTGTGTACATGCTGTTCCTCTGTCTGATCACCCATCATGGCTTATGAGTCTTTCTTCCCCTCCCCTATTATGTGCAGTGAAAAAATGGATTATTCTGAGCATTTGAACAGATATTTCCAGCCCTCCTAATCCACGGGCAAGAGATGCTGTAATATTTATTGGTCTGTCAATAAGGATGCCTGGAGAGAAAAAGGGAGGTCCAAAATACAGACATGGGAAACAAACGTATGTATAAATATATATATAATTTTTATATTTTTTTATTTTTGTATGTGTTATATATATATGTGTGTGTTATATATATACACATATCAGAGAAGGGAAATGTAGTGCCACATGACAATATTCTGCTAAAATTAGCAAAGGGGAAACGAAGTGGTGTGTCCATTGCCTAGAAGCCAGCTGATACGTCAAAAGCAAGCGCTATCTTCTGAAACCTCCCCAAAACTCTAAATCAACATCTTCTGAGCTGAGCCAATACAAAAGGGGCACCTCTGCATTCTATTTCTAAATTTATTTGTATTAAAAAAAAAGGGAAAAAAAACCAACAAACATACATGCCCAAACCTTGAAAATTCTCCATCCGTCTCTGGTTTGTTTCAGTGGCAATCCTATCTAATATTTCTGTCAAATTCCCTGGTGTCAGACTGTTTTCCTGATGCATTTTCCTTGGGCTGGAAATGTTTTGTATGTTCTTTCTCCCCTGCTCCTCGAACTCGGAGGAAGCACTTCTTGGAGGCTGTCTTCCCCCCATCCAAGGCTAATTGTTTCACATCCTGGAAGACGTAAGGGGAGGCGGCAGGTAAGGCAAAAACAATAATTCATTGCTATATGACCGAGATGAGGCTGCAGATGCATGAAGCTGTGAAGCATTCCCTCACATTTACCAGCAACAGATCTGGATTTGTTGGTGGCTGTGCGTTGGAGTGATGCCTGCTCTTGTTCTGTGTTAGCAGCCTGGGTAAGGTGAGGAGTTTCCAGGGGCTGCGGTGAACCAGTAAAGCGGATTATCTGGAGAAGGCTGTTCTCTGCTGCTGCAGGCTTCTGCTTGTGGCGTCCAGCACTCACCTCACGCACACAGCTCACACCCTTTTGGACTAGTGGGGAAAAAAATCTTTGAAAGGAAATAGAGGTGTGGAGATTTGGGACCGACCTCGGAGGGGGCGCTGATGCTCTTTCCCTGAGCAAAGCACAGCTCCCAGTTCAGTGCTGGGCATGGAACAGGGAGCAAGGCAGAAGGAAGGGCATGCCTCCTGCCCCTGCCACCCTCCTGGCCCTGCAGTCCCCAGTGCAGATCTCCCTGCCATGCTTTCAAGCTGGGTTTCTGCACCAGGTGCCAGGGTGAACGTGATTGCTGAGCTTCCTTCACTTGGTGGTGGTGAGCAATTGAGCAAACAGTGTTTCGGAGTGGGGAAACAAAAAATGAGGACGTATCATGCAAGGGGTGGTTAGGTGTCATGCTGTGTCCCCAGCTTCACTTGCATGGTGTTGTAAGACCATCTCAGGCTGCAGAGAGCACAAAGCTCCGGATCTAGGCTTGTAAATTGAACTGTTCCTTGGAATTTGAACATCCTAAGTTCAAATTTCCCCCAGGGCAGATGATCTTCCAGTGATATCACGAGAATTAGTCAGAGGGAGGAGGGGGGCAGCCATCAGAGCAGTGGCATCACCCCTGTCCCTGGCTGGATGCCCTGCACAGAGGAGACCACGGGGTGGTGTACAGCACAACCCCTGCCAGAATGCTGTCAGCTGTGACTTGAGGTGCAGCCAGATGTGCCAGTTACTATTAGCAATGAGAAACTTCATGACCTGGACCTGGTGCTTGCTTCACAGGTTCCCGGCACACCCGTGTTAGCAGCAGGCAGCAAGGTTTCTGCTTTACCAGCTCCTGGACAACTTGGCAATCTGCAGGTCAGTCTCCTGCCAAACTATGATCTACAGCTTATCACAATGTATGCGGTACTGCGTGCTGCTGGCTGGATCTGGCCTTTAAAGGCAACGTGAAATGGGCATTTCAAAGGAACTCCCAGTGTTCAGCCAACACAGCCCAGTTCCGTCAGGTACAGAGTGTGGGTGTGCAATGTGAAGGAGTGCTGGGACTGGGTGCCTGGGTTGTTATCACGGAGACCATTCTGTGCAAATAAGTGACAGCTCTGCATCTGCTCAGGTTGAGGGCGACATCACCAAGCACTCGTCGCTCATTTGGGTTCTTCAGATACTGCCTGCAGTGTAAGAGAAAGCAGACAGTAGGTAGAAAAGGAAAATCCGATTCTTATTATCCATGAGCTTGAAATGCACAATAGAGATACTGATCCACCCTGCCTTCCGTAACTGTACACAATTGTAGCTAAACAATTGTTTATTTCTGTGTCTGTAGAGTATCGGTAACTCCTGGAGTGCTCTTTCCCTCTGTGTACATAATGTAAGTTGCAAGTGATTTTATGAGAGGCAGCCTGTTAGTGAAACGCTAAACCAGCGCTCCAGCTGACTACGTTTCTTTTGGGTGTCTTTTGCTTCTCCGTTCTGGACCGGCAGCCAACTGTGACTCAGGTTCCAGATAAGACGCTAAACAGAAGCAGCTATTGTAAGCAGCCACCCCTCTGCCTGCTCTGCACTCTCACGGTAGCTTTAGGAGCAGATGGCCCAAAGAAATGCGTTTAATAACCACGGACATTAGGGTGCGGTGGTCCAAGGAACCCTGCTCTTTGGCCAGGCTGCAGTCCCTGTCTGCCATTGCTGTCCAAACCCCTGGAAGTTATTGTGTGTGTCTTTAACCTGAGCGGCTGTGCTGCTGGGTTGGGTGCCACCCTGTATAACTCACAGGTAGGGATCAACCCAAGCAGCCAAATTCATAGCCATAACTACAGGAGATCGTTACGGGTCCTTGGTTTTGAAGCAGCTATGCTGTGAACTTCTGAAGGGAAATTTCAGTTCTGCCCTATCTAACCAGGCAACTCAGGCAACACTTAGCTTTTTTTTCATCCTGATGATGGTATATGATTGTTTTCTTTCATAGAAGCTTTACGTCCTTCTTTATACAGAGGTAGTAACCAGAAATCAAAAAAAATACACGTAGCAAAATGTGGCAGAGCTGTTCTCTGCTGGGATTTGGGTGGTGATGTGAATTGGTGAGGCAAGGAGATGCCAAGAAGACCAGGAGTAAAGGGCTCTTGCAGTGGCAGAGGTGAAGTTCAAGAGGCCACGGAGAGCACCAGTGGTGGGAGAGAGCAGGGAAGTGTCCTGGGCAGGAGGAGGTAGCTCAGGAGGGCTGTGACGCTACTCAGGGGGCACCACCTGGTATTGAAAAAGTGAAGGGCCAAAGAGGAGGCAGGTAAAGTTACCTGAGGACAGAAAAACAGCCTCCCTGCTCCCCTATTTCTGATGAAGGGGAACAATGTGCGTGCTGAAGCCCTGCCGTTTGGAAGGCAGCATGTTATGTTTAAGACCAGAGGTAACTTCATTAGAGTTGTTATATTTAGTCGGTCCTGTAAAGACTCGTATTTCTGTGGAATACCACATAGAAACTGTTACTATGTACAACACAGTAGAAAATGTGCTTTCTATCCCACAGAGATCACAATTTGCCTCTGCAAATTAACTTTGCTGACAAAGGTTAAATGGCAAAAGGTAGAATATTTGAATCCGTGAATTATCAAATACATGGGTGGTGAACTCAGGGGAGAAGGTCTAGCTGTGAGACCACATCTCCTGTGCTTATGTGATCATACTTCTGACATGGTGGAGGTTTGCACGGGCACCAAGGAGCAGAGCTGGTCTGGGGCCCTGCAAAGGGCGTCAGTTTTATGTAGAAGAGGGGGGAGTGGAGAGATGGCCGCTTGAGGCCCTCAGCCTCAGCCATCCTGGTGTCTCAAAGCCCCCTGTGCCATCCAGAGCCTTGTTCAGCTGGGTGGAGGTGTATGCTGCCCTGCTGCTCCTCCTGCTCCTCCTGCTCCTTCCTCCTGCTTGGGGACACACCTGGTGCATTGACACCCTCTTGTAGATCTCCAGGAGCTTTCCCTAAACCCCCGAAATGCCAAGGAGGCAGCAATAGGCTGGCCCAGGGCATGCAGGAGGGCCAGAGGGTTAATTGTGAGAAAGTGTGCCTTTACAAGTGGCACCGAAACTCGCCCGTGCTCCCTGGGGAGGGCCTGCAGCTGCTGCTTCCCCTCAGAGCCACGTGTGCCTGCCGGGGGCCTCCACCCAGCCCCCAGCCCTCAGTCCCCAAAGGGGGACCCTGGAGGGACCCAAGGGATGATCTCGGGGCTGGGGCAGAGCCAGCCTGCACTAACTTGTGCTTGCCGTTGACCTGTGTGTTAGCCAGGAGTGATTAATTTGGAAAGAGTGTGCTGTGAGGCAGCAGCTGTCCATCCACATGGATGCGAAACGCATGCTCTGCGGCAGAGGGCAGAGCCTGGAGGGCAGCTCCCCCCCTCAGGCTCATCCCACCCCAGGGAAAGGAGCTTGCTGAGAGAAACCACGAGCCCTTTGGAGCAGGGGGTGCTCTGGGCGGTGTCCGGGGCCGGGGCTGGGGCGGACATTGGCTCCCCACAGGTGTTTTGAGACTATGAGGTGCCTCAGGCTTCTCTCAGCAAGCGAGGGCTGAGGAACTTCCTTGGGCCGTGAGCCTTCCTCGCGTCTCCTCTCGCTGGGGAGCATGCTGTGGGCTGCTTGCTCTTCTTACAGAGCAACCAGCCTGGCCTGGAGAAGCGCCAGACAGCTGTGAGCTGCAGCAGCGCCAGCGTCTTCTCACCGGAGGAAGGCCGGCCAGGTTCCTCTGCCTTTCGTCGTTTTGGGAAGAGCAGCCACCAGGCAGGCCGTGCGTCTCCCCGCCTCGTCGCCGTCAGCACTGATGGGCTTGTGGGGGGAGATTTGTGACCTGGGGAGTGATTTCTGGGGAAAGGAGACAGTGCTTTAGCTGGGCAAAGATTGCCTCCGTCCAAGGCAGGAGCACACCAAAGGAGGCCTTGCTGCGGTTTCAGCAGCACATTGCTGCTTGGTCCAGGCCGGCTCAGAGGGTGGATGGGGAGGAGCTGTTCCGGGTGTCAAGTGATGGCAATGAGATAAGAAATACTGCAGGGAAATGATTAACCTCAGCTGTAAATACTCTGTTAAATCACCATAAACTGGATGCAGTCATAGCTTAAGATGCTGGAAACAAATGGTCATTTGTTCAAATGCTGAGCAGGGCTCCCAAACCACAATTAACATAGAATGCTCTACCTCAAAGAGCCAGGGCTGCATCCTATTGCTCTTCTGTTCAGAGCGATATCATAGCACTGGAATGTGCTTCACCAACTTTTTAGCCTCTGACCGTAATAAAGCACAGTCATTTTCTGTGTGTTTTTGAAAGAAGTGGCTGTGTCGTCAGCAGCAGGGTCTGAACCCTGTGGAGGGAAATTCCTGTGGGGATAGCCTGACTGTGAGCAAGAGAGGTTCAGGACTTGTTGCTGGAAGGAAGGGTTTTGGAGAACGGGCTGCACCTTGTGTTTAATCTGGGCCCTCCTTTTGTAGGGGAATGTGAATCCTAATGACAGGTGAGGCAGAGGAGGAAAGCGGGGTTAGGGGAGGCTCAAGGGCTTTAGCTTGTGTAGATGGAGCTGCGTGCCCCGTGCCAGAGCAGCAGCAGCACATTAAGCTGTCACTGGTGATATGCGTATCCAGCAGTGGGAGATGCCAGAGATTTCTTAGCCAGTAACCTCAAGTCTGGATGACTGATTTCTTTCCCTCTCTCAAAAATCTCTCTTTTTTCAAGGCTCTGTTAAAATCAATCAGGTTTTGATCAGTGGTGCCTGGAACATGCTACGGACCGGCAATGCTCCACCTGCTTTACCTTAATGCTTGGAGTTTTCCATTTCCCTGCTGTGGCTGTGTGGTCACCTACCTGGTAATTAGGACGTGCATCTTCAAACAAAAAGCCTTTCTTTCCTTCTGTATATTTATCTGCTCCACAAATAGATTTGCATAGCATTAGAGTGGGATGACCACTTGGCATATTTGTTATTGAGAAGCACCATTTCTGAGAGGAAACAGGTTCAATTTATTTCCAGCAAGGATCTGAATGCACCCAGATTTGAGTAGGTCTTGATTTATGTGTGCCTGCACTTAGTTAGCTGGCAGCCCAGGGCTTTACGTGGAGAAAAGCCTCATCCTGAAAATGATTGTTTTAATTTCATTCTCACACTAAAGGTAGAGGATATTAGAAACCAAAGTCTTAATGGATCACGATAAAATATGGAATAACAACTACCCATTACATTTGTTATTGTCTCTTTCTTCTGTAAATCAATATAATTGAATTTCTCCTAACTTCTCCAGTATTGCATGTAGCCGTGTGCAATCACAGGGGACATTGCACAAAGATGAATAAGCACAACACCGTTTTAAATGAGAAAAGCACGCAGTAGCCTTTATGTGAGATTTGTTTTGCAGCACGCTCACGTCCTCTTGAGCCGTTCTGGCTCTGTCCTAGGGGGAGGACTCCTTTCCCTGCAGCAGCTGGGACTTTCTGCATTATTTAGAGATAAAACATGAACTTCTATCTGCCAGGATTTTCTGAGTCTCGGTAGTTGATGAGACCCTCTACCGAGGGTGTCAGTGAATTGGCCCCCAACTTGTTTGTCCTAGTTTCTGCATCGCTTTTTCCAGCTGTGTCAGGCTTCTCACCTGACTATTCATTTCTTTTCCTTTACCCAAGATTATTGTTTTCCTTTCCCCTTGGGACCTTTCAAAGATTGGTCAGAACTGATTGGACCTGCCAGCCCATTTTACAGAGAGGGAAACTGAGGCACAGAGAGAGAAGGGGGTCTTGTATAGGATCACTTGGAGGCAAAGGTGGTGCTTGAAGCAGAGACATTGTTTCCCAAGGTCTGTGCTCTCACCTCTGGGTTGCTGATTGCTCAGATGCCTTTTACCAACATTTGTGCTGGTCTGGAGGGCGAGGAACTGCAACATGTCTCCTCCAGGTTGCTGAAAGCACCTGGTACAGGATGGGGCTGCCCCTTCTATCCAGGGGGCAAGCCAGGTTTCGTGCTCTGCTACACACAATTGTAACTGCACAAAAGCTCCTGAGGGACCCCATGAAAAAGCAAATGAATGAATCGTGCATGCTGGAAATTCCCCAAACAGGGTCTAAAGCTATAAGCTGAAGTGCTATCATTTAGCTCTCATGAGCATCTTCACAGAAAAACTGCTGGTTTTCTGCTGCTCCTGCCTGCAAAGGCTGCTAACGCAGAGCTCGCTTCTCCTCCGGTGAACCCTTTGCAATGATTTCTTCTTACCAGGACAGCACACCTCCCCCTCAAACAACAGCAGCCAGGGGCTGAGCTAGCTTCTGAGCCTAAGCTAGTCTTAACTGACACGCAGGACAAATCTCCTCAGATTCGGAGTGCCTCCCTCCAGCATTATAAACCGCTCAGATCATCTCTGACGTTGTAGCTTGTAGCCGAGGCTCATCTTTAATCACAGCAGTGATGAAGAGATGACCTCTGAACTGGGTGAGCACTGCTCAGGTGGGCAGGATGGTGCCCTGGCTGAGCCTGCGGCCCATGGCTCCTCTGCCATGGGGTGGCTGGGCTGGGGAGCCAGCACCGTGGGAGAAGCAGCTGTCCCTTTGGGGATGCACCAGTAAAAGGCAGCATTGCAGAGCACTGGCGGAGGATCCTGAGGTTGGTCAGGCTGTGTTCACTCTGGTTCTTGGGGGGTTAACCACACTCCTGGGACACGTTCCCCCAGCAAACCTCCTGCATGAGTGACCGGTGATGCCGGCGCCTCCAGATGCCGCTGTGCATCGAAATGGGCACATCTGCCAGCTGGAAGCAATTACACGCAGCGCCCCGCAGAGAGGGGCTTCAGAAGGGCTTTGCTTACTGGATGCAAGGGCACGGGCTGCAGTTTGCTCTCCTGACTCACCGCGAAGCCAGCCAGTGTACTTATCAATCGTTAACCTCCTCTCCCACCACCAAGAAACCCCCTAAAAATCCCAAACCACCATAAAAATGTGTTGGCAGAATCCAAGTGAGACATGCAGGGAGATGTGGAAAACAAGATCTTGTTTTCAAAATAGATTAATGATGGGTTTGGTGCCGGGGAGTCTGCTCCTCCCACCCCCCCTTAGAAAAGCATTACGGGCAGGTCTGCAGTCCGGCACTATAACTTCCTAAAAAATAAATAAAAGACTAGCTAATAATAACAGCGCCGCTACTATTACTACTAATAGCCCACTTCTGGCTGGCAGTGTCTGTGCTTTTATGAGTCTGCTCTGAATGAGAGGAGACAGAGAATGTGGAGGTCACAAGCCCAATTAAGTGGGCTCCACCCTGGCAGGGGCAGCAGCATTTGCTGATGGGAACTAACGGAGAGGTTAAACTGATGCCCCGCCAGGTCCTAATGTGGTCCGTGCCGCTCGGAGTGTGAGCTAATTTGACAAACCAGAGGCTTTTCCCTTGCATCTTGCTTGAGGCCAGGCTCTGGCCTCGCCTCGGCGCTGGCAGAGTGTGATGAGAAGCTGGAGGTGTGATGAGAAGCAATAGGTGCCTGACAGATTTGCGTTGGAAAAAAAAACACAAAACCTTGGATGTACCCCAAGCAGTTTTTTCCCTACTAGGGCTTGTTTGGGGCAAGGGGAGCAGAGGAGAGATTAGGAACATTTAGCTGGCAGAATTTCAGTCTGGCAGATAAACGGTGTCTGCACCCAGGCTGCTTTCCCGGGGTCTACATCTAGTTGTTCTGGTAAAACCCCACCAGCGCAGCGCCTGCAAAACGTCCCAGGCTGCCCCGGCCATGTTTTGCTCTGCAGCACGATCTGCCTGGGAGCAGCACAAGCTCTGCTCGTGTGGATTGACGCTGCACCGTGGAGCAAAGGGCTCGGGCTGCATTTCCCGGGCAGGCAGGGCAGAGCAGGGCAGAGCAGGGCTCCGGGACCGCAAGCAGTCACATGCTGCTGCTGCTGCAGGGCTGGAGGAGAATCGGTAACGCTTGCTGCAGGATTCCCACACCCTTGCAGCAGAGACCGGCACCGCACCCCGGGGGCCTCTGATTCAGCTCTTTCTCCCCTTGGTCTAGCTTGCCAGCAGTGCGTTTCTATCAGGTATCATGGACTGTAAAGTGATTTTCCTAAAAGCTGCTGTTGGGAACAATTTGCCCCTACCCAGTGCTATTATTTAATGAAATCAATACAAGATGTTGTTACGTGTTATGTTGTTTGTAAGCTATAAGCTTTCAAGCTAGGAATTGTGTCAACACTATTCAAAGCCTTTTGAATTCGCCATCCCTGCCAACTTATATGTTGATTGTGGTGTTTTGCCCAAATAGTATCAGCTTGCTAAATCAAGAAGAGGCTTAGGTATGTTAACAAGGAGGACGAGAGTCCGCCTTCAGCATTTACCTGCGTGTCAACAGCGATGTGGCTGCGTACACTTTGTTTTTCGCTGCCTCAGTTTGCTTGCGTGCACGTGTAGCTGTAGCACAGCCTCCTCTCAGGCACTGTCAGACTGCACCACGCACTGCTTGGTACAACAAAAAGCAAGGCACAAGATTGCAGAGGCACTGGAATTGCACTCGGGCTGTGCCGAGTGTCCCTGCGTGCTCCGCTGTGCCCGAGCACGGCACCCGGTGCTGGGGCAGTGTCAGGGTGCCCTTGCCCCTCGCACCCACCTGTGCCACTGCAGCGAGGCGTGCGAGAGGGCTAGGGCACGGCTGCTGCCAAACCAGGCGTGCAGCTTCCCCTTTCTGAGATATTTGTTAAACTGTAATTTTGCAGTCGCGTTAGCACACGGCTCGCTATTGAGCTGCTCTTCTTCTTCATGGGGGGAAGGTGAGGGGGGAAGCGAGCTTTGCTTAATAACGCTATCGATTAAACGGTCCCAACTCATCCATGAAGTTCACTGCTCATTACGGTGAGCAGGCTGCAGCAATGTTTTTTGGCTGTTTGCTGCTTCCAGCAGCGCTCCGCAGATGAAACAGCAGCACTGCAGCTATCACAGACAAAACGCTATCTCGCTGTTGTTTTTTTTTTTAATTTATTTTCCATGAAGACCATTCAAGCCGTTTCCCTTTGAAACAAAAGCTTTGCAGTGAGAACCGTGGCGATGCTGTCGGGTTACGTGCTCAGTGAGGTCAGGAGTGAATGAGCGAGTTACTGAACTGACTCGCAGCATACGGCCCTCGTCTCCCGCAGGTCCTTTGTGTTTGTTTACACCGGGTTTTGGCTGGATCCTCAGGAGGAGCTAGCAGCACATCCCTCCCCTTCCCGGGCAGACCTGAAGCTGTGTGTGTAAGCGGTGCTGGGAGAAAGTGGGGTTGGAGAAGGGGGGCACAGGAGGCAGACCCCGATAGAGGTGCAATGCCCTGTGCTTCTGTTTTCCAGCTTAGTTCCACTGGTCGGAGCAGGGGCTTTTTACCCCTTCTCTTGCCAAAAAAATAGCTGTGCTGGCAGAGGTCCCAGTGCTGATGCAGTTGTATCACTTGCAAAGGATTTTGCTGGCATGGTTTTTCTCTCTCAAGAGCCAGCCTGAGATCTCCAGCCGAAGGACGTTGCGATGAGCTGCGTTTCCGCATGGGTGTTTGCTGGGAGATGTTGCCTGTAGCTGGGGAAGGTGGGGATAATCAGAAGGGAAAAATATCCTTTTTACAACATTAACCAACCGCAATGCTTTTCTGTTGCCAGAAAAATGAAGAAACAAACCACAGGATTTAGGGGTGCTGCACCGCATGCTTTTTGAACCCCTGCAGCTACTGTGGGAGCAAGACAGGCACAAGTGGAGAGAGGAAGTTTTTATCTTTGTGAGGATGGCTAAGCCACAAAGACTAAGGGCTGGGTCAGAGGAGGCCCCAGAGGTCCCGTGGCAGCAGTTTGAAGCCTGATTGCCCCTATCTGATCACCCAAACCCTCGCTGGACGTTACTGCCCGCATAGCCACAGAGGGGAGTCCCCCTCTCAGCTGCCCCAGCTCAGAGCACAGCTGACAGCTGAAATATCAGGCCTCAAATGTGGTCCAGAGAAAGTAGCCCGTTACTGGGAGAGGTTTTTTTGGTCTTGGTTTCTTCTTGAGCAATGAATGTACCAGTCCTTGTGATCCTGGTCTTGCAACCCTACCCCTGTTACGAAAGCTTACCTCTTTATTTCACCGTGACAACAGTCCCTGGCGTTAGTGGGCCAGTGGGGAGAAAATAGCAACAGGCACCTACCCATTCGAGGTGTCCCATTCGAGGTGTGTGACAAGCACACGTTTTGCCATGGCAAACACAGTTCCATGGCACAGGTCCTGCTGCTGCCTGTCCCCTACCCTCCATTTCTACCACTGCTTGGACGGGGAAGAGGCAGCAACTCATCTTTGCTGGGGTGTCTGGGAAGACTGCAGGCTCATTCTCAGGTGATGTCCACAGAAAGTTTGTTTATTTTGCTGTATGCAGTATTACCTATTTTCTTTTATTGCACTTGTCTGTTTTACTGTGTGAAGGTCCAAGGTAGGGCCTCATGATGTTGTGGATCAGGGTTTTCAAAGAGACTCAGGTCTGGTCAAAGCACGAGTGCAGGACAGCCTCTCCAATGTCTGGTGATGAAAATGATGACAGCATGGTAGAGATGGGTGATTACAGGCTGCAATTTCCTTCTTGCATTTCAGGAGGAGGATGTGTGAGAGCTTGAGACACGCTTTGTGCCAAGGTACCAGGATACCTTAGAGTTGTGCTCAAAGACCATTAAGAGAGAGCATGTGCTGCCCCTGCAAACCGGCGTTGGCACTGACACCGTTCGCCTGGAGGTGCTCTGGAGGTATTCCAGGACGTGAGCAGTGCACACCGAGGCTCCTGCAGACACTCGCACTGCTGGCACCGCCAGGGCATGCCTCTGGGGCGAACTGGCTTGGCAGAGGTGTAGCAGGATCAGCTGGTTACTGAGTCATGGAGGTGAGGGCTGGGCAGGGATTTCTGAAAATTTGCCTGCCTGCCCTCAGTGATACCAACCGCACTACCCCTGGCACCAGTGGTGTAGGACAGTCTTTTCCTCATGGCCAGATGATCACGGGAAGTTCCAAGCTCCTCTGTTACTGGTGTCATGAAACAACGCGTGTGAAACTCTCTGGACTCTGAGCTCTCCATGGACTTTAGATACAACTTCTGACCTGGTTCAGCCATCAGTGTACGGCAGACAAAGGAGACAGGGGCCAAGTGTGTGTCCTTTGGAGCCTGGAGGAATTGCTTAGCAAACAAGCAATGGATGAAGTATTGTGGAAGCACCATCTCTAGGCTCTTGGCAACAAAGAGAAGGTGAAGGAGAAGTGAGCAGCTCTTCCCCAAAGGTCTCAGGGAGCCACAGGAAAGGGGTAAATTGTGAGGGTGCTGGTAGGGGCAGTCCTCTTGGCATGGGCTCTTACCACACCACAGGGACTGACCAACCAAGAGGGATGAATTCCTTTTTAGATGCTGAAATCTAAAACAAAACACAATCAAAAATGAGGGTGTTCTGTACACAGGAACTTTAAAGTAGGAAAAAAAAAATCTCAGTTCAGAAAACAAAACAAACCTAGACACAAGTCTCCAGGTGGAAGTTACAACAGAAAATGTTCTCGTTTACTAACATTCATAACAGAATTCACTTTACAGCAGTGTAATGTCATAGCACCTACTACATTGACACGAACGACATATTTTAGACAAAAATAAAACTTGCAGTCTGAATTTTATTTTAAGTTCATCCTTTGTTTTCATGGTATTTATATATATATATTATGTCATCCCCTGCTTTCCTTAACAGAATTAGGAAAAAAAAAATCTTGATAGCAGAGGGAGGTGCATGTATGTTCCTAATATGAGAAAACCTCATTGCTTAAAGATGAAGAACGTGCTGACCCCCCAGTGCAAACTGTTGGCTTTTGCTAATGCTAAAAGGATGCTACCCACTTCAGTAACACACTACTTTTACCCAAAGTAATTAAAATATCTCTATTTTTTCTAGTGTATTCACACGGTAATTTTGAGGATATATTCTGTATAATCAGTTTTACTGTTATTTTCTTGTAAAATAGGTTATTTTGTTTCCGTTGCAGTTCTTGGCTCTATTCTAGAGTGAAAGGGAAGCTCAGAATGCAACTGAAATTATGCTTCCACAAAAGCATTCAGTGTGGAGAGAAGAGTCAGGTGTAATATGTGAAATTGCTCATACTTTCTAACACTTTCTTAATATCAGGCTGAAAATGTCCCATGAAATTCACTGTCATCTTAAAATAGAAAGAAAAAAACTTCAGTGTGAAGATTTTCTTGCCTTTGTTCAGATTTTTGGTTAGGTCAGAGAACGCATATTTGCACTATTCATGCTAATTATTCTCCCTGAAACAAAGCCCTCACAAAGCGATGCTGGAATTTTTTTTCCTTTGGGCCAGCTTTTGTGGTGAGCATTGTGTTTGCCTCTGCAGCACATTTTTTCCATTTGTTTTCATGCGCATTCATAACTCCTGCAAAAAAACAGCTTTTGAAGGATAACATAAGACAAAGTCTTAGTATTTTTCATGGTACAAGTAGTATCCACAGCTCAGCCGGTGATGTAGTCCTGTGGCTCTAAAGGCATTTTTTGTGACATTGTGTTATCCCACTTAGATAATTACGTAGGCACTAGTGAACACCACTTTTAAGTAGTCAATAAAGTAAGGTGAAAACTTGAATGATCTTTGTTTTTACACATTTTGGGATGCTGACAGAAAACTCAAGCAGTAATGTGAAGAGAAGTGTGCATTTAAGCCTCAAGAGTGTAATGTCAGTTGGGTGTGATGGATCCCACGGAAGGGGTTATGAGACCAGATCTTGTTCTCATTCATTAGATGGCGCTGGCCCATACACTTCTGTTCCAACAGAAAATGATAGGGTTGATGTAGATAAGAGAGCACTTTGAGCTCTGACATTACACCTGACATCGCTGTACTTGCACGTGGCCGAGCAGACCCTCGGGATAAGGAAGACACAACTCTACGAGGCACAACTGCACATATCCACCAGGAGCCTTGAGATGGGGTGAACTCAGTCCCACTGAAGCTGGTGGGAGTTTTATCATCAGCTTCAGTGCATTTTATTCTGACTCTCTGGTTCTTTGGCTCCAAAACACACATTTTTATCTCTCGAGCAAAAAGAGAGTTCCTGCAGCTGTCGGTAGTAATAAGTCTCTTCAAGTCAGTCACCAGGGAACAACTTCACTCATTTGTACACACAAAGCCGGTGTAATGCAGGATGTCAAAAAGCGACAGTGGCCAGCACCTGCAGGCACACTGAAAAAGTCAATTCTCATTGACTCTGGAGAGGTAGTTCCATATTGACTTCCGAAGAGTTTTCCCTGCATGAGAACGGTGGGGTTTGGAAAATGCTGGAGCGAGGTAAAAGAAAGTGCAATTATAGCTGCTGATCATAGATGAGGAATGTCTGTTGGGATCCCCCTTCCTTCCCTCTCCAACCCAGAGGAGTTGCTTGGACTGGAGAACAACCAGCATGTGGAAAATGAAATGGGTTTAAACCTCAAGTATGTCTTAAAGGCGGCCAGCTGTAACACTTCCTAGGGAGATGACGTTACTTCTGTTCTGAAACAAGAAAGGTGAACCTTTATTTCTTTTTATTTTTTATTTTTGAAACAATTGAGTGTGGTGGATTTATTAGAAAATTAAGCCCAGACTTTTATTCTGCGTTTTTGAATGGTAACTGAACTAATGTTGCTGGCAGTGACAGAGCTGCTACTGAGTCAAAAGACAGCAGAGGTTCCTGTGCTTGCCCGCATAGATCCCCCTGGGCTGAGTCTGGCGTGGTAAAAAGTTTTCCATATGGTCCCATATATCCATATCTGTATATTGAGAGAGAGATGCTCATGTGTGCATATACATATATGTAAGCAAGAGGTTTTTTTAAATGAAAAGCTAAAGTTGAGAGAATAAACCATCCTGTCACAGCCCAAAGGGCTCTGCTCATTTAAAAATGTTTTCTTTCAAAATATTTGTATTATTTAAGGCAGTATTGTCTATGAGGTCAAGATTCACAAGTACTGTCCCAATAGACGGCATTTGTTAGTCATGTGGAATGGGATGGATGGTGAGGTTAAGTTATCAGAAATATCAACAGTAAGCTACACTAGCATCGTGTCAGTTATCTGAAAAGTACATTGAGTTTTGTGCTGGGTTCACAGTCTGGTGAAGAGTTGCACCAGTATGTTTTCCCTGCTGGTACGATGAAGTGAAAACCTGCTCCTCTGCCCGTATTTTGAATGTGGGACAGAAAGAGCTCTGGGAGTGTTACTTGTCAATAGGGATGAATTTGGGCCTCAGAATAGGGATTTCTTTTTTTTTCTAGCAGCTGATGTAGGAGGGAAGAGGAAACTAGTTTGTTGGCTTTGTGCACTTGGGCCCATTTACACATACTAATTAAAGTGATGATAGTTTGAAGGTAGCATTAGGATCATCTGTTAGTCAGACTTTGAGTTAATTAACCAGCCAGCCTGCTCACACTGTGAGGGGCTCATGTATGATCATGAGTCACCCACTCGGGTAACTGATATTTGTTTATTTTTAGGCAGACTACGAGGCACCCAGACGCCACGGCAATGGGTTCCAGATCAGTACTTTAAATGTATGAAATATATGGGTGATTTGGACCTTGCCGTTGAGAGGAGCGTCTGCTTGCTCACAACTGCTCCTATTGTAGATGATGAGGTCAGGCTCATCACATGAAGACAAATTCCTTATCCTAAGTATAGTTAAGGCTCATTCCTGAAATATATATAAAGCATTATTTTGGGATGGATCTGTGTGTGCTCTTGCGGCACTTGATTGGCCCTGTATTCATGAGTCAAAAAGTTGGTCCTTATCAGTGTAAGAGTATAAATATGTATGGCATCACATTAGTGGTTCTAAATTTGCGTTATGTCTTTGTCCTTTACTCTTGAAGTGTGGTGCTGCTGAGTCCATGAAAGCATGAGAGGTTGGCAAAAGGGGGGCTCAGAAGGCTCGGTGGGATTTGGGAATGGGCTTGGGGGTCTCTGGGATTGTCGAAACAAGTTCCCTGTCTTTGTGGGTGATCACATTATATAATCCCTTTAATGAATGCATCATGCTCCATTTCACACCAAATTCAGCTTCTGCCCCTTGCTGCTCCAGAACCGCACCTCTCACTTCCCCCTTAAATGTATTCACGGCCACTTCAGACCCATTTGTTCTCGTGCCAGTGCTGACTCTGCTTCAGCAGCTTTTGTTAGAGGGCATGTTCCAATTTGTTTCATCAGGAGCAGGAGGAATATTTTTCTTGTCCACATTTTTGTATGGGGAATTTGGAAACTGAAGGGAGGCTTTGTCTAGATGGGAGTCAGTGCCTCCCCCTCAAACTGACTACAGTAATTTTCTTTGTTTCTCCTTTCTTTCCTCAATTTTTGCATCCTCAGTCCTTTCCTCTATGTCACCTTTCTCCCACTGGTCTCTAGCTTTGTTTCCCTTGGCATCTGGCACATGCATTCCCTGTCACTTCTGCCCCCATTTGTCTCCACCATCGCTTTGATGCCCAGGCCTCCTGGAGACCAGCTCCTTCACCCCGCTCAGCTCAGGTCAGGCTCCCTCACCTCCTGGCTGGGCTCTGCTCCACCCAGGGCCAGGCCCAGCTTTACAGAGGTGCCTGAGGACTTCTGCTGCAGGTAGCTCGGGCCAGTGTTCAACCCTCAACAAGGGCAAGATGTCACCCAGAGCATCTTTTCTCCGTTTTAGTGGAAACACCGAGCTCTCAGCCCTTGAGCCCTTACTTGTTTCTCCTTTCAGGGTCTCCCCGGTGCTGTCGTGGTGCCTCTCTCAGGGGAGGCCTCACGCTGCTGCAGGCGGGCAATGAGGAGCATGCGGGAGAGAGGGCTGAGGGGCAGCCCCTGGGATAAGGCAGGGGGTTCCATTGCTTGTTATTTGCTTGTTGTGCCAGGGGAGGTTTAGGTTGGATATTAGGAAGATCTTCTTTACCGAAAGGGTTGTTAGGCATTGGAATGGGCTGCCCAGGGAGGTGGTTGAGTCGCCATCCCTGGAGGTCTTTAAAAGACGTTTAGATGTAGAGCTTAGCGATATGGTTTAGTGGAGGACTTGTTAGTGTTAGGGCAGAGGTTGAACTCGGTGATCTTGGAGGTCTCTTCCAACCTAGATGATTCTGTGATTTACTTTCCTTTTTTTTTTTTTTTTTTTTTTGGGGGGTGGTGTTGAGGGGAAGTATGGGGTAGGGGGTCATAAATGTCACTGATTCCCTTGCAGAAGTGGCTTTGGGCTGTGGAGAGTGACGGGAAGAGAGACAGCCGTTGTTAAATAGAGTCCTGGTAGCTTGGTCATATTTCTGGATGTCTTGCGTCCCATATATTTAATTTAGCTGTGACTGTGAAATACAGAACACTATTTAAACCATGTAAATAAATCATTTATTTATTCTTACTCTGTGGCCTAGTACATAGAAAGAAAATTTACTGGGAGTAAAGTATCTTTTTGGAAAAGTGACGTTATAAGAATGCATTAAGCAGAAAGTTGATTTAATTCAGAATTCCCCTTTTGTGGATTTATGTCTTAATATTGTAATTTTAATGTTGTGGTGTTTGGGTTTCTTTTCGGTGTATTTTGTGTAAGCCGTCATTTAATGGGCATTGACTTTATCTCATCACTACAAAGACGATTTCTGCATTTTCTCATATTTGTTTTAGCATTGCAATTACAGAATCACAGTCTTTCTGTCAGTTTCCAGACCAAAACCCCCATGTTTTCATTTTCCTGAGATGGAATCTTTTAAGATTTTCTTTGAAATTCTTTTGCTGAATGCATTTCATATTTGGTCACTTCTGCAATGAAATATTTATGAGCTTTCATTGTAATAGTTTCCAGTGCAATAGTACTGCAGCATGAGTCCCATGATTCTGGCAAATGCAGTGAGGTTTTTGCATGGACTCTTTCTATATATTGTGGTTACGGTACGATCTGGCAAACAATTTTTGACAAATAAGGTGAAATTAAAGATGGACCCCTTGTGCATTGGCTCCAGAGTTTAATGAGTTTGGCCTCTGAGACAACTTCTCACAGCAGTTTCATCCCAGTTGGTGCTGGCAGGGAGGGGACAGTATTTAGGAGGTTTAGTACTGGGTGATCAGAAAGGGATTTTCTGCAAGCCATGGAGGCCTGGCAACAGCAGCGTGATGGGGGAAGTTTTTCTGCATGCCTTCTGGCACTTGGCTCAAGCCAATAGCACAGATCTCTTGCTATTGCAAACATTCAATTAAATCACCACTGTATTTAATAAACAATTTAAAAATATCAGTTGTAGCAAAACAAACACGGAGATGACAGAATCAGCTTTGTTTTTAGAGGTGGCAGAGAACAGAATGTCCTTTTCTTGGAAATGCTGTGCTTCCAAGAGGAAAGCTGCTCCTTCGCAGCATGCGCGTCTCAGCTTCTCGAGACGTTGTTTCCAAAAGCTCAGGCGGCCCTGGACCATTGAAAACTGTGTGCCAATATTTGTAGGAGCATGTGCTGCCTAGCTCTCCCTGGGATTTTGGTTCTGTCTCTCGTCCAAATAAAAATCAGTCTTGCAAGTCTTGCGTATAAGAGCTAAAAAGATTTGGTAAGAACCTAGGAAATTAGTAATTACAGAGAAAAAAAGTGTTTTTCCAACTTAGAAGCTGCTGTCCATTTTGAAAAACAAAACAAAACAAAGCAAGCAAACAAACAAACAAAAAACGGAGTTTGTCTTGAAATCTGTTATTTTTCAACAACAAGAAGGACGTCACCGTGCCTTCCACCCAGACAGCTGCAGCCAAGGGCTGGATTTGGCCGGCTGATGTGTGAGAAAGGGAGACCAGCCTCCCATTGCAGGTCTCAGGTTGTGCTGAGGTTTGGCTTGTTTGAAAACATGCCAGCGACCTCTTATTTAATAAGAGAAGAAACTGACCCTCACTTCAATATCCAGAACACCCTGAATACACCACGGTAGTAAATCATTTCTCCAAAGTAACCTTCCAAAGTTAAGCTGGAGACAAATCCTCCCTAGCGCTGGTGTCCTAATATATGTGAACTCCTCAAAGAATTGCCTGACTTTTGTTCTTTTCAGGCCAACATGCAATAGGACTAAGGGCTGCCGGAGGGGATGGAGGCAAAGAGACTCAAAACGGGTATTTCCATGGAAGGGCAAGAAATGGCACCGAGGACTAAAAAAGACCGGTGTCCTTCTGTGGGTGTTTGCAGCTAAACTCCCAGTATCACACGTCATCTGTGGGGCTTGGGGGGAACCTAGAGAAACCAGAACACTTCAGCTTCTGGACAAGTCATGTAACTCTTGGCTCCGTACCTTTAAAAATGCATTCAAAAGTATATTAAAATATTAACTTCTATTCCAGTAATGTTTAATTTCCTTGAAGGATTACTGGGTTTGTTCTTCGGCCAGCGTACTCTTTGGCTACCCGTGTTCCTCAGCATTAACACTCCCTCAGCTCCCAAGGCTTCTCTTGAAGCAACACCCAGGTTTTTCAAAAAGACGACAGCCCCAAAGCAAAAACAAAGACCAAACCAATTCAGAGCATCAAAGTTTATGGGGGGTGGAGGTAAAAATCTGTTTAGTTTTTTAAGTTTTGTTGGAATAAAATTAAGATGCAGATTCCTGCCAGCAGCCTCCTCAGTTTTCAGCAGCCTGGTCAGGGTCTGAACAGGGCCCTCCTGCCAAACCAGAGAGACGTTTATATCCTCCTCCCTTCCTGGCAAGTTGAGGGAGCAGAGGCAAGAGAAAATGAAAAATCAAATCTCTTCGCTGGGACCTGGGCAAATAGCTGGCTCTCTGGTGTCTCCAAGTTCTTTCTATTTAATAAAACACAGCAGAGCAGGCTTTCTCAGGAGGCTCTCTTTGCTTCATTCAGTACTTCAGGGCCAACATTTTAACAACTCATTTTTTCTCACATTTGTACTTTTACAATATGTTTCTGCTGGCATGACTCAGGTGGGACTGGCCACGGTAAGAAACAGGGAGAGGAGAATTAACAACTGGGATCCTCAGCCTGTCACATAACAACTGAATAAGAAAATGACACAGAATTATGTATCCCCCACAGGCAGCAGGTGGTTCCTCAGGTGCTGCTACCCACTTTGCAGAGGAAGCACACAAACAGCGAGCGGCAGATCTGCACTGGGTAAGTCGGAAAACACGATCCTGGAAATCCCTCCTGAGCTAAAACCTAGCCAAAAGACCACCTTGGCTTTCAAACTGAGAATTTGCTGGACACCTGATGTTTCCGTGTACGTGGAGGTGCTCCAGCCTTAGAGTTGAAAATGTGATGCTGAGACTGTGCCTGTGCTCTTCCCTCAGGGACACCCGTGTGATGTGTGCCCTGGAAGCGACAGCAGGATCCAACCCACCTGCAAGAGCATCCAACCCAACAGCCATGTCCTGGCAGCTGTGTTCTCCTTGATTCCAGGTGAGGGGATGTGAACTTGGCAGAGCCTGTGAGCATTCCCAGGGGACAACCTCGCTCTGCAGTGCCTCTCCTGTGCTCCCTTGGTTTGGGCCAAGGCTCTGATCTGGTTTATGAGGGGCTCTGAGGCTCCTCAGACCCTTTCCAGGGGCTGTGCTGCCTGCTCTGGGTGGCCCTGCTTGACCAGGGGTTGGACCAGGTGGCCTCCAGAGGGCCCTGCCAACCTCCACCCCTCAGTGGTGGGGCTGGTTTCTCTCTGTGAGCAGCCAGCCCACTGTGCTGCAGGGCACGGAGAGAGCTGCGCTGCAGTGGGGTGCTGCAGGAAACACAGAAGTGCCCTTTTCTGAATGTGGAGGTGGGAAAGGCTGGGGTAGCACTGCAGTGCTGGGCAGGGGATGCAGCAACCTTCTTCTTGAAGCCCCTTCCCTTTGTAGGGGATGGGAGGATGTGCAGGAGTTCCTTTGCGGTCTGCTGTGTTAACTTAAATCAGATTTTGGTTTAATAAAGCAGGGTAGAGATGCAGAAAGCAACACCTTTAAATTATCTGGGGTAATACAAGGTTCAACTCAGTGCATCATGTACTATTTTTTAAAAGATGAAAGTAATAAAAAATTTAAAATAAATGGAATAGATTGGAGCAGAAGACCTATTGTCACAGGGTTCACAGCTGAGGGGTTCACTAAATTTGAGTGTGGCAAACTGAAAGGTCATTAATACAGGACAAAATGATGGGAGAGTGGGTTTTCTGCCCATCTGGGGTCTGCAGCAGGCACAAGGTGAGGAGGACAGACTGCGGAGGAGGTTCTTGCTATTTGGGCTGGCCTGCCCAGGCTCTTCTCAAACCCCAGCATCCACTGAGTTATTGATGGGTTTCTTCCACCTGCTTCTGGAAAAATGATTTAGGCAGGGAAATTGAGGTAAAGGAATTGGCTGAAATCTTAATTTCGTCCAGGGTGGACTTATACGTGTTATTTTCTTTTTCCCTCTGCTTATTTCTTGCTCTCTCCTCTGTCTCCTCGTGCCCCTGTTTCAAAGTCTGGATCAGCCAGACCCATGACTGTATTTTTGTTACAGTGCTGTGAGGGTGCTCAGACAGGCTGAGCTGTGCCCTGAACAGCTGAAAACTGGAACAAATCATCTCAAAGGAAATGATAAGACTGCGTGCTGTGCCCTTTCTTTCACAATGAGATGGAGAGGAAGAGTCGGCACCAAAACAGATGCTGTGTTTTCTGTCTCCGCAGCTCTTCCCTCTCTCTCTCTCTCTCCATTTGTGTGCTCTTGTCTTTTTTCCTCTGGAGGAACAAAAGAAAACAATGTCTGCTCTGGCCCATTTAAAATAACCTTTTCCCTTTTCGCCAAAGCGGACAGTTGTTGTCACCTCCAGTACCTTATAACAGCCAGCCAAAGAGTGGCTTTCCCCGATATTAGGTCATTCTGTAAGCAGGAAAAATAATGAAGCCTGTTTCTCTGCAGATCTATGTTCCTATCACGTAAAGGGCAGTATTGACTTTTAAGTGAATTATACTCAGGTCTTCTGTTATCTCTGCATAAAGCATAAATGATACTGTGCTCTTCCATGTTCTTTGGCCGTCCTGCCTCCCTGGCCTCTCCAGCGCTTTTCTGCTGCCTTCAGCTGGCTGGCTTTCTTCCTTCTTTCCATCATCCCTGAACTTCACGGCTTCCCTGTTTTTCTGCTGCTCCAGGCTTCTCTTGAGATTGTCTTGTCATTCCCTCCTCCTCTTTAACCCATCCCTTCCCTTACCACGAGCGTTCTTCTCTTTGGGGGCCTCACGAGCTGTGCTTGTGGCAGTGGGGAACGGGAACTGTGCAAGGGGAGCACCAGGGGAAGGGGGAGACTCCTCGCCCCACGCCCCCATGGCGGGTGCTCTCTCAAGGCCTCGCATCTCCCCGTTAGCCACAGCAGACTCTCCAGAACTGGCCATGCTCCTCCACCGCTGGCCATTTACCAGCTGACCACAGTCCACTAGGGAACCTCTTTTTTCTGCTGGCTGCCATTTCACTATGGGGACTACAGCTCGTTCATGCAGCTCCTGACAGCTCGGGGCTCACCTCGGCTCTTTGCACAGGGGTGGGACAGCCAATGTGACTCTGGTACTAGCGACCACACAGCACAGCCGCTGAAGGCAGAAGAATTGGGCTACAGCTGCTCCTTGCTGGCTTTCACTCAGTCCTTTCTGCACTCCCGCATTGCCCGCTAGCTCCTATCATGCATTTTTAATTGATTAATTCTTCATCCTTATACTAAGGTCGCACGTTCGTGGCAGTCATTGTCAGCACCCCGTGTTCATCTAATGTAAAGCTATATTTAGACATTTCCAGGATGACATGTCCCCTAATGTCCAATCTCCTTTTCTGGCTCATGGAAGTCAGACTTCAGACCTTTAGAGCAGGGTTTGGGCAGTCCTTGCCTGGACCGTGAGCCGTGCCACTCAGAAGCTTATCATTCACAGCGGCATGGCTGCAGCCACAGAGCTACACGAGAAGTTTCCTTTGTTTTTCCCTGTGTTCTTGGCATTGCATTAACCTGCTCTCGTCCCTTTACCACCTTCCTTGGGCATGCTGTCTGCACACAGCCGGGAGGGCTCCTGTGCTCGGCCTTTACCACGGTGGCACTGGGTGGCTATTGCATGTAGCATGAGCTAACGCACTCTGTGTGTGCCCACCAAAGCACTCCGCTTCCCCAAGCGCTCCAATTCCCCTTTCTTCTCCCTGACAGCATTCCTCACACACAGTATTTTAAAGCTAAGTGATATTCTAAAAACTGGGTGACGGGAGAAAAAGCACCAGAGGTCAACTTGGGAAGGTTCAAACCACACTCTGCTTCCTGGCCACTGGCTTTTATAAATCCTGTGAGAATTTAATTATCTCGGAAGAGCTCTACTTTCTCTATTAAATTCTCTTGAGATTGGCTGATGGGGGAAAGAAGATGGTGGGGAGAGGCATGCATTGCCCGGTTGATCTCATAAGCCTCATTTCTATAGGAAATTGGGATAAAAGGTAATTGGAAATGGAATAAGCAATGTTAAAAATAACAGCCTAACTTGATCCTTTGCGTCTCAGATGCTTTTAATATTTTCTCTCTCTTTCGATACATTAAGGCAAACACACAAGCCTGAGATGCTGTCTGAAGCCTCGGACTTCATTTAACAAGTTGGAGTTGAGTTAGCACCTTCGAGCCTCTGGGGCTGTGTCTTGCATCAGAAAGAGCACAGCTCGTTATCATTCCTGAACTCTGCTCCTCTCAGCCGCTGTGCTAGGTGATGCGAGGTGACACGTGGAGGAAAACAGGATCTCTTCCAGAACGTGTGAAAAGGTGGGTTTGACATCAGATTAAATCAATAAGGGGAAGATGGATGAGCAGTTATTACCTGTATTTATAGAGGAGTCTGTAGTAAGAGAAGGGAAAGTTTACCTTAGGACATTTGTTCGCCTCCCTTTTGTTGTACAGCTGCTTGTCAGTCAGCTCTTTGGCTGCCACAGTTGGAAGTGTGTGCTTCAAGGTGAACCACTGCTTATTTTGGTTTGCCTTAAAATGTTGCCTGGCAAACTGAAGTAGTTCAGGAGATGATTGATGAGCGATGAGACAAGCACGCAGCAGGGACAGGCTGGACAGCTGAGATGACTTCAGCCCCGGTCCAGAGCCGATCCTTTCATTTAAAGGGCAGGGTTGGGTTGAAGGGAAAAAGGATGCTAAGGAAGAAAAGATGAATGAGGGAGAGAGAGAGACGGTTTCAACGGCTGCGAGACAGGCTGTGATATGGTAGTCACCATAGTGATAACGAGGGAGGGAGGCAGGAGACAGGACAAAAACAAAGTCAGTCGATAGTAAAAACATTCCAGGTTCAAAAGGCAGTCTGCTGGCTTGGCGCGTGTCTGCAGATCGTGAGGACTGGGCAGGCACCAGCTGGCTTCTCCACACCTTTCTGCCGCTATTGGATTTTGTTTGCTGAAGGCAAATTTAAAATGATTCTTTGGACCATCGTGTAACACAGACAACAATATTTTAGCTAAAGGATATTCCCTTTAGGAACAACTGGCTCTTGGCTAAGCCTGACTAACTTTGTGGTAAGATTGATATGAGAAAAAATCCCTATCCTACAAGTTATTGGAAAAGTATATTTTTTACCTTTTTTGTAAACGACTCCTTCCTGTCTTTTACTAGTGGCTTCAAATTGTTAGTACATTTATTCCCTGTGAAGGGAGGACTGTCCTACAGCTGTGGTCCTAAGAACACAGAGATACACACCAGCCACAGAACCCACGGGTCTGTGTTAGCTCCCTTGGTGCCCCGGCACATGCAGATGGTAAGGGAGCGTCGGGAGGGGATCCACAAACACCAGTACGCTGAAGTGACACTTACCTAAAGCAGTCCAAAGGAGGCCCTGGAAAGAGGAGACATCCTTAGATGCACACTATCACTTCAGAAGAGGCTGCAGCAATTTAGGACTTGATCGTCTTTTCAACTGTTTGCCAGGTCTCTCCCTAAGATCACTGTTGTCACCGCAATGTGGTTCATCCACCCCAGAGCAAAGCCAGACCAGGTGGGTTTTGCACTGAAGCAGATGAGCTACATCATGAGCAACTCTGCCAGCTCTGCTAGGGGAAAGAAGTGGTTTTCAGACCAGGAGAAGTAGCAGAAGGGCAAAGAGCTAGTTCCTTACGCTGCCACAGATACACTTTCAAGAGACCATCTGCCTAAAGCCCCTGATCTGCCCCTCTGATCTGCCCCTTCCCATGGCATAGACATCTCACTGCATGCCACCAGGCAGTGCCTTTCTCCGTCTGAAATTCAAACTGGAGCCAGATGTCTGAAACTTGGCTCTGTTGCATCAGTCTTTCTGTTGTTGTTTCTGCTGTTTCTGTGTCAGCTGCTGGAGATGAGACGAGACAGGGGTTAGAGCACTTGACAAAGAGAGCCATTCACCTACTGCCCATCAGCGGAGCATCCAGGCGTAGCTGCAACTATGCTGGAAGAGAGGACCCCGCAAACCTTTTGAAGCTTTTCTCTGCTGCATGAAATAATTAGAGATCCTTGAGGGAAGGGAAAAGGATGGAGGAGAAAGCGTGAGGAAAAATTCTGTTCCAGAGATTGCAGCACCTACCTCTGAGTCCCAGCATCCCAGTCTATCCCTAATAATTTATCTAGTCAGTCTTGTTTTGTCTTTGTCCCCTCCAAACTTTATTCTAGACTGCAGCATTTCTGTGAACTGTGGGAAAAGAGACACATAAGCTTAGAGAAAAAAACAGTCTTACATAAGTTATTACTGGAATACACCAAGGACATAAACATTTGACACTGATGTATTAAGTGTGTTATTGCTATCAGTGAAGGCTTCATGATATGCCATATTTTCTCTGACCCTTTTACTTGCAAAGCTCCTAAAGCTTCATAGTAAAATCATCCTTTTTTTTTTTTTTTTTTCTTCTTTTTTTCTTGGTTGAGGATTTAGGTGAATTTTAGATTTCCAAACCTGTTATCCTTGATCTTCTTCAGTGAGGAAAGGCCTTCAACCATGCCACAAGAAAAGTGGTGATTTTTGCCTGATTCTTTAAGGGTACAGGATGGACTGAGCCCCAGGGTTTACCAAATCATTCCATTGTATATCTTCACTTCCAATAAATATCCTCACCAGACAACTCCTCCTATTTCATTTGGGTTGTAAAAACAAGTCTAGGAACCTCCAGGAGTGATGGTGTCAACCTAACGAGCTCCCTTCCTTTGATTTCTTAGGCAGAGAGGAGCACATGTTAACATTCTTAATTCTTGGATCCAGCCTTTCAGGTTTCTTCCTATAACTTTAAAGTTGTGTAAGTTCTGTGAAGTGTACTGTGCAATGGGCTACAGAAATTGTGAACCTGAATTACAGGCAACCATATTAACCCTTACTTCTCAAAGTATTTTTGTGTCATTTCAATACTTGTGTTAGGGTGTACTTGTAGTGTTCAAGCACCAAGTCAGAGTTCAGATTGTACCATGGCAGTCTTCAACAAACAACCTCCTTTTTTATTTTTATTTTTTTATTTTTTGCAAAGATTTCACAATGGTACCCTGGTATGGGGCATAGGCCTAGAGGTGAGAGGGAGAAAAAGGAAAGGGAAATTAGCAATAGGGAGGAGAAACAGGAATTAACCTCATTGAAAGGCAGCTGTCCTTGGTGAAAAGTCATTGAGAACTGTACTTGGATGGAAAATCCAGAGATGGAGGTTACAAGTAGGTCATCAGAGAAGCTGGGATGAGGATGAGATCCCTGAGCAATGGAGAGTGAAGTGAAAACAGTGGGAAAAGTGAATAGCGCAAGAGCAAGCCAGGGATGTAAAGAAAAGAATGGGGCAGGGATGCAGAAAGGTCTGTATTAGGGGAATGCCCATCAAGGTGTGTGACATCCCCCCATCAGAGCACGGACAGGCAGCCTGGCTGCTGAGCCTCCCTGTTCCGTTGTCAATGAATAGCTGTGAAGCTGTGGCAGGGTAGGTGCTCTCGCATCCAGACTACAGGGCATTGTAGTACTGTGAGCAGATATTCCATTAGGTCAAGCAGCAGAAGTGCGTGGAGTGGATCTAAAGAGTCACCTCTTCCTGAGCATGAGGATATGAATGATTCCAGATGCCACATCAAAAAAAGAAAAAAGTATTAAAACTCCTTCCCCACTCCCCAAAATAGAAATCTATACGTGCAAGTGACAATGAGGTTGAAGTTCAGGTGATTCAGAAATTCAGATGACTCAGAAAAATGACAGAATAAAGACTGCATTATGAGGCAGCTCTTAATGGGATACTATTTTTTTCCAAAGGACTCAAATTTCTTTGGTACAAGAGAGAGGCAGAGGATCCCTTAGTCATTTTGTTTTATCTGCAGCATTTAATGAGTTGTCCCCTACACATTTTATTGCATGTTATACAGACTTGTTTTAAAGACCATCTATTTCCTCCTAGCTAAGGATGCCGTATATTTTTTTTTTTCCTCTGGCACATCCTTCTTTTCTGCCCTTTGAATCACATCCAGGTGATTTTTAGTAAGTAACCAGGATTTTAAAGGGCAGTTTGAGGGATGAGTGCTCTTGGAGTTGGAGGGTGTGAGAGTTAACATCTAAGACTTTTACTCCCCTCGCTTTATATTGGCGATACGGTAGCTCAAGCCCTAAAATTTTCTCCAGTGCTCATCACTGCTGGTTTGGAGGGCTTCACAAACATTAAGTTCATCTTCATATCAGCCTGGAAAGGGTTTCATTTTGCTCTGTTATTTTGGGGAAATTATGTGGGGCTTCAGAAATAAATTTCATTATCAGTCTTTTAACTTTGATTATCGAGTACCTCTGTCCCTGCAAAGACCTTGCCAAGAGCAGTGGGTAACACCCTCTGATTATAGATCAGAAAACTACAAGGTTGCCTCCTGGATCATTTTTTTTCTTTTCAGGCCATGTGCTTTTCTTTCTCATTCAAGGTATTTCAAGCAGAACATGGTAAACTCTCTTTGCAATCTTGGACTCCTTACCAGCTGGGTATGCAAACACCCCATTCTCACCTACTTTCGGCTGGACACGGTTTGTGTAGCTCCAAGTACCTCTTAAGGTTAAGAGGAAACAGAGATCTGGAAGTCAAGAATCTCTCTTGCTGCAGACCTACCCCAAGCAGAGCGATCTGTTACTCAGAGAGGTAGATGATCCTGGGGGAAGTATGTGATCACATCATTAAAGGCTTCAGAATTAATAATCAGAAGCAGGACAGAAGGGATATCAGTCAAACAGAAGTTGCGCACTCAGGCTTAATGTTAGTACTTCCTCAATTCCCCAGTCACACTGTTCTTACTAGATTTTGATATAAATGCTGCAACTAGAAATGGAATGACAAATACACCCAGCAGAACTGATATCAATTCACTGCAAAATATATTAGTTGTGGCCAATAAAGTCAGATTATTTTCCTGGATTTACTCTGGATTTACCCTAGTGTAACCCAGAACAGAATGTGGTCCTGTGGGTATAGGAGAAGTTACACTGTAAAGAAATAAATCTCAACTATTTCAAGTTTTATTAGCTTCTTTTTCTGTCGGGCCTTTCAATTTTTGTATTTTTCATATACTGGGGCTTGGCTGGGATGAAAGCTATACTTTTCCATTAGTCTTCATTGTGTTATAGAGTTTTTGTAAAGAGTAGATGATGTTTTAAAAAAGCCAAGAATAGACAATATATGTAATTGTTTATAGTGAATTTACTCTTGGCTCAGTTCAGCCTTTAGCGTGACAAAGAATTTTATCCAAGAGCATAGTCAATCTATACAGTATTGCCAAATCAAATAATTTAAAAATCATGAGTCACATCTTAAAATAATAATAAAAAAATGACATGGGCTTCTAATTATAAAGTTTAGAAGAGAATATATGTTCAACTCATTTTGCTTTGCCTTCTGTTTTCTGAGCCTTCGCAGTGTGCTCAGGTTATATTTTTAAGCCTTCCCTCTGCAGCCATGAGAGCAAGAAAATTACTGCCTTTTTGTTTAAGTGAAAGAAAAATGAGAGCTTCTTGTGTAATCACATCACTCCAGAAGCTGGTACTTTGAGGAAAAAGCCTCAAATATCACAAAACTTATGATAAAAATTGGGAGAATTGGCCATTTGTAGCTCCTCAAAGGTGTCTGAGTTTTAGATATGCCCTTCTTACAAATAAAGAATTTCCTGAAGTATATAAAAGATGCAAGGCTATACTTCTGCAGCAATACCATTACCTGGAGGAAATAACTTTTCCAGGAAAAGACACAGATTGCCACCTTCTCTCCATAACCACTGAAATGGGAGGCCTGGCTAGAGGAAAAAAAGTCTGATCTCAGCTGAGTCGGCAATCTGTTACCACAGTATGGGTTGGGAGCAGCTCCAGGAAAGTCGGTGAAAATGCCACAGCTTTCCACTTTGCATCTCAGATCACAAAGTTTCCCAATACCTTGTGGAAATTGGAGGTGGCAGGGATACTATTTTTCGGTTTTATGACTGTGTATTATCTCTAAAAGAACAGGAGAGGCTAGGGTCTCCCATCTGCTCTGGCTTACTGTGGTTTAATTCTGCAGAGATTGCACAAGGACCAACCAGCATAGGTAAGACCGAGGCCAAAGAAGAATTTAGCTTTTTTTTTTTTTTTCAACTTTCAGTTCTGCACAAAAATGACATTAGATTTTGTGCATTTTTAACTCATATCTGTCTGCACGAGGGGAACGCTTCATTGCTAAGCAGCAAACTGAAGTTATGCAGCTAGTTCAGGACGTGGAAGCACCCTTCTCAGTGCCCTAGGGGAAGCATCCTAGAGCAGACCCTCTGGAAATTGAACCCAGGAAAACAGTGCAGGCTCAGACGTGGGCTCTTATCTCTTTGGGATATAATCTAGGAAGACTGAAAAGAGTGAAGAATCTGGGGAGTGTTATGGGGTGACCTAGTGAATGGTGAAATCCGCTTGTCCTGTTCCTGTGTTGGTCCTAAGTAAGCTGACCTGATGACGTCTCCATACATCTCCCGCTGTTCCAAGGGTTCTTTACAGAGTTGTAGCCTCAGCATCTCTCCTGAGTTTCAAAGGAGCTCTTTTTTATTGTCACGAGGGAAGCTACTACTAAGCTACTACCTTTCTTTGTCCACTTTTCTGCAGGGTGGATGCCTGTGATTGATATGCCATCCCACAGCTATGGGAGATGACAACCACCAACAGCAGTAGGTCATTCATTTCTTGTAGAAAAAGATGGGTTTCTTTACAACTTCAGGACAGTTTTGTCAGGCACATTTCTTTCCAGTCATCTCAAGGTTCCAAAGGAATTTTTCTAATACTCCTAGTTCATACCTTTGCAGGGTCTGAGCTAATATTTCACCATTTCCACAACAGGTCTTTCAATATCGGGCACAACAGGAAGGGCTTCTTCTCCAGTGGACATGGCTCTTGTGTGCATTGGTGCCAACAGAACTCATTTGTTATCCCTCCAGTTTCAAAACAGGAGCCTCTACAGCTGAGCAGTTGAGGCTGTTTGGTACCCTAATGTTCAACAGCTCTGTCTGGCTTCTTCCTGCTGCTCAGGCCTTGGTGCGGGTCTGCACCAGAGGCCTGAATAATCCAGCATGACAAAGCAACTCGGGCTAAAGGAGGGGTTACCTGTACCCCCAACACCACAACTCACTGCAACTATCTGGCACTGGCCTTCCTCAGGCCACGAGGCCTCCTCCTTCCTTGTCCCTGTGCTGGTACGAGCCGTCCCACAGCTCTCCAGTTCTCAGGCTCACCAGAAGCCTTATCCTGATAGCCAGCTCACATTTTTCCTTCTCAGCTTTTCTCCCCAGTCTATCTGCTCTTGAGTCATTGCTTCTTTATGCTAATCACTGGAGCTGGATTCTTTCTAGCTCTGTTTAATTACTGTCTAGCTTATATATAACCCCCTCATACTGTAATCATAGAGATAGTAAAGATTATGCAAATGTTGATTAGGGTGTAATGTGGCTTGCAGAGCATTCATCATAGCTGGTGAGAGGTGAGAAGAAGAGAAGCTTGATTCTTAGGGGCTAGGCTGAATTTGTCTTGAGAGCATTTAGATTTATTTTTTTACTTGAAAACTGAACGTATTTGATACAGAGAATCAGAGAATACTGAAGCTCAACACGGAAAGTATTTGAATATCATCATGCATCCCTGAAGATACATTTTAAGTAGATGGTCTTGGATCTCACCTGTGCAGTGTGTTGTGGTTGCTAAGATAGTTAGTTGTTTGCATCACAAGACAGCCACTCTCATCTTGATACCACTCGGAGGCTTTTTGTCATTCTCTTCAAATTCAGAGAGCAGAGACCTCCCAAAACCCTGTGATAAAAAATACAGGTGAAAGTGAAATTATCCTAAATATCAGTCAGCAAGTAGGATGATCTTCTTTCCTCTCCTAATTCTGAAGACTCGGGCGGATAAGCAGAATCCCAGGTAAGAAGTATCTTCTGACAAACAGCTGGATAATTTTTTCCCCTAGAGCTACCATATTTTCCACATATTATCGTGAGGCAGAATGAATGGTAGCTGCGAAACTGTAAATCTGAATTGCTATTTATTATACAAGGTGAGAAAACTGCCAAGAATAGCGGGGAAAAAAAATGTTGAGTAGCAAGAGGCAGACCGTCAGGAAACTACAAGCTGTATGCTAAAAGCCAGAGAGACAGAAGGACGTGATACCTTCGTATTGGAGTGATATAAGTCTTGGATCCAACACTTGTGGATCCACTAGATTGCTCGATACATATTAGACAAAGGCTGGCAGGGAATTGTTAATGTCATGAAGCAAGTCCCAAAACTGTATCTGTAAGACCTGGATCCGGGACAGAACATCCTTCAATAAGACGATAGTATCTGTCATACACATAGGGTAAGCTTCACGTGATTTAACATAGGGAATCAGGGCTCCACGATGAAAAGCTATAGCTCCCAACGGAACAACGTTGACAAGGGAAGTTTTATTTTCCTCTAGGCTTCTAGAACAACTATTCTTTACATGATTATTGCTACTGGCTGGATTCTGTCCAGGAATCTTCTGGCATTACCGTGCAGCAAACGCTGAGGTTCCATCTTGCAGTAACCTCTTTGGTACCAAGGCCAGCTGGTCCGCCTAGATCAGGCTGTTGATGAAGTTGGGTTTTCAGGGTTTGGAAACGCACCTTTTGCAGACAGTTTGCTTATGACAGAAGAGCACCCAGGGACTCAAACAATCTTCAAGAACATTCTGAAATCCCCCTTTAGAACTTGCTAGAGCAGTATCAATAATAGGGGAAAAAACATGCCTCTTAGCTGGCGTGACTGGAACCCAACCTGTTGTGATGCCCTCATGGTGCTGGAGATGAGGAACACAGCTAAGCTGGAAGCCAGGGAAGCGACGAGACTCAATGACCACCTCCCCGTCACCTCAAATGCTCAAATTGTTCCTAAGTCTAATTCTCGCAGGTTGGTTTGTGTTCCCATGACTACATGTAGAAAAGGTGAAAGTAAAAATAGTTGTGTCACCCTGAAGAAACAGCTATTATTGATTACCGTGAAGAGCCAGTAACAATTTCTACAATAATGAGCAATTCTCAGCATTGAAAGAATACTCATCTGGTCTTTCTGCCAATATTGGGAGAGGCTTTTTTTCTTTCTTGTGATTACATTCTGAGATTCTTGATGGAGAAAAGATCCCAAAGATATTTTCGGAGATGGGTGTATCACCCAGAAAATGAGGGCTTCTGGATAAGTCAATACAGCTGTTATATTCATCTCAGCCTTTTACTGTGCCAGGTATTTAATAGAATCCTTGCACTTGTTAGTTACAAGCTAGTATCATAACAGACATCTTATGTCTGGGGAAAACTTTTGGACCAAATCCTTGATCCCGATAAAGCTGCTTCACGCTGCTCAAAAGGCACAAAGCAGCCTTTAAGATGCTTTTACTGGTTATATTCGGATTCAGCTGTCACAGGGAAATCTCCATATGGTGGAGAGCAGGCCTTGCTGAGTCTGCACTCTTCCCACCACAGCTCTGGATCTGGAGATGTACTGTGGCGCAGACGTGTAGCTGAAGAATTGCTCTGCTCTAGTAATTCCCTGCTGTAGTAACTTGTCTTTTCTTCCAGGTACAACTTAGAGGTTATGTGGCCCACTCTACAGGCCTCTTTGGACATCCACTCAAAATTTTCATTTGACTCCAAAGCGAATTTGACACAGGCACAATGGCAGTCTTGGTGGTGGGGGAGCCTGAGGATTTCAGTGTTTATTTTTTTGATGGTCTCAGCAAGAGAATAAGAAAGCCCTAAGATTACTGAGACACAGTTGTGATATGTCATACTAATATTTCTTGTCAATCGTGAAGGATGTGTATAAGCTGACGTGAGAATTACAATTACTTTGAAAGAAAGGAAAAATGTCACATAGCATACTCCTAAACTTCTGGAAGACTTAGGGAATGTTTCACCTCAAATGCTTGTCATTTAAAAAGCCATCACTTTCTAGGAATTTAAAGTACAAATCACTGCTTGGGCAGGGGAAATCTTTTTTTCCTTAAGCAAGAGGGCTATCGCATTAGACTTTCCTGCTTAGCAGCAGTTGAAATAAACTCAGGGGAATCTTTATCTCATATATAGGATGCAATAAATGAATGTGTATTCCCATGATACAGGTTCTCTTCAGCAATACAAAGGAATATAAATTTAATGATTTTATTGTTCTGTTAATTAGCACCTCCAGTCCATAGCGTAAGATGAGGAAGCTGCAAGTCAAGAAGCTTCCCCAGTGCCAGATGCAGAAGCTGTTTTGTGCTAAGTCCTGCTCAAATGCACAATAGGTATCGATTAGGAACGCGACATAACCGCCTTCTGAAAACACGCTGCAGAAACTGTGGAGAGGGCAGGCACAATGCACACGCCTCACAACGTTAGAGGTAGCATTATGTACAGAAGCAGTGCCAAAATGCACCTGAAACAGCGGGGCTAATAAGGATGTACTGTATCATCACCAGTTACAATAGTTCAGCTGAATGACCGTTAATTGCAGGAAACCGCTTCACACGAGAAACAATGGTTTGCTGTCCTCTCTCTATCCTTCTCCCAGGTTCACCTCCAGCATTACAAATAATCTGTTGATGCTGCTTTCAGAAAGATAGGACTGGAAATGATCTCTCCCTACAATGGTGAGCAACAACACAATGGAGGTTTTGTTTAGGACGTCTCACAGAACACCTTTTCTGCAAACCCCATTCATCCAGGGTCACAAAACACTTCTGAGTATTGGATAATAAACTTCAGAGCTGCAGCAAAAGACCAGACCTCACACGCACAGTATCACAGAGGACTGTGGCAGGAGGTGACGCCAGAATCCCTGCAAGAGGATATCTGCCAAGTAAATTTCCCAGAAGGTTCTGAGAAATCAGCAGGGGCGGGGGCAAAGGGGAAGCAGTCCCCTGCCAGCCTCACCTGAGGGAGAAGATTTCTTCGTGACCCAGATCTGTCAATCAGCTCAGCTATACGCCTATGAGCAAGATGCACCACAAACCACCTGACGATTTCATGTCACCAGTGTCCTTTCTACATCCTGTTTCTGACTAATTTCCAGTGCTTCAGAGGCAGTTGAGAAAACCCTGAGAAGCCAAATGCAGCTGGGGTAGAGGACCAGAAGCAGCCCTGAAGTTTGGGAAGCGTAGAGGTACAATGGAAAAGGTCAGCAGCTCGGTCCCCTTTAAATTCCCCTCGGACATATCACAGTACCATGCCCCGATTTAAAACCTTTTAGGTGCTTGTGCTTAGTTTGTTCACTCCTGGCACGGTCAGAAAGCTTTCCAGTCCGAGTCCAAGCTCACGAGCAATTCGTAACCATACATCCTTGTGCTTGCATAATTCTTTCATTAATTTAAATAATTCTCCTTCCTTGATATTTACTCTTTGAATGTATTTACAGTGAATCACCACGCCTTTTTGCAGCCTTCATTTGGCTAGCTAAGGAAGCCAAGCTTGCATGCTTGTAGCTCCGGTCCGAGAACACAGAAGCCCCATTCCCCGTCACCCCGCTGCTCCTCCTCTGCACCTGCTGCAACCTGAGTCAACCATTTCTGATCGTAAGTCACCAGAACTGTACATAATTTTCCAAATGAGGGGAGGGTCCTCAGCAGTGCTGTGTAAAGCCATGTTAATACTTCCCTATCTCTTCTAAAAATACCCCAGCTGGTGCATCATAGGCTCACATAAGCCTTTTCCACAGCTCTGCATGCTGGCAACTCACAGTCATTTTCTCAGAGGTACACCCCCGTAAGAAGGCCAGGCGGGCAGGCGTAACGCCACCAGCATCACTGCCTTCCTCCATTCACTACTTCTAACCTTGAACAAATTGTTTTTGAAATTGTAATTTCATTTGCCAGTTTCTTTTGGTATCTGTGGGTAAAACTCAGCTTTGGGCTCCTCAGTCCCGTCATGAGCATCCTTTGTTTCTCCATGTTCTGTCACCCCCGAGCTGTGGACAATTTGTCCCTCTTGCAGTGTAACAGGAGCTGAATTAGTCCGTGATTGCTCAGTTTCAATGCTACGGCCTTCTACAAGGCCCTTGTCGCTTATTAATACGAGGCCTAAGACAGCATCCTCGTCCACGGACCCCCTGCTTGCTTGACAAGTCTAGCTCCCATCACCCTCCAGAATATTTAAGCCCTGCCTCTTCCCAGTGATATTTTCCAGCCTGTACCTGAGAAATTATGGTTTCCCTTAATCACACGATATCGACTCGTCCGCATTTTCCCCATAGTTTTTACAGATCACTGTCCCTATTCAAGTTTCTAACGGATGACCACCGCTATTTGTATGGAATTTTTTTTTTAATTCTTCTCACATACAATTTCCCGAATCAATGCCCTCTCATTTTACTTCTTGGAACCGTTTTACTAAAATGCAGGGTCACTTTACCACCATTTCTGTCGCTCCAAGCAGCTGCCCCTCCGGGACCGTATTCCGAGCACTGCTGCCAGCAGCGCTGCGTGGCAGGGACGTGCAGCGTGCCGCAGCAGCGTTGACAGGCGCTGCTTTGACTGAAAATGTCGTGTATGCCATGAAATCCCAGACCCCTTATAGGCCAGGCACAGGGGACATACATCACTGTAATAGTCGCGTTCGAAATCTTTGGAATATTGTAATCGTGATAAGGAAGAAGAAAAATAGCAACCAAGCACTTGGAATGGGAGATATTTCATCAGATCAATGCTTTCTCCCTTCACTACTGACATTTTTAAATATGGAAGGCCTCTGTTTGACATCTCTTAGATGGTGTAAGACTTTGTTTTCAGTCTCTTTTTTAGGAAGAACACGTTAGTACAGCTGCTGGAGCTACCGGCACTGGAATCCTGTTATGTTTTTTCCTTTCTTTTTCTAGGGCAAAACAAGAGGACACACATACAACAGCAAAAAGAGTGGCAAGGAAGGAAATTGCAGGTTTGTCTCTGATAGAAACTTATTCGCAGCCCCGCTGCTGGAGAAATCCAGGCTCGGTCCTAGCAGCCTTCCCAGAGCTAGGCAGTCTCGAGCAAGTGACGGGAACATTTAAGACCTCGGTCTCGGCTTGCCTTTCTGCTCGCAGGTTCACGGCAGCGGTTCGGCAGGCGCAGCTGTCTCGACAGCAACGCCAGCCCCTTACTGGGGACAGCAGCAAGAGGAGGGAGGGAGCGAGGAGGGGGGAGAGAAGGCGGACAAGTGGGACGAGGAGGGAAGCGGCGCGCAAGGAGGGAATTAGCCGAGCTTCGTTGTTTAGGGTCTGGTGAGGACACAGCCGGAGCTGGAGGCGTGTGGTTCGCCGGGCAGGTTGGCGTGGGCGTTGCACCGCTGCGGGGGGATGCGGATGGCAGCGGGTCGGCGGAGACGGCTCCGGGGGACGCGGGCAGGGGGATGCTGCCGGTGGCGGAGCCTGCCCGCTCCGGATCCCGCAGCCGGCCGATCCTCCCCCGATAAACAACGTCCGAAAGGGACGCTGGCCTCACCCCGGCGAAACCAGCCCCGCACCGCGCGGTTCTCCGCGCCCCGGCTCCGTCCCTGAGCCCCCCCAGCCCCGCACGGCTCCTCACGGCGGCCGCCCCCCTGCCCGCTCCCCCTCCTCACAGCAGGCACCTGCCCACGTCGCGACATGGCGCGACACCAGCGCGGTGCGGCCGCCTGTCGAGGCCGGCCGCCCGCAGGGGACGGCAGCATCTCCTCCTCCCCTCAGCCCCTCTGAGGAGAGCCCCCCTGAGGGGGGTGGTCGAGCCGCCCTGCCCCCGGCTCCTTCCTCAGCTTTTCCAGACTCTTCTCCCCCTCCCCTCCCCCCTCTCTTGTGTGTGTGTGTGTGGTGTTTTTTTTTATTTTTTTCGTTTCTTTTCCCCTCCCCTTCCCCCCCCCCCCCCCAGTGGCGTTTTTTAAATAAAGCCGACCGCCTTCCACAGCGACCCTTTGCGCCGGCTCCTCTCCTCCGCGTCCCCTCACGGTCCCCCGCCTCCCTCAGCCCCAAACCCTTCAGGGCGAGCCCCCGGGACCCCCCAACCCCTCAGCCCGGGGTGCTGTGGTGCGGTGTGGTGCTGCTAGGGGGGGTGGACAACAACGGACGGAGTGGGGGGGGGGGGGGCACAGCGGCATCAGGTGCAGGCGGGCAGGGCAAAGCCCAGCCCCCGGCTGCCGCCTGCGCGTTGAGCCGGGCCCGCCCCTGTGTGTGCGGGGAGGAGCCGGGCGCGCAGCGGGCTTCGCCGGGGATTTCCAGCCTGAGCGGGCGGGAGAGGAAGTGCGGGGCGGGGGGGAGACGGCGCAGGGCGGCCGGGACTTTCCGCCGGGCTTGGCGGGCGCCTTTCGCCGGGCTCCAGCCGCCGCCGTGCCCGCTCGCAGGTAGGGGCGGCCGCGGGGCTCGGCGCGCCCCGGGGCGGTTGGAGCTCCGCTGCTGCCGCCGCTGCCGCTGCTCCGGGCTCCGGCCGGGCTGCTCGGGGCTCCCCGGAGCCGTTGTGGGGGGGGACACGCGGGGCGGAGGGGGGGGCACGGCGCTGATACGGGGCATCTGCTGGCAGGCGGCGCCCGGTGCCGGGACCTCGGCGGCGGCAGCGGCCGGGGACGGACCAGCGCGGACTCTGCCTGCCCGGAGGCGCTCGGTATTTTGCAGGTGCCCCGTTTTCTTACTTATTTTCGCCCCCCCGCGGCCCCCCCCCCCCCTTTCCCTTCCCACCCCCGCTCCCTCCTCTCCCCGCTGCCTTGCGGCGTTTGAATGCGGGAGCCTCGCTGCGCTCCTGGCTCCCTCCGTGTGCGGCGCTGGGGGCGGGCCGGCGGCCTTTAAAGAGGCGCTGCCTGCCCGCAGCCGCCGAGCAGGGCTGCTCCGGGGGGCCCCCGGGCACCTCAGCGCCTTCCCCGGGCTGCCTGGCTCGGCTCGGCTCCCTTTGGCTCCCTTTGGCTCGCCCCGGCCCGCTTTGGCTCGCCGGGCGAGCTCCGGCTGTCCCCGGGGGAGGGGGGGGGAAACCCGTGGCCGTGCCACCGAGCTGCCCCCGGGCTTGGACTTGGCTTTATTTTATCTTATTTTTTTTTATTTAATTCCTGTCTGCAGCCCGGCCGGCTGGCTGGAGCCGGGAGAGGGGCTTTGTGTGTTGTGTTTTTTTTTCTTATTTATTTATTTATTTATTTTTAACGCCATTCATTTTCGTGCGCTGTTTTCGCAGCATCGCGTTTTCGCCCGTTTAAATTAATGACCGCGGTGCGGGTTAGGAAAAAAAAAAAAAACAACGAGTGTTTAAAAGTTTATACTGAGTCATTCCTCTGCAGATGAACCTATGACTGACTCATAATCTGAGAACTGCAGCGGCTTGTGAAATAGGAAGGTAAGGCATTTACGTCTTGATTTATTTGTATCCGAAGTGTCTGAGATCCGAATTACATGCGGAGGAACGAGTGAAACCGTATTAATGCTGAGCGGCGTAATCTCGCCCGCTGCCAGTCTGAGCTTGTGTGTGACATGAAAGGCTGTACGTGCACCTCTAGGTGGATCTTCACCGCGCACTGGAACGTCTTTCTGTCGTTTTCTGTTTCTGTAGTAGTAAAATGTGGGAAGTTCCAGTGATACAATGTGAAATTTGCAGGCTGCTTGGGTGCCTGCCTTCTCTACCTCGTTGAGATCCGACAGAGTCTTGTGTATCATGATCCCAGTGTTTTTATCTCTCTGATGGAGCTGTGTGTTCCTCGCTGTACGTCTGTCCCGCAGGATTCATGTAGGGTTGTTGTGTACTACTCTGAACTCGCATTCATAGACCGAAAGGGAGCTTAGCGTGTGATGTCAGGGCGTGTTAACCGTATGTAGCTCAGACGAATGAAATAGTTTAATACGAAATAGTAAAAGTCAGTGTTTAAAATAGCTACTGACTCGCGTAGAAGCCTGGATTTAAAGGATACACTGAGCACTAGAGTTAGGACTAAAAGGATGATAACATCATGTATGTTGTCCTTTAAAATGAGCTATTTGGCTGGAAGTGCCTATAAAAGGCAATCTCTACATGCTGAAGTGTATGAGTAACGTGGATGTACATGTTGTTTATTTAGCTTAGGGAGAGGATTTTTATTTTAAGACAAGAAATATTTGAATATTTGGACTGAATCGGTTTTTTATGGCTGGACTGGGAAACCCCTTGTAATAGGGCTTGATAGCGGAAACATTGATGTATCATGAGTTGGGGCATCACAAGCAGACAGCGCTATGAGGTTATAGAAGTTGCTTTGGTACAACGTGAAAATGGTAGGTGTTTTACTGAAATTTGACTTGATTCAACGCTTCCACTAGCAGCTGGATCGAAGATGCAGAAGGGTACAGTGCATTCAGTATCGAAGCAAATTAATTGTAATGGAAAGAGGATACTAAATGACTGAGTCCTTAGGCTTGCCTGAAGTCCTCCTGCAGTTAGCTGTGATGATCCCAGTTTTGAGATGCAGTTCTATTATGGATTCAGAGAATTTGAGCGTCACGTAAGCATATTTACTGTTGGTATCTGAGAAAACTGTAAGATGGCAGTAGTTAACATCAGTAACAGAAAATTCTTAATGAGGTCTTACCAGTCCATGCTAATGCGGTTTGTTTCTAAATGATTTCAACAGCCTGCTGCATTTCATATCTTTGCATTGCTCTTGTTCATAATGAGAAGTTTAAGTGATGGAAGGGGAACGTGTTTTCCAATGCTGTATTAGTGGCTATGGCAATACTGAAAGCAAGAAAAGTCAGCGGTCCTAATATTTAACTTTTGTTGTTAAACCACCAGTATGTAAATACATTGGTAAGTAGACAGTCACAGTTCTGCAGATGAAAAGTAAGGCAATTTAAAAATAGGCATGACTTAAATCTAATCCAGTATCCTAAATTGGCTCTGTATGAATAGATATTGCAAGAATAACACGTTTTGATCTCAGATATCCAAGATGATGCAATAACTGGATTTCATGTTCTTTAGCATAATAGTGTTTCTTAATTGGAGGTGCTGAATCCTATGATGTCTGAAGACTGCTCATTACACGTTGGTTTCAGATGTCTGTGTTCTTGTGCACCGTTCCTTTAAAGAATTGCCAAGGCTTTTTATTTTTTTATTTTTTTTTTTTTTTGATTCTTGTGGGTGGGTACTTTCTGCATATGATGCTTGTATTTAAAACCTCCTGGCATTTTTGGCCTGTGGCTCAGGAACACCAAAAGTGGTGGCAGAGAGTGAAATTGGAGATTTCAAGATGTGGTATGGGGTAGAGAAGCCAAGGGAGGGAGGGTTGCGTGGGTTTGTGCAACAATATAAAGGTGTGATTGTAGCACAAGAAAGAGAGCTGTAGCTTTGCAGGGTTTTATCTTACACTTTTAAACCTGCAGTGGTGAAGTAGTGACATAGAAACCACAGCAGCAAAGGGCTGGCAAAGAAAATAGAGCTGGTCTGCCTGCTGGAAGCCCCTGCCATCATAAGCAGATAGATTGAAGTCAGTATATGTTTGTTTTGACAAATAACAAAACATTTAATTATGTCTTTAAGTTTTTTTCTTTTGTTTGTTTCAGACAGAAAGAAAAAGGACTAGAGAATTCAGAGGAAAGGGGTGGCAGCTTGCAAGGGAAGATGATTAGGTGTCTGCAGATTAGGAAGAGGTGCTCTCTTGATCTGTGCTAATGGGAGAGAAGAGAAAATAAAGACTACTCCCTCCACCCCTAGAAAATGAGCAAGGAAAGCGTCGGTAGAAAGATCCGAGAGCATAAGAAGAAAATGAGGCAAAAGATTTGATTTTGGAAATTGTGATATATACATCTTACGTAGTGGGATCTGAGAATTTTTTTCTTCCTGGATTTTTTTCTACTTTGGCACTGACAGCAAAACATTGTTGCCCCTACGACTTCAATTGCTTCTGACTGTTGGCTTTGTAACTAGGTTAACAGGGCGAGTGTCTCTAAAATTATATACGACAACTGTAGGTCACTAATCCTTTCCACACCCCCAAAATGTTAAGCCTTTGATTTCCATGCTGTTGTTCTTCCATGCTGATTTACTCTGCACATGTAAGTGTGATTTTTAGTAGAATCCTGCAGTCTATCTGGTAAAGGGCAGCACGGGAAGGGAAGGCTCACGGTGCTCATGGTGCAGAAGTTCCATGTAGGACGTGTGGGATGGCCTCCATTCCTGGCTCCCTCCTTGTACTTCAAACTGGGTCGTTGTGTACTCTGACATCATGATTGACTATTGCAAACTGCAAGCATTGGAACTGCGTTGGCCATAGCAGAAATTCTTTAGGTTGGAGCATTTTATAGTTCCGGTATTACTTTATATGCTGTCATAAAATGCTCGCTTACGAAATAGGTTTAGCTGATGTGTAGAGGAAACATTCTCTAGGTTATTTTCCATGATAAAATCACAGATAATTCTCTAATATAGTGTAAGTGCTCTGAAGTGAGTATACCCTTTCACATACAGTATGTATAGAAAGTGCTCCAGTGAAAGAAGTCATGAAACTTCTCTTTTACATGCTCTAATGATGGCTGCATGGAAGCTCGTGATTGCAGAAGTTTAACATTTGGAGTAATATTGAACTTGTCTGACTTGATTTCTGCATTAAAACAAAAAACATCTTTTGGTAAATCAAGTAAGATACGCCCATTCGAGACAAGCTTGGAATGCCATGAGTCTTCAGTGTTCTTGGGTGTCTAGCAAAATGAATTATTTTGATTTGGTTGGTCTTGAAAAGCACGTTACAGATGCTGCTTTTAGAAGAAGCACTGCCTTCCTGGCTGCCACTCTGTTCCCACGAGCTCTGACATCTCTTGAGAACAAGAAGCTGGCCTGTTGAAGATACCATTGTAAGATCTGGGAGACCTGCAGGCTGTTGTTTTGTTCCTGTAGATGCATGTAATGAAGTCATTGGAAGGCCAAAGCGCCGAGGGCCTTTGATGTTGTGGTGCTGAGCGGTGTGACATCATGCTCACGTCCCCGGGGCAGAAGGGGGATTCCAATCCAACTTTTCTACTTCCCTGGGGAGCATTCTCATAATCGGCTCACAGGCCAGTTAAGCATAGTGTCACTTCCTTCTCTTGAAACTCTTCTGCTATGCCAGGAATAATCAAAACTCGCTGTGCCTGTGAAACGGAGCAAGAGGAAGCGCGATGGCTTAGAAGGGTGGTTAGGACGATTACTGAGATGAGGAAAGGCATGCAGTCTGCTGATGCTTCTCTCCACTGATGTCTTGTTTCTTGTCTTCTGGTGCGTTTGAACCTGATACTGAGGTGCTTGCTGAGGTTACCAACCTTGTCAAGACAGACTGTTCTTGCAGCACAGAAGATGCCTTCAAGGTGCTGTGGGGGGCGAGAGAACTGGTACTTAGGTGCCTCTAGGGTTAGGTGAGAGCTGGCTGGGACTTCTGAGAATACTTGTCATACAGCTTGTGGCTTATGTCTGTCTGCTGGCCCCATGGTCTCGGCTTTTCCTGCTCTGTAAAATGGAAATAGTGGTGCTTTCCTGCCCTCTGAGGACATCAAAGATGATGAGGTGCTGAGGCACAGCAGGGCAGTATAAGCTTTATCCATTGATAAATGACATGAATTGCAACAGTTGTGTAGAGGCATCCTGTTTTGTCTTCTCCACAGTGCTGTGCCTTTCTGCACCGTCAGCATTATGGGACAGGAAACAGTATTTGCTTCACGGCTCTTGCACTGTTGCGTACAGCAAACATGCAGGGCTCCATGAACCTGAGTGTCCATGACATAATTTCTCAAAGTGGTACCTGTTCTGGTGCTCAATGTGTTCCCAGCTTTCTGCCTTGGACGCTCTAGAATAGTCATAGTCTTTCCTTATTCTATGGAACCAGCTTACTCGCACAATAGAAGTGCCTAAAATAACTTTTTAACGGCAAAGCCCAGCTCATGAACCAAATTTTGGCAATGTGAATAAAATTCATTTTGTAAGCTCATCCATGTACTTGTGAGAGATATTAGAACAATTGTTAGGGGTTTCTATTATGGATGCGTTTTGTACTCTATCAGTTTATACCTATCGCCTATCTCTGTCTTTCTACAGAGAAGAACCTTCCAAGAGTAAGTTTCCTTGAGTGATGTCTTCTGACCATTTATTTATTGACTTGCAGCTTTAGGGAATTGTATCTATCTTGATTTTTTTTTTTTTTGCTTAGGAAGTACTGCCTTAAAATTTCCATTCATCTTCCGCTTGTTTTAAACTCCTTTAAACCATCCTAAGTCACTCGTCTTTCTGCATTTTATGCTCTTCAGCTACCAATGAAATACTCTTACCACTGTGTTTCTGTTCCATCTTAAGTTGTTTGGCCAAACAGTGTAAACGCTCTTACTTTAAGTTGGTTCTTCTGATTCTTAGAAGTGGCTTATTTTGAACTGCTTTCAGTTGTTCCATATCTCCTGTAATTTTAAGTTGTGAAGGGATGACTTTTATTCCAAGGTGGTCTCATCCTTTTACTTGACCAAAATGACTGACTTCATTTTCCCATTTACTTTTCTTTCCATTTGCATCACTTTTCTCTTGAAATACTTGCTTCCAGGTTTGTACTTATTTTCATGCTTCTGGCTAATAATCTTTATCTGTAAATCAGCTTTTCTTTGACCTCTCTGTAGCTACCTGTTTCTTTCATTTCCCCCAACCCAAGGTGAATTAACAAGCTCTTCCATGCCACTAAAGATGGATCTACAATGTACCCTCCTATTGTCTGAAGTATATATGTCCTTAGATCTACAAATGCTCTCTTTCCATCCTTTTCACTCTCCCCTTTTCTGTTTTCCTTGAGAGAGGAGCATTGTGCTTTTAACCTGGGAATGTTTTAGTTCCGACTGTTGTAGCTGCATGTGACAAGGGTACCAGTTCTACGTTCAACAGGTGCCAGATGTAAAGTGCATGTGGTTGTAAAGCTACATATTCTCAGAATGTTGTCATTAGTTTAAGTGGAAGGAGGTTGCATACTTAAGTGAGTGCTGTTGATATGCGTATGTGTGTATCTAGCAGTTTTGAGACGGTCTCATGCAGTAGTATTCCCGTTGCCTTCCAGAACTCAACTTTTTTTGGGAAAAAAAAAAAAAAAAGGATTTGACCTAACTTACTTTGCAGTTCATAATACCTAATGCTGATTTTGAGTGTCAGTATCTTCTCTGTCTTCTGTTAGGAGCTGAACCGTTCTTCTATCTGCAGAACCTGAGCGTGCAACATTTCAGATTAGTAAATATGCCTTTGGTATATTTTTCATATTAGTAAGTATGCCTTACTTCTCACTGGTGGTGTTGGTGAGTAATGGAAATGGCAATGGATCTCCTGTTGTAGTTAGAGTAGCAGACATTGCTGTTGTGTTGTCCTTACTGTTTGGCAGGGTTTTTTTGTTTTAATCTATGTTATAGTGAGATATTTTCACACTTCCTTGGAGCATGTGCAGAAGAATGCTCTTGGCAGTATTCAGGAACATAGAGCAAGTTTATTGCTGTTTGTGTGCTGTACTTTGTCAGCGATTTTTCAATACCTTGGCCCGTAAATTCCCCTTCTTCCTCTTTCCTTCTTGCAAATTCCTGAAAGCTTCACTTTCATTTTGGAAAGGATTATTTAGATATGTAACTTTCAGTACTCCAGCCAGTAACTTTTTGAGGGAGTTTTGGGGGATTTACTCTCTTGGCAGTTTGTTTTGTGTGTTCTTTTTTTTTTAAATTGTTAGGATAAGCAAACAAATATCCGCCTACTACATTCTGTGTATCTTTGCTGAGGACATTTTCCTAAATTAAGTGAGGAAGGGAGTTCAGAATTGTCCTCTTTGTGAATGTAAAACCTGTAGCACATGTAGCTGAAGTATGATGTGTAGTGTAGCTTTGCAGACTTGTTTACTAAGAGTTGTTTGTCTTCTAATACAAACTCTCAATGTACCAGTCGACTGTTCTGAGGTGAGTTGGGGCAGACAGTCTTCGAAAGTCCTTTGAGCTGTACATAAAAAGGCAGTTATTCCAGAACAAGAGTGTCAGTGTGCTGAGTTAACTGGCAAAGTTCAAAGTAGTTGAACCTTTCCTTGAAATGCTGTGATTTAACAAACCATCCAAAGAACAAGGAAGACAAAATGACGTGAGGAGGAAAGTTCGTGAAGGTCAATTACATATGTAACGATATACTTTCCTGTCATGTTTTCATGAGAAAATGTTGTTAATGAGATGACTATTGGCAGTTCCTGCTATTTATTGTGCTACATGCTTTATTGATGCTTTTTCTTGATTTGCTGCCCATCTCCTGTAGCATGTTTTGTGCCAGAAGAGCAACCTTAAGGATGTCTTGGAGTGCTTAACTTCATTTTGAGCAGGTGCAGGTAGTCACTTGGGTTGCTATGGTTAAGATCCAGGGTTGTCCATATTCCTTAGACTTCAGAGGCACTGGCATCTCTATTTGACTTTTGGAGGGAAAGCTTAAACATTAAGGTATTTGTAAACTGGCATTGCTTTTTTCCACGAATACATATTTAAATACTTGAACTAAAATCTTATCTCCTGGTTAAACAAACTCCCGTTGTACTTACGTCATATCTGTGAAAATGGACTGTCTGACTGTTTATGGAGAAATGATTTGGCTTCTCTTGTAGCTAATCAGTTTTTGTAGAGTATTAGATAGGCTTTGTGTTAAAATATCAGTTGTTATCATCTCCAAAATAAAATGTTTGTCATGTTAAAGAAGGCGGAAAAATTGGTGAGCTCTCCATTAGATGGTGCTGCTGGTATTGAAATATTTAGATACCTAATAGAAGCAGGTTTCTGCCTAGAACTGTTTTTACATTTTTTTTTAAAGGACTTCTTTTTAATAAAATACTTTCCAAAGGCAGTGATACTTGCAAAGATGTTTTTTCTTAGTTTGAAATGAATAGGTAAGATACTGAAAAGACAGGCTGTCTCCATGGGAAGGAGGTATGGAAGAAGTAAAGCATATGCTTTTCGCATGGATGATTTCAATTCTAGCAGCTGCCTCTTTTGTTGTATCCCTCATCTGTTTAAATGATGACTCTGTGTTACCTTCATACACTGCTATCATGTGGATTGGGATGCTACAGCATTAAAGAAATTCAGTGTCAAGAAATACTTGATTTTAAAATCCCCAAGTGAATTAGGCTGACCATTGCAGCATTAACACCCTGGTGAATTTGAGTTCCTGTCTTCTTGCTGCTCCCTGTCCACCTGTGTTCCTTTTATAAGTTGAAACAAATACTGCTAATTAAATGTGTAGCGATAGCATTCATTTGCCTGAACCATGGCTGACTAGCAAGTTTTAGAAAAACCTACAGGAACAGAGATGGTGCTTACGTGTAGGAACATGGTACCATCTTAAATGCTGTAGGTTATCCCAGACATCCTCAAGTTACTGCTCCAAAACTGTGCTCCATATGTCCAAGCCTGTATCTGCCAGTCCTGCACATCTTGGATGCTTTAGGGCATCTAAAATTGCGCTAAAAACTCATGATTGGTCACATGACTCTTCATACGTATTAATTGAAAATGTGCATTATCAAGTGTATCCATGCTGTTAGGACTCCTTCAAAGATGGTAAGGCTGGGTTGCTGAAGTCTTTGAATTCTTCAGTGCCACAAAGGCTGCAAGTAGAAAAATAACTAGTTTTTAGAATTGGTGTTGGACAAGAGAAATAGAAATTGGTCGGGGGCTAGAACTAGCTGATCTTTAAGGTCTCTTCCAACCCAGACTACTCTGTGATTCTAGGTTGGGTTCATGAAGCCACAGCCCTTTTCTCATTACAGGTAGAAGTATTTTTAGTATGATTTAACAAATGGAGATGATTGTGACTAGTCAGCAAAAGAGTTTTATAGTATGAAATAACACTTGGCAAGAAATGTAGATGAAATCTTTTTTAAGAAACTGAGATTTTTTTTTTCTTTTGGGAAGGTTTTTTATTGAAAAGCATTCACGAAGGCTGGCTAGCAGAAATGGCTTAGCAAAACTCTACTTCTTGGGGTTGGAAATCTTAAATAATTTTGTACTCAGCAGCAGGAAGCCTAACGTAACAGACTTGGCCAGAGTTTAACAGCCTTTGAAAGCTGGTGAGGAGCAGCCAGTGGATTTCATATGTAATTTTCTGTTTTCAAGAGAAGTGAGCAGCTTGCAGATTCTTGGTTTACTTTCTGACCTTACCTGGGGTTAGAAGGTGTGACTGCAAGGTGCTGTTAATTCCCCCAAAATCTGGCAAGTTGGAGTAATAAGACAGAGGGATGGTTCTCTTTGCTGGTATTAATGATCCATTTGCGGGAAAACTCAAACAGGGAAAGGTACAAGTTATGAGGTAACTGGGAAAATGGACAAGCTGTTGAGAATGAGAACTTTGCCGTAATTATCTTACCACTTTGCTAATAGTAACGTGCAGCTTGCTCATAATAACAACCCTTGTAAGGGCGGTTAAAAGATTATCATGTCATCCAGCTGTATGATAGAATAGCTAGAATTCAGAAAACTTGTAGGTAAGATGCCGTAGGAGATGACTTAGGAAGCATGACTAAGAGTAAGGAATTCAGTGAAGTTGTTCCTTAAAGAGCAGGTAAGTGTGAATTACTGATTTGTACTTCTTTTGCACTGACACATAGCAACAGACTGCTTTGGCTAAATCAGTACACTGCTAATGATCTGAAATCCAAGAAGAAACTATGAAATTAGGTGACAGCGTTAAAGATAAGCAAGACAGAATGGCACAGGCATGTAGGGAAAAAAATTGGAGTGTTTGAGGCAAAGAACAATATCAAACTAATGAGGGAGATAAAAATATATTCTCGTTACTCTTTCATGCGGTCTTGAACAGTTAAGAGGGTATTGTTCCAATAGTCAATATGAAGGAAAAAGTAACAACAGTTGATGCCAAGAGAAATGAAGTGATTAATGCTGCCTTTTTCTATGTAAGAATGAAATATTATAATGCATAACCCAATTATCTGTTAACTCTTCAGCATATTTATGGTAATTCATGGAGGTTAAATGCAATTCCAGATGTTTTCCATATTTGATTTTGTGACTTCTGTAACAAGAGTGGTGTGAAACTGCGTAATATAATTTTATTTACCAGAGAAAGTAAAAAAAATATTTTGTTTGTAAACATCTGCAAGATAGCAGAATGATCCTAAGGGTTATTAGAAACTTCTCCATAGTATTTCTATTGCAGTTCTTTCTGTGTCACGATTAGGGATTTAGGGGGACTGGGGAGAACCATGCCGTTTTAAAAAGGATAGCTGCAGGAGTAGCATGGAATGGAGTGGAGAAGAGAGGAAAAATGCTGGTAGCTGTGATCATCCTGGGATATGTTGCCTAAGTATCTATTTTTGGGATGGTTATAATTTTCAACAGTGATGTAAAGGATTGAATAACAGAGAATCTATTACATTCAAAGATGGATACCAAATTGGGAATACCTGCAAGTATTCTGGAGAACAGAATTCCAATTCAGAATGAGCAGTCTTGGTTGTTGGCTTTGGGTAGCTCACTGCTCCTTACGTTTTTATATAGCTTACGTTTTTCTTGCAGCAAGGGTGCAGCCTCAATTTCTCTTGATCTCCCGAATTTCAATACTGAATCCAATTCAAGATGTCATTGAGCTTCCAAGTACTTGTCCTACAGCCTCATCTTAAATGAGATGCCTGAATCTGAAGTTAAGACTAAATGCAACATGTCAGTCCTGATGCCATTACCAGCACTGAAATGAAATTGCATCTTTCCCCCATTTGTAGAGTAGACTCAGAGCTGCAGCGTGCTAGAACTCACTTTATACCGTGGGCAATGTTTAAATGATCAGTGAACATGAGTTTTGTTATATGAAGCTGTGAAGTGAACTGTAAAATGAAGGAGCTGTTTTTTAAGTCTTTTTTTTTTTAACTACCACAAGTATAGCAAATGCAAAGGGAAAGATGGAAAGGCCATATAAAGATGTAGCACTATCCTAATGGCTGTAATTAGTCACTAGGGCTCAGACATCAGAGCCTATTGCTAAATATTACATACGATAAGAACAATAGGAGCAAAAGCATTTAGAGAGTGTTTAATAATTCACATGTCTGTATGGCCTGATCGTCTTGGTAGAGCTCCCTGAGCCCTTATGATGACTCTTCTTTAACTGGTGTTGTCTCTTTGTTCTTCTGATCTCTACTATTCCTCCTGTAAATAAAAATGTTTTTAAGAAGCCTTCAATGTTTGCATGTCTGAGAGACTCTATACAGCCTCCAATTAAACCTCCCTGTGTATTGAGATGTTTGGTGCTTAAATAGAGAGGTTAACATATAATGATTGTAAATTAGTGTGGCTCCTGTTCTAGGCTAAGGTAGAATATTCATCTGTTTTCAATAACCAGGATGAGACTAAGTGGTGACTGGGTCATTCTTTCTGCTAATACTCAGAACGGTCAGTCCTCATCGTGACAGTGTTACAGCTTTGCCATGATTGCGGCAGAACGAGTTAAGAAGACAGCCCAAATTAACCAACTTTGGACAAACAGGCAGGATGAGAATTGAAGCCAGGCTAATGACTTCTCAGGATTATGTCAGTCGATTAAAACTAACTTCCTGTCAATACTGAGCTTGGCAAAAGTGCATAGGGGAAAACAGATCTTGGAATGTTACACATCTTAAATCAGTAATACCGTTGCCTGGAATTTGCCAAGACATAACTGCTTCTGGTGGTTGCACAGACACAGGAGGCTTCAGAGTTGTCTCCAGTCCTTACTCTGACGGGGAATAGCTGGACTGGAGGTATAAGGTCTGAGCAGTCAGTCTGTCAGTAGAGAACTCTCTGCTGTTTTTAAGTAGTGATACAGGTGGCTTTTCTGTTATCCTGTTATTCTGTCCATGATTTGAGTGCTTTAGAAGGACAGAAGTCTCTATTATGGGAAGAAAGAAGTCTAAGTTGTGTGGTGGTGTTGTTTGCCTTCATCCTCTCTGTTCTTCCTTTCAGTAGAGGATTACATCATGGGCTGGAATCCATGCTTGCTGCTGCAGCAAGGATCTCAATTTTTTTTAGTGCATCCTTTGCCCCTTGTTTAGTCTGCTAGTACTGTGCGCTCTCACTGTGCAGATCTGGACTGCTGTACTGAGGCCTGTCCCTGAAACACATGGAAATAGGTTGCTTGACAAGACTTACTGAACCCTCTGTAGCATTGTATCCCTGTCAGAATAAAGGAAAGATGCTTTCATGGCACGGCCCTCATTTATGGCAGTAGCTCAGAGGCTTCTGACTTTCGTAGGGCTGTCTAGCAAAAGAGCAGGTTAAGCTCGCTCCAGCATGACTTCCAGATGTGTAACGCCCTAGGAACAGCTACGCTCACACTTACAGTATGAAGTGCAGCGATCGCCTTAGGTGGAAAACCTTAGGCAGACCACAAAACCAATATTGTTCTGGTTGTGGTTTTTTGATAAGGCATACAGGGAGTGCAGTCTGCCAGTTTGTGGAGAGGGAGGACAGAGTCGGTATGTGGATAAAGATGATGAAGCCAGCGGAAGCGTGATGCTGTTGAGCCTGACAGGAAAGCTGGCAATATAGGTGCAGGTGAGGAGCTTTCTACGTGAACTGGTGGGCACCTTTGGGTCCTCAGGGCCATTCCAACAGCTTGCTTTGGCCACTGCGTGGTAAAGATGTTGTATTTCACCTGGTCAGTGCAGCTGTATCGCTGGTCTCAGCCTGTATGTTCTGGGGGTAGAATTTGGGCCTTCAAAACGAGTGCATTCATCACTAGATAACAGACAGGAATATGCTTTCTATTTTCTGTTTTGCTTACTTTATTATGTGTGTGCATATTTATATATGCAACAATTTTGCATGATTACAGGTCAGTTCTATCCTGCAGTGGAGGCAGACCCTTTTTTTACATTGAAACTAGGAAAGGAGCATGTAGTTACTGGACTCAGACGGCCTTTTTCAGTCACTTTTTTTGTTGATCCATCCAACCTGGCCTTAAACAGTTCCAGGGATGGGGCATCCACAGCTTCGCTGGGCAGCCTGTTCCAGGGCCTCACCACCCTCTGAGTAAAGAATTTCTTCCTTATATCTAATCTAAATCTATCCTTTTTAAGTTGAAAACCATACCCCCTTGTCTTAGCACTTCACTCCTTGACAAAGAGTCCCTCCCCACCTTTCCTGTAGGCCCCCTTTAGGCACTGGAAGGCCACTATAAGGCCTTTCTGGAGCCTTCTCTTCTCCAGGCTGAGCAACCCCAGCTCCCTCAGCCTGTCCTCATAGTAGAGGTGCTCCAGCCCCTTGATCATCCTTATGGCCCTCCTCTGGACTCGTTCGAATAGGCCCATGTCCTTCTGCTGGGGCACCAGAGCTGATTGCAGAGCTCCAGGTGGGGTCTCACAAGAGCAGAGGGGACAATCACCTGCCTCACCCTGGTGGCCTTCTTTTGATGCAGCCCAGGACACGGCTGGACTTCTGGGCTTCAGGCGCATGTTGCCAGCTCATGTCGAGCTTCTTGTTAACCAACACCCCCAGGTCCTTCTCCTCAGGGCTACTCTCAATTGTGGCTTTTACTCAAGTGTGGCTTTTACTGGCAGAAATGTCAGTAAAGTAAATCATCTGTGAGAAGAAAGGAGAGTTGTGAGCTCTTAACGTGTAGTGGGGTGGAAAGGATGCTTTGGTAGGACAGAACTCTTTATAAAGAATTTCATTGCAAGAGTTAAATAGATTACAAAAGGGCCTTAGGAACAGGTTTTTCATATATTGCATTGTGGAGTTCTCTTGCAGGAGATGGCAAAAGATGCTGAACTCTGAATTTGGGCTTCTAAGTGTGTGGTGTTTTTATTCCTTCTTTCCTGAATGCTTTGTGGCTTGTTGGTAAAGTTGTATTACACTGCCACAGTAACAGAGTTGTACCTCTTCACTACTGAAACAACTGTGGTCTTTGTGCTTTTGAGACTTTTCACAGATTTAACTTATGATCAGTTTTGCAGTTTGAAATATTTTAGAATTCAAATCCTAATACTTTGGAATTTAAGATCCATTATATTAATTCAAAATATTTACTTAATTTGCAACTTTGCAAAAGTTGTATTTTTTTAAAAAAGATGTAGTCTTTAGTATTATTAAAAAAAAAGTAAAAGCAGTAACTAAACTATAAGCAATAATCTATACAATCTGAATTTTCAAATTTATTGTATTTTTAGCAGAATAAGAGGGAATAAATTTAAGCAGTGAATGTATTGAATTTACTCTGATTTTATCTTTGAGTTTCCTGACATCAAATATAGTCTTCAAGCTGTTCTCAGCCTTTGGAAGACTGAGGAAAGCTCCCTTCATTCCAGTTACTCTGTTTTGAGTGAACTGGCTCTTATGTTGTAGTTGTGTTGCAGCATGTTTTCATTGGTAAAAGAAAAGAACACCTTTCAGTTTGCTACTGACTGTCTGTAGGGATTCTTGGCTCTCCTATTAGCTTTTATGTCACTGTAAAGTGAAAATGGAAGGATTAAGATGATATCGTGCTTTCTCGTAAATCCTTTCTTGTAAATCCATTCCGATTGTTTCACTAGCGGTAATTTTTTTACATGAATAAACTGGTAACTTAAGCTATGTTCAGTTCTCAGTATCGCAGTTTAGAAATGGCCACGATGGTCTAGCCAATATGTTTTAATACTGTTTGGTGGCAGTATTAAAACTACCTGTGTTTTCAATCTTCGTATTTCCTCCCTTTTTTATCTGAGTGTAAATTTTTCCTACGCTGAATAGGTTCAAGTACAGTAGCTAGTAAAATTAGACCCGTGTTGAGAAATGGAGCATGCATCTCAGATAGTTTCTTTTCTTGGTTTTGGTTCAGGTTAACAGAAGTATCTTTACATCTGCAGTTTCTGGAAATTTAAGAACACTGTGAACCTCTGGCCAATAAAAATTTTCCCATTATGTAAAACATTCTTGCAGATTAGCTTGACTCACTCGGTGGTGGCAGTGGTGACTTCCTCCATGAAGTAAATACACTTTTGCAATGAATTTCCTAGTCAACTAATAAATCTCAGTGTAGCTTTCTGATTTGCTGTAGTTTGTGTGGTTTCATGGAGCTCTAACCTACTATTTCTTGTTTGTGCCTTCAAGCTTGAGAGAATTGTTTCTGTATATTAATAGGAGACACTTGAAACCGACTTTACTCGTTTGTTTCCCAGCAGGAAAGCCTGAGTGCTTTGGGCTTTAACTGAATCAAGACCAGCTCTCAGCAGTGGGAGACTGTATTAATCCATTGGAAGTACAGACTGCAATCTTGTGTATCACTGCGGTTTGTGTTGCGAATTTTTCTCATGTAAACAGGTAGGTTGCGAAATTTTCTCTGCTGCATACATTGTTTTTGTAATGCGTACATTTAGAAACCTCGTGACAGTAGTGTGAGGTGGTTTTCTTTTTTTTCCTTTTTTTGGCGGGAGGGGTAGTGGTAGTATTTCTGTCATTGCATGAAACTGTAAAGTACCTTATTCTCCTTTGTGTTTTCACATCTTTAAGTTCATGGTATTAATTTTACAAATCGGCTTCAGTGCTCCGAGTTGCTTTAGGTATGAATCAGGGTGATAGCTCAAAACTCAAGCAAGTTTCTTTCTTGTTTCTGTAAGCCAGCCCTCTGGTAGTGTCTTTTGTGTTTTCCACACAATCAGTGGATTATTTGGCAAGTTCTTCTGCACTCTCTGCCTGATGGAGTTATGTTGCCCGATAGTATGTGGAGGTTTGTTAATAAATTTTGGGCTGTTTTATCAGTTTTATTTCATTTGCAAGCAAGGTAAGCAAATTATTATCTCTATTTCATTGAACACCAGAGGGAAAGATTTTTTTTTTTAACAAATAGTTTAGAAATGTTATAAGAAGTCAGATGGTAGCCAACTTCCTTAGTCAGCTCTGCCTAATTTGGGAAACTGCATTATACCTTAGTTGTGAGAGGAGAAAATCCAGCAGGAAATGCCCTGCCGGAATGGTTGGATACTGTCTTGACCTTTTTTTCTCTTACCCTTCCCCCCAAATACAGGGGATTTTGAACAATTTGTGACGCAGGCTTGTTATCTTTCTGTAAGAATTTTTCCCTTGGCCCTAGCATCTAACTTAACGCTAGATGTTATTTCTTAGGAAATGCTGTGTGCATCCCTGATAGTGTGTGAATCCCAGCCAGAAAGCAGCTAGGCTGCATGTCTCTGTCTTGAAGTCATTCCCAGTGACCCAAAGCAAAACAGGTTAAAAAGTGTTAAGGTGCTAGTTTTAGACTAAATGCAGAAACTGAAAACTACTTACAAATCTTACTTTACCATTTATGTTCCCTTTTTAGGGGAAAGGGGATATTGCTGGTCCGCCCCCCCCAGCTTTACCAAGATATAATTATGTTTTTGTGTTCCTTATTTCTAGTTATTTTTTGACTTTTGGCAGTTCCCAGCTTAAGACTGAAGTCCTATTATACAAGGTAATACATATACAAGTATGTGAAGAGGTGGGATCTTGGTAGGTGTCCAGGTAAGAGGAGAGAAAGGAGGCATTATATCTGTTCCTTGATGAATGGGAATGGAAATGTGCAGAAGTGCTCCAAGTCATGCAGAAAGTCTCTTAATAGTTCTGATTATTTTTTTCCTGTTCCAAAGCCAACAGTCCTTTCCCCTTTCAAAATCTGTTATAATTTTTTATGTGGCACTTAATGTTTGGCGTACAAGCCAGGGAAGAGATTCTAAACTGAAGATGACCTTTGGCACTGAATAAAATCTTTATTAGTAGAAGCAAGCTTAAAATAACTAAAACTTTGTATGGGAGCCTAAACTTGAGTACACGTTGTCCATTATAAGAACTAACTAAGCCATATTGGAAAATGAGAAAAACAAACGCACACAACCCCACAAGACAAAAAAACAACGACAACAAAAAATAAAGCTGCTGTATCAGTGCATGGGATCTCAGGAACCCCTGTGAAAAGTAAGTGAAGCACTTGTACCCAGCTGTGAGAAAGTAATCTTTCTCCCATCTGTGGGTGGGGGAGTGGGAGGCAGATATTTCGGTTTTATCTGAGAGTCTGTACCTGTGTTGCCCATTACCACCTTCTTTAAAAGGTCAATGTAAACCCTGTTGAAGCTTGCCACTAAAAACAAGCAGTCTTTTCACTGCTGTGAGCCAGAAGCCAAGAGGATGCATGCACCTCCTAATTCTTTCCTGTTTCCTTTCTGCTTATCCCCAAATAACGTAGTCTGAATGCTGGCTCCTGCCCCTTCTCCTGGGGTTGCAGAAGAAGGTAGGGAGGTGAGATAGGGAGTGCTGAAGAGTTACTGGAGGTTGCTGAGCTTTCGGTGCCACTGTCAGCATTTGTTCAGCCCCACCTGATGTTCCAGTGGTGCCAAAACAGATAAGTCTGGGCAGGATGCTCACCCAAGGAGGAGGTGGATGGATCTTGAGGAATAATAGCTTGCTGATGGTAGGCAGCTGGGCTGCTGTGGACTAAAAGATCTGGCCTTGAGCCTTGCTCTGCAGGATGCAGAGGGAAGGAGGGGTGAAAAGCAGTGTGATGAGCCTATTGTTGCAAATGAGCTAACTGGCTGATTGGTACTGGGGCTCTCATGCTGCTCCCTCTGCTCTTAAATGCAGCTGTGAAGAGTGAAGAAGAGAGGGGGGGAAAGGGGAAAACAAGCTAGACTAAACTTCTCTGTTAAAACAAGTATAAATTAGACCTAGTGTCTGAAGAGGCAGGGGGCACAAATAAATAAACCCTAAGAAATTACATCTAAACACAAGAAAACCTTTTTGAGGGTGCTCAAATGCTGCAGCAGGTTGCCCAAGGTGGGGTTGGAGAGTCTCTTGTAGGGGATGCTCAAAACCCAGTGGGACACTGTTCTGGGCAGCCTGCAGTAGTGACCCTGCTTGGGTGGGTGGATTGGACGAGATCAGCTCCAGAGGTGCCTTCCAACCTCAGGCAGTCTGTGAAAGCTTCTTTAGTTTTTTTTTTTTCTAACGTATACTTTAGCTGCTGTTGCAGAATACTTGGGAAATAATTACAAATGCTGCTGCTGGGCATTTGTCTTGCAAATGCTGCTGCTGTGTAATCATGGCAATTTTAATTGTATGGGGAAAGCATCCAAGTGTTAAAATAGTTAATTAACTAGACTGCCCTATTTAAACAGCATAAGCAAAAAAAAAAACCCAAACCCAAAAAACCACAAACTAAACAAGAACCCTCTTCCCTCCTCCCCCAAGAAAATGCTATCACCTTCAAAACATTAAGAGACTTTTTGCTTTATTTTTAACACCTTAAAATATTAGTGGCTATGAACATAAAAGATAGTTTTAATATAAATAGTGAAGTCACTAGAATATTTATCAAAAATATTTTTTATCATTTACCTTTTTTTCCCCTGATTCCCTGTAAGTTTGCCACAAAGTACGCCTCAAAAATTATTCAATGAAAAGGAGAGGAAAAAGGAGATGAAGAGATGCAGGAACATGAGAGGGACAGTAGAGAAAATCCTAGAGATTCCACCAAACTCTGCAGTTTATTCCCTTAAGCCCACATCTGATGTGGCAGGAGATGATTTGAACAAACTTTACTGTGACTATTTCTTTCCTGGGCTCTTTCAGTCCTCTCCTGCCTGCGTTTTGCGTAGCCATCAGAAAGACTGCAGTGCAGTCATTGGCAAGGAGGGAATTACTAGGAGGGAAAATCAAGCTGTGGTGACTCCTCTTGCAGTGTTGTGTTACTGAGATCCGTGTTTGGGAGCGGGAGGTAATGCCTGGATGCCTTCGGGTTCCAGATTCGGAGGTCGGGCTGCTTGCGAAGGAGGATGTGGACAAGTCTTCATTGTGCCCCTCGTGTGTGCATGTCATGGCAGAGAGCCATTAAGTTTATTGATGCAGTGGTTTGTTTGTTCTGTGATATGAACTGCTTGCAGTTTCTGCCTAATGCTTTGTTTCTAATCCTCTGTGCTCAGACAGTGGAGAGCAAGGTAAGGTACTTTTTGTTGCCTAACATTTGAAGGTTAATGGAAGTAACTTCTGCATGTTGTAGCATGCAACAATGACTGTGTTCCGCTGGAGAGTCAAAGTTTTGATCACCTTATTGCTTGCAACTCATTGAAATTCGCTGTAATAAATTCCTTGGATTATCTAGTGTACCCAAGTTGGCGAACAGTTCCTTTAATTAAGGTGAATTAAAAGATTTTTTTGGTCGTGTTTAACTCTGATATTCCAATGTAACAATGAAAAAGTTATTTTCAAGAACAGCGTTTTGGGACTGTTCGTCCTCTTTATGTTAATCTTAAGAACTAAAAATCAGGCCTTTCTGTCTTATTCTTGTCTCTGGATGATTTTTTTTTAAAATGTAAGAGTTTTAAGGTTATAGCGTTGTCATACTACTGCTATTTAGCTGTGAAGTGCACTCATTTAGTAAGAAAGAAAATGTGGAGGCTCCTAAATTCTCTGAATTGGAAGGAATTATGTGCAGGGAGAGGCAGGAGGGGCTGGAAGCTCAAAAATCGCTGCGCTAAATTAAGCTTTATAGCTGAGAATGTAAATGGACAGTGACCAGGGCAATCGTAATTGGTGTCTAAATTCTGGATGGGAGCTTTAAAAGAGCTTTAGAACTTACATTTTTTGCTGAGTTACTATATAAAAAATTTAGTACTGAAATCTGTGACATCTGTAAGCATTATCGACTGATTTGGAGTGTATGTACTATTTTGGTAGGGAAGTGTAAGATTGTGAATCTTCACGTGAGTAAGAGTTTGTTGGTATGGATTTTAGAACTGGGCTATTTTTCCAGCTTTGTTTCTAGAATGGGTCAGACTGGGCTTTTGTCGGTCAATGCATTTCCTCTTCCAGAGTCTGAAACCGCTCATTAGCCTTAATTAATAGGATTTTGGTCCAAAAGTGCAGCATGGCTGCTGCTCCGTTAGAAGCGGTAGCCTTGCCTTTCTCTACCTCCTGAGGACCAAAGGTGAATTGGAGCATGTGACAAAGATAAGAAAGAAAGCCCCCAAAAGGACTCATTTAATAGCTCTGAAAGTCTGTAGCACCTCTCCTAAAAAAATAAATGTTCCCTTGGTCTCGTGGTGCAGAGTTACTTACATGAGACGTGATTATGAGAATGAGAGCCCAGCACGCTGAGTGGCAGATACGATTCTGTGACTGTCTACGTTTCTGTAACCCGTTCTGTGTAACTGCTGAGGTTGATCCATCTTTGCAGGATGACAGCTGGGAACACGCTGCCGAGCTGGGCCCTCGGTGCCACCCTGCTTAGTGTCATCTGGGAACATCGTTGCGCTGGCACCACGGAATAGCTGGTCAGGCTTCTCAGAGCTCGCTGACACTGTTAGGCTTTGTGGTAGGTGGCTGCAGGACTTCACTGCCAAGAATTGGGAAATTGAAAGTATTGCACAAGTGTGGTTTGATTTGTGTGCAGTATAAATGGTTAAGTGAGGTTTCTACAACACGGTCACAAAGTGTTGTCCTCGTAGCATGAGAGCTCCGGGGACTTCAGATTAGTGTATCGGTTGCATAAGCACTGGGGCATTTGTTGTCTGAACTCGACTGCCAACTTTTAGGAACGGACATAGAGGTTGATGGACACTTCATTAATAATGCTTTCAGACTCTTCCTCTTCGTCTGTGCCTGTAAAAATGTTAAGATCAAACAAGTTTGACCCCAAACAGGTTGCTTTCTTCTAATACAGGTTTGAATATTGTCATGGCGTGAATGATTTTTTGAAGAAATGCTTTGTAAAACGCTTAGCTGCTTTTCCAGAATAATGTTTCCAAATGGAATTCAGTGTTTAAAGAAAACTGCACGACTTTGAAGTGTGTGTGTGTGTTTTTTAAGTCTATGATGAAAACTAACCTATCAGGGTGGATAAGCTTGTACGTGTGTGAGGGCAAGAAAAATTAACCATAACTTTGTGCATGTCCTTTTAGCATGTTTTGTTGAAAAATCTGCTGTGAGTGATAGTGGAGGGGAAAAGAACAGTTTAAAAATCGTGCATTTGTATGTTAACTATACTGTTCTTTATCTATGTTCTTTTTAAAATTTGTTATTAAATTAGTTTGATACTCAACTTCATTAGACTGACTTTATAGATGCTGAAAAACCTATACAGCATTTTTGAATGAAGGTGACATAACTTTTCTTTCTTTACCCTAAAGAAAGAAACGTGGCAGACTAGCAAAGCTGTTCTTGTTGGCAAGAGTAAGGAGAACCCTTTCAGAGCACTGAGGGAAAAATCTCATTTTCCTGCTCTCACCTGAAGCTGCAGATCAAATGAGATTCAAATAAAACAAAGGAAATGTAAGCAAAGAGCCTGCTCCAAATCTGGGAGAAGGGAGGGGATGTTAGTGTGTCAAGAAAAGGAGGATAGAAATTTCATCAAGAAAGCTGTTCCAGGAGCTTTGGAAATAAAGAGCTTTTAAAACTAACAAGTTCCCTTTTAACGTTGTAGTATCTTCAGTTGTCTTTCATGGGGGAACTTACATGAGGAGTATGTGATTTCCAGAGGGATGTGCAGTTTACCTGTGTATTCAGGATAGCTAGTGAAGAGGTTAGCAGAGGCAGCGAGTTAAGAGCAAAGGCTGGGCTGGGAAGAGGGCAAGAACTATCAAGGATTTCAACCATTAAGCCATTCTGATAGCAGCAGTGATACTGCTGTGGCATTTAAATGAAGATGGGTTTTGTAACCTTCTCTTGCAAAGGACCTCTGCTAAAGAGCAGATTCCAAGAAAATACATTTTTTGTCTCTTTGGAGGCTCACCTTTAATCTTGTAATGCTTGTGACTTGACTGAGGGTAGCTTGACACTATATTCACATTCGTGTCAAATCCTTTCTTGATGTTGTTTTTAATAAAACTTTTTTTTGGCTGCTAAGACAAACCTTGTTTGCCAAGCATAAAAATTGGATAGCATTGGATAAACTTCAAAGGAGAAGGATATTCTTGGGAGAGCATTCCATCTGAGCAGTCTTTTCACTGGATCGATGTAGATTGTTAGGGCTCTTGAGTAGTTTTCGGCTTATGTGCCATTTCAGACTTCACTGGAAATCTCCTTTTTTGCCTTGTTTTTGTTTCAGCATCTAGTTGTACACATTTCCTCCTTGTGGACATCAAAAATGCAATACAACCTGTTGTGAGAGCGAGTAGTGTTCATTTTGATGACTTTGGTCTGGATTTCCATGTCCAACGCTTAGTTTCCATTACACTGGTGCTATTATGGAACACGGACATCAGAAAAATACGTTTCTTAAAGTCTGTGTTGCAGATTTTAATGTTGTACTTCAAGGTAAAACTTTGTGGTAGTTGAACGAAGCTACTGGTCAAAACAGCAGATAAGAGAAAAGGGGGCTGTGTAAAGGGTAGTATTTCACTACAAAAAGTTTGTGTTAGTAGAGGCGAGCTCTCATTTGCTTTTTATATTCAGTTTTGACCACATTTTTGATCCATCTACAGATGTAAAAATTATGTGATGACATTAAATATTTAAAGTTTTTATATGGGTAGAGAGAAAGTTGGGATTAGCTTCATTTCAGCTGAACTTGGATACTGTGTATTTGCCCTAATTAAAGCTGTTATTAGCCCTTTGTCCTCTGTAAATGCACTTACAAAATCCATTAATTCAGTGAGGCACAGTAGCTGTTTGGACTCGTAACAAAATGTGTCCGTGTTCCAAAGTAGGATAACCTTCACTTATGTTATTTGCTGACAGCTGTGCTGGTGATAGCTATGATTTAGTAAAACCCCGGTGCAGTCAATACTCAGGAGAAAAAAATACTAGAGCTTTATAAATTATGTATATATAGTGTGTACTTGTGAATACCTAGTTTTGTCACTCTTTTTTCCTGAATAACTGTCTTGAAAATTAGAAGATATAAACCACAAACTTTTTTTTGTCTACAAAATTTACTGATATGAACTAATGTTAGGAATTTTCTGCACTTGGCCTCAAAGTAATTGCTTCTAAGGTTAGCAGAGGGATAGGGGAAATGCAAAGCATGCTTAACAGATGCTTTGGAGATGTTTTTGTTTTTTTCTCCAAGTGTTGTATTTTGCCAGAAAATTTCCAGTTATGTCTACTGAAAGCAAATGCTCCTGTTCTGTAGGCTTGAACTAAATTATGGTGGGATGCCTATCTGTAATGGAGGCTATGAGCTTCTACCTAGTGTGTTGTAGAGGTTATTTAATGATGGGAAAAGATCCCAGGAGCTGTATTGAGCCTGGCTCCATGGATGCATGTTTTAGAATTTTCAACTATTTTGGGACTTTTCTGTAGTGTAGGAGGCACATTTTTATATGTTTTTAATGGGATTAAATTTCATGCCTTTTTTGAGATCTTCTAAAGGTAACAGTGTAAGAGCTGCCGGAAGAATGTAAAGCCATTAGAAGAAAGGGTTCTTCACAGAAGGCTTTATAATGATATGGCGGTAGTTCTGCTTATGTATAGAGATGCTTGTGCCCTGACTTAATGGCTATTTGTCTATGATATATCTGGTGTTAGTGTTTCCAGATTCTGAAATTGCTTCATATAAAACACTGGGCTGCAATTTTATTGGACAGTATTGGAGATGAGACTTTTAAGTCTTCAGGGAGGATTTAGACTAGTGACTCTTAAATTTTAGTTGAAGAAGAGTCTGAAAATAATACTTTCTGCTGACGTAGAACACTTCAGGCCAGGGAGGCTATAAAAGGTAAGCTTATTTTGTGGTAGAGGAAGGAAAAACAAAGTGTGAAGTCTTAAAATCATGTAGCCATTCAGTAGAATTGGTGGGGGAAAAAAAAATCCAAACTACTGCTATAATAAAGCATCATCCCTGGGTTCAAGTTATTTGCAAAAAAGTGGGAAATTACAGCTGTCTGTCCTCTGAATACTCACTGCTGATGCAGCATCCTTTAAACTCTAATCTTAGGATTTAAGCTGCTTGGTATAACAGTGAATATCCTTTGCATACTTCTAAACTTAGCATTTGTGCCAGTTGGAAGCTATTCTTTGCATTTTGAATATTTCGACTGTGCCTGCATGGATCCTTACAATGCAAGCAGATAGTCTTTATCAGCATAAATTCTACAAGGAATCTGAGTGCTATTCTTCTAGTTTCTACTGCAGCACCTGGAGGCCTTCAGATTTGCTTTTTCACAAATAAAAAATCATAGTTAAATATTAGACTGCCATTAATATATTAAACAATTACTCTTTTCAGTATTAGTTTGGTGGAGATGAACATGATTTTATTAATATTAACCAGAGGAGCCCTCTGGCTGGAGCCTTCTGGAAAAAGAATTTCCGGCTAAAACTGGCAGCCTCATGTTAACAAAAATCTTTCTAAGACCTTGTGGATAAAGTGGAAGTTGCAAGTTTTTAATGCCTCTCTTACAAAGAAGCAATACTGTACAATTCTACCAGAAGTATGCTTGCAAGTTTGCTTATTTCTTTTGTTATAAACTTTTTTTGGCTAACAGTGGATAGCACTTACTTTGGGGTAGTGATGTGAAATCTAGTGGGGAAAAAAATTAGTAAAGTAGTCTTACAATCTTCACTTTAAGTGTATCATAGAGGACAAAATCCTCATCAACTTCTATTAATTCTCAAAATCCAGCGCCAGAGACAAATGTTCAAAAGGACCTGTTTTTTTTGTCCTTGGTATATTACCCTGTCTAAACTGATACTGTAAAGATGGCTTATTCTCAAGATGTCAACAACATCTACTGATCTGAAACCTCCAGGATAACTTGATATACACCTGCAGGCAGCAAATACAAGAGTTAAGGTAGACAGCACAAAATAATAAAATAGTTTGCGAAAGTAATCACAATCTGAATGTTGAAAGTAGGAAATTGCATCAGGTTCCAGGCAGAAGAATCTTTTAATAGGACTTTGCAGCTGGTAGAACAAATACTGTCATAACACCAGACGGAACTCATATCTTTCTCCGGTATAGACTTGGCCTTCAAATAGCACATTCCCAAAGCCTAAGTTTACTGCAAGAGAAAGCAACAAGTTAGTTCTTTCTTGCATTGATGGGAAAACATGTTTTGTGAGTCTGAGTCTTCATTTACAAAAAAAACTCAGCTTCTTACGTGAGCATGTTTAAAAAGATAAGCTCTTTAGAAAGCAATGAATGTGAAATTCTGTTTAGAAAGTTATGACTTCAGATTCTGACGGGCCTGACTTAGGACTTTCTCCAAGTGTTTTTTTGCTCTTGAAAACTGAACTTCAGTAATACATTTTTACTAGAGATGTAGAAGCTGGAGTATGCTTCAATATAACTAGAAATACTAGCATAAATGTTCTGTTCAGATTCCATTTTGAAATGTATTTTGATTGGATTTTTCTCTACTACAATAATATTCACAACAAAAAACCTTTCTTCCTAAAATTCAAGATGGTGGTCATGAAGAATATAGTGCCAACACTGAAGTAGGCAATATAAACACTGATAAACCTGTGGTCGTGTCATTGAATGAGTGGACAATGTTTTTGTTTTCCCCCACTTTTTGATGAATAATAAAATACAGTTGAAGAGGGAGTTGCCCTTACGTCCCCCTCCCCCTCTCCCTCCCCTTTCTTCCTGAATAAGAATCACTGATGTTAGACAAAGCTGAGGTTGTGTGGTGATTTTACTCAGGTGGGCGGCTGAGCTCCACCACAACCGCTCTCTCACTCCCCCTCCTCAAAGAGGAACGGGGAGAAGATATGATGAAAGGGCTCAAGGGTTGAGATAAGGACAGGGAGATGGCACAGTAATTATCGTGACGGGCAAAACAGACTCAGCATAGGGAGATAGTAAGATTTATTGCTTATTACTAACAAGCTAGAGAAGTGAGAAACAAAGGAAAGAAACCAAAAGCACCTTCCCCCCCATCCACCCTCTTCCACCTCCTCCCCCTGAGCGGTGTCGGGGAACAGGGGCATGGGGATTATGGTCAGTCTGTAGCACTTCTCTGCTGCTCCTTCTCGGTCACTCTTGTCCCCTGTGCTGTGGGGTCCCTCCCACGGGATGCAGTCCTTGCTGAACTGATCCGGCGTGGGCTGCCCACAGGCAGCAGCTCTTCAAGAACTACTCCAGATATGGGTCCGTACCATGGGGTCCATCCCTCAGGAGCAAACTGCTCCAACCTGGATCGCCCACGGGCAGCAGCTCCTGCCAGGTCACCTGCTCCTGCGTGGGCTCCTCTCCACGGGCTACAGGTCTGGCCCAGAATCTGCTCCGGCAGGGGTCTTCCACAGGCCGCAGTCTCCGTCGGAGCAGGTCCACCTGCTCCACCGTGGTCTCCTCCACGGGCTGCAGTGTGGAACCCTGCTCCACCTTGGTACTCCATGGGCTGCAGGGGGACAGCCTGCTTCACCATGGTCCTCACCACAGGCCGCAGGGGACTTCTGCTCCGGTGCCTGGAGCACCTCTCCCCCTCCTTCTTCATTGACCTTGGTGCCTGCAAGGCTGTTCCTCACTCCTCTCACTCTCCCAGCTGCAGTGTGGTGCAGCGTTTTTTTTTCCCTGTCTTAAATATGCTCTCACAGAGGCGCAAAACAACATCACTTACTGGCTCAGCTCTGGTCAGCCGTGAGGCCCTTATCAAACATGGGGCAGCTTCTAGATCCTTCTCACAGAAGCCACCCCTTTGGCCCCCTGCTACCAAAACCTTGTCACATAAACCCACTACAGGTTGTTACCTAGAATGGGGAAAAAATGCGCCTAAGATCAATAAGAGAGCAATCTGTGCTTAAATGAATGTCTTCCAGGCTATTCAGTGTTACGTATTCTGATGTCATTTGTTGTTAGGTTCTGGAATTTGATTAATATTTAGGGCTTTTCCAATGAGAAAGTAATTTTTACATGTATTTTGTAGCATAGGCATGCAGTAGTCAGTTGGATTGGAAGAGTGGGAAATGTTTTATGTGGGTCTATAGGTGAATAGATTTTTGAGCTTTGGATGTAGGTTTAGAAAACTTAATTCAGTTAGACTGGAAAGTATTTCTTGTGTACATGAGATGCTGTCATCTCGGTGTTCTTAGATGCCTGTTTTCTAGTTCGGCAGTACTTAATTTCAGCATTGAATTCAGAAAGTGCAGAGCCATACTAGAAGTTGCATTTATTTCATTTCCCAGCTTCCCATGTACTCTGCTGTGTTCAGAATTTCCTGGGAATGTTATTTTGTTAAACATCAATTGCATTTTAAAATTAGATTAACTAATATTTTTGTGATTCTTGAGAAAAAGCGGCATTCTTATAGTTATTTACTATAAGACATGCAGCGTTTCTATTTATTTACTTGCTGGTCTCTGACATCTTTGCTTCTGGAAACAACAGCAGAAGATGAGGTAAGGGATTTTAAGATAGGTAGTACTGCTGCGTAGATTTCAAGGATGGTTTCATTTAGAGTCAGCACAGATGTATTCTGCCAGGAACTGTCAATGCAGAAAGTATTCTTCATGTACTTGCCAGTCAGCAGAGTAGATAGACTGTGATTTGAAGAGTATTCATGAGGCTTGAAACTGAGGGTCTGTATGATTAACAGTGGAAAAGAATAGCATCCATTGATAGTGGTTTTTTTGCTGTGTGCTTATTTAAAAAAAAAAAGACTAAAAGACAGCAAGACTTTTTGATTCTTATTTGGTGATGTCAGATTAAAAGATGTTGGTGTCTTGAGCTGATGTAGTTTAAAATAAAGATGTTTCTGATTAAATCACGCAGCAGGCTTTTTTTTTTTCTTGAGTCATATCTCAGTAGGAAAAGTGACTTTTTAGGTCGCTTGGTAATGAGACATCTTTTTCTAGGACTTTGGCCAAAGTGATTTGGACAGGACATCCACTTTAATCCTTGTTGATCTTCGTTAGGATTTGTCACAGGTCGTTCAAATCTGTTTCCTCATCATAATAGGCATAACTGGGAAGCAGCATACATCTTCTCATCTGGATACATGTGATTTTTCATTACTACTTGTAACATTTGGAGGAATGACTTCTATGCTGCACAATAAAGGTAAAAGAAATGTTAGACTTGCTCTGAAGTGGAGGAAATCTGGTCTGATGAAAATAGATTTCCATAAAGACGGAGTATTCAGGATGCAAATATAAACAGGTTTTGCTAGCGCTCTCTTCAGAGCATAGATAAAACAGTTCTGTAAAATGAAACTACCTTTAACTTGAAACAGATTCTTATGGCATTCCCAGAGTATTCAATCTTAATCTTTTGCGATAGGTGAGTGTCTTTCCTTTGGAAACAGAGCCAGAAGTTATGAAAATACAGGGTGTTGATCCACTTCCTTGACGTGTGACTGGCATATCTCAATTGCGGACTTCCCCAAAGCAGCAGAGGAAGAATTGCACTTTGTCCTGTGGTTATCTGGTTGTCTCTTGATCTTTCCTGTTCTTTACATGCTTCTACTAAAAACCTCATATAGGGCTGTGGATCCCAGCTGGGAGTTAATTTCATAGATGACATGCAGTAGCCTGGTAAGTTTTCTTTTTCTGACCTGTGCGTGGTGAGGTTGGACAGAATGTCTCTCATCTGTTGTCCTGTGAACCAGGCTTTCAAAGCTTGAGAGATCTTTGATTTCTGAAAGAGGCTTTTGATTTCTTGTACTTCAGATGATTTTATACTGTGTTTTGGTAGCCCACTGAGATTATGAAGTAATTATTAAGAGCTGTAGATAGCAAGTGCAAGCTGAAATACAAGCACTTTTTACTACTGCCTCAAACTGAATCTTGGTTGTTTTGCTATCTCATATGTCATGATTGGAAAGAAATGATGTTAACTTTCAAAAAATTAAGTTATACATAGAAAAGCTGACTTTTTAAGCAGTACTAAATTACACTGAATTACTTTTCTGCTGCCTTTTTTTTCAATAACCTAAAATCAAAACTCTCTTTGAGTTGTTACTCCCACCCCTTGCTGCAGTTTATATTAGACTGGCTGTTAATTATCCTACTCAACACTGAGTAGTTATTAAAATTGTCAGTCTCTGGGCTCTTGGATTCCAAAAAGAATGAATACTACATTATTACTTACAAATATTCCTATTCTGAACTCTTAATAGTGATATAATTACTGCTCAGTGTAACAAGCATATTAGAACTGTTTCCATGAAAGTACAGTCTAGCAGGCTTGCTAAATTGAGCTTGTTGTATTGAGGTGCTGTCTTGTTTAATGCTGTAAGTCACTTCACGTGAATATGTAGTTGAAAGACATGGAGACAAAGAAAGTGTTAAAAAGTTAAAAGAATAAAATATGAAACTAACTTACCACTCATTTTCTGCTATTCAGTAATCTTGCAAACTGGAACACAGGAAGGACCCAGTGTTGTAATATCTGTGGTTCAAGCGACATACGTGGTTATTCTTTTGAAAGTACTTCAAGATACCAGATCTTTTTTTATACTTACGGTTTCCCAGTTCACCTAGGGAAAGAAGGAATAGTCTATACCATTCAACCCAAATCCAGTTTTGCTATTGGTTCAGTAATTTTTAGTGCGTAGAGCCCTTAAACATGGTGAAACCTGCTTTAGTTGCTTGAGAGCATAGCAGTTCATGTATAAGGATAGGCCTTTTCTCTGTACCAGATCGTATTGTAATAGCTATAAAATAACTTCTTCACAGCGGGAGTTTTGAGCACTGGAGCAGGTTACTCGGGGAGGCTGTGGTATTGTCAGTCTTCAAGGTTTTGAAAACTCAGCTGGGCAAGGCCTTGAGCAGCCCAGTCTTTGAAGTTAGCCTTGTTCTGAACAGGAGGTTGGGCTAGATAACCTCCAGAGGTCTCTTCCAAGCTGAATGATTCCAGGGTACTGTACCTAATAACTGACTGAAGAGCTAGTGAATGGCCAAAGCTTCTCATGCAGAGAGTACTCAGTCTTTCCCGTGTGCATTCAGATGCTTGTATCTTATGTGCTTATATCCAAGTAGTGATTCTTTTCTCCCAACTCCCTGTTGATTTTTTTTTCTATTTTGTATGTTATATCAAGGTCATGTTCAAAGTTGGTTTGTATTAGTTTATGCAAGGAAGGTGGATGCTTACACAAGTGTAAGATGAAGGTTATAGCAGTTAAAATACCCAGTTCTTTTTACTACATGAAAAAGTTTTTACATGCCAGTGCTGCTTTTATTTTTGTATAGGAATTAGTATTTGAATGTGTTGCACGAAAAAACGTGAGGGATGGTCTCATGCTTTTCACCGTGTAAAGTTATACCTGAAGTTGGTGACTGCAACCCTCCCCTGTCCCCCCTTGGTGCCCCTCAGAACTTCCCCACAAAGCATACACTAGAAACACTGAAGCACTGGTGGTTGATCCTGTACGTGTTGTACAGAGACAGTAAACAGTGCATCAAACAGAACAAGCGCATGGAGGGGAAAAATCATTAATTTCCCTGTGCAAACAAGAAGAGGGAAGTGACTTTTGAACTTGGTACGAGGCAAAATCAATGGATGATCCTGTGCTTTCAAACCTGCCGCTCCAGTGCTGCTTTGGTCACTACCTAGATACTTCTGTGGTGAGAGTTAAACTACTTACATTTTATTTCTCAGTTCTTCTTCTGTGCCCCTGCTCAGACTCAACAACTGTGGGGCTTTGGCCTGAACATCAGGCCAAGGTGGTGCCTGGATGCTGTGAGACCAGGCCTCTGCAGTGAGATACCTCATGCTCAGGAGCTCTGGAGTCAAAATACCCATGGCAGTCTTCCTGCTCAGCTTTAATTTTTTTTGACATTTGTTGCATTGGATAAATTGATAATATGTTGTCACTGATATACTCCTTTCAGCTTGCATTATTGTTTTAACCAGTCATCGTGTTATGGCAGTATGTTGTATATTATAATTGAATTCAGAAGTGCAAGCAAAATTGAGTCGGAAGACTGTCTAAAAGATAGTAAAAGAGAGGTGTATGTTCTTTTCAATAGGTATGTACTAGGAATTTATTAGAAGCTATAAAATGCTGAAAGACAAAGTTAATTTTTTCATCGTTTAAAGTAATTCTGTGCGATAACTTGAAGCAATAACTTTGTGATAGAAACACGTAGGCTAGGAAGACTGAAGAACTAGAAATACCACTGCAAGTAAACAATTATTTGGTTCTCTGAGGGTATCCTGTAAATTACAAAAGAAAATTCTGTGAAGACTGAAACTGAAGAAGTCTGGTGTCTGGTTTCCTACAAATCTGTGCACTATATCCCCTTCTTGACCCAATTCTCCCGCTTCCTCAATAATTAAAAAAAAAGGCCTTCAAACACCCTACCTTCCCATTACAGTAATAGAGAGGATGAAGACCACCCAGTTTGCCTAGACAAGGGGGAGCTGGTGGTTTAGATGTAGCTTATGCAGACTGGCCAGCTGATAGACCACACAGAGGCGGTGGTGTTTGAGGTTGCACTTTCCTAGCCTTTTACTCACTGGGATGCTACATTAAGTTTCTCTTTCTGTTCCCCACAGAGCTGCCCATTTTCATGAGACCTGTCTGTACAGTTGGTTCCCAGTTGGTTGTGTTGTATTTTTTTCGAGAGGCTGATACATGAATGGAAGGATGGATAGAAAACAAGGAGCCCTATTTCAGTAAAAACTAGGTTTAAGAAGAAAACACTCCATATTACCAAAAATGGCCTAGTTAGGATAGGACACTAAAGTTTGTGTTTTCTTACACTTCTTAAATAAAAATATAAATGCTGCTCTTTGAAGAAGAAAGGTCGGATCATCTTAATTGTTCACTGTTCTGTTGTGATCTTTAGCTCCCATCCAACTTCAGGTTTCTTCTTTCAGAGCTTAATTTAGGTATTGTGTGTGCAGCACCGTTCTCTTTGGGTAACTTCTGTTGTTAGTGTAGCTTGCAATTTGATGGAAAAGCTTTTCTGTCCTAAGTAAAACAAAAGTAGATTGTATCTTTTGTTATCTTCATAACATAAACATTTTATTGAAATAACTGCTTGACCTTTTTTGATTTTAAAGTTTTGGTAAAAGCTTATTTGCTTTATATTGCCAATGTATTGAAACTGTCTTCACGCAGAGCTTGCTAAGTAGTAAATACTGCGTTCCAATTCTAAATGAGCTTTTTGGGGGTTCAGTAAGAGTTACGGATTGTTTTTGTCTTTTTTTAATTCAGATGTAAATTTATTTTAAAATTTTTTAGAAGCTTTATTGTATTTCTAAGTTGCAAATGAGTTTTATTCCTAAGGAGCAAATAAACCGAACAACAAAAGCCAACTATGTGGCATAATTCAAAAACTTTAGCGCAGATTTCTAGGATGTCTGCCCTCTCTGCAACGAGAGCAGCGTTCTTGCTTAAACAAGGAAAGAGAAAAATGCTGTTTTGGTAACTTCCATGCTGTCTAATTCTTGGAACATCTTAAGTCGGTAAACTTACTTTTGCTTCCAGTTTCTAATATTAGTGTGAGTTGAGAAAGAAGAAATTGTACTGACCTTTGTTGCAGTATGTGCAGCCTGAAATACTACTTGACACTCTAGTATCTGAGGCTGGACCTCACTTGCATTAAGAGGAATGACAAAATAGAGCTCAGCGAGACGTGACCGACTTTGGGGGAGCAAGCGTGCCACAGACACGATGACCAGAGAATCTCCACTTTTGTTACTCTGAAGAAGCGTGACTGTAAGCGTATGCTGACTGCATGAGAAACGGCTGAAAGAATTGTAATCAATAGTGGACAGAACCAACCTTGGAGATTGTGCCTCTTTTTCTGTGTTGATCTGTCCTGAATAATGATTGTCCAAGATTTAACAGTTTGTCCAACAGACTGAGTTTTAAGACGTCTAAAATTGATTCTTGTTATTGTGATGACTCTTCCCAGGGATAAGAAAGCTGGAGCTTAAGGAAGCAGCTAGTGGTGAATCAGGAGTTCAGATTTAGCTTGCTGAACAAGGACTGAAGTCTTTGACTTGATGGCAGCTTGCCATGCCTTTAGGAGTCGGCAGCTCCCACCAGAACTGGCATATCTTGAATGTTCTAGCCAGGCTCACCTCCCTGCTTTCTAGAAGTGGTTATCTTTACTACTGTAAGCACGTAGTATCTTACTGAGGTGTGACTTCAAAAGTGCCTCTTGTTGGCAGTTTCAAACCTGATTATGGGGGTATAATCTGAGTCCCACTGTTAAGAGTCCTGGAAAGGAAAAGACGACGTTGCAGATGTCACCCTGTAGTGGTATGTAAACCGTAATAGAAAGCTGTTTGCAAAGGGATGGCAGCTGAATTGTAGTATTTGCACTTGTGTTCACCATTGATCTCATATACGTGTGTAATAGCACGTAACTCATGCCTGAGGATGTAGCTCTGTGCATACAGTAGTTTAATTTGTGTGTGCAGTTTGCGATGAACATCAAGTCTCCCCACCTCCTTGTTAAATGCAGCTTTTGGGTTGTAATAAAGAGGTTTTAGTGTTCTTTTAAGCTCAGTTCTCTGTTGTATTTTTATTGCAGCACTTTATGAATGGCTTCCTGGTTTTGCTGCCTAAGAAAATGCTGGCTGTTCAGAGCGCTGTGGAAGAGAATTCCTCACCAAGCTTGCTGCTGTAGTGCTGCACTTGTTTAGCTTTTCTTGTCTGACATACTTCTTCATGAAACAAAAATAAAAAAGCTGAAGTGCACAAATCTCACCGTTAAGCATATTGCATAGTAAACTTTATTTATCGGTGTGCTTTCTGGTTGTTTTCTGTGACATGATATTCAATATACCAATTCCAAAAGGGGAGTCATGTGGAGCACTGTGCAGCTTATTTTGGTATGAAATCTCTTTTTCCAGCTGACAGTTCAGCCACTGAGCAGTTTCATATCTCTGTGAAACTCTCACCTGCTGTTCATTTGGCATTCAGTACTCTTTCTCAGCTGAATCTGGAGTATTCTTCTTTTCACCCCTGCCTCCTTGTGACCAATTACTCAGTTTCCATGAAGAAATAATGCTTTTGAAAGACTTTAAATATCTGATATTTAGCTTCTTTTTGTTTCGAAGAAACAGGATGAGGAAGCAAACATTCAGTATAGTTGTTTTGTATGGTGCATAAGTTCAGGAACTTTGTGCTGTCTTGACTTGCCAATTCTCCCTGCAGCACCTCTTTTAGTGCCTCTTTTTGTTTGTTTTGTGGGTCAGAATCAGGCCGTGTCTTGTTTTATTCTGGCACTCTAAGGAAAATCACGTTCCCTGTATTTGTTGTTCTCATCCATCAGTGTGCTTGAAGCTGGTTGTTGACTTCAAAAGTTGACCGAATAGTAGAAGTCTCAAATATGACAAAAGAATATGGAGTTGCAGAGGGAAAAGAGAAATTAGTATCTGCATGTTTTAAACCAACAGGAAACTGAATTTTAGCTTTTCCTGCAGTCATGCACAAGAAACAAATCCATAGGTAGTTAAGTTTTACCAGTTCAGCTGCTTATGGAATAACACTTTTCCTCTTTTTCTAATCTCCTTTTGCCTTGCACCCTTCAACAAAGAGCCAAGTCCTAAGCTCATGATGGGGTCACCTCTGCCCAGCCATGGATGTTCAGTAATGCCAGTGGAGTTGGGCAGTCTCTAATGCTAAACTACTTTCATTAGGCGCTTTCCTTTCTCACTCATGACAGTTCTCTTAACCTTCTTGCCTCCAAGACTCTTGTTCTCAGCATCACGTCTTGTCTCTTGTGTACTGGTTGCAACCTCTTGAATTGCCTCTTCAGTGCGGTCGTAGTCCGCTTTTATGCTTGCTGCTGAAACTTTAGTTCAGGCTTTGCTTGCTTCCCTCATCTAAATTAATCTGAATTTCTTCATTAAAGAGAAGTGCAAATTGCTTTCAGTTCAGCACTGATCTTTCTCTGCTTCAGACTGCAGAGTTTAATGCCTTGGCAGAACAGTCTTTGAAGACTAGATAAGGAGCAGGAAGACATTAACTCAAATTATGGACCAGACTTTATATTTCTGATTACTGTAGAAAATGTGTTTTTTATTGTTGCTTTGAGTACAACGCAATCATTGAATCTATGTACTCAAGTTATGAGGATGGCTTTCCTCAGGCTTTCTCTGTATTTGATGGAGATACGGAGAGGCTTTCCCCTGGGATGGGAGGGCACTCAAGTGTGGATTCTTCACTGAACACCTTTACTCGTGTTTAGCTGGTGTTGGTAAAGATACAAAGTGGTATCGGTGATTTTGTCTTTTAAGAAAAACAGTTGGTATCAGAGATGAATGAAATTTCCTTGTCTGTTTAGTCTCTGTGGAGAATTCTATACCTAAAGTACAGATACAGAAATGATCTACAAGAAAATACATTTAATTACAAGTACTTGTTTTGAGCTTGGCAAGGGAAACTAAGAGATTACAAAGTGTGTACGTGATGGAAGTGTAAGTTTGTGTATTTGGGAGGTCAGGTACTTGACTCCCTTTGTAGTGTTTGTGGATGTTCTTTCATAACTGAGAAATGAACTGGGCCTCATTTCTTCTTTCTGCTTCTTAAAGCTGAATTATAGCTTTAGTGGTTAGGGAGCAACTGGAGCAGTGGAATAGGCTTATGCCTTAAATGTCGGTTAACGTGGAGAGAGAGCTGAAGAAGGCCTTTCTCTTGTAAATAGTGACATATTTCTCTTATGTAAATAGGGGTTTTATCCTCCAAATATGCTTGATCCTTCATGTGCTGAGGTGGCGGGTTTTTGTTTTGTTTTTGTATTTAAGAACCCGTAGATTTTTTGACTGCAGGATAAGGTGACAAATGACAGGATGCGAGGAAGTGGCCTCAGGTTGTGCTGGGGAGGTTTAAGTTGGGTATCAGGAAGAATCCCTTCACAGAAGGGGTGGTTAGGCATTGTGACGGGCTGCCCAGGGAACTGGTGGAGTCACCATGCCTGGAGGTGTATGTAAGAGACGTGGATGTGGCTCCTTAAGGACGTGGTTTAATGGTAGACTTAGTAGTGTTAGGTGATGGCTGGGCTTGGTGGTCTTAAAGGTCTTTTCCAGCTGAAACGATCCTGTGTTTCTGTTCTAAGATTCTATAAGCAAGGAAGTTATTCAAAGCAGGTTTTCAGATTTAATATGCAGTGTTCTTCCTCTGTTGCTCTGCTAATTCATTGCGTGCTGACCTAGAGGTATCACAGTCCAGGATAATAGCTATTGTAATTCAGTCTTCAACTGCATTAATTATTTTCTCAGCTGCCTGTCAGTTGTGCTTCATCCTAGTGAATTAATCAAGTGGCCATGTTATGTCGACGTATCTCATCTGCCAATTAGAGTTGTGTCACCTGCTCTCTTCATGTGGGAATGTATGATGAAGAGGTTGGAAAGCTGTTTAATGAGTAAAAACCTGATGTTTTGTTCTAAAACAGGCTTAGAACGGTGCGTCTTACACATTGCTGTTGCATGAGGTAGACAGGAGGAGCTGGCAATGGAGCTGTGTAGGTTCCAGATACCCCGTATAGGACAGTAGTGGTCGTGTGCTTTTTGCAGTAGCATGTAAGCAAAGTTGAGCATGGCACTGTACCAGCACGCCTTGTCGTCCGCACACCCTGCTGCTTCCTCTAATGGTATGACTTCAATATTACTGACGTTTTTCAGTGACAGGGATAGAAGAATAAAAAGAACTCTTCCTCCTTGTTCCCAGAGCAATGCCCACAGATAACTAAGGCTATCCTTTCAGGAATAGGGCTTAATTCTTCACCTTCTAGAGCCTTTAAAATGTAGAATACTTTACAGAGTTGTTAAGCAAAATACACCTGTGCGGATATATTTACTTTATATGTGTATTGTGTGCGTGATGTGTGGAGACACCTTTCTTAGCGCTTTCTGTTTTTACATAGTCTGTCAGATGCTGGATATGTTTTGTTTTATTTAGATGGAAAAAGCCTTCATTTCTCAGAGGTTTTCTTATTTCTTCACAGAAATTATCTTAGAGCATGGATGCCAGTAAGAAGACAGAACCTCCTTTATCTGTAGAAATGGTACAACAAAGGGCCAATCCCGATCGCAGTCCTTCAGCATCAATTTATGTTCCAGAGCAAGGCGGCTACAAAGAGAAATTTGTAAATGCTGTGGAGGATAAGTATAAATGTGAAAAATGTCACCTCATCTTATGCAATCCTAAACAGACTGAATGTGGACACAGATTCTGTGAGACCTGCATGAATGTCTTGCTAAGGTAACTCTTCTTGTACTGAAACATATTTAAAACTTGTGAACTGCTGAAAACAGGATGAACACCACCATAGTTCTATGCATACATTAAGCTAATGCCCGGGGCTGGAAGTAGACTTCATCTTGTCGCTTGCTTGCTTATTTCTTATCTATATGCTGGCACAGTAATTTGTGTTCTCCGCTGGGTGAAGATGAATTAAACTTTCCATAAATATTGTTGAAACTATTGGTAATGTGTTTTAATTCCATGCAGTGTTAAATTAAGTAAAAATTGCATTGCCTGGAGTGCAGACTGGGTAGCTATTTCGGTCTAGAACCCATTTAATAATCTGGAGCTGTGGCTGTGTGAGGAAGTGAGCCTTGCAGAGGCTCATTGGTGATAGTACCTGACCTACCTGTGGACCTGTCTTTGCAATTGAGTGGTGGGACCCTTGGGTAAATGTCATGTCTTATGGGGAAATGAAGCTCCACAAGCATTCTACATCTGTGGCCTGGGGCTTTTTGTTTTGTGGATGCTGGCTGCTCTGTTGCTGAGATGTTTGGTCCAGAGTGTAGAATATGTGAGTGTATGTTGCAGACATAAAATAAACGTTGAGAGATGCAATCTTTCCCAGTGTAGGTAAGAATAAAAGTGTGGCTATTGAAGAAGGAGTATCTAGCTTTTAAGAAATATCTATGCATCAACGGAAGTATATTTCTTTGCCTCTCAACTTTGGTACATTGCCAGGGATTGTATTCAGCAGTGTGATTTTGACACTTGGTCTGATATTTGAAGACCATTGTCCAAGCTTTAATCTCCTGGTGTAACTAAGCAGTCACTACTTCCATTTACTCCTGCGAAAGCAGAGGTACAGAACAAAATGAGCTCGCTGGACATTACACATAGGACTACTAATCTAGAGAGGATTTGTCTTTGGAAGCTTTTGGTGATCTCCCATTTACTTCTTGTAACCATTTTAATTCTAGGCAGTAGGCTATATTTCACTTGGAGATATTGTAAGCTTGGGAAGGTGCAAATTAAGAATACATGCAATATGGCAAAAGAGGTTATAGGACACTACGTTACCCTGTCATGTGTTAAAGAATAAGATCTGTACAGGGGAAATACTGGTGCCTGCAGCGCACTGATCAGCTCCTGTAGGTTTTATGCTGCAGCATGCCAAATTGAGGAGGGTGGTGGGAAAAAAGCTTTTCTTTCAATACACAGTTTCAGTTAAGGTGTAGCTTGTTTTAAGAAATGCAGTTATTTCTTTCTGAATGTATGTTTTGGAAGGCTCTTACATGGTTAATAGCAGTGACTGCAGAAAAGCAAACACCTGGCATGCTTGGATGTGTACAGATGGACAGAGCAGACCCTTAACAATCTAAGCAGTAAGGATTCTGGCACTGCTGGAATCTGGGCAGTTTTCCTTCCCTGCTGCGAGACATGCACATGTGCTTATTACAGTGCAGCTAGAATGTGTGTAATTTTACCTTCCTGTTTTTTAACCAGTTTGTTATTGAAAAGAACACATGGGTAGGGCCATCTACCACGCTACTCTGTCATTGTAGTTACTTCACCATATTTAAGTGCCTGTTGCAAACAAATCCTTTAAAATTAAATTTATAGTTTTTTTAAGAAATAAAAAGTGTGCCATAAAACAGGAAGCAAAATAAGTTTAAATTGTTCCTGTATCTGGCACCAATTTTTTTCGTTCAGTGTTGGTATGCTGCTGTGCACACTGATTACATGCTAGCAGGTTCTTTTCCAGGGTTATTTGAGGACAAAGAACTGGGAGTCAGTGTAGATAACAAAAAAAAAGTCTGCTCAATATGCAGCTGTAGCTTAAAAGAGCAAGTAGGATGCTTGAGTGAATTCAGTAAAAGCGAGGAAAGGATGACATTGTATTAAACACTATGCCCTCAAGTAGATTAGTTTCCCTCCCTTCCTTTCTTTTTGTTTCTGCCTAAGAAAAATATCACAGATATTTAAGCTACGAGACAGTGAAGATGCTCTGAAATACATTAAGACATATAGAATGGTCACTTCAATGAGTAGAAGCCAGTGAGGTGATTTGAAATAACTATACTGAACTATACTGATTGTATAAAATAATCAAATCAATTCAGTCTTCTACATTGATCTGCAATGCTGCAAACAGCAGCAATTTGCACAGTCTGTCGGTGAGATGCTTTACAGAAAAACGTACCTAGCTGTTAAACAGTGCTTTTCATCCACAGATCTCAGTGCTTTATGAGGGAGATCAGTATGGTTATCCCCATTTTACCTGGGGGAGAAGTAGCTGCAAAGAAAGAAAGGGATTTGTACTAGATAAAGGGAGCAGGGAACTGTAACAGCTACTAAAACCAGAACAGATTTGAGAGAGATGGACACGTATCCTTTTACGGTAAAAAAATATTTAAAATTCTGTCAGAGAGAGTAAAGTTTAATTGTGTGTTGTTTGAAAAACATCTGGGTAATTGAAAGATGCAATATTTTGCCTGTTTGCAGTGATAGAGAAGGAACAAGAATTGTGGATCAGTTGCAGGCTTGTAAAATAGGGGATGAATTTTGATGACTTGAAGAAAACCACTGTGCAGGTGTCCAGAGGCATCATGGTGGTCTTATTGCCTTGGAAATGCCAGACTGTCCAAATTTTTGAAGTAACATCATGTTATCTCATTATAATAAACTGTATTCACTTTTAACAGTTAAAAAAAAGCATTGAACAACCTTAACTAAGTAGTTAACTAGTCTGAAGTTCTTATACTGTAAAATTCAGTTGAGTTAAAATACAGCTTTTTTCTTTTCTCTGCAGTTCTTCGAGTCCAAAATGTACAGCCTGTCAAGAAAGCATAGTGAAAGACAAGGTATTGTTAAAATTATTTCTTCTTCAAAGTATCAGATTGCATAGCGTACATAAGATGTGTTAAGTGCTTTGTGGCAATTACTTCATAAGCCTAATAAGCTATTTACAGAACATAGTTTTGTTCTAGAATCTGAGCTATGTATTTTATCTAGGAAGACAGCTTATTTTTGCTGTTAACTACATGGCAGAAAACTGTGCTGGCTTCATTCCTAATGCTCTATCCAGGTGTTGTTTCATAGCTGGAAGCTGCAGCAACATACTGCAGTTCTCTCATCAGCTGGGATGATGGTAACAAATATTGCATCTACTGTAGGTATGCAGAGGCTGTGACAGGTCTAAGCAAACCTTACTCCTGATTTGGCTCTAGATCATGTCTGCTTGTTGACTAATTCTGTTTTACATGGTGGTATTCTGTGAACCACACTGGAAACAAAACTGTGTGGAGTTACAGTAAGTGTAATAGAATCGGAGACTTTATTTGGATAAGTTACTTCACTGATAATCTCTCTATTGTATTTCACAAGAAAACTTTGTGTTGCCTCTGAAGGGTTGAGGGTAGAGAAAATTCTTTTTGACTTTATGCGTTTTTTACATTAGACTTTTCTGAAGTGTTTAGTAAATTCTTTGTGTCAGTAGTCTTTACTGCCTGAATAAATGCTTCTAATAGTAACGATTTTCAAGAATATGCTAGTGGGTACATCAGTCTCTTCTTGTCTTAACACAGAGTAGTTCTCTGAACAGTGCTTAATTCAGTTTTGACATGGATGGGCTTTTGAGGAGCTCAAACCAGTAATCACGATGTCTACTTTATTCATCATTTCAGCTCTGCCTTTCTAGCTCCCAATACACATAAATATGTACATTTATGATGAAAGTTCAAATATCTTTAAAATAGGAGGAGGACACGAAGGGCAGCATATATTAAATATGTTAGACAAAGTGTGCAAGTCAGATGGTGATTTTCATGAAACTGGAAACCTGTCTCTTCCCACAGAATGTTGGTGTCCAAAATCATTAAAGAGCTTTTAGACAGTCTTGGCAAAACTTCAAGAATCATCTTCTTATCTTAACTTCAGTTGGCAAAGCTGTGCCTAGTAGCACTGTGTATTACTTAAGGGGGGGGGATGACCTGCAGTGCTGAAAATTGGTTATTTAAATGAGATTTGTTGATTCATTAAACTTCACATGTGCATCTGAAAAGTAAATAAAAATCAGTGACCTGTGTCAGATTGGTTGCAGTAGTTTTGTCTTTACTGATACTGGGGATGGGTTCATAGACACTGTGAACAGTGCTGTTGTTGTTATTAAATGCTGGCATGCAGAACAGTTCCGTAGTTACTGCGTAAGCTGTAGGGATACGTTTCACAAAACCCCATTTTCAGTGAAGTAGTCATGGTTGGACTTGGTCTTTGGTATTTCTAAATGGCCATGGATGCAGTTTCAACTAACTAGAAGTTTCTATCCATTCAGTTTGCACTTAAGAACAGCAAAGGACAGCCATAACGGCATCAAGTCCTCTTTCCCAGTGTCTGCCCCTAGCAATAGGGCTTCTTGGTAGCGTCATTACATTGTCTCTGAAACAGATTTTTTTTTTTTTAAATGGGATATCATGTGTGAAAGGTACAAAGTCTAACCCCCTTAGCTCTCTACTTCTAACTTCTTGCAGTTCTATTATAGACAAAAATGCCGGAAAGGCTTACAAACATCAAAATGGAGAGATGGTTAAAGCCTTCTTATCAGTGAAATAGTAAACCTCCTCTGAACTAAGACCTCTGATAATACATACTTACAGAAATTCTAAGAGGTGTAAATAGGTGTTCAGACAAACCAGGCTGGTTGTTGTGTGACTGCCTTTCTTGAAATCCTCTCTTTAAACCACTGTTTCACCTCTTTTTTTTGGTCTTATGGTATTGTATCTAATATACTAGCTTCCCAAATAACATGAAGAGTTCTAGTTTACACCTACTATAGACAAACAAATAGCAAAAATCATAATCTTTTCTTTTACCTTTCCCCTTTATTGTATTTATAGTAAAGGTGGAATAGTAGTAGAGCATCTGTCCAAATATCTTCTGTCACTGGGCTGCTTCACAGGGGAGAAATCTGTGATGTGCACATGAAGAATTGAATGGTAGCGTTTTATTTTTGCCACATAAGGTTAAAATTAAATGACATTGCTGTAGCTGAATTGCGCGACTTCTTTCTTTGAACTTGCATATTCTTGAAGGGTTTTAAGTTTCTAAGACGAAATGGCCTTTGATCTTATTTCATTTTTTCCCTTCAGGTGTTTAAGGATAATTGTTGCAGGAGAGAACTTCTTGCCCTTCAGATATACTGCAGAAATGAAAACAAGGGCTGCAAAGAACAACTGTCTCTGGGTCAATTACTGGTAAGTAATCAAACATAGTCATAAGCCTTCTTTTGAGTTAAAGAATGAGAAGAAATCTTGCAAATGAAAACCCTGGCCAGTGTCTTGCTCACACTGGTGATTAATTTGCTTATTTATAAAGTTGGAACAGAGTTAGATTGTTTTGGAATTCATCTTTTTGATATGCTATGAGGGATTGTGGTAAAAAATAATGTGGTTGTGTGACACTAAAGCTCTGAAATGTAAAAGTGCAAAACAGGAACTAGAGAGAGAACTAAAAAAAAAAAATCGGGAAAAATCCTAATGTATACCTTAAAAATGTGAATTTTTTTGGTGTGTTTCTTTTATTTTTATTACCAATGCTAATCCTCTGACATAAGTGGTGGTTTATGCATGGAGTTGTGTAACCTTTGGCTTCACCAGACTCATATAGAACTTGCAGCTTTGTCTCACAAAGGCATAACAGTAATCTAGTAATTTAAGTCAGAAGGAATGGTTATAGAGCAGTCTGCAGTGAGCTGTGTGGGTATTTAAAGTGCACAAGGTAACTTTGCTTACTTTGATCCTAAGGTTACTTTGGTTCTGAAGTTGTTTAACATGGGATCTCTTCAAAGGAGAGAAGAAATGCACAAAACTTAGTCGGCTTGACTTTTTTTCATCTTCCAGATGCATTTGAAAACTGATTGTCAATTTGAAGAACTTGCATGTCCTCGTGCTGATTGCAAAGAAAAAATACTAAGAAAAGATTTGCCAGACCATGTAGAGAAGACCTGTAAATACCGGGAGACAACTTGTAAATACTGTAAAAGCCAAGTCCCAATGATTATGTTGCAGGTGCGGTATTTTCTTGTTTCAAGATTCCATATGTTAATATGGAGGAATAACTCTTCATGTTATGTTTAAATGCCAATGCAGTATTGTCCTCTCAGACTTAGTAACTCAAAACAGAAAATAGGCTGTCTTTCAGAACACCTTTTTTTTTTTTTTTTTTTTTGCTGTGAAGGCACCAGCTACTACAGTGACTGGGAAATGTATTCTGTGTTAGTTCTGATGTTCAGATACTGCACTTTAAAAAATAAATAAGTAAATTAGATTCACTGCCTGATAATGATACTACAGTAACTTCTGCCTTCCTTTTCTCTTTTGCTTAAATTGATATAATAAATCAAACTCCTATCACAACAGTTAAATGTTATACTGGAAATACATATGCATTAGCTATTGACTGGAGAAATAACATCTTTTTTGTCTAACCCTTCTTGGGTACAGTGTGAACTGTTAGGAGAGGAAGGAAGGCAGCAATGTGGTAACAGAATGTCTTAGTGTGACCACTAATGGTACAGGACAGGCCTAGGCCAAATTCCTGCTGTTCTGGCATATAAGTAGCTTGCCTGATAAGCAGCCTGTTGTGAATTACTAAGTACAGAGCAGAGAATGAGAGCGCCATACTTTTTTTTACACATAGAATTGTAAGCTGAGTGTGTGCGTTATTTCCCATATTTTATGCTGAATCTCTCTAGCTGTAATTATGATAGCTCATTTTATTTACATAATTTCTATAATTTGATAGTTTCTATAATTTGACAGTCTCAGATTTCAGCCGTCTTAGTATACTAAGAGTGGTCGTATCTATAGATACCTATGTTCTTGTATATTGTTAAGTGAATCCTCACAGTGATGAGACGCATTCTTTGCTCAGATATGTTGTTACAAAAAAGCATAGACAGAAGTTTGCCAAGTTTGGAAGTATCTGTCTTTAACATATTTCAGTATATATTTGCAAGGTTCGGTACAATTAGTAATTGTGCAATTACCTAGCATTAGGTGGTTGAGATGTAAAAAAAAAAAAAAAAAAAAAAAAGGCAAAGAATATTGTATGTACCTTTTTTATTCTTGCACATGCAAATGTGAAAGTGTGTTTAGTTACATTATGGCTGGTATTCTCCCAGAATTTTCTTTAGGTTGGGAATTGATAATAGACAAAGAATGACACTAAAAAATGTGTTCAGTCTTAATGGACAAAATCAGTGAGTATTAGATGTGTCTTGTTATGCAACTGGTTTTCCATATCTAACCAACATACTCATGGGTTCCTTGTGGACAACTGATTTTTATTGGGGCAATGCAGTTATCACTGTTAAATTTTTGAGTCTGAAATCATCCTTACCTTTTGAGGAACATAAAACTCTTTTGGTTTCAGAAATCTCTTTCACCAGATATTGGTGGATTTAACACTTATGAAATCTTTGAACAAGTGGTAGCTTTCAAGATATTCAGAAGCTGAGACTAGTTTTTCTACCGGTTTTTAACTCAATGATTCACCTTTAATGTATTAATGTTGGAAACAAGAATGACATATTACACTGAAGTACAGAAAAGAATAGTTGTAAATCAAGTAATTGTTCTTCTCCTCCAAAATCTTCTCCAGATCCTTGCCTAGATTTTCAAAAATTCAGTGATTATAGAAATGCTGCTGCTGTTGTTTTTTTATGACCTGATTGTGTTACCTCATTGTACTTTGGTAATGAGGAGAATTAGAAGCTTAATGAGACCGAACATTTGAACGAAAGGCTCCTTTTGACTTATTAGAGTTTTGTCATCCAGAGGCTGAGTTCATCTCTAGCTTCTGTAGCCTAATTTTTTTTAATGTAATAATGACTGAAGCAGGTCTCAGTGACTTGAACTGAAAATGGAGAAAGAGGGAGCGTACTGAGAAAAAAGGTATGCAAATGGAAACAAAAATAATTTTACCGGAGTACATATGGTTCGTGTCTTCATAGAATCCCATGATCTTGGGGGGTAGGAAATCCCCGTTGTTGAAGGCAGACTCTCTAGTTAACAAAGTTAGTTCACTTTTTTTAGATTGCGTTTGTCTTGCCTTTACTGTTGCTAGGTGAGTTAACTTTTTGCATATGGTTCAAATGAAAGAAATTAGTTTTTTTTCTTGTCACAAATCTACCTCCTCCGTACTGTAATTTAAAACAAACTAGTAACCTGAAATCCTTCTGAGTTACTGTATGTTTTTGATGGATGATCCACAAAGTTAGTTGAATGTTTGTCCTATAAAATTTATAGTTGGGTAGTATTATGATATAGATCTGGAAGGACAGCATTACTTGGTGCCTAGGCTCTTTGCTACCTCCCTGCCCCTGCCAAGGCAATCTGAACTTCAGTCAGTAGTTGGAAATAGAGCTGAGCTGGCTGGGCCAGCCACTGGGGTAGGCATGAGACCTTGCTCCCTTGTTGCTGCTCTTGGGGCTACATATGTCCCGAATGTGGCCTCAGCTTCTCTAGAGAGCCGTGTTAATATCCTGCCTTCCCTCACCTGTGCTCGATGCTCCCCATTGTGGTGCTACCCAAGTGATGTGCTGCCTTGGTTTTAGGTTTTGTGTGCTTGGCAGCATGTGAACGTAGCTGGTTGGTGGGAAGAGGTTCTGCCACGGGAATGAGATTAGTCTGGTGTATCCTGAGGTCACTGGTTTCACTGGGTGGGCCTTGGGAGAGGAGCTGGAGAGAGGGCTGTCAGTGAGTTGCACGGGGCCTTTTTGTTATCAGCTGTGAGGGAACTTTCAGCATTTATTTCATAACCTTTGTCAGAAAGCTTAGGTAGGTTAAAGAGAGCTAAAATTAGGGAAAGGATGGTAGAAGGGAGTGTGTGTGTTTGAGTGTATATATATATATATATATTAAATTTTGTATTTGCCGAACAATTGGACAAGTCTGTAGCATAGTAGGCTCCCAGAGCTGCATGGTAGTGTGTGATGTCTCTTCAACACAGCGACATGGTGTGCTCAGGATGAGTGGGGTCCAGGTCCAGTTCTTAAGTCTGTCAGAAGATAAGGTCCTAAAGCTGTTCTTTATCAGAAGAATACTGCAGTCGCTGTGACAGAAGTTATTCTGGGGAAAGGTGTTTTCAGACTGTGCTAGCACCGAGCCTGTTTGGGTAGCCATGTCCTGCTGGGGTAGGCCTGAACCTAGCTCCTTCCACGTTTCAGGAGGCTGTCCTGGCTGTCTGGCTAAGAAGCAACTGAGGCTTTCTTGCTTTCTGTCTCTGACTATGTGTGCTACACCAAGTTGAGGTAGTGCAAGTCAGAGGGGTCGCAGGATGGACTTGATTCACGCAGAACGGCATGCCCGATCTGCTTTTAAAACCGAGGACGTATACGTTCTCCGATGCTCACAGATTTATGACTGAGCTCTGAACCAAGACCTTTCACATCTCAGAGCTTGCGTCTCCATTGTCTTGGTTTTGTTTCAAAGATAGACGTCTGTACTGGGCAAAAGTGGCATGCTACATCATCTTACTTTTCTAGTGGGCTTATAAATCTAAACCTTTGTTTCCTTTGCTTTTCTTAAGTACCAGAAATGAAACAGTGTGTTTCAAGTTGAATGGGACCTTTCCTTGACACAAAATGAAAACTTTTTTTCCAGATTTTTCATTTTGCTGAGAAAAACTGAGAAGAAATGCAAATTCATTTAGACTGGGCCTGATTTTCTTCCCTTTCTATGGTGTTTTGGTTTGACAGCTATACTAAGGTATCTGTCATCAGCTAGGTTCAGATCAAAATGCCTGCCTAGCAGTGTGATAAATTTCATCTCTTTGAACTTTGGATGTATAGCAATGAGACTCAGTATCAGATGTTTGGGAATAAAAGTTAGAAAACATTGGAAGGGAAATATCCTTATATAGGAAGGAAAGCTTATCTGAGATGGTGCAATGCATGTTGTTGGAGAGCTTTTCCATGCACTGTATATTCTTAAAAAAAAAAAAAAAAGACATCTGCAGTGGTTCTATTCACTTGTAAAGGTGCTTGATTTTTGTGAGTAATTCTTGGGGGAGAAAACTTGATTTTTATTATTGTTTCATTGCTCCTGAGTAAAAACAAAATAGTAAGCAAGTAGATTTACTCTAATGAAAAAAACAAGAAAATGTTTATTTTTGGTTCAGAATCTATCAAAAGCATAAAAGGATGTTTCGGCAATAGCAGTTCAGTAACTCTGCACAATTAGGATTAATGTTGGGAAAAAAAGTGCATATTTAATTATTGTAGGATGCTTTTCTTTGCAGGTAAGTGCTCATTAACTTCAGAGTACAAGCTGATTTGTGGTTTGTTTGCTTTTTCCTCTGTAGAAACATGAAGATACAGACTGCCCATGTGTCATGGTTTCATGTCCTCATAAATGTAGTGTTAAGACACTCATGAGGAGCGAGGTAAGAAGTCTTGCCCAGTGTTGTGCTGGAAAATCAAATATCTTTTTAGTAAGATCTCGCAAGAATTTTGCCAGAAGCCATTTCCTTTATTAAAATGTGAGATCTAAAGAAAAGCTTTTTCTACCACACAGTTAAGTGTGATAACACTCAAGTATCTTTAATGATTTATTGAAAAACTACTTAAAAAATAATTTCTTAGTTTTGTGTCTATATTACACTTGGCTTACTCAAGACTAGCGCATGTCTCTCCTGCTTTTTTTTTTAACAGCATCCCCCCTCCACCCTACCCTAGTCTAAAGCATTTGTTGAGCACAACAGAGCAGCATCTCAGGGTAGTGATAGTTTGTCTGTACTAAAATAGAATGAGTGAATGAAACTTTAGTGCACATTGACAAGAGTTAATAAAGGCTAGAAAAATATAAGTGAATTGCTAGAAAGCAGAATCATTCTATGGAAAAATGTAAAGTAAGGTTATCAAATTTGGGGAAAAAATAACAAATGCTTGGAGAATTAGCATGACGTACAAGGTAACATGAATACAACACGCCTACAGCCAGATGCAACAATGCATAAAAATTTCTCTTAATGCATAGAGACTTACAGTGATAATATAGACCAGATTAAAGGAAGCAAACAAAATAAAAACCCAAACACATGAAGGGTCTTCTTCGAACAGATCTGTGTTCTTATAAATAAGCAGGCATAAGTAGCTTCTGTCAGTAGATGTACGTTAATTTTTTTCCTCAGATAGAACTTTGAGGATGGGGAAGAGCTTATTTAAGTCTTCAGCACTCTGTAAACCTCATTTAAAGAAAGTCAAGTTTCTGATCTGAGGATGTCAGTTTATCTCTTTCTACTTATACCTCCTCGGTTGGATTTTTTTTTCAGTTACACTTGTAAATTATTAATCATATATCACAGTACCCAAGGTGCCTCCCAAACATGAGCAGCATTTTACCTTAGGATAAATAAATCTAACATGTATGTTAGATTAACAGAAATTAAACTGCTAAGAAAAGAGAAAGTATATATCCCGGGCCAATTCTGTCAGCAAGTTTCTGAATTAAACACTTCTGAGTTTAGACCCTGGTTCTAGAGCACTCATGCATAGCTAAATCTTGAGCAGTTATTTTGTGAAGAGGTATATCTTACTGCTAAAGAGAATTGTCCCACTAATTTGCATGACATAACCCAGGCTTTATCACTTCATTGCACATATAGCCAGAAATTAGTTCTGAAACCACTGGTAGAATTAGAACTTGAATCTTGCCCTGCATCATCCGTTGTTACATGTTGCTTAATTTTTTTCTGATGCCGTCAGTGTATATATATATGTGTGTATATATAACTTAGCTGCATGGTTAGGGACAACAATTCTAATGCCGAAAATGGAAAAATGCCTGCCTAACAGTTTGAGAAAATTCTGTAGTGTACAAAAAGTGACTATCTAACTGTAGAATAAATGGCAGCTTTTCATGTTTAATTCATAACTCTTTGGCAGACTTCTAGTTTGGAGAAATTGAAAATGTGGCATTCTAGTAAGCCTGTTATACCACATGTCTCGTTCTTATTTAGTCTTTTTTCTGAACCGTGTGTTTCTTTTGAAACTACAGTATGAATTTCTACACATAGTGAAACGTAATAGGTGTATATCAGAGATGAGTGACTGACTGCATCTCGGTATCAGACTGTAAAGCCTGTCCTGTCTGTTCCAGAGCTACAGGTTCAAAGCAGAATTGGTTCACCCCTTCTTTCCTTGGAGGTGGATGAGCTGAGTCATATGGGACTTATTGTGTGGGAATTTCACATGACATCTTGAAAGCCAAAAGAGTGGTACCAGCTGAGGAGCTAGACTCTAGCTCCTGTCTGCTTTGTGGGAAATACAAATTGCAGATCCTCTTTTTGAAGAGAGGGTGTTTGTTGCTCTATCCTTTGCAAAAATGGCTCTTTGCTCCAACTTTTAGGCAGTTTGCATCCAGCTGCTGCCCTCTGTGCTGCAATGGCTGTTGTCTGTATGTATGCATATGCTTCTGTGAATTGATTTATTTTGAAATGAAAAGTGGTCTGTGTTCATAATAATCCAAAATACTGGAATAAATCTCAATCTGTGAAAAATGCAGGCATTTTACTAATCAGTTTTAGTCCCGTGTACTGCATTTTAAAAAGTTACTTAACTGTACCTATTATAAAACTGTCTGTTTCATGCAGTACTTGTTTAGTCTTTTTTTGTGTAATATAACCATTAATTTTGGCACTGAGAATTGCATGTTATGTTTTGAAAAATTGGTTCCTCGTGCAATTAGAGTTAGAAAAGATGTACTTTGCTACAGTGAAACTGATCTTAAGACTTAACCAGAACACCAGTAAAAATCACTTGGTGAGCAAAGATTAGTCATTCATTAAAGTCAAATGAAATAATATGAATAATTGTAGACTGTTCTTGTTTGCTTTTTTAATTGGGTTGCTTATTGAAATAGTCTTTAGTAGAAGTTTCACTGTATACTAAATGTATCACACTGTATACTGTATTGGCATGTGCGTGTGGTTTACATGTGTATATAAAGTATTTGCACTTTAGTTCAGACTGGAGAAAATATACACACGTGTATTGTATGTTCTGCAAATGGCACACTACAAATCTGATAACCTGTGCCCTTTATGTTTTGAGCATTATCATGCAAACGTCTTTTGCCAAAACTCACATTTTTTTCCTATTGCAGTTGAATGCACATTTGTCAGAATGTATTAATGCCCCAAGTACCTGTAGTTTTAAGCGTTATGGCTGCACATTTCAGGTCAGTATATAACAATTATACTTCCCAATTGATGAAAGTCTGCAAGTAGAACTTAACTCTTTGACGTGAAAGTTCTGGACTTCTCTAGTCTTGGTTAAGAAAAAGTCATCCAGTTGCACCAAATGACTAAGCATCACATGATTGTTTTTTTCCATTTTAAAAGTAAATGATATAAAAAACCCGTACATTCCTGTAATGCTTTGAGAGTTCAGTTGTTAGGTACATCTTTGTTGAAACAGGGAGGTTGACATATTTGAAGAACTTAGTAAGTTAGAATAAGAGTAATGTCACTTCTGTTCTTCAGAAAGTAAACCAGTAACTTCACTTGTTTCTATGAAAGTATTTTCTTAACCTAGGTATGTTTATATTTTCTTTCATTTGTTTGTCTTAGCATTTTTATTAAGTTTAAACATAGATGAGCTCATTTAAAACATGTATTATGTGCATTCATATGTCTGTGTGCACATAGGTGTATAATCAAAGTATAGCTGAAATCTATTTTAAAAAATGTTCTAGATTTTAATCTTAGCGCTCCCTGTGATGTTGATAAAAATAAAATCCAACACTGGATTCAGAAGTAGTATTCCAATCACTTGTAATGTTCTGCTCCCTATAGCATATATCGTAGTGATTTTGTATGCTTATATAATGAAAGGATTATTCCGGAAATTTCAGAAACTGCTGACAGGAAAAAATTGAGTTTATCAGATAGTGTCGTTCGTTTGTTAGTCCATGATAGCTTAAAGAGACAAGAACTGTAAGTAGCAACACTTCTCAATAAACTACTTCCAGCAGGTATTTCCAGTTTTTTAAATAATGAGCATTCATCATTTTAAGTGTTAACAGTAATGCTCTTAGCTGTAGAATTGATCAATGCTATAATCCTGCCCACTGTTATGTCGTATGTATTGCCATTCATTTTATGTATGTATATGTGTGCATATATGTACATATATCCACATATATATTTTTAATACTTTATATAGAGTACATACTTTGAGGATCATTGAAACCTCTTCAGTTTCTTTGGAGCTTATCTGCCATCGATGCGAATACACTCTGCATTGCAAAACACTTACTGAAGTAGGTGTAATGCAACACAATACAAACAAAGTAATATGGTCCGCATCTTATGTACTCTGTATATGATCTATGTGTGTTCTGTAAACTTTTTCTATAGTGATTATTTGTAACAGCATTTACAGGTTGTGCAGAGGCAGCATATTTGAATATCATAGAGCTATCACGATAACATCTTAGGATGACAAACTAGTCATTGGAATATCTCTCAAAGTAGTTTATAAAGCTGGCAGTTTCCAGTGATGAATTTGTCTTAAATATCTGTCTTTAATACTCAACTGAGGGTAAATTTAGTGCTTTTGAAGCTGCTTATGAAATACAACACAAGTTTAAATTACACTTCGGGGAATTGGACGTTTTAGGTTTTGTATGCCTCGAGAGTTTTATTATGCTTTATTTAGTGTAAAGCTACACAGAAGACTCTGAAATACAATTCATTTTGTAAATCTTGCTCGCCTTTATTGTCTCTGACGTATAGAGTTTATTGGATGGAGATATATGGCAGTTGTATAAAACACTTGCTATATTAAATGTTTTCCTGACTTTTGTAAATTCTCAAGTAGATTTCCCTTCTCTCTACAGTTCTGCAACACGCATCCGTGAACCAAAATACATAGTGTTGGTTCGATGTCTTGATATACTCTTTCTTTGTAGGTTTAAAAGAAGTGGAATTGGCTAAAATGTATAAATTCTTTGTTGTCACAGGGAACAAACCAACAAATTAAAGCACACGAAGCCAGCTCAGCAGTGCAGCATGTTAACTTATTGAAAGAGTGGAGCAATGCTCTAGAAAATAAGGTATATCTTCTACTCACTTCTAATTTTCATTGATTTCTTTAAATCATCTAAAAGTACTGGAAGAAGCACTTTTTTCTGTTTAACAGCTGTTCAACAGTACAGCTAAAGCACTAGTAGGCTCCAAAAGCATTCAAGCCACATAGTGTAACTGTACCTTTATTATAATAGAATGTTATAAGAAACTTGGCTTCGCAACTCCATGTACAATTTTCCTCATTGGTAGCTTTAGTTAAAACACTCCGTTCACTTAGATAAACTACATTAATATTTAATATAATATCCAATATTAAATATCCTCTCTGAGCTGCCTTCTTACAAAAAAGAGGGTTCTGAAAGCTATGGCAGTACTATGAGCGGTATTTTTGCTACCTCAGTATTTTTCAAGGGGTAACAGTATTAGAAATAGCGTGTAATAAACTGCGTTTCATTTATTTTTGTTCTTGCTCTCCAAACTTAATGACCTGCAAGGGTTAATTAAATTAAACATCCTGTTACTCTTGGGCATGATGACTTCTTCTTTAGTGTTGGACCAGGGTGAAGTTCTTGTTGCAGTGCATCCTTGAGTTTCCTAGTATTTTAGAACGTTTGGGATTTGGGAGATTTTGGAAATCACACGAACAGCCATGATCTTGTGAATAGTTTAAATGATTTAATTTTTATTTGGAGAGCAGATGGTTAAGCTTTTGATTTTTTTTTTTTTTTTTGAAATGCAAAATTTCAGAACAAGTTGCTGGTTTTTTGCATCTTTTGGAAAAGGTTACTTTTCTTACGGTTCTACGTAACCATTAAAATAACACTGTTGCTTTTTTTGGTGGTAGTGGGGACCCCAGAACTATCAGAACTGTTCTAGAAACGCAGGCAGAAGAATCAGGAGCCCCTTCAGATTTTTCTAGAGTGAGTTAAATGAGAGTAGTGATCCCAGCGTAAGCTCAGTGGCACTTGGATATGTGTGGCTTGTGACTTCTGTCATCTCCCAGCAGACTGCTAGCAATGGTTTAGCAAGCTCTGTCTAGAAAGCGCTTTCCTCTGCTGGTCTAGCACAGTGCTCTGTCATGCGTGGGTTTCCAGCAAGGTCCTGCAGCCACAGGAAATGCAGTTATAAAGCAGAAGTTAACAGGAGCAGCAAAATACAGTTTTGTCCCTAGCACGTTAGTCCATGGATTGCAATTTTTTGAACTTGAAGCCCTATAAGGAAAACTATTGAGCCTGGGAGAGGTCTAGCTCAGTGTTTATTTTTTTTCACATACAATTTTTACTAAGTGTGTAAATTTTAGTTTGTTGGTCAATAACAATACTTAAGTTTGCTTTTGCACTTGAATCTTTTTGTTAATGTAGGAACTGTGCATTTTTGGTTTTAACAGATACCAATTCATATCCTTAGTTTTGTTTTTCATTAGTCTGATCAAAACTATGCAATTTATTTTGCATCACTGGGGAAGAAAAAGCGTTCCCTGTGACTTCCAGAATAGATCACTTCCTGCCTTTTGTCAGTGTCCTGAGAGGTGCTTCATCATTTACAAAATGCTCAGCAGTTCTGTGTCTGTCTCTTTTAGAGCTAAGACAATATACACTTTACTATGTTTTTTTTAATGTGTTGGTAGTTCTTTTAACTTCCATTTAGGACATAACTGCTTATCATTGTTTGTCCTTTTTTTTATTTGTCCTTTTTCTTTTTCACTTCCTGCTTTGTAGACTTCTTCCTATTCATAATAAAGAGTTGAATCACTGGAAATCCCAAGACATTGCCAAGTTACCAGAATAGCTAACCACATATCATATGTTAGTGACTTTATTCTAGAGAAGGGTAATAAAATTTGTAACTTCCTTGTCCTCTGAGAAAAAAAATGCTCTGCACTGAAGACAGACAGTGCAAAGTTAACTTGGCTGATGAATATCACAGAAATCCTGGTCCCACTGAAGTCAGTGGAAGTCTTGTCACTGGTTTCTGGAGGGTAAAGATCTCATTAGGGATACTGAAATTTATGGTAGGGGGTAGGAAATGTTGCCTTCTCCCAGTCACTGTGTTCTTTAACAGAGATGTGGAGTATGCAAGCTGAAAGCCTTCATAGCTGCAAAGGTTGTGCTGAGTTACGACTTAGGTATTTGAATGGTCTTTTTAGCACAAAGTAGATAAGAGGAGGTCAGACTTAAAATCTTGAATCACAGCTTTGTGGGATGAATTAAAATTCAGTGTTCTATTTGCTCTGTTACGGGACAGACTTGCAGACTGAACTCCTATAGGTTTTATGGTGCTGGAAGTAATGATTTGAACACGATTTTGTGGCTTTGTCCCGTACTTAAAGAAATCTGGTAGAAACAGTTTATTTTGAATGTGTGACTTAAATATGGGACCTGTCTGTTCTAATCCCATTCTTTGTGGTATGAGGGTTACTTCCATTCTTTTTTTTTTAACTAATCAATAGCTGTAAGAATAGCTTTATTTGAAAAACTGCCAAATAAGAACACGCTTTATCCTAGCAGTTTTTCAAATATGACCAAAAAGTAAAGGAAGCTGGTGGTTGATGCAGTTTGTAAATGGATGCCTTGTTTCCTTTACCCTGTTTTTCATTTAATTAACCTAAGTTCCAAAGACTTATGCCAAATGTAATTATGAAACTGTATTTAGTGTTAAAAGATTTCTTATTCACAAATTGGCACCTAAGTACAGTTACTGAGTTAGCATCGACAGCTCTTTATGATTAAAGACTGCAGGACATAATTCTGTTTCTCTTACGATCTGTAAAACTGCGTGGAAAATCTTGGTACAAGATAAACCCACGTATTATGGCTTGTACAAAAATGGAAATGTAATGCTAGTGACAGTGTTACTGCCTTACGACTGGGAGGCCTGAGCAGGAAAAAGTGAGAGGGAATGTAAAGATCACAATTAACTGAAGAACTCTGATTCATTAAGGAAAAGGAGGATGTAAAAATGGCTACCCCAGCAGATCTGAAATAAGTGGGAGGCAGGGGAGCTAGTTTAAATTTGCACTTGTTCTTGAAAATCTTCTGACACCTAGGCAATGCATTCCTGTAGCCTCAGGATTGTTTCTCTGCACTGGTGAAATTAGCTTTGTCTCATTGCTGGTGAGCAACCCTCTTGTGCTAGTGTTCCATATATAAAAGGTGGAGCTATTGTGTTTCCATATACACATGCTATGCTATATGGAAAGGTAGATACCAACCTACAATACGAAGTATGATCTCTATATATTTTTGGGTCTGCGTTCAATGAACATGCTGAATGCCTTTGGACTCTGGCAGTCCTTTTTTGCGCAGTTTAGGCTTGCACAGAGATGAGAATTATTTACCTTTTTAAACAGGGTAGCTTCTTGAGTCTGGGAACACAGTGATGCTTAAGTAATTCAGCTGTGTCTGGTTAGAGGGCAGCTAAGGTAGTGGAATTTTACAGTGGTATCCACATCAGAGGTAAAAATGGTGTGACCCCAAACTGTATTTGTTGAGGCGGGGGTTAGGTTTTGGGGGGAACATGAAGCATCTAAGTAATTGGTCTTAATGTGGAATGTTTATCAAAAGATTTTGGCAGGTCGAAAACAGTGCTGCTTCTCATCCACATTAAAAATCTAATTGTGGAATTAGTTGGGGTATAGAATCATTAAGGTTGGAAAAGACCTCTAAGATCATCTAGTCCAACCATCCACCTAAATGTCCATGTCCAAATGTTATTTTGGGTTGGTGGTTTGTTTTCTATGTTTTTGTTGTTGAATAATCATACCTAGGGAAAATGAGATTAGGGGGAAAAAAAAGGCACCCTATCACCACCCTTCTCCAAACCACATTAATGAACAGAACACAAAATAGTGTGTACCTGCAGTAACAGAGAATATTTACTGTATTACTTTCATCTCCAAGGAGATACATTATATGATTCTTGTAACAAGGCTCATGTTTTAAAATCAGAATGAGGCACTAATGAATGAATTCATAAAATGTCAATACAGAGAGAGAATATAATCATCAGTCTGTCTCTGTAGCTCTTTATTCTTTTTTTTGCTAGTAGACACCATTGGATTTTCCTTCAGATATATGGATCCCTTCTATATTTGTTCATCAAAGGAGTCTTCATCACCATCGCATTCTGTGAAGCCAAGCCAATCCCATTCAGATGCCATTTTTACTTAAATTTGCTATATATCAGAATAGATTGGAATAAGTGGAATAAGATTGATGTTTCCCCTTCCTAACTAGATTTTCATCTGTCCAACTTCTCTTTGGTATCCCTGTCTGTGAGGGCTCAGGTTGTTTCTTCCAGCTCCAAGCCACTACCAAGTCAATGGTTGTTGCACTAACAAGGTAGTCATGGTTCCACTACCTGGTTAGTGGAAACTGGGAAACCAAGCCCTGAAATTACAAACTAAAGGAAAGATTATGCTTAGACACAAGTTCTATTGCTGTTTGTGTATCCCATCTGTACTTTTATTAGCCAAAGTTGTACCAGTACCACTCTGTGGAAGTGGAAAAGTAGCTACTAGAAGGTTGTTATGTTGGTTTTGTTTTGTTTTTTATATTTACTTTTTGGCAAGACGTAGAGGAGATCCTAGTAAAATCTTTCTCCCTTTCATGTATGCGAGACAGTTTAAAAATAATGAAGTTACAGGTATTCTTAATAAACTCTGGCAGGAGTAATTGTAGAATTTTTTCCAGGTGGCCTTGCTCCAGAATGAAAGTTTGGAAAAGAACAAGAGTATACAAACTTTACATAATCAGATTTGTAGCTTTGAAATAGAAATTGAAAGACAGAAGGAAATGCTGCGGAATAATGAATCTAAAATACTTCATTTACAGGTAAGAAACTTAGAATATCCCCATTAAAGCAGAAATGGTAGTAGCTTCTGTACTGTACCTTTACACTTGTGAAGTGAGGTGTTCTAATTAAAATGGGGGGAGAGTTTACCTTATTTTAAAGGTATTCTAAATTTTTTTTCTTCTGGTCAGCAGCTGGTTTGTTGTGTTTGTTGGAGGAAGACACTTCACTAGAACACCACAGTTGATGAGCCTATGTTAAAACAAAGCCCCATTTTAAAAGGAAAATGATTAAAAACAAAGTTAAAAATATCTGAAGAACAATCATAATTATTTTTTACTCTGTGAAAAATATTTGCTTGAGGAACTACTGTCAAACTAGAGGAAAAGCTTAGCACCTTAAAACTGCCATAAACTTAATGTATATTTCTTTTCTACTTGCTGGTATTTTAAAAAGTATTAATCATGAGTGAGATCAGTCTGGGGTAGAATTAATCCAAAGATAGTACGATGTATTTGAATACTTAAAATAAATAAATCCCTCTTTCTCTTGTCCTTTGACCCTTCTGAGAAAAATACGTTTATATATTCCTTTGCCAGTAGGTCTGAGTTTCTTATTCTGTGGTCTGAATCACCTGGCCACAAAACATTGTCAGAGTAGAAGTCCTCTGGGTACAGTAGCATGGTGCTTAGCCCAAGTTGAAATACTTTGCTCTGTGTTCAGACCTAACTTGGAATGTGGATGCCGGGAGTTTGTGTTAGCATGCGTGATGTTACCCACTAGTAGGGGAACTTCAGGAGGTGGGTTAGCAAGCTATTGTGAACATATTGTTTACACATTATTTTAGCACATCTGCTGCCAGAATATCAAATATCTGCTTTATCATCCATTTAAAAGGAACATAAATAAAAGTAGCTTTTTCACTTACTGTTTTCACTTACTGTTCTCTTCCTATATTGAACTAGAGAAGTTCGTACTCAGGACAGATCTAAGTCTCCAAATTATAGTGTAAGTCCAGCAACAGCAACTTTTCTCCTTATAGCACTTACTCTTGCCATGTTCTGCCCACATGGTAACCAGTCTAGCCTGCCTTAGTTGTTGTTACTTGGTCTGATGATAGTTTGGGATGTGGCTGCATGCTTACAGTATCGTTCTGACATTGAGAAGCTAATCCATGTGTGTATTGATATTTCTGATTGAATCTGCCTGGAGGTAAGTTAATTTGTAAGCCTGGGTTTTTACACATGCTGTCTCAATAACCAGTGATGAGGAGGGAAATGTAGAAAACATAGCACAGTTTTTCTTGATTGTCTTGATGACTGATTGCAATGTCTTTGATTTCCCCAAGCCATAAGAGTGTTAACAAAAATCAATTTTCAAATGGTTTATGTTTAGAAAAACAAAACAAATATAGTTCGCAGATTGCAACAGGTGTTTTTGATGGGTAATAGGTACTGGAGAGGGTGTGGGTTTTTTGCTTTTTTTTTTCCTGCCTCCTCCTCTTTACTTGTTTTTTGCCAGTTATTTTAGTTTAGTTATTTTAAGCCAAGCTGTATTTTACAGCGTTTTCTGCCTGATTCCTTCCACTTATTGGAACTTCCTGGTTCAGTCAGGTTGTTAAAGCCATCCTGGAAATTCACCTCAATTTCCTCTTCCCTGAACAACTTGATTGGCCTCCTTCTATTGCCTACTAGGAGATGAAGGAATTGGTTACCTGGTGTGAACAATATTCTGAATTGCATTGAGCAGCCATGACTGTAGCAGAGCCACAGATAGCTCCAGAATAGAGCTAACAAATTTAGGTCTGGAGAATTGTTACATGAGTAGTCCCCCACATCCTATGCATGCTAGTAACTGCCAGTAGAAATTCAGTATTGTCATTTAATCTTCTGTGGCACGGCAAGAACTGTTTTGTTGAGCAAAACTGGCATCATCTGCACTGTGAAGCATTTTAGCACAACTACTGGAAAAGCATCAAAAGTTTATGGGCACTGAAATGAACCAATAAATGGATTCTTAAAATGGGTTCGTACATGGCCTTAGGATGTTTTGATTCACATTAATTTTCTATATACTAGTGTCTAGGGAAAGAATTGCTGCTTTTTCTAGCGCAGTTCCACTAGCTTTACCAAGAGGATATATGATATTTTTTCAACTTGTATCTAGTGGAAAGGAGCATTCACATCCAGTATCCAGTTTCTTTATGAGCATACAGAACCGTACTAGTAAGCGAAGTCTTAAACTGAGTGTGGACATGAAATATGTAAGACAAAAGACAACGATCTTATGATCATAATTTTTTTGGTAGATAATACATCCCTTCAAAGGAGGAAGGATATGTAATTTGTTTCCCAGTAAAGTAGTACCTTTGGTTCCTTTTCTGGTGCGTTCTTTTGTTGTTCAGTTTTGCTCTATCAGTTGCAATGGAAGGGTCCACTAGGAACATCTTAAAGAGAGCAAACTGCAAATACAGTTTTGTCAGCTCCTCATGAAATTTGCTGAATTCTTTTAATAATAATAGTGCTAAAATTCAGAAAATAACTTACACAAACCAAAACTTTAAATGAAAATCAATGTCTAGAAGAGTAGTTTTTCAGGTATATAGCTCTGTAGATTAATGATCTGGAGAGGTCAGTTGCTGGAATAAAAAGTTCATGCAGAAAATTGATATCTACTTGAAAATTTATGAGTACAGTATGAGACATCTGTGTGCTTTCTAATGGCATAATTAGAGAGAGTAAGATTCTCAACTGCTGCATTAAGTTCAGATTTAGTACATCAGTATCTCCCAGCATGAGGGAGACTTGACTCCCTGTAGGGTGAAAAACATAGAGATCCCACTGCTTTTTTAAAAATGGGATACAAGTTTATTTCAGATGATTTTGTATCTTGAAATCACATGAGGAGGTGCAGGAGATTAAAGGCTACACATTTCTTAAAAAGAAGCTAAAACCCCAAATTGGTGGTACACGTACAAAAGCAGAACATTGCAGACAGGTTGATGGAGGGAAGTTGGTCCCTGGTAACAACTTCGAGAAAGCTTTCTTCTAAAAGGAAAATAGCTTATAACTCTTCTGCATCTTTGACGCTCTCCCAATTCATGTAAAAATTTATTTATTTTGAGTGATGCTGTGTTAGTGCCAAGAGGTCCCAACAGGAAATGAGAGCATCTCTGTGTGAGACACTGTACAAAGCCAAAAGCATGTTAATTGTCCTTGCATTGGAGAGTTTGTTTTGTGTGAGTACTGGAAAAATGTTAGACTTAGGCACGCCGTAGTTTGTAGTAAACTTAATGGCCAAGTCCTGTAGCTCTGCTGTCACAGTGTTCATTCAGGCCATTCCTTGGTGTGTTTCTTTTTGTATGTATAGCAAACAGCTGTTCCCTGTTTTATTTTCTGATTACTGTCAGTCTAAAAGAGAGGATGCGACTGTGTCGGTAGCTGATGATTAGCGTGTCCAGAAAAGTTGCTTGTTCTATTTAATGGAACCATAGCCCATTGGTTTAAGATTAAGACACAGATTTCCTTCACAAAGTCCTAATCTTGCAATATATATAAGTTTATATAAGCTTGTTTTAAAAACACCAACATAGAAATAAGTAATTAATCTTGAAATATGTTGGATTACTTTGTGGTTTTGGGACATAACAAAATAAAACACTCCTAGAACATGATTTTGCTAACTGGCTTGTCAAATTGACAACCTTCAATTAAGCATTACAGACTTCCAGTATAACCGAAACCACATGATTTAAAAAAAAAAAAAAAAGCAAATGCCTAAAAAGGGAAATGAAGGTTGCATGAGGCAGAAGGTTTTTCCCCATCAGTGGGGAACATTGAATCCACATGGCTAACCAGAAGGCAAATGCAAAATAACTTTTTCTTGGTTTGTTCTCAAATGCCACTACTGTTTTTTGTTGTTTTTTTGTTGTTTTTAAATAAGTGAAAAGTCATTTTTACATGTGTTGGCATTATATGATAATAAATTCTAAAGTTAGACTTGGACTTTTAACTGTAGGTGGTAGCAAAAGTAGTTTCTTGTCTCAAATGTTTCTATTATCATTTGAACTTTACATCTGAATATGGGGTTCTGGCTAAAATTCCTGCTAGTTTAAATTAGCTATGACAACAAAGTACTATGTATTTCGTACACCAGATACGAGGTAGACTGGGGAGTATGTTGTCCTTTATATTTACTGAGGTGCTTGCAATATTCCTCTTTCTGGGAAAAACAGTCTTTCTGTATATGTTTTTTCTTGACTGTGGCTTTTAATGGCTTTCCAAAATCAACTATGTTTTTTTCCTTTGTTTTCTTAAAAAGATTTGACTAGCAAGCACCTTCAGGACATGTGGTTTATTCAATTTAGGAAGTGAGGGTGGGAATTTCAAAGGTGCTTAAGGGGTCAGAAGTGCTAGTTCTGCTTATGCGCTTTAGGGCTTTTGCTCCTAATGATATGGGCACAAAATAACTTAGGCATTGATAGCTGGTTTATAGAAGCTTGTAGCTTGCTGATGCCACTGTATCTGCACATATTCATAGTCCTGCTCCGTGTGGAGTGCAGGAGTGCTGATGAGGGGTAAGTTACATTAGTTTTACCCAATGATAAAAGCATGCACGCTAACAGCCACTTGATTCACACCATGGTAAGTTGTTGTTGTGCCCATACTATGTTGCTTAAGTACTCTAAAATGAAACCCAACAAATTCCAGCCCGTAAGACCGATATGGAGGCATTCAGAATATTGTACTTGCATCAAAAGGCTTTTAAAAAAGAAATCTTTAGACAAGAGCACTCTAACAATTTTGTTTTTAAGTGATTGTGTTGACAATTCTAATAGTGCTCTAATATTAGTATCTACGCAGCACGAAAGGCTTTTGAGGTGTTTTGCAAATACTTGGGCTATTCCTCTGAATTTTCAGGACTTTCTGTTTTACTTCAGTATTTGACCTAAGTGAAACACTTTTATATCGGAAATGCATCTTACTATGGATATATAATCCTTGTTTATCTTGAATAAATTACGTCTTTTTGTTGTGTTGAGTTTTTTCTTTTAACTCCAACTTACTGTTTCATGAAGCGAGTGATAGACAGTCAAGCAGAGAAACTGAAAGAACTGGACAAGGAAATCCGTCCCTTCCGACAGAACTGGGAGGAGGCTGACAGCATGAAGAGCAGTGTAGAATCCCTTCAGAACAGAGTGACTGAGCTGGAAAGTGTTGACAAAACTGCAGGGCAAGGAGCTCGAAATACAAGTAAGTGTAAGCAGAAGGGACTGAAGCACTCAGCGCGTTGTCAAAGGAGAAATGGTACAGTTTGAATGCCACTCCCATTGCCATTTCCTTATAGAGCATCAAAAATGCTGATCCTTCTGATTCATGAATAGGAAACTAGTTGGTTTGTTAATGATGTGGCATTGCTTCCATGACGTTTTTTAGGCTTGATTCTTGTTTTTTATTTTTTCTTGACCCTTGCCTTGATTATAATTTCAGTTCATTATAAATGCTTCTTCAGCTGATCTTTGAAAGCTAATAGCTTTCAGCAGCTTCTTTGAATGCTGTATCTGTATTGACAAGTCGTCTTATTACTGTTCTTACCCATGAATAGATCAACATTACTGTTACCCACTTGAAATCACCTGTTCTGCTGTCTATTACAGAGGTCTGTTTGTATCCCAAAGAATACTGCGGGATGTGCTTGAGTAACAAGGTTATTGCCATACTTGTTGAATGAAGTGAAAACCTGGAGTTTATGAAGATAGCATAGAACATTCATAAGGTTTTAAATGATAAGGGCAAGCAACTTGACATTTAAACAGATGTGTATGAAACAAAACCTACCTTACAAATGCATCTGCTTCTCAGTATTTCGTGTCGGTCAATTTTGCCAGTATGCAGAGAGAATGAGTAATGTTACTTCTCATGCAGGGGAAAGGAGACATTAAAAATAGCCCTTCCTCTGAAGTGACTGACTATATAATGCAGAGCTAAGCTTGAATTTTCTGTTCTATTATGATGAACTTGAGACAAGGTAAAGGCACTACACTTCTCAGTTGAGTAGTGTGTGAGAAGAACATTTTGAGTAATCAGTGGTGCTTCTGAATTTCAGAGGGATTATGTAGGATCCGTGACTCCTTCCAAGGCGTTCACTGCCAATAATAACCTACAGATAATGCTACCTGGTCTTTTCTCCAAAAAATGGAAGCCTCTGTAGTTACATTGCTCACTGACCTGACAAAATTTGTTAGATGATTGGACTTTCACTGCATGCATCATTAATACCGATGGATGTAAAAATCCCAATTAACCTGGTTTCTGGCTGTCAAACTGTTGGCTGTGGAAATTGTTTCAAAAGTGACCAAATGTGGTTTGGTTCTTGGGGAAGAAAACGTTTGCATATACGATAGCAGTATTGGTGATAGATTTTTTACAATCTTGAGAAAAAACTCTTACCCCAGTCCTCTCCATTTTCTAACAGGCCTGCTAGAGACACAGCTGAACAGGCACGATCAGATGCTGAGTGTTCATGATATTCGGCTGGCTGACATGGACCTCCGATTCCAAGTTCTAGAAACTGCCAGTTACAACGGAGTACTAATTTGGAAAATTCGAGATTATAAACGTCGGAAGCAAGAGGCAGTCATGGGGAAGACTCTGTCCTTGTACAGCCAACCCTTTTATACTGGATACTTTGGCTACAAGATGTGTGCCAGAGTTTACCTTAATGGAGATGGCATGGGAAAGGGGACGCACTTGTCACTGTTTTTCGTCATAATGCGTGGAGAATATGATGCATTGCTTCCTTGGCCATTTAAGCAGAAAGTGACTCTAATGCTAATGGATCAGGGACCGTCCCGACGCCACTTAGGAGATGCTTTCAAGCCAGATCCCAACAGCAGCAGTTTCAAGAAGCCAACTGGAGAAATGAACATTGCGTCTGGCTGCCCAGTCTTTGTGGCTCAAACTGTTCTAGAGAATGGAACGTATATTAAAGATGATACTATTTTTATTAAAGTCATAGTGGATACATCGGATCTACCAGACCCCTGACATACGATGGGGGAGGCAGATTAAACAGAAGACAACTCCGTTTGGGGGTTTTGTATCAGTTTGTCTTCAATCAGAGGTCCTAAAGCTCACAGAACCACCTTGTGGAACAGACGGAAGAGTTTGAAGGCATAACTGCATAGGGTCCAATTGCGAAAGTAGCAACACATTAAGAAATCATACCATGGTGTATTTTTTAATAGAACTAGCGACACTTAAACTCTGAAGAATCATTTATCCCTCATGAGGATAATGATTATGGTCAGAGAGGGTTTTTGTTTTTGTTTTTAACTTATTAATGATCTAGTCAATTGGAGGTGAAAAGACATATACAGTATGTGCTGAATAAATTACTGACTTTTATTTCTTTAAGCTAGAATACAAAAAAAAAAACATTCACATGTGGGCTAGCTGGAAATTGTCAGCATGTTAAAAGAAGAAATGAAGTAATGTTGCAATTATATTATTTGAAAAACTGAGGTGCAATCTTGTCTGAAATATAGTATATTGTCTTTTTAAGGCCTCATCTGGTCTCTGTTTTAATAATTACTTTGTCAGAAGATCTTGGAAAAGTATCCATGTCTTCTCAAAAGTATCTGAATCAAAATCATATTTTTATTTAAAGTTCTATTGTTACAGAAAACATTTTATTTTAAAACTGTTGATAGACTGATATTTCTTGGAAGAAAAATAGAAGAAATCAAACACTGGTTATCACTTGTGATAGGAAAAAAAACTATTCAATTCTGTTATTTCTCTTTAGAAATGTAAACCTACAATATATGTCGTAGTTAATGACACTATTTCAAAATTAAGGAAAAATCACTCATGGATGCTGTGCATCATTATCAGATTTATAATTGTTTTCACCCTAAAATAGGGCATTTGTTGAACTTTGGAGTTCTAAACGGAATCCTGTACATTTTTTAAAGTTCTGCCCCATGCTTTCCAATCAAGCTATATATGTTGCACATTATGCTGTCAGCAGTATATAGTATATTCAGTATTGGGGAGGAGGATTAGTGCTGAAAAAAGCCTGTATGTTTGTTCCGTACTAGCAGCCATTGCTTCTTAAGGACAAATCAGCCATGTCTTAATACAGTGATGGTGGCTTGCATGCATACATGTGCCTTAGGTGTGCTGTGCTGCTTATAAACCATAGCTTTTTATTCAGATTAATTCTGATATCTGAAATGGTAGTTTAATTGGACTTCAGGCATAATGTTTAGCCTTGTCTTCAGAGCCCGTAGGCACCTTGTGATGTGCAAAATGGAAGCCAAAACCGATTTCTCTGGCTTCTGGAGCTTCTATGACTTGGCCATTGCAGAATCCACCGTACTCAGGTGCCAAAACGTTATGCCCAGTGCTCCTATGGAGCTCGGACTAGACAGTCTCCATGGCCAGCGTGAAGGAAGGTGACATTTTTTCCTCTAATGCCTGTGGTCGTAAGGTGGCATCACTTTAAACAGACTCATCCGAGAACTCTGTGGGGCTGTGAATATATATGCTCATGGCAGCTTTTCATGGTAGACGAGCATCCTAACAGGGAATGCCCAGGCTTCTTTACTCTAACAGCCTGAACTTTAGTGGAAAGCATTTGCTAGCACTGAAACATGCTGATTGCAACCTGCTGTGTTCATCTGCTTCTATTTAATAGCCTGTGACAAGCAAGTCTAGTGACATAGCCTGACTGTGGTGCTTTTTAAAATCCAAGAACCGCTTCAGCAGAGCGGGCTTGCACCGCTGTGTTAAGCCTTCATGGGCTTGTTGAAAGAAGATGGTGCATCTTAGTCTTTAACGTCAGGTCGTATCAGCTTTCTGCTTTTTGAGGCATAGTCACAATTTTTGTCTAAGGTGCAGTTGAATTCATGCCTTTGTATTTCAGCTTGTCTTTGCTCTTGTCTTTTTTGGCTGTGCCTTCACACACAGTGCCTGCAAGAAGTATTTATGAATATACAATGCATGCTAAGTGGTCTTCATGGGTTTTCCAGGCACCTGCTAGAATACTGCCTGCTGCTGACAGTCACGACCGTCAGTGGCAATTTGTCTTCCTTTTCTTGCCTTCCATTGTCCCGGTACTGTATTCCCGTTATGGTACACAGCTGTCAACAGGTGCAAGCTAAAATATGGAGGCACGTGCTAGCATTGAATTTCTAGCACAGAAGGAGGACGTTCTGCACAAGAGATAAATATCTATAGATATACCTGCATCTATATCTGTAGATATAATTACATGGCACTTGCAGTTTTATGCAGGCTGCACAAGCAAACCCATCACTTACGCTTTCGGGCGGAGGTTCGCTCAACTCGTGTCATTTTAATAATTGTGAATGTAGGCAGCTGAGCTTTTGTGTTTGTGCATCACAGAATTTTACTGAAAACAGGATTCCCAAGTGGAAATGTCCAAAGGACTCTCCTCCCATTGCTAATGCATGTCTTGCAAACTTAAATGAAAACGTTTGGCCATCTCAAAACAGTTTATATCCTGTTGCAATCTGGGACTTGGAGGAGATTTCTGGTGTAAGCAGGGCCCATCATATTCTGCAGATTTGTGACTAAAGTTTCCAGCTCCTGTGACAGAATTGCGCTTCTAAATCCAGGCTCTAAAAGAGGAGGAAAAAAAAAAGAGTTTCCAGCCTTTATGATTGAAAGAGGACTTTGAAACATGTGAAAAGTGTAAACTAATAGGGAAGTCTTCCTGAGTCTGCACACAGCCTACACTAGTAGCTTTAAGAGATCTGAATATCTCCTCTTAGTGGGATATTGACTCAGAAACTTCGTAGAGAAGTTCAAATATGAACACTGCTAACTCTATTAATGCCGATCACTGTAGCAGAAACATCAGTCACTGTTGTTATTTCACAGATCTCTATGCTGCTTTCCACATCTCCCAAGTGCCAAAAGCACCAGCTGCCAGAGTCTTCAGCTTCACTTGGGCAGCTTTTATAATGCAGTAATGTGCTATCAATATAAAAATATTTTTGCATATATGCTTTTTATCACAGTTAATAAAACGGAGGCCTACTGCACTTACTTTTTAAAACTACATGAAGCTGCCAGAGAATTTCCAGTTTGCCAACCCTGCGTACTGTGAAATCCGGGATCTTGCTACACAAATGTAAACACCGCCTGCTGTGGAATACCCGAAGCCTTGACCGTAACACCCCTCTGTCCGCAGAACTCACAGGCCATCTCTGCAGAGTTCTTACTGTGTACATAGAAATCAGTTTCCTCTGCTTTCCAGCAAGGAGTATGTAGCATTTTGTGAAAACAGGGCCGCTGTATATTCTCTAAATTGGAAGGAAAGATACCTGGTGCTTTACTCAACACTTTAAATTATTTATCTTTTTTTTTTTTTCCTATCATTGAAATGCCCTTTATCCTTTTTCCTATGTGTTTCTGACCCAGATATCCAAAGGTTTTTAGGGAAGGTCTATTCAAAATGGTTCATAAGGCAACAGTCTGCCCCCAGACTACTCTTGAACCCCTGGCAAGTTGTGTGGCAACTCGTGTGGTGTGCCATTATTGCATAAAGGGGTCCCAGAGTATTTCCATTACTATGAACAGTGTTTCTGCAGTGGAACCTTTTTTTCCCTCTGCTTAGTAGTTCTTAGCAGTGCACAACCGAAGTCTCTTGCTAGTGTTCTTTCTTAATGATGACGCTCCAGGTGATGTGCAAGCCTCTTTCATTTCCAGCTTTCTCTAGGGAGATGCCAGTGAGAATCTGGATGTTGCCCTTCCTGTGCACTGTTCAGCACGGGGGCACGCATCTGTTATTTAGAAAGTCTCGAATTCTAAACAGGATGAAACTATTTCGGTTCAAAGACCAATCCGCGATTATTATGATTGACCGTGTCTGCATTACTTCTCTGATCTGACTAAAGGGGTCTTGTTTCAGTTACTGTCTACATGGTACACCTTCAACTGCTGACTTACAATATGCAATGTGGATTTCAGCCTTGTACTGTAAATGTTCTTCACAAAGAGAATGTGCAATAGGAAAATGGGAAAGGTGGCGTAATTTTGACGAAAAATGTGGGTAACATGCTAGCTTTCTTATAAATATGAAAAACGGTTTATGTCCTTTTCCAGTGGGTTCTCCTACTTGGAAAAGGAAAGTTGAAGATATGTGCCTGTTTCTGTGCCTGGTGAATTTCTCAAATGCAAAGATAATAGAGATTTGTGTTAGGTGTAATTTAAGTGTTGAACCCATGAGTGTTAGGTTGTGATTGTATCGCTCGTGTTTCTCGGCTTGCCACGATTTTGGCTTGTTGAGTTTAACAGGTACCACCTATTTGTATTCCATCACACGTAATAGGCAGTTCACCAACAATGCAAGGTTTCTGTTGTGAGTGATATTTTTTTTAATTTTATTTTTTCTTTTTGTTCTGTTTTTAAAACACTGGTGCTGTTTGGTCCAAGACAGAAGCGTGTAGGGAGTGACAAGAAAAGTTGCCTGCACCGCAAAAGAATGAAAAACGTTACTGCAGTATTGATGCCTTGTTATGATTTAACTATGCAAATATACAAATAGGTGAGGGGGAAAAATTCTTGGGTTGTATACCTAATCTCTTAGTTCTTGCTCTTTAAAATACATGCGTAGGTACATACATATGCGTACAGACATGCATGCACATATATATGCAAAGTCTTTTCTTTATGTAGAAGTGATGAAACAAAACCCTTTTCCCCCAGTTTATACTTGATCAAGTGGTGCAAATATAACTTGCTGCTGCTAAGGGAGGGTCTGGGCTAAGGGTAAACTTTGGATTCCCATCTTTCAGGTTTGAAGGCTTGCGCATAGCAAACAAACCATTTGTTGACTGGGAAAATGAGCGATTTGCTTAGCCTTTCTGGAGACCTTGGAATGTCATCTAGGACACGTCCTTCCTCATACTCAGCTAATTAGGAGATTCCTGTTTTTTAAACTAGCAGAGAGATGGGCAACTTGTTAATTGCAAACTCAATTTTTCTTTTTAATTTGGGAACAAAAGATAATAAAAAAGCTGGATCTCTTCTTCAAATTCCTATCCTGTTCGGTCAATGCCTCTATGTTCTGGTTGACCTAGGAATCTTAGCTACTGCAATAAAACTGCTCAGTTCTGGAATTCAGTCTGTCTGAGAGTAGCTTCTAGTGCTCTGTACAGGGGTAGTAAGTATTCTGCATCTGCAAACGTTTTCCTCTTTTAGCAAGTACTGTTCCTCTTCTGGAAAAAGGAAATTGAGGATGAGATGTGACAAAAGGGATCTCCTGGAGCCAGTGCTAAATGAGAGGTTCCAGTTCCTTGGTGTCATCTTCAAATCAGTGGGTTTAATTATTAATGCATTTGCCCCTCAAAGGAACAGAAAAACAAGTCGATGTACCTTAAAGGCCCACATCAAGACAGTAAGGGCTAGAATTAAACATACAAGCTGTCATGATTTGGGGTTGTGTGTGTTTGGCAGCCCAGACATTGCTAGTGACCTGACTGCTTTGCAGAGGGGAAGGCCAGCACAACGTGTGAGTAACAGCAGCAAACGTGTGTCCTGCTCTGGTTGTTCAGAATCGCCCAGCAAAGCCTCAGTTGACGCTCAGCTGAGGAGGGAGAACAATACCATTTGAAAGTGGATTCATCTTTGTTCTGCCAGCCTGTAGTGTGACTGACCATTTCTTTCTTGTGGTTTCTTGTTTTTCTTTAAACCAAATTACGGAGGGCTTAGTTGATCTTTCCTGCCTCTTAATCTAGGCCTTTGCTGAGAAGCACCAGATAATGAAGGTTGTGGAAAACTTTGGAATACCAATTCAGGGACATCCTCTTAAGATTTGGAAGAGTTAGAGATACATGAGACATAAGGGATCTGACTATTCCTATTTCTCTTCTAATTTATAGGCAAGACTGCAGCTTCTGTCTTCCATTTCATGATCTTAGTGTAGATACTAGGCTGTGTTTTGTTTTATTTTATCTTTTTTCCCTCCAAGTTAGGATTAGTTCCTTAGGGTTCAAATAAGTTCTAAATTTCACAGAGGAGCACCTGAACCAAAATCCTGGATCCAAACATCCCATACTTGATGTGAAATTCAGATCTGGATCCCAACTCTGTGGCTTACTTACCTACCCATTCAGGGAAGGGTTTGTCGTCTCTGTGTGGTGTTTGTGTTTCTGGTCCTTTGGAACTAAGCTTTTAATTTGGTTGCCAGTTCTGCAAGGACTTTTTAACTTCTTAGCGATGCCGGTGTTCACACGCTCCATTGCTGGCAGTGCGATGCGTAGTGATAAAATTTGACTCTGTCTAAGGGTTACTGAGATAAACCAGCATTATCCATCCGTAAGGGTCATTTTCTTGCGTAGTGTTCTGAGCTTTGGATTTGAAAATAGCTCACCTTTGAAAGGACACATCTTCCAACTATGACCTGCGTCACTGGCAGAGAGTTGTATAATCTGTACTTGTGGAATGGGAAGGTACAAGCTTCCATTGTTGCTGATGCATCATGTGATCCACCTATTTTGTTTTTCTTATAGCTGTTGTTCAGTTAATATATTTTTTCAGTTTTATAGAAAAAAAAAAGCAAAGTTCAGGATTTTTTCTACAAGCTATAAAACTCCAATGATTTAGTTGTGACTAGAGAGCTGTGAAAAATACCCTATTAGGAGACGGTGGACTAGACATAGGTCCATTTCTCTTAAACAAGTAGGATAACCTTTAAGATGCATGGAACAACATAATAATCGGGAAAACTAAAGCTGACATTTGTTTCCAAGAAATTCTGTAAGAAATATCTATGGAAAAGACATCAGTGATCAAGAACAATGTACAAATTAACGTGTTTAAAACTTGTGTAACCATTTCTTTAATCTCATACTCTTCAGTGAACGGTACACTTGTGTTCAGTTTTATGATCAAAAACAAAGACCAAAGAAGGCCAACCTCATTTGATTGTGTATATTCTGCCTGTCTTAATTATCAATAGCTGTAAGGATACAGTGCAAGTGATCTGGTAACCAGTGGTTCTCGTCCTTTTCTTTTAGGGGGAAAAACAACTTTAAAATGTATAATTTATTGCTCAGCAATAACCATGTTGTTAAGATAATAATAATAAAAAAAAGAGAATTAGCAACATGTCTTAATTTCCCAATAGCATTATTCTATGTTGTATTTCAGTTTACTGTATATTGTGTTTTTGTATTTATTTGTGTTTGGAGGTCTTGCTATGTCTTTTTGTGTTTAAATGCTAATAAACAAGGACAGTGTGTAAGAGTATAGAATGCCAAACTCTGAAATGCTAAACTGTGTTATTAAAGGAAAAATAAATCTAAGTAGGAAATCATATTTTTTAAAAAAACTGGTGTGTTGAATTTGAATGATTGGTGTTGCCTTGCAGACAGGGTCTAAAGACACATCATTTCTCCTCTGTGTACCCACTGATACCGTGGCTGTTCAGTGCTTTGCACACCTGATCAGCCTTATGACATTTCCCTTCCTCTTTGCAGGAAATTTGCCATAAATGTTATCAGAGTCCTACTTTCCATGCGATAACTTGGTTAGAGTAAGTCAGGCGATGGTGTTCATTCTAACATCAATGTCAAGAGTCCTCAAGCAAATGGAGTAGAAATAATTGAAATGGCTTTTCATGCCCTTGTGCCTTTTGCTTTCCCAAATAGATGAGTGAAGGGAGAGATGGTGTGGCTTGAATGTCCTAAAACATAGATTTTTATTCTTCTCCCGTGTCATTAGTGTTTTTTTTCTTTTTTTCATCAAATGTATTTAACGAAGGGGGGTGGGGGTGGGTTTATATGAAATCATGGGTAACAGTGCGGTCTGCAAAAGTACAATGGTGGTTTGAAGTGGCTGAAGCAATAATATTTCCACCACGTTTCACATTCAGCATGGTGGTGGAAGCAGATTCCCAGGGGCGGTGTATGAAGCGCGTCATCTCTACTGTGTGTTACGCTGGTCTGTCTTCGCACCCAGCAGCTACCCCCATTGGTGGCAGGTAGTTTAAATGTGATGGAAAGCCTGGAGCACCAGGGTGCTCTTTTTGAGATTTTTTTTTTTTTTTTAAATAGGGACAACAAGCAAAAGGCGAACACAGGAAGGTGGACAGGGTGAGAGGGAAGGGCGGCTAAGAAATGCAATTCTGGCCGTGCACAGCGGGACTGAAGTGTATATTCCCTTCTGCTGCTGAAAGAAGTCACTTGTAAGTGACTCTGGATGCTCTGGCGTGCCCTGCCCTGCACATCGCATTTGCCACTCCTGCTCCCATGGCCAGCACTCGAGGCCACACTGAGTAAAAGCTCTTATCTTGCTGTGGAGCACAAAAAGAGGGTGAGACTCCTCGTCTTTTAACTTAGTGCGTTACCTTCAAGCAGAGCCTTCATAAGGAGGAGCAATCTTTGCTACCCCAGAGCTCATTCTTTTTCCAAATTTTTTGTTTGGTGCTGTTCAGACTTGACCCTGATGTTGTTACAGTGCAGCAGGATAGGTGGAGAAGCAGCGAATTGCTTTAAACACAAAAGCAAACACCGATCCTCTCCTCGTCTCCCTCCTCCTCCTTCCTCCAGCCATGAATTATAATCGAAGTGGTATGCTACCCTGTTCCTGGCAAGAATAAGGTTTTATAGATGCTTTCTGTTGCACAACAGGTCACGGAAGGCAACTTCCAGCTCTGTAGCGTGCTTTCCCCAGGAAGGTGATGCATTGCCTCGGGTGACAGCAGCAGTGTGCCAGCTCTTGAAGCATGAAGCAGCTGGTGACAGCGGAGTGAAGAGCTCCTGGTGTTGTCTACAGAGGGTGCTGTGCAGTCGTGTACATCTCCTGGACGTGGACAGGGTGCTGGGGTCATCACTTGCAAGAACCGCAGGGGAATTATTATTTTTTAATGTAATTTAATAAGTTTTCTAGCATTTCAAGCCTTGGGTTTGCTTACTGTTTGGTAAAGATAAATGTTTTCAAAGCCTCTGACTTCCTGGCCCTGCGGAAGGTTTTGAAAACTCCCCAGCTCACCAGGATTGTCTGCTTTGCTGTGTCAAAGTCCTGGAATTGTTTGAGGAAGGCTGAAATAGCCAGTGGTCAAAAGAAGTGGTGAAAGAGGTGATCACCCCCTTCCTTCCCCAAAGCTGTTGTTCCATGAGTCAGCTGTGTGGTTGCTTCCTGCGCAGCTGGGTTGAGGCCTGAAGGCTGTCACTGTCGCATAGCGCCTGGTTTGTCCCTGTGTGGTGCCAAACTTCTGCTCTTTGCCTAAACAGGCAACGGCCCATGTCCTCTCTTGCCACCCTTTGTGATCACCTGCTTCTTTGGGAAGTTTGCCAGAAGGAAGTTTGCCAGAACTACCAAAACTGGAGCCTTGGGGTGACTCAACCAAGCAAACTGGCAAAACAGTTTTGCTGTGGCTGTTAATTTTCCAGAAGCTGGGCATGGAAAGCACCCTGGGAGAAATCACGATGTAGAAATACCCTTGATCAGGCAAACTGTAAGGTCACGGTGGCACCTAGAGAGGGCAAGTCCACCCAAGCTCTTTGGTCCATTGGCGTGGCCACCAGGGCTGGGTCTGTCAGTAGCTGATGCTGGAACATGCTTCCTGCTCTTGTGTGTCCCATGGGCTCATGAAAATGGAAAATGGCTCAAACTGGGAGACAGTGGGAGAGCTGAGTGCCCATGGGCCAGGCTGACAAATGTGGATGAGACTCCATGGGAATGGCTTTCGCCACAGGGACTGCAAATTGGATTAAGAGGTGTTTGGCCACAACTTGTGGTACCAGCTACAGCTGGTGGAAACCTGTGTTTTGACAGCATGGCTGAGCTGATTAGAGGCAGGAGTTGTTTGCAGACATTGCTATGGACACTCGACTGCTGCTTTGTGCCAAAACAGCAGTTCCTGCAGAGGAGATTGTTTCAATCAGCCCTGGCTGGTAAAAACAGCATCTGTCTGAGGGCGGTTGGTGAGGTGCTTCTCAGCGTGCCCCTGTCACTGCCAGCAGGCAAGGCCTGAGCTGGTCCCCAGCTATTGCCCCCTTAGCTCGTGTCCCAGGGCAGAAGGTAGAGGCTTGTAACATCAGGGTTTAAAAAGAAATCTTTTCTGAGTGCAGGGGGATGAAGTGGGCTGGTTAAAGTGTCTGGCAGAGCATTGGCTCAGGACTTGAAAAACAAGCCAGGTTGCTCAGATCCCAAATCCACGCATGATGTAGCTCTGTAGCTGCTCCTTGCCCATGTGCAGAGAGCATTTGATCTCCTGCTTGAGGCTCCAAGATAAGCATGTGCAACTTCTGAGTTCAGATGGCCATTGGCATCCCACCTGTCCTTCCTCCTCGTGAAATAGCTGATCCATCATCACCCACATTCCGGTGTTGCTCTCCCCGCAGTGACATTTGGAAGAGTCTGTGCCCCTCTAACTCCCCCAGTGGAGCACAATGCTCCACCACGTCCCTGGGGAAGGTGCCAGCCTCCTCCTTTGCTCACCTCAGGCTTCTTGTCTCTGTGCATCATGTACAAGCTGTCTACCCAGTGCCATCCATAAGTTTGTGGATGACACTAAATTGGGAGAAGCTGTTGACTCTGTCAAGGGTAAAGAGGCCTTGCAGAGAAAGCCTGACAAATTAGAGGGCTGGGTAATCACCAGGAGTATGACGTTTAACAAAAACAAGTGCCAGATTCTGCACTTGGAAAGGGGCACCCCTGGATATCTGTACAGACAGGGGTACAAGAGGCTGGAGAGCAGCCCCATGAAAAGAGGTCTGGGGGTTCTGGTCGACAGCAAGTTGAACGTGAGCCAGCAGCGTGCCCTGGCAGCCAGAAGGGCCAACTGTACCCTGGGGTGCATCAGGCACGGCACTGCTGGCCGGGCGAGGGGAGGGATCGGCCTGCTCTGAGCTGGTGAGGCCTCACCTCCAGTACAGTGGGCAGTCTGGGGCACCACAATATAAGAAGGACATAAAACTATTAGAGAGTGTCCAAAGGAGGGCTACAAAGATAGTGAGGGGTCTGGAGGGGAGGATGTACGAGGAGCAGCTGAGGCCCCTTGGTTTGTTCAGCCCCAAGCAGAGCAGGCTGAGGGGAGGCCTCATGGCGGCCTGCAGCTCCCTCACGAGGGGAGCGGAGGGGCAGGCGCTGAGCTCTGCTCTCTGGGGACAGCGACAGGACCCGAGGGAACGGCATGGAGCTGGGGCAGGGGAGGGTCAGGCGGGGGGTTAGGGAAAGGTTCTGCACCCAGTGGGTGGTCAGGCACTGGGACAGGCTCCCCAGGGCAGTGGTCACAGCACCAAGCCTGCCAGAGCTCAAGCAGCGTTTGGACACCACGCTCAGGCATGTGGGCTGATAAAAATCAGTGGTCCTGTGCACAGCCAGGAGTTGGACTCGATGACCCTTGTGGGTCCCTTCCAGCTTGGGATGTTCTGTGATTACACACGAAGCGCTGGATGGTTCCTCTTCATTCGACACCATCAGAGAGCACGTTGTTTCTGGCTGGCTCCTCCTGCCCGCACCTCACAGGGAAGGCGGCCATGGGGCTGCTGGAGGCACACACCAGCCAGCTGAGCTCCACAGCGCCTGGGCTCCAGGGCTGGCCAAATGTCCAGCCTCAGCTCCCTGGCTGGCTGCTGCACAGCTCCTCTGCCACCAGGGATGGGCTGTGGCGATGCAGATTGTGCTGTCACACCTGTGACATTAATGTTTTCTCAGATAAATGAGAATCTCACATGGTGTGCCATCCTGTGCCATTTGCCCCCGCTATTATTTTTATCACAGAGTAATTTTCCTCTGTCCTAAATGGTTTTCTGGGGATGTTGTTATTGCAGCTTGGCCATTTGGAGGGCTGCAGGGAGTCGGGGCCACATCACCCACCTCAGGGATCAATGGTCACAACCATCGGTGTTTCGTGCCACCTCAGCAATCATTGGGCTCCCTTCCCAGGCCAGAAGTGCCTGCTGAGGACTGCTGTGGGAGGAGAAGCTCCCTGTGTTTCTTATTTCTGCTACAGGCTGCGACTTGTAGACTGCAAGAAGAGATGTGGTTGTCCAGCAGGGGAATTCAGAGAGGCACTGGGTTGAATGACTAAAGTGAATAGTACCTCTGGCTCTGATACCAGTTTATAATTCAGTGCTGGGTAAGTCAAGCCTCTGCTGTGTGTGGCTTGCCATTCTGCAGTGCTGATGTGCTTGGCCTCCCTGCAGCGTCACAGAATCACAGAGTGGTTTGGGTTGGAAAGGACCTTAAAGACCACCCAGTTCTAACCCCCTGCCATGGGCAGGGACACCTCCCACCAGACCAGGTTGCTCAAAGCCCCATCCAGCCTGGCCTTGAACGCCCCCAGGGATGGGGCATCCACAGCTTCTCTGGGCAATCTCTTCCAGTGCCTCACCACCCACTGAGTGAGGAATTTCTTCCTTATATCTAATCTAAACCAACCCTCTTTAAATTTAAAGCCGTTCCCCTTTGTCCTGTCACTCCGCTCCCTGACAAAGAGTCCCTCCCCAGCTTTCCTGTAGGCCTCCTTTAGGTACTGGAAGGCAGCTATAAGGTCTCCCTGGAGCCTTCTTTTCTCCAGGCTAAACAATCCCAGCCCTCTCAGCCTCTCTTTAGAAGAGGTGTTCCAGCCCCCGATCATCCTCGTGGCCTCCTCTGGACCTGCTCTAACAGGTCGATGTCTTTCTTACGCTGGGGCCCCTGAGCCGAGCACAGTGCTCCAGGTGGGGTCTCATGAGAGCACCGATGATCACAGGCAGTTAGCGCTTGCACTGGCAGGCAGCAAGGAGTAAATGTGCTAATCTCTGGGCTGGGGCAGCAGCTTTCATTTCTGGAGATCGATTTCTGCTTCCTTTCATCTTTGTTTCTCTCTCTGTGCCTCTGCCTGACCCCAGCCTCGCCCTCGTTCAGCCTCCTGTTGCACTGCCTGCTCCTTGGGAGCAGCTGCGTTGTGGTGCTACAGCAGAAGCACGAGCTGGGGCAGAGGGGGGCACGCTCCAGTCCCAGGAGAAACACAGAGCAAAAGCTGGGTTGTCCCGTCCTGTCCTGTCCTAGGCTGTTCTGTCCCCCTGCTCCCAGCCACATTGCAGCTGTCCCGATACCAGGGGATTCACTTGGATTCCTGTAACTGCCCTGCCCCATCCTATCAGAGCAGCAGGAACGGGGCCTGTCCCTTCGTGGGCAAGATTTCCCATTGATGAGCGCAGGACAGATTGGGTATGTTAGACCTCTGCCTGATTGCTGGGTGAAAACAGGGCACAAAAAAGCAAAAACAGGGGTGTGTGAACCCAGACTGTGTGCGAGAGGAGGCTCACCCCACCCTGCCTTGATGTCTTGCGGCACCTCTCGCTGCATGGGGACTGAGTGGTTTCTCCTCTCCCACCTGCCTCAGACATGCTGTGGGATGCTGAGGCCATGGACAAGCGTGCGCCCTGCCCTCTGCGCACTGTGGACCTTCCTTCAAGCTGTTCCTGCTGAGCATCGCTGATTAAATTTTTTTTTTTGCCTGTTAGAGTACAGATTTCAGCGCAGCCAGCAATCACCCAGAGATCCCCAGGGAGTGATTTGTGAGCGGTAATGAGTGTGGGAGCCTTTCACCTCGAGGACATCTCTTGGCATCCAGCTCCCTACGCGGAAAGTGCTGACTGCGTTTGGGCTGATGCCCAGGCTGGGAGCTGCTGCTCCATAGCTGCTTCGCTCGGCGAGTCAGCGGGCCGTGCTTGTGGCACCGGTGGGGACGGGGACGTGGGGACAGCAGTGCCGTCCTCCCCGGGCACAGTGCATCAGCTGGGGCACCTGGGGAGTGGGAAGCCTGCCGCTCTTCTCAATCCTCCGCTCACAGGGTTACGGGTTTGGGGGAAGAGAGGATATTTCCAGGGAGTGGTGAGTGGCTTCACCAAATTACCCCCATCAGCGGGGATGGCTGGCAGCAAGGCTGGAGGAGAAACCCATCCACAGGCTTTGTGGCTCCTTAAAATGACAGTTGCTCAGGGTCAGTGGGGGCACTGCGTATGGTGGGGACCTTTGTCCTCATCCTCCTCCTGTGCTGGCGCCGCTGCCACCTTCGACCCCCAGCAGCCTCAACAAAGCAGCGTGGGGCTGCGCGGCGCGCGCCAGGTAATGAGTGAGTCAGCTGGTGGCCAAAGTACAATTACAAGTTGTTGCTGGAAGCTGCTCTCTTCCAAGGGAGCTAATTGAAAATACACGGAGACCATTATGGTAATGACGGGGTTCTGCGGGAGGGGGGGAACTGGAAGCGCATGGGGTGAGTTTGCTCTCGCCCCCGCTCCAGAAGCCACCACCACTGCTCTGAGCTCCTCGCCTCGCTCCCCAGTGGCTCTTCCAGGCTCCCCGGGGATGCCAAGAAAATGAGGAGCCTGGGAGAGGAGCTGAGAGCAAACTGGCTCCCAGGGCTGGCCGAGGCTGTGGTCAGTGCTGGGGGAAGTCTGCCTCCCGCACCGCTGCGCTCCCTGCAGCCTCCCGCGGGCTGAGCCCATCACGTGCCTGGGACAGTCCAAGGTCCGGCCGGGCAGGGCTGTGGATGCAAGCACCAGAAACCTGCAGTGACATGGATGGCCTGGTTTTCCTGCTCAGTGTGCTGCAGCTCCTTGGTGAGTACGCCCAGGGCCTGGCTGCGTGCAGAGAAGGGCTGGCCGAGGGATGATTTCCCCATTTCAAGTGTCCTTTAGCAATCCTGTTTCGGAGCAGAGCTGCAGTGTCACTTGCGGTGTGTTCGTAATGCGAACAGCAAAATGCATTTCCAGATGGACAAAGAGAAGGAAGGAGAACGAGCCTGGGAGGCCAGGCTGCAATTTGTGTGTGGCACTCGCCGCACCTCTGCAGCTCAGGTTTTCCTGCTCTCGCTCGAAGCCAGCAGCTCTGCACTGCAGGATCCATTTTCTGTTGAATATGCATGTCACTTTGATGTTCAAGGACTGCGCTTCCCTGGAGACAAGGCTGATTAAATAGCACGCTGATATTTCCCGGGCTGCGGAGGGTGCAGGAATGCGTCAGCACAGCTGTATGGGGAAAAGAGGGTTGTGCAGGAGCAGGTTAACCTCTGCGGCCCCTGAGCCCCAGCCCCGCGGCGGGCAGCGTGCCGGGCAGGCACACAGCGTGGGCTCGCTCCACAAAACACCTCGCAGCTGTGGGAACATGAGGTGTGTGTACAGTGGGGCTGGCAGAGCCTTCCTGCCACGGCTTTAACCCGGCTTTTTGGGGTGGGAAGGACACGGGTCCCTAGCATGGACAGAGCAGCTTGCAATGGCTATTTGGGAGCTTTTTCCTTTCTTAAGCCCTTTTTGACTCCAAGCCAGTGAGGACCTCAGATCTGCCCTATTCTTCCTTTGACTGCTAGGAATGGAAAGTTTTCTTGCTGTTTCTTGGGACATTTCCCACCCGTCCTGAGGCAGCTGAAAGTTGTGTCTCCAGCCCCTCTGCTCCCCTCCTGCCCCAGCTGCTCGTGGCCACGCTCCAGAGCCTGCTAGTGCATTATGACTTTCATTCAGGTTAAAACCATATTTTTTCCTCTTCATCCGGCCATGGTTATGTACAATAAATGGTCTCAGCAGAGCCCCTGGCAGAGCCAGCCAGTGCAAGTCTGCAATTATGCTCCGAAGGCGATCATTACACATTGATAAAGCCTCTGCAGAGCCTACTTAGCACAACCAGCCAGCTCTCCTCCCGGTCATTGGGACTAGCAGGTCCCAGGCGCTCTGCAGCACACCTTCCCCACCAGCCACAGCCATCCAGACCCCCTCCCATCCGAGCTGGGGTCCCCATGACCCCTCTGTCCCTCTCCACCCCACCTCCAGCCCCCAAGTCATGCTCCTGCCCCTCCTCTGCCCACTCCTCTCCACCACCTACTTTGAATGTACTCTGTAGTGTTGTTATTTTTTCTCCTTTCCTAAGGAAAAGATGAACCCTATTAAGAGCAAAGGTTTTTTATTTTACCTTTTTTCCCCCCTCCTTTCTGTCTCATAAATCACTTTCCCGAAGCCATTTAATTCAGGCTGTTGAGAATCATCTCCAGGTGAATGTGAATTTCCCAGCCAAGCCTGGGAAATGTCAGGCTCGCAGGCAGATGCTCCCGGAGCTCTTGTACAAACAGAGGGGATTAGGGTGGAAACCAGCCTCCGCCACGGCTGCTGCTCAGTGAGCGGGGCCATCACTGGGGGTGTCATGAGGGGGTACCACCACGGCACCATCGGGGTCCTGGCAGCCCATGGGGACAGCTGCTGGGGTACACCCAGCCTGGTGGGACCTCAGGCACTAGGACGCAAGCAAATCCCCACTATTGAGCCCCGAACATGTGATGCCGGCCAATATTTTGTGCTACACGCCATACCAAATCCCCTTTCTCCTCTTGCCCTCTCCTCCTGGCGCTGCTGGCTCCGCGTGCTCACCTCCTACCTCCTGGAACCACCAAGGGCAGGGGCTCTGTATTTTACTAATGCCTCATGGGTTGGGGCCCTAACGGCACCAGAAAACAAGGAATTTAATGGTTAGGTACCGGGTTGTATATATCATTCTTACCCACTGCCTGCAGGCCTTTACTGCCTTGTCTCGTGTGTAAAGTATCTGTCTCTTATTTGTATTTCTTCCTGGCTGGGTAAAAAAATATCACTCAGCCAAAAAATCCCTTTTGCAGAGGAGGCAGGGGCAGGAGGATGGGGGCTGTGGAACTGCAGTCACACAGAGGCTGATCCTGGGCAGAAAATCCCCAGATCCAGCTTGGAAAGGTCGAAGAATCCCATAGAGCATCCCATGGTGTTGGGCACTGGGACAGGCTCCCCAGGGCAGTGGTCACGGCACCGAGCCTGGTGGAGCTCAAGAAGTGTTTGGACACCGCTCTCAGACACAGGGGCTGATTTTGGGGCGGTCCTTTTCGGAGCAAGGAGCTGGAACCGACGACCCTTGTGATGGCCAGTGCTAGGGTAACGTCCTTCCTTCGTGTCCCTCAGAGCCTGGTAGATCACCCCACCGCTGCTGGGGTGAGCACGAATGGTGCCACCGCAGCGGCGTGGGCAGGGCGGGGAGAGGAAAGCGAAGTCACAGCCCCGGGCCCCAGGCTGGCGGTGGTGAGCTGGTGCGGCACGCAGGGCTGGCTTTCAAGGGTGCGGAGGTCTGGGCTGCAAACCCCGTCCCTGCGGCCACCTGAGGAGAACCAGAGGCTGCGATGCCCTCTGAGGGCCTGGCCCACGCTGGGACATCTCCCCAGAGTCCTGGGTTACATTTGCTTCCCTGTTCCTCCCAGCTGCTGCCATGGCTGCGTACAAGCAGTGGATTCCCAACACCAATTTTGAAACCGCGTCCAACTGGGATAAAGAGCGGGTACCGTGTGCCAGCGACGTGATTCGTTTTGAGAAGAACAAGGTATCAGTGCTGAGTATTTTCTTTTTTTTTTTTTTTTTTTTCAAAATGACATTGGGCATTTGGCAAGCCCTTTACCTGCCCATGGAAAGCGCCCTGAGACTTTCTTTTTTTTATTCTCGCTTTCCTTCCAGGTGCTCTCGGTCTTCGTCAGGTCTCCCCACGCAGTGACAGACATGGTGAGCAATGTGCCACGGGTGGGCGGGTGGGCGGCACCGGTCTGGTGCAACCCGCGGAGAAACCCTGTGCTGCTCCGTGCGGAAAGCAGCCTGGAGCAAAAAGCCCATTGCCATGTTTTATTTATTTATTTATTTTCACTTGGGGGAGTAGGGGGTGAAACATCCCAAAAGCCCATTGGAAGAAATTAAATTTTCTTCCCAAAAGGAAGGAAAAAAAAACCCCTGTCCACTGAGCTCTTTGCAGCAGCCTGCTCGGGAAGCACCAGCTCACGGCGCGGCTGGTGCAGAACAGATACTAGCCCTGGGCTGAGGCTAAGTGAAGCTGACAGGAAAACACTTTGAAATGAAAACAAACCATTCGGGGAAATCCCAAAATGTTGCTCAAGAAATTTCCTTTCAAATGCCATTGCTTTCCGTATTTTTCTCGGGCGCTCTTATCCCAGAGGCGGTGAGACAGGCACAGCACGGAGCTGTGATGCCCCCGAGGGGCGAGCGCGGGCTGGGGGCTGGGGGGGGCAACGGGAGGTCCTGGCTGGGGGCTCGAGCTGCAAAAACACTGTCGAGGAGGGGATGGGGAGGAGAAGCCCATCCTGACACCGACAGCGAGCTGAGCTGGGGCATCCCACCAAACGGGATGTGGCCGCGGCAGAGTTTTCTCTCTGGGCTTTAGGCTCAGCAAAAAAGTCAGAGGTGGGGTTTGGCTCTTTTATCAGCCATTAAGTCTGAACGGGCCCTTGAAATTTACGTCGTATGATTTGTGCGGGCTGTCTACCCCGCTAATAATTTTGATGCTTTAATAACGCCATGCGCCGCATTTAATCCCTCTACAAATATTTGGAGGAGTTACTTTATTTACGTGGCATTTTAAATATGAATGTTGGAAGGAAAGAATGTACTTGGGAAATACGTACAAATATAATGTAATAAATGAGGTGGAATTTACCCAGAGAAGAAAAGAGCAAAATATCACTCCAGTAGATTTTATTTTACTTACAGATGAATGTATAATATTTCTAAAGTACTTTCATCAGAGGACTGCGAAGTGCATAATTGCAAAGCAGCATTATTCATTACAGCATTAGCCTTTCAAAAACAAGCTAAAGAGCCGAAATTAAAAAGACCCAGGGCTGGCCATGCGCTGGGAACAAAGGCGAGAGGCCAGTGTCACACCAACGACCCCACCTGCGGCAGCAGAGCCCCGCCGACCTCTTCTGGGCGCTCAGCTGTAGGTTTCCACCACGGGTGGTAGAGTCAGGGTGCCCGAGTGGCCCCAAAATCCTCCCCAGCACCAGGTCAGGCTCTGGTGGGGGTTTCGAGCCCTTTGCAGCTGACTTCCCAGCACGCAGCTCCCTCCTCCTCAGATCATCACCGTTTGCAGTGCGCTGTCCCATTGAGTTCCCAAACCTGGCTAATCAATTTCTTAATTTCACCTCCACCATCTCCCTCTCCCTGCCGTGCGCTGCCGTGCTCTGTGGTCACCAGGTGATAAGGGGATTGCCAAGACGAGGGATTTTAAAAGAACGAAATCCAGCACCTGAGCTGGGGACGGCATGAAATTTGGCAACGGGGTCGTTCGGAGGCAAATTGGTTCTGAGGCTTTCTGCAGTGAGGCAGGGCTGCACCTGTTCGGATGCTGGCCTCGCCGCGCCGCAGAATTAATCACTCAAATCAGCAGGAATACATTAAGCTTTGGAGTCGCCATGGAGATGCTATACAGCCTTTGGCCAGAGAAAAAAATAAATAAAATAAAAAAACAGGCGCGCGATGCTTGCTATAGCATCACAGGAGGGAATTCGTGGCCAGGGAAGGGGCTCGGCTCTCATTGACTTTCATGAGGACGGTGCTGACTGCGCAGGGGAGGAGATGCTGGGGCTGGTGCAGGACTGGTGGAGAGGTGGTGCGAGGACTCTTGTTCCCCCCCATGCCCCCTGTGTGAGAAACACCAAAATGCCCGTGCTCACCCCCGAACAGGCTGTTTGCTGCGCTCCCACTGCTCGTCCCCTGCCCCTGTGTGTGTGTGCCCATGGATAGCGGCAAGATCAGACCCGATCCCGTTGTTACAAGACCCTCCTCTCGTTTCTGTTTTCCCCTCCCTCTTGTTTTCCCCTCCTGCATGCCGCTGCGCACTCAGCGCCCGCTCGCTGCTCCTCTTCTCCGGGGCGAGCCGCAGCCCCCGGCCCCTGCCCAGCACCCCGCAGCCCCCCGGAGCTGTCGGGATCAGGTCGGAGCTGCAGGGGCACAAAACCACAAAACCCACCTCCCCTGCTTCAAGGGAAGAACCTTCATTGTCCGATTTGTCACTTGTCTGCTCTGAAGGTTAGAGCGGGTCTCTAATTCAGCTACACGCTAAATCCAAATCCAGCTTAAGCGTAAGTGACTTTGAAGCGTAACCATCACTATTAGGCTGGATTTTCTATGGTCTTTAGCTGCCTAAAGATGCAGATAAGTATTTAGCAGGCTTCCAGAGGTGCCTGAGGGTAAATCTGCAAAAAAAGGACGGAGGTGCTCGGCGCGGCAGTGCCTGATGTGCCAGCAAGGCAGCGAAAACCCAGGACCTGGCAAGGGGCAGGGGACCCAGACCCAGCATCCCCGTACCCTGCTCGCGGCTGCGGGGCTGCTCCTGTGTCTTGTGCTGGGTGCCGTGACCCGGGTCCAGCTGCACCCCTGGGTGCTCGCCCTGTTCGTGGCCCTGAAGGGCTGCAGGCTCTGCAATGCAGCCGTTCCCCGCGGGAAAGCCGGGCACGGCGTCCCCCAGCCCGCACGGGCCCTCGAGCAGTGCGTGCCCCAGCCGGGGCCAGGGACGGCCCGCGGGGTCAGGGATGATGCCACTTGCTATTTCTGGGGGGGCAGGAGTCAGGTTTAGCCACGTGGGCAGCGCAGCCTCGTGTGGTCTCGGGGTCAGGGCACAGCACAAGCATCACCTTCTGCTCTCTGCTGCTCCCTGCTTGGGGGGAAAACACCGATGTCCTGGGCATCTCGGGTGCCTTCAGCCCCCGGAGCCCCCTGCCCAGTTTGCACAACGCCTAATGGCTGGTGGCGCTGCCACCTGCACCGAGCTGGAGGCCGCTCATCACACCCGATTTTCTCCCCGTCCCCACCCCAAGGTGTCCGGGAGGTGACGGGGTGGGATTGTCCCCTAGGGACCCCGCTGCCCGCTGGACCGAGCTGTGCCCAGCGCCCATCCCACCCTCACTGAGGTCCAGCTGCCCAAACCTTGTCCCTGCCCACCCGCTGCGGGGCCCTAAGCCCCAGGGAGGGTCAGGAGCTGGGGTCCAAGCGGGTCCTCATCTCTCGGCGTTTTATTTTTAGCTGCCTAATTGTGAGAGCAGAATGTACTCGGCTTTGCTGCAGGATGCTCCTGCTTGGTTCCTGGCAGAGATTGATCTCGAAATGCCAATTGCTCTCCAGGGGCGCTGGCTCTAATGAATTGCAATGGTTTGTGCTCGGCCCACGCACCGCCGCTCCCCTCCCCCTGCTTCCGAAATCGCGGCGACGCAGGTTAACGAGACCCAGGCAAGGGAATAGTTTCTCTTTTCCCGAGATGAAGGTAAAAATTTTACGGGAGTGTGTGCGCGTGTGTGCGTGTGTGTGACGACACATAATTACCATCCCAGATCCTGCGGGCTGTTCTCCGGCACCGCACCTGCCTGAGGAAGGGGTGCAGCGAAGCAGCTTTTTGCAGCCGTCCATGCTGACACCTCCCTGCCTTTATTTGATCCTTGCAGACTCGTTTGCAGCAGGAGGGAGCTGCAAAGCCCGCGGTGAGCAGAGCAGCGCGCCAGCACCCCGGGGGCTCGTGGGCTGGGGCAGGTGCTGGGGCAGCTCTGGCTCTGTGCCTACGTCCCACGGCGAGCACCTCCAGCCACCTTCCGTCTCTCTCTGACCTTGGGCACAGAGAGGAGTTCAGAAAAATGAGCTGAACTAATCCCGAGTAGATTTGTAAATAGCTCTAAGCCTCTGTTTGCAGTCTGCATCCATAGCTCAAGTGCCTTAGCCTGATTTGCACTCCCGCAGGTGCGAACGTTTCACGTACCGGCTGCTCGGCGCGGGAGCTGTGTCCCTGCTCTCACTTCTTGGGCAAAACAGTGAGGATGCTCCCGACGTCCCCTCGTCCCTCTGCCCAGGCACCTGGACACCCAATTTCTGCCCAGGGAGGCTCTGAGCCCCCAGGCAGCACCCACACATGGCCCAGGAGCTGCTTGGTGCAGCAGGACTTTGGGAGGGCTTTGGTCCCCTGGGGGAAAGCTGGCAGCCTGCTGACCTCAGGAGGATTTTGGCAGGACCTCCTTCCCCCCAGGGCCAGGAAAAGCTGTTGGTTTGCATTTTATCACGGTGCTGCAGATAAAGTGCATCCCAGCAGAGTGTTTCGAGTCAGGTGGAGCTGCGGGTCAGCCGAGAGGGGCTCAGCTGCCCCCTGAGCACAGCCTCGCCACTCCATCACCCTCACGCTACGTTTTGGGACCCCGAGGTGCCGAGGCCAGCTCGGCGGGCACAGCAGGGGAACCTGATCCTGCGTTAATGAGAGCACAGTTGCCAAATCACCCTGCCTTGCAGGGGGGCAGCAGGGGTGTAGGCAGGGGAGAGCAGCCAAGCGCCTCGATAACGTGCAGGGGACGATGCCGGAGTGGTGACGTCCCGCCGGCACGCTGCTCCGCCACCCGTGCCCCTGCTGCTGCCCTGGGTGAAAGCAGAAGGGCGAGGTACTCGAGGGAGCCGATGAGGGCTGGAGTGCATCTTCGTTGAGCAGCGTTCTCATGGGGAAAAAAAGTGCACATCTCACCCTTTTTCCTTAGGATGCTGAAGCCCAGCTCCTCCCGGGGGGCATGTCTCACGGAGGGATGTCAGGCTAACCGTGGCCGTGGCACCTTCCCACCCCTGCTCCCTCAGCAGCGAGGTCTCTGCAGTTTCCAGCCGTTCGCCCAGTGGTGCTGGGATGCTCCAGGTGCAGGGGCAGGGGAAGGAGCGGGGTCAGGATGGAGCCAGCAGCACTGGGCTTGGAAGCGAGCTGGAGGATGCAGGTGTGAGCTTCATCCGGGCAGGAGAGAGCGCAAAGGAAGCCCCTAACAAACCAAAGCAACCCCACGGCAAGCAGAGCCCTGGCAGCACTCCAGAGCCGTCGCAGGGATTTACCTGTGGATGAATCTGGCCCCGTGCCTTGCTGCTGGATCCCACCCAAGAGCCCGCACACCTGGCGGCACTCAGAGCCCCCGAGGGCAGGGGGAAAACCCCCGTATTTCCCATCCACAGGCAGCAGCAGGAAGGGACCAGAGGCTGCCTGTTCTCCTGCCCGCCTCCTGCCTTTCCCCCTGGCAGATGCATCCCATTTTCCCTGTGCTGATGGATGTGGCACTGCTCCTCTCACTCACCTCAAACCTTTGCCAGAGCAGTGCCGGGATGTGCCAGAGGCTGGGTGCAACCCATCTCAAAAGCTGCCCTCTCAGGCCTTTGCCTTTGGGCTAGGATAGTTGCAGGTCATTCTGCAGGAAAGAAATGCAGGAGGTGGCTCCGGCCCTGCCTTCCCCTCTCCTTCCTTTTGTACCTCTGCAGTTGGTGTTGTTCTCACCGACATGTTGGGGCAGCAGGACTGCACCTCGTGCCGCGGCACAGTGCTGGCGTGGCACGTGTCATGGCTGAGAGCGAGGTGGGGTCTTTTCTGTCGTCTTTTTGGGTCTTTTTTTCTGACTTTGATTAGAAAAATTATGGCTGCGTTTCAGTTGTGTTACATTTGATAATGAAGACCAAGGAGATAAGTCATTTACCAGTGTCAGGGGTGGGAAGTCACTAGTGGGACTCCAAGCTCATGGTATTAATGGCCCTGGAGTACGGGTTGGCAGGAGCCGAGGAAAACAGATGAAACTGCCAGCTTTTTGGCTCTGGTCCTTTGGTACATGTCATTGCTCAGTTCAAAATGTACTTGGAGAGGGGCCCAGCCTATATGTAATTCCTATACAAACTCCCAAATGCAGAAAGCCACTGCCCAACCAGCGTCTCCACTCGTCCTCTGCAGTGAGCCGAGCTGCTTAACTCTTTGCTCTGCTAGGAAAAGACAAAGTGCAAATCGTTTACAAACCCGGACACCAGCGTGTGCACCTCGGGAGGGTCTGCCCAGCTCTGCTGCCGACAGCAGAGGCCCCACTGCTGCTTCCCCACGAGGCTGGCAGTGGTGGGTGTGCAGCACCTCTGCAGTGGTGGGCAGCAAGCTGTAGATGCAGCTGCTGGTGTGGGGGCCAGCCTCGGAAACTCCTGCTGGGAAGCAAAAGTGCAGGGCTCTTCTTGCATTCTGTGCTTGCTGGAGGAGCTGCATCTTCTCCGGAGAGCCCTGGGGCCGGCGGTTGCAGACCAACCCCAGCCAGCCCACAGGCTCTGCAGGTGTGGGGCAGGCTGGGCGTGAGGCTAAGGGGCACATTCTTCCACCTCTCCCGTGGGCACGAGTGGTGCCATACGTGAGCAGAGCATGCTGCTGACCCTGCAGCTGCTCCAGACCCTGTCCAGACGCTGCTCACCTCATGTGCAAGGGGGCTGTGACGTTGAACCTGCTGGGTCACTGGATTTGTGTATCTGTGTGTGGATCTGCAACCAGCCAAGGTCCTTACCTGGCTGCCTTCCTTTGCTCCGGGCGTAACGCATGTACAAAATGCTCTTGCATTGCTCCCGGGAGCAGTGTGAGTAATGCAGATTACAAATGTATGGACACACTTGTCTGAGTGCTGCCTTTGCAGCTTTTTTCTCCCCCTCATTAATTTGTGAAGCTCTGAACAAACAAACCCCTGGACAGAAAAGCTCGCTGCATGGCCTCGGGGTGTTTGGGGTGCTCTGATCCACAGCCGCAGCCAAAGGGCTAGGTAACCTCACTGGGGAGAGAGATGTCCATCAGGCAGGGGGCAGAGATGGGACTTCCCAACCTGGTGGTCTCAACCTAGCAACAAAACTCACCACCAGCACCTTCTGCAGCCTGGGAAAGCGACCAGGGGCCAGCTGGTGACAAGCCACCGGGGGTCAGACACCTCCCTCCCTGCTCGGCGCAGGCACACAGGGCTGCAGCCTGCAGGCTTGTCGAAAACGAGCCACAGTGCTTCGCTTGGTAAAGGAGGCTGGTAGCATAGAGCTTGGCCAGCTCAAAGCAGGCCAAGTCCCGAGCCTCAAAATGTCACTAGATGTGGCTTCTGCATCTGCAGGCAGAGGGCACGTTGCCATTCTCATCCTGGCAGACCTTTCAGCCTCTCTCCGTGTTGGAAAAATTGGCTTTACTCAGGAGCAAAGAGGTTTGGAGGACATGATGGTGCGGTTCCCAGTTAGGCACTGCACGTCCTGCGGTCTCGTGAAGCAGCACCCGTGGGCAAATGTCTCCTTCTGGGCGGTGGGGAGGCGCCGTGCCTCGGGGCAGGAGGAGCCCAGAGCCCAGGCATCGGCCTCCTCGCTCCGTCTGTGCAGCGGGGCCGCCGGTGGGACCGAGCACCCGCAGGCGAGGCCTCCCCCCGGGACAGAGAGCTGTCGCAGCCACCCGCTGCCGCCAGTCCCAGGTCTCGCTTTCTCCAACCCTCATGCATATTTAAAGGCCAATTAAGTAGACGAAACCTCACCAGCTCATCGAGCGTGCCTCTCTCCGAGCTGCACGGGCCCAGCGCGGACCCGAGGGCTCCCAGCGGCCGGTGGAAGCGCGGCTGTGCCCCCGATGGACTGAGCTGGAGGAGCCTCGCGCATGACTCACCCCTTGGCGCGTGGAAATACTGGGGGAAAACCCAGCTTTTCCTTTGGCAAGCTGCACGTGGAAAATGAGGCGAGCTGGGCTGAATAAGCGGCGCGCTGTGAGTGAGTCGGCCGCTTGCTGCAGGCCGCACCGGGGCGGGCAGCGCCGGCTGGAGGCTGCGGCTCCCCGCTGAAATGGGGCAGTGCTGTGCTCTCCAGGCTGGGCAGGGTTTGTCCCGCAGACCCCTCTCAAACCAGGCAAGCGTGGTGCCACCGGCTTGGCCGGGCTGTTTGCCCGAGGGGGTGCGAGGAGGCGGTCTGGCTGCGGCAAGCGGTGCTGAGTGCTGCTGCCTGCTTTCCACGGCTCGCCCCCCGCACAAACCCACTCCATCTGACACCTGCTTGGGCTCCCTGATTGATTTCTGCTGATCTGCCGCTGAGGGGCAAACACAGTCGGTGTGGCAGGAGCCAGCACGGTGAGATGCTCACCCACCGGCCAATGCCTGCACAGAGGCATGTCCTAGTCTGTGGGCCAGTGTAGGGCATCCTTATAAATTCTCATCCTTTAATAAACCCACTGTGGTTTTGTTTTTTTTTTAACCTTTAATAAACCCGCTGCCCAGCCGGCAGCCATTGGGAGCCCACTGCTCTGCCACCTCTGGGCGCTTGCAGACAGGAATTGGGTTTTGCATGGCCCAGGAATTTATGGAGCCATTTTGGAGCCGCTGGGAGCGTTTGTGTATGCCAGAGGAGGAGGGAGCCGTGGAAAGAGCTTACCTGGCTTTTCTGCTTTTCTTGTTTCCCTGAATGCTTCGTGCTTTTCTGTGCTGCTACAAGACCAAGTGAAACCCCATCACAGCATCCCCGTCCGTAAAACGAGGCGACGATGCCTTCCCATCAGGCAGGGCACAGTGAGGGTAGCTCCTAATGACTGCAGAGTGCCTCGGAGATGGGGAGCGCAATCGGCATCCTGATAATTAGCGGCGTTATTTGATGACAAGCCTGGGTGGCTGGCAGCGGGGCCGCAGTAACGCTCTTAATCCCTTCCTCCAGTTCCTCCCCCTGAACGGAGAGCTCCTCCTGGCACCTGGCGCCGGATTCGTGGCTTTCGACGGCAGCTGGGACGCGGGATGCGGCTCAGGTACCTCGTGCGGGGCTGGCCGCCCAAGCGCCACGCGCTCAGCCGCACGAATTCAGCAGCGGCAGCGCTACCAAGGCCTCTGCTCTCCCCCCTCGTCGCGGGGTGACTCAGCCCCTCTGAATCCCTGCCCGCTCTTTGATGGCTTCCCCCACGTCGCGTCTCGTTTCTCCCGCCCCATCACCTGTCTTCTAAAACAGTAATTATACCAGGGGGCTCTTTGAAGTCGGAGCGGCGAGGTAAATGTTGTTTGCGTTTCACCCTGCCTATTAAGCATGCAGCCACATCAAAGCCCTCGTTTTGCTTTGCCACGGTGTTTCTAAAGAAAACTGGTTACAAATTGCACACCCGGGCCTCCCAGCACAGAGCTGCAGCCGTTTGGGAGCACTGCCCTTCGGCCCCGCGGGCGTCCGTGTGCGCGGGTGTCTCGGCACATCCCGCTGCCTCCCGCAGCTCTCAGACCACAGCGAGCGAGGCAGCGGTTTGGTTTGGGCAGTGCCACTTGTTTGCCCCAACGCTGCTTGCCCCGGAGATGTACTTTTGCTGTCCTGGAGCCAAATAACACGTCTGGTGGCACGTGGTGGTGTAGTCCAGCCGCAGGACAGTGTCGGCTACAACAGCACGCGTGGGGCTGCTGGAGGGGCCTGCAGCACTGGGCTGTTTTCCCCCCTTAACCTTAAGGTTCAGCTTTAAAGAATGGGGAAAAAAATCCCCTGGGGTCTGGGTCCGGGGGTCTGCAGCCAGAAGCTGGGCTTTGCTGCTGCCGCCCGCCCTTGGCAGGAAGCCCTGCAGGGGGAGGCGATGCCAGCAGGCTCCTCGCCCCAGCCCTGTGGCCAAGCGGCCACCACTTTTACCCACCCAGAGGCTGTGGGTCAGGTCCAGCTCCCTCTCCACCTCTCCTCTCACTTGTCCCAGGCACGGTGCTGAGGTTTGCTGATGCCGAGCAGCGCTCCTGGTTCGACCCCGCGCTGTGGCAGGATGTGTCCCCCGCTGGGGACCAGGAGCCAGCCGGGCACATCTTCTCCGTGGATGAGGAGCGAGTCCCGTGCCAGTACGACGATGTTATCTTCCAGCCCGAAACCTCCTTCCGTGTGAACCTCGACTCATCGCGACAAGCGATCCGTCTCCGGAGCATCTCGCTCATGGGACAGGTAACGAGGAGCCGGGGGGGAAAACTTCCTCAGCACCTCCTCACTGCATCCCCAGGGAGGTGCAGCATCAGGCAGACGACGATCCAGAGATTTGGAGAATTTTTTCTCCCCACCAGCACCCTCTGTGCCACCAAGGGACTGCCCCTGTCCCAGGCACGTGTCTGCCACCGCTGTGCCCAGGGCCCCCCCGGGACGCCTGCCTCCCACCCGCAGCCTGGATGTGCCCCGCGGGCTGACAGTTGTCTCCCGGCTTTGGCTCCGTACCGCTCTCTAATTGATCGGGGGGATAATTATAGGAACGCTCGCAGCCTGCTGCGCTTCGGGCCAGGCAGATGCCAATCCCCGTCCCTCGCGGTCGGAAGAGCTGAAGATCACAGCCTCTGCGGCAGCACACAGGCGCTGCCTCCAGAAGCGGGAGATGCGGTAGACATCTCACAAGTGATTTATTATTTCTGCTGCTGTGCTGCCTGGGATCAGCCATTTCGGGGCCAGGCGTCAGGAAACAAGCACGCTGGCAGTTCCAGCACCCCGATGGAGCTCACCTGTGGGGTCCAGGGGATGCTGAGGTGGATGGTCCTGGGTGCTGGAGTGGTGCCGGTCCTGCTGATGCCTGGGATCCCCCCCAGCACTGAGGGGCACAATCCTGCACCACCAAACCCCCCTGATGGCTGCAGTGCTGTGGAGTGGAGGCAACTGCTGAGTGATGAGCTGGAAAGAGAAAACGCTTTGTATTTTTGTGTATATCTCATATTTCTCAAAATCCAACCTTGTAATGAAAGACAACTCTGTCCCTTTCTATCCAGCCCACTCCTTGCTGCCTGCAGGGTATTTTCACCCCAAGGACCAAGAAATCCTCTTGATGTGTCAGGAAGGGCCTCCCGGGGAAGGCAGCGGGTGCAGGGTGTAGGTGGCTGTGCAGGACGAGGCTGGGAAGTCCAGCTCTGCATGTGCTGAGCCGAGCCCACTGACATGTTCCCCAGCTTGAAGGCAAACACCTCATACCCAGTCCCTTCCCCCTCTAATTAAAACCACATAAACTGAGTCCCTGGCCCAGCAGAAAGAGGCAGAATAAGAACATTCCCATGATTTATTTGTGGTCTTTTAAAAAAAACCAAATAAATTGGAAAAGACTTTTCTGTTGGCCCCGTGGAAAAGCCGGAGCGGGCGATTTGCAGGGTTTTCCTGCTGTGTGGCTGCTGCAGGCTGCCTGCTGGAGGCGGTGATGGAGGTGCTCATCGTCCTCTTGCTCTCCTCCCGGGCAGGAGCTGAGCAGCGCCGAGGCTTGGGCCGAGTACCTGGGGGGCCCCTCGGCCCCGCGGCAGTTCCACGGCAATGGCACCCTGCAGGTGACAGGCACCCGCTGTCCCCACAGCTCCGGCTGCGCCTGTGGGAACACCCAGGTGAGTCCCCCCGGGGAAATTTGGGGAAGCGCTCTGGGAGCGAGGGGCGATTCCTCCCTATCGAAAGGAGCGGGGGGATGAGGGACTGACGCTGCCCTGCTCTCCTCTAGGACGGACACCGCATCTGCGCGTCCCTGCTCGGGGCAGCGGGGTGCCCGGCACTGCCCTGCCAGAGCCCCCTGCGGCCCCTCGGCCACTGCTGCGGGGTCTGTGGTGAGTGGGGGCCCGGAGTGTCCTGGCGGGGGTCACAGCGCGGCAGGAAAACTTGTGCAGTGCAAAACAAGCAAGGGAAATGTGCCTTTTTTGCACCTTTCCAACAGCAAGTTCGTTTTGCATCATTTAAGATAAAAACTTGCAGAGTGAGAGCGTTCCCTTGGCTGTGGGCACATATTTGTTAATCTACCTGGCAGTCTGTTTAGGGCAATTTTTCATACGTGCCTGTACCTGGATATTTGGTACGTCACACCGAATTCATTAAAAAGGCACCATATGTTTCTCTGATATACTCCTAAAAGCACAGCCTTTTAAAGCCATTAGGGGAATTTCATATTTCACCAAATGTTTGCTTGCATTGTTTCCGAGGAAAATATCTGAATCGATGAATGCAGGGCAGCGACAGAGGGCACACGAGTACCCGCTCCTTTGTGCCTCTCCTCCAACGGCACGGCAGCATTGCTGCACCGCAGCCTTGAGACCCCGCTAAATGCAGAGCTTCCCGCGGGTGTATGCGGGAGAAAGCTTTCAGGGGAGAGCTTCCCGCTGGAAATACAACACCAAACAAAAGCCTTTCACTCGAAGCAGCTGCTGAAAAGGCCAGCGAAGGAGGCAAGGTTTCTCCGGGCAGCGCTGCTCAGACGCTGCTCCACTCCCCAGGCCCGGTGTGACCCAGCTGTCTGGAGGTGTTGGGGTCCCTGGGTGCCATCTGGGGCGATCGGAGTCGTGCCTCTGCTGCAGCACTCTGCTCTTTTTGGGCTGTGACTGCTTGTCTGTCTGCTTTTGGACCGCAGGAGCTGTTGTCACCCTGGATTTCACACCCGATTTTGACCTGCAGAAGTACCAGGACAGAGTGGTGCGAGCCTGGCTCAGCCTGGTACGTCCCAGGGGTGCGGGGTGTCTCGGTCCCCACCGTTTGGGAGGCTTCTCCTCCCAGATTCGGCCTCTCAGGCGTGCCAACTTGCCCTGGGGGCTGGTGCGGCTGAGGTCCCATCCCATGGGGTGCTACACTGAGCTGCGTCCTCAGCTGCAGGCTGGCTGGAGGGGTTTTCCCTCTGGGAAGGCAGCAGCAGGGATGGCAGCTCTGTGCTGGGGCTCACGTGCAGATTTGGTGGTGGTCCTCACCGGTACGTCCATCAGGGCTGTCTGCGGATGGGATTTGTTTCTGCCCACCGCTCTCACGGGCTTTATGTGACTTTTGTGTTTTGGAAAGCCCAAGTACGAAGGCGTTCAGATGGCCATCTCCAAGGTGCACAGAGCTCAGACCTTCCTGGGACTCCTCCCGCGGGGCTCCACGCCTGTCATCCAAATCGTGCTGGTCGACGGCGGGGCTGGAGAGCAGGCTGGCACCGCGGCACAGCAGCTGGCCGCAGACCTCGTGGGCGACATAGCACAGCACGGTAACTCTGCCATCCTCTAAGACACTTCCCCGAGGCACTCACAAACTGCCTCACCCCCACCAGGGCCTAAAACACACACTGCTTTTCTCACCATTTCATTAGGGAGCCTTGCTTATCCCAAAGTTTCACTGTTTTAATCATAGCGGTGCGAGTGGAGCACCATGAAATGAAACTTATTTTTTTCCTGTTTCCTGTGCTTCAACCTGTGCCCATCCTTGCCCCGAGGGCACCTACCTGGCCGTGGGCAGCCTGGTGCCCGCAGGACCCAGGTCCCTCTCTGCAGAGCTGCTTTCTGGCCAGAATGCTGTGAGTGAATGCAGCCCTGCAAGAGGCAGGAAAGTGTGTCGATCACAGCTGGGGCACCACACACCCAGCCCTGTGGGTCCAGACCCACACAGACCCATCCTGGCTGAGTCCACCCAGATGTTTATCCCACCCCGTCCTCGGGGAATGGGGCTAAAATGGGTGACCCTATTGTGCCAGGCCCAATTGCCGATCCCCTCTTCCATGTGCACAACGGGGCGGTGTGCAGGTATCTTGCCCTCTCCAGCCCGCACCCGTTTCTTCCTGCTCCCTCCCAGGTGAAGCACTCGGCATTTCAAGCAGCAGAATGGAGGTGGCCACCGGCAGCACCCTCAGCGGGCAGGCAGGAAGCCGCGCAGCGAGGAGGATTGCAGCGGGGACGGTCCTGGGGCTGCTCTCCGGTCTCCTGGTGCTGGGAGGGGTCCTCTTTCTCTACCGAAAGGGAAAGCTGAGGTAGGGACAGGGCTTCTGCAGCAGCGTACAGCTAATGGTAACCTGCAACCTGTGTCCTGCTCTGCTGGCTTCCAGCCAGGGCCGCTGGGAAGGTCTGAGGTGGCCGAAGGGCAGCTTCATGGCCCCAGCCTCCTCCGCAGCCAGGAGGGATCTGCTGGGCACAGCTGCCCTTGCTGCCTGGGGAGATCTCCCAGTCCTTGTAGCCTTCTGCCTGCAGCCTGCCAGGGGATGGAGAGCTGCAGCTGCCAGCTTCTAAATAGAGCCCCATCAAAGCCGTGCAAAACAGCTCTGAAACAGCCCTGAGAGGGGACAGCAGCGTCAGGAAGCAGCCACAGCTCTCCCCCAGTGCCCTCATCCTGCACGCTGCGCAGCGTGCTGGGCACCACCTGGATCTCCATCCCCTTCCCCACGACACTCGGCATCGGGGTGGGCACGGGGCAGTGCCCACAGCAGGCTCTGGCTGCCTGCAGAGCCTTGGCCAGCAGCATCCAAATCCCTGCTGCCCCAGGGAGAGAGGCACCCCCATTTCATCCCCGTGGATTAGAAGAGGCAAGGGGTGATTTGCAGGTTTATTGGTATGGCTCGCCCCACCGCCCTGACTGCAGGCAGCAGGGATTGACCCCAAACATGTTATAATGCTGAGGGCATCGAGAGCGTCTCTGTGTGCCCGGTGCGCTGGTACCTGCCAGGGGACGCGGAGCCAGGGCTGCTGCTGGCTGTGTCATGGGCTGACAGCGGAGCAGGTGGCCGGGGACGCTTCCCCTGCCGCGTGGCACGTGCTGGCATAACGCTTCCCAGCCATAAACCAGAGCCTCCGTTTAATTTCTAAATAAAACTCCCAGCCCCGTAATTGCTACTTGATGATTTATATTCCACTGACACTTCCTTGGACGCTGGACAGGCCTTTGAAACCCGCTCTGTCAGCAGCGGGAGGGAAGGGTGTGCAGCTACCAGAGATGGGCTGAGCCCGTGTCCCCAGCCGCCCTGCTCCTGCGGCACGTCCCTGAGCGGCTCCGGGGCGGGGAACACCCACCGGTGGGGTTTTGGGGAGGGGGTGACCCGGGGGTGCTCCCCCAGTGACCCAGGGGAGCTCCCCCCAGGGTGGGGTGACCCCAGGGTTGCTCTCCCCCAGGCTGCCCTGCTGGGCTGTGGTGAATTTGGAGGCAGGGCCACAGAGACGTGGTGTTTTTGGTTGGGTTTGCTACGCTTGTGGGTTAATGATCAGCCTGGCCCTGGATGTCTTCTTCCAGCAGCCACCGAGTCCCCGTGAGGGCGTTACTTGCTGGACAGGCTGCACACGTCTGGCTGCATGCAGCGGAGCTGTCCTGGCCACCAGCAAACCAACAAATTCACCTTGTTCCCACCAAAAAGACCCCAGCACTCTCGCATTGTGTATGTGAGCACGCTGGGGGTGCTCGGGGGCTGCGGTGACACGTGTGGAGCCTCGTACCTGGCACGGGGACACTGCTCGGGACCGGGACCCTTAGGATAAGAGTAATGAGGAAGCTAATGAAAGCAATGGTAGTGATTAAGGTGATGAAATGATAACATGGTAAAAGTAATGATAAAAAGTAATTAGTGCTTGTTGAGATTGCAGTGGGAACAGGTGGCAGCTCTGTGGCAATTCATTTTAGCCTGGGAAAGGCGAGCGATGGCTCTGAGGCGATGAGCACCACGTGGTTCTCTGCGGGCTGGCAGGGTACAGGTCCCAGAGCGGCAGGCCCACTGCTTTCTGCTCATCGACATGCAGCTTTCCTCGAGGAAGGGGCACGAATGTCCCATTTCAACGATCACCCAAACCTTTGGCCCCTATTTCCCACCCACCTCTTGTATCGGCAGCGTTTTGGCTGGGGGTGCGCAGGGAGGGTGCTGTAGGGCTGGGGTGCAGAGGGTGACACCATGTCTGTCCCCAGGCCGTGTCCCCTGCGCCTCCCCCGCCTCCGGGACCAAGAGGAGGACCCGGCCTCCCCCGAGCCAGCGAGTGACAAAGGCTTCGACAACCCCATGTTCGACGTGGTGAGTGGCCCCTGCCCGGGGACACGGGGTGCTTGGGGACGTGGGGGTGCTCAGGGCTCTGCGCTGGGTGGGTTTTGCTGGGGGTGTTGCTTCCCCTTTGATTTTCCTTCCCCTGCTGCTGCAGGAACCGCTGGACGCCGGCTCCGTGGAGGAGGCGCCGCAGGAGCTGGCTCCCAAAGCCCCGCCGATGTTCTACCTCAACCCCCTGTACGACCCAAGCGAGACCGAGACCTGACGGCGAGGCCCGGTGCCCAGGCAGCCAGGAGGTCAGCCGCAGCCTCCTGGGGGACACCGCCACCCCTCCGCCCCTCACACGGCTCCTGGTGGGATCTAAACCACAAGCAGCGGAGCCCACCTGAATAAAAACATCCGTGTGGTGAAGGAAATGGCAGCAAACCTTCACCGTGAGTGCTCGGCCACGCAGGCACGGCCTCCTGGTGTCACCTCTGTTCACATGACACATGTTTTGTTGGTGCCATGATGCTGGTCAGCGTTGGGCTCTGGGTCTTGTGTGGCACCTGGCGAGGTGGGGTCTGACTCTGCAGGGTGCTGAGTGCCCTGTGCCTGGGCCAGCCCCACGCTGGATGTGGCCCGGGGCACATGGCCTGCTGCAGGAGGGACGAGGGGACGGGGCCCTTCGCTAGCATGGGTCAGGGCAGCGGTGGCACGGGGGGAGCCTTGGTGGTGTTTGTGGTGTGCCGCGTACCCTCAGGTGTCCACAGCGTCAGGCACCTGTTCCTTCCAGAGCGGGTCTACTGAGTGAGCCTGAAATTATGGAAATAGATGCAGATTTATGCAAATTTGCACTCTGCTGGGTTTTCAGTAGGGCTTGTTGGCATATTCCATAAGGAAGTAGCTATTTTAAGTTTATTATATTTTCTTCAAGTCTCTGGAAGACATAATCCCTTCTCAAAGGCCTGGGAAGGCATCATGAGAGGTACTGGAGCCCTGACATGGGGTGACAGGCGATGAAACACGCTGCAGCTGGCTCTGATGAAGCCATCGCCTGCTGCCTGCGGTGGCTGCCACCGGCAGGCTGGGCACACGCAGGTCCCTCAGATACCACCCCTGACTCAAATCCTTGCCCTGCAGAGGGGGGGCAGTGGGGACACGGCACACCACAGCCAGCCCCGGTGCTGGTTTGTGGCTGCGATGTTACCATGGTGCCTGGAGAGCGCCCGCAGCATCTGCCGGCCCCGTGCACCGCGGCTGTTCTCGCTGCTGGGGGGGGGGGCGTTTGCTGTGCTTCGGAGTGTTTTTGTGCTCTTTTCCCCTTTCACATCAGTTCATTGCAAGTGACTGAAGCTCTTCTAGCTGGGTTTTTCCCCAGCTGAGGTCAGTGCAGCGCTGCACCAGGCAGCCCCTTGCCCCTGCCCTGTTCTGCAGGGACTAGGGACCGTCCCAAGGCAGCCCCCCTGGCCTTGCTGTTTTGGGGCCCCTCACTCCAGCATCTCAAGGGCTCTTGGTGGCTGCATCTCCCGGGACGTGAGCTGAAGGTGAGCAGCAGGCGCCCCAGTGGCCATGTGCCGGGGAAGGAAGCGACAACCCAGCAGCCATAGGGAGCGCTGCACAAGATGGTGGCGGGGGCATTTTAACTCCGTGTCCTGCCGGTGCCTGCGGGAATCCCGACAGGAGCCCTGGGCAGGCGTTCGCAGCGAGGTGGCAGGGTCTCAGAGATGCCGCAGAACAGAAATTGTGCAGGGCTCTGCCCTCAGCACAGACCTGCGCCCCTTTGGCCCTCTGTTTTTGGGCGCATGGATTTGCTACTTGCCAGGCTTCATTCTTAAAACGCATTAGCAGCTCGAGGTCACTTACAACAGAGGCTTTAATTAAAGCAGAGATCAATTTTTGTCAGTGCGCGAGCCGAGCACATCCTGTACTTTTCCTTCAGGAGAGACGTCCGCGTGCTCGCGCGGAATCGCTGCGGGGAGGGGGAGCTCTGCAGAGCACGAAGCGCCGCTCGCGCTGCCACGCCGGGGGCCAGCGGGGCTGCAAAGCCAGGTGTTGTCACGACTCGTCGTCCTCCGCACCGGCACACGCACGCAGCCCCGGCGGGGGAACGCAGAGGCTTCGGTATGTGGGAGTCCCTCCTGGGACCCTGCATACACACGGAATTTAATTCGCAGGCATCTTCGGCAGCCAGCGCCTTAGGTCCGTGGTTTCTGCTGCCGAGGCTGTGCGCCGCACAGCTGAGTACCTGACGGCTTTGTTGTGCTCAGTCCTGAGAGGCCGGGGTCCCCGCTGCGACGTGTTAATGCAGAACGCATTAGTGGTAGTGGTGGGAGCTCACGAGTCGTTGGTCCCCGGGGTTTTAGAAGAAAAAGCAGCTCGCACAGTGCTGACGGACACCAACTCGTCTGGCTGTGCCCACTTCTGGTTTGCTGCAGGGGCCCCCAAAAGCTGTGCAGCTCTGGGTTCAGGCGCTGGTTCTCAAGATGTCATAGAGCACGCAAACAGTCCAGACCCAATGCACTGTTTTAATTTTATTATTTTATTTTATTTAGTAGGGGGTAGCAGCAGCTAAAGGGGTGTGATTTGGCACCCCTGGAGGGAAGGAGCAGGCAAAGCTACCGTGGCCGGCAGCGCGATGGACATCTCTCATCAGCATTCAGGGCTCTTCCTGCTCTTCCTCCCAGGAACACAGAGCAGGGGCTGCGTAAGGGACTGGGAAGCAGGCGGTGCCGCAAAAACCTGGGGGCTTCGGCTGTGGTAAACCGACCAATAAAGCTGCCTCCCCCGTGCTGTCAGGTGACAAAAAAAAGTGCTGCATCTTATTGGGGAGCAGGGAAAATATTTACTGCAAGGCCGGGGAAGGGCTGATTTCTGAGTTCGTGTTCCTCCCCTGGCTGGCTGCAGCACTGCAGCTGCCGTTTGTGGAGCACGTCCCGCGGTGCTCCACGCTGTCCTCAGCTCACCCCGCCGGCACGGGCAGGCCGAGCATCCCTCACAACCAGCACATCGCCATCGTCCCGCGGCCGTCACGCAGCGGCGGCTGCTCCTGCCGTCACCCCAGGGCCCCACGAACACCTGCAGCAGGTTGGCACACCGAGGCGGCGCCGCGCTGCCGGCTTTGAGCACAAGGCCGTGGGGCAGGAGCTCTCCGGCCTTCGGAAAAGGGCTGCTCCTTGCTGGGAGCCGCGTGCTGCCTCCTGCACGGCAGCCGGCACCGAGCCCGAGCTTTTGGCTGCGAGGCAAAGAGCACGAGGGTGCTGCACAGGGAGGCGAGGGGAAAGGGAGAGGGGAGCCACGTTTATGGGTACATGAGCAGACAGGAGAAAGTGGACCAGGAGACCACCTCTACACAAGGCCATACCGGGGCAGGTGAGCGCTACTTTCTGACTCAAGAACACCAGCTCTTTCTTTCTTTGCTCCTGAAAACAGGCTAAACTCAGCACCAGCACAGGGCGTGGGGTCACACCGTGACACCTTCCCCTAACTTACTTGCTTGGCTCTCCTCAGGGTGCAGTTCAGTTCTCACGCTATTCCCTTCCCTCCAAGGCTTCCCTGCTTCCCAGCGCTGTAGGCTGCCGCTGCCAGCTCTCAAAGATTTCTGTGCGCCTGATTCCTGCCAGGGCTGCCCGACCTGGCTCTGAGGAAAGCAGTGAGATGTTCGCTTCCCTGCTGAAGTCCCCTCCCTGTGACTTAGCTGTGCGAGGCACGCAGCACGCAAACACCAAGTGTTTACAAACACACACCCCAGCAGATTGCACCCATTTAGGAAGCTGTTTGCTCTCAGCACAGCTGTGCTGTAGAGGTGTTGGCAGGTTTGTTGAGCTCCGGGTTGCAAGTGACACCAGAAGGTGTGCCAAAAGACACAGCCTCGTGCGTCAAGGGCCTGTGCTGGAAGTGACCAAAGTGTCCTGGTGAGGGGCAGGTCCGTCACCGCCTCCAGCAGGACCTGATGTAATGCCGCCGGGAAACTGGAATTGGCAGAGGAACAGGCAGAGACCAAATTATCCTCATTCCTTGCATAACTGAATTCCTTACTTGTGATACCAAGACTGGCAGCCTCCAGGGAGAAGAAAGTGCACCGTCAGAGGAACGTTTCAGATCGAGTCTTGAATTTCCACGTTACTAAAAGTTCTCCTGAGGGCTCAGGAGGACTCTTAAGGTAACCAGAACCAGGAGCCCTGAGGGAACGGGAGATGTGAAAAGGGCTGTGGTGGGGGCCTCAGAGAGGAATCTGCTCAGACAGATTTGAGGGGAAAAAAAAAAAAATAATGTATTCATACTGAGCAATTCATTTATTTTTCTAGAAACGTTCTCCTGCTTAAATTATAACCAAGCCCTGGCACTGCTGAGTGCTATGATTTAATACTCCCATAATTAAAGACTTTGTTGTCATCTGAAGTCCTCACTGTGCGGAGAAAAATCAGCTCAAGAGCAGTAGAAACGTTTTTTAAAAGTCAAAGGCTGATTAGCATGAATGCTTGTGGGAAGGCTTCTGGCACACAGACCTCGAGCCTGCTGCCAGCTCTCCCCCCACCTCCCCGGAGCAAAGTGCCGGCACCGCTTCCCCAGCCAACCGGCCCGCTGGCCTTGCCCAGGTCTGGCCAACAAGGAGCAGCGATGTCCAAAATATTCGGCTAGGCCTTCTCTGTGCACCTGAAGTAAGATGGGTGACACCAAGAGTCCGTCCAGGAGGCACCTGGGCAGCCTGTAAGGGGAAGGGGACACTCACCCAGGTCACACTAGGGGAGATGTTGGCTCTGATCTAGCTGCAGTGAACTCCACAGTGCTCAATTATAGAGCACGAGGGGAGCTTCCCAAACCCTCTGTGTTGTGTGTGGGGCACCGTCTGTACATCAGTCCTTGAAATGTTCCGAAGTGCTGCTCTGGGATCCTGCAGCCTCCTCACTGTGCTTTGGCCATAAGGAAATAATGACCTGAATCATTGAAAATGAATCAACAGGGCCACTGCCTTGATGAAATGGCAACTCCAGCACAAACTGGGGGCACGATTTCAACACTGCAATCCTCCAAAAGGCCTGCCATTGCTCCTGAACATGTGTTTGCATGCAGAAACACACTTTTCTTGTAGGAGAGGAAGAATCCATTCAGGAATGGAGCTTCAAAGTATTTTTCAGTTCATAAACTTTCATAAAACTTCCACGTAGATGAAGCAAACTTACCACAAGACGACAGCAAGTGCCAGTGGGGGACTGTTTTCAGATGTCAAGACAGACGACTATGAACTTTAAAACCTCCCTCTTCTGCTTTATTGACAGGTAAATTGTTCAAAAATGTTCTCACAATTCAATAATTACAAAGACTTAGACTTACATTAAAAAAGTAAAAACCAGAAAACCCCCAAAGCAGTAGTGTCCAGCTCTAACTGAGCCCCTTTATCAATAATCTGAGAAAAAGAGCAAGTACTGTCGAACACTTAACGTAACAGGATTAAATGTTGACTAGAACACTCAGTTTAAACTAAAGATAAGTGCACGTCCTATACAGTGTTTCAGAAAAGAACATTAGCCATTGGTATATCATTAGCCCATTTAAACCAAATTTTAAATAAGTGACATCCAACTGTCATAAAATTGGCACAGAAGGCACACTAGTGTGACAATGACAAACTGGATATGCCAGCCACTGAATTAATTACAAGCTTTTAATGAAACATGGTCACAAACCTTTGATTACTAAATGTATAATACATGGAAGCATGAGATTAAATATACACGCAAAACATCACCACTGCACGTGGGCCATAGCAAAATATACAGGAGTGTGTTGTGCATTTTTCTACATGATCAATACTTGATTAATAATCATGGGGTCTTCATGCAGGTGAGGATACAATTAATGAGAAAAGCAGCACCCCCAGTTACACATCCTTCACATTCCACTTTGGTAACCAATAAACAGACTGACGTTTTAGTGTGATAGAGTCCCTTAGGTCAAGCAGACTTCAAGGGCAGTGTGTCCGCAAGAAGGCTTGCTAGCTAAACAATGTAGTGCGTCCTTACACCAAAAAAACAAGAGAAACAACTTCTCAGGAGGAGATAGGCAGGAACTAGGAGTAAAATTTTCTTCACAGCAGTAATTACCAATATTTTAAAAGCCCTGACTAATGGCTGCCTGATGAGGACTAAAAAGCAGGGTGTGGGTAAAAGATAACTGGTAGTAGTCCTATGTACAAGACTAAAAAGTCGGTAGAAAGGTAGAAAGACTGTTATGCAGCTGAATATGTAATGGCTAAATGAATTAAAAGGCCACAAAACTATAACCAGCTTTTATTGGACTTCCTGGTGATTCTTACCGATGTTGGGAACAACCTACAGCTTCCTAGCATTCTCCTTAAGATTTACGAAACCAGCTGTTATGGGAAAAAGGGAAAAGTGTATTTTTTCTGAGGATGTAACTAGACCTGCTCGCATTTCCTATTCAGAGGTCCAAACTGTGTCTAAAAGGATTTCCTGCTAATGAGACATTACATCATTCTATAGAAAAATAATATTCCTGATATTGTAGCAACATTATCAGTATCTATTTCTTTTTCAGCATAAGAATAAGACTATTTACTGGTGGCCTTAAATGCTCCTATGCAATACAACTGTGTCACAGCTGTGCAGAAAGGAATCAACCGTAACAGTGAACAATTCTGCATAAAAAGCTTGATCGCTATTTAGTAAAGAATTTTCTTCATTTCAATAGTTTGTATCTACAATCTGGATATATAATTATTCTTGTACAACACTAGAGATTCAGTGTCAGTCTTGGCACTAGCATCTGAGACAGCTTTGCCCTGCTCTTGAATGCTCCATGGAGTAGTAGATGGTCGAAGCCAGAACGGTGAGAGCTGTAGTGTTATGCATCACAAGTTGACTGGTCCAGTCCGTCTAACGTCAGCTGATTCCTATGAGGAGAGTTGGGACTTGGGGGACCACTTGGATTTGAGCTGTTGGATGGAGTAGAGTGTTTGGTGGAGTCTGAATCAGGCTGTTAATGAGAAACATTAAAAAATTACACTTCTTTAAAATCAATTCCTTACACTCAAAAGCTTTCAAAGCACTCGAAAAATTAGGGAGAGCAAGGCCTACAAAGCAGCACACATTATATTCATTTCATAGCTAAACACTAATGCAAATACTTTCATTATCTTCAACGGGTCTTAGTGCAGTCTTGAAGGTGACCTTCTGACCTAACACGAATTATGGCAAAGTATGTGGAAATTGTTAAAATCCAGGCTCCTCTACTTCAGCCACTGCAAAACATGCAAAAGAACTTCTTCACGGTGAGGGTGATGGAGCACTGGGACGGGCTGCCCAGGCAGGTTGTGGAGTCTCCTTCTCTGGAGATACTCAAGGCCCTTCTGGACGCCTACCTGGGCATCCTGCTCTAAGGAACCTGCTTTGGCAGGGGGGTTGGACCCGATGGTCTCTTGAGGTCCCTTCCAACCCCTACAGTTCTGTGATTCTGTGAAAACTTTCCTGATAGAACGCATCCATCTGTGCATTGTTAGTTTGCGTTTACCAGCCTGATTTTTTCAAGCAATTTTTATAGCAAAGGAGTACATTTGTCTGCCCATATAGACGTGTAAACAATTACAGTCAAATCATCTTCAGCTTGGTGAGAAGGAAGGAAGCAAGCACACAAACTGTTTACAAAACAGTACCAGCAACAAAGGCAAGCATGTGCAGTGCCTGACAAAAGAGTGAAGGTTGCCAAATATCAGGCTGGAGATCCAGAAACAGAATATACTTACTGGAGCTGCCCTACGTCAATATCTAACAAAGGCACTCTATCCACTGTTATTTTCCCAGCATTAGATTGGATGTTGGATATTTGCCTTCACAGGCTGGTCTCACTTCAACAACATGGCTGGCAAGTTTCCCACTATTTTGAGGAGTTACAACACTGAGCAGTGAACAAATTCACAGCTTACGCACAGGAAAAAACGGTACCACTACAGCAAGTTATTTTTTAAAAAGGAAACATATATACAGCAAATATACTGAAAGGCAACATCCTACAAGAACGCTGCTTACAAGGTTTTGCACGCCTCAAGCAATAGTAAGACCATTTATAACGAGATTATCTTAACACGAACCAGCTCATGCTATGACCAAGTCACAAACCATTGGGAAAAGCAGTATAAACTAGAAGTTGGTATTAGATCCTCCAAGTTATAGACTACTATTTTTGAAATTTAACATGTCCCAAGAAATTTTAAGGTTTACTAAAAAAGAAAATGTAAAAAACCTTTCCATCTACCACTGCTGGTGCCTACAAACAGCGATTAGAATGCAAAATGTAACAGACTTTGGGAAGGATGCCACAGAACAACAAAATCAACTGACAGGGTCTGTCATAAGCACCTTTGAAAATCAAGAGAGTTTTAAAAATGCCCATATTTAGAGATTCCCATTTTAACATGCTTGCTTTAATGGTGAAAAGCGTTCTTTTAATGCTCTGACAAAGGAAGTCAGAGCGTGGCTCAGAAGTCTGGGCAAACACTTTGACTTGGGATGTATGAAGGCATTCTGTAAAGGTCTGGTGTCAGGAAAAGGCTAGGTAGCCACACTTCCAGAACATTACAGAGGGCTGTAGTTGGGCACCAAAGAACACTAAAAAAAAAGGAAGATCTTGATCCAGGAGTTTGCCAGTGTTACTTCCTAACACTTATCTTGCACAGACAGTACTTAAACAAAGCTTACAAGGAGCTACACCCACGATAAACCAAGGGGAAAAACATCATACAGATTTAGGGACACCAGCTCTGTGCAGCCAGAACATCTTCAGGCTGCTGACTACCAACCAGCACACGCTTTCACACTTGCTAAAAACAGATTACATAATATTTTAAAATATTATTCCTTTTCAAGTTACAAGACAAAAAGTCTTCCTTAAGGGAGCACAGAAAACCATTTAACGAGTGGTATTACTTTCCCATTCTATGCTAATAGCCCAGAGAACATTTCTAGGAGCTTCGAGGACATTTTATCAATTAGTCAAAATTGCCTTGTCTACAAAGCTTAATACAGGACACAATACATCTTAAAATATCACCATAAAAAGATTTTTTCACAGCTTTGCTTTAGTGCTGGCTTATCTAGCATAAAATCAGCTATTACATGCTGGAGAAAACATTTGCAGAGGGAATATATCTCCATAAAGAACACAGTCTTCCTGAAGTATTTTCTGAGCTATTTAATTTATTGGGAGAAGAAAATCTACAGCAACAGGATATTGTCAGTCTCCATTTAATAAAAGCTACGTTACCTCTTTGTCAAACTCCTGGTCAGGATCGGACATGCTTCGGGAAGGCATGGCTCCTCCCACATCACTGCCACCTGCAGAGAAAGGAGCAAAAATGGCAGTTTTACATCTCCTGTTGAAGCCACCAATTACAGCCTAGAGCTGACAAGATTGCTCCCAGCCTTACTTGATGAGGGCCAAGAAATATAGGTTTTGCTTCTCTGCTGCTGCTGCTGCCGTGAGAGGTTGGCTGTAGATGGACATGGTTTTTCGTCCTGTGCAGCGGGTAAGACACTCTACAGACGAAATGAAACACCTTGTTAGCCAACAACCAAAGCTATCCAACTAGGGGCTGTTACTCATAAAAACTCTACTGTGCGTTTGATGCTATTACAACCCAGTATTGGCAGAAAAAACTCTGAACTTACTTGACTACATCCACATATTTTCAGAAACAGACACAAACCCTGAGAAAGACAGAGAAAGAACTAAGCCCCGCAGCAGCCACTGGACACTCCTCCCACCTGCTGGAGACAGGAGCCACCGGAACCTGTCAGCCAGCAAACCCTCGCACGAAGGGGCAGTGACCGTGCCAATAGCTCTGCTTTCCTTCCTCCTCCTGCTGAAAGATGAATGCATTATCCTCAACAGAGCTAGCCGAGGAGGACAAGAAAAAGCCTGACTAGCAACTATAAAATGAAAGGTACACAGCATAAAAGCATACCTTTGCACCTTCCTCTTGTGGATTTAGCTCTCAAATAGCTCACAAAGTGCTCTATTTGTTAAATGCAAACCAAAAACTAATGCTATAAAATGCCACGGCTTACACGTGTTTTGGTTGTCTTCCAAAGCATTCACCCCCCTCCTTGTTTTTCTTCTAGAATTGTCCAAGTGCCACAAGCACACCATCCAGTTTCTAACAGTGTGCAGCTACTCCTACCCTCACTAAGGAAGCGGGGGAGGGACAGGAAGAGGAAGAAAGCAGAGGGAAGCCTTGCAGTGAGGAATGGTGACTCCGGAGAAGGATATCAGCAGGGACAGGGCTCGTGAAAGATGTGCTCAAAGCCTGTTGGAGGTGATACCAGACCAGAATGCCGAGAGGATGAGAGGGGAGGAAATTCACTCTGTTATTTTAAGATGACAAACAAGAAAAAGGAAGGAGGAGAGACTGATTATTTATAAAACGACTAATAAGTTCCTGGCAGCGATATCTGTTTCTTTCGGTGTCTCATTCTTAAGTTAGCTAATAGCATCTCTCTGCACAGGAATTAGAAACATCTAAAGGATACATAAGGAAGGTTTACCCTTCTCAAAATGATTAGAAGAATTTGGTACACAGATTAATACTTGAACCCTATACAGCTCATTTTTGTGTTTTTTTTTTTCCCAAGCAATTACAAATGCACATACATCTCCCACCCCTTCAAACGTGCATTACCAGTGGGAGATCCATGAGAACCTGCATTCCATCTCCTGGTCCCATATGCGCCACGTGGTTGAAATTCGTTGGGTTAGAAATCATCTTTGACCTTAGCTCAGGGTCTCTAAGCATTTCCCTAAAAGAGCAGAGTGATTTTTACTATTAGCACTCCCAATCTTTGCATGTCATCACATACAACCTGTTAGCACTCCCAATCTTTGCATGTCATCACATACAACCTGTTATACACGAAGACTAAATTCTTACCGCCTCTGTTGTAATCGCTCTTCCTCGGGAACCTTAAATACAAATCTTCTTTTGCTCCTGGTTCGAAGCATTTGCTTTTTGCTATTGTCAGACGTTTCTGGTACACTGAGAACAGCTCCAGCTGTAATATCACAAAGCAATTTTATATACTTAGAGTCATGTTGATCCAGAAGTATCCCAGTTTCATCTCATGCAAAGGTGACGTTGCTTAAAATTATCCAGACGGATGGATTTTCCCACTTCTCCCCTTGCTCAGTACTCACCTGCAAACTTGTTCTTGAAATATATAAGTCTCGGTGGCTCGCAGTTCAGGAGGTTCAGAGTGCCGTCCATGTTTAACGGCCTGATCTGTTTCGAGGAAGGAGGCAGAAAGTTATCTCCAGCCTAGCATACACTGCAAAGAAACATCTCGTTTAAAGTTCTGTATTCACAGGAAAGTACTTACCCTTCGCAGTCCAATAGTCTGAACCCATTCCATAGTGTTAACATCAAATACATCAACACCGTACTCGCTATACACTGTTACATATGAGGAATTGCAACCTGCATAGATTAAAAACAAACAGAAAACCCTAATGTGGTTTCAGAAGTCCATACCTGACACGTATTTACACAAATTTTAACAGTCAAAAGTTTCCACTATTTGTGAGATACATTTTAAAAACATCATTCTTTTTCTCAGGCCCACTTTCGAACAGTTATTTTTGCAATAACAGCTTTGCTAACAACAACCGCCAGCATCACAGGAAGATTTAAGTTTGACCCTTGCAGTATTTTTAATCTTCAAATTATGATTTCATGAAATTGCAGAATGCCATCTGAAGTTTTCAGATGCATATATATTTGTTACGTGGTAGGATAGAGGCCAGCTTTTCTATAGAGGCAGATTACTTCATTTCGGAAGCAACAAACTAACCATACATCTGCTGTGCGCAGGGGAAAAGAGGGTCACCATCTGTGAGGTGGGTCATGAAGTCATGATGCAGTTCTATTCTGAACTTCCTTCCTCTTTTGCTAACAATTATCTAGCTTTAGATATTCATGTATGAGTTGCTTTCATCAGGTTAACATAAAAATGTCACAATGCTTAAAGCTCACACTCCATGTCTTTTTTTTTTTAAGCATGAAAGGCATCCGCAGACAAGTTTACTTTAGGTCAAACAAAAGCAGAGATCCCTACAGCTTCATATCAAATGCTTTTGCTCATGTAATGACCGTGTCCTGATATAAAGAACAGTTACTAGGAATTTATGGGACTTAGTAGAGAAAAGATATACCAAGAGCTGCTTCAATAAACAAAGGGAAAATAACCCAAATAGGACACAGCGCATCTGAGAATCTCCTTACAAGAACTGAAATGATGTTTTAGTGCTGCTTTTAAAACTCATTCACAGAAGTCTTTGAACAGCTATCACATATATGTATCCCAGAAGGGACTTAGGGTCAGCTGCTCGCTATATGGGGCAACGGGTGGCTTGGATGTCCAAAAAAAAGGTAGACCACAGAGCATCCGATGGAAACACCTGCCTGGCCAGCTCGCATCCAAGGCCAGCGGGCAGCCCGCCGCCGGTAGGCTTGACCAGTCCTCAGCTGGTTCCCAGCGAGACCTGGCACCTCCTGACCGCACTGGGCTGCAGCTTCGAGACCTGAGCTGGCGCTGAGCATTTGTGCTGCACCGCCCTCCAGCTAACAAGCCCCGCGCGCCTAAACCCAGCACATTTAGCTGGCTGCCCAAAAGAACGGAGCCGACTGGGCTAACACAGACCTCAGCCTCCCCTAACACGTGACCGAATGCCCTACAGCCACGTTCTCCAGCACATCCTGAAAGCTCTCTACAACACGGTCCTTTTGTTACAGCAGAAGCTGCAGCAAGGAAAGAACTGCCGCCACTCTGATGAGCTGATGGGACAGTTTAAAATAAATAAAATTTATTATTATTATTTGTATTTATTATTGTGCTTTCAGCACAAGAAAGATGTGGAGCTGTTAGAGCGAGTCCAGAGGAGGGCTACAAAGACGACCAGAGGGCTGGAGCCCCTCTCCTATGAAGCAAGGCTGATGTTCAGCTGGGGATGTTCAGCCTGGAGAAGAGAGGGCTTCGGGGAGACCTCGCTGTAACCTTTTGGTACTTAAAGGGGGCTTATAAAAAAAGACCAAGGAGGACCCTTTACTCAGGTAGATAATGGTAGGACAAGGGGGAATGGTCTTAAACTAAGAGTGGAGATTTAGATTGAAGAATTTCTTCCTGTTGTCCACTGTAAGGGCGGTGAGGCACTGGCACAGGCTGCCCAGAGAAGCTGTGGGTGCCCCATCCCTGGAGGTGTTCAAGGCCAGGCTGGATGGGGCCTTGGCCAACCTGATCTAGTGCGTGGCACCCCTACCCATGGCAGGGGGTTGGAGTTAGATGATCTATAAGGCCGCTTCCAACCCGAGCAATTCTGTGATTAAAGAATCACCATCACTAGTGACAGACACCAGAACTGAGGAAGGAGGACAAGGCTGATGAAAAGGGAAATAATCCAGTTTCCTTTGGCAGTGGACAACGTTGCTATTTCTATTCAAAAAAAACCAACACCCTAGGCCAATGCCACTTGGGACTGTGCATACAAGAATGCTATAAAATAGTTTACAGTAAGACCAGCTTCTAATAATAACAGACAAAACAATTAACTAGCACAGCTAGTCTGCTGAAATACAAAAAACTGTAAAGCTGATAAAGGAAAAGGAAACATTAGCTTTGGCTAATGGTGTTTTAAAGTAAATCTGCAACTGCATTGTTTCCTTGGGCCTTCGCTTCAGACTTCTGTACAGAACTAGGTCAGAGTAAAGCAAGCAAACAATTTCAGTTCAAGACAATTAAAATTAAACAAACTGCTATTTGGACCTGACCTAATCAAACCAATGAACACCTAATTGCTCTGTGTACTATTTAAACAAAAAGATATTTCTTGCCTTCAATCATCCCATACCACTTTAATTATTATTTGAGCTCCAAACAGAAAGCTGGGTTTTATAACGAACTGCCTCTGACTACTGAGAAATGTTCCACATGTGCTTCTGTCCTGATAAACTGATTATAAACCAATGCTGATAAACCAATGCTCCTGAAAAGAACAGAGCAGGTGAAAAATTACCCTTCACTTGCCTATATTATTTTTGGAAATTCTCCCCCTCAAAATACAACAAAAAAATAAAGAGAAGATTGCAACCAGCTGCCACAAGCAGTATCTTCACCTCCTGTTTTGTTATCCTTACAAACATTTAGAGTCGCAGTCACATTTGATCTATCAACTTTCTATTATACTTTGAATACAGGACGCAGAAGACGTCCTAAAGACGACTAAACATTTATGCTTTCTAGAGCAAAAACCTTTACAGAATTTCACAGAAGCAGCAGTCTTACACTGCCCTGCATCCAGGACTATTCTCTGTAAAAGTTATTTTGCATGCCATTATTAGTTCTTCTGTGTCCTGTACCAAGACAGAGCTCGTTTTCTTGCAGCTTCCAGGATCTCAGCCCAAGAGACTGCCAAGTCCAAAGCTACCATCAGGATACGTGTCCCGTTAACTCAAAACTTAAACTGTAGGTATTTAAAGACAAACCAAAGCAAAATAGAATACATGCTGATTATTTTTAGACAAGTAAAGCAGCAACAGGGATATGGCAACAGAAAAACATATACATACTACAGGCAACAGGAGTTGCAGGCCACATTAGTTCCTGCATGCGTGACCTTCGACCTTGCGAATCGACGTATACTCCCATATGGCTGAAGCAAAGCAGGTATTCCTCATTACTGAGCTCCACAGCACAAAGGGCATCAAAAGACTGCTGTGAGAGGAACATAAGCGAGGGGTCATTAGGATTTACCAGGTTTATAGATTGTCCATCTCCCTGGATGGTCAACAGAGAGAACCCAGACTGGTAGCCAACACAGAGCTTGTCCTTGAACACTGCCATCCACTGTACAGTTCCTGGAGCCTGAATTTCACTGAATTTTTTGTGGAAAGGTTTAGTTCTGTGAATTTCATAGCAAAAAACCTGTCGCTTGATAGCCACAAACAAACAAGTTGCAGAACTCTTCTTTAGTGCTCCAGTTGTAATCAATTGGCAGCCTTTAGTTTCCGCAAGCTTGATGTCGAAGTTTCCTTCTGATCCGTCCAGAGAGGCCCAGGGGTAGAGGTGAACGTGATGGTTCCGACCACAGATGAGGATGATGATTTTCTCTTTGGGAGCAAGCTCGATCTGGTACACCTTCTTACAGTCAGCAGCTCGGACTATCACTGCAAAGGAAACGAGAAACAATAAAACTATCAGGCCTGGAAATACCGCACCATTACGCACTGCTGCCTGAAAACAAATCTAAACAGAGACACACAACAGATAAGAAAGAGCACTTATTATACACATTTGATGCTCTGTTGTTAATTCTCAGAACAAACATTGAACCAAAGTGTTCCTGTAACTCTCTTTATTGATATACAGTCTCAGTAACACTTTGCAGGAAAAGGCTGCTTAAAATATAGGAAAATTTCAGAAAAAGTATATATCTATACTGTCTACTCATTGCAAGGCAGTACATCTTCTGGAACTGGTTCCACATTCAGGAAAAACATCAGTGTCTTGAGTAAATTAGGGAGTAAAACTAAATTAGCAGAACACAAACAGAAGAAATATAAAGTATTGAATGGTGAGAACTTGGGATACAGAATGCTGTAGTGTTGGCAAATGCCTCATCCAAATACAAAAGCCATACAGTTATCGGTGTTAAATACCTATAGGGAAAGGCAAAAAATGCGTGTGCTGCAGAAAGGACAAGCAATAAACTGTAGCAAGAAAGGTTTAGGACAGGCACTAGGAAAAGCTTTCTCACCATCGAGACTGGTTAGGTTACCTTTTGGGGCTGGGGAGTTTTCATTGTTTGCACACTTTAAGATTGGGTTAGTAGCATCTAAGGGGGTTGGGTACAACTTGTTCTGCTTTTGGGATCACAGGTCTATCGTCATATTCAAGAAAGCAGTGAGCATTTCATGGGGTACAAACAGAACAGAAAAAAATCCAAACTACGAAGCATACTACATAACATGCCTAAGTCAATTATATCAAAGTATCACTTTTATTCTTCTGTTAGCTGAATGAATTCAAAATCTTTGTGAGCGGTAATAAAAAATAAATATTAATTGGAAACTATTTCCATTTTTTTCCCAGTATTAGTCGAGTAGCCTAGCTGAATTACTGAATTCTGTAAATTTACAGCAAGGCTTCGGCTGTTTAGATTACAAACCCTCATGCTGTGTGGCTTCCCCCCACACTTGCACAAACAGATATGTCTGAAGAAATGCTCTATGAAATAACCCACTGCTGGAACTTTGCCATGGAGAAAGTTCTTTTTCCCTAGTTCAAACTCCAACTTACAGTTTAGATTATTTGTCAAAAGCTAAGTGATATCCTGACCAAAGACCTTCGATATAAGCAGCTGGCAGTTAATTAACACTGAAAATTTCAATCGCTATAACCGGACGAAGATACTACTATTTATAAAAATGCCATTACAGGCAGGAACTGGCCACAGAAAACTCATGGAAAACAGCTTTTAACTTAAAAACAAAATCGGCAATTCATATTTACATATGGCATGGTGATGCGGATAATTGTTTCTTTATGAAATGACCTTTCAAATTAAATGTATACTTTTCTTTTGTGCAAGAAGCTAGACTGGAATCTCTGGAATTACTTGCATCTTAAGTTATGTTTATATCTAAGTACTTACAGAATGGTGACCACTGGAAATTTACTCAAAGGAATGGCATTTATTACTGCTAAAAAGAATTTCAAATATCTGTTGTCTCCATGTGCAAAGCAGTTTCTCCTAGAATTGGGCAATGGCTTATTCTAAGCAAGAGGAAGCAATAACAGTTTGCCTTTTTGCCTCAAAACCACATCTCTGGCTTTTTTTTTAGTTCATTTTATTTTGAAAGTCAAGTAAGACTTTAGAAACCCATATTCACTGCTGTATTTCACATTGAAATGCAAGTTTTCACATGACCGCAAGCCAAACTAAATTGCATCGAAAAAGGAAAATCACATTCTTCCATCAAGTCAAAATGTAAAGAACTATGTTTTTGGGGATTTGAAAGACAATGATTAAAAACAGTCAAAGGGATATTTCAGAAGTTTCACAGTCATTTTTCCAGAGCTGCAAAGTTTTCATTTTACAAATCTGTATCACCAACCTCACCATCATTAACTCCCAGAAGGTTAAAGATAACAGAAGAACCTAAGATCAGAGGCTATAAATATAGGTGAAGAAAGCATTCGGCGTTTTGTTAGAGACAATCCTACCAGTTAGCCAAGGCTGTTTAAGTTCTTATATCACTAAAAGCAAGGATTTAGAGTACTGTCTGAATTTAGAATGTGTCAGCAATCACAAGGAAGTATGGATATCACAAGGTATGTTTGGCTGCTTTTGAAGGCAAAGAGAAAGAAATAACAAATATTTCCAATGGTAACTTAGAAGAAGATAGATAGCATAGCAGTAGATTGATTTAAATCTGCATTGCTTGTTAGAAATATAACTTCTATATATTCAGTTTGACTCAAATAGTTTGTTCGTTTTATACTGCAGTAAGAAGTCACTGAGTGTCTTGTTTTGTTAAGAAAATGCACTGCAAAATTAACCAGACATTCTTTACTTTTCCAAATTTAAAATCACATTTTATGTGGATTAACACCTAACCATCCCCATGCTCATTTGTTAGTAGTCCTCTTCGCTTTCCGCACCATACCAAGGCATGTCTCCCAGTTATCTGTGTTTGTGCTCAGTATATCAGGCTAAAGGGAAAAACGCTTCCCTTACTCCCTATCCGTGATTCTTGGTAATTCAGTGTTGGAGGGGTAAGCCTGTGCTGACCAGTGACTAAGCAGCATTCACTCCACTGTGGCAACTGGAACACATCTGTGTGAATTTCTGGAATGGACATGGCAAGCCTTCAGATAAAACAGGCAAAAAGTGATACTGTTTTTTTCCCAAAGTAGAGGGCAGTCTATTAAGAACAGAAAGGAAAAGAGCAGGTTCAGCAAGAAGCATGTGGTGAGGGAACAAAATGGATCATGGAAAGACATGCAAGGAATTTACTTTGACCATCACTGGTCAGAAACATAGTGTGAGCAGTTGTCAAATTTCTAGCTGGAAGAAAGAGATGATACACAGTGGCTTTAATGAATCATAGAATGGTTTGGGTTGGAAGGGACCTTAAAGATCGTCTACTTCCAACCCCCCTTCCATGGGCACGGATAACATCTTGTAATGGCCAAAGTCTTAAACTCTCTTGGGTTGCTTGCACTAACTGCTTAGCTTCTACGTCATGTCAGTTTAAGCTGTCTGATAGTGCACATTAGGACAAGTTTCCAAACCAAACTTCTCTCACTCGATTCAAATTCTATTTAGTAAGTGACTGATAATTCACTGTCCATCAACTGCTGCTGTGTGCTCTGAGTATTGAAGCATTTCACTACCTGCTGTGGAAACACAGTTAAGGTGAGAATGTGTCAGAATATTACCACTAACCTGTCTCTTTAACTTCAGCCAGTCAACTGAATATAATGATAATGACCAAATTAGTGTTTATATCTCACATTCACTTTTGATTCTCATCAATTAACTCAGTGCTTAATACTTACCGTACTTGAAGGGCTGTTGTGTAACCTATATTAAAACAGCACTAAAAGTTATGGAGCTCATTATTCTGTATATAATTACTGCATGCATTATGGCCTAACTTACCGTCACGGGTCACCTCTATCACATACAGTCCTTCTTCTGAACCAATTGCTATTCTATCTCGATCTAAATGAGGAAAAGGGGGAAAAAGGCTATTAATTCAGCTATATTTAATCATATCTTTAAAGTAGACTGCTTTGTTTGAACAGCTGGAAACATTTATGGACAAAGATTTTCAACAGCAAATCAATTTTGCTTTAGTTTATGTAGTCTGTCAGAAGTATGCTGTACAAGATATATACTGCTAAAACAATCTGTTCAGCAATCACTATTTACCCCCAAGTGGATGGAAAAATTTGAATAATCAGTGCAAGATTAGCACTTTTCCCCATACCTCCCTATGAAAGTATTCAGCTGAGGAATTCAAGGTATCAGTGCTCTAATTACAGAAGCCCACCTAAAAGCTTCAGCTACTCTCACACACTTATAAAAGTTAAGACAAACATACCTACAATAGCAGCAGCTAAACTTGCTTTAATAAGAGGCAGTGTACTGTCATAGGCTTCTTGTGGAATATGCACGACCTGGTTTTTCAGTCTGTTTTTGTGCAGGATAGACTGCAACCCTTCTAGGATTCCAACCCACTTTCTTTTCTCATTCTCATTTTCTGTCAGGATCAGTAGAGAACAAGACTTTGATGGCAAACCTAAGAGAGAAGCTGTCACCTTTAAACAGACAAAGAAAAATTAATAACAGTAATGAGTCCTTTTTGTCATTATTATATACTTCATACATAAATTGATACATAAACTTTGTCACTATTACTCTGACCTATATGGTAACTGCTTGGTCAGTATTATTTGCTTCCCAGAACCATGCAAGTAAAGTACACTTATAACAATGCCATAATGTACCTAAGCAATATGCAGCCCAGCACATACCTAACATGGCCACAGCACTTTGAAAAAATACACAAGCTTCAGTGGTTTTGTTTAAAAACACTCAGTCTTGCTTAATCATTCTGAACCCTAAAATACAGGCAAGGAATTCTACATTCCTTTACCACATCGACCAACGGATGCAAGCAAAAGGCTCCTTCCTTCTCTGAAATGGACTTTTAGATGCATACCATTTGTCCCATACCCTTTCCCCATCATCTTTTAATAACTTATCAAACATGAAACACATGCTTTCTGAGTCAGAGGCATTTAAACCCAATGACATTGTTATGATCAGTTCTAGATTTTGATTTTGCCATTTAATTTTCAAAATACTTGTCCAGAGACAAGTATTCAAGTATTTACCGTCCTTAAAGGCTGTGAAGGAAAACATACTTTTTCTCAGAACGAAGTACTGCACAAGTACTTCATTCTCAGTATTTCAGAAGTACCAAGTTAAACAAAAATCACCATGGCTTCACCTAATTTTCAGGGAAACAATCCTATAGATCTCTAAGCAGAATTTATCCTGAATATGAGAACTATCCAGGAACTTTCTGTTGAAGAAAGTACGCACTTACTAATTCTTAATATTAGTTTTGTGTCTGTTATGAAGACATCATATGAACTGTGAGAGCATGGAACTATGCTTTCAGTCACAAAGAGGGCATCAGCCAGTACCAGTCCTCACAACAGACTTGTAGAATAACAATGGTTAAACAGAAAAAAAGCAGCAAAAGATTAAAAAGAGCCAAACAGAAGGTTATGCATACACGGAATAAAACACCTCTGGCCTACATGCCTTGATGAGAAAATTCAAAAAAACACGGATGATGTGGTAGAGCTAGGTAACATACACCTCCTGGAAGAGTAGATTAAGCAAGAACATTCACTGTAAAGAAAATCATCCGAAAGCACGCTTGGGATAATTGGATGTCAAAGACAGAACTCCAAAAGTAAGGTAAAAGTGAAGAGCAGTAGGTAAAGAAATGACTAGTTTGCATTTGCTCAACAGCTTGATGAACATGCAAACTGTACACATTTGTTTAAGTACAGTTCAGGCTATTTTAAAGATGGACGTAGACATAGTGGACAATATTTCTAAATTTGAAGAAAAAACAACCCACACCAGACTTAGCTAGGATTTCTCTTTGAAATACCGCCATGTAACACTCCTCAATTTTTTCAAGGTGGCATCTTTCATGCAGTCAAATGTAAAAAATAGAAGTTACCCCTAGCATTATTCATGATACAAAAATCCAGTAGCTGCTCTGTAACTCAAGTCTTCTCAACTCAAGCCACTAACTTATAAAAGAACTCCACTAGAGACACTATTATTTAAGTTATAAAATTCTTGATGATGGAAGGCACTTCTACTGCAATGTCTGGATGCTGGGATGGCCTAGCATCTAGCTTTAAAACCAGTTACCAAGGACAGATGGTTGGAGTTTGAGATGTGTTCTTTCTCTTCTTGATTTCGTGGGGGGTTAGAGGTGGCAATATGTTATTGCTTGGCAGCAATCTGTTATTTTTTTTTGGGTTGTCCACCAACAGAAAACAAAAGTCTGTGTTTCTGGTGAGCCACCAATATCACCGTGTCTCACATGAAATAATATTCTATGACATTTTGTCTGATGCAAGTCTAAGAGACATAATGTTTAGGGTGAATTAAATGAAATTAAGAAAACGTGTCTCTCTTGCAGTAGGTATCAATGGTTTTCAGTTGTAGGAATTCCCTCTTTTGAAGGCAATAAAACTGAGAAAAGAGGTGGACATTGTCAGCATCTTCTCCGGTCTCTGTCAACAGGATATCTAAATTGATACATATCCTGCATATCCAGCAGGCTTTTAGTTAATTCCTCAAATCTCTCTAGTAGGAGATAATCTGATCAAACTCCAGAGACATTTCATCATGTCCATCCACACAAGTATTCTTATACAGGGACTACTTGACAAAAGCTTTTTAGCTGGAATGATATTTAAGAAAAAGTACAAGCAGAAAATAGAGCAGCAAGTCAGGCAAGCTAAGCTGTATGGAAACCTTTTTCTTAAAATGATTGCACTGTTCTGCAATTTGAAAAGACAGCAGGCAGACATGAATAAAAACAGAACATTTAGAAACTAGGAAAAGGAAGGTACAAGTGGTTGTAAACTAAAGGATGAAAAATCCACTGCAGAAAGTATTTGTGAAAAAAAAAAAAAGGCCAAAAAAAAGCAAAACCACTGTAGCATTCAAGTAGCCAAGACATTTCCTAAATAAAACTCTACAGGACCAAGTAACTGGCTTGCATGTTCCTCTGATTGGATTCCAAATGACTGAGGTTTAGAGATGCTGAAAACAGTGAGAGTTTCTGTACTCAAATGCAAGGGATTATAGATATTGGCTATTAACATACTTTTCCCTATATTTTAAGATTCCAGACTGAGTATAATTCACATACAAATTAGAAAAAAGTTCCTGTTGTTTAAAAATAAATATAGCATTCAGAGTGAACGTACGTCAACAATTAGTTTATCTAAGTGAATTCTTTCCTCTTATTTTAGTACTTCCCTACTATACTTAAAAATGAAATTAAAGAAAAAAGTTTTGGATTTTTTTTTTTAATATAATACATTGTAAAATAAAATCAGCAAGCACTACCCAGCTTCAGCCTACTTTGTTACAACATCAATTCCCAAAGCTAGAGTCCCTCAAATCTAATAAGAAAAAAACAGGATCCAGTAATACCAACGGAATATGATACATGAATATACTAAAGCAACCGAATTATAATTAAGTAAAAAGAAACGATGTCAAACTTTATACACAAGGAAGTACTAAAAGCAGAACTTTGTTCTTTGCAATTCAGTTATAATAGGAGTATCATGTTGTTTTGTACACATTCCTATACATCCTTATACTTCTGCAATCAGGGAAATCAGAATTTGCATAACTTAATAAACATTAAATGTGTTCACTATAAAAAGAGAATACTTCATACTTCACTATAAAAAGAGAATACTGGTGTTTAATTTGTATTGTCTTTAATAGTAAAAATTGATAGCCATACCCTGAATATACAAGGGATGTCTTTACGAGTTGCATGTATTACATCTGACGCGAGGACAGAGCTGACGCAAAAATCTTCATCTCTAGTAAGAAAGAGAACAAGAGAATCACATATATGCACCCACTAACAATATTCAGCAAAATCTAACTGGCATCACAACTGTTTCAATGGGATGCAATTTCTTAACACTGCACAGAGGTCACAACTGGGAGCACTGCTTTGTTATGCTATAACTGTCCTCAACCTAAACAACTTGCAAGCTTTAGTTAGGATTCTACAACATTCAGTACGTGTAACTCAGTCCACCTGAAGTGAAGTGGGCTGGCCTTGGGTAGTTTTGGTTTACAAACCACACCTACTCTACAATTAGCAGCAAGAATATTGCTTTTCCAGCCCAGCAGACACATTAGAAATGAATAATTCATACCTCAATGTGTAGCAAGAGAGGGGCCTTTGGAAAAAAAGAAAAATCACATAAAAAGCTCTTGGCAACATAATTATAGTTTGTGGGATTCAAATAAGGATTTTCAAAACAGCTAGATTTTATTCTCTATTACAGTAAAATAAACAGACAACAGAACAACTTCTGCATTTCAGAGTGCTCCACCCCAGAGAGCCTGTCTACACAAGCCTTTTTAAAGTGCCAAGACCAAGTTGATCACCATAATTGCCAATTTTATTGTAAAGATGACACTAATGGCTGAAACTTGCCCATGCTAGAATTCCTAGTCATGGTAGTTAGCATCTGTTAAAATATCTAAGAACCTTCAGAAGACAGCCTCAAAGAGGCAGCTACAATAAACAGATAAAGCACAGGACAGTTGGTATAATATCTGGCTGAGTCGCTTCAAGCAATGTACTGATGTGAACGCTGTTATTTTCAATAGATCCACACTTCTGCTCCTGCCGCCAGCATGTCAGAGAACTGATGCTGACAGTTCTCAGAGAATAAACATGAGAACAGAACAGCAGTACTGGTGCAACCCCATGGTACTGCTGTCTGGAAAAAAAAAATAAAAATCAATGTGCTTATGAATGTAAACTTTATAATCAGAGACAGTGTGTTGTAATACAAGGTAATATACTTAATATTTCCATAAATTAAAATTTAAAAACTTTGTTACTCTGATGAATGAATGCCTCAGATCTTTTGTAGGCAGTGTTCAGTGTTACAAATGGCTCACCATGAAAAAATGACTCCTGTGAGAAGGCGGGGTCAAAGCCACTTGCATTATAAATTAATTGATGCTTTCTGCAGGCTGCTTCAGCTTTTCTAATGTTCATGAAATTACTGACTATGGGACGATCTGTGACTCACTGTTTAGGTCTGAGTGCAGGGGAAGAACCAATCCACCAAAGCCTATTTGTTTTCCATTTGGAAATATGGAATTCTAGGAGGAAGCATGCTAATACTGTAAGTATTAGTGCCTGTACAAGTGACTTCTTATAAAGCACTTAAGTGACTTACTGTTGCTGAGCCAATTCTTTCAGCCTAAATTTAGCTGGCATCTATACCCAGAACAGAGAGTTTTCTCAGACCAGAGCTCCATGATCCAAAAGTTTATTGCATACCAAAGATAAATATTCTTGTAAGAGAAAAAATAAAGAGGGTTTCTACCCTATGAGAAAAATACAAACCTGAGATCCAGGACTTGACTTGCAACAACTCCAGGCTGGGTGGATTTTCCTTCAGGCACATCATATAAGAAGAGTTTACAGTCACAGACAACTGCATAAGCCCTCTGCCACCCCTTCTTAACTCCTGTAGGCTTTGGAACCTGTGTATAAATAAATAATAAATAGCTACTTGTTTATTAAAGTTAAGCACATGCAGTAGACACAGAAAACAGGGACATTTCAAAAAGCCAATATTTTGATCAATGGAAGCTGAACACATTTTACTTGCCCTTCAAAATGGAGTGAAAAACATCAAATAATCAAGCAATCGTTTTTTTCCCCTTAAGCTCAAACATCCCCTGTTACAGTTTAATAAATATATTATGTAGCTTTAGGATAAACAATGTGGCCTGTGTATTACACAAATGCCAAAATTGTAGGGCAGTTTAGCTTTTATGTTATGTTTACATCAACTATGACAGAAATTTTTCCTTAAAATTCCTCCTCCCTACACCCCCCGGGACTTAGGAACAGGTTAGCTACTAACCTTTAGCTCCTGTAGTAAAATCAACTGGTTTTTTCCACATCTAATGCAACTAATGTTAAATAAGTTACAAAGATGGCACATAAAGCCTTAAGGCTTTAGCCCAGTTTAGGAGATATGTTTAAATATACTTCAGAGGTTCCAGGCTGCGTAAGTGAAGTGTGGTTTTGTTCTCTTCCCCAAGACCAAAAAAGCTATTACCTTGACATAACCTTTATAGGCAGTTCCTATTCCTCTTTGCACATCTACTCCAAGAGGCCTTTTGGCTTGCTCAGGGGGTATAGGGCAGACCTGAGGCGCGCTATCCTTGCAGGAAACATGGCATGCAAATGAACACACTAAGTACAAAAGAGAAAATCCACAGTGAAATGCATGTATGAGTGAATCATAACAGGAGATTAACATAGTCTACCCTTACAAGCAGCAAATTAATTAATTACACTGAAATTGCCAGTCAAACATAGCAGGAACCCACTATGCTAAAGGAGTGAACACACCTAGATATTGTAGGAGACACTCCAAGGTGCTTTTATTTTCCCTTTTAAACCTGATACTTCCTTGGGCAGAAAGTGACTTCGCACCCCAATGTCACTTATAAAAGCATTTTCCAGAAGGAAAAGGAGTTGGTTAGCATCAGTGGTGCTAAGAAGCAATCGACCCAGTTGCAGAAGAGAATATATATTAATAAAGGAGGAATAAAAATGATTGAACAGTGGTAAGAGACAAGATAAACATAGTAGGTGTTTAACTGGATATAAGTATGCAAGAGAGTCTACTCATACAAAAATAAAGTAAAACTAAACTGACAAACAATAGAAATCATTAAAGAATTAAACAGGCAACAGCCTTGAATGCATAACAAAGAAAAAACCAAGGGACAACAACTGAAATACTGTATGATGAAAGGGGCATATATACATATCAGAGTTCAAATGAGGAGCAAATGTACACTATACTAATCTTGCATCCTTTCTTGCCATTGACACCACTTTGTGCTACACCAGCAAGGGACAACGGACTCCTGTCTATACAGTACCTCACCTGGAAGGACTACATAAAAAAAGCCCAGCACATATGACACTTAAGGCAGACTTTCGGAACTGTCGGATGAGTTAACATGTTAGAGCAAGGCACCTGACCCACAGTTTACGGGCCAGGTCTTTCTACAGATATTTCATCTGTTTTGCCCCAACGACTGTGCTTCTCCCTGTAGGCACGGAAGGCAGGAGGACAGCAGCACGGCGCTGTTATCCTCTCTGTGCTTCCTCCTAACCACATTCTCAGAAGTGAGTACGTCAAATACCCTGTGCACTTCTAGTCCTGTAATTACCAAGGGTCAAAAGACTCCAGAAAAATATGGCAGCCGGAAACAACGTGCTTCTGCAGGAACCAGACTGGCCTACAAACCAGCTCATGATGCCACTGGGAATAGCCAGGAGCGCAGGTAGCCCAGGGCAGGGCAGGCTGCTTGGCTTGTTCTTTGAGATGCAGCCTGCTCCCAGGGAGAGCACTGCCTTCCGAGGGTTACCATAATGTCAGGCACACAAAGCACTGTAGGTGCTGCCCATGACCAGATAATAAATTCGGCTCTCTCAGGAGGCATCATAATTATTGGGACTGTGCAAGCCAAGGCACAGTAGTTGAAGAACAGGGAAAGGCTCTTAAAGTACAGCTGTATTTTACTGCACTCTCCAGCAATAGAAAAGAGGAGGAATTGGGAAAAGCAAGTGATTGGGAATGGAACATGGCAAAAGTTTTGTTCTGTTGGAGTCATCTCTATTCTTATGTCAAGGTGATTCTAGTTTTTTCTGTACCTATCAAGACCTGGAGCAGAGGAGGCAAACGAGAAACTAATGATGCACTGCTTAATCAAAACACACGAGAATAGAAGAGTGAAACTGATAGATACACTAAGGGGGGGAAAAAAGAAGGAAAAGGTGCAAAACAAGAATTCAGAACTGTCAGCAGGAGAGAAAAGGCAGCCCCAGGGCAAGTGCTAGCAGAGCAGTAGGTGCTTCTGGGGAAGAACTGCCCGAAGACCTGCCAGGAAAGAAGCACCTTAGGGCAGACGATACAATCTGAATATGATGCTGCAAGTGTCAGTGGAGGGGGTGTCATAGCAAGAACAAAGCTGGGGAAAGAAATACAATAAAACTATTCACAGTATTTTGAACAGATATGTGGAATTCTCACTGACTTCATGTGTCTCATCATGATTCAGAGAAGCATTTTCAAATAACAATACCTCCATATACTAAAACATGGAATTCAATAGTGACACATGCATCAGAGAAAGCACTTTAAATAAACCTAATGGACAGTAAGGCTGGCTATAGACCAAAAAGCCTAGCAAATACTCTTCCCAGCACACAGGGTTTATGATCAGGATGCATACCTTACCACAGCATTCCTGTTATCTTTTTGCTTCACTATACAGACAGAAAACACTCCCACCTACCTGCTCAACTCACACTACATCACTAATGGTAGCAGGATTGATAGAAAGGGAACCATGAGAGCTTAAGCTAATTCTTTGACGATGATAGAAGAAAGAAAGAAAAGGAGAAAAAGAAAAAAGGAATGATAGAAGAAAGAAAGAAAAAAAGAGAAAAAGGAGAAAAAGAAAATGAGAAACATTCAGTGATAGCCACCCCTTCTCTTTCACTCCCTCTCCAAGGAAATGATTGCCTTAAAATACATTAGTGTTTTGGGACAATTTTGTGGGTCTGGGTGGACAACTTGCAGAAAAAGCAGAAAGTTTAACTGACTCACCGTCACAGGCATAACCTTGACGAACTAATCCCACCATGAGAGAGGTGCAATGACTACACTGAGTAGGGCTTGTGAATGACTTGATATTGAGCTGGTGAGCTTTAGGCTGAAAGATACATTCAGGACAAACAAGAAAAACAACCGTTCAACTTCTGTACTTATACAATGCAAGCATCTCCATTCACCCTCCACCCTCCAATGTATCAGAGCGCATATTATGAAACTGGGGCTTTTAAATAATTGTAGCTCGTAAAAGGTGCTGCAAGACAACAGCAGTATTTATTATTTCAAATTGCAGAAGACACTAAAACCAAATCCTACAACCAAGTATTTTTTCTGTCATCCCTTTTGACAAATCAAACCCCTTCAACTTGCATTTGGTAACACTTGAGTAAAACCAGAGACCTAACAAAGAAACAACATATGACAAACCCAAACAGGACAAACACAGATGGCTAATTTACAAATGGTAATTTTTCCTTAGTTCTTCAGAGTAAGGTTAGTACAGTCCCCCTACCTTTGGTACAGCTAGAGAAATGGATTGAATGGTGGGGGAAGGAGCTGCAGGCATCCTCTGAAGCGGAATTGGTTCCTGAATCACAAAAAACTGTAATTGAGCAAAACGAGGCTTCAAGAATTTGTTTTAATCTTGGGGTGGCAAAGCTTATCATTTTCTGATTTTTTTTTTTCAAAAATTATTGGAAATTTAATTGTCATAAACATTGCCATTCTGATTTAGCACAAACAGATTGTGTTTTAAAGCACTCACAGGAAAGCCTGCACACTAACAAACAAGCAGCATTACAGAAAACATATGAAAATGAGGTACATCAACATACACAGAGCCAACAAAAAGGTTTCATTTGCAACCGTCCTTAAAGCAGATGCAATTAACACTGACAAGTTACACATAAACAACATTCAATTCTGCCTCTTCAAAATGAATGCTGCAATATATATTTATAATGAACAAGACAGAGACTTTCTACCGAATTACTCTTCAGGGTAAAATAATGGTTCCCTTACTTCTTGTTGTTGCTCTGCAGTTACAACTGAAGTAGATGGTGAAACTTCTGATTTGGGACCCTGTGTTTCCTGCTCACTAATAGAACTCGTCTGCAAAAGTGACATCAAACATGATAAATTAGATACCACAGATTAGATGAAGTGTTCTCATGCCAACAGATTAGAATTTCAGGGTAGCTACTATGAACAGCTCACTGTAAAAAATAAATCGAGAAAATATATCTATATGCACACATCTAACAACTTTCCACTCTGAAAAAAACCTTTCCTTAAAACAAACCCTGCCACCTGATGGAAAAGCTGTAAAGCTGGAAGCACTGAAATGCAAAACCCAGTAGTAGGCAGCATAAATCCTTTAACAGCCTTCTTTTCTCAGAAAGACTATGTCTATCTTCTTGCATGAGGGTATGGAATGATGTCTGAGAAGCTTGGCAATAATCCATAAAATAGCTCATTTCTCTTGGTAGCTTGGTACCACCCTAGGATTTTTCTGGCAGACAGCAGCTACCAATTTCACCACAGGAAAAATTCTTCAAGTAACACCATACAATCTTTTTAAATTTAATATTTTTTTTTTGAAAATGGCCACTAATTTTATTATCACCTGTATCATTAAAAATAACCACGTTGTCTTAATCATATTGTCTTACATTTCACTAGAATTTAAGACTAGCATCCATTACAAGCTTTAATTTCACACTTACATTAGCAACTACTAATTGCCAGCACAAGGGGGAAGCATGCTACAATTCCACAGCTGAAGAAGCTGGGTGTGGAAGCAGGGTACTGTATTACTGTACTCTGAGGACATCGTGAAAATCATGATTAACAAACATCAGATTAGACTTCACATAAATGATGTAATTAGCACTAAAGGCAATGAGTAATGAATCACTCACTTCCCAGCCAGTTTCGACAGGAAGATGGCTCGAATTCGGTTAGCTCACTAAATGGATTCAGATATTTGTTGTTTGTTTTTTGTTATGAATTGATTGGTAGGGCTGGGCCATGAAGATCAAATTATACCATTATGTAATATGAACAATTTAAAAATGCAAGGCGTGATTTAGCTTTAGTCATATAAACAGATTCTAAAATAATAAGCCTGTAGAAAAGTATTAAAAGAGAACTAAACTAGCTCTATTTAGTGGATTAAGTTATAGAGAAACTAATGAAGCAAAATGTCTAGTTTTAGAAGGCCATTTTTACTATGACAGGTCACAACAAAATAAGGAGACAAAACTACCAGCAAGAACTTACTTCTTCCCAAAAGGCTAGCAGAGAAGATGTAGACGAAGAAGAAACAGAATCCTTTGTTGTAACAGATATGAGGGATAAAAACGATCACTTATCACCCACAGAAAAACTTCAGATGGAATATTAGTAGGCTAGCTAAAGAAAATGTTTTATATGGCCCAATGATATTCATTCAAACTAAATGAACCCAGATCACATGACATTATCTTTACATGTACATGTGAAAAAACTGTTAGTGGATATCGCTAAATACAGTATCATGAATTTTAATGCAATTCATCAGAAAACGCCACCTGTGTTCCCACAGACTATGTATTTATTGCTGGATCTGTAGAATGGAATCTTGATTAGTTATGGGCTTGATATTCTACATGTTACTATTTGAAGAGTATTTGGTGCTTTTTAAAACAATGTTTTAAACTATTAAGGTTTGTAGATAAAAGCTATTATCCAGACAGTAGTATATATCATGTTTCTCTCTCTCCTTCCACCTCATCCGCATAGCTCATCTTGCTGCTTCAGCAAAAAAAACAGCGTGGATGTTTTGTAACTGGGAACAGTGCATACACGAAGTATGCATATGCAAATACCACAGCATGTCCATAGGCTTTCTTTTTGGCACCAATAACAATTTGAAAAGAGACACAGAAAGCACACATTTCAGATAGAGTATCTAACCAGACTGATGAGGTTTTAACCTCAGCTCCTTTGACTCAGCTCCATAAACATAAAAGATTATTCTTTCCAGTTCCAGCTCTTGGTTTTACCCTGAGCTGTCCATGTGTTTTGAAGAAAAAAAAATCCCAGAAAATCCTCAAGGATCAAGAGTTCATGAAGTAAGGAAATGTGATTCAATGCTGCATCTAACAGCTGCTTCCTCAGGGAATGCACAAACTTTTCTAAGTGAAACACCCAGTTGGAGCTGCAATTTGTATGATTAGTTTTCCAAGGATCAGAGGGTGTGTCACAATACACTTACAATACCAACATCTGTGGGTCCTCTGATTTCTCTTTCCAGTCCCTTCTACTCTAACCACTCCATTAAGATCTGGAGCCAACAATTTTACATATCTGTTTAAATGCCCTTTGAACTGAGTGAATACTTTTCTTTATATTAACTAGTATTTTCCAACAGTAAAGCGCTTAATCCCTTATTTGTAATAGGGTGTGCCAGCCCTTCCAAAACAACCTGAATGTGTATTTCTCAGCTAAAGGTTTGAGTTTAACAAAGAAAGAAAGTAGAATAAGAGATAATCAATGTGAGCTTTTGGGAGTATTTCCCAAAGGTGCTAGCTTCTCTTCAAAATGCCAATCAATCCAGCATCTACTGGACATCCAACTCTACGTCCCACTAATTTGGCTAACAGGCCAGATACAAATTTGCCACATAGAGCCCAAGAGTTACTTTTCGGTAATAAAAATTTAACTCGGCTATCACATTTTTGTAGTTAATTTGTGTAATAACTCACTCTGAAAGTCAGATCACGTGCAAGAGGAGATGTGTTGAAATATTCAAAAATGGAATCTTGGAAGTCTGGAAGTTTAAGACCTAAAACCCAAAACATAACAGACTTAGCTAAAATGCAACACCACAGGCTGTGTCAGAATTCTGTTGAAATACAGTAACTTCAATTACCTGAATCTGTTCTGTATTTTTCTTCTATTTTTTTCCTTAAACCTTCCATCTCTTCCAACAGTTCCCTGTTCTTTGCTTCCGATTCCTTTAATTTACTAAAGCAACATAACGTGATCAAAATACAATCTCAAACATTTCAAACGCAGAAATGTCAGTCTCAGAGTTTTAGGAAACACCTTTTTTGGAGGTGCGTGAAGGGCTAAATATTTTTCTTTTATTCTAATTTTATTTCTCCCCTCTTCATCTCACTAGTAAGGCACCTCAGTATGTGGCTAGATAGTGCAAACTGCACTTAAGATTCCTGTTAACACTGCAGATATTTGCCAAACAAAATTATTCTAATACTAGTTTGGTCTTTTCTTCCCAAGGATATCTCTACTCTCCAGTTAGTCTACAAAAAAATATCTCTTAGCCATAATTTTTACCTCAGGTGCTGAAGATCCATATTTTATTCCCAAGATATTCAGAGCAGTGTAATCTTTATGTAAATAAATTGTTAGAGTTCTCACTTGACTATGTAAGAAATGTGTAGTCTATAGAGTAGGGTCTTTCCGGAAAAGTCCAAATCCCAGGCACAAGGGGGTTATTGGAAAAAAGTTGTTACTATTCTAACCAGCAGTCTAGAGCAGCGTATTAAAACTCAAACAGAACCAAAGCCCTGATTACCTTTCAAAAGATATGTTTGCATCTTTCACTTTTCGTAGCTCTTCTTGAACTAGTTGTTTGGCACGAATTTCAGCATCTAGGGCAGACTGTAATTCCAGCCTAGCTGACATATCCAACTTCTGACTGCGTCGCACTTTCCAAAGTGGATCCTGTTGCAATAAGTTATTGAATATTAATTATGAACATCATTCCTGATACATATAACTCAATCGTCAGATTTTATTTCACAAAAATTAATAAACAGTTTTTTTTTTTTAAACAGTTAAGCCACCAAAACAATATGCTTGAAATCCAAACGGAGGATCAGCAAGTGTGACTGTCAAACAGAGAACTCACTGAAAATGGCTAATTTTAGTTATGCTAAAAAGAGTATAAAATCTGCATGGTGACATACTGGACTTTCAAATTTGAGATGAATGTAAATAGTTAATGTCAAACACACTAACCTAAAACATAACAAGAGTGGCAAAAAAGTAAAGAAAATGAAGTAACCTGGGTCTTAAGAATCTAGAACATTTACCTAAACAGTTCACACACTCGTTAAGCAGCATGCACTATGCTTCTGCATACACTACGCAATTCCTCTCCACCACAAGCTAATTTTCCAAGCTTTCCCAAGCATTTTTCAATGTGGACTACATTTTCAGTGTTTTCTAATGGATATTCTCTCTAGTCACACATGAAATTGCAAGCAACACTCATGAAAATGAGAGCCACTTTTTATGTTAAGAAATAATTACCTTAGATCAGGTTCTGCTGAAGTTACAAAACCAGTTGTAATACAAAGAACAGAAAACATTCTTTATTCTGGGCCAACTGCATTTGATCCAATCTTTCTTCCTATTAAACCTATCAACATAATGATCGTCTCTCTAAGATGTACAGAAAGTTCATAAGAAGCCAATCTTCTCTTATTTTCTTTTATTCATATGTTTGGAAGTGATGAATAACTTTTATCTATATAAACCAGCAGCAAATTGACTTTTTGCATGGCAGTTTGACTGTGCTGACTGACACTGCTTAGGAATGTGGGCTTCTGAGCCTAGCTGCAAGTGGCTCTGCAGGTATTTAATGCCTGCCAAGGCAAAACAGTTTTGTCTTTGAAGCCATACTTTGTGAGGGCTTCGCCTCTCTTCTTTTACAGAATTTTGGGAAACCATGTTGCTACTATGTGGGAAAAAACTATGGCAGAAGGTCTCAGTGTTCTACATGCACATAAAGCTACAATGTCTCATGTCACTAGTTTGTAACAATACTAACCAGTTAAAACTTGTACAAAAATAATTGTACAAAATAAGGTATTTTTTAATCTCACTGTAATGGTGATTAAAAATATTTACTTGCATCTAATGTGGTGAAGTACATTTCTACACTCCCCTCTAAGGGTTTAATCTATTGTTTCTTCTCTGTACTGTGTAAAGCAGTTTGTGATAGCAGATGCTAGTAGGAAACACTGCTGTAAATATCACATTCTGATTATATGACCCAAATGGCTTTCACATGCAATAGATAAAACTAATAACTCATAGCAGAGAGGATTTATTAGAAACAAATTCTGATTATGAACAGATATTGATGAGAACGTAGCTGACACTGAAAATATAGCTGCTTAGATATACCCAGAAAAGCCCAAATGCTTGCTATTTTCTTACCAGTGTTCGTGATCCTAAACTGGAACTTCTCAAAGATTCTAGTTCTTCTGTCATCTTGGAAGCTAATGCTTGGAGATAGCCACGAGCATCTTTCTCATCACTTACCCTATTGTGCAATTACAAAAAATTGTTAGCGAACAGTTTCATGGTTCACAGCAACAAATACCATGCCAACAAATAATTAGCATTTGCACAGGATTTAGGAACATAGCAGATATGGACAGAGCAGGAAAAACTTTCCCAGCAGAGAAAACTGAATACAGCTTAGATGGCCTGCTTTAGTTTTTCTCTCTTATCCAATTCTCTTGATTGTGGCAGTTGCCAGGGAAACTGAAGCTTTCCTCCTGTCATCAGCAAGAGTTCTAGAGAGATTCACTGTTATTCTTTGGAAAACGATCTGTATATCACTTGCTCAGTTTTTATAGTGGCTACCATCAAGACCTCCTTTAACAGCTGGAAGGGCAAGCACATGTACCCTATCAATCTCTGCACCTTGCTCCTCTCTACTCAGTAGCTGAAATGCCTTTCCACACAAGTATTAGCCAGCAAGTAATAACTCATCTCATTAAAAATCACTGTTCTCCAAAGCCCAGCCTACAATATTCAACTTCATCTAGCAGAAAACACATACAGACGACCACGTCTTGCATGCTGAAAACACTTGCATACAGCTTGCTAACTCAGAAAATAAGAGGGAAAAACTGACCTGTGAATTAAATGCAAATGCTTGTTTTGTACAGCTAGTGAGGTTCTATATGTTAACATGGACCTTTTAAATCATAAAAATCATAATCACATTCCTGATTAGGCCTATCGAAATATTCCAAACTTTGCAATTTAATAATCACTTAAGAGCCTGAAGCAAGTTCATACCAAAACCATCTCCTTTGCACTTAACAGTATCTGACAATTTCATTTAGAAGTTAAGACTAAATGCTTTAAATATACTCAGCTATATTGCAAAGCAAAAAGAGAAACAGCATCATCATCACTCAGAAGCACCATGCTTTTGTTGATCCCAGACACACAGAAAGTGCCTGGCAAAACATAAAAAAGCCCAATCAATACTTCAAAAGTTGGAAGTGGCCATCTGGATCTCTAAACAGTACATACCATTGAATAATTTCTGCAATCTGAGCTTCCCAGTGAGCAACAGACTCCTTCTTCGCTGCTAGGTCTTGGAGCTCATCTTCTAGCTGCCTGTTCTGTGCCGTTAATTTGTCCACAAAGGAGCAAAGCTGAAACAAAACATTAATTTCACCTGTGGCTTATGTCAGTTTCACAGTTTTTTCATATGTGTATGTCTACACACATGCAGAATCTGAACAAATAACACTGTGCTGGGCTATGTGGAAGTTGTAACACAGACCAAGAACAGGAAATAATTCTTTTTTTTTGTAGAACTGGAGACTAGCTCCAGAGCACAGAAGAACATATTGCCAGCTCACACAAAACAATCCAAAACAAAGGAGAGGGAAAAAGAAAAGGCATAGAGGCTGTTGTGAGGAATAAGGCTTAACTGTAAGCCATCAGAATGGCAGACAGTTACTGTAAATGCCTCCCTCTTCGTGAAGCCCTCACAGAAATTGGAAGTGCCCACTTCCTGGTGCCCTCTGAGTTGTGTGAATCAATTCTGCAAAGAACAAAGCTACTATTTAGCCAGATCTCTGACATTTATATGGCCAGAACCACATTTGTTTTACTCAGATATTGCCTGAAGATTCACTGATCCTGTTGTGATCAATAAGTACACTTTCAACATCAGAAAGTAGCAAAGCAAGAATTATATTTTGCTAAAGTGTTTCCTGAAATAATTACCCTCTCATTTTCTGTTGTTAGTTTTTTGTTATCTTCCAAAAGCATAGATCTTTCACGCTCGTATTTCTCTTTCATTGTTCCTACTGCTTCCTCCATTTCACTGTGCCTAAGGACAACAAGAAATAGAAACATATATTGTAACACTGCTGAACCCGTAGACAGGGATTTTCAGAGGAATAAACAGAATTAAGGTGAAATATCATCCTGTACAGTTACCCATGCGACACAGTACACACAAAAAAAATCCTCAATTAACCAATCCCATCCCAAAACATACCTCTCTCGCTTTGTTTTCTCTAATTTATCCTTTAATATCATGATCTCTTTCTGCAGTGCAAGCTGATGGCTCTCTGAATCATGTACTTCCTTTTTCACATTTTTTACTTCCAAAACGTGTGATGCCTCTCGCCGGACCAACTCCTCTTCATAAAATAAGATTTTCTTTTCCAACTCAGACTTCATTTTGGAAAGCTCCTGCTGATGTTCTAGTGTGGCACCTGCTGCCCGGCCTCCCTGCTTCAGCTGAAGAGAAGGAGGAGAGAAACCATCAGGAAAATACTACGATCTTTATATTTTAGGATCATTATTTTAAATAGAACTATCCAATTGGTAGCACTTGGGAAAAATTTTGCTTGGAGTCTGAGTGGTCTAAAAGGTTCTTCAAGCATTTAGCCCTCTAAGTAACTGCTCTGCTTTCATGACCCTAAGAGATTAAATACTGTTGCAGAGATAACAAATTTGGACCGTGTTGATTTAATAGCTGCTTAGAATTTATAAGAACTGGACATTTTGAAGACATTAGCAAGATATTAAACAATATTAAAGTATTCCAAGGAAAAAAAGCAAATAAATCTGATTAGGTTAGGTAGGTCAGGTTTCTAGTAATGCTGTAGTTTCTTTTAAGTGTCCCACAGGTATCAACAGTTGGAGCAAAAATATTGCAGCTCCTATGTCACGAGTAAAAATGTCCCATCCCTCCCAAGCCCCTAAGTAACCTTCAGAGCTTCCAGTTCATTTTCCAGTTGTTTGGAGAAGGCCTCACTGTGTTCACGAAGTTTGCGTTCTTTTGATGCTTCTGCTGCAACTTCTTCAAGTTGGGCTTCTAGCTATAAAATCAAAGTCATTTTAAGTCATTTCAACACAACATACTGCTATCTGTATCATTCATTTAACCTCCTCATAGGAATGAACTTTCAGGGGCCTTGAAAACATCAAATTTTTTCTTATTTGTATCTTACATTACACCGCTATAACAATGATTTCAGAATGTCATGTTTTGTTTTCAGTGATCCAGGCATCCATCTGTCTCAGAGTGGAACTACTTCCAAATGGCTTTTTGTATTGATATAAACCATACCGGATATATGTAGGGATAACTGCACAGCTTCCATCAATGTTAAGAGAAGGAAACAGCACTAGGAAGTCACTGCAGTTGTGAAAGAAGAAAACCTCCCACATTTACAGATCAGCTCCACGCTTCAGTATCTGCTAAGGCAGCAGATTTAAAAATCTTGACCTTTGAGCCAAATTATTGTGAAATACTTCAAATATGGACATTGAACACTTGTACCTTGCAATTACAGAACAAAATAAGCTTGATCATCCATTTATCCACTTCAAAAAGCTTATTGTATCAGAAAGACAATTTAGTGGCAACTATGCAGCCAAGGCAGAATAAAGTCTGTTTTTCTGCATTCAAACTCAACTAAGAAAGTTGTTTTTAAAAGCACCATATGTAGAATTGTAGACCAAGAAAATGAACTTATAGGTTATATTCTGAATAGAAGATTGATACATACGTTAGGAAAGGGGGGATAGAGACATTATCAAGTCCTTCATGGAAACATTTCATTTAACTGAATAAGCAACAACACTTGAATAGGCTCTAGACAGAAGGGCAGAATGCAGCATCCAATATGGTGCTGCAGCCCTATGCCTTTTCTGGTTAAGTACCACTTCTTATTCACAGATAGGTCTGAGAAACTTCACCTCTTACTACATTTTCATAGTCTGCCCTTCAATTTGCTAGTAAATTTCTAGTAGTGTTTATAAAGCTCAAGTTCCTTTTCAAAAGTTCATTCATAGAACATGTAAAATTTGACAGTTTTTAAGTGATCAAACTGTTATGTTAACCATGATAGTTGTTTCTTATGCATTCTTCTAGTTATCCACTTCAGATTATTTAAAACCATAAATTGCCTGGAATAGTAATCAGAAATTTACTTGCTTACAAGATATTAACCAGATACTCTCTACACTGACTAAAAGAGTAAGAAAAAACACCTATGTAGGCTGTATCACCTTTCTTCCTTTCAGCTAAAGAGAAAAAGTCATCTGAAAAAATAAAAAGGAAGTCAGAATACTCCAAAGTAAAGTCCATCAAGGCATTAAGCTTTCTAGGTTTCAAGCTATGACTTGTAGCCTGCAAGGAGCAAAACACAAGTAAAGTAGTAAGAAGCTGGGCATGTAGCAAGAATAGTCTCCTCCAGATTAAAATCACCCTGAGTGCAAACAAAATAGAAGATTCAGTTCATTTCCCGATGTATTAGCCAAACATCCAGCAACAAATTCAAGATGTATTTTGTGAACTTTAGTGAAGTGATATGGAAGAGTTACCAGAGCAATTTCTTATAGACAAAGTAAATTACTGTTTATGATTCCGATTTCTCAATCCAATCACAGATGAGATACCGGACAAGCAGCAGGTGAAACATGTTGTTCTTAGCTATTTTAATCAAGCTACCTCTTTTCTGATTTTCTCCAATTTACGGATGTCCTGTCGCATAGCATCAATTTTCTGCATGCTCACTTCCACCTCCTCCTCTTTGTCGCGAAGTTGCCGGGACAGCTTCTGCTTTTGCGACCGCAAGTCTCCCATCCTCTCGCTGAGCTCGGAGAATTCCTGAACAGCTAGCTTTCTTTGTTGGTGGGCATCCCTCAATTCTTTGGATTGTGTCTTTAATCTCTCTGAGGTTTCTACAAGTTGCTGGTTTAAATAAATAAATACATATATAAAAAAATTGCACTCTATATATTCTTTCCAAGAAGAAAGGATGTGAACCTACATTAAGCACAACTTGAAAATTCAAGCCTCTCAGATAACTTCTAAATATGATTTTTAATAGTTAATTTACACAAATTTCTTCTGGCTAGACAGCTGCAATAGCATACCAGGATAGCAATTATTCTGCTTCTAGGATGGCAGTTCCAAGAGGACCTTTGCTATTCCACAAGTCTGTGATACAAATCTCTCTTCACAAACCCCTCTCAACTCTTAAGAAATGTAATTTCAGGTTACCACCATGTACCTGCACAATAGTAGTATTTCTTAAAGGAATGTTTTAGGAGACAACACGTTCAGGGGAACTGTCGAACAGTTACCAGCATTGAGATGCTGCAGAAACTCTTGTGAAGTTCTTAAGGAAACTGAAGAAGATTCCTCAGAACAAACTGCGAAGCTCTAATACTTTCAATTAAAGTATAAAAGCTTTTTCTTTTTACAGCAAATAGTTAACATAAGTTAACGAGATTAAAATACAAATTAAATGCTTTACATAAAATTATTTGCCAGTGAAAATAAAAAAAAGCATGAAACTAGACAACAGAAGAAAGGTATACAGGCCAAGAGACATAAAAAAAAATTGCCATTAGTAGGAGTCTTGCAGAAGCGTTCATTGACTTCCAAAAAGGCATGTGGACAACCCAGGAGGAACAGATTTGCCTTCTCTGCTACTCATATGCTCTGGAAAACAACCCTCACCAGTGGTAACAAACAGAAGAGAGACTGTTAAATTCTAGTGGACAAAAACCCCATAGGTTTTGGCCCATGGATTATTTTTGGTCTGCCTAAATGCCACATGAGCAATATGGCTGCTCTATCTTTTAAAAACCAGGTATTTGAATACAGGTAGCTTTTTTTTTTTTTGGCTTTACTGAAAGCAGTAGGTAGTATATGCAAAGCTCCTATTTACTTTACTGTAAAATATTTTGGTGACCTAACATAGCATACTGTTAGATTTTAGGAAGCAAATAAAGGTGTAATTTACACAACAGTAAGTATACTTAGCAATGACACTGAAGTCATCCTCAAGCAATAATTAACCTTTTGGTATTATAAAGAGTCAGTGGGCTCAAGCTGGCACAGTGACTTAGCTCTATTTACTCGTTCATATATTTCAGCATCTACAAAACTGACAACAAGCCATAGATCTGTGAATTTAACTCCTGAGTATACTGAAGTATCTCGAGAAAAAAATAGTTAAACTAAAGCCATTCTTTAGAAAATTCCCTCCCATCCCCGAGCAGCTTCAAACTTAACAGAAGTGTTTCTTGGGCAAACCAAATCCCATTGAGCTTTGTGATTACAGTCTGTTAGCTTTTGTGTGACTACCTGGGTACGTAACCTGCAGTGTCTTCAAAGATATAAACATAGTGAACAAGTCAGTATTAAAAGGTGTTATTCCCATCTAAGAGAATATCCTTAATTAAAATTAATAAGATGTCAATCAACTTTCAAAAAGCGTGCCACCTGGGAAAACAACTGTATTGCTAACGAGATTAACAGGCTCACTAACATCTCAATATATTTTTAAAAAGCAACATTACAAATGTTGAAACCGTAATCAAAGTTGTTCTACAACTATTTTACATGACCATTTCCAAACATATTCATCCTTCACCTTATGAAGGTCCTCCTTTTCTTGCCGCAGTACTCTGCACTGTTTTTCCAGTCCTTTCAACTTATGTATAGAGTCTTCATGTTCTTGTCGAAAAGCCACTGCATCTGCAAGCTGCCCTTCCAGTTTACTTATATCTGCAGAGTAATAAATAAAGACAACTGGTCCTAAATTTATACCAAGTAAGAAACATTACTTAAATAAATGGCATAACTTTGCTTGGAAAATTAACTTCTCCATTCCATTTTTAGACAGCTTAAGGTAATGTCAGTGCATTGTCAGCTCCACGTAATTTTCTCAGCATATTAAAATAAAAATCAACAAAAAAAAAAAAAAACAAACAAAACCACACCACCCAAAGACAGTTATCTCTTGAGGTGAAAAAGCCCTCTGCTAAGGCTTTTTTTTTTTCAGTTGTTGGAATTCCAGTCCTAGTAATTTGTCTCCTAAATAGTTTTCATTGTATGACAAGTAAGACTACAGTTATTAGTGCATCCAGCAAGACAGGAAAAGACTATTTATTTCCGAGAGTAGATAAGAGCTAACAATCTGGGAAGGCAATACCATCCTGCATGAGGCAGATTTGAGACCTAACTGTCCACATTCCTACCAGTATATTCTCCTGGCAGTTCTCCCTTTAGTCTCAAAATAATTAAACAAATTTGATTTGAAATTATCACCTTTAAGCACAGAAGACTAACCACCTTTTTATATTTCTGCTCAGTCTTAGAACTGGTAAGAAATTGAACTGCCATTCTCCATTTGGTTTTAATTACTACTTCTTTTAAACAAATAAATAAGAAGTTGCACAGGGAATAACTGTATCACTTAAGTTTCATTGATGTCTGTGGCAGAACAGGAAATTAGACCTACATCTTCAGAGATCCCAAGCACTGCTGTAATGATTAAAGTAGTATTCATTTTCTGATTTTAGTACAAAGCTGTGCTAACCTCCCTCCCACTCTGCATGAACCAATGCTATTTCTTTTTAAACCAGACTGCACTGCTAGTTTTCAGTATTTAACAGCACACAACAGGCTGAAGAACTGGAAAAACCTAACCCATCTGCAGAAGCAGCACCTTAATCTAACCATTTTGACAAACCTATTACAGAATACATAAGAATAGATTTCTGATGGTGCTTTGTTGTTGGTTTTTTTTTTTGGGGGGGGGGCGGGGGAAGCACTCAGAGCAACACGGATTTCACAGCAGATGTACTTACAAAGGGGAGTATATATTGCCAAACTGTAAGAAAAAGAATCAGTTGTGACAGACAATGAACTGACACACAAAACAAGATAATGAATTAAGATTGTATTAGGAATTTGAAGCAAGGAAAAAAAAAAAGACTGATAAACAAAAAAACCCAAGTCCTCCTGAATGGAAGACAACAGTTGGAGGTTTTGGGCATCAGCAACTTGGCATCTGAACTTACTCACTACATACTACAGGCCCCTATAAACCTCTCAGCCAAGTCATCAGGATTCAAAACTACCATTTAGTTTATGACTGATTCCCTCTCAAAAAAAATCAGACACTAACAGGAGGTTTGTATGCATAAACTAATAGCATTGTCAAGCAACAGATTTTCAGTGATATGGATGAGTCAGCCTTCTCTCAGGACAGATGCCAGTATTTGTTTTTCTGCAACACTTCCTAATTAGTACATCACCAGACAGAAACACAAAGGGAGCAGGAGCTCAGAAATATTTAAATGTGAATTATCATACAACCCCCCACCCCAACCTATCCCCCTATGTTACTAAAGGGCAGCTAATCATTTTTCCCTGTTCTCTCTTACATATGCCTCCAGTAAAACTGCTCCAAAAGTGTACCCCCCCTCCCCCCCCCAAAAAAAAAGACAGGGAACAGGATCTCCCAACATTTTTACGGAAATTAACATTGTACTCTAGACTCCCCACACTAGTATATGCTATCAGGACAAGGAAGTGGAAGAAAAAGTTAAGTGCCTGCCTGGAAAAATGGAAATGCCTCTTAGTTTTGAACAAGGCTCTTAAATTTTTTTTTTTAAATACCTCAATAACATTAATTGTAATTATTGCAAAACCAAAGGATATATTTTGCTACTACTGTTAACATTAAGCTGCATTGCTATAATTACCACTAATCATGCTAGAGTCTTACCTGTTAATTTGTTCTTCAACCGTTCAATTTCTTCATTTAATTTTTTTATTTCCTTATCATGGTTCGTATTTACTGTAACACACACTGGACCTTGGAGGCTCTGCATTGTCTGCGTAGATTCTTAAAATCAGAAAAGGAAGGAAAAAAGTTGTTCAATAAAATACAATCCAATTCTTCCTAATGAGAAGAACTAAGAACCCAAAGAAACGTAAGCCACTAACCTTGCAGTTTTCGGTTCAAATCCTGCTTTTCTTGCTCTAATTTCCTTATTTTCTTTTCATAACCTTCTATTTGTGAAGTGTTCTTTAAGTCACGCTGTACATCCACATCTTTGGATACAGTGTCAGATTGCATTGCACTCTTTAAAGTGCCTCTGTCAGATAAAGAGCTGAAAACAAATACGTAAGTTAGAATATTCTAATAAATACTCACAGTAGTCTACAGCAGCAAAACGCTGGGATTCCACCAAATACGCACCTTAAATTTACAAGAACAATTAGCACAGTAGTTGTTACTGTTGAGATAACAGTCAGGGTAGATACTGTGATTACTCCCTAGCTACTGTGTATGCTGGTGTAGAATTAAGATATTTGCATTCATGACCTTAAAGATGCTGATTTATGTTCACTTTACAAACTACTTGAATGATTAAAAATATTAACTTCCTCTGCCAAACTTTACTGCCTGACAGCAAAGGAAGCAGAATAGAATGTGTACCTGCACTGAAACAACTGAGAAAGAAAACCAGAAGTTGGATAGATTTAGTTAAGCCATGTGATTTTACCCTGAAAAAGATGAGTGCACTGGGTCCTTTCTGCAACAGTATCGTGGAGATAAATCTCAGCAAATAGAAACATGGGAATAACAAAAAGGACAGAATAACCTCACAATCAGAGGCACAAGTATATATTTGAGGGATCTCTGAAGACAGATGGAGGCTTACTTCCATTTCAAAGATTGGCAAGAGTGAGCTATCTTAGTCTGTGCTCAGAACCATCTGAAAATCAGGAACCTGCACTGGAGTAACACTAAATTATGTTAACTTTGCCTGTCAACAAGGTTTAGGAGCAATAAACTAATCCTGAATTGTTTCTGGCGGACACGCAACATGGACAAGAACTTGCTTTTAGCCTCTCAAGGCAGGAAGAGCAAGTTTTAAGAGCAAGTTTGCCACCTAACATGACAAATCTAGTCCCTTAAATTTCATTTGTTTCAAATAAAGGAAATTAAATACTAAAGCACTTAATCTTGGCAAGCATGATCAAAACATGTTCAGACACTTGAAAAAAATGGGATAAAGATTTATCCACTGACACATAGACATCAATCTTTCTACTTGTTTATAAAAATGACATCTTCCTAGAATCAGCTGTATTTGGGAAACAAGTTTAATGAACAACATATCCTTTGCTTACCTATCGGTTGTGTACGTAAACCCAACAAATGGTAAATGCAATCCAGAGAAGCCTGTATGAGAACTTGGTGGCACCACTTCCTGCATAAAAACAACAGGCATGAAAAACCAAAAAAGAACCCATACAGAACTAAAGGTATTTGATTTAGTCACATAGTTTAGAAGAAACAGCTGATGGAAAGCCTTTTCTTAGAGCACACCAATTCCCAACTGGCGATTATGCTTCATTGCATAGCCTTCCATTGTCCTTGTATGAACTTTATTTCAGATTAGGTCACTTAATATAATGACCTGAATTTAGGAGCCTCCTTTTTGTGAACTGGCACTTGAAAGGGCAGCGTTTCAACAAGTTCAAAGCACAATACAACCATTAAAAGAAAACCCGAAACTTCCAAGTTCCTAATTAAAAGTGACCTGGCTTGAAAACGCATGCTGTTTTCTTTAGTGTTCTTGTTACTGCTAGACAGGTAATCAAAACCCAAGCCAAAAAAGCTCTTCATTTTTTGGAACGCAAGCTGATGAACAAATTAACACGAAAGCTCCCTACTCTTCCTGATAGGAGTTTGTAAACTACTAACACAACAGAAATGGAGGAGCAGAACATCAATGCCCCCACACCCAAACAGCCTCCTGGTTCTTAAGTGACTTAAGTAGCAGCAATTTGAGTTCTCTCACTTGGACAGCTGCTATGACAAGCTGCACGAAGAATATATGCGTATTTTAAGACAGACATTCATATTTGATAACAAATAAAACAAAATACTTGTAAATAAATAAATAAATCTAAAATTCTTATAAAGGTAAAAAGACAAGATTTTTTTTCCTACCTAAACGTTTTAATTTTGGCTGACCGTGCTATTTTTCTTGTTTTAGCATTGAATAAGTCATTCCAAACGTGAAAAAAAAAAAAATTAAAAAAATTTCATCCCTTTGTCATTCTGGGTTTTCAGAAATTGTGAGCTTCTTTTCTAAACGGTAACACTTGACAAACTGGGTCAATTCTGATATAAATAACAACAGTTTAGTGGGATTTCGTTCTTCTGAAATTTCTCAGAGCAGTCCTGCTTGTGGATTTTCATTTGACCATTCATGTCACTACAACTGCAATAAGAATACTACCCGTTCCTGTAAGATTGTACCACAGTGCATATCCATAAGAAAGTACAACTAAATTTGCTAGACTCAGGAACCTGTTTCATGGCTTTTTAGAATTTAGAACAAAATAATAAGATATCTTATTTCATTTGCACAGCTTATTAACAGACTATTTGCTCCTTTTACTTAAAAAATTACAAACAAAAAGCACGCATCAATTTGGAAATTAAGTTCTCACTACTACCTTACAGTGCAGCAAAGTTGCATACTTGCAGTAGCAATGTTAAAATAAAAGACTCACTGGATTTCTTAAAACATCATCATCTACATCAAAGTTTGAGGTGTCAGATGGACTGCTAACTTCTGGAATATAAGGTGCTTCTAGGTTTCGGATGTTGTCCCAATTAAGTCCTTCAAAAAATGCATGAGACTTAAAATCCTCTATTCCATTCTGTCCCAGTCTACGTTCTCTGCTGCAGATAAGTCGCTGAATAAGATCTTTTGCTTCTTCAGATACATCTGTAACATGGGATGGAAACTGAAATCTTTCCTACAAAAAAACAAATTGAGAAATTTTAAAGAGAATCCGTTCCACAGTTTTCAACAGTGATTTCAAAAAGGAAGTGCTAAATCACTCCAATAAAACTGGAAACGAATAGGCAGACATTGTTCCAGCCCCAGTGAGCAGCAGCACAGTACTATACGTTCATTAATAGACTTGTTGTGTTAAAATGGATTTTGAGGCCAAGTAATCACTTCTTGATTCCTTTCATACAGACCTGTTTGAAACTAGCTGTGAGTACAGTAACTCCTATGAAAATCAGGCTTTTTTGGAAGCCAGACAGAAGTTTTGACACACTACAGTACATTAAAGATCATGCAATAAGGGCATACACTCACTGGTATTCTTAGACATACATCCACTGATCTGCTGAAGATCTACTCCTTGAGATTTTATTTATTTCAGCTCTTAATGGCCCACAATATTAGTCAATCCCCCACAAAACACTGTTATAATTAAGGATGTATTTTTCTAATATATACATTTTCCCTATCAAAATAATTACTAATATTACTATAATTTTCCTATTAAAATATAATTTCACTAAGATTTATATTAGCATAAACAGAAAATCTAAAAATGTACTTACCACTAACACATAATGTTACTCTAAATAAAATTGGGAAAACTTCTTGACTATATAGCGGAAGTAGTAGTAAGCTAAAATATTGAAGGTTCTTGTTTGTTGTTTTTTTCAATAAAGGACTATAGAATATTTAACATTTTACAATACATCTTTTCAAGGGCAGAATGAGACCGTTAGGGTCCAAAATAGCATAACTCAAATTAAAATTTAAAATGCCCATTGAAAAACATAACATCACATTGATTTTGTGTCCAAATAATACTGCAATATTAAATCTGCAGGACAACAGCTTTAAACATCCTTGAAAGCAGGTTAACAGCTAGGTAGCCAGCAGTTACCCACAAGCTGGTTACATATTTCTAACATAATACAGAAAAGTTTGCCACCAATTAGTTCATTGAAGAAATTAAAGCAAAAGAGAGATTAATGTTGACTACTGCAAGGGTGTCAGCTCTAAGAAGGATTTCATGTCTTATCCATCACTGCTTCACTATGAGAGCACAGCGTTGTAAACACCAGTACATTCAACCTGGGAAGAAGAAAATGCAACAGCGCTCCCTGTACAACAGCTTCTGGCTAGATAAGATGAGGACGTCCATAAATCACATACTCCTACCACACCTCTCAAAAGGACACCATTAACTGGTTAATTCTTACTCTCTAATGTTCACAAGGCACACAGAAGTTTCAAAACTTTTCTACTACTTTGACTTTGGACAAAATCCCCTGACCTCACGTTCTTCATGCAGCTCAAAAGCTCATGTTTTTCTGCCACTTCTATTCTGAGCAACTCTCCCCTGGCCTCATGTTCTTCATGCAGCTCATGTCCACACTGGTTGACTTGTCTGTTTCCATTTTTTGTACTGATTAGCAGTGTGACAAAACGTGCACAGCTGCGTATATAATGTATTACTTCATTTCTCCTGCACAGTCCAGAAGAAACTTTCAATCGGCCTAAAATAAGAGTTGTTTTTAATTTTTGTTTCATGAACATGGTTTAAGATTTTTCAAGAACATCACCACTTAGGAAAAAAATCAAATTAACAAAGAATTCGATTTCTGCAGTTCAGAGATGCCAATTTTCCTAAAAACTGAACTAACAGATCTACATAGTTAGATATTGTTCTAAACCATCATGAAAAAAGCAATAGACTACCACCCACATCAGTATTTTGCAGTGACAGCAGTCTCTCCGTAAATGTTAAAAATCAATATAAATGTATTTATTTCTTACTTCATGATTCATAATCTTCCCGTAGGTTTCCACTAAGGACTCTGCATAAAAGGGTGTTTCACCATAAAGCATTTCATACATGCAGACACCCAGTGACCACCAGTCACATTCAGGTCCATATTTTCCCATTCCATCCTCCATTGCTTGCAGTATCTCAGGGGAGATGTAGTCAGGTGTACCCACTGCTACTGAGGACTGCACCTTAAAAATAAGGCAAACATCGTTCTGGTTAGTTTTCAGGTTCTCTCAGCAACATTTACTCATACACTAGTACTTTTGCAAACAGATACATCAGTACATTATTCTGGGAAGGGAAGAGATTTATTAAAAAAATGACAGCAACAAAATAAAGATGATATTCAGAAAGTAACAGACTATAATTCAGTCCACTTCTGCATGACATCAGTACATTTTATTCTGCAAACAGTAAAAACTCAAAATAGTCATAGCTTTTTTCAGAATTCAGACAGACAGGAAAACGTTTTCCCTTTATATATATATATATATATATATTTATGTGTGTGTGTGTATTTTTGTACTTAAAAATTGCAATTGGTTGACAGAAGTTGAAATGAAAAATTAAAAAGCAGGAAGTTCACGCTCTATGCTTGAGTTTTACAGTTTCATTTGAAGATAGCAAAACAAGGTTCCAGGGCAAGTAGTGCCCTATTTTTACTATGTTCACAACAGTGGTTTAACACTTATATAGCCTAATTGTGGATAAAATACAGGAATTAAGGTAATTAGCTTTGTTGTGTCCAAGTAGTAGGTAAGCCTTGACCATCAGGGCAGTGGCAGAAAAGTAATCTCTAGGAATACATTCTAAGGGTTAACGGAGTTACAATGGCTCCATCCAATTTATTCTGTTTTTTAATAAGGTAAATCCTTAACAGGCATTCTATGACTGCAGAATGTCACCAAAACCTGGAGTCTGTGCCACATCCGGCGAATATCGCATGCCGTATTTTGGCAGAATTGACACTCCTAGAAGCACCTCAAACTAGGGAGAGCAGAAAACCTCACGAGCAATTTAACTCTTAGGGGTGTATCCTATCTGGTACACAAGATGGCAAATTACCACAGTATTGCTGTTTCTTTTGTAAAAGGCACGTGAAATAAACTGCTTAGAAAGTATGTCCTCATTTTGGATTACTTTTACTTTAAATCTGTCATGACTGTTAGGTTCCTGGTCACCCATGATTCTAGTGCATAAATACCATCAGACTTTTATCCTTTTTTAGCACAGGCTCTTTGGACAGTTCATAAAAATCTCATGAGAACTCAATGAGTAGTAGGAGAAAAGGTGAAAGACAGAAAAACATAGCAAAGAATAACTTTAAATGCAGCCTGTAAAACAAGAAGAGTGAAAAAATGTTTTATATAAACGTGTTGCACATTTCCCTCAATTTTTAGCATGTCATAAAGTTTACAATCTATCACCTCCTTGGTGCACACTGATAACATGTAATAAATTTAAGATCAGAAACTCACATAAATGGTACCACTACCAACAATGCAATTTAATTTTGCTTCATACATACCGTGCCATCTTCACTCATTTTCAGACAGGACCCAAAGTCTGCCAGTCGTATGTGGCCATTCATGTCCAAAAGAACATTATCAGGCTTTATGTCCCTGTCATAACAGAAAGAAGTGAAAAATTTAAATACAAAGTACGAGCTGCACTTGTACAAATTGCATCAAAATTACAGTTTTACATTGGATACCCACTGATGCAAACTCATTATTTTGACCCTTTCTTCCTGATGAACTTAAAACTTTGCCTGCAATATTGAAGCTTCAGATTACATCAAATTTTCAGCTCATCAAAGCTGAGCTCTGCTCCCATAATCAAACAGAACAGTTACACAGAATGATACAACTAACAGATAGGTAGTTTACCTTATCAACCTCCTTTCAAGATTATATGCATCCTAATATGCTTTTGGAGGGGCAAGAAAGATAAAAGGCAATTTTTTAATTTGATTTTTTTTTGGCTAAGATTTATAACTAACTTACAGCTTCTTATCCAGAAAGATTTTTCATTGTTTCTCTAAATTTTGTCCAGTATTTTTCAATTGCTGTTCAAGACCATCTTTCTATATACTACCGCATAACACATTTGCTTCTATGGGTACCTAAAGACACTTGCATCCTGTGTACATACAGCAGTTACTCTACAAAGCGCTGAATTCCCCTAGCTCTAGGATCAGGGCAATGCCATTTCAACAGGATACAGTAATGGGAGAAAGTCTCCTGGATCAACCACTTCATTCCTATTCATACATGTACACAGCGAGTTATAGATGGCATTCAGCATGCTAAAGCTACTACATGACATGGAACTAAGATTTCCATTTCATTGCAGCTCATTACTTAATATTATTTTTGATACCAAGAAGGCAGCCGAAAAAGATTTAGAGCATGTAAACTAAATTTAGTCCACCAACTACGTTTTCTCTCACTTCTTTGTGCTCAAAACTAAAAGATGGACAGACATCCAAATTTAATATGACAGTCTTGATGCCCACCACATAATTTTAATTGATAGCCTCAAAATATCCAGCATTATTTTCAGAGCACCAAGTCAATATGTTGAGAAAGGAAGAGAGATGAGCAAGTGGAGAAAGTAGAACTAACCCAGCTACACACCAATTCTGCAGGCTAAGAATGAGAATATTCAAGCCTTGCAATCTAACTTGCACCAGTGTCCTTCCCTTTCCTTAGCCAACACCACCCTGGATCAGCTCACAACATGCCAGCATTTCACCATGCCATTTTGAAATATTAACTGAGCTAGCCAAAAAAAAGATAACCAAACCAATAAATCTGTGTTTTTTGTTTTAGATACCATATATATTCCAATAATAATGTGTATTATTAATAAATAGAACATGTGCTTTACGTTAAACCCACCAATCCTGTTGCATCACTGAATGCGGAATTTCTTTTCAAATGGGAAGTTCCAAATGTCAGCACACCCGCCCAAAAACTTTAGAATTGTACGCTAGCTTAAGCTTAATTTGAAGGGAAGAGACTTGAATTAGTAGGAACAAGATAAAAAACATGCTCTAAAACACCCTGCTGCATAGAGGTGGATACTGACAATGTATGTCTGCTTTTTCAGCTGCTGAATTCTACTATTTCACACTTGGGCAGACATGAAAAAAATCAAAATGGGTTTAACAAAGGGTCCTCATATGTTTAAAAATCCTGATACATTTTTCCAACACAAAATTGAATTGCTACTTTTTAACCAAGGGCTAATGCTTTGAAATTTATTATCGAAACTTCACCAATACTGCTACTAATAGCAGTATTAAGACAAAATATCAGTGCTAATGTATGCCTATCAACATAAATTAAATGCATATTTACTTGTTACAGGACAGAAAAGTATTTGTTAACCCAGAAATCTAGACCACTTCAACTACAGTTTCCCAATAAACTTATTAGTAATTTTGTATTGTTAAATTTATTTCATGCATTTCAGTTCTAAGGCCTGTACAGATTTCCCTTATAGTCCCACAAATTAGAGTTGAGCTCAGTAGGAGCAGAGGACTATTAAAACATACACAACTATGCAAGGGTTTTTTGTTGTTGTTGTTGTTTAAATAACACCATTCACAGTGCCTTTCGAAGCATGAGCCAATCTCATCCACCACATCTCTGCTTTTCTGCTTTGCATTCAGATCTCGCTTGCCTAAGGGAACACTGTTTCTGTTGAGAAAGGCTTAATGCCTCATCTCTGAGCCCCACTGTTTCCTATCTACAGCTAACAGGTCATATAAGCCTTTAAAGGGTCCTTGAAATCCTCCCCAGAGCAATCATGCTTCTTCCTAATCCACTGCAGTTGCCAAGCAGTAACTTCTTGGGCATTCATACATCTCCCATTCATCCTATGCTTTGGCCTTGGAACCGTTCATTCCTATTGCCACAAGAGACATTCATTCAACCCATGCAAAGTTGCAGTTGGTCAGGTTCCACTCCTCGGAAATGGGTGCAATAGTGCCTCTGGTGAACTTCTCCAAATCCGTACCATTTTAACATCCTCACATATTGTCCACATTTACCCACAGGAGTATTACTGTCTGTATTTTATGGAGTTACAATTTATGGAGTTACAAATTAAGGCATAAAGAGGTAAAGGGACTTGGTGGTCAAGATCTACCTGCTAAGTAAATAGTATGAAGCCCACTTCTCCTGAGACGGGACTTCAGGAACCTGCTTGTATGGCCTATAAGCAGACTTCACACAGACAAAAAACACCACTACTCTCACGCTTAATATTTTCTAACTTCTTTGTTACTGAAATTAAGCTGTAAGGTCAGTGTATAAAGATACAACCACAAAGATTTCCAGTATTATTAAAATTTTGCTTTCTAATTGATATATCACACACAGTGTCTAAATCTGAAAACAAAACCAAGGATAGAAATTCTCACTTGTTCAAGATTCTTGAAATGACACAATATTTATCAAACATCTCCCCTGCACTACTAATAGCTCTTCTGAGACAGTCAGCCCGAGAGATGACCCAAAAAAGAAGTGTGCTTTACCTGCCTGACCCATTTTCTCTTACTCAGAATAAGGAATGTTATATTTTTAACTGCTTCAGAACACAACCTAAGTTACCACGATTGTAGGTACTGATCTGGAATATGCATCCTGTGTTGTAGAAACAATTAGACAGGCACATGCCCCCTCATCACAAAATTCATCAATTTGAGGATAAGCTGAGGTAAACAGATTCACTGTTACCATGGCCTTATGATAGGTAGATTTCATGAAGAGAACTGAGAGTAAGTCAAGAAGTCTGATTCAAACTAAAAGTTTTAGTAAAAGGTTAGTCAGATAAATACCACTGCTTTTAATACCAGTCCATCAGAATTTGGTATTTAAAGTCTTATAGCAGTTATAATATAGTTTGTAGTCAGCATGTGCCCACAGCAGCTTGCCTGTGGCTACGGTGCCCATTTGTATTTGTAGTAATAGCTTTAAGATTAATTTCATATAGATGTAAATGTGTTTTTTTCTCAAGCGAGATGGCACTTTACCTGTGCACATAATGCAGCTCGTGTATGGAATGTATAGCAAGCACCATTTCACCAATGTAGAACCTTGCCATATCTTCAGGAAGTTTGTCTTCAAACTTACTGAGAAGCGTCAGCAAGTCACCACCAACATAGTAGTCCATCACTAGATACTGGAAAGGGAGAAAGAAAGCAGTTATGTACTGAGACACAGCTGTTAAGGGAAAAAAATAAAGTTTATCAGTTAACTGCTAGGAAAACAAACCTTTTCACTATTTTTTTCTATCCATATGAAATGAAGTTAAAATTAGTAATCCTCCGTGTTACGTTTGTTCAGTGTAAAAACATACCATATTCCTTTAATAATTACAGTAATAATGATACATCAGCATTCTACCCTTATCATAAATTTATAGAGAGAGAAAGCAACTACAATCAAGTAAATCAGGGTGAGTTTATCTCTGTATTAACTACAATGTTACCAAAAAAATCCAGTATCACCAGAAATTAACGTAGGTCATCAACACAAACTGAAAAATTTCCAGAGGGGATAGTAAGAAAAAATAATTAAAAACGATAGTTAAAAAAAGTGAAAGAATATTAGTATTACACTTAACATGAACAGAAAATAATAATACCACTTAGAAAATAGAACGATTTTTGAATGGGAAACAATAAGGATTAATATTTTGAAGTTTAATTTATGCAAGTGGCTTTTTGCCTGACTTGCACATTTATTATCAGGTGTTAGAATGTGAGAAGCAGCATGCAACTGAACATAGGATATTTATCTTAAGATATAATATTTTATAATATAAGCATCTGCTGAGGCAAACTCTTTATAGAAGCAATAAACAATACGCACTCTTCCTCCACACATTATTTTGATTAAAATTTCACTGAAAACTTCTCTGGAAAGTATTAGCGCTCATTAGATCGATGCAGCTCAGTCTAAAATAAACATCTCATTACTACTTTTAGCTTTGGTACCATTTCAATACTACTTGAGGTTCCAAAAGTAGGATTTATCACACCACCATCCTCTAACATTCATCTTGGCACATGCCACACCACGGATGCGTAACAGAGCTGGCAGGAACTTCATGACACTGTGGCAGGGAGGCTCATGACAAGCCAGAGGCACTACAGCAGCAGGAAATTTAAGAATCAAACATTTGGGTTCTTGTGACTGTATTTCAATGAAAAAGGAAATAGCCTCCAAGGCCAACCAACCATTATTCTGTCTATTGAAAGAACCAACACAGATACAGTTAACAAGTGAAAGAAACGGGCTTGGACTTGCTATTTGGTTTTCATACCACAAAACAGGGATTAGGCTCAGTTATTTCCTAGCAAAACGCACCTAAATCCAGACCATCACTCAGCATATATTGACTACATTTAGTACCAGCAGTCCTGAGCCTTTTTGTTCCATGCTTCCCACTCCTTGATATATGATTTTAGGAGTAACTTTACTTATTCTGGAAATAACTTTCCAAAGCAGTCATCTGATTTTTCTCATCAAAGTAAAACAGCTTAGAATCTAGTGTTGCTGCTACTGATTCTTCTTCCACCAGAGAAGCACAATAAAGAAGATAAGAATCCGAAGTAACAGTAAGTGCACCACTATCCATTTCCTTACGATGCTGTGCCTTACAAGAGTGACTCCAAAAGGCCTCTGCTTTGATATTGTTCTGCATATCATTACAGCTTAATTTGACAGGCAAATTTCATGATTTATGTTGAAACCAACCAGCCTGTATTGCACAACACCACAAGGAATTTTGAACGTTTGTTGGAACACTGCATGCACACAACAATTATGTTTGGGAAGGAAAGGCTACAGAGAGGAACCAGAAATGTTTTAAGAGGGATATTGTATTACACTATTTTCTCTTAAATTCAAGGCTAAGAGAGCTTATAGAGCCTTCTGTGGGATCTGAAATAGAATGCCTGTCAAAGAGGCATCATTGCCTGCTTCTCAGCTCCCACAGCATTCGTAATGCAGTGAGAACTCAGCCGACCCGTGAAACGAGGAGCCTGGATCAGGGGAACACAGTGAACCTATTCTATAACAAATATCAAGTTTTATTCATCCTCCACATCTTCCCCTTCTTGCCCAGTGGCACTTCGCTCTTCACATTGGGTTAAAATGAAGGGTATTATGACACTTACATTTAGACATATTTTTCTTCCTGGAAAGAAGTTGTATCAAACAGGAAGAGTAGTTAGAAATCAGCGGGGGAAAAAAAAGGCATCTAAATACCCTTATGAACACTCAGGAACGAGATTGGGAAATAAAAATTTCCCTCTTGATAGAATTTCTGGTAAATCGCAGGAAAACTCACAGATTTCAGTCTGGGATAGATTATGAACTTCAGGTCTCATGCGTGTTTAAAATATGCATGGACTACGTCTTACCTACCCCCTATCTATTTCAGTAGAATCACCAAAGGCTTACTTAATCCATCTTGTCTCAAACTGTCTCTGCAAAAATCTTTCTACGAACCAGAAAAAGCCATGCTAGCATTTCAACACACTGTCATTTAAGACTTGACTGTTCAGAACACACTACAATGTGATACATTTGCCTCAAACATGTAAAACTAGAGGAGCAGAACCAGAAAATGAAACTCCAGAACATGTACTTTTTGTTGAATTTGTTTCATGCTTATATTTATGTTCTGCATCATTAAATGCTCTACGAACATCAGACAGAATACAGCCCCAAGTATCTCTAGATTCTCCAAGAGCAGCTACTGCTTTGCTATCTCAACATCTTCTCTCTCACTGTAAAGTCTCTCTTCATGCAGCCAGAAGAGGATGGCAAAGTCCTAGGTGTGGGGAAGACACCAACATTCTCTCTCTGTGTCAGGGTTAACCTTATGTGGTTTTGCATTTAAGAATCATGAGCTATAATGCACAAACATCACTGGGAGCAGATACAAAGAAGCTAGAGATTTCCCTTTCAGAGGACTGATGTCCACTCCAGGTTGGGAAACCAAGCTCTGTTGTCTGTTCTCATTTTCTTCTTAGCTTTGCGTTCCATTTTACAAGATCAAGGATAAGCAGCAAAGTCAAAAAGCAAGCCCAACCTGTCCAGGTTCTGTAACATGACAGCACTCTCCTGAGATGTGGAAAAATGTGGCTATAAACTTGTTCAAGCCGAGCAGAGGACTGAACAGAGATCTTTTAGTCCCTGGACAAATAAACCACTAAGACGGTATGGAAGAGAACCTGGACCACAGCCCAGGTTTCTGGATGAAAGCCACTTCCTGATGTGTTTTGTCAACTTCACTTTTTCTTCATGCATCATTTACAATAGAGCGACTGAGATGCACATACACTTCATCTGTTAGTACCAGACATTTACATGAGGTGGATGCTGAGTAACAGACCGAATTGGAAGGCAGCAGCTCAGCACATGCGGTACCAGACCTCAGGCAAGCTGGCAAGCTGCTGACTTTGGCTGCCACACAGAGCTGTTGCTTTCTAAGTTCTGGATCTTTAATTAGATGCTAGCTGTCTAAATTCTGCTGTCAAGTGAAACTTCCACATCTTTGTTCTCCATGCCTTTGAGAACGTGGGGAAAAGAAACATATTATACTGCTATAGCTTACTTGGAACAGATTTTCATGAAATGGCATTAGCAACACTCTATCCCTCTCTGTACTGTCATTTCTATTACTAACTATTACTACAGGTAACATTTTTTTCTTAGGTAGCTCCATTCTCAGATGGTAAGTGGAAATAGCACATAGGGTGCTGTAGGTTATTGTTATCAAAGTCTGAAGGCTGTTTGGTTCTGAAGGAATTTGAAATTATGAGCAATCTTTCTGGGAAAGTGTCAGAGAACTAAATTTTGAGAGGTTGAAAAATCCGCATCTATCAAAGTATTTATTAAATGGAAATAGACTGTAAATGAGGGTACAGAGACCCAGTGTGCTTAAAATGTGCTTGACATTGTGAAATTACGTGTAAGACGATAATCAAAATAATTTTTTTTGTTTCAGCACCTCTGAAAACTGTTGGGTATTTAACTCTTTCTTACACTTCATTCCTGAACCCCCTGGCAGGTTTTCATTGGTAAGCTTTTTTCTTATTTATAGTCATGACTTGATAGTTGTGCCATCTAGAAAGCATTAAGATGCTGAAAACCTTCGCATTACAACTATGTTCTTTGCTACAGAAATAGCAGATTCTCTAACGCAGCCTCAGGTACCACAGGGAAGCTGGATGTTTCACTATATTCCAGTGTGTAGGAGCTTCATTGACCAGCACTTTCCTGATTTCTGTGACAAAGCGAAATATAGCTTCTATGTTACAGTTCTAGTGACCAACAATTATGCAGTAACCATCACTACATGTAATAAGAGCAATTACTTTCTTTACAAAGGGTTGCCATAATCTCTCAAACTATAGAGAGAGATGACCAATCTACTGATTTCAAAAACATTTAAATACTTTTATGAAATTGGCTACTTTTTGTTTCCTGAGGCTTTTAAGATATCACAGCTTTTAAAAAAAAATGTTAAATTACTTTTGCCATTTTTAAACAAAACCATGATTTTGAAAGTAAAAATAAACAATAAAACAAAGATCCTTCTTACTTTCACAGAGTTAACATCTCTCTTAAATTAGTTAATTGCAAAAAATTATTAAAAAAAGTTTAAAAAGTTATCCAAAAATATAAACTTAAACATGATACATTTTATGCAAGGGTAGGTTAATTAAAAGGCTGCTTAGCTAAACTCCTGTAGACCACAGTACATGACTTTCTCACTCTGTTACAGTTACAGTCAGTCCTTTGAAGTCTTTCTTCAAGAAGAAAACGCCAAAATACTGCTGGAAGGCATGAGGTAGACTGATTTATTGCAATACCCTTAACTGTACCAAAAATAAAGTTCTTTCATAACATAAAGCTTTTATTTGCTGATGAATCAAACCTACCAAATAGTTCTCATCTTGAAAGGCATAGTGCAATGTAGTGATCCACTGACAATCTCCATTCACCAAGACGTTTCTCTCTTCTCGGAAACAGGCTGTCTAAAGGAAGAAAGGAGAAAAAGCCACTGTCAACATCAACAAGTAGTTTTCACAGGATGAATATATATGGATGCTTTATGAGATTATCTAAAATTACTGAACAGAGGTCTCAATTCATTTGAATTTAGTCTGCACAAGTGACAAGCCAAGGAAACTCTGCAGGCTTGTAGTTATGCATTCAGTCATTCTAATTCTGACTGCGACCTTAAAAAAAAGAAAAACACCAAAAAGAAAACCCACAAACCAATCGAAGCCAACACTAAATCTTTGTTCCATAAGATATTTTTAAAAGCTAGAAAATATGATAACTTGTCACTGCAAATCTGATTCTTCTGAAAAAGACCTTTGTGAAAATATATCACAATGTTATATATGAAAATATATCAAAATCTTAATTTTCTTAGATTGCAGTTCCAGCTATAGACACTGCAAACACTACAGGAAATAAGCAAAGTTTACTGCCTTATCTTTGTCTAGTATAACACATTTCCAATTCCAAGAATATTTCCTCTACTTCGAATAGCATACTGCAACAGTTCAGGGAAGCAAGCGTAATGTGTTTTCTCAGCATCTTTACATAAAACCACCTTTCATAACCTTCAAGAGAGTCTTCCTTAATAAAAATAATGTTTTTATTGGATCAGGTCAGTATTATCAAGAAGCAGACCTTGGGATTCTTTCAGTACTGTCGATTCAGAAAGCCATTATTATGACAACCAGTAGTTGCAGATTCAGGTGTTCGGGTTTTAGATGAGAATTCATTTTTTGTCATTGCCAATTGTCTAGATGTCATAGAAAACGCACTATGTAAGGAACGTTCTTGGGAAGCCGAAGCCTCACCATATATCAATTGCATCTTAAAAAGTTATTTTAACCATTTTTTCCCCTTAAGGAAGCAAAAGTCAATTTACGTTTCTACTGAAGGAGGTCATGCTGGGGTCATGTTGTGAAGTTAGTAATTATTGGTGCAAAGAGATGTGTATTATAATTAAATGTTAACTAAGAGTGATTTTAAGGTTTACGAATGCAAGGTCAAAGTATCATTAAAAAAAAAAGTTTGGCAGCAACAGCAGCTCAAAGTAATCCAATCCCCTGCCCTCAGCACCACAGCACAGCAGTTCTCAGTTGTTCTGGCACCGCTCTTTGGGGAGGCTGCCAACACAGAAAGCTAGTTTATTTATTTTCAAAGACATCAGTTCCTTGATCCAGTTCACTGCGCAACCTCAAATAGTGAGGGAATGTTATGAACACTTCAAAACCAGTAATGCTTCTGAGCACTCTGCATCCTGAATTCAAAGTATAAAACTATCCTTTTCAGCTTACACTGGCTTAAAATGCCTTGAGACATGCCTCGAGAAAGCATGACAGGCTACCTAATTAGCTAGTCAGGATTTATTTGGAACTGTGAGCGGTAACAGACTAATGACTATGCATTTTGTTGTCAGAACAATGAATACAAATGGCCCACCTCATCAACATAAATGGCATGCTATTTTTTGCTTGCAGCCCATTTACGGATGTCAGTTGATATTCGCTAATCTTTCCTGTACTTCAGTAGCTTCCAACCATATGCTTTTTCTTGCAGCCAGTACACAAATCCCCAGTATTTAGATAACTTTTTGCTATGTTTAATGTCATACAATGCTTCATATTACATAAACCAGCATAACATTGCGTTTCTTAGACCACTCACACAGCGGATAATAAAACACCTCAAGCCTGCTTTTGAGTGGAACTGCCCGCTTAAGGTGCCATTGTATACTTGCAGGTTTCATTTTAAAAACTAACAAGTTCTACCACATCTGTGAAATTTTAGTTTCCCAAACATTTTATGAACTTGATATGCAGGTTATAAGCTCTTGCTTACCCAGGAAAGCCAAAAAAAGCCAACAAACTGAACAGGAAATGTCAAAGGGGCACAGCAAAGCAGACAGCTGCCTTTGCTGTTCTTTGTAGATGGGGAAATCAGCAGGAAAAGGACTTAGCTGGACTGTTACTTATCCTAACTGTGCATTGGGAAAACTATTGCTCATTACAGCTCTTTCTTGGTAGATAACACTCTTCCAGCTCCTAGCCTGCCTGACAAGGTAAGAGGAGTTAGTCACATAATTTGAAGAGAACAATTTGTAAAGAAAGAGCTCTCTCCTCAGAACATCTCTACATAAAGTTTCAGCTATTTAACTAAACCTTTTAATTAAAAAATGACACTTTAAAAATGACAGAAGTAAGCCAGCATTAGTTGCATCTCCATCAGAGTTTGGGAACCCCCTAAAAGCACCTTAGGATTTAAACTGATTCTAGACTGAGCAATGAATTAGCCCAACTAAAATCTACGTTGAAATGGCACCGGATTTCCCCGGTGCAGGCAAAGACTTAATACAGAACCACTGATGCAGCACAGCCAGGAGCGTGAATACTCCTGACAGCTCAAAGAACAGCCCAACAGCAGCGGCTGCGCTGCTTGCGAGGAGAGGACGGGCTGATGGACGGACTGTGACTAAATCAGCCAAATGCAGTGGCGAACAGGGCTTAACAAGAGCCAAGAGATTAATTCACAGGAAAAGAGGTGGAACTGACTCACCGAAAGGAAGGGAGAGACGAGGAAGGGAAGGCTGGGGAGGGGGAGGAGGTGTCAGGAAGGGGACCGAAGAACAGGATAGGGAAGTGTCAGCAGGCTTAGTCCTCAGCAAGCAGCTAGCCTTTGTCTCTCAATAAAACTGCTACAAGGAGTGATGCAATATACGTATTTTCCCCTCAGATCTATTGCTCATTTAACTGCTGATTTATATAACGTTACATTTGCCTACTACACTGCAAGAGTAGGTATTCTAGGAATACGCCAGTTATGGCGCATTCCCAGTAGGTCCTTGCCTAATCTGTGAAGTACACATTCGCATTTACATAATTTGTTGTGACAACTTACATCTCCTTTCATCAAAAACACCCTTTTTAAACAGACTTACCCTCTTAACACATTTGTTTTACAATTTGAATCTGTGGTTTCAAAGTATTTAGTTACAGTTTTACCAGTTACATAAATCCTGTTACAAACTGCAGGATGCAAAGCTCCTTAATATATGCTTTCTGAATACAAGAGGAAAAAAAAAGATCCTTTCATAATGTATTTGTATACAGCTGTGAATGTCACAGTAGCACCGATCTCAGCTTTCATGTAGTCTTTAACTTGCCTTTACTGTAAACAAAAATCTGGCCAATAAATTCAGGGTAAGAACTAGGGCAGACTGTCTGGTAAACGAATACACGGTAATGCTGAGAACAACAGATGCCTGGAAGGGACCGTCAGACTTGATTGCATTAAAACAGCTTAAGAAAAAAAAAAGTATGAAGCTCCTAGGCTCACAAAATAATTCTTCCTAATCTGGAAGAGCTTCAGTGTAATTTTCCTGATGACATTTTTAAAATTCTCTGCTTTAGAGAATCGTATTACTTACCTCTGCCCTTTTAAGCATTTCCCATTTATTGAGAATTTTCATGGCATAAATGCGCTCCGTACACTTCATTTTAACAACTGCAACCTGCAATAATAAGATATCCTCATTTAACAAAAGCATGGTCAGAGAAATACAATATTTAAACAGCTTAATTTTCACACAAAAGCACTGTCAGAGAAATACAGTATTTAAACAGCTTAACGTTCACACAGTGTTAATGAAGTAAATTACTAAAGAGCCATCAGCAATCAATTCACACCAACAAATTACAGCTTGATTCTGTGCTCCCTCCACGTTCCTCTCCCATTAATACTACGGACTTGATGCACAACACACCCTGTGTGGTCAACCGTTCACAAGCAAGTACATTGGGGATGATACAGGAGGGGTATGAAGCTTTTTCTAGGAAGATGCATCATAAATTGTTTTGCATTGTTGACCACGAACAGGGAATGCTCCTAACACTGTGCCTTCAGCCAACCAGGAAACATTTAAAAGGGCAACATTAGAAAACAAGAAAGGCCGCTGTCAATAGAAATACACTACATTTGACTCATTTGTTTTCACATTGCTGTTTTCAGAAACTTGAAAGATATTTATAAATTAACATGCTTTTGTGTACTATATGAAGATATTTTAAAAGAAGCAAAGAAACAGCATTCATTTACTTAATCATCATTTTGCTTGAAGCATTTTGCTATGCATCCTGTGTATTAGTCACTTCTTAGACCAGCCTACTACAAACAGTTGTTCATATGGCTGAACAGTGGAAGAAAAACTGAAGAATACAAAAACTTCAAGGCTTAGGAATGCAGAGACTGTATTTAGAGCAAGAACAAAACTAATTCTTGCAGTAAAGCTATTATTTCAATAAAATTCTTACATTTGGCAAAGAAAAGCAAGACTGACAACTAGGACAGCAACGTTTCCACAAGGCTGTACAGGGACTGCTTGAGTATTTCTGCTGCTACTTGTTTTGTCTATTTCAGAAGCATAAAAGCAGTCGGCTTTCATTGCTTCCATCAGAGCTCTGAGTAGCAGTGGGAGAAGTAACAAGAGTCATGTCGTGCTCTCCTCTTCTGTTGCTTTATAACCATTATCTGTAAGGGATTCAGGAGATGCAGAGACTCCAACAAGATGCTAACTATAAAACAAGGTTGGAATAGTGCACCGAGCAGATCGACACAAAACCTGAGGAGGGAAGAGTTCCTCCCTGCCACTTACCCTAAAATAACTCCAGATGAAGGACAGTGGGAGACTGCCCTTCCAGTAACAGAGGGATGAGATACCCCCATTTAGACGCTCGGCTCTGCAGGTGGATACCTGAGCCTCCCACCCCTCGGTGCGTGAGGCTCCTCTCACCAGCTCACGCTGACAGATGAGCTCCATCTAGTACACAGCTGCACAGTCACGCAATGGAAATCTGTTATGGAAGGACCAGCAGGTATCTATGACAGGGAAGACATGGGAATTTAGCCCTAAATACAGTGCTAAGAGGAATCCTTCTGTACGGCATGTAAACTATCCCCAGCCACACAGCACCTCAACCTCTCCTGGTCTGCAAACACCTCCCGCAGACACCGCTCCTACAGCAGGGGATGGGGGAGTACAAATGAGAGTCTTGCCTGAACATGAGACTCCTTGGGCACATATAAAGGGGTTCGGTGCTGACCTGCAATGCTGGTAATGGCCTAAGATGTTTAGCTTTATTCCCAGCCTTGTCACAGCCTTCTAGTTCAAACCTATTGTGACAGTCTCTCCAACTACAATGAACTGAATCATTTGCCTGACACAGCTAAAGATACGGTGTAAGTTAAACTACACATTAAAAGCTCTGAGAAACTGCAAGATGCTGACATAGTCTCTATAGACATTAAATTCTGTTTCATACAGAACACGATAGTTTGGGAAATACCCCAGTCTCCATTTGGGAAATACCCCCGTCTGCACCGGAGGAGAAGAGCAGAGCAGAACGCGACCAGCTGCTACAAAGAACAAAAGCTCTGGGGCAGAAGCGATTTACAAGTTGAGCTTTGCAAGCCCTGAAGAAGCAATATTCAAGTTTCATTAAACCACAACGCTCGAATCGCTCAGGCATCTATGTACAAAGCAGCAAGCAGAAGACAGATACACATCTATTGCGTTTTATCTAAGGCCATCGCTGTCTGCAAGCACTGCGGGGCAGCGGAAGCTTAGAGACTGATCTGGGCTGAAGTGGTAAGGTGTGACGCGAGCCTGGCATCGCAGAGGGCACTGAGAAGCTGTGCAAACATTAAAACAAAGCAGTAAGTGAGAACAAGCCTGGAAAAAGAAAAAAGGGAGTCAAATCTGTATGATCTACTCAGCAATTCCCCATTTGCCATCTCTATCAGTGCCATCATTTTCAACTGAAAGGACTGCTTAAAACAGCCTGACTAAAATTTCAGGAGGAGGAGAATTGTTTTCTGTGGAAGAAGAAGTGGAATTAATAAAAGGAGAGTTGACTCTCACATTTTCACTCGAAGGGGTTATCAGATGATGGCATCAGTAAACACGCTGATGCTGTAGTTGTAAGGGAGCAGTGGGACAAGAAGCTTCTTGTGCCAGCAGAAAAAAATTGTTGAACTATGCAGCAAAATGGGTAAATCCCCAAGAAAATGAAAAAGTAGCAGGTGTTTTTACAAGGAAAAGGAACCTGAAAGGTAAAGAAGATACCTCAGAGAAGCAACAGATTTTTGGCCTGACTAGACCTGACTCTGCAGTTCATTCAAATCATTAGGATTTATTTACCTTTTAAGATAAAAAACACTACCACTAGGACACCAAAACCTCACTGCTGTCTGAAAATAATATTGCACACACACACAAAAACAAACTTATAGCCTTTGTTCCATAAAGCACAAAGTTAACTTGAGGAAAAGCTTTTACTTTGGTCATCAGGTAGCAATATTTCTAAGACTGTATTCGTATTTCTAAGATTGTATTCATGATACAATACTTCAGTTGCTACAGAGATGCTGCAGCACATATTTTTTTCTTGCTTTTTAATAACTTCTTTCTCTGGCATATCTAAAATGCAGTTAAAATAACCACAATGACTACTCTGCATGAGCAAACAAAAATCCCTTACACTGCAATTGTGCGAACCATGCAAGATGTCAAATTTGAAATATGAGTGCTTCTGTAGTACACACCAATTCACTACATCATAAGAGAAATCTTCAGAGGTATGTTCAGAGGTATTCCGAAGGACACAGATTTGTACAAACGCCTCCTTTAACAACAAACGCATTGCTGCTACCTTAAGCATAGGTTTAGAACTTTACTGGCCAAACAAGTGCTTACTTCGTGCACACACTGTAAAGAAATTGGATTTAATTTTGTTTCTTACCCTTTATTTCCACAGCTAGTACAACCTTTTTTCTTTTAAGTATTCTTAAGACATTTATGAAAAAAAAGTATGAGAATCGGAGCTAAAGTGTAAGCAAGAGCCCAGCACGATAACCACATGCCACAACAGCTCATCAGATTTGTATTAATTTCTGCCATCCCTTTTCTTCCAGGACTTTTTGCCTCAAAGCTCTGCTTCCCTTGTACTGTAATAAAATCAAAACTGAACCAATATAGCTGAAATAACCTTTTTAGACTTTGGCAAGAGCTAGAATTTTGCTTCTCAAATTGTTTCATAAAAGCCTTTTGCTGCATTCTGATCTTCCAAAGCCATTTGATACTGACATTTACGACTGTAATGTGCAAAGCTATCCAAAGCTTTTCTTCTGCCCCGACGAAGCCTATAGGGTGGGAATCCGAGCCAAATCAGCCTCAACAAACATGAGACTTCCTAGTCCTGTACTCTGACCTCCGAGTGACATAACCAACATTAGCAAACAGCATCAAATTACAAATTTTATGTAAACAGCAAGCATGATGTAAGAAACTGCAGAAATCATTTAAATGCAAGGCTGAATTTCCAGAAAGCAATTAAGATAGTTAACAAAAAGACTTTCGACTGGGAGCCTATGGATTGTTTGATGCTCATCTTCTTGGGAACCATGCTGGCGTTAATTTCAAGACAAACATAAAAAAGCTACCTAACACTACTTATGCTCATGGCGTGTTAAACTTCGATGTAAAACTTAATCCTAAAATTTCAGCCCTTGAGGACAAGGTGAAATTCAAATACAAAAAGCTCTCACCTGAAAAGGAGACAGACCCAGACATACAGCTAACAGTCCTTCTGCAAGCTCGTAATGACAGGTATAGCGACAGGTAAACGTTACTGCCTTGTAGAAATACAAAATCATTGGAAACTCCACGCACAGCCACAACCCAGAGAAACTTCACATGCAGCAGGTATGAAGGAGGGATATTTAGAGCATCTCATACTAACACAGGAATAGAAAAAGCTTTGCTTGTTCAAAAAAAAAATAAGGAAGGCAAAAAGTGGCTATGATTGCTACCTACCAATAAAATTGGAAGGAAGGACACCGCTAACAAGGATGATGAGAGATCTGCTTAGGCTAATGGACAATAAAATTACATGGATAAAGTGATGTAAAATTGCACGAATTAACCTTTGGCAGGAACTTGGAATGTCTTTAGAAATTTGAGTGGGGATTTTAGACAAGCCTTTCAACCAGAAGAGACAAAATGTCATTTCAGATGTAAACAATTTACCTGTAATGTCTTATTACCAGACTCGTAATTGAATATTATAGACATTTCCCTCAGTTAAAGCTCGTAGACGCCACTTTTACACTCCTATTTCTGCCTCATGCAATTGATACCTTGGATGATACCTACTGAAAACACACTGCAGGAACTGCTTTATCTTCCCAATACTCTTGGACAGGAGAAGTCTTTGATACATAGCTCATTAGTTAACAGTTATCACGGAGAAAAACTGGTCTGGACCGCTTTATCAGGTTTTTTATGTCTATTTTACATTTTAAATGAGCAGCAGTATCTTTGCAGGGTTCGTATTCCACAGTTCACATTTCCCAAACTAAGTAATGTTTTTATCACCAAGAATAGATCTTCACGCTGTACAGAGAAGAAATAAGTGCCAGCAAGAAAGATTCTGCAAAAGGTGGCCCTGAGCAACACCCAGGCTCGCTCCTCAGCGGCCAGCAGGCACACAAGCACAGCGGCCCAAGGCAGGTCTGTCTGTCCGGTCTGTCCGTCCAGCTCCCTGCAGCCAGCTTTCTGTCACAGCAGCCGGGTGCTGCCACCACACAGCCGCCCAGCTGGAGAGGCTCACAAAGAGCAGCAGCCTTTTTCAGAAGCATTTTCAAAACCAAGCAGCTTCTTTGTCCATTTCCACTTCAGAAAATAGCTTGTGAAGAGCACGGCACGGAAGAGGAAAAGCTCATTAAACATTTCTTCTACATCGTGTGTTAAATGCTTGGAGTCTGAGCAGCTAGGTGAGAAGTGTCATACGTTGTGTCCTATGCTTATGAGGTCAGTTAATCTACAATTTAGGAAGGCACAGTCCTCGTGGGTTCCCAATGTCAGTTACCAAAGCATCTGAAGAGACGAGACAGCCTCAGCTGCAGCCTCACCATGTCCCACGCTAATTTCTAGATGTAGACAAAAACATTACACTTAGTACCCTAAATCTGTGACTACGACATGGACAAGGCCCTAACAGCACAGCGTCTCGCTGCCAAGGATAATTGTCAACAGGAAGGTCAGTTCTTCCCTGTTCACTTCTGAGCCTAACTGCGCTCTTAGCCAGTGCATTTCCCACTAGGAATCACGTAATTCATCAGAAACCTGTGGTACACGGGATCGCTCCTATCCTCTTCTCTCAGCAATGAATTATTTTCTTTTGGCAACACTTTTACAGGTCTCGCTTCCAGCTAAGACTCTGACTAAGCACAGTGAGTAGAGGTAACAAGTACTATTACTGAACACTGTATGGATCAAGTCTACACGCAGCAACATTTATAGGAAAGGTATTTCTAACCTATCAGTAGCTAAATCCTACTGAAGCAGGGCACTTTAAGAATATTAGCTATTTTTGTGCTAAGCGAGACCAAAGGGTTCCACCCTTCCGCTGCAGTGCTGCTCACTGAAACAAGTCCTTACTAATAAACAAGGGAAGGAAAGCGATTGTTTCAGTCCCGTACTGCCAAATTTCCAGGAGGTGTCAGCCACATTATACAAGCCAAGCACACGGAAAGCAGATCTAAGGCTGCCCTGAGTTTCTCAGGTAGGCACAATGCCACGAAGCCCAGTATCTCAGGATGTGATTTCCTTTCAAATAATGGCCTGAAGTGTTTCTAGACAGAAGGAATAGCCAGCCACATGCAAATCTCAAGCCACAGATATAATGCATTTTTACAAGTCTAAAAACTGGGGGAGTTTTCCATTCTGTTCTTGTATTATTTAGATTTTCTCCTAGGAAAGGTGTGTTTTCAGTGGGTAACAAAAACTTCACCCTACAGAGCATACTCATTCTTGCTCATCAAGACAGGACACCACATTCATTTTGTTAATAGAACCCAGAATTAAGATTACAGAAATTCATTTTAGTTACAATTTTAATTCAGAGTGTTTTTTATTATTGCTACTATTATTTTATTCCTTATGGAGGTTGCCCCTCTGCACTTGAGCCATCTGCCTACATGATCCCAAAAAACAGAGTGAAAGCAATGTGTGGGCACTCATGACAACATTCCAGCCACCTGGGTGTACACCCAGGTGTGTACACTGTAGGGGATGGGCAAGAACCATTAGTAGTTTATTCTTCTCATAGCTAACATTTCAAATTATAATACTCTTCATAAGAATAGTATGCATTCAAAGAACGTTTGAAACTTTTCTTCATAACTATGAAACTTCTGAAAAAAATGTAATGATGTTCTCAAGCCAATGACTCCAGGACTCAGAGCCTTAAATATTCCTGTAAAGGATATTCAGACATTCAGTTTACCATGCATGCAAAGTAGCTGGCTAAGTTTATGAGAAAAGGAGAACTGCATGTTTTGGCAGGTGGCTACAGAAGAAATCTCTAGGTCCTGAGCTAGGCTATTTTTGTCTTAGCATAATAATGAGAACTTTAAGAAATATTTTTTCTCTTGCTTTCTCAGTTCTCCTTTGCTCTAAGAACTTTCACTCAGGTGGTTTTGGATTACCAGTTGTTTTCTTCTTCTCATATTGCTGGAAAAAGTGTAAAGAATCAGGCTGAGTTCTGCTGGTTTGAAAAGGAAAAGGAAAGAAAAAGGCACTCACAGTAAAGTTACACACTGGGGATTATATCAATCTGCCTTAAATTAGATGCTGGTGTATTCATAAGGACACACTCACATGCCATCTCAATCCACTTTCTGGTCAAGGAGCATGTGTCTTATGTGTTGTGTGGCAAAATCAATCACCGATCCTGTCTAATACAATGTCTTCATTTTGTTTAAGCCATCTTTCTTCAAAGCTACTGATTTATGCAAAAGTTCTTCGGTAAGACTAAAGCCCCTGGGGTTCTCAAAGAAGTCTAAAGTAGCTAAACTGTGGATATAGCTGCTATACACATTCAGGAGAATGGAATGTCGTTTTCAATCTTTTTGAAGTCTGGCTTGTTTAGCTGTTCAGCTTTTTAATTTAAACTACTTATTTCTACGAGGAATATGCTTAGTTTAATTCTGATTAAATTCTTTATGCACTTCAACAAATATGTTCTAAGTATAGTTTTTGATGTTGGTTTTGTTTTAATCAAGATTGAAAGAGTAACCTTATAAATAACACTAAAATCTCATCAACTAATTTATAACAGTTCTTATATGTGTATGAACATACCATAGCAAAATTATTTACAGCACCCCCATTCAGTGTTTTGAAGTGTTGCTTTACACAAGTCAGATGCCACAAGGCCCCCTAAAGAACCTAGATTTTATTTTCTTATTTATGGAATTTCAACCTTCACATATTTACTATTTTATAATGCCTATATTTAACAGTTATAGCACCGTAGTATACACAAGGGTCAAAGGATTCATTCATAAGCAAAAAGCGTGAAATATTCTCTGGCAAGTGGGATTAAAGTACAGTGAACTTAAAATCAATGATCCTGCATAATTTAAACTGATCAAAAAGTTTCAAGCTGGCACAAACACAAACCTGTTAAGTAAAAGATGAAAATGACAATGCAATATCGACAGATAACCAACTCTTCTGACTTTGTAACTACTCATAGCTGTGACAGAAGGATGAAATTAAGATTTTTTATCATTTCCCTTCTGTGAAATTTCATTTCCACTGGGGTGGAGGGTGGGGGGTGTAGAATTTACCAGTTGCTTTGATCATTTCATGCTTTTCCAAATGAAAGAATATGAAAGACGTTGTTGATTCAGGCACCCCAAACAGCATTAACTTGAGTTTCCACCCAGAATTTCTAAATTTATATATACCCTAAAACTCTTGATCCAAAGCTAAGAAAGGTCACCCTAAAGCCCCTAACAAGTATAAACAGAAATCTCTGAAAAGTTCATACAAACGCTTCATCTGCTGCTGTACTGAGATTTCCAGCTGGGGAAATCCCTAAGTGAAGAAGAGCATCTTTATGAAGAGAACAGATTTAAGTACTATAAAAAACTGTCCTCCCTTAAAACATTAAGATTAACATTAACAAGGCTTCAAAACTTTAGATCATCACATGAGGCATTGACCTCTGTACCCAAAAGCCGTAAGCCACTGCAAACACCCCAAAAAAGAAAGATAAGTGAAGAGATAATTTAAAAATAAACTGTTGTGAGATGCTGAAGGAAATCAGGTAAGTTATCAACATTTGTACGAGCATTTTGTCTAAAAATTAAGTCCAAGGCTGTCTGCAGAAACACTCTGAGACACAGTCCATCTCCTGCTAGAGATCAAAACTCCTCTCAACCTTCAATAAGCATCAGGAAATGTGTCCCATTTCTGTGTCCAAGTTACAGGGCAATATGAAAAGAGCTTACTGTTACAGATTCATTGATTTTAGGATTAAGAGGAATATTCTGGCAAAGGCATTCCTAATACTGGCTCCATATGCAAGCCACTATAAAGGGTTCCCTTGTCCTGAAATCATTTTGATAGCTATAGCATTCACAAGTCTAGTTCTGAAAAGATCCAGAAACCACTTCTAATCCCACCGAAAGACAAACTGCCAAAACACTAATCTAAAATTCTTTAGATATCAGCGGTCGCAGCCACTTATAGCTAGTAATTTGGCACAGCAGGACCAGAACAACACATCAAAGTAGCCTGTGCTGAGCCTTACAATCTATACTGTACGCGGTTCAGGAATTTTGTTTCAGAGGGTATCTAGTCTGGTCTCCTGGACTAAACACGCTTTGAAGCTGCTAGAAGAGTTGAAAACAATGATTGATTCTTATATACTCACTGGGGCCAGAAGCACATTTGGTGCACACCTGGAACACAGGTTCTAATTTAGCTTCCTCCAAAAGAAATCCAACTTACACACAGCAAAAACATTCTGCAGTAACTGGGGGCACTGCCTTCAAGTATGCTATGCTACTGCTTTGAATCAAAGCACTAATAGCGATGTAGACAGTTACCTATTACTGCCTTGATTTTCTAGGCCCTTTATTTGGCCATAAAACTTTTTGCTCAGACCTCTTTTCTAGACTTAATTTGTAGCTTTCAGCCCTGCCTTGGACTTATCAAATTTTGTTTCCCATTTCTGTTTTTTCCTGTGAACTCTTTGCAGAACTATTCTTGCCTAAAAGCCATGTTCAAATAACATATTCCAGATAAAACCTAACACTTAAATGAAACAACCAACTGATTGTCATGCAGTATTTCTACTACCCTAAGATAACACTTCCTTTTTTTTTTTTTTGTAACGAATGTTGCAACTTATGGAGTTCAACATCCACTAGAAAGTGGACTGTTGTTTTACAGGTCAAGACCTTAGGATTTATCTGGACATTTTACTTAAAACTCTCAAGTTCTTTGAGTAGCTATGTCCACAGTGACTACACACGAACTATTTCATCACATTGTTAGAGGCTGGTACAGATTAGGAGATGTTCCTGAAACATTTGTTTCTGCCTACCTTAGGTGTCCACTTTCTTCAAAAGCAGTCCCTGAAGTAGCTTAAAATTATGTGGATCTGTTCTATCCATTCATCTCACAACGCACAGAAATGTCACTGCTTTCTGAACCCAGGCTGAGTAGGGGCCTGGCATTTTTCTAGGTCAGCTTCTGGTCTGCCTACCATACCACTGTCCCACAATCAAACTACAATACCCCTTCCACAATCAAACCCTCTGCGAAAGAAAGTTTGACATGTCATGGGCACACCGTGCTTGGAACGAAAGCCCTGCACAGCACATCCTCCTGTTCCTGACACCAGATGAAGATAAGGAAGCCTAGCCTTTGCCACCGGCAGCAAAGTTGTAATCAAGTGCTAATGGGCCCAAGTGAGCCTTTAATGGCTGTCACTGTATTTGACTTTAGTGTGGTATTACTTAAAAGAAGCTTCCTGAAAGAAATCTAAATTCCTTGCTTCCAGAAATCCTCTACTTAATCATCTCTTTTGCTGACAGCTACAGCTTTACTTATGTGTACTTAAATGCTGAGAGGTTGCCTTTGAGGTTCTCCAGGAGTGTCCTAGGCCTCCTACAGGGGGCACGCTCGTGAACGCTTTCGCTAGTGGCAAGCCCTCTCAGACTTGTGTGACCGACGAGACTTTCATTAAGCATATTAAGAAGTAAAGCTTCAGTCCAGGGTCCTGGGCCTGGCGAGTCCTCAAAACACAAGGCGTTCCTATCATCCCAGCATGATTCAACTTGCTGTCCAAAAAACAGATCCAGCAGCCTTTGATCTTCAAAGATGACAGGGAACAGCCTCTGAGGCAGCCAAATGCGTCTTTCTGCATTACCAGATTGCTACAGAGACAGGCAGATGGGTGGAGCAGCCTCCGCGTTCCTACCATCGAAGCAGCCCAGCTCTGTGTTAAATTATAGCAGTACAGAAGAGTACATATGGCAAGTGGGAGAAGAGATCCCAAATTCAGCTGTGCAGCTGCTAGGTGGGACCACCCTGCTCATACACATATTGAAGAGACACTTGTTTTGCTACTCTGAAGTCAAAATTAGCTAGTCACATAGATGGCAGAACTGGACACTAGAAACCCTGCTTCAAAGGGACCCCCCTTTAGCAGTACCTTGCTAGCATCCTACATTTGCAAGTATTTTAATATATCTGTGTGAATCTTCTGTCTTTAGGACAAATAAAAATTCAACTGCACCAAGAAATCAGATGCACAAGCAATGAAAGTTATATTACTACGACTGAGAGCAAAATTATCTTACCTCACCAAATGCACCTCTTCCAATCACTTTTATAATTTCAAAGTCATCGCGATGAAGTTGCATCTCCTTTACCAACTTCGTAAATGGTCTTGCTGTTTAGGGAAAAGAAAAGAAGGAAAACTCTATTAACAGAAATCCAATAAATCAAACTAATCCATAAAACAGAAGTCTGAAGTACTTGCAGCATTATCTAGTGCACTTTTTCAACTACTGCTAGAATGTACAAATAGTAGAAAAACATTCATTACAGTATGCAATTAGCACTTAGAATTAAAAAAGTTTAATCCTATGAATACTGAAACTTTTGGCTGTATTTTTATGACTGTATAGATTAGTAGGTTCCACCTTCTGTTATCAGTTAACTTATCTGCCGTATTTATCCACCACCAAGAACTGTGCTGTGAGCCACAACCCAAGTACTCTAGCAGTGATTACATGGCCACACAGACTTGAAATTTCTAGAGCTGCAGTCAAGGAGGACTGTGCATGAGATAAACAGACAAATAAGCTGATGTTCCCTTATTTTGTGAGCAGAAAGCTATAGATTCCATTACTAAATCACCCTAACATATGGATGGCCAATATCAACCTCAGTCTGGGATTCTGCCTTGTTTCCATCAAATAAAGAGCAAAGTCCTTCAGAAAGAGGTTTTGATCTGCCACCCCGCCTTTCTTTAGGGTTTCATAAGTCAGCAAAGGACCATAAAACTGGGATAGAGCTCATTCATTATGGGCGAACCCCAAAGAAAAAAATTGTGTTATCCTTCAGCCACTGGAGTAACTCTCCTCTTAAGCAGCGTTCAGCTTTCATTGCTTTATTTCTTCAGTTACTACCAACTGAAGTCTGAACAGCTCACTTTCAGTAGACAGGTCTCTGCTCAATACCAGTGAATCCATGTTCTACAAGATCTGTTACTTTGAACTATTTTTTCCTCTTAAAAACAGAAAAACAAAAATCGCATTTGCCAGATCTCAGCTAGAACAAGTCTTGAAGGGCTGCAGCCTGAAAGGTGTCCAGCAATTAACTGACCTACATTTACTTTGCAATAGCGGTCCTGCTGGACTCCACACATTTCTCAAAGCATTTAGCCAATAAATTCCGCTGTACTTGCAGATGCCATCCATCTTCTCCTCTCTAGCCCCAATTCATAAAATTTTAATTATTTCTAGTGTATTATGCAAAGCGTATTACTGTTTAGATACAACACTTGCTACAATAATCATTAATAATCAGAATAAATAGTGAATTGTGAGACCAAATGAGTAAGAAAAAACAGTGGTGCAAGCTAAATTGCACAAAAGCAAGTACGGTGTCTACAAAGGGAATGCTTACACATCTAACTAAGCACAAAAAATTGCTCTTTTCCACCTCATCACAAACATTCCCAGACCAAGACAACTGAAGTTTTTAAAACACACATTTTCCATTTGCAGCAGAGTAAAATATCACAGAACTACTACTTGTAAATCCACCCAGACTCCCACGTTACCTCCCCGTGCATTATGATTATAGACCAATGAGTTTAAAACCAAACAGAACTCCTATAAAAGAGGGACAGTGTATTTCAGACACAAACAACAAACAAACCAAACCTTACAAACACACAGGAGATGCAGAAGTCTGAACTCAATTGCGGATTCTATAGGAAGTCAAAGCAAGAAAGCCTGAAAACTTGTCAGCAGAAACTTGCAGCAGCTAATACAATGAAGAAATACCTGGACTAAGGAACAGCCACGTTTCTTCACTGTTCTTGACAGAACTGCTATAGAAAAGGTTTCATCCAAAAGCAATTCCCCTCTCACTGGATAGCTTCACGTTTCTCCAAAGTGTGAAGTTTAATGGGGAATCTACTCGATCCTCCACTTCCTTAGGGCAGAGATGCCCACCAGTCTCTCCCACGGGACAACTGAGACTATCATCCCAAACCCACCGAACTGGTCCAATCTGACATCTGTACAACGAAGCACCACTACCAACGATCATGTTATACATTAATTATTTGCAAGGTGGTTCTGCCTCCTTCCCCCCCACCCATCAAATCAGGAGGGACTGAAGAAATGCAGTTACAGATCCAAAATAAGTGTCAACATTTCATACACAAGTTAGGGACTGCTACTGCAGAACGCAGGTCATTACACGAACTGAGCAGAACACCACCTTCTGGTTTTTATTACAATTCAAGGGAAGTAGGAATGAAATCAAGTAGTTTTATTTGTGGAAGATACTAAGCCAATACTTTTTTTTTTTTTTTTTGAAATATCCAATTTTAGTGAAAATTCTAGTCACTAAACAGAAAACCAACATAATTGGTGCAAGTACTTATTAAAAAAACCTTGCCACTGCAAATCAATTGCAAGTAATTTTCAAAGCAGAATAGCAGAATGACAAGCCTACACAAGTTTCAGCTTACTGTCTTGTACATTAAAAAAATCTTATTTATTTCTTACATTTTCATTACTTTGTCAACTGGTGATGCTGTTATTTTCCACAGTTTCCCTTGCTTTGAAATACTCCAAATTTCATCTTGCTAGAAATTGGGATTCAGTTTAGAAATGCATTAAATTGTACTAAAGCAAGTTAATTCAATTAGCTTTCTATTTTAAAATAAATATTAATGACGTATCAAGCATAAACTGGACTTAAATTCACACAAAAAGAAGAAATAGTGTCTGCAAAGGAAAAGCACTACTCCTTTCTTTCTAGGCGATGGATCCTTCAAGCCGGCAGTACAAGCAGACCTCACCCCCTGCACCTCCACCTCAACTCAAAGACCACCAGTCCCAGCTCAGTCCTACTGCATCATCTCCATTTGTCAGTGGAAGTCCTGCATAACAAAATTAATTTAACATATGCAAATGAAAAGAAGGTTTTCTTCCTAAAACAAAGTTCCTATTTTTCAGAGTATTTGTGCACTTCATCAATGTTGACTTTTACTATTTAGCAAATGTTGGCGTTAAGAAACACAGCCACTTCAGCAGCAACTGTCTTGGAAAGTTTAGCACCAGACATGAACAACTGAATGTACAGTAAGATGATAAACTGGATAGCACTTCCCGCAAAAAGGACAAATTCAGGTCTTTGTCAAGGCATCTAAGGTTTCTGAAAAGGAAACAAAATTTGAAAATAGAACCTAATTTCCACAGAATCTCATCATCACAGAGGCCAAAAGGGAGTTTAGGCAGCAAATCAGAGCCCAGAGGAGGCAATGAACCAGTAATTGTCAAACTGATACTTACTTCATTGACATTTGGGAGAAGAACCTTGTTTGTACCAGCATGTAGCCTGCTGCTTTCAAGTACCGGATTGTACAATTTTTACCTCTTAGTAAGTGAAATCACAAAATGCTTCCAATCTGCTTTCCTGCTTCCCCTCAGGCCTCCTGTTGTTCCTCACCCATCCAATACCCAGATTAGCAGCATGCACACAACTGGCAAAACTGAGGGAACAGAAACTTGCTCCAGAAAGTGTGTAAGAGCCCCATATGCTGTCTTTGCCAAAATGATGCCAAGTGATGCACCCACTGCTATATAACACCGGTTAAGGGCTCAAGCTTTTCTTTTTATACATCACTATTTTATAAATAGTGAACTCAAAGCAAAGATCTCCCCATGTACTGGAATAATTACATTTTACTGATTAGTTCTGATCCCAATATTAACAGCAGGACTTATGATTTGGAACTGATATAAAACTTAATGAAAGTATTTCATCTGGGCAAACAGAAGCATTAACTGTACGGGGGGTTTTACTGGCAGCCACTACTAAATTTTGTTATATATACACTGTTGTCAGGGCAACACTAGCTCTGAGTAATTGCATGAGTTTGTTTATTCACGACTGAGACTCTAATCAACATTTGGGACAGGCGTTCTGCGTATCTGTATGCAGCACCGTCTTTTCTCTCAAGCTGATTTTGCATTATTGTATTTGCACTTGCTTGGAAGAAGGGTGTTCTCCATAAGGCCACACAGGAAGAAAAAAACTAATTTTTAAGGAGCCAAGAAACGTCTGCTTTCAAGAACGTAATACCAAACATTAACGGTCTATGTTTTGATCAATATTCACAAATGGAAGCGAAATGCCAACATCTATTTCTTCATTGAAAACCAAGATGTGTACAAAAGGCATAAATTCTCCACGCACAAACAAATTATATTCCAATCATTCTCCTCTTTGCCTGATAGATGGGACTAAGATGTTTTGTTTGCACAGAAAGAAAACATCAATTTGAATAATTTGAAAATATAATTTGAAGCCCAGTCATAGGTAAATAGGTTTGTGATTTAGGTCTCTTATGTACATCTATACCGCAGTCACTTTGTATTATGCCACCTGATAGGAGACGTTTCCAGGTGGAACTGTTTCTGAAGGACCAGAAGCTGCAGGAAAGGACAGGAGAGGTGATCCGATGTGACAGGTGAGGTGCCCTCTGCTCTGCTACCGCCACCAAGCTCAGAAGCACAAAGATTTCATTTCCAAATGGAGGTCTGGGGAAGGATGGTAGTACTGTCAACATCCTGCTCAAAAATAATAGGGCTACTTTCTCCAAGCTAGAACGTGGTTAAGAATGAAAAGTGTTGACATATGTTTTGGATTTGTACTTTCTGCTCAGATTCTGAACTGTGTAGATTGTGTTAATAATTTACTCTCTGGAAACAGAGAGGCTTGCACCTTTACATTGGAGTGGACAAAAAACTACCCTGGGTTTGCGATAACTCCTGCTTCAGCGGTGGAGTAGTCCAGCAGCTCCAGTTTGAGGACTCGTGCATATTTTGTTTGGCAGTGCAAGATCCCAGAAATCCAGACTCACAAAAATCACCGAGTAGAAGCTGCCAAATGTTCAGGAACATCTGATGTTTTGTTATCATTGGCAACTTCAAGCTTTAAATAAATGTGACAACTGTAAGAAACTAACAGACAGAAACATAGGACAATTCAGGTTGAAAGGGACCTCGGGAGGTCTCTAGACCAACCTCCTTGCTCATGTCACTCTCTGTTTACTTCAGAGCAGGGTATGTTGTTTTTTTTTCTGGTCAGGTCTCAAACACTTCCAAGGACGGAGATCCCACAACCTCTCTGGACAGCCTATCCATATACCCGACTGCCCTGCACCAGAGCTTCATAGGTCAGAACTGATCTTGTGAGTGATTTGGGTTTTAAGCCATTATATAATGAGATGATAGCATTCAGGTAGACCTGCCTAGAAGGCATGTCCAAACCATCTGTTACACAGAAATTCATCTGCCATCACACTCCCTTTATCTATTCACTCCCTGCGCAAAACGTTACGGTGGAAACCGTGTGAATTGCAAAATATTAATGTCAAGGAAACAACAAGGTGTCGCAGATAATTGTCTGTGGAGCCCCACTCCCACCAGACAGATCCAATATTTCACTTAAGATGATGTTTTCTTTGGAGGAAGAACACGAAAGAGAAGCGAGTTTTACCGTTTCCCTCCACCACCTCCTAACTTATGTTCTAGAAAGCAAGCAACTTGTTTGCCCTTTGTGCACCCTCCTCAAAGCAGCAGCATTCCTGTGATATTGCTGCTAAAACAGCAGGCTGACAGGTTCAACAAGTTAGCGCTCGTATACCTGTCTTGAGAGATACCCACACCCAGGTAGCCCCAACCAGCTTACCGGGGCTGATAAATACCTGCCACAACCCACACTTTCGCCTTTTAAAGAAGTACCATCCTCTCGACGCTTGATTGTGCGATTTTCCCTCTATTTCACAAGTGTAAATTTTTGCTAATTCCTCCATCCTTTGTTGACTCCAGCCTTAATTTCTTCCAGTTGCAGATCCTTGCCTCCCTTTTCCTGTGCAGTGTTTCCTCTTATCAGCCAGCCCTGTGAGTGCCTTTTGTCAGCCTGGTTTCCTAAGGAAATAAGGTATGTGAGCACACTGCTTGGCAATCGGAGTCCAGTCCTCCTCCTCAGCAACTTTTGATCCCTGTTAAGACACTTAATGAGGTTTGGTAAAGGGGATATTAACTTGTCCAAAGACACCAAGTTCTATAAAAACCGATGGTGATAGGAAAGACGCCCACAGCGTCACCCCACGATGGGAAAGGCTGCCACAGGCGTACAGCTGGGCAACGAGCACACACTGAGCCACAGAGCAGACATACCTTGCTGTGCCCGGTCATGGAGGGAGCTATAGGTACAGCAGGATGACAGTGAAACGTTGGAGGGAAGAAGGAAAGGCGCATCAGGAAAGGGAAGGCAGCACAGCGGGAAGGGCAAGGGCTTGTTCCACTCAACCTCATAAAGGAGCAGATCCCAAAGAGACGGGAAGCCAAACTTCTACTTACGAAGGCGGCACATTTTGTGTTCTCTGCCATTTTCTGCTGGGTGTTTCACCCCTGCCATGCCCTCCCTCCCACGTCTCTAACGCGCGCTGTATACACACACATACATCGCTTATCCTGCCTGGCTCCTGCTCGGTGATCTGATTCTTCATCACTCACTCAACATTCATTAGACAAACAAATCCAGTGGTGCAAGACTTGGGTTATCAACGAACACAAGCTCCACTGGATTGAACACCTGCGAAGCAAAGCTGGTTACCCACGGCAGGGCGTTCGCAGCCCTCGCAGGACAGCCTCCTGCTGCTTCGCACGCTGCCACAGCCCCCTCGGTCCCCCCGCAAGGCCACCAGGACTTGGCGAGCCTGGCTGGTCAGTACTTCGTAATAAGTGCGTGTGCTAATATAACACCAAGGAAGCCCGAATCTCCTTGAGGCCGACTGCCAGTACTTTTCATGAGAATTAATAAGCGGTGAGTTTATTAAGGAATTTAAGATTGTGTTATGAAACTCAAAACTAGCATACAAAAGAAACTCTTTCCTGAAGATGGAGTACACAAAGTTACAGAGCTGTAATTATGGAGTTTGCTTTGTTTTATGAAAGGCTTCCAACGTACATAAAACAGAGTGCTCGAACACTTTCAGTCAGATACCTTGGTGGCATTTAGACCGATCTGGATTACATAATCACATGCAAAATCCTCAAAGACTTAAATGGACAAAGCAGTCATTACTTTGGGGCATGAACCAAAACTGTGTGTACCAGAGCTTCTGCAGGATGCTCCAGGAGTGGCTTCATCAGTCACAGAACTAATCCTGGCATTTAGGGTTCGTATACTAGTTTGGGATAACTATCTACATGAAAGATGTAAAGGTTTTTGCTTTATCCTCCATGCTAAAGGATAATGGCATCAGGAAGTGTTCTGAAGGGGAAAAAAAGGAGTAGCAGCACTGGTTCCGATCCTATTAGTGTCACTACATTTGCTGGCAGAAGAGCCAGGCATTTACCTTGAAACCTCACCTGTGGTCACTGCTATTCATTCAGCACAGTTTTTGTGTGGCAAGCCCCAAAAGCAAGCACCACACAGGAGGACTCCACGGGCGGCACCCCGCTCCCATTGCCGGCTCGCTGCTGAATGTTACCAAGAGCACATAAGAGCTGGCTCGCTGCCCGACTGGCCCATCCACCGCCTTTCATGCTTACACTGAAAGGACACCAAGGATAACACTTGAGGTTTGTACAGACGAGCACTGAGGAGCACACCGATCCTTCTGAGAGGTCCAAGTGACAGAAGGCATTGCCAGCACAACTCCTGCCAGCACAGCCGTGCTCCGCGGAGAGCCAGGCAGCACCTGAGCTCTCGCAGGCCAGAGGGGAAACACGCTCTGGCTTACACGTGCAAGAGCAAACACCCAGTGACCGTTTGCTACATATATACATGTATATGTATATATATAAAGAGAGAGAAAGACAGTTGCTTACCTACAGAATAATGGTCAGGTGAAACAAAAGCCACATGCAAATCAGACCTAAAGGTAATGGCATATGCTAATGCTACAAATCAGGCAGGGGTCTTTCTAGTGCTAAGGTTAACACTAACAGTTCTACCTGCCAGTGTAAAGACTGAAGAAAAATGTGGTTGTGCAGAGCACTTAGTTGGGGAAACCTAGTAGAGACTTAACATCCACAAAAGCTTGGTGCAGCTGCACAGTGCGTGACATGTACCAGGACACAGACAGACCTTTCTACACAGGGTGACACATTCCAAGCAAGGAAACCTGCACCTTTATGAGTAATAACCAGGGCACTTCAAAACAAAACAAACAAAAAAACCAGTCAGTAGCGTGAGAGATTAAGTTCTATCCCAACTCTCTTATGAGAATTTTAAAGCTCCTAGAGAAATCATGTTTCCAGCTGCAGTTTCCAGTCTTTCATACCTATTTCCAAACTACCGCAGTTGGGGAGAAGGGAAGCCCTGCTGCCTCCCTAACCTTTCCCTGAGGTTCCCAGCTCTCCCAGCGGACAGATGGATCCCCTGGCAGTCTATCGGCCTCCTCAGCCTTAGAGACTTCACCGACTGATCTGCTGTGCAGGAGCCCAGTAACATCTGCACGCTGTAATTTTCTGAGAATGAAAGACTAGATTTTGCTTCGTACTTGAATTTCATGAGGTTTTCAAGCATGGTGTTTTCCTTCCTTTTAAACATTACAAAGAAATACGAGGAAAAGATAACTATTCCACAATAAAGTATCTGTTCTGCTCTTAAACAACTGTTAATACCAACACCTTCTTAAGCTTCATCTTCACTTTGTTTTCCTCAGGAGGATCAGATCCAGCGCAGAAAACACATGCGCACCGAGTCATATACAAGCTCTCTGAATTAGATACTTTCCCAGAGACTAACTCTCTGACCTCCCAGACATTTGAGACAACTGACGGGGGAGTCGCACGACCGCTTTAATCCAGGAAATCCATTCTGCTGCCGGAGGAGTCCCTCCTTCCCACCAGCGCTCCGCTTTTATTGCCTGGCTCATCGCTAGTGCTCACATGGCACGTCGGACCAGGAAACGTTTCCAGGCGAAAGCTAACTTGTCCATCCATCCCCTCCCACCGCACCGCTCGCCCCCTGTGACTCACGCGCAGCTGCAGCGCTGGAGCACCAGCCCGCGGCAGGCTGCAGGAAGAGGCTGCAGAGGACAAAATGGCCTTTTTTGGAAGCGATGGCATCTGCCTCTGACCGCTGAGAGCTCCGATCTGGTACACAAGGCTGCTCCCAGCCAACCTACAGCGCACAAGGACGGGATCTTCCAAGATGCACGTCAAAACGCTGTAAGAAACGGGTGACAACAAACACTACGGAACACAACCTCGGCTTAATATAGCTTTATTTGTTTGGGTACCTGAACGGTGCTGTGCTCCAAGTCCAAGGCCGGATTTTGCAGGTGCTGGGAGAGGCGATTTAAGCCACAGCAGATTGAGATTGCATACTGAAGCACATCAGTAATGGAAAAAAATGTTTCATGCTTCAATGCAAGTAACTAGTTCCAAACAGTAAAATATCAGTGATTCTATCTCTCTCATTCCATAACAAAGTTGCAAATATTTTTAAAATCCACTGATTTTCCTGCATGATGAATGATCTAAATACCAGTTAAGAGTAAGTTTTGTAGAATACTTAGTAGGTTATGACTACTCAGAAAAACCCTTGGAAATTTTCACTTATTTTTCTGATGGTTTCAAACTAAAGATTAAGAACATCTCAAATTTGAGCTCGCCCAAATTTCAACAGTGATTCTAACTAAATTGCATCAGAACCCAGTCTCTCGCACACCCTCCTAAGAAATAAAAATTCCAACCTGATGACCACACTGTGATATAAGCTTACACATTCACGTTAAGAAACTACCACTTACATCATCATACAAGCAAAGTTTGAGCTTTCCAACTACATGCTTTATTTCATCTTAAAGGGAAACCCTACCAAGACAAGCAGCATTTTACCACTTATTACTTACAAGTAAAATACTTATCTTTTTTCTCCAGATATACACAAGATGCTCTTCCAAGTAACCGAAAACTTCATATAGACATTACGTAACAGCAAAATTCATACTTCGGTTCTGTATCTACCACATGCCACCTCTCTTATTATAAAGGTTTGATGTTTCTATTAATAAGCTCTCCTTGACAAAGCACCCACACGCACACACTTACAGTAACAGGAGAGAAATCCACCTTACCAGGTACCACTTTTCCATGCCTATAAATTTAGAGTGAATTTCAGATGTAGCTCAGTGAAACAAGTGAGGCGATCACAGAGCCCTGCAACCAGAGGGCAGTTGCACAAGCCTGCTCCTCCTCGTGTTAGCTGTAACAAATTTGGCAGGTCGCACCTCACCCATCCGATTCTGCTCACTAACCCAGCAGAAAGCTAAGCTCCCGAGAAACTCAGCGCAACCATTTCCAGGTAGTTGAGCGAACTGAGTCGTCACCGCTGAGGGGTCTGGGTTGCTACAGCAGCACAAGCAAGAAAAGGGAAGGGTTAAAGGTTTTTTTTTTTTCCCTGAGGTCATCATCTTAAATGGCACAGATTGAGATGAGATGAATCGTCCGTCCAGCAGCCCTGGCTGCAGCCTTGGTGCTGAATGCTAGGCTGGTTGAGGGAGCAGAGGGATCACAGATTCACAGATTTCTCTAGGTTGGAAGAGACCTCAAGATCATCGAGTCCAACCTCCGACCTAACACTAAGTACTCCACTAAACCATATCCCTAAGCTCTACATCTAAACGTCTTTTAAAGACCTCCAGGGATGGTGACTCCACCACCTCCCTGGGCAGCCCGTTCCAATGCTTAATAACCCTTTCGGTAAAGAAGTACTTCCTAACATCCAACCTAAAACTCCCCTGTCGCAACTTTAGCCCATTCCCCCTCGTCCTGTCACTAGGCACGTGGGAGAATAGACCAACCCCCACCTCTCTACAGCCTCCTTTCAGGTAACTGTAGAGAGCGATGAGGTCGCCCCTGAGCCTCCTCTTCTCCAGGCTGAACAAGCCCAGCTCCCACAGCCGCTCTTCGAAAGACTTGTAAGGTCATCACAGTGACCCTTTTTGCCACGCTTCAGCTCTCATCCAGACCAACACAAGCATCAGGGAAATAAAAGACCAAGGGGATGAGGCATCAGATCCAGCTCACAGTGCTACAGAGCTGCACCTGGTTTGGGCTGGTTTTGTTTTTGATGGCTCATGGCTGCAGTGCTATCACATAACCACCCTGAAGTGCTTTCCAATACAAAGAGTGCGGACGACAACACCTCCGTGAAGCACAGGTGTGGCACAGCTTTCTGTTCCTATCACTTCCTTCTACACGGCAGCAACGTACAGGACGTTTTCTCCAACATTACTCACCCTAGATCAGGATGTCCTTAGAGCCCCAGATCTCATTAAGAGGTCAATGGAAGTCAAACTTTTGCCGCACGCAAAGGCGACGAAGACGCGTGCCAAGCAATTGCTGGAGCCAGGGATGAGTACCTCAAGTTTCTCTGAAGCAGAGAAGAGGGGGATTACCTTTAAATCTGCAGAGAATACTAAAAAGTCTCGTGCTAAGACTTGCTTTGCATTATAATGAAAGGTTCAGAGAGTTTGTTTTTTTTTTTTTTTTTTTTTTTTTTTTTACTATGTATAGGTAGCTTTTCTTCTTCATCTCCTTTTTACACTAACCCCACAGCCCAACATGCCCTCTCTGGGGCAGGAACTCTACAGCCAGAGCTATTCTTGCTCTGAAGCATAAATGGCGAGTATTTAAACTCATCAGACTGTAATGTCTAGCTGGTTGCAGAGCTACACAAACCCCAGGCTCTCTGCCTCGCTCTGCCGCTTCCAACACCTCTGGCTGGACATGGTGAAGAGCACCAGTAACAGCAGCAGAAAGGGATGAGCAAAACTCTTCTAGACTTGCAAGGCACAATGAAAACCTCTGCATCTTTAAGCCTTACAAATGCATTCCTCTGACACAACACTCCTATGTCCTCTCCCCAATCCTACTCTCCCCCAAAGACGACAATATTTATCTTATGTAAATAATTCATATTATTTACAAAAGCTACTTAGGAAGAGCACCACTTCTGATTTCACTAAGCAACTTTTCCTTAATGCCCAAATCTGACTCAGCACATTTTCAAGTTTGTCTACAGCTATCCGCAGGCATTCCATACGCTACAGTGAAAACTGGAATTGAGAAATCTGGATATTGCGGGGAAAAATAACTACTGGAAACATATAAGGAGATGCTACATCTGGCTTTAGGTCTTGATCTCCAGGAATGGAGGTGGACCACTAAGAGAACAGGGTTTTTTCGTTAAGTGCTCATGGCTCAAAAAAGCCAAAAATTGACAACAGAAAACTGAGAAACCTGCAGAATTGGAGGTTTTGTTTGTTTGTTTCTGAATACTTGTTAAAGAGCTCTGAAAGAAAACATTTTGGATGAACAAGAACCTGGAACATTAGACACATACCATTTTACACAAGCTCAAAACTTCTCAGTGTCCTTTAACCCAGATAGTCACCCACAGAGAAGTCAAATCCTGGAGTTAAAGTGAATTTTTCAAATCTGTTCTAGAACTGAAGAGCTTTAACATATCATACATGTGCAAAGCATACAGAACAAGGATCTAAAAACAGAAGAACACCATGCCTTTTTCAAGAGACATTTCAGAGTCTCCAGGCCTTCTAAGTTTAGCTCTCTCTAGCAGAGCCGAGAAGATTTTCTTTCTTCTCTACCCCACGTTGTGCATTTCTGGCACCTACCCCTACACAACTTTCTTTTTCACAATTTACATACAATACGCTGAATAAAATTTCCTTTTATATTGCATGTGCCAAAAAACACAAGCTTTTGCATTTGTTTAGTGTTTTTACCCCCGTCTTTTCTTAACATCTTTGCTGTGTTATCTTTCAGAAATTCTTAAAATCAGTTTCATGATTTTGAATAATTTCTGAGCAGACTGTCAGCCCACGCAGCACGCTGGTTCATGGACATCTTTCCAGGCTTTCCCAAACTCCCCTTAGGCTCCTGGAAGCTTACGTGCTCCTTGCTGCCATTCCAACCAAAAGGGACCTCCCATCGCTGCACGCCCCAGTAGCTGGCTTCTAGGATCTCCCTCTTTTTTGTGTATGCTTGAAGCAAGTAGGAAACAAAAATCTGTTTGTTGTCCTTAGCTGATACCAAAGTTACATCCATTAAAAAAGGAAAAGAATTTCAATCATCACACTCACAGTTGTAAATATCACTTATGCCATCCTTTATGCCCTGCTCCTCAGCTTTTCAGGGCAGACCTATCAATTAAGGATCAGCCCCAGAAGCTTTTATGACAGACACAGCATCTGAAAGAACATTCTGCTTCTAGCTTGTCTTTTCAAATGCCACTTTTCGGTTTTCAACCCTTCCCTTTACTTGAATTTAAAAGATTATTCTCACGGCATCTTTGTTTAGCAAGCACTGCATCCTAAATCCTTTTGTCCTAAGATTTATTTCCACACATTTAAGTAGGGAATTACCTTTCCATCCCCACTTACAACCCATCTGGACTTGGGTTTGATCTGGAAAATTCGAAATCAGGTACTGCATGTCCAGAACAAGCTTGTGCGAGGCTGGTAATCTCAAATCTTTATCTACACTGCAGTCTTTATTTTGGTGGCTTCCAACCTCTTCATTTACAAATAGCTGAAAATAACAACCCAAACCTTGCGTGCTCCAGTGCAAAAGCAGGGTGAGCACCTGCAGGTCAGTACAGAGGCAGTTGGGAAACTCTACCCATGCAGCCGTGCTCATAGAAATATTTCCACAGTAGGAAACAGCACAGACGCATTAACTTCCTTCCAGAAATCTGACAAAGAATGCGGGCTCCGAGGAGAACATAAGCAGAAGACAAGACAACAAGCAGAAGAACAAGAAGGAATTTCAGCCAATCTTCAAAATATTTTAAGATGTTGTGAAGGAAGAACAAACTAGTATAGACACTGAAGTCAACTATTTACGCAGAGAAAAACCAAATGGTTGGCTTTCTCCTTCTTTATATGACATTTTAGCAATACCCCATTCCTTTCTCCTCTGTTTTCCACACGGAATTTAATATTTTCCTTTGCTAATATATCTCCAATGTCATCTAAATAAACCCTGGCTACTTTGCCCATTCAGTGATTGTTTTAGTTCTTAAGTAATTTTTTCCACTTGTATTGACTCACTTCAAAAAAACATTCAGTCCCAAACCACAATCTTTTAAAGATTTTCAAACTTTTCATCCCTGATACTGTAGCTCAGACTCTCATTTTTGATGCTAGCACTGTGGAGCTCAGGCTACATAACCCTTTTGTTCCGTAAACATATCTGGAAGTTTCTAATGGAAAGAGATCTGGAAGAGGTATGATTTTAAGTTTTTCCAACTCTGCGATTCTCGGTATTTATACCAGTTACCATCTCCTTTTTTAACCTACGTGAAAGAGATGCATGGAACTGCTTATCTGGCAACACACCATTCCATCTTCAGGTTGCCACTGCGAATCCAGCAAGGACATGAATATTACCAACACTGTTTTCAACCTGTTGACAGTTTCATGGCTTTTGAAATAACATGAAAGCTCTAAGCTAGTTCTTACAGACAGGTACATACCACAAGGCTATGACATTGATCTCTAAAGAGATACCATGGCACACTGAGCGGAAGAATGCATTTCTAAAGCTCACATTTTTGTTGTTCAAACCCTCTGTAAAGGACTTCAAGTCTTGAGGACTATTCTTCTGGTAAAGCTTATACCCTAGCAGCCTGGCAATTTTCACTTTTATCATAGCTTCTTGAAGCTTAAATCTTTTTCCTATATGACTTGAATTTTAAAAACAAGTTCCTATCAGCATCATTTAAAAAAATCTAGCTCTACGAAATCTTTAAAAACAAGTACCAGGAGCAGCTATGTGTTGAACTGTTCCGCGAACTATTTCTTAAGAGCTGAGAAGTTTGTGCAGTTGCTGTCAGCAGTTCACCCCTGCCTGTTCAGATGTACTTTGAGGGAGGAAGAGATGCCAGGAACATTTAGAGCTGTACTGCATGAAATCAAAATCTAAGAAGTCGGTCTTTTCTGAAGGACTGCCCTATAAGAAAAGCATTTTCAAAGAAATAAGAAGTCATTTTGGAGTCTCAGCCTTGTTACATGAACAAATCTTAGCACACCAAAAAATCTCGGAAGCCTAGTAACAATCTTTCAGTCATTATCTATTTTTGAGTATCACCGGTCTCATCTCACTCCTTCAAAGTCTCATTTAACAGATATTTTAGTACATCATCCCAATTTAAGATTTTCCTTAAAGTCCAGACTACCTGGTACTTCCCAAAGTGATAAAGATGGTTGGACTGACCACTGTTCGCAGTGTATTGATCCACAGACTGAGTGTGCTTTCCCCAGCCCTTTCTAATTGAGGTACCTGCTTATTTTAATCCAAACACTGCAATTTTTCATTCAAATACTCCGACTCCTCGGCAATCTATTTCTGGACAAGTGTTAAAAGATTGCAAGTAGACAGCGTTGATTTCCTCTTCCATGAATTGTTACACACAGCTAAATTTATTTCCTTGCCAACAAATCATTTACACAAAAGCAATAACAACGCTCCCCACCTAAACCCCTCAGAAAATGTAGTGGATGGCTTCTTAAGTGTTATATGGGACACGAGGGGGAAGGGAGAGATGAGGGCAAGGAGATTGAAGTAAGAAGTAGGTCTTGCCCATGCTTCTATCTTGCAGAAAGATAATCCATTATCTCTCACCAGCTGTCACCCATTTTAGAGCTCCACAGAGAGCTCTGAAGATGAATTACTGGGGCACATTTGCCAGTGAAGTCTTTGTATTATTTTCTCTGTGGCTACCATGCACGCACTCCAAGTAACAGCTATCAGCACCAACGCGTGCGATGCTACGTTACGATCAGCGAGGCCAAGCACGATCGCAGCCGTTTGTACGCGAGCATGTGGGGCTGTCTTATAGACATCCCTGCACGGCGGCTGCTCTAAATGCAAAGAGTAAACAAGAAATACAAATTCCCAGCAATGAAACAGAAGAGGAAATCAAGGGCACGAGGGGAGGAAGATGACATTTCTCAGCAGTTTTATGCAGCAAGACTCGGCACAAGAAATGTTATTATCATCACTTCACTCACGTTTTTCCCCAGGGTATCTGCACAGCGTGCAGGTACATCCCAGCACAGAAGCTGTACATTGAAACTAGAACAGCGTGGACCACTTCTGTGCTTCAAACACAAGCACAGCTGAGAACTCTGAACCACGGCATCTGAAACAGCCACACAATACTTTTTTAAAAGGTTCTTCTGAAAGATTAACGCACAGCATAAATTGCTCACATACATACGCAGCCCTTGCCCCAGAAGGGTAATGGAGCATCACGTCGCATCACGCAGTGCTGTCAGGGAATGCCCCCCGACATACACGACAGCACACATTCGCTGATCAGGACGCCTACCAGGCTCCCAGGCATTCAGGAATCACGCGTATTTTGAGAAATCCGATCATGTTCCTGTGAGCTGGGGGAGATTTCCTTTGTCCATACGTGCTCAGCTGTAAGCAACTAACTCACAAACACGGATATAAATTCACTGTATGGAAAGTGAAGCACCACTTAGTATACTCCAACAACACATCACTAATAAAGGAATCCATTCTTGTTTTCTGGCCTATTTATACATTGTTATCCTTCCCACCGACAGTACTTACTGTGCTATTTTCAATACAGTGATACGATTTTAACACTGAAACTGTTATTGTGGGTTTGGGTTTGCTGATGCACCACCACTGAGAGTATAAGCACTAAAAACCATATTTTAAGTCCAACTTCATGCAAGTTTTACAGGTTTTTATTTTACAGAGGAAAACTGAAACAAGGGGACATCTCCCATTAGATCTTTACAGCTTTGAGGCAAGATTTCACCCTGTTGCTAGCTTGGTCAGATATAGGAATACGACATATAGATCCCTTAGATACAGCTCTCACAGCCAGCAGAACAGCTAAACCTGTAATCTTCATGCCCACGTAGGGCTTGCAGGCTTCTTATAGCTACACACTACAAGGCTTTAAAATACTTCAGCTGCTATCAAGACTAACAGCTAGACATAAGGAAACCATACTCGCAGAAAAGCAATCGACATAAAACATAGGTTCCAAGTTCTTAAAACCTGTTCTGGTAACTCTGTTCCAGGAACAAGGAAGCTCTTGCTTTTATTAAGTAAATGGCAGAACACCACAGACAAAAATTAGTTCAGTTTCTCATCATTTACAAGCCTAAAATTTAGTTAAAAGTTTGTCAATACTTATATTCAGTCTACATGGTAAAATGCCAACCCATCATGGTAAACACTTTAAATTACAAAAAAAAAAATGAATGGTACATTCATACAAGTTGTTTGAACTACTTTATCTGCCAACAACAACAAAAAAAGATTTCATTTATTTCTGTTTTCATTCTGAAAGGCCTGAAGAACAACTCTTTTGTGTTCAAGCAGCCACGATGTTAAATAAATTTACTAATGCGGGGGAAAAAATAAATCAGTAACACAGAATCGGGATAATTTTAGCTTGGAAGGGCCCTCTGGAGAGCACAGAGTCCAGCCCCCTACTCAGAAGCGAGGTAACGTCAAAGTTCAGCCGGGTTGCTCAGAGCCTGGTCCAGCTGTGGGTTGGGGACCTTGTATGATGGGGGCTCTGCCAGCTCTCTGGGTCCCTGTCCAGAGCCCAGGCAGCTGGTGGGGGAACGCCCCTGTCCACCCGCTGTGCTCCCAGGGGTCTGCCTCCTCATCCTCCCTCCTGCCTGGCAGCTGGAGATGGTGGCTGGCTGTCCCTTCTCTGGGCTCGCCCAGCCCAGGTCTCGCAGCCTCTCCATGCACATCATGTGTTTTGAGCCCCAGCTTTCTCCAAGACTCCAGTTTGCTCATGTGTTTTCTGTGCTGGGAAGCCCAGAACTGGACGCAGCACTCCCCAGCTGGCCTCACAAGCGCTGCAAAGGGAACAACCACTTCCCTCAAGCTGCTGGCACAGTCCAGCACGCAGGCAGCCCCCGTTTCTGCAGCGATGCACCACTGCCTCTTTCTCAGCTCGGTGTTTACCAGGATCCCCAGACCTTTTCTGCAAGGCTGCTCCCCGGCTGGTCATTCCCCAGCTTTTACAGTTCCGCAGCGTGAGACTTTGTGCTTGTGCTGAACTTTGTGAGGTTCACAGGGTAAAGGAAAAATAATGCTGGTATGCAAAAGGCGAAGTATAGAGAATGTAATCTCTGCTATCCCCACCCTCCAGAAGGGCCTGAACCATTAAACAAAACCTTTGCCATGTTTAATGCTACCTGCAAGAACAGGAAGTTTATAACTGCAGTACCTGCAGCTCTGATTCTGTCCAAGTCTACCAGGACACTTCTACTCCAGGCATGAGCCTTTTTTTTTTTTTTTTCCCCCTTAAGAATTCACATCACACGCAGTCAATTTCAGGATGCACACGGACTGCTTATTTCCAGCCATGGGTATAGACATGACTGGGTCGAGCCTTGCTGGCACAGCGCTACGCCCAGCCCAGTAAATCCTGCTGGTTCTCAAGAACAAGCACAGAGCCACAGCCACAGCTCAGTTGCCTTAATAACCAGGAAAAGCTTCTAAGAGCGAGATAACGAGTCCGTGGGCCTGACAGAGTCTCTGGTCAGGTATCTCCACTGCACACTGCCTTGTATTATTTTATCTGAAGTACCCAGGCAGCAGAAACCACAGTTTGAAAACAATTTGATATTGTCAGCATTCCAAACTTAAATTTGGACTAAGTGTCCGAGAAACCCAAGGCTGAACTTACTAGCAATGCAAATCTTCACTTACGTAAGAGAAGTCAAACTGAACTCCTCTGTGCAGCAATTCCACAGCAAACCACTGAGACATTTTGCTAGTTAAGGCTGGTCTGGAAGGAAAGGTTTTGTACTTCTTCCCTGTGACATAAGAGGCCAACTTATCCGCAACTTCCCAGGAAGTCTCCTCCGAAAGATGATATGTTGTGAATTCAGGAAAAATACCATATTAGTCATAAAAAGATGGAAAGATCACCTACCACGAACTCTAGCCTTTGCCCCCGCTTTATAACCCAACAGCCAGTGGTTGCCAGCTAGCAGTCATTTCTTTAGGACCTTTAGATCACTGTTAGCCATTTGCACATGTAATTTGCTCTCCTCCCTGCCCCCTGTAATAAGTCAAATCGGGTGAGGTTCTGAATCACAACAACAGAGCTTCCTTTTTTGGGTGAGTAACTTGAGAGGGCTCCGGGGCAGCAAAGTCATCCTAAAAGGAACCACTGATAGGGCACGGTGAGATCCCACCCTTGCCTTAAAGAACTGTGAGCTAAAAAGACAGAATCCAAACAGAAATTACACTCCCATCTTACTCATGGACACAGTTCAAAAGATGGCACACTAGGTAACAGCAACCCAATTCCTTTATTTAAAGTCTTCGATACATACATCTGTCTCAGGAATACACAAAAAAAAAGGCCTATGCTACTTCTCTTTGGATCCAGTCCCAGAGCAGCCAGAAGCCCGCAGAACCAAGCACCATACGTGCCCGTCCCCTAGCGCAATGCCAGACAAGGAGAGTATCGCCATCAGGCACTAAATTTGGGGCTGGTGCAGAACGACTGACCCTGCCACAAGAAGAGCTCAACTTAAAGCCTACCCATGCATCCTAAAAAGCAAACCCTTGGGAACATATTTCAAAAAGCTAATAGGATCTCCGTGCCTAAAGTCACCCTCCTGCTGTTTCTAGTCTGCCTTAATTACAGGAAAATAAAGGACACTCAGAGCGCTCCGGCTCTCAGCACTGATAATCCCAGTCACACGGGCAGCAAGAGAACCAGGGGCACACGGAAAAGCTCCAAGAAGCCAACTTTGGGGAAAGAATGTGCAAAATTATGATAGGAGAAGTCATGGTGTAACAGCAGGGCAAATTCAAAGCTGTACAGGTAACGGAGAAGACCCCCATCCACCCCAAGGGGTCTCTGGAAGGAAGGGGAAACCAAGGGCAGAGGGATTCCTGGAAAAATCAGAAAAGAGCAGGAAAAAAGGTTTGAGATGCCCAGGAAGCATTACCAAGTCATTGGAAACCTCTGCCGTGCTTCCATTTCCCTCACACACATACACTTGGCACAGCTCTAAAAATGGTTCAAGTTTGTAACACCTTCAACTACAACAAAACAAAAAGGTTTTTTGGTAGCGGAGAATATTTGTTGTCTTTTTTCCAGTACTCCATGTTTTAAACCAATTTAGAGCATAAACTCTTCTTATGCACCTTCAGAGAACCTCTAGAGACCCAACGCTTTTCCACAAGTCTCACCTATGCAGGGTAGCCATACGGCTTGGTTCCTGGGCTAAGGGACTGCTACTAGTCAGGAAATCATAATATACTCAGAAAAAATAACAAAAGAATAAAAACATACTCCTGTCATGGCTGCTCTACTTTAGGTAAAGTTACACCTTCTATAAAAAGCATGGATCCACGTCCCTTGACATACAAAGTCCTAATACTACCAGGAGGCTGACTTCCACATATAAACTTAAGTGAGTTTAATACTGGTTTCATCGTAGTTATTACTTTATCTTTCATTGAAATTTGTGATGGGAACTGGAACAAAATAACCCATGTTTAAGTTGGATTAAATATCCAGACAGATCTTTTTTTATAGACTTTTCTAAAAATGCCGAATATGCATCTCTCTCTAAACTGGCATAAATACATTTCAAGTTGGACTTCACAAAGCAATTATTGCTGCTTATTTTTAGGTGGGAGAACGGTTATAAATGTGAAAAGAATTTGGAATATATCTGGAACTGACCCTGCTTCTGAGCATTTCTCTTCCTGGCTGTTTTGGGAAAGGCAGCTAAATATATTTGGTCCGTAGTGGCACTGCACGAGAGCAAGGTAAGGACAGCACTCAGCCTTCATTAACGCACACCTGATTAACGAACTCCACACATTTTTAATACCCAGTACTCAGCGAAGACACCCCCACCGCTTCCCAAAGCTCAGACGTTCAGAGAGGTCTCAGGCTGGGCATCCAGAGGCACTATCACATTTGCAGCTTTAGGCCATGGTTAAGTAACCACAGGTTTCAGCGCTAAGACCCTGATGACACGAACGGCAGAAATTAAGATCTCAGGCACTTGAGGGTGCCTAAGGCCTCAGCTGGCAATGAGGGATGCACGCATTAAGCTGAGTGCACCCTAAGTATATCTACAGACACGATTACTGAGCTCTATGCAAAATCGGGGCTTAAGAAAACAGCGTGCAGTTTCCTACTGAAGGAAGCTATATTCATTGTAGGGAACAAAGGTCTTTATAAATAAAAGCCTGCACTCTGGCGATCTGCATACGCTGGTGAAAAAATTGAGTGGAAGATTTTAGTGTTAGGAGACAGTTAAAAAGAACAGATCACGTCGAACCACAGACCAAATGCACTTAGAAATTCTTAGACCTCAAAAAGCTTTTTAAATCAAGTTACTTTTTTTTTTAATGCTAAAGCTTCAGTCAGATGTATTAGTAAGTGTGATACAAGCTCTTTGGCAGCTACATCAAGACTAGATTGGAATTCTCAAGTGTACCTTGCAAAAGACTTAGAAAACAAACCTCACCTCCGTTTGAAGCATTATCAAGGCAATAATCTAATAAAAAGCTTTAATAAGTCCTTTCCACTTTCCCAAACAAATTTGCTCGTGGTTCATCACCCTATTCATCTTTTCAGACACAGGTAAGTTACTCTGAATCCCGGGCACTATACGCAAGTAATGGCTCTGATACATTCGCAACTGCTTAGGTAAGTCTTAAAATTCTTCCTTTTGGTAACACCCATCCAAGAACCACCTCAAGTTGTAAGCAAGGAGCAAAATGCAAGCTTCCTAAGTTTGAAGGACCTACAGTAGTTTCACATTCCCAACTGATCTCGGCTAGAGATCAGCACTTCTGAAAACCAATACATGAAAATATATAACCATAAAGCAGAATCAACTTGCTAAAAAAAGCCAACGAAACGAGTCTCTTCAGTTCTGACTCACAGTTGAAGCCATTTGTTTCTCGTAGGTGTAAAAGAAACTGACTCACTCTCCCACGTGAATTATTTGGAAGAAAAAAGGTTAGTTCAGCTTCAGATGATAAGGGCTCGTTGCACTGAATGTGCTGACTAAACCACCATCCAAGCAGTTTCTCTGCACTGAGAGCACAAAACTGGTGCCAACCACAGAAGTTTTAATGATGCAAATGAAATATTTCTTGGCAAAATATTTTAGCTTAATATTACCTGCAAAAAGGAATTTCAAATGATTTTCATGTTTCTAAATGAAACAATACTGAGAAATATTAAATTTAAGGATGCTTATGAAACCTGACTTCTGCATTCTGTATGTTATCAAGTGCCACGAGTGAGAAAGTACTGGCTGCACATCCTCTATATGAAGACAAATTTAGCAACGACTTACCTACCTCGTCCTGACTTTTCAACAAAATTTAACTAGAAAATAGGTCACAGCCTTTAACAAACAACAATTCCTCAAGCCCTCGGTAGACGGCTGCTCGTTATTAGCAACTTTATCTACGCACAGGACAAAAGCAATGCTGACTTCCTTCTATGGGACAAAAGAGCAGCTTTGCCCAGGATGGCTGTCATTTCAACAGCTCATGCCAACGTGCATCTCATCCGCCAAACAACACTACTTTCACGCTGTCAAAACATGACTTCAGCATCCAATGCCAGTGTTTCACAGAACAAAATAGGACAAAAAAAGTCACTGAAAGATATTCTAAAGATATTCTACTCAATCTAAAAATTGCAAATCAGAAGAGATGCACTGTAGAGGGTCCATCGTGCACATAGCAGCAAGCTTTGAACCTCATGCCTTCAGATCACTAGCCCTGACTACAACGCTATCAAAGCTAACGTGGCAGTTTTTGCTGCTCCACCATAAACTAATCCTAACATCTATTTTCTAAAAGAACAGAAACCGTTTACTCGACAGCAGAGACCGCTGGAAATCTGGGCTCGGCAATCATGCCAGCGCGTGCCTGCCAGCTGACCGTCAAAGGCTTCCTTACCCAGGCGATCCAGGCTACAGCGCCCCATCTCCGACCACAGGAAAGCCTTCAGGGAACAGGAAAGGGTTCCAGCTGCATCCACACTGCAGTGTGCACAAAGAAACCGTGGCCACCACCACCACTGGCCTTTCCAGAACCTCTGCAAGGCACCTGTAGCTTCACTCTGCCCCAACGGGCCCTCACCCACACCCTCGTGCTGCTACCTCCAGCACAACGGACCACAACGGCTTTATCGGTCAGATGGAAGAAGAGGGACTCGGGCCAGAGACTGAAATTCAGACTTCTCGGCCATCAGCTGTCTTCCTACCCAAGCAAGCTGTCTCTTTCTTGTGCCCAAGAGGCTTATCAGGCGCTGCGCAGCTCCTGCCGGCAGAGGAGGACATCGCTCATGTTAGGAGAGGCTGGGGTCACTTCCTGGCTTCCTTCTTTCTGCTTTTGCTGCATGGGGAGAATTGGTAAAGAGGACGAGAGAGGAATTTAAACCAACAAACCTCACACCAAGAAGCAGGCTGTGTTATTAAGTGATACTTTTTCCTGGTGTAAACCAAACAGCCCATAGAGAAGATCCTCATAAGCAGTGCTCAAAGTCTGACAGCTCTAATAAGGTCATCTCAAAACACTTCAGGACAGTTTCTGCCTCCTATACTAGCACCACATCAGCCACACGTTGTGTCCTCACCCTTACCCAGAGCATTTTCTAGTACATCAGTGTCTGTGGCAGTCAGAGGACTACGTCTACCCCGCAGCAAGCTTCGAAGCTGCTCTAATGTAGGCTGAGGAAGTGTGACTTTTCCTCAGGTTCACATCCACACATCTGAATACAACCGCTTTCAAGCTGAAAGAACAGGCTCTAACCTCCACTGACATAAAGGCCACTCCACAAGACTCTCACTTCACCCATTAAATGCTAACATGCCTCCTTAAGGAGAGCTGGAAGGAGAAGAAAGTAGGGCTGGGAGTAGAAGGAAAGCCCAGTCACAGCCTCCTGGTTTAGCCCCCACCAGCAGCGAGGTGCAGAACTCGACGCACCAGTCCCTGCAGCAACCCGAAGCTGTGAATCACGGCACTAGCAGCACGGCAGCGCCTTTCTGGTCATCCTTCCCGTGAGTTTTCCACCTGTGGCCCAGCCCCAAACGTAAGAGACACGCACCCAGAAGCGGCAGCTTGAGGCTGGGCTAGAGAAGCTGCTCTGAGCGCTCTGCACACACGTTTTTCCCCCAGAGCAGGAGCACACAGCTGTTACAGCAGCACCCACCGCCTGCCTATTACACCAGGCTGTCTTCAAGGGCTTGGCAGCAGGTGCCCAGCTGGCCTCCTTGTGCTAATCGCCTGCAGTCCTCTTTGTTTCCCCCACAGCTTCAGGCCCCCTCCAAGTCAGTTCTTCTGGGGAAAAACAAACAAACAACAAGCAAAACAAAACCAAACCAACAGCAGCAACACAGAAAAAAGACAAAAGCAGCACACCAGCCTCAGAGGGCAGCAGACCTCGCACGAAGCGGCGCTACGGAAGGCCAGCGTGCAAACAGCTCCTGACTTCGCAGCAGGAGCAGCCCACGGGGGTACCCTGTGTGCCCGCTTTGGGGAAAACACACACTGCGTTTCACATCAGACTATTCCGACACGGGCTTGGAGGTGATCTCGCAGGGAAAGCTAGCCGGTGCATAGTCCAGGAGTGAGACAAGGCCGGGCGAGCCACGTGGGGATGTGCGCCGTCCTGCCCAGCGCGGTGCGCCAGCGGCACGGAACACAGCCAGGGGAAACAAAGGCTGGAGCGAGAGGCCGTGCAGCACCAAGAGCTCTCTGAATACAAATAAGGCCCGTTCCTGTCAGACCCTCCGCCGAACACGCTTGCCTACCGGCTCCAAACCGTGACAGAAGCTGCTGAAGAACGGAGCAGCCGGTTGTGCCAGTCCCTGCTGGCTGGGAGCAAGGGGCAGCGAGCGGCAGCCACAGCCCGCTGAGATAACTCCTGAAAAACAAGGTGATGTCAGATGAGCACCAACGCGGTGCTGAGAGACCTGGGAGCAGCCATCCCAGGGCTCCCATACAGCTGGCGTTGGATTAGGAAAGACTGAGATCCCTCAGCACGAGGGAAGCGCGGGCTCTGTGCAGAAGAACACGCTGTGCCTGAAAGCCAAAGGACAGGGGATGGATGTCCTGAGAGACCCGAGGAGATGCAGGAGACCTGAGCTGTGCCAGCTCACCACCCCTGCGGCTCTCCTCGCCATGCACAACAGGGAGAGGGGTGCGCTGGCTGCACGAAGAGTCCCTCAGGAGGGCTCTCCGCAGCACACGGACCGCACCACCTGCAGTTCCCGAGCTCCAGCGCGCAGTGTGATCCACCAGGGGAGTCCAAAGGCCACACAAACCCTCCTCTGTGCTTGCTGGCAGCCTCAGGTAGTCCTCACCAGCGGCACTGGGCAGCTTCAGCAAGGAAGTAGGGCCACAGGCTTGTAGGGCCACACAGGCTGCTTTATGGGCTTCCCAGGGCACCGGGAGCCTGCCCAGCCCAGCGCCTCACGGGATGCCAGTCCCACTGAGCTACGAGGGCCAGCAGAGATGGTCAAGGAATTTGGCCCCAGAGGCACGAGGGCAGCAGCAGGCCAGCTTCACCAAGGACTTTCAGAGGGGAACGAGGAAGCAGAGCTAGAATAAACAGGGCTGGCTGTGTGGATTCCTCATTAGTTCTCACTCCAGAAGCAGCATATGCAGCAACAGCTTAAATGACACTAAGCACAGATTTGGCAAATTCTTGCTGAACATGTAAGACACGGGTCTGCTGTGTTACAGACTTGGAGTCAGCTCCCAGCAAGAACGCTGAGCGGTATTTCAGTATCTATTATATAAACAATACAGCGGCGAGGCCTTATTCAACAGGAGTTATAAATACGAGGAACTGGAAGAAAACGACTTTCAAAATCCTCACTTGTAGCTCAGCTAGCTCTTCTTCCAAGACATGCGGCATAAAAATATGTGCATTATACTTCTGGTACAGGGAAAAAAAAAATCGAGGATATTCAAAGCTCCGCTCACCATGGGAAAGCAACAACTGCCAAGGTTAAAATGGCAGATTCTTCCTACATTTCTGAAGAGATGGAAGCCACAAGCTGCCCCTGGGCAATCGGCCACGCCCTGCGCTCTTCTATGGTTAGCAAATAGGAAGAAGATTTGGAAGAAACAAGCCCGTGGCAGGGAGCAGCAGCCAGGTTTATAGGACAGAACCGATGAGATCGATCACCCAGGGCTCCCCAGGCTCTGCACGAGGTGCAAAGCTGCTGCAGGTGTTGACTAGAAGCCGGCACAAGGCTCACGGGATGAACGTGGGGCTTGATTCCTGACTCCCCATTCCCAGCCACCAGCTCCAGAAGCCGAGCAGCGGTGTGCTGCTGTCGGAGAAGAGTGATCCCCACGCCCAGCAGCCACGCTCCGCGCTGTAACATCTCCTCTGCATTCCCACAGCCAGGACAAAAAAAAAAAAACAACTCTGCCTCATCTACCCGTGCTTGAACTCGGCTTCCTCTTGGCAGTCAGGAGTGCAAACAATTCCACTTAACCATTTGGAGGGAATTCTGCGCGTCTGATACCTCGTGCCCAGTTTTAAACCCAAAATAGCACAGGACTGCCTGTTATACGGCTCGGTTTGGTTTACCCTTCATACCTACGCGGCTGATTTCCATTGTCGGCGATAAGTCTCCATTTTGTCAAAAGGAAATTCCTCCTGTCTCCAGTCGATAAAGAAACACGCTAATCTTCAAAGTATTTGCCAAATATTTAGCTCCACTCTCATGCTGCCACAGACACATAACAGCGCGCAGAACCTGTGCACATCAATCCGGAATGTCTCCTAACAGAGAAGCAGGCTGTAATTAAGACTGCACATCATGACATGAGGAAGATTAGCGTGTTTGGCATGATAGCTTCCTTATTAGCTGGAGGCAGAAACAAGTTCCTTGTCAGTGGAACCATACTGTGAGGGCATCAGGACACAGATAAAAGGTGTCTCCTCCTTGGCATTGACTTGCTTTTAACAGCTTGAAGGAAAGGGAGGAACACACGGGATGGACTTTAATTGCTTTTCAGGGCATTCCTTACTGATGGAACCGGAACACACAGCAGTCCAGATTTAGGCCCATCCCCTTACCTTGGAGAGACTGGATTATAAACTTTTATCCCCACTCTGCAGCACCAGATGGTAGCTCACATACATTTCAATTATTTATTGAATAGGCACTTTGTTATACTAGGGTAATCCCACACTGCAGAGAGAGCTGCACACTGTTTTTATTGCGAGATATACTTTTCATCAAGTCAGTAACCTTTTCACATTCAATGAACACAATAAATAGGATTTGGAAAAGCAATTTTATAAACAATTAGATAATTGGACTCTCCATCACACGGAAAATGACAACATGGGAATCGTGCTGTAAGACACACCACCAACAGTGCTATAGGAAAAGCATATTACTCTTTGGCCTGCCCCAAATCCTGCCCTTGAGTTTTACCCTAAAAGTAGCACCGTACCCTGCTCCACCACACTCCACAGCCCGTAGATGCTCACTTATCCAAGCCACCAGCTTGAAAACAAGTTCAAAACCAGCCTGCACTTTGCAGGAGACATGCAAAGCTCCCCCAACAAAACAAATAATCGATGTTCCCCTGGCTGCAGCCTTGCAGGGCAGATGTGATAGAGTGGTTAATTATTCAGTTGGCAATCGCATTACTGACGTCAATAGAAGAGTCCAGGAAGTGAATCCTCTTAGTTTGTTAGTGTATGACAAAGAGTGGTGGTCCCCACAGAAATTAAGGAGAACCAGCTGTCCCTCCCTCCCTCCCTTTTAGTGCTGTGGCCGGCAGGACCAAGACACACATTTGCATCTCCTGAAGTAAATCGCCCTTCCCCCTCCCTCAGGAAATCCTTTGTGTTTTTTGTTGGTTTTTTTTCTTTTTCTTATTAACAGATATCTTTAAGAGCCCAATTAACTGTACACGCACGGAACAGCTGACGAACGGGACAACATCCTCGTGAGCAACGCTCTCTCCTTCCTTCACGCCAGTTCCCACTCCACGGAGAAGTTAAGTCACCTTCACCGTGAATTATTATTCATAACTTACTCAGCTGAATAAACCAGTCGGCCACCACGGGCCGTTTGAACATAAATTCGTTTAAGCACGCACCGGGGGAGGCTCTCCGCAGTCCGCGCGCCACGCAGGACAGCCAACTTTCATCCTCAGCCTCACCCCGGGTGCCCACGTCTCCTTTTGTCAGCACGCCCCGCTCTGCTGCGGGTTCCTGCTACCCCAGAGCCCCGACGCCACCACACAAAGGTGTCACACGAGGGCCGCCTGCAGCCCCGCCGGCCTGCGGGGGCATGCCCGAATTACGGAGCGCTGGGCCAGGAGCACCCGCCGGCCCTCGGAGGGGCACACACACAGCCCCGAGGACCTCCAGCAGCCCTGGAGGGCCGGGAGGCAATGCCCTGGCGTTTGGGGGGAGGCAGAGCCCCTTACAGCAGGGCACGGGGAACGCGGGGGGGGGGGATGTAAGGGGCGAGGCCCAGCACCCCCCTGAGGGGCAGAGGAGGCCCAGCACCCCCCCGGGGGGCCCTCCCCTCGCCTCCCCCAGCCGCCCCCCGGCGCCGGGCTCACCCCACTCGAGGAAGTCGGAGACGTATCGGTCCCTGCGGAGCGGCGAGTCGCGGCTGCACTCGGCGTAGACGCCGACCAGGAGGTCGAGCAGGGTCTCCACGCTCAGCACGCTGTCGTTGCGCTGCGGCCCGTCCAGCACCAGCTGCTCCAGGCGCTTCAGCCGCACCTTGGCCGACATGGTGCCGAGCAGCCCGGGCACCACCACCACCACCACCGGTACCGGTACCGGCACCACCCCCCAACACACGGGGCTCCCCCCCCCCTCAGCCCCGCCGCCTCCTCCCGGCCGCGCCGGGGCCGAGCGGCTCCTTCCGCGGGCTCCGCCTCAGGCGCGGCCGCTCCATGGGCCGCGCCCCGGCCGCTCCCGCTCCGGCCTCGCCCCGGCGGCGGGAAGGGCCGCGCCCGCTCGGCTCCGCTCGGCAACCTCCGGCGGCGCTCGGCTGCGTTCGGCGGCGCTCGGCTCCTCCCCGGGCACGCCCCGAACGCCGCGAGAGCGGCGCGGGGAGGGGGGAGGGGGGACTGGTCCCTGCGCCGCGCCGTAGCTGCGGGGGGGAGGAGGGGGTTGTTCGGTCTGTGGAACCGTCCCCGCAGATTCGCCACGGGGATAAAGGGGGGGGGGGGGGGGCCGCGCGTTCTCGTCAGCACTTTCGTAGCCCCGTGGCCTGCCGTTGTATGGCTTTGTGGAGGGGGTCCCCGCACTGCTGGCGGGGTGCGGTGCTCTGGGGGGGTGACCTGGGCTCTGCCAGGCCACGGCTTCCCCCGAGGGACAGCAGTTTTCCCCCTGGGCTGGTGTCACCCCATGGGGTCCACCCCTGGGGTCACCCCTGGTGTCCATCCCTGGTGTCACCCCCGTTGTCTCCCCCCGTTGTCACCTCTCTTGTCACCCCCTGGTGTCACTCCCTCTTGTCCATCCCTGGTGTCACCAGGAACTGGCACCTCTGGCAGCCCCCTGCCTTGCCGGTGGTTGAGGCAGACCTGTGCCTTAGCAGCTGTTCTCCACGCTCACCTGGAGGAGCTGGGTGCAAGGCTCTCAAGCTTTCTGCAGTGCCTTTTTTTAAATATATATATATATATTATTTTTTTTTGCATTTCAATTTATTCTGAGAACTGTTCTCTCTGGAGATTGCAGCACCTCAAGGCAAGATGCTGAATAGCGTGATGGGAGTTTACCTCTCTAGGAATGCAGCCAGTCAGGTCCCGATGCAAAACTGTACTGGGAAGGATGCCTTTTCCTTCCTCATCTCCCCAGGTGATTAGATGGAGCGAAGTGTGCTGAAAATCACAGAATCATTAAGGTTGGAAAAGCCCTCCAAGATCATCTGGTCCAACAACCACCCTACCACCAATGCCACCCACTAAACCATGTCCCTAAGCACCGCATCCAACCTTTCCTTGAACACCCCCAGGGACGGTGACTCCCCCACCTCCCTGGCCAACCCATTCCAATGCCTGACTGCTCTTTCTGAGGAGAAATGTCTCCTCATTTCCATCCTGAAATCATCGCATAGAGATGGGAGGCAGCTCAGCGCTGGGTCTGTCAGAGCTAGGAAACCTGCCTCCAGGAGCTGGAGCTAGGCAGGGGTTTGCGTGGCAGTAGTTGCAGTTGCTGGGGTCCTTCATGGTCAGAAAGTGATGTGTGAAGTTGTTGAAAGACCTGAATGATCTCGACCATCACCTTGAGGGTCAGACCCAGCCAATGCTGCAGACAGGGAGCTGCCCTTTTCAAGAGGTCAGGAGCACAGCCAGACAGAGCTAGATGGAGCATTATGGAGCAGAAGGTATTGCTCCCAACATGACGGAGGTCCAGCAAGTGATTATAGAAATACTGTTTTTAGGAGCCGTTGCCCCTCAGGCATGTCTGATATTTCTTTGACACCAAATACCTATTGTATCTGAAAGCTATTCGGGTCATAATAACAGCATGCTGTGCATTTGGACCTACTACCTGGATCAAAAAGGTATAGGCATGTTGGGGCTTGTTAATTCTAAAAAATGCCGTTCAGAAGAGGATACTGTGAATCACAGTTGTTTTTTTTACTGAGAACATATAATTTTAAAACAAAGAAAAGCCACAGTGGATTAACTTTTATTTTTTTTTCCAAATTACTTTGTATCTTTGTACTTCCTTCTGCAAAAATCTACTTGAAAAAAAATATTTCACAGCATATTCCTTCACAAGTTTTCATTGTTCTCCCTCTCTGTTTCTCCCTGGTTACAGTTGTTTCACCTGACCTCAAACTGTTTAATATCATAGATGCATTAATTTTCAGCATTCTTAGCATTTTAACAATCCCATTTTTTTCCCCTGGTGTTACTGCTTTATTTAAAACGAGAGTTTAACATTTTCCACTTATTACCACTTTGGAGACTCATTTTTGGACAGCTGATCAGGGTAATGAAGCAGGGTTCTAAAGATACAGTAGTTTGTTACAATAATAGAAGAGAAAGTTATAATATCTATCTTTCCCCTTCTTATCTGTTCCTGCAGATGGTGATTATCACAACCTCCTTCAGCAAGGAAGAGAGTATAAAGGAAACTGCAGCTCGATGAAGGCAGAGCCGTTTTCTGCCTACCAGTCTCCTTGGTCTGTTCTACATTAGTAAGGTTCAGGGATTTCAAGAGCTATTCCTGACTTACACTGATCACTGGAGAATCAGGTCCTATGCTGGGAAGACAGCAGATGGATGGCAGATGATATTGAAGCCTGCTTTAACAACCAGGGAAGGTTTAGTGTATCGAACCCGCATGTGAAAAGGTATATGAGTCGTTCTGTAGTTATTTCAGAATTAGCTGAAAGATTTCAAAAAATCTTGTGAAGGGTTACAAGTTTTGTGTATTGTAAATAAAGCTGGATTTTCACAGCAAGGTTTCCAGTTAAAAAAAAAAAAAAACTACCTAGCTGAAAAGTGACATTTGGTATTTTTATTAAAAAATGTATGTAAGCTTGAAAACGTAGCTGAAGGTATTCTACTTCTGTTACTCATGTGTGCCAACTCCATATACTAAAAATAAATGTGATCTGGCTAAAATGAATTAAATGATCCATCTTACTGGTTCCTTTTTCCTGTGGTATATTTCAGTGGAAAAATACAGCCCCCTTTTCTGGGACTGTTCTGATTTTAAAAATCCTCTTTTTTTTTTTTTTGTGAGACAAAATGTAAGCAAAAGGGTTCTCACATATATTTTCTGAAATCATTGCAGATTTGCAGAACTGAAGGCAAAAAGTCCATATGGCTACCGAAAAGTTCCTTCAGAACTAATCAACTTAAGTCTCTTTCCTCTCCTTTTTTTTTTCTTTTCTTTTTTTTTTCTTTTTTTCTTTTTGGCTGTTCTCCAGGTAACTTAGTAACTACTAGAGGGAGAAATTCTGTTACAGAATTTTGATGGCAACAGGAAATAGCTGTGTCACTGCTTTATGACTTCAGGAAAATCCACCCACAGATCAGTTTGGAATTGAGAAGAATAAAGAAATAGGGAAGTCTATGGACAGAAATTGCAAATATTGCTCATTAAAAATTAAGGCCTTCATGCTAAAAAAAAAAAAAAAAAGTGAAGGCATCACAAATACCTACTTTCTCACATTGAGACAGAATTCTAGATAAAGAGTAAAAAATACCAAGTTGCAAACTTTATTTGCTTTTTGTTTCAATTTTTTTTACATTAATAAGCAAAGGGGAGACTCTGAACAGCTAGAAAACCTAGCTAGAAGACGTAAATATATTCTACTCATTAAGGAAATTAGATGGAATTTCTCGCTGAGAGAGAAGCTCACTAATGTGAGGCAAGGGAGTTTTCCAAGGATTCAGAATACAAAATATAATTAAATTGAAATCAGAGAAAGCTCATAGTTATAAAATTCAAAAAGTAGAATATAAGGAGTTAAATCTAGCTAAGAACAACATGACTGGTTTATTTCTTCTTGTTATCATAGAGTTTCCTTCCTGGAATTATTTTTTAGGAAACTGTCACCTTTCCATCACTGTTTGTATTTGGCAATACTCTAAAAAATTCCGTATTGCCAAAAGCAGTGTGAATCTACAGCTGTCATCCAGAGTGGATGCCAAAAATAATCTATCAGTGGGGGCTGTATTTGATGACATTTCATCATGTAAGCCTGAGCACTGCGGTAAGATAGTCAATATTAAATACAACAGCTAAGTCGCCACTGGAGACTGTGTGGGGTTAGCAATGGTGAGAAGTGAGCACAAGATTTCTCAAGACAACGTCTCTTGGTAGGATGACGGATGCTAGAACTCTGCTTCATCTTCCAGGGAGCTCTGTCTGCTTCAGCTCACTGCTAATGGACTAGTTTAGCAAGGGGATTTCACAGATGCTCTTGTCTTTTGCACATGATGATGAGTGAAGTGGGAGGAAAGAAAGGGAAGTTGTTCATGAAGAAGTGCTGGGAAGAGCTGAGAGTCTGTTCGTTTCCAATTTTCACTAAAATGCTTTCTCATAACAATAATAAGAAAAAAAATAGCAGCAAAGCCATTTGGCAGGCCACCTTCTACTAAGTGCATTCTGCCATTAAGTGCATTTGCTGGCAGTGCTTCTGCTTTGCTCTTGTACGTACCTAGAATTCAGTCATAGTATAACACAATATTTTGAAGTGAAGGTGAGGTATACTAGGATATGAAAAGATTTTGCACTTGGTGGGTGCTTTCTTAAAGAGAAAAAAAAAAAAAAGAAGAAAAAAATCCTTAGATGTATTGGTAGATTCTTTTAGGGATATGTCACTTCTGCCTGGTTTGCTTTGATGGATTTAATGAGCAAGAAGCTGTCACAGGCTCAGAAACCATACAAACCTGTCACTTCTTCCAGTCTAGATGCAGCAGGTTCCCAAACATATTGTTTCCTCCTCAATATTTTTTCTTACTCATATTGTTTTCTTTCTCAGTAATTTATGTCTATTTAAAGTTCACCTGAAAGAAGGGAACTTGCCTCCCTGCTGCTATTTCAGGAAACCATCATGGGTATTGATCAGTATGTTTCCTGATTACAGGCAGTTTAATACAAGGAGCCTGAAATGGATCACATCAAATTAACTGGCTTCTCATTCCATTCACGTCTTGAGAGTAGCATTAACTGAAGTGGGCAGCTGTTTCCATCAAAATCATTATGAGGCCACTTGTTCTTTTTTTTTTTTCTTCTTTCTTTTTTTCTTTTTTCAGAATTTGACTGAAAATGACTGAAGTGTCAGGGAATTGCGGTTTTAGATGAGGTCATTGTTGCGGACATCTGGAACAGAATTTCATCACCACATTTAGGCAACACAACAGCTCAATTTTATTTCAGTTCTGATTTCAAGTCCACAATATCCCAAGAAAAGCATTGGCTCCGTGATCTAGTCTGTTTAGGCACGTGATAATGTTGAAAGACTGGCAAAACAAAACAAAAACCAGTTAGACTCATGCTACTTCAGGGATCTTCAAAGGAGGTGGAAGCAGTAGGGATGATAAAAAACAACAACAACAAGTACTTGTCAACAATTACGACATCTTGCAAGTAGCAGCACCATGTTTTGCTATCTGTATAGTTGCCATTTTGTCATTTAATAGTATTGTGTTACTGCAACCTCACATCTGCCAGACTCAGTCAGATCAATCTTTGTTCAAAGTGTGAAAAGCATCGTGTTGCTAGAGGCAATTTTTTGCGCCTGAGTAGATGCTGTACCAAGATTATCCTATTTTGTTTTGTGGATTTTTATTTAATGATTTATTTTGCTAGATACGCTGGCACCATGGTTCAGCCAAGCACAAAGCAGTATTTTTCCTTGTGGAGAATAAGAGAAATTTTAGGTGATATATGCAAAAAAGAAATACGTTCCTTTTTCTTAGATAATCTATAGGATTAGTTCCCTTGGGTTGCTGAGAGTAGCAGTGTTTTTCATATTGCATTTTAAATTAATGCTGCATTTTATTATTTTATTTTTTCTTAATGTCTTGAGAAGAATGACTGGAGAAGAAAAAAAAAGAAAAAACTTCTTCAGTCTGTCTTCTCTTCTGTACCTTTAAAAATCTGTCACTGACTTTAATAGCAGTGTTCCCATGGAGATAAGCACAACTAAATCTACCTACAAGGAAAAGAACTAGTCTGCTTTGAATGAAATATTTTTGCATTTTAAGTAACGTTACTTTAATACATACTTCATTCTTCTATGACAGAGTGCTCTTTGATTTTCAGAAAATGTATAATCATAATAATAATAATAATAATAAAAAGTGAGTTCTATTGCATTCTCTTCCCTGGTTCCCTCTCCACAATGGAGAATCCATAGATAATCTTTTATTTTTTTGGTAATGAGAAGTTGAAATCAGAAAATATTCCAATCTGCTTGTAAGAGGCAGAGCATAAACAGCATTCAGGAAAAAATACAGTTATACAATGTCCAAAAAGCAGCAGGAGATGTTGTGCGGAAAACACTTCTACTTCTTCGGTAATGGTGACCTGGCAAGCCACCTTTGGCTGCTGGTGTTTTGTTATGAATTTCCAGGCACTGTTCAGAAAGGCAGAGGTGGGACCAAAATGGCTTCAATTTATTCACAGTATCCTGGGGCAGTGAAGAAAATAACTGTACTATCTTCAGTATCAAATACCCTGAAAGGCATCTCTGGGTAATTCTCACTTTCCTGTTCAATAGAGCCTCTTCCAAAAACAAAATGACTTTTTTCTGACAATGTGCGAAAAAGACATTTTGCTCCTATTCATTTGCTCTAACAAAGCGTTCACCCAAGCTGTAGGCTGATCCTAGCAGCACCCTTACAGGTCCAGAGGCACTCCGGCTGGATTTACACCAACACTGCTACCTTTGGCTTCTGGCTTACCTGGTCTTCACAAAGCTGTGCGGAAGCCCTCCATCTCACACATTATGCCAGCAGTTTCCACAATTTCCAGCAATATTGACAGCGATTCAGAAGAGATCCAAGCTTCACAGCGCTGCAGGTGAATGTGAGTGCTGGCCTGGCCTGACTGCCCTCCTCACAGCTGTCTCCTCACAGCGACTGGCGATGAGCTGCTCATCCTCGGGTACATGCTGGTGGCACCCGGTGGGACTTCGCAGGGGTCTGTAGGGGTCACGCTGCCAGCAGGAATGGAGGGGAAGGAGAGACAAAAAGCTAGGAGAGACCCTGAAGAGCTGGACATGCATCAGCTAATTCGGGTTGGGGGTTGTGTGGTGGCTGGTGGTGCTTGTGGGAGTGCATTCACCCCCTCTCAGAAGGAGTAGCAGCCAGCTTTGCTCGCTAACTTTGGCGAAGGAGAAGGAAAGGACAACTTCTAGTTCTGCACTGGCCTCCAGCTGGCTCTGTGGTAATCAGCCCTCAACCACTCGACAATAAAATGCCATCTTGCTGTCCCCACGTTATCTTTTTTTCTTTTTAGATGCTCTGTATAGTTGTCTCTGTACAGAACAATGTTGAAACGACCTACAGGCCATAAGGAGCTGCGTCTGTGGGGTTTTAACTTGCAGACATGACTAAACACAGCGTTGCAGTCTCTCCATTTTGGGTGTGGGTGCAATTCCTGCTAACGTGGGGTTGAGTCAGCGTCTGATCTGATCCTCTGTGTGACAATGTCACACATACGCTTTACTGCTTCACACATACTTTACCAAAGCCCTGTTTTCAGTGACAAAAGAGCAAGTAATGACTACGACATGGTACCAGGAACCCAAATCCGTGGCTTGGAGGTCCTCCAGCCATCAGGGGCCGTGGGAGGAGCAGGAGGGAGGGATTCTGCAAGCAGTCACGGGTTCAGAGAGCTGTTCCCCCATGCAAGATGTATGGGCAGGCATACAGCATCCGAGGAGGCAGCTGCTGTGGTTATTACTTGTTGTTCCGAGTCTGTTAGCTGTGATGGGGAAACAGGGACGTTTCTAAGTGCAGAAATGATGACTCTTCAGTGGCCATCGCCACAGGCGGAGTGCTCAGGCTGCACAACCCAGAAGAGCATGCAGTCATGATTGCTCTTTCTAAGAGGATTAATGGTTAAACAGAGGCTTCTTCTCTTCCTGACGTTAAGTAGGAGGGGGACAGATCCACAGCTACAATAAATTGTCATGGCTTCATTGGAGTCAGCAGCAAACTGCAGAGGCTCACGATGTCAATAACTAAACTCCCCAGGGCTGATCTTCAGCTGGTAGAAATTGTCATAACTTCATTGAAATCCACTGATGTCCAGCTGACCCTGCTATTGATTTTGCTGGGAGTAGGACAAGGCCTAAATTTAATTTTGTGGCAGTCCAGGAACAGGACACATTATTTCGAAGCATCCATCGCTACTGCAATTAATTGGTGCCTGTCCTGGGCAAGGCTGTCTCTTTCAATCGTTGAGATGCCACTTGCCAATCTATGAATTGCCCTGCGGATATGAAAATCTGAACTGACATAATATATGTAAAGCAGAAGGGGGTTGACTGTTTCAGGTTTCATTTAGGTGTGTAGCTTATGTTTGCCTCAGGTAACACCGAGGTACTACTTAATCATGATAACACGATTAAGATGCAAATCCACAAGCCTAATTTAAATACATTTTTTCCCTGAACCATCCAGCTGGGTGTAGTTTCTAAGAGTAAATGCAAAGTACTCACAGCAGGCTTCAGCTCAAGCAGAATCTCAGGGACGGCTTCCAGATGTAATCACTCATTGTCATAATAGAAAGTCGAGGTCACCTTTTTGACAGTGCTGGGAGTCTGGGTATTATGCATGATCTTCTGTGGTTCCACAGAACCACAGAATGGCTGAGGTTGGCAGGGACCTCTGGAGGCCACCTGGTCCCACCCCTGCTCAAGCAGGGCCACCCACAGCAGGCTGCCCAAGACCACGTCCAGGCAGCTTTTGAAGATCTCCAAGGAGGGAGACTGCACAACCTCTCTGGACAACCCATTCTAGTGTTCCATCACCTGCACAGTAAAGAAGTGCCTCTCCATGTTCAGACAGAACTTCTTGTGTTCCAGAGTTCAAGTGCCTCTTCTCCTGGCACTGGACACCACCAAAAGGACCCTGGCTCCATCCTCTTTACACCCTTTCCATGTGTATTTATACACATAGAAAAGATCCGCCCCCCCCCCCCCCCCCCAAGGCTCCTCTTCTCCCTCAGCCTCCCCTCACAGGAGAGGTGCTCCAGGCCCTCCAGCATCTTGGGGCCTCCTGTTGCACTCTCTGGAGTGTGCCCAGGTCTCTTGTACTGGAGGCCCAGAACCGGGCACAGCACCCCAGGTGCGGCCTGACCAGTGCTGAGCAGAGGGAAGGGTCACCTCTCTTGACCTGCTGGTGATACTTTGCCTAATGCAGCCCTTTTTTGCAGCAAGGGCACATTGTTGGCTACGTATCTGTCATCTTTTCTGGGAGAAACCAGCTTTGTTGTGGGACTCGAGAGGATGTCACCCCTGGAGCCAAGCTTCAGAGTTAGAGAACCAGATAAGCCACTGCTCAGCAGGGCTGAAACACCCTCTCCTCTGAATATAATGAAGAGTGTGCTAAGCTAACCACCTTGTCAGTCTCTCACTGGTAATATACACCCATCTATGTTACTCCAAAACCATCTGATTTGAGAGAGCCTGTTAGAGGAGCAGCCATTGCTGCATGAGGCAACACGCAGTTTCCTTTGCGGGATCCTGCTGGAGCCCCCTCAAAGCACAAGGACAGCGTTGTGTGAGGGCACACACCCGGGATGCAGGGCAGCAGCCCCAGTCAGAGCCATGCTGAGCCCTGGACACCTATCCCAGGATTTTTACACCTGCACCACGTCAGCAGCCTCACGTATCTCTGGCGTTTTGCAGCAGGCCCTGACCTGCCAAGGCACGGCCTGGTCAGACTGGCCGTGTCCCTCTGGCTTGTCGGTGCTGCTGTGAGTAGCTGTCCTGTCTGCGTGGGACAGGATGTGACATTTTTATGCAGTTGGCTCAGGTTAAGCCCAGATGTCTTGCACGTTAACACCTTTTCCTGTTCTGCCTGCGTCTCCTCCTGCCTACTGGATTTCCCCTGGAGAATAACTCCTTAGGCTTCAGTGAATGTTTACTTCATTTTCACTACCTTGAGGCAGGGCTGTGGGCCTCATTCATTACAAAGTATGAGCTGTAATTGTGTTTAAATGGCCCTTTCTAGCTATTGCATGACCATGCAAAAGGGTTTTGTGTTCCCATGGGCACACAGCTAAACTTCCCCGAGTTTTGCTAGCAGACTCCTTCCCCTGTCATACTGAAGGACAGTGCCAGCTAAGAAGCAATCTAGTGGTCCTTTAGACTATGGCTGGGCATGTGCTTAATATCTCTTTCTTATAAAACAAGTGATTTGTAAGAAACTCATATATACCTTGGGAAGGTACTAGCTATAATGTGATTAAGTGGCTTATGATGAGAAAAGAAATAAATACTTGGAACATATACTGTTTTGATCTGATATAGGTCAGGTTGCCTCCAAAACAAGTCATCACAACTAGAGGAGTATTCCAGCCATACAAAAGGTAAGGGAGCTGGAAGTCTGTCTTTTAAATATGAGCGAACCCACTGTGTTACAGAAGAAGAAAGTTAGCTAATATGCAGTGTGAGCATGTGTTATAGTGAGCCTGGGTTATTAGCAGTCACTTGGTTTGGAAGCCCTCAGCAAATAAATTTGCTGTTTCAGGACACAAAAGAGAGCACGGTATCTGCTTTGTCAGTAGTCACTGCTGAAGTGAGTGATAAAATAGCAGTCTGTGAAGTCTATGAACTGTACTGACGTATCACAGCTTTCTCAAAGTTGTTGAAAGAAATGGGCAAGAGAACTGCGGTGCTAAAATAGAGGAAGAAACCAATCAGATGGTAAAAGAGTCTTTGTGCTATGAATACCTATGAGGGAATCAGACCAGCTAGCTGTGGCCTGGCTGTACACAACTCCAGAGCCCAGGTTGCTATTAATCACCTCAACCAGTTAGTCAATATTGATCCAAGATAGAAAGGATTCGGGAGCAGCAGAACACAGGAAACATTTTCCAGTGGATGTGTGGCCTGGATTCACACACTAATGCTCGTTCCTCTGCTTGTCGTCTATAGCATTTCCGCAGCAGCATAGCCAGCTCTGCCCCCCCTCCAGCACTCCAGCTGGAGTATCCACCCTTCCCGTGCCTGTATCCTCCAGCCTTGCAACGTGCCAAAGCATTTACCACTTCCTCCTGGCTAGTCACAATACTCCCAGCTCCCCTCCTGTCTCCCACCTACCTGTTTTGGGCTCTCATCCTGGCAAGCTGGGCAGGCCGTGCTGCTTGCCAGGCGGTAGGAGAGGGCTGGAGCCAGTCCTGCCCCTCTCTCTGGGAAGGTACAAAAGCAGAACCTCTCTCCTTTACTAAATCACCCATTTTCACAGAACTTGCAGGCAGACAGTGTCTTTGCTATTTCTGTGCTTTTGCCAAATTTGGTAGAAATGGAGTTCAGTAATTGCTGGTGCAGGGGGAACGACTGACATATAACCAGAAGACAGGTTGCTAAGGAACTCAGGCTGACAAAAGAAACAACCAGAACACCAGGCGTCGGAGAGCTCTGACAGTGGCTTGTAGGAATGCTGATAACAGAAATACCTCCATGATGAAGAACCAGATGAAGGACAGCTGTAGAAATACCACAGAGGCTTTGAGGAACCCAACTCTAGATAGGGACATCACAGAAATGCTAAGAAGAGCTTGGGGTTTTGACTGAGTGTTGTAGGAGAGTTATGAAGGATGTTAGCATCTCCAGATATAAACAAGACAGGGAATGTTTGGTGAGGGTGGCACAAAAGCAATGGAAGATCAACATGCAGCACGATGGATAGTTTGCATTCAAAATCCAGTTCAGACTCTGACAGAGGAACATGATAAAGCCAAAAGGGAGGGCAAAAGTCTGATAGGACAAAGCACAAGCATTTATTTTGTGGATTGCTGCAGATGACAGGGCAGAGTAGAAGTCCTAGCAGTATGTGAGCATTTTCAAAAGTGGCAGTGAAGGGAAGATAGCAGATGCCCAATAAGGAACAAAACAGGAGCTTTTAGTTATGAGGAATTCATCTGCAGAAAGACAGAAGGAAGACTTTAATGAGCTCCTCAACAGAGAGATGGGCAAAGGTGAAGAGTGAGCAGCTGTTTTCCAGACAGCCAACCTGCTTTGCTGAGAAATTTTGAAGAAGATGTGAAAGACACTTGGGAAACTTAGGACCAGCAAAGCAGCAGGGCACAGGCTGTTCCTGCTGAATTACTGAAAAATGGGTGGTGGAGATAAAATGAAAGCCTTTACGAGCTATTTTTATTGGCTTGGAGGTTTGAAACAATAATGGAAGGGTTGGCAGTGACCTAAATTGCATGCCCAGTTTGGAGAAAGCAAAAAAATGAGAGTGTGAGAACACTGGAACCTGCCCTTCAAGGACTGCGAGATCTAACTGCAACACCCAGGAGAGGCAGACCCCAGTACTAGGGACATAGTCAGCCCTTCCAGAGCCCAGGAATCAAGACAGCCTGAGATGATTTTGCTGCCTACAGCCCTGAAGGACCCTCAGGCAGTGCCCTGATCCAAAAGCACAGCTGTTGTGGTTCAGGCTGGGCACAGAGAGAGATATACACTCTGCTCTCCTCCCCCACTGCAATAGCTGTGTTTTTAATGTATCTTCTTGTGCCTGTTTCCGCATGGCCTGTGAGTTTCTTCTCTGTCTCACAACCCCTGTCACTCAGCCTCAAACAGTACCCAGACAAAACCACGCTAGCCAGAACAGTCAAATTCCTGAGCAGCCTACCCTATATGAAACATATGTTTACTGCATCTTAAAGATCCCTTAAATGGAAGAGCAGCATATAAGCCTACCATAGCTCATGAGATTTAGCCCAGTCCTAAAACAGTATTTATGGAACTACTGCTCTTGTTTCATGCTGTAATATCAGCAAAATGCACTTACCACTGACCATATGGCGCAGATTCTGCATTCAATACCACCAGTGATGTCTTTATTTCTCCCAGTTTTATTGCAGCTACATACAATGCTGATGAGCTCAAAACTTTTCTGAATAGGACTCCCAAATACTTGGCAGTGCATTGCATGACAGTGCTATTTGCAGCTTGGCATTTCTCCCTGATTTATCGTTCCACATTAGTCATCAACATTAAAGCACATCTCTCCTTTATTGGCTTGGGGTCAGGGACTGATGCCCTGATTCACTTTGAGAAGCACCCGACTCTACAGATATTCCCACTGATGCTCATGGATCTCCAGTTCAGTTTGCAAAGCAGGTGGTTACAGAGATGTCACTTGCTTGTACATGAAACATAACCATGCAAAAAATTCCAGTTTGTAATTTTCACAACTGCCTTTCAGAACAGAACTGCCTTGCACACAGACCAGTTCCCTTCCTACTTATTAAATCCCTGACTGTTGTCTTAACCTGCAAATTTTGGTAACTAATATTTCATATTCCAACCTAGTAATTTAAAAATACAAGACATTACAGATTATTAAAGTCTTAAAATCAAATGCTTACTGGTTTGCTCATGTCCTAGCCTCCCCTCATAAGCTGTTTTAAGCCAGTTGTCTATCTAAGTGGCTGCTTTATTCCACTATCATAACACAGCCAATAGTTAATTAATCTTTAACTTTTCTCCTTATGAAGTGCTTTTTAAAAATCTTGGCACAAAATATCCACTCTATTTTCTCTTACTATCATCCCACTAACAGCTTTGAAGCATTGCAGTGAATTAGTTATGCAAGACTTCTCATCATTTCACATCGTCTGTCTCATCATTGTAAATAAGGCACTGAAGCGCTGCTTTATCAAGCCCTGTCTCAAACAGATTACTGCATCCTTCAGAAAGAACAGTATTTTCTTTCTAATACATGTTTATGTTGGTTTGGGGGGGATATATTTGACTGTATTTGTCTTTTGGGAATATTGTCTGACAGGACTGGTTCAAGCATTTCTGAACTCTGCAAAATCTACGCTGGCTCTCCTTTAGCTGCCCGCGATGCCTATCACCTTTTTGCTGGGCTGGCTGGCAATGCAATGAGCTCTGCGTTCCCAAGGTGTAGAAAACCAACAGATTTCCAGAGCTTCTGCAACCATTCCCCTCAGCAGAGCTGCAGAAAGGCTGAGGAACACCAACCTTCATCCTGGCAGAGTACCATTGCTTAGGCACGCTTCGTAGGTACTTCAACTGCAAGGACACGTGGTGCAAAATGTGTATGGGGAAATCGTTTCCAACCATCAAGTTCTACGAGGCCCCAAGAGACCTCCTTCAGTGGCCTTGGCTGCACTGAGCACATTGCTATGTCCTGTGGCATCCTCCTTTTCTAGTGACTTATACCCGCTTCAGCTGAAGGAAAGGAGCAGCAGCAGATTGACTGCCATACAGTTGTCAGTTTTCAGCACAGAAGGTTTTATTTTAAAATTACACTCACCCTTAATCCTGCGTCTTGCTTGTACCTGTCGTGTTGATACTTACCAGCTGGGAAAAGGAAAGAAATACAACCCTGGATAACCAAGCAAGCAAACACGACAGACTAATTTTTAATGAAGAAGTTATTCCACTTTGCAATGATTCAGCAACAGCTACCATAAAATCTTTGAGTGTTTGTATTATATTTTTTGTGATAGTGGAATAAATATGGAGCTATTAATGCTCATAAACCTGGCAGCTTACTGCTCTAACAGAAGTGATGTATCTAGGCAAGCAGCCTGGACAATTAGTCCACTCTTGCATGGATGAGAGTAGCCAAAGATGCAGAGTGATCTGAGGGGCGAGGCAGAAGTGGCTTGATTCTTGCTCTTAAGAAGCTACAAACAAACCAAAGTGCCCCGAAACAGCTTTTCTAGGCAGGACACAGCCAGACCTACCCAACAGCTGCCTGCGGCATTTCGTGGGTGTGTGGGCAGGCACAGTCTGATCCTCCAGCTTCGTGGCTGTGCAGAGGTGAGGGAGGATGGGCTGAGCTCCCTGCAAGGCCATAGCCTGTGGCCAGCAAGGGAAAGAGCTCACAGCCCTGTCCCCTCACTAGGAGCAAGCCCGGTGTGAAGCAGAGATGCTACCCAGGGCTGGCACGGCCCTGCAAGCACATGGCTGCAAACTCTTGGGGTGCTCCAGAGCCTCTGCTCCAGGGCATGACTCATTATTTCCAGGCTGAGGTGGGGTGTGTGATGTGGAGAGGGGAGATGGGATGGTCCGAGTCACCCCAGGCTCCTCACAGTGAGGGGAAGGGACGATGGCCACAACATGGGGAGCACAGGGCATTTGTGCCTGCTGCAGCCTGGGCTTAATCCGAGACCACGGCCTGGGTAGACATGCAGAAAGTGCAGCTCTCCCGGGAGAAGCAGACATGGAAAACGGCTACTCCAGAAAGCTACAGCTGGGAGCAGCACTGAATTAAACACCACTTAAAACCTGACGGTTACTTCAACCATGAAAGGGCCAGCGATTTGGTCTTTTGCTAGGACAGTCGCAGTGTCAGAGCACAAGAAAGATGCTGGAAGTGGATACCTACAGCGTGGCTGAACCACAGTGAGGAGAAAGAGACTGAGAGACAAAGAGAGCTGGGCTCAGCCGCCAGGCTGTGGTGGAACGGCACCAGACCTCCAGCAGCCGTACGTGCTCCTGCTGCTCGCTCCTCGTCCTGCTGGCACGATGGTTTCCAGCTCCTCCAGCAACTCACCGCGAGGCCACGCAGGAACCGGAGCAGAGGGGCAGGAACTGGTGCCACGTCCCAGGGCCAGGCTGGGGGCAGCAGGGGCAGGGAGAGCCCTGCACCGGTGCTGCTGTCGAAGCAATGTGTCCCGGATCCGTGGGCTCAGGGGGACGGTTTCACAGAGAAGTGAGATGTGAGGCAGAGGGAAATACCTGGGCTTTCTCCCCCTCGGGTGACGGAGCACATTTCTTGATTAAACTGAAAAAATTCTTTCATAGCAAGTGGAGTGACAATTAGTGACAATGGCAGGCAGCTGTTGTACTGTGACCGCGGCTTATTAAGCTAATCATAATTGTCTCCCTGTTACCTTGTGCTCCTCCCTGTCTGTATGGGGCATCCATCTGTTGTCTCTTGTTCGGTAATTAAGCCGGAAGCTCTTTGGGGCAGGGACCATCTTTTCATTACGTCTTGCACACGGGGGTCCCAATCAGAGCCCCTAGCTGCTACTCCACTACAAATAAAGTGGCAATAAATAAGGGAAAATACGCTCCTTCTCCTTGATTTGAATACCAGTTACAGCTTACAAGGCATTATAGCTAATGAGACGTCATTTGCGAGAGGGAAACGTGCACAGCCGGAGGAGGGAGGCGCGCTTTGCTCCTGGCGAGGGCTGGGGGCTGGCGGTGAGGCCGAGGCTGCCGCGGGTGCTTCTCCCACACGGCTGCTCCGGGGCTGGGGGAGCCACCAGGGAATTCGTCACGGCCCCACAGCCCCCTGCAGCCCCAGCACCGAGTGCTGGCGGTGCCAGTGCTCTTGTTCTGCTTGAAGCTCAGCTCACTGCAGCCGTGGCCTGCCGAAAGCCCGGGCTTGGGGCCCCTCTCCTTCCCCCGGGCTCCCCCGGGGCCAGCCGGAGGGCTGGCATGCGGGAGCAGGGCTGGTGGCACGCAGGGCCCGCCGCCCTCCCGGATCCGCCAGCAGCACCCCTTGGCACCGCCGCCCCGCTCCGTGGCAGCCCCCCGAAAGTCCTCCCAGCCCCACAGGAGGGCATCGCCGATCCGCCCCAGGAGCACGGCGCGTGTCAGGAATACCAACACCGCAGCCTCGCCGGAAAAAATAACCCGAGTGCCCTCTAGTGACACGCGCTTGGGGCTGTGCCCGGCTCTGGGGGGACCCGCGGGTGCCGGGTCTGGCTTGGGGTGGTGGGGGCTGAGGGAAGCGGGTAACTGGGGGTGAGGCAGACCCCTGACGGGCCTTTGCGAGGGTGGGCGTTGGTAACAACAGCCCTGCCACCGTACTGTGCCGGGGCAGCTACGTCTGAGTGCCGGCAGCCAGCAAGCGGAAGCCCACCTCCACTGAGGCACCCCGCACCCCAACCCCGCTCCTTCCCCTGCAGCACCCCCAGGATCCAGCTTCTCCCTCCGATCCTTCGTTTTTTTTTTTTTCTTTTTCCTGACGGGAATCCATACCCCCCCGCGACGCAGTATTTTCCATGGAAACCAGTTATAAAGTGACAGACCAATGTTCCTCGCGGCGCTGTCACTGGCAGCCCCTTTGAATGAAGACTAAGTGCTGATGGCCAGAGATCCACACTCGCCAGCTCTGTTCCCTGCATGAGGAGCGCGTCTGTCCTGGGCAACTTCTTATGTTTCATCGGGATGCTGGCACCTCCCTCCATTTGCAGCATCGCAGTGTGTTCCCCAGAGAAGAGCCCACCTGCTCCTTGCCTTAGGGTGGGGATGCATTTACAGGGACAAGTCAGGGGAGGAATAGAGAGAGGCTCTCATGTGACTGAAAATTATCACAACAACTCAAATAACAGTAATAAATAACCAGGGTAGTAGTGCTGATTGTAATTACATTTGTCACAGCAGATCATCCTAGGCCTAAACGGAGCACGGACTGACGCGGTGACCAGAAGTTCAGCCACGTAACCCTGCCTCTGCAGAGTCTGCAGGCCACGACCTGTGCAGTCAGAGGTCTTGGATCGTCCAATGCAATCCAAGTTTTCTGATGGTTTTCCACATTTTGTTTTAAAAACGAGCCTAAATTAAGTGAGAGCTGAGTGGATTATTACTTGGCTTTAGTCCGCTGAAGGATGAGGCTTTTTAAATGCATGACTGGTTTGCAGAGCTTTTTTTTTTTTTTCTGACACTCTTTTGCAAAGCATTTCAGCATATTGACTTGCAACCATAAAGCAAACCCCAAATGTTAATTCCAGACGAAACCCCTTGTTTCCCCAGGACCTCTGATTGTGAAGCTGTAGCCAGTAGCAGCACTTGGTTTATAAAACCTCATCCCTGCAGCTCTGGTGTTTGGAACATTGCAGCTGCCTTGCGAATACCATTTTTCAAGCCCTGGCTGCCCATGAGAGGCCAGGACGTGACTCCTGTGCCCATGGGGCCAGGTGCTGTCCTGGAGGAGCACCCCGTCGCAGTCCCACCATAGGGACCTCAGCAGAGTCTCCAGCCCTTGGGACGCTGCCAGCTGCAGCCTGCCTTGCGCTGCAGAGAGGAGAGGGCAATCACTGTTGCATGCCTGTGCCCATAAACCAGCTCATAAATCACCCCGGCAGCATCCCGGAGAGGGGACAAAAGCCCGTGATAGTATTTATCCATCATTTCCAGACAAGCCCTCTATTTAGAGGGCTATTTTTCCTATCTTAAATCCAAATCCAGTGGCCTTTACACTGCCTCACCTACGTGCTCAGAGCAAGCCAGGCAGCTCAGCATCCATGCTGCACAGGCCGGTTCGCCGTGGCTGCTGCAGATCCTGCTCCCTGCGGTGGGAAACCACAATGGGCTCTGTAACCGGGATGGGCTCTGTGACCGTAACCCCGGACTGTAAGCACAACCCAACAGTAAGGATCTGTGCAGACAAGGCTGCTTTCTGCATGCTACGTTACATCTTTCCAGGACGTGTCTTCTTCTCTGACAGAAACGAGCAAGACAAACGAGCTGAGCAATAAGATGCCACAGTAGTTCTGCAGCCTGACTAACTGCAAACGCTCTCCCAAGCAAGCAGCCCGTTAATCTGAGTTAATCATTTTCCCATGCTCAGCACCTTTGCAAATGAAGACATGGGGCTGCTCCTAGCTTCACGCAAACCAACGTGTCCCTAGTGCGGGGACTGGTGGGGCACCCAGCCTGCAGCCATGGGCTCTTCAAGGGGCTCCTCAGTTTATAAATTCAGCAGTCCAGCTTACCACCATAGATATAGGAGTAAATTATTGTAAAATGATTGTAATAGAGTAATACCAATTTAGCAATAATTTGCTAATTAATATTAGTAAATATCAACAAACTAATATTTAATTAATAAAATTAATAAAAAAAGGATGGAAAGGAAACTTTTGTGCTGCATCACAAACTCGCCATACTCTCAAGGCTGTCTTGCCTCTCTGCTCAGAAGCTGCCATGCAGGCAGACCCCAGGCTCCATCCAGAAATCAAGTCCCAGCCCTTCCCTGTGCCCTAGTCCTCACGCTTATGTACCTTTGTGTGCAAGTACCGGCTTGTGCTGTGGGAGGACATCACAGGGTCCAGCAGGGGAATCTCCCACCAGCTGCCCAGCACGCTGCTGCCCCCGGCTCAGGATCAGCTCACTCACCTCCCTGCCCCCAGGTGTGCTGGCACAGGTGGTGCAGCTGCTTTCTCTGCACCCCTGGTGCTCAGTGCTTAGCTCCTGGTGCCTGCAGGCCCAGGGCTTAAAGCCATGCAAAAGCCTGAGCAGGGGTATGAAAGGAAAGCTTCTCTTAATCTCTGCCTCCTCCGGACTGAGGCTGCCTGGTGGCATGAAGCTGCTGGGAGCAATCCTCCAGAGATGTGGCAGAGAGAGAGACAAGGCTGAGATGTGATGGGAACACAAGCTACAATCATGTTAGCATGTTACTATTCACGTTGCTTTGTGCTTTTACTCCCCATAAAGCTTATCTTGAATTTTAATCAAATTTTACTTTAGATTTGACCACTCAGATTTTGGCGGGTCCCACAGGGTGCTCAAGACTAAAGGCACATAAAGCCTTTGACATCCTGTTGTGTCAAAGGGGAAAGAAGCTTGGCAGAACCTAAACCTTCTTGCACCCCAGCTTATCCTCAGATATCAGAGGGCCTGGGGCCGCTGGGTTTAAATTCTAAGTGATGCCACATTTGGCACTCTGGTCTCATTCAGCATAGTGAACGACCATGATTACAGATGCACAACGAGCGCGACCCATCTTCAGTCCGGTAGGTTAATGACTGGTGCAGGTTATTGAAGCAACAGGAGTACAGGTTCTTTTGGACTGCCGGTGATAAATGCCCTGTCTGCGAAGCACGTGCAGGTGCCAAGAATGTGACTAATACAGCCGAACGCAAATGAGTTAACTTATGAAGGAACTCCACAGGGACTGTTAGGCTTCCCAGGGAAGCACTCCATATAACCAAGGGTTTGAATGAGGGGGAAGAGAGGTTCAGTCCGTCAACTGATCCCCGAAGTCAGCGATGTCCTCCCAGCTGGTCTGTGATGATGTCTTCCCTAACATTCTTCCCCTCTTGAGACATTTTTATACTATTTTCTTACTTTCAGGTGGAGCTTGAGTGACTCTGCTCATACATACCTTTGTTATGATTGGTATAAAATCTTCTCACCTTGCCTTAGATGTATAGGCTTAGAGAAATTCAGAGCACATGTTCAGTGAGGGGTAGTCGCACCTTGGAGGCAGGTAGCCTTTGGGATGGAGGTGTGTATTGGGATTATAAATAATGTTTCCACTCCCCTCCACCCTCCGTGCTACTTCTCTCAGAGTCAGCACACCAAGCTCCCCTGGTGCTGCCAACATCTAAGGCTGCAGGTTTTGTTGCCACGGGGACTATCGTGGAACAGATTCCTTGCATATCTGCCACATCTCACCCTGGATGTTTCCTCAACACTGTACCTTCTCTTAAGAGGCGGACATATCTCCAGCAATTATTCCACACATCTACTACATAGGCTTAGGAATTTGGATCAGGGCTAGGTGGGGAAGCTCAGCACTGCCTTGCACAGGGTCGGTCTGTGGTCTCTGGCACGGCTGGGCATCGAAGTGCGAAACTGAGGGCACCTGGAGCAGAGGGACCAGATGTTCCCAGCATGTTGGGCTGAGCGGGGGTGGCCACTTTGCGAGCTCTCCTGCCGAGCAACCGATGTCTGTCTCTGACATTTTCTGCACAAGGACTTTTGTTTCCCCCCACCCGAGGTAGCCCCGGAGGAAATCCTGCCTTTCGCTGAATGCCGGGTGTGCTGGAGCAGAACAGGGCTCAGGCTTCCTCCAGCGCCTTTCAATGGTTAATGAATGAGGTCAACACAAAGGCGTTTCTAACCCCATGCCAGCCATGTGCAGCCGGCATTGCTGAGGTCTGGATGACCAGGCTGGAAGGCACTGAACCAGCCAGAGCAAAAATGATTTCCTCTCCCAGCAGCACGTCATTTTGTTATCCAACAGTTCCATCTTGCAGGGGGAACCCACCGGTTTGAACGATATCATTCAGAAATATCCTTCTCTTGCTTTTCAAAGACTTCAGGCATTCCTAGCACACATGATCCTTGATAAATTTTCTGAGCAAGTGACATTAATGAACCTGGGGCATGGAAGGCCAGGTTGCAGCAGGGTACGCTCCTTGCTGCTGAGGGTGTCCAGAGAAACCCTGCCAGTGAGAAGGGCAAGACCGAATAACACAGTAATATCTCTCTCCATACATTTTCACTAAATGGTGGATTATATTTCTGAATAAAGCACATCAAGCATTTTGGATGGTTCAGCGACTGTTCTACACTGAAATGCTTTCTAGTGCCTTTTTCACATACTGTCACCAGGTCTTATGGAGTATCTCACAAGTGGAAAATGAGGTGGAATTGAAATAAATTGTCCTAGAGGTAGCTGCAGGCTCATGGGTGTTTAATGTGTAAAATGTAGCAAGCATCACTTCCCTTGCAAGATATCCTTTTGCCAGTGGTTTATTGTACAAGCTGTATGATGCTGCTATTATTTGTGTTGTTATCAGGCTCTGCACTCTCACACAAATTAGGGTCTCTGAATCCGACACCTCGCTGCACGAGAACAGCAGCCCTGCACTCGGCAGCTCCAGTTTGCGGTACAGAGGATAGATGACAGAGGGAAAGAAAGGCACAGGAAGGCTCAGTCACCCACCTCAGTTCATGCCACAAAGCACCAGACCCAAACTCATAGCCCCGCAGCTGCAGGCATGTCCTGAGCCTGGCGCCAGTTCCGCGTCCCCAGAGCAGGTTTCTGAGGCATCCCTCCTCGCTCTTTGCATCTCAGAATGAGTTACAGCCGGAATAAGGGACACAGCTGGGGCCGAAACATAAAAACGTAAGAGGGGAAAGAATAGAAGGAAGCAGTGAAGGAGGATGAGCGCATTTTCAGGTGACTTGGGGTGACGGGGATGGAAGAAGAGGTCAGGCAGCAGAGGCAGACAGCAGTGCTGACAAGAGCACAGAGCAAGTAGGAAGAGGGGCAGGAGGGCCACCAAGCAGACACAGGGCCACCGCTGGTGAGAGGACATGAGGGCAGGGGTGGCGTGGGTCAGGAAATGGCAGAAGAGCTGGCAGACAGGCTGGGAACAAGGGGGGAGGCAGCAGGTCTCCGTGGGAGCTGTGAGCTGAAGGCTTGGGTAAAGATTTCAGCCGGGTCGTGGGGTAGGTGGAGGATGCTGCAGAGGCAGAAGGGCCCAACGGCATGGGGCAGTGGGAAGCAGAAGAGGAAGGAAATCACAGAGTCACAGCATGGCCGAGGTTGGAAGGAACCTCTGAAGATGACCTAGTCCAACCCCCCTGCGAAACCGGATCACCTAGAGCACATTGCACAGGATGGCATCCAGGCGGGTTGTGAATATCTCCAGAGCAGGAGACTCCACAACCTCTCCGGGCAACAAGGGAAATGGAAACACAGTGACACTGCCAGGGACACCGGTGCTGCAGACTTTTGGATGAGGGCGTGCAGGGAAGGGCAGAGAACTGACAATCACGGGTGACCTTTTTCCTTGGGAAAAAGCACATCTGTCCCCATACCAGATGGCAGGGCGTGAAAGCAAGAGCACTAATGGAGCAGCTGCCCTCAGCTGGGGGCAGGAGCACAGCCGTGGAGCCGAGCACACCCTGGAAACTCAAGCTGCCGTGCCTGACCTTGCAGCGTCAAGGATGCTTGCGGCTGGGCACCAACAGCGCTTCCACTCCCTACCCACCCCCTGCGGGACAGCCAGGAGAGGCTCTGGGCATCCCGGGGGCCGTGGGGCTCAGGGCAGCAGCCGAGGAAGCTGTGCTTTTGGGGGAGGCCCACGAGAGGGAGCCAGGAGTAAAGGAAACGAGGCCGCTGCCTCCGCCGCGCCCCGGCGCCTGCGGGGCTCCGCAGGGGGACCCGGGCACCTCGCACCCATCCCGGCCTCCACCCATCCCGCACCGTGCCGGGCTTGGCCCCCAGGGGGTTAATAATGCACATCTGCCTCATTTTGGTGCTTTGGGTGACCCCCTGGGCTCTAAGCTAGCGAGGAGGGCGAGCACGTGCCGTGTGCTTCCATCAAGTGCTTTGCTGAGTCCGGGCCACAGAGCTCAGCACCTTGAGGCCTGCACCCAGGGGAGATGCACCCAGGCGTCTGGGCAGCATGCTGAGGGAGCTGTGGTGGTGGCCTAAACTGCGGGGAGATGTCAGTGGTAGCAGCCCTGGGAGGCCGCTGTGGCACCTGAAGGCCTCTGCGGCACCCAGAGGCTGAGGCTCAGCTGGGCAGAGGCAGGGAGGCCCTCGAGGCCGCGCGGGTAACCTGCCGCATCGACATGGCTGCTTGGAAAAGTGGCTGCGAAGGAAAAATACAGCTCTTATTGAAAGGGAAATTAGTAGCAGGCTCTCTCCGGCGAGCGTTCAGGGAAAGCATGCAGGGCCGGCGTTGTTATTACTCTCCCGAAGCTTCCTAGCACGCTGCGAGAGGCACAGCCAGGGCTGGATAAATAATACATCATAATGCTGAAGTCCCAGAGAGGGGACTTGGAGGTAGTTCAAAAGTTCAATGAGTTATCAGCTCCCCGTAGGGTGCTTTATTTTTTCTTGCAAAGGATGCTATCAATCTCGATAACTCACTAGCTACCAAAAATAATAATAAGTAAAAGATCATTATGTTGAAATATGTGTTGTAAAGCAGCACAGCAATTTGGAAGATTAATTCAGTCCAGAAGGGGCAATAGCTGCTGGCTAGAGATGGGCTGGACACCAATTACTGCTCTCACTCATTACTTGCATGGACAGGGATTGGGAAAACACCTGCAGTGCATGAATAATTCTCCTTGAGTTAATATGCTTTCATTCAGTGCTGATTAACTCTATTTATACCTCATCTATGGTGATGAGAGCAATGTGATTCATTCCTTTATTTCGGTAACTCTCTGATAAACTGCATTTATTCGCCACCTCTGACCTCCTCACATGCACACTGCCTATTAATCCTCCTCAGCCCAGGCTGCTGCTACTATCCCAGACCCTTCAGCAGCCATCAAGCAGCTGCTTCTCATTTTCTTCCTTTCATTTAAAAGCACCTGCTACAAAAATGTGGGTCGAGGGAGAAAATGGACTGGAAATTTCACTATGATGGTGAGGGAGGGGGTGAGTACTTTGTGTGCATAATACCCAGCTCTGTAGGGTGCGCATCCTGTAGTGAAGTCTTGAAGTGCTGCTGAGGAAATAATGATCAAATGTGATCTGTTTGCTGTATTTGGTCCTGGGTGAGTGACAGCTGCACGATAAGGCATCCTGGCCATGACATGCCAGGCGTGAACATCTTGAAAGCATATTTTGCCATTGGAGTCACTGAAAAGTGACCTGTGCCTTGGGATAGATTTTTTCTTTTCCCTGTTTTTTTCAAGCCTCTGTCTCCTGCCCTGAGTCAGAGCTACAGGGTTCATGAACTGTGGTTTACTTTTCCAGCAGGCTAATCGAGACATGTTACAGCTACACGGTGTCTCCTGAGGCTGGCAGGGTGAGGGCACAGAGACCTTGAGTGTACGAAATGTTCCTGCTCCCATCAACACAGCACCACCCAAACCCAGCACCAAAATGTGTCTTAGGATATGGGATGTGAAACAGAAATATTTGACTGCTTGCAGGAAGTAGAGATGCTCTTTTAGTCCTTTGCAAGTGGAGATGCACAAATACCCAGTGCAAACGTTGCTAATAAAATCCCTCATGTTCACAACAAAAGCACAGACATGCATTCAAGCCCAGTCTGAAAGAAAACTGGAGAAGTTCCACTTTGGTTGTCAGAGTCACTTGTCACTTTAGGACTCATTTAGACTTTGCTGAGCTGGTGGATGGCCTATGTTTTCTTTTAAGCTCCCTTCCAGCTCCCCAGGCACAAGTATTGCAGAGCCTCTGGGTTTCCAGTACAGCAGGCAACCGTTTTAAAACTTTAAAATATTACCTGGAGATCACTTCAGATCAGAGTTGTGGAACAATTTAGGTTGGAAGGGACTGCTGGAAGCCATCTGGTCCAGCCCCCCATGCAGAGCATAAGTAACTCCAAAATTAAGCCAGGGCCTTTCCCAGCTGAGCTGTGAAAATCTCTAAGGGTGGAGATTGCTCAGCCTTTGCAGGTGACCTATTCCCATGTCATCCCAGATCCAACTTTCAGGGCCTGTAGCACCTCCTGTAATCCCAGAAATGTGGCATTTCTGCTCAGTCTTGCCCACGCTCTCCCCACAGCAGTAGCATGCGCTTTCCTGGGCCACAACAGGCTGGATTCCCTGGGCAGGGTGAAATGCCTCCTCTAAGACCTGCTCCCCACCACTGAGCTATGAATCTTTTCCCTCCGACTTTCTGAGGGCATGTTCCTCCTTTGCATTTTCCTTTGATCATCGTTTCAAAATCTTGAAGGGATTCAGCTGTCGGCTCTGTTTATCTTCCTACCCTTTCTTCTCATTCAAGGTTTCCGAACACCTTCCCCAGGAGCGAGATAAAGGCTTACACTCAAACCCTGGCCCTTTTGTCTGATTCCCCAGCCTGCCTGCCTCTCCTCACCGGCCTTGTCAGGCTTAAATGTCATTGCACGGTTCCGGCAGATGCTTCGTGATAGCTCACCATCCTCCCTCTCCCTGTATTTCATCCACACTTTAATCTCCGGTGTGATTGAGGTGCTTGGTAGGACAGCAGCCTCAGCTGCCCACTCTGTGCTTCACAGCCAGGTGAAGTGGACCAATTCCTTCGGTGAGGAATTTGTTGGTAGACGGTCTCCTGCCACCGCTGACTGTGCTGCAGGCAGTTGGCACCACTGCTGGTGCTTGTGGTCGTCACCTGGTACCTGCTGAATCACAGCCGGAGGGTGGTGGAGGCTCCTTGTGCCTGGTGGAGCTTGGGGAAGGGGTGGCAGAGCTGGTGAGGGTGGGTTAAAGCCGTGATGGGTGCTCAGCTGCAGGGCTTGCTGGGCCCAGGATTAGCAGCTCTGCTCCCTTTCCACAGGTTAGAAAGGAAGATCTCCCCTTACTGCTGCACCCCAAATCTGAGAGGACCTCTGAGATGCAAGCTGGTCATTGGGGAAAATGTGTTCAGGCTTCAGTCCCACTGATCAGGACTTTTTGCCATGGTATCCTGTCTACCTGCTTTGGAGGATGAACATCAGGGTCAGTCTCCCTTTGTCTCCTCTTGGCTTTTCTCAGTGCTACGTCTTTAATTTTGGCTCCCTTTGCTGCGACTTTCCTCACTTGCAAGACGCACGCACTCCCCAGAATCAGCCCTCCCACGACAGCTGCAAGGTGTAACTCCAATAGATTCACTACCAAAAATACTCCTCACTCCCCACTCTGGACTCCCGGTGCTCCTCTCCTGCTGTATCCCGACGCTTTTCCAGCCCGGTTCAGCTTGGGTAGGGTCTGCAGGTGGTGCAGCTGGTGCTGTTGGGTTACACCACTGTACCCGTGCGTGGCAAACCTCTCTGCCTCTCGCACTGCCCTGCGTGTTGTTCCCCCTTCCCTCCACCGCTCCCACTCGGCGTGCGGGCTGGCACCAGGCACATTCCGGAGCCACACTTAATGGAGAAGTGATTTGTCTCATAACTGCAGCTTTACACAGTGTGCTTCTGTGGGCGTTACAAATTGCTAAGCAGATTTAAAGTGTTCTTTGAGTTGCAAACTGCAGTATTTCTCCACATAGTGATTATTATTCATCTTTTCCAAGACACCGTGGGCCTGATCCTGCAATCTGCACTCCTATTAAAGTCAGTGCTGTGGGAGTACTGCCGGCTTACAGACGGCAGGAGTAAGACCCAATTAATTTTGCTGCAGGGAAGAGTAGGGCAGCAAACACGATTTTTTCTTTCCTTTTTTATTTTTCCTGTGCATGTGTGTGTATTTTCTTGTTCCTTGGGCATTTGCAAAGCTGTACGTCTGGGTGTGGGCTGCTGGCCTGCACAGCAGAGGTATGCTTGCAAACTTCCAGGCTCCCTGGGGACAAGTCCTCCCTTGCCCTGCCTCTCTTTCTTACTTTCATTTTGGTGCAATGACCAGCAAGCCTTCAGAAATGTCTGCAAAACTGCTCCACAGCTATAACAAGTTTTCCTTTGCTCCAGCTGATGTTGTCCAGCACAATCAGGTTTGGTTTTAAAAGAGGTAAGCCTGTTTTTGTTTTGCTGGAGAGCTGGTAGTTCTGGCTTCTCCTCTTGAGCCATGGACGTGGTGGGAAGGGACAGACTCGAAACACCGTGTTTAGGAAGGCAGGAGGTCTAAAACTGTTGTGTGGGTGAATGACTTGAGCCCTGACCCGCACCAGCAGCCCTGCTGGCCCCAGCTGGGACCATCCCCTGCGTGATGCTGCAGAGAGCATTTATGAGTCTGTTCCCCACCCAGCACCAGGGTCTGTCCATGGGCAATTCAGAAAAAGCCCCTCTGACCCTCCACCCACCCTCTTCTCCGAGGAAGACAGCTCAGAGCTCTGCAAACCAGCAACTCCCCTTCAGCTACTGGTCCCCTGTGCTCTCCCTGCCCGGAGGTGGTGGCACCAGGGCGGAGTCACCATTGTGCTTCAAGGAGCTAAAGCCCACGAGAGCTGCCGTGGTGGCTCAGCCTCTGTGCCCCTGGGCTGTCCCACTGCTTTCAGCGTCACAGGAAGGTGGCTGCTGCTGCAGGCCGTGGTAGCAGGGGGGAGCAGCCTTGTACTCCCTCTGGGCGAGGCAGTGCCACACGTTACCTCCGTCCGAGGCTGGAGACCTTCCATCAGGCACAGCTGATGGGCGATGAGGCAGCAGCAAGCATCGTGGCGTGAGGTGTTCATGGAAACGTGTTGCTAAGCAAAGAAGATATTGTGCTTTGTACCAACTAGGGCTTTTTTAGCTTGCGAGATTGCGTGCCTTGAGGAAAGTTGTAACAGCTTGGTCTACTAGTAACAAATACATGGTCTTGAGGCCAAGGATGAGCTGGAGTCATCCAGCCAAGAGGAGGGTGTTTCTGTCTGTGTGACAATGGGACTGCGGTGTCCTTAGCAGCTTAGGGCTCCTCAAGTCCCACTGGGCTTTGGATATGAGCCCCCACCGTGCTGGGAAACCTCTGCCTCCTTGCTTCAGCCCCCAGAAGCTCAGTGATGCCTGGGTGAAAGCCAATATCTCCCCCTTACTGGCTTCAGAAACCTTTCTGGGCTTTCTCCTGGCCTCCCAGAAAGCTGTGACAACTGTCTTGTCCGCTCCCTAGACGTCAGTGCCAGCCAGAAACATCTTAAGGTGTGAAAAATGCCCAAAAATGTATGCAAAATGCAAGTGGAAAAAGGTCATGATTACTTACTTTTCTGCCATGTGCATGTATAATAATGAACCTTGGGAGTGAGGCCATGTTAGTCCTAATTACAGCTCTTTAAATATTTATACAGCTTAATCTGTTCGCCTTGCTCTTTGGTATGTTCCAACATATCTGTAGGGCTGACCTTTCTACCTCAGCCCCATTTGTATGCTTTACAGGTCTCTGGATAGCTATTACTTTGCTTTACTGAAAAGGGGAAAATGCATCACACCGGAGGAGTAAACTCTAGGTAAAAGGAATACAATATTAAATAAAACCAAGAGGGTACGAACACAGTCTCCTCTCTCAAAGTCTCATGCAGATTCTTAACTAATGCAAAACCAAGAGATTTCAGGAAAATTAGCCACCAGATGTGCCATGAAGAATCAGTGGAGACAACCACACTTATTTTCATATGTGACCTCCATCAAATTGGAATTGATATCTCCAGCAGTAACAGAGTAGTACATTAACCCCCTCTGTCACCTCTCAGTGGTTCATTATAACAGCTCTACTTAAATGTAATGGGAAAGGCTGGGAGATGGATGAGATGCTCGTGGCTACGACGTAGAACTAGACGCGCAGCCAGTCCCTTCTTTAGCCATCTTCCTCAAGTCCTTCTTTCCTATACCTTTCTTTCAACAGACCTAGGAATTCCAGGTTTATTTACAAAGAACTACTCACAAACCTGAGAAGGGAAAATCTGAAATGTTAGTTAATACCCCCCACCTTTGGATGAGCTCCATTTCCCATTCTGTATAACAACCATCTAGGGGGCAAATCCAAGAAGAAACCGTCCCATAATGGGTCTGTGAAGAATTTGGCAAACTACGGGCAGTCTATAAACAGCACCACTGAAATCACAATCAATATATACAGAAGAGCTGGGCAGCTCCGAGTATTTTGGTCACCCTGGTAATTTGAAGAACCTCTAGTGTAGCGTGCTTCATCCTGAGCACACTTATGAACCTATTAGGTAGGCAAAACGACACATTTGTACTTCCAGGTGCTTCCAGAAAACCTCCATTAAGGAGACATTACACTGGAGTAACTTAATTAGTTTGCTTTAAAAGTATCTGGTGTCCTCATGCTGCTCACTTTTATACCAAATTTGCTGGCCAGTCAGTGTAGGTCTGAAATAATGAATAAATTCAGGCCAGGGACCTTTGTCTGGCCCTGAAGCCAACTGGCACAGCTTAGCTTCTTCCAATCTACAACACATCTGATTCTGGGGCTCATCTGGTCCCCATGTGCAGTTCCTGTGGTCCTAATGTGATATTCTTAGTATTTATTTATTTTTTTTCCTGTTCAAACGAGCTACAAATGCATTGCAGTTGATCAGGGTGATATTTTTTAGAGTGCAAATGAGGGCGTGTATGAATGCGCTGAAGTGTGGAAGAAGCATGGCACGGGTGGAGGAGTGTGTCGGGAGGATGAGCCAAGGCCTAGTTTGGGACCGTTCCTCGGGGCTCGCTGCCCTCCAGGCCGTGCCCTGGCACTGAATGTCAGGGCACTAGCTGCCACCAGCCAGGGCCAGGCCAGGCAGCAAGATGATTAAACAGCAAGGGATGGTGGCCTGCACCTGGGGCCTTTCATTTGCTGGCACAATGGACCCATAGGAAATCTCTGTGGATGGGTGCTGGGTGGCTTTGCAGTGAGGCTGTTTGGTCTCCAGGGATCACGAAGGCTCATTTCACACTGTGGCTGGCCAGAAACTTTCTAGCAAAGTTTCAGCCCAACAGGTACACTCTTCAAATCTTGAATATTTAATGGAAGTATTGTTAGGTTCAGCAGACCAAATCTGAGGCCAGGCTCTGGACCTAGTCCTTCCTATGTATTTCTGACATCCCCAGGATGTTATTGCAAACTGTGGGGTCAGAAAGGTGTACTTGGAAAGTCTGTTAAGAAGTCTGTTAAGCCTTGAATTTATGGGTCTTCAGCTCTAATTTGCTGAAATTCTGAAGAAAAAAAAGCAGAAACAGAGAAATGTTACTTTTTGTGAACCAGTACTTCTGCTATTCATCTCACTCTGGTAGCAATGCTGCATTTCTGGTAGGTTTCCAAACACTGTCTAAGTGATACTGCTCCTTACTGGGGCCCCTGCATAACTGGACTATATTTTTGCAGACACCATTCCTGGTATTACAGATGTGCTGTATAGATAAGGCTGCTAGATAGAGCAGTGGTGGAATTGACCATTTTTCCAGAACCACCCTGTTGCCTTTGAGTAGCAAGACAAAATTATCCCTTCCCAGTATTACTTTTGACCTTAGAAGTGCCCCAGGTCTCAGAGGGGTCTGCTGGTTAAAAGGTGAGGTACCAGCAGTGAGCTCCTGACCAAGCTACAGGGGCTAGCCAAAGCACACGTGGATTTCGAGGTACTGTGAAGATTGCTGGAGGACCCAGTGACTTTGCAGCTTATTTTTGCAGATCTACAGGCCCTGAGTGAAGGAAATTGAAGTCCATAGGGCACAGCACATCCTTGCAAGGCAAACCTGCTCCCACTCCTGCAGCCGTGAGAAGAGGTACCAGCATCCAGCTAGTTCTGGTGTGCCCACAGCCTCTCCAGACAAGACCTATTTGGAGTTCGTACCCAGGTAATGTCCCCCATCTACTGAGTGCTGCTTCATTCCCTCCAACTTCTCCTGCCCGGGCATTTGCTGTAGGGGTCGGCCTGGGGAGGTGCCCCGTGAGATCGCCTCCTCCCGAAGGGTGCTGGAGAGTGGGAAGGGAGGAGGTGAATGGCATGCCTGAAGTGTGGGAAAAGAAACATTTAATCAAGGTTGCCATGGAAACTAGGAATGGACAATAAGTACTCCGGGGTTTTATCATTTCCCTTAGCACTTGTAACACACAACCTGTGTGAAGAGGAGTGTTATCACACGCAGGGAGACTGACAAATACCTGAATGGGAAAAAATGCGTGAGAGAATCTGTGCCAGGGCCTGTTGAATCCATCCCAGCAGAGGGGCTGCACGGACACAGGGGAGATGGCACTTCGGGGGGGCTCCTAAAGCGAAGGAATGGGGACTCTGGAAAGGGGGATTGTATGGGCAATGCAAAGGGAGACAGCTGGGGGGCACTGGGTTTGGCACAAGAGCTGAGCAGAGAGCCCCATGCAACCTGGAGCATGTACTGTCCTGGGGCTCTTGTTACTGCCAGCCCTGCTGTGGCACCTTCATAGAGTCATAGAAACATAGAACAGCTCGGGTTGGAAGGGATCTTAAAGATCACCCAGTTCCAACCCCCTGCCATGGGCAGGGACACCTCCCACCAGATCACATTGCCTAGGGCCTCGTCCAACCTGGCCTTGAACACCCTCAGGGACAGGGCACCCACAGCTTCTCTGGACCTTCCAGTGGTCCTACACATCCTCACTCCAACCAGACATCTCTTTCATAGCTGTTGTGTTTGTGTGTTTCCTCACCGAGGTCTGTTTTTTTACCCAACAAGCCATGTATCACTTTCCCCACTCAAATTCAGTTTGGCGCATTTGACTGGAAAAGGTCACGTAGATCCAGCTCAACCCCTAAATGACAGCTCATGCCCACACACCATCAATACATCAGAGAGGAAGATATTTCCTTGGTTACAATGCATTCATAGGCCAAAAATCACTCTCTGTCCTCAGCACACCAAATATCCATTATGCTGTGGTCATGACTATTCTGGTCATTTCTCAGAGATACTTTCCTCATCTGCCTAAAATATTAAATTTCTGCCTCCTGCTCCCACCCACGTTCCCACTCCAATATTTCCTTCAGGATGTCTCTGTTGTTCTTACGGATGTGCAAAAAACTGCAGGCACTTATCACATGAGGCACATCACGATGAGAAACACCTACCCTTCTCATGAAGTGCCACCTCCCTCCTATCCATCTTCCTGAAGTACATGCCAGCGATCATCTGCAACTACTCTGCACAAAGCCAAATAATTCTTCCTTCTTGCTGAAACCACCAACAAAGAGCTTCCTTGGCCAGGCAAACAGCAAACACTGAATCCAGATGCCCGGAACAAGAAGAGGAACCATAACGCTCATACCCTCTTTGGAAGCAAATAGTCCTTCTCCATCCCTTCAACCAGTCCCGATTTTTGCAATAGCAAAGCATCACAGACGTTTCCATTTCACATTAATGTCAGAGAGTATTTCATAGTGATCAGCTGGCCTCTGCTAACCCGTGGAAAATACCTTTTTTGTGTTGGCAAAGACTAGGCCTATGTGCCTATCTCATTTACAGCTCTTTAAAGCCAGCACCAACTCTTACGCATTTCCAGGCTTGTGACGTGACAGAAGAGAAACCTCCCCATTTCAAATCCCCATGACAACATTTTCTCTAACTCTTCTCCCAACCCCAGCTGGTGAGCTCTTGATCAGCAGCAAAATGCCAGAGTTAATGGCAGCGTGGTTGCTCACTTGGTTGGGCACACTTGTGGCTGTGTTCTTGTAGCCCTGGGCTCTGCTCACATCTGCAGTTGGGCTTTGTCATCCAAAAGCTTTGCCACTAGCAGCAGCCATCCAGTTCTGCACCATTACCTGGGTCTTACCAGTCATTGCTGCTTATCCGAGTCTGGAAAAAAAAGTTTTATCAAGTAAAACTTCTTTAAATATGTGCTCTGCCAGATTCGATCCTGTAGCATCATCTCCTGCAGCTGTATTACCTCAGTATCAAATGCCTTAGGAAACCCCAGATGCAAATTCTTCTGCTTGCCCAACTACAAATGCATGTGCCTAATCCCATCCATATTAATGAATCTCATAATCATAGCACTTAGCAGCATGTCCTCCATCTGCTGCCCAACAGTAATTTGAAAATGGTGCCAGGAACATTAATGGATGTCAGAAAAGGATGTGAATCACGGGAGTTTGGCAATTTAATACACGTACCCCTCCAGACCAGTATTTCTGTGGTTTGATAGGCACCCCACGATGTACTGCCAGTAAGTCTGTAGAGCACGGAACAGAGCAAGGGACCACTGGACCTCAGGACAACTCCCAAAGTACTGAACAGTGTGTGCACAAGGAATGGCAGGAGGAGCACCTTACAGTATTATGATAGTGTTACAAGGGGGGAGGACAAAGAAGTTTGATATAGCGCAGACAATATATAGATATATAAGTATACACAGAGAAATATACCTGTAAAGATATGGCCAAAGCACTCAAAAATTCAGTGTTTGATCTAGTTGGTCCAAAGACATGCTTTGAAATTCAGAGAAAGATGTGAATACTAGAGAGAGAGAGAGAAAACTGCAACCTGTCTTCCCAATCAGTAGCTGGGATTAAATCTGGAAGAGGTGTTTTTCACCATTGAGTTATAAGACTATATTGTGGCAGGTTTTCCACTTGAATCTACTTTTTTATAGTGGGGAGAAACACAGAGTTCAGTTGGCTTTCTGGGAGCAGAGTCTCTCTCTGGCTATTTCAATATACATACTGACTTACGGCAAACATGGCTTGAAGTAAAGGTCTGCAGAGAATTCATGTTCCAGATAAATGCTTGCTTTTTGCCCGATGAAGCACCAGGATGAATAGGCTGTTGTTAGGTTAAGTTCTTTCCTTGTTTCCAAGCATGTCTCCCAGTAGCACTTGCAAAGATAAGAGGATCTGATCTCCAAATTCAGGGTGAAAGCTGATATCTAGACCATGATGGAAATTATTCTCTTGTTTTAAAAATGTCAGGTAGTGACCACTACTACAGGCTGTTGTGTTAGTTCAGAGGCATAGAAAATACTCTGTTTTGTTCATCCTGAGATCATTGCCATTCCATGGACACACCCCCTTCTCTTCTTTTCTCACTGCTCTTCATTTGATATGTAACTTGACATTTTGCCTTGCTTGACATGTTGCTATGTGTCCTATATCCCCAAAAGCACACAAACAGCTATGGGTCATATTTGTTTGGTAACAGGTCTAGCAGCTGATGGTCTTCCAAGTTGTTCATGTGGCATATGGAGCTGGTTGGCATACAGAGATTTCTACCTTATAAATCTGAGGTCTTCTCCTTTATCGCGTTGCTTCACAACGGAGATAAGTGTGTCCTACAAACACATTTGTGTTCATCTGAATCTTTTTATGGATTTGCTTTGACTATATTCCTTCCTTTTTTGTGTTTGCTTTCTACAGTTATCCTAGGGAACACATTTTCTGGTAGGAATACTCACAAGTGTGAATGTAGCGTGAAAACACATTTCAAACTCATAATAACAACCACTTCACAAAATAATCCCAGAAAGTTACATTCAGCCACTTGGGAACAGAAACATATCACATCATCAGAATATCAACATCTCCCAAGGAACTGGCCACAAATGAGACACAGAGCACAGATTATTCCAATAAATTATTTAGCCAATAAGCCTGAACAATAGGTCCATATGTAAATATTGTGATCTCTTCTCAGATAATCTACGAAGAAAAATTATTCAGTTATGTGTCAGATGAATTATTCAACCAAAGGCTTGGAAAATAACTGCGATTCAAAACATTTGTTCTTACAGTAATCCTCCTTTTTATCAATTAATCTTGTTAGGAAGTTGGCTTCTGGCATAGGAAAAACTGAAAGAAAATGAAGCAGAACAGTTTCTTGCTGAAGAGCACTGAATATATGTAAACAACATCCTTGGTTTACATGTAGAGGAGTCTTTGGAAGTTAGCAACTTTCTTAAATCTTTACTTTCTTTGAGTCTCAAAAGTTATGCTTAGGATGCAAATGCAACACCTCAAAATTTCTGCAGAGGTGCTCGAGGTCATAGTTAACATGTTTCTCAAAGATACCCAGTAAATTAGTAAAACAGTTCTTCGCATAGCTCCATTTGTTTCCTCTGCTGGGTCATGAACCGTATTTCCTCCTTGCACCTCTCCTGAGTTGTATCACAGCACCCCACTAAGGAAAATATTAATACATATCTACTGACTCTCTCTTTCAAAACCACATTCAAATGCTTCTCCAAGAAAAGCAGCCTGTATCCCCCTTGAGCATCTAAGTCTGCCATCTGGTAGGTTTGTACTTTATAGTCATTTAGAGGATATTAAATCTTCCTTTGTGTGCAGAGAATTAAGTGGTGGAGGGGCTCCGTATTCTATTTAAGAAAAATAAAATAATATAAAAGGGAGGAAAAAAAAAAACAGTTCAGAAAGTCATTGTGTCCAGAGAAGAATATTAGAGGGGCATTAAGTGGAAAGACAAAAGGCAAGCTAGCATCAACTCCTCTGAAAGCCATAAATCATTCTGACTCCTCGGGTGGTTGGTTGAGTTCATTGTTACTTGGGTAATTATTGTCCTTCGTCAGAACCTAAGCTTCTAAACAGATTTTGAAACAAAATCATCCCAAATGAGCAGCCAGGAAGACCTACTGGTGTCAAGGGGGAGTCGTGGAAAAAGTATCTTCAGGTAGAGCCTTTAAGCAAACCCATAACTTTCCATCTACACTGCTAAATTGCTTATTTTTAGAAAATTGGTGCTTTTTTAGGCTGCTTTTTCTTTGGTCACTGAGGAATTCTTGAAGGTAGCTGGTTTCTAATTGAGAAGAAGCCCGCAGACAAGGTTTTTGATTTACCTTGTGACTTTTGATGACTGTGTGACCTGGAGGCTTAGCCCACTCCAAATCTGCTGTTGCAGCTGCTGGCAGGAGCATCTGCCTTCATGCTTTGTCCCTCCAGCAAGGTGGAGGCTGGCTGCAGATGGATCAGCTAAACCCAAAGAGAGAGTGAAGAGCCTGCAAATATACGGGCAAGCCAGAAAATCGGGAGACTTGTGTAAGGTTTGATAATCTAAAGTGAAGTGCAGTGATTGAGCGTACGCTACTTGCAAAGACATAGGCCAGCAGCTTCCAAAATAGTTTCATGACCCTAGGAGGCTCAAGCAGGGCCATAAGCTTCAAATAGGTTCAGGTTAATTTCATTGTAATGCTGATATCTGGGGTTGTTTTAAGCATTCTGTCTGTAAGTGAGGATTCAAGAAATAGAAAAGTTGAGACCGTTGTGACGTACAGCATGACCACGAAAGGCAGAAGAGCTCTAAAATTGAAACCCACTGTGCCACCTGCACTGGGGAAGTGTCCAGTGCCCTACAGAGGAGCCCTGCATTCAGCCAAGTTCTCTAGAAATGTGGGGAAGCATAACAGCAACCATGAGCTCCATTTTGTGCGATGCTGTAACCTCACTGCAAACTCAGCTGGACTTAAAGGACGTGGCTGGCCCAGCTGCTGACCTGGGACTACAGTCACCTCAAGGCTCACATATAAGTCAGAAACTCTCCAAAAAGGGAATTCAACAGTTCTCGAATCATGGCAAAGATACAAGAAGCCCTCGGAAAATGCAAGACATCTGTTTGCACACTGAAGTGATGACCCAGCCCAGGAGAGCGCCTAAAATACAAAGTAGACCCGTGTTAGTCATCTGGAGGAACCAGCTGCAAGCTGAAGAAGCCCTCCTGCTCACATCGCCCCTACAGGGACCAACAACCCTGCAACTAGCAGCAGCAGCAGCAGACCTCTGAAGCCCTCAGCCATTCCCTCGGATTCACAGACAGTCGGATTCCTACCAGACTCATGTGTCAGCAGGTCATAAAAAGCCTTAAGACGTCTTTTCTTTTCCTGGCGTTCTGGAAGAAGTTGTGCTAACAATGAGCCACTGCTTGACAGCTCCGAATCCCAAGCTGTTGGGATACAGTGTGACTTCCAACATATTGCTTCCAGCCCCCACCACCCACGGGGAATGGCCTGGCAGGGGGAGCAGCACAGCCGGGTAGGAGGAGTCTCCAACAAAGAAATCCCTCGCTCCCTGTGCTGAGCTAAAGGGCAGCACCCACATCACTCAATGCAATGAAGCCATTCAGTTTCTCGCTGAATGGTCAAAAGATCAGGAGCGAGTGGAAAACTTCATAAATTTTTGTGCTGCGTTGCCCGAATTGAAGGGTGAGTACTGAAAAATACCAAATCCGGAAAGGATGAGGGTTTTTTACCTTGAACTGCAACTTCAAACCCATGCAGGAAAGCTAACTTTAGAGGGCTGAAGAAGGGAAAAAAAAAGAAAAAAAGTATTAAACGCCACCAATTGCTGTCATTGGACCTGGCTTTGCTCCAAGGTCTGTCAGGGCTGAGATTGATTGGGATGTATGGTATCCAGGAAACAGTCAGCACCTTCAGCTGGTTATAAAGCCATTTTAATTGTCTCGCTACCACCATGGCAACCATACTGACAGCCACGGGCTCCAGGAGAGACGGGGTGTTCGAGGGGAGTCCTGTGCCTGTACACCACACCTGGCGATGCAGTGATTCAGACGGGTACAACCTTGCTCAGACACCAGAAGGGACCAAATTTGGAGAAGGAAATGAAGCCAGTATTGTAATGCACAGTATCCTGTTATCACGGCAACATTAAGCAATAATAATTTAAGTGAACCTGTTGTGTTTTACGGCGGACCCCATTGTGGTAGCGCCTGCAGGTATAAGGGATGCCACGAATGACCCCTGCAGCAGCACACAGCCATGTATGGGGTATACACCTTACATGCCCTGCTCCAAGTAGCACCATGGCATGACCAGATTTTCCAACGCAACAGCTTCAGTACCAGGCAGGAACTGATCCCTTTTGCTGGTGCCTGGTTTACGTGAGAGCTGAGCCAGCTCAGCCCATGGCTGCTTGGACCGAGCAGCTGTGCTGCCTGGGCTTTCCTTCAGGATATTTAGCCAATGTGACTTCATGTATTGCAAGATCCTTCACAACAATGCCTTTTAAAATAACCAAATATCTGCAAATGAATTAGAAATTCTTCTCTCCCCTGTCTCTGCAAAACATTACTCAGCCAAATGTAACTGGAAAATTGAAGGACTGAGAACTTTCCGTCAATCTTGGGGCTGGGATGATTAATTGTCTCGGAGCGCTTACAAGGTGACCTGCACATCTAACAACAAGGTATGACATCTCACGATTCAGAACAAGAGGTGCGTCAGGAGGGACAGCAGCAATCCACAGAGAAGAGTGGGATGGGAGAAGAAAGATCGAATTTACAACAGAAAATTCACAAGGTTAATAGGGCCGTGCATTGTGCGTATTTATCCAATTCCTTCACTTCACCTGCCAGCATGGCTGTCCCCATTTCTGACTACTGTGCAACAGAAGCAAAAGAAATTTATCTTTTTTTCATCCATAGCAAGGAGGTTTATAAGACACATCATTGTGCATGTGGACAGATGCAGATGCCACAGCTCAGCTGGTGCACTGACCAGTTCAGGCATGAGAAAAAAGCGGCATGCACACCATGTGGAAGCAAGATGATAGCTGCATAATACTTTGTGGCGGATACTTCAGTGCAGAAAACTCCTTGAGCCACAGGAGCTCTCACACCATCAGGATGCCAGGCATGGGAGATCTGCACTGGGGCATCCTCATGGGCTGCAAGGAGACCGGCTCAGCATCTCTGCAGCTCCGTGGTCCTGTGTTGGACCAGCACCTGATGCAGCCCCGGCTCAGCCCTCTGCAGATGCAGGGGATCCGAGGCCATGTTCATCACAGCACATGGCCCACGGTGGGAGTTTTGTCTGGGCTTCGTGTGCATCTGAATGCTGTTACTAATTAATGTTTGTAACTATTAGTGTTAATTTGTTAGTATTGGCAATAAGGGAGGAGGCAGCTTAAAGTAGTAGGGCTTGGTGACCAACAGCAGATTAATATCATTCAAGGGTTTATTTGGGGAAAGAAAGACCAATTTTGTCGCAAACCTGGATTTGACTTGTTTTGTCATGGCAATTAAAGTAATTGGCCTGAAAAAGCAGCTTGTGATGATATAGGAGGTAAACAATTAAAGACAGAAAATAATCCTATAGTCAGATCCCAGATGCTAAAAGCTGTAATTTCTGTTCCAAGACTGTGACTCAAGTTTCCCATCACATCTCCCCACGATGCTCCTCCATTCTGGTTAGAGAAGCACCGCTGTACCTGGAGGCAGACAGGCATATAGTCATTTTTAAACAGTTGGGTTGGGCTCCGCTTCCCCACTGTACACTCTGGCCTCCAAGTCCAACATGAGCTTGAGCTCTGCTGCTTCCAGGTCAAGATGAGAAACACAAAGAGATGGCAGGAGAGGCCACGTCTACCAAGACTTGGGGCAGCATTTATAACATCTGTACGACCTACTTTGGGGCTCATGCAGTGGAGCACCATAAAGTCAGACCAAAAAGAGGCAGATACCCCTGGAAAAACCTTGCTTTGTCCCACAGTTCTGTGGGCAGTAAGGATGAACACATGCATGTGCGGGTGCTGCTGTGGACACCCACAACATGGAAATTGCCCGTCTAACCTGTGTGCCTTTGGCCATTATAACACTTCGGATTTTGGCAGAGACCCAAGGCAGAGGGTCTCTGAAGCAGCAGGGCTGGCACCATGGGACCACACGTGGTCTCCTTCCAGGAGGATGGAGGTGGCACATGTCCCAGGACCTCAGCACCAACACGGCTTGCCGAGCCTCTGGACCATGGTTTTCCATCTCAACATAGTGTGTGGGATGAGTGCCCTTCCCTCACCAGGCTCGCTCTGGCTCTGTGAATGCAAAACCCTTCTCCTGAAGCCAAGAATTATTTCCATATTTATTTAATAAAGGCACCTATCCAAGACTGGGGGTCTCCTGACATAATCATGCAATTAAATTCAGTCCACGCGGTGTTCAGCTCAATTCCACAGGAATACCACTGGCTGACAGGCACTTCCCCTGTTTGTCAGCTAGAGAGCCTTCCCCCTTCAGCCTACTTCAGAAAATGCACTGGGCTTCAGGAGCCACCAGCATGGGCTTCCAGGAGCCCGCTCGAGGATTTCCATTTGGTGCCATAAGGGATGGAGGGCAGCAGCAGCAGGTTCATCCAGCGGGGGAGCTTGCACAGCCCCACGGCTGGATCCTGCCACGTCCCAGGCACTACCCGCACTGCACTAGTGTACCTGGGGTGCACAGATGGGGTACACAGGTTGCCTAGTATCTCTCTGGGGTTGTAGTCACAGCGACACCTCCTTCCTGAAGATTTTCTGCGATTCCCAATGTTCCTGGGAGGTCAGTTTTAATATCCACCCTATAAATGTAACCTTAGAGCTGTTCCGTCCTCAGACAAGAATAACTCATTATTATGAGCCTGGGAACAAAACTGCTGCAAGCAAACAGCCAGCCCTGTGCCACTGCCGAGTTCATTCTCAGCACACAGTGTCTCTATACACCGAAACCAAATATTGCACGTTTAGGTTTAAACCGATATCTTTATTTTACACATGCCTGTAAAAGGAGTGTGTAAAAAGCCGGCGGGGTGTAAAAGCTCACAGTTCCGGAGCAGCTCCAGAGGAGAGCAGGCTCCAGCACTTCTTGGGTGCCTTTTGTGCCAGGGCCAATGCCCATAGCCCTGGATCCGGGCAATACCCTGACTGATACGCTGTATAGAAATCGTACGTATGTCTATATCCATTGGGATATTCCCAAATGGATTTGAGGGCATGGCCACAGGTCCCTCCCATCCACCATCCTCGGTGCATGAAGAGCTGAGCGCAGCTGTGCCAGCGCTGCCCTACCAGCCTAACTCAGTTACCTTTCAGCTCGGCCCACAGCAGCAGGCGGGTGTCCTCCTTGAACCAGCAGCAGCCGACGTTTTGCTCCCCATCGGCCAGGCATGGATCACCCTGAAGTGGAGGCCGAGCTCCTTGCTTCCCGACAATTCAATGTCCACTGCTGGCAGGGCCTCGCACGAGCCAAGCGCCGGGATGGCCTCCCCTGGTCAGAACCCATCCCCTGCTCAGTGCTCCGTCATGATCTCCTCTCCTCGTGCTGGAAACAGAGCTGCTGACCCCCCCAGGGCCGAGCAAAGAGCGGACCCCGAGGTCTCCACAGCTCCATTTGCTGGGTGTGCAGAGGGACTGAGGCGGGTCCTGGCCGCCCTCAGCACCTGTCCTTGAGCTGCGGGAGGACCATGCCCCGGTGGTTTCACAGATCTCCTGGGTCCTCACCCCTGCTGCTACTCCCCAGCCTCCTGCCACAACTGTCACCTCGCTGCCGCGCTTTGGGCCTGTCCCCACGGCACCACAGACACAGGCAGGGCCGTGCACGCTCCCCTGACAGCCTCTTTCTTGGGCTGGTGCTTAGGGACATGGTTTAGTGGGTGATACTGGTGGTAGGGGGTCGGTGGGACCAGAGGATCTTGGAGGTCTTCTCCAACCTCAATGATTCGATGATTCTCTCCAGAGGGTCTGGGCTGACACCCCCAGCGGGGAGCTGCCCCTTGTCACACCTCTGGATGAGAGCAGAGCATGTCCTGGGGGGGCACACATCCCCCCCCCCGGCAAAAGGAAACCCCGGAAAAGAAACTTTGCGCCTCATCAAGTCAACCTTTCCTTGGGGAGATGGGGGCCCTGTGCCAGCCCCACACCCCTCAGTAGTGTGTGTGCGGCGGGGGGGTGTCCACACTTGGGGGTGTGTGTCCACACCTGGGTGCGTGTTCCCACATGGGGTGTGTGTCCCCACACGGGGGTTGGGGTCCCCACTCGGGGAGGCGTCCCCCCACGCGTGGGGCCGGCTCCGCGGAAGGTGCTGGGGGCGAACCCCCGTCGGGGGGCGTCGCGGTGCCGGTGCCGAGGAGGGGGGGGGCCGGGGCCTCGCACCGCCCCGCGGCGCTGCCGGGGGAGTGGTTTCCCCTTCGCCGGCAGCGGCGGGGCCGGTCTGCGGGCGGGGAGGTGCCGCGGCCGGCCCGGGAGGATGCGGACACCCTGACGGAGCTGCCGGCTCCGTGCACGGCCGGCGGGAGGCTGCCGGCCTCCCCTCGCCTCGCCTCGCCTCGCCGGTGAGCCGGGACGGGCCGCGGAGAGGGAGGGGGGCGGCGGGTGGCGGTGCCCTGCCCGCAGCGGGATGCTCGGGGCAGGGCTGCGGGAGGGGACCCCGAGAAGCCCCGGGGCTGAGAGGGGCTGGGGCAGCCCCCTGGGAGCCGATCCCAGCCTCAGCAGGCGGGGGCACCCCGGGGAGCCGATCCCAGCCTCAGCCCGGTGCTTGTGCGGTGCAGGGGGGGCGAGTGCGGAGCGAGCGACGGGGGCAGGAGGAGCAGGAGCTGCTCCTCTGCTTGCCGCTCGGCTTTATTTCCAAGCCCTCCAGATGTTTGCTTGTTTTGTAAAGGATGTTAGAGAGAACTCGCCGAAGAATGGGTTGTCCTTTAAAGCAAAACTTGCTTGGCAGGCGCAGGCTGTGTGAAGGAATCCTGATGAATGAGAGTGGCACTGAGGGAGTTGTTGGGCTGCGATCGCCTCAGCTGTTCATTTATTTCGGTGTGTGTCTGTCTTTTTTTTTTTTTTTTCTGAGGCGAGGAAGAGGGTAACAAAATGTGAGTTTAAGACAATGATGCTTTTGCTCGCAGCCTTGCCGAGCAGGGTGAAAGAACCCCAAAACCCCTGCCTTTCCCAACAGGTAGTGAGCGCCACACATGCGGTTACTTGTAGCGAAAGAAAGAGCCTACTTTCCGCTGTAAATGAGGACTATGTTTCACTCCGAGCAAGGGATGTGAATATTTTCCCACTGCCAAATGAACGTACCACAAAAATTCCCTTTTCATCCGGGACAGAGGTGTGTTTGTCGGTGTCTGAACACGGCTGCAGTCACGGAGGGGAGCGAGGCTAGGCTGGATACAGCATTAACCCCTCAAGCCACGAGAAGCAATAAACAGAGAAATTAGTTTCCATTAGCCTTCTCCTGACCGAGATCTTTACCGCAGTCCTATGGTCAGCTGTGCAGTGAAGGAAGCCCTCCTGGCTGTAGGTTCGTGTCGTACTGAAGGACCCCGAAGTTTGTGCTCCTGCAGCCTGGCTCCGTGCACATTCCAGGGAAGCCTGGAAATGAAGGTGAAGCGGGGAAATCTGCCTACACACCACCAGTCCCAAGCCAGTGTTTTCCATCTCTTAGATTTAATGAGCAACAAATTTTGTGCCCAGAAAAGAATCCAGCTCACAGCTCAGGATTTTGATAATTAATATTCCATTTAAAGAACATGTTTTCAGAGTCAACATTATGATTGCAGAGAGAAAACAAGCAAACAGGGAGCGACTTGACCTGATTTCCCTGCTTTCCCGATCTGGCCTGACAATTTGTCAATCATGTGGAATTTCCTCTAACCTCTCTGGTACATTACTTTAGCAGAAGAAATGAATGTGCAAATATAGTCGCTATTTTCCCTCCCTTCTCACAATGATCTCTTTGTGTTAAGCAACAGGCTTTTGCATAGATCAGGTATCAAACCCACAGTGTCACAGGCTGAAATTGCTACTTCGCTCTCATTTCTGAAATTATGCCCCTGCGTTTGAGCCTTTGTAAACATATCTGTCTATTTTGGAGGGGTCAGACGGAGCAGCCTAGGTCCAGGGCAGATCCTGCCTCATGGCAGGCAGGAGGAGCCCTGCTGGGACTTGAAGGAGCCCAGCATCTGCCTCTCTGCGGTGCCCCTTCCCTTTGCTCCGAGACGTGTGTGTGTGCGTTCTCTGGAAAAAGCTGTAAGTGAATCAGTTTCCTGCATGTTCCTTCTTCAAAGGAAGACTTTATTGCAAGCCCTAGGAAAACTACCAGCCAATAACAACTCAGGTGGAATGAAAAAGACCAGTTAATACAAACAGGTCCTTAAAACCTTCTCTCAGCCCCTTGCTCCAGCCTTTGTCCCTTTTTGATTGCAAGTGCGTAGGGGCTGCGATCACCTGTCCTTCGCTGTTCGGAGAGAGCACCATCAGTAATGGCATCTGCAGAGCAGACACCAGTGCTGGAGGAAACTGGGCTCTGGCAGGACAAGCCCCTGCTGCCGTCAGGGTGGGCTGGCCGATCCCACAGCGTTTTGCCCAGTAGAGCCCATGTCCTCACAGGGCTATGATGGAATAGTGCAAGTCCAGTTCCTTTGCAACTTCTATAACACGCAACCTGATTTTTCAGCTGAGTTGCTTCTCTGAGATGCACCCATATAAACTACCCGTATGCAAATATTTAGGAGACCTCTAGCTTCAGGTGGATGTTAATTGGTTGGCAGAAAGACACGTAGCCTTATCCATGCACATACTCTTTCAGTGTTAATGACTCATTCCAAAAAAAAACAACAACAAAAAAGCCATACTGCATTTTTAAAATAATACATTTATTTTTATCTATGCGTTGTCCTTGCCCTCTGTCATGCCCAACCCTACTGCGATAACACACACTGTTCTCCTATCTTCCATCTCAGGCTGGGGCAACTTTCCATACTTTGGAAATTCAATTAAGGTTAGAGAGCTTTAATTCCTAGAGAAAAACACCTCTGGTGTTAGCCTGTGGTGTTGTGACACCTGCAGTTTTGCTGTTAATTACCAATAAGGAACATTAAAAGTCTCTTCATTGTCTTTGTTCTCTTAGGAGTGTCTGCTTTTTTCTCGTTGTGCTGGTGGGTTTTTTAATTTATTTTGTTTTGTTTATTTATTTATTTTTTAAATTAACCTCTAACTCTTTTGGTGTTTTGGCTGTATTCAGTTCTGTACTGAATGGCTCAATGTTGCACCATATTACAGCACTATTAACACCATATTCTGATTTCCCTAAAGTTACAAGGAAAAAACTAGTTTATCTTTTAAGTAAATACCATTTATATACCTAACCTCTTATCCTATTCTGTTACCTAGAAGTGATAGACTAACCAGAGTATGACAGACTAGCCGGAGCACTCTTCCACAGTGCCAGAAAGACATCAGACATTTCGCAACCCATTTCCCAGGATGTTTTCCATCCAACAATCACCTGCTCTGTGTCGATGTCCTCAGATACCTTTTTCCCCACTCATCTTCTGCTAGTGGGACCATGGCCTGAATTCAGGACCATCCAGAAATACTTAGGAATAGCACAGGCAGATTTCAGCAATCACTAATTCTCACAGGTGCTGTAAGGTGAGGGACAATTGTGGTATGAAGTATCAGGGACAAAGAATCACCATCTTCCTGGGAAGATCCCAGAAACACAAACAAGTGATGATACTTCTTTCTGAGACCCTTTAGCAATGGTTGCTCTGAATCAGAAGGAATGATATATTTATTCCTAAGCTGCAGGGTTCATAAAGTTGTTTTGAGAGACTGAAGCCAATTCCGTGAGCTAAAGCCAATTCAAGGTTCATTGCTTGTGCAGAGCTCAGAAACACTCTGTTTGGCACAGACTTTCGGATCCCAAAAGCACGTTCTCAGATGAGATAGTATTTGCACAAGTACCAGAAGAGATACCTCTAAAACCACTTAGTAGCTTGTTGAGGCTTAGCTCTAATTTTGATGGTGATGTTTTCTTAATGAGGTCCTCTCATATCAATCAGCTGCCGAATCCAACGTTAAAAAAATATATATAAAAAAATCCAAACTTTCTCTTGGCATACACTTCCATGAGGACTCTGTGGAGATTTCCATGATACCAAGGTCTACTAGCATTCAGAGGAGCTCGCTTAGTCATTCTTCCCATCTGCTCTGCCTCTTCTTCCCTCCGCTGCTCCGCACATGCTTCCTGGCTGGCTGCTCCTCGTCCCCAGCCCCGTGCAGCCTGGCTGGCAGCCCCGCTCCCCTCCTGTGCTCTGCCTGTCCCTGGTGGCATCCTCCGCCGGGAAGCTCAGGTAGTTTAGTGCTGAGATCAAAGAGCTGAAGCAAATGAGCAGCTAGGAAAAAGGAAAAGAAAAACCCACCAGGGAAGCACCCGTAGCTAGCAGCATTACAAACATCATTTGCTGAAAACTTTCCGTAAATTCACCCTCGAATCATGCAATTACTTGAAAAAATATGGTAGTTAAAAATGGGCACCTTTTAGTTCTTTTTCCTTCTTCTTTTTTTATTTTTTATTTTTTTTGGCCATTTATGAGTCAAGTTTCTAGCTCGTCTTTGTAAACGGGGCCAGTAGGAACTTCAGCAGCTCCAACAACATGAAGGTTGGGATTTGTGTGCAGTCACAGCGCGCCAGGAGCTGGGGGTGTACGGAGAGCAACAGGCAGCCTCAGCCTCGCTGCGCAACAAGAGGAAGCTGAGTTGGAGTGATCTGCCAGTACGGTGCCCTTTGCAAGCCCATGTTTTCTAGATTTGGTAGTCCACAGCCGAGTGTTTGAGAAATTCCCCAGGGTGATATTTACCCCAGTAGCTTCTCTGGAGCAGGAACAGCAAAAACTGCAGCTTGCTGCGAAGTTAGCGGAGGGAGGCAGCGCGGTCTGGAAATAGCAGCCTCCTACCCCTTTTCGCTCTCCCAAACTACGTGCTGTGTCTCATGCTGAAATGCCTGCTCCTCCACATCGAGAGTCATTTCATCTCACTGCTTCCTGAGAGAGATCGACATCTTCTGTAGAGCACACGCCGCCGAGGAGAGGAAGGCAGCTTTGGCCTGCGGAGAGCAGAACTCAAGTACTGCGTGGGTGGCCAAAGACAAGAGCTTCTGAAATGAGGGAACAGAACAGATCTCTAATCTCCAGACTCTGACACATATCGCACTTTTCTCAGTTGCTTAGGAAAGAGATTTGCATCCAAAAAGAAGTGGGAGGTTTAAATAGGAGTTCATACACACGCACATTTATCTTCAGTGGTCCATGCTGTAATTTACATTTCTCGAGTCCCATGGAACCCACAACACTTCATAAAATACATCCATTACAAATGTGCAACCAGGGGAAACAAAGATGCTGTCCAAGTTCCTACCCGCGGGGTCCAAGAGCTGAGCTCAGTAGGCACTCATGCGGAAACTGGAGGCTGTGGAGTGTCACTGAGGTAAGCGCATAGTTTGGGTTGTGCCAAGATGCTGAAGCTAGCATCCCACCCGCTGCAGATGTACTGCGCGTGGTCCTGTCTCTGCATAGTCCAGGCCACCCATGTGGCCTGAAGCATTGCAGGGACTAAGCCATAACTCCATCCTCGTAGGATACTGATACAAGACCAAGGCGTAGAAGAGTTGGATCTGCAGAAGCACCTGGCCCTGGAAAATGCTGACATTTCCTTGCAGGGGCGTGCACCTTCTGGCACAGTGAGAGCAGCCCCTTCGTGTCTCCATCGTCCACAAATGCAGCTCTGTCCTAGATCACCCACACACCCACTTTGGCTGAGCTGCCAGCCTGATCTGCTGCAGCAGAGTGGCCCAAATAAAGCACCCTTTCTTCTGCTGGGTGGAAAATGCTCATGTTTATTGAGAATTGCTGAGCAGGGTTCATTGTAACTTGTCAAAATTTTCCAGTGTGCAAGAATCAAGCAGTAGGCCATAGCTTCTCTTGTTTGACATAATTCTCATGTGGCAATTCTCCTTGTAATCAATAGGGGGGATTTTTTTTTCTTTTCTTTTCTTTTTGTAGCACAAAGACTAGACTCCTTGAATGGAGAAAAGTTTGCATTTACCCAGAGCCTGTAAGGGGGCGAGGTGTGCGTGTGTGGGGGGAGGCCTAGGGCTGAGATCCCCATTTGTTTGAGGCGTGGGCAAGCTCCCAGGCCCTGGTGCTCACAGCCCCCCCAAGTACCAGGAGCCATGCCCTCCATCACCGAGGGGCAGGGTGGGGGTCTGTATCTCCAGCCCAATTTAAATAGGGGGCTGGCAAAGCCCCTGGGATGTCCCCATTGAAATAAGAAGGGGAGAAGTGATATGCTTGCATACAGATCAGTGGTTCAGGGCCGATTTCTGCCGCCTATCTACGTTTATTTGTTGCAAGGTGAACCTTCAATGCGACATTGTTAGGCTGTTATCATAATATTTCCATTCACGCTCCGTGGGGAATGATTAACTCGGGAAGCAGGGAGGGCAGGAGGGAGGAGGCCATCCCGCCGCGGCCGCTAATCTCGCACCAGCCCTGCCCTGGCGTGTCCCTGTGCCACCCGGCTGTCCCCAGCTATGGGGCAGCTGGGGCATGAGTGGAGTGCGCCTCCAAACACGAGTGACCCCATGTTGGAGGTGCTGCTCCCACCCGAGGAAGCATTTGGAGAGGCAGGGCTCCGTTATCAAGCGGCCTAGCTGCGCACCACTAGGATTGCAGCTGGTGTCTGGTTCTTCCTTCTGTTTTGCTGACGAGGCACGTTCACCTTAAAAACGTCTCCTTTGCGATTCACGGTGAATTTATCCCACAGAAAGGCATCTACTTCTGTGCAGGGTGGTCTCCTCTCTCCCCACTGCAAGACCACCCATGGCCCAGGAGCGACAGCCGGGCTGGGCCTTCCACACACCCCAGCTGCCCTGAAGAGCTGAGAAAAATCCTGCTTCTGCTCCTGGCTGTCATCCTGTGGGTAATGAGACTGTGGGACAGACCGTGTCCTCGTGGCGTGGAAGCTCCAAACAGGCAATGGGCCCTAGGTGCTTTCCAAAGTGAGAGAGAAGCCTGGAGAGCACCTTTCAGTGCTTGTTATTTTGTGGAAATCCATCCCGTTCTGAGGGGTGGAAGCAGGAGGGGCCTTCATCTGGGTAAAGGGGCTGCTGTGGAGGTGTTTCTTGGTCACACAGGTGGAACCAGCTCTCCTGTCATTCCCTAGGCTGTGTCTCCTCACACTTCCCTTGGTGCTGTGGCTACTAAGGAGGCAGGACGTGACAAGCTCATTGGAGCAGTCCCTAACTCAGTTGTTCTTTACTGGGAAGTGCAGCAGGGCTCTTCAGTCCCCAGCATAGCATGGCCGGGCAGTCCTACAGCTCTGCTCAGCAACGCCTCAAGGGCCTTGTGAAAAAGGTTATTACTTCTGCTGGGCTCACGCACAAACACTCCTCGTTCCCAGCCCAGCCCCAGCGTGGGGCTTTCCTCAGAGAAGTCCCCTCCTCGTCCCCTCCAAGGCTGCACAGCTGGGGTCAGAGAAGAAGCTGGTTTGCAAGATGGGGCCAAGGAGAGACGAGGATTTTAAAGTGAATTTGAGGGGCAGGAGAGGGGTGGTTGGGACAGAGTACACCAAGTAGCCAGGGCTGGACTGATCAGCAAAGCAGCAAGTGTGGGTATGAAGGTAGGAAGGGACAAGAAGAGGAGCAGAGCAAGGCTTTTCCAGAGTTGTTTTCCAACAGCTCACCACATGGCCTCAATAGCTGTGCCTGGTTTTTAAAAGATTAAGCAGTATCGTAGAAGGAAGGGTATTAGATAATGTTTCCTCTAGTGTCAGCCAAAGACGATAATCACACCTATTAGGTAGATAAAGTGAGTATTTACTCTTCAGAGAATAAATGCATTCTGGTGGCTTTATACACTGGTAGCACTGAACTCTCCAAGAATATTGATTAGGCAGAAGTTTCTCTGTTTTGAAGTAAGGCTGTGTGGGTGGAAGAAGGGAGTCCTCAAGTGACTTTCTTTCCATTAAAGCTTCCAAGTAGCTGAGCCTCAGGGGCCGACGTCCCCTCTCAAACATTGCAAGCCCCATAGCGCATGGAAGGGAGGTTGGTCCTGGGTCAGTTCAACCCTGAAATTCTTTACGGAGAGTGGAAAAGCAATGGGCATTGTTTTCGGTCATTCAATCCCACATGGATCCTCAAATACCAAAAGCCAGGCATCCGCAGATACCTCTAAATAGCAGCCGGCCTGGCGTGGCTTCCAGCCGGTGGCTTTGATGTGCCCAGCTCGTTCTCTCGTATGCCATTTTGTCTTTCGCTGAGAGATGACTCAGTGCAATAACTGTTCGTATGACATCTAATCTTTTCTAAAGGAGAGATTTAAGGTAGATGAGTACTTGCTGAATTTTCATGGGTTTAATAGCAGCTGTTTTGTAATGGGTAGTGGGATAAAAATCTTCTTCCCAGAGTATTGGATAACATGGTATCAGATGCTCTCTGGTTTCCATACAAGAGACCAAGTCCGACTGTAGTCATGAATTTTTAAGGGACAAACATTAGCCTCCCTGAAGCTGGTTTGATCACTGGGGAGGAAAATTGCCAGACAAGAATTAAACCCTCCTGAATTGGATTCTGGGGATGGAGATGCGATTTCCTGCTTCCCTAATTTGCAATAAGCGCAGCCTGTGGCATGAGGAGAAACTCCAGAATGCAATGGACAATTTTCCTCTGTTTTTGAAAAAAATCAGTGTGCAGCTAATCCAGAGTTATAAATCTTGGTAGGAAGGCCTCCAGAGCAGGTAGATTTGTTTAATCACTTGGGCTGGTATCCAAACCACTGGAGGATATAAAATATATACACTAGTGCCATTCATTTCACTGAAAACACCTTTTTCCCATCCAAGGAAATAGCTGTGGTTGGCATGAATATATATTTGGCAAGCTGTAGGGCTAAACAAATTTCTCAGAAAATCATCTTTGGCCCAGATACTGACTATATTTCAGCACTGTACCTTCTCAAGATCTTCAGCTAAGACTTTCCGCCAGGGAAGCCATAAGAAATTAGTGAATCACATTTTGAACTGCTGGGATCCTCACCTCTGCTCACCAGGCTCCCCCGCCCTGATACCGGTCAAAATAGTACCTTCAGTTTGGAGAAGACCTTTGCAAAAATCATTTCTCCTGTGACATCTGTGAGAAACATGCAGTAATGTAATCCTGTTAGCCTTCTTCCAGTGTATTTTGTCTTCTTTGTGTGTTGACCAGCCACTTCAAGAGCAAGAATCTCATTCTTATATGTCTTGAACCACGTCTCGCTAAGCACACTTATCCTGCCAAACAAGGGGATACATCTTTACTTTCCGACTTTCAAAAATATCATTAAAATTCCTGCATGGGAAAATAGCAGAGTGTCCCAGTTTCAGCAGTTTTTATGTAGCTTACACTAAGGAATAAGGTTTATCATCACAAAAAAGAGTCAGATTGCAAGGTATTGCAGCTTTGTGTGGTTTTGGAACATTAATTGCCTGGGCTATTCACTGGGTATGCTACAAGCTACATCCTTAGCAAGATCAGTTCCCATTAGTTACAGAAAATTACACAGACCTCTGAAGCAGGAGTTTCTGCTGCCTCTTTCTGAAGCAGCGAGCTCACCGCAGTACTCTTTCCCCCTGCTCACTGCTGGCTTTGCCATTGTGGTTGCACGCTCTGACTCTGTCGTATTGTCTCTTTCAGACACTTTTAGGATTTGACAGAGTCTGCAGAACATTTCATCAGCAGGAGTGAACATCTGCAGCAGTTTCCGGAAACGACACCCATTTATGTGATTGAAGGTAATGAGCTTTCTTCTGTCATTGCCCCATACTTGTCATTTGTCCCACCCTGAGTCTTGTGCTCTGGCCAGACGTCCTCTTTGTTGCCTTTCCTGCTCTGGGAGGTGAGCACAGGATCAAGGCTCAGTTCGGTGTGCATATGAGCATCCTCCAGGCTGGGGCACATAACACACGGCCACGGAGCCCACCAGCCAGCCAAAGCTGGAACCCGTTGGCCATAGGTTTCTTGCTGGTGTGCCGTGACACGCAGCATGTGGTCCTGCTGCCAGAAGGCACTTGCCTATTGTCAGCACAAGCATATAGCACGTTTCTATCCCTGAAAAGTCTGAGCAGCATGCAAATTGTCAGAGGTCCTGAGATGGTACTATTTAGGCTGCAAATGCTCCATTCAAAGGACTATTTGAATAGGCTGCTCAGGGTATCTTAGCAGAGAGGAGCTCACTTGTCCACTCTCTGATCCTCGCTTTGGAGAAGAGGTGGTTTAGTTTCTCTTAAGGAAATCTTTGCTTGCATCATGCAACCCACCTGTTTTCCTTCTCCAAGTAAGTGCTACATGGTTTTGAGTCTTGAAACTGGTCTTCATTCAAGTACCGTTTTGCGACCAGGAATTTCACAGGTCAGTTTTGCCCTCTGTTCAGAAACCGAAATAAAAGTGCGTGCATTGTTTCTCACAGTTGGTGGTTTAGCACTTGTCAACCTATATATTGCTCTGTATGGAACTGACCTTCTTAGTGCAATCACAAACAGCAGAAAGTGGGCTGTTCGTTTGCTCCATGCTCCTGGAGAAAGATCAGAATAGCATGGTCCTGTAACAGTAGCGGTTGCATTTAGAATAATCATCTCTGAATGTAGTTTTCTCACAGAAAAGCAAGAATAGATTTTGCTCTTTTTTTCCTAATTGGTATATTTAAGCTTAATTAAACCTAGGGGAAGTAAATGCATGTCTTAATTCACTGCTAGAAGAATTTTAAGGTTCAGAGTAGGTGACTCATCCACCAGAACAGAATTTATTCTTTGTTTGTAAATGCTATTTATTGCCTTGTTTTGCATCACTATGGCTACTGTATGTCATTGGTGATATCAGCACCTACCGTACATAACATAAATGCAAAACCCAGTTTAAAAGAGATACAGTTCTTATAATAATTTGCTTGCATCAGCCACTTTTCTGTTGTATGTAAGAACTTGTCACATAAAAGCTGCAGTAAAAATGGCTCAATATTTTTCCATCAAAATTGGCTGAGAAGTAAAATCTCTCCTGCACATAAATCATACCACAGTTAAAAAAAGCCCTAAGCAGCAACTAAACTCCCCTTTCAGATTCTGTGGCTTTATAAAAAAAATCAATGATGTCCTACAAGTGATTTCAAAGTTTTAGATGAACTGATTTGCAGTGGCATTCACAACTGTTTTATTTCTGGTTATTTTTAGTGTTAAACACCTAGTTAAGATTGTTAAAGGCATCGCTGCTTTCCCAGCCCATATAGATTTCTTCTGCTTTCCTTTACTGTTTCTAAGTGGAGACCGAGAACAATTAATCTGTTCCCGTTAAAGCCTAATTCTTCTGCCAATTGCATGCCCCCCTGTTCTTTTCTGAAATGCATCAAGTACAATCGCTTCTGCCATCCTATTCAATCAAACCCTTAAGTTGCACAGATTTTTCAAATGGCCTGGGCTTCAACAGCTTGGGAGCTGATTCACGGAGGCATCTGCTGGAACACTGGCAGGACTGTCACCATTTTCCTAGCCAGAACCATTTGTCTTTGTCATTTAGAAATAATCTGCGGGGTGTAATGTGGTCTTTGGGAAGCACGGAGCCCGTTATTGCTCAATAATAGAATTTCATGAGGTCTTAACAACATCTTTGAGCTCGTATGACACGTTTGAAAGTGCATGTGTGGCTGTATCTCTCTGATGTCCCATGGAACAAGGACAGAGAAGTGATTTACGCACTCGGTATGCACTGAAAGCCTGCTAAAATAAACCAGCAAGCTGTGGGCAGCCGCAGCAATCTTCTCCTGGCTAGCAGGGACTGACCCCCAGGACACAAGCGGTGGGACGTGTCTTCTCCATGATGGCCAAGCCCAAGACTTCATAAATCCCGGCCCCTCACAAAGCCTCTGAGATTATTTCCAGGCAGACACACACGCTCTCTCATCCAAGTCCCTTTCCCTTCTGTCCAGGATGAGAGGGGATAGGGCACCAAACCCTGAAAAGGAGCCAAAACGAGAGGCCTGCATCTTGGGCACTGTCAGAGCCGTGGTCCCAGTGCTCCCCCAGGCTGACGGCTGGCTCTGGCTAACAGGCTGTGTGTCAGCCCCCCCAGACCAGCTCCGCGGGTGATGACCAGAGGGTCGGGGTGGGAGAGCAGAGTTCAGCTATAGCCTCAGGAGGGGCAGCAGGAAGGACACAGAAGGGTCCCTCTGGTACCAGGGCAGAGATCAGAATGGGAAAAGAAGGCAAGAGCCTCAGGAGCACTGGGGGTGATCAGAGGGAGGAGACAGCGCAGGGAAGGGGCAGGGAAGGGTCCAAGGGCACGGCTTTGGGAAAGGGTCTTCTACTTCCAGATCCCCATCCTGTGGCTCTGTAATCCACAGGTGCCCAATGGTACAGCACGCTGGAGCTGCAGGAATAAAAGCAGGTGTCCATAAAAAAGTCTGCATTTTACTGGTTTGGGTGGTTTGTGGTGTCCTGGTGCTCCCTGTTGCAGGGGCTGCAGGTGACAGTGAGCACAAAACTTCCTCCCAGCAGGCAGAATTTGTCCCTCTGCTACTGTGCAGTGGATCTGGGAGGGTTTAGGTTGGGGGATGCCCAGATCAGGGACCAGTCCAGCCTCTTGCTGAGTTTTGTAGCCCAGTTCTTCTCTCCTGTTGTGTGTGTCCCAGGAAGCACGCTGCTTAAATCGGCACTGGCTGGGCCTGAGGCTGGCTTTTCAGGGCTTTTCTCTAAGCTGGCAGATGCCTATGGGGTCGGGTCCTAGCTCAGAGCCGAGCTCAAGTGTCTCCTGGGTCTGTCATGCTCCTTTTTAAATATGATGCAGTGGGAGTGAAAGTCTCTGCGATATCACGCTGCTCCGTGCTACGGCTAATTAAAGTCATTGTGAAGGGTTTTGTAGTAATTGCAGATATTGTAAAATTCAGTTTTGTGGGGTAATTGGTAATGTAAGCCTGAAACAAGCTATCCTTAAGATGTTTTAGTTTGCATTTCTCAGTAGGAGCAGCCTTGACAAAGGAGGCTTTTGTGTGTGAAGCGGGACCAGAATTAATGGCAGCCTTTAGTCGTGCCCAAAGGGGAGCTTGCTGCGGGGCGGGCTCGCTGCCGGTGCCTACGTTCTGCCTGCTGCAGCAGCCTGGCAGCGAGCCCCTGCTGTCCCTGATGGTGGCACTTGTGGGGCCAAACCCACCCAGGGCCGAGGTATTCCCACCCGAAAGGAGCGTGGCCCCTTCGGTCTGTAGGTCGCGCCAAGTGCTTCAGCCTCTGCTCGCTGCTACGCCTAATCAAGTTTGTGGGCATCCTACTTGAGTTTTTCAATAGAAAGGGTAATTGCTGTATCTCTAAATCTCAAATGTGGGGAAAATCCTTGCTCCACAGAGATGCAGCTACCCGACCATGGGCTGGGCTGTGCCAGCAGCCCATGCCAGAGCTCCCCCTGCTCCAGGCTGCCCAAATGCTGACAGCGGGACAAGGAGAGCGCAAGGGCCGGAGCTGTAGTGCCTCGGGTGCCGAACAGCACAGGGGGATGGTTAATGGGCACATAAGCAGCTTAGGCTCTTAAGTCCCTGATTTAAATGAGATTTAGGTGCCAAACCTTCCCTGATGCATTTGAAAATCCCACTCAACACCTCTCTGAACATTCAGGGAAATAAAGACTACTGAAAATCTGGCCCTTAGACACCGATACAGCTGGTGTGTCTGGAATTAACAGTTTAAAAAGAAGTGCTGGCTCGTGACTAAATGGAAGAGACATCTGGGAAGAGCAAATATTGAAGACGTTATGAAGAACCAGAATGAGAATTTAATTCAAGGCTGATATTTGCACAGTAACTTTTTTTTTTTTGTCCACAGATTCAATTTCAGGGGGGACGTCACTACTGCTGCTGCTCCTGGATTTGCCCCCAAATGCAAGCAACGCTCCCTGCACGGCATGGCAGCACGTTAGATGCCATTGGCTTGAACCTGTGATTTACACTTTTTTAGGGAAAAAGATGCAGCAGATTAAGACAAGGGGTAGCGGGACAATGGAGCTGTCACTCCACTGATGACCACAGCAGTGCAGCAGCAAACACATGCCCAAGAGACGAGGGAATATTTTGGGGGCTGTTTAGAAAGGACAGTCTGCATCATAGTCTGCATAGTCTGCATCATGCCTGTTTTTAAACTACCCGTGGGGCCAAAGCACAGAGCTGAGTTTTCCATTTCTGTTTTGATATTTGCAGCATGACAGAGGTGATGAACACACGGGAACCGGTGATGGAGGAATTCACGCTCAGCCAGTCTCCTGAGGAAGAAGGAGGCCCTTCCAGCCAGGTACCGCTAGAAAAACTATGTCCTGATTTGCTTTTCAAAAGCAGTGTAACGCAATAATAACTTTTGTGCACGTATATATGAAGATATGATGCAGACACCCCGCAAATACTGTCCCACAGCTTTTACACAGCCACCTGTGCAATGAGCTCCAGGCTCGAAGGGAGATCCCTCTTTTAGCAAAGAGATGATCTGAAATGACTGCAGAATTCACCCAGATAGCTATGGCTCCAGTTGCACTGGCCGGGCGCAGGACATTTTCTGTCCCCAGGCAGTCCCACACCCACACAGCTGCCCACTTGTGGTGCTGTTTCCCACAGGAGGGACCCCAGTGTCCCGAGGCACCCCTGTGGCAGCCCCCTCGGCCCAGCTCGGTTCCTGTGGTTGTGCTCGTGGCTTGGCGTGTGGCTGCTGGGGGACAGACCTCCTCAACGTGTCCAGGTGGATTCAGGTTGCTTCTCAACACGAGATGTATTATTGCAAGCGGAGTCGGTGCTGCACCTGAGTAACTGCTGTAGGAGAAAACTGCTATAGGTTAGCGTCAAACATTTGGAAGTCGGGGAAGTCAGAACTGAAAATTTGCAAATTCCTTTCAGACCACTGGGGCGTATAATGAAAGGCCGTGTGCAGCTAGAGCTCACCATAGACCTTCCCTGGCTTCACCAACCTCACAGGATAGACACTGCGCACTCTCAGAGCATGTTTTCAGTATTTTCTTTTTTCACTGAGTGCCCAGTCCCTGGTTTTCATCAGTGTGTCACTGTACCCTGTCCAGACTCTGTGCCAGCCACAACTCCATGAAGTCTTTTTCCTAGGTGTCTCTGCTCACCTACTCCAGAGTTTTTTTCCATCTGGCTTATCCCCACCTCTGGGCAGGATGATCCAATCCCCACTTTAGCGGTGGCCAGCAGACGCAAGAAAGCAAAAAGAAACGAGAGGTAACGCAAAGCCAGTGACTCAGCAGGAAAGCTAGCTTTCTTCCAGCAACTTCCAAGCCCTTTGGCCAGGAGACCAGTCCTTCTCTTCCTGCAGTCTCCTGCCCACTCGTCGCACACTCCAGCTTCCGCAGAAAAACACCGCGCTGCTTCCTGCCGGTCCTGACTCATTCCTGGGGGGACGTGGTAAATGCTGGGCACCGGGGGAAAAACATGACGCGGTTCGTGTGAGGAAAGGCCGCAGGAGAACAGCACAAATGAGAACAGACAAACTGAAGCTGCACAGGTGCCTTTCCTAAATTTTGTTACAGCCTTAACAATCACCTTTCAGCACATTTTTAGACCGGTTTGTTTCATTTCTTAGGTCTTCAGAAAGATGGAAAAAAGAGGAATTTTCTTGCACTGGGTCGCCCCTGCCAGGGATTATGGGCAAGCTTGGGGACAAGGTGGCACTCTCACAGTCCTCTGCCACCCAAGCAGACTGAGCAGGTCACTGTACCCAGTATGGGCAGCCCTGAGAGACAACAGGGCAATTTAACCACAATTTTCTGGCTATTTTCTGTCACCTGAGCCATGAGGATCACAGGCGGAGGCTCCTCCATGGGTCTGAAGAAGAGTGCACAGCTGCTCTGAGGTGTCTCTGGACCTGCCCCGGCCAGGGTGCTGTCACCGTGGCGCATGTTTGGAAATAGCTGGGAAATATTAGCAGCTTCTTAAGAATTCCTCCCAGTCAAGACAGCTGCCATGGCAATTTATTTTCAAATTATAAACAGGTCTGGAGGAGGCTGTATAATGAGGAGTTGGGGGGAACTTTTCTGATAGGCAGCGTGAGCAGCATTGCTTGATCAGGACAAGTTACACCCATGTGAGTGCAGCTCGGGGAAGCATTAAAAAGGTTTAACCCCAGTGATTCCCTTGGTCTAGCTGCACTAAAGGACGTTCTCCTATAGAAGACTCCTTAACTGTGTCTCAATTTGCAAGACTAACAATAGTATAAAACATTTTTCATCTTCGTGTACATTTGCAGGGATGAATCAATCCCCACAATACTATCCTGGATAGACAGAAATGTGCTTGCTGCTTTCCAGACACATAGGAAGGGAACTGTCCCTTCCCACAGGCGTGCATCCCCATGCCAGCACTGGTGCCAAGGGGGACAGCTGAGTCTTGAACTCTTAGAAAGGAGCAGCTCACGGGATGAAGGGAGATTGCAAAAGTCACAGAGCAAACACCTCTAGTGCATTATGACGCTACAGTCCCCAGGTCCCTGGCAATGTCCTGGGGGACATGCCCAGTTTTATGGTGGTTGGGGAATATCTGCATGTTTCTGCCTGTGCTTGTAGCAGGAGCTGTGTTGAGACTGGCTCAAATAACAGCAGTGCTCGGTCTAACCAGAAGACCTGATACAGTGGTGAACACATTGCAAGTATGTGGGCAGGTTCCCACCAGCACACAGCCAACACATGGAAGCACCTGGAGTTTAATTGGGATGGTTCTTTTCTCAGCCCCTGATGTTCAGTCCCCTGGTCTGCCCCTTCCTGGAGGACCTGGAATGAGTTTTCGTCCAGGAAAAACAAAAACAAAATCAAACAAAACCAAACAAACAAAACAAACAAAAACCAACCACAAAGCAAAACAAAACAAAGTACCCTGAGGGACTGTAATGAACCAGCTATATTGAAAACAAGAAAGCACTTTTATGTGTTATAATATCATTCACTACAAGTACCTAGTTCAGCTTCAAACTCTAATCCCTACATAATATTTGACCTGCAGATTCAGTGTGACAAATGTAATAATAGCTGGCGCTATCCTCTGTGTAAAGATGATCTCTGGGGCTACCTGCTTGAATGCACCATAAAATATAGTTTCACGTAACATAAAAGAGCTCTGCAGCATGGCAGCTTCTTAATAAACTGTTACTGCATGAAAATATGAATAAATCATATCAGAGCAAAAAGATGACAGCCAGAAGGGCTGGAGCAGCCTCTTAGCTTACCATTACAGCAACGACCTTCGTGTCCTACAAACCCACCAGAAGTGAAACACGGTGGTCTGGCAACACAGTGAATTTTGTTGCCAAAGTCTCTATTTTCTCTGTGCACAGTGGATCACACAGGTCAGTCTGCACCAGATCGAAGGGGGTTTTTGATGGACATTTTTGTGCATGTCAGGTGTAGAAAGGATGCTAAGATGGAGCATGTACCCCGCTTGCTCTGAACATGGATCCCTGGGCAAGGCTTTGACAGGCGTGTCCCCAAATCTCTCCCCAGGCCTTCCCAGACGCACGTGAGAAATACCCCAAGCTGTCCAAAAGACTGCCATCGATCGTGGTGGAGCCAACTGAGTCCGGGGAGGTGGAGAGCGGGGAGCTGCGCTGGCCTCCCGATGACCTGAAATCAGCAGAAGACAAGGGTCTTCATGGTGACCAAAGAGTCTGCGTGCAGCAGCAGCAGCAGATGGATCTGGAAGGTCTGAATGAGTAGTTTTCATCCTTGTTCCCCCTAGGAAAATAGCGGTTTCAGGCTATGCCATGCACTGAGGTCAACGGAGTACCAAGTAGCAGTGGGTACAGAAACACCTGCAATGGAAAGGGAGTCCTGTGGGCTGAAAATGTCCTTGTGGCTTTCGAGGACACAGAGTTTACAATCGCATCAGGTTCAGCGCTGGCCACTCGTATGGCCATCAGGCAGCGCACTGCACAGCAGCAGTTCACTCTAGGAAACAATAACCCTGTTCAATGGTGTCTATCTACCTCCCCATCTCTTAGCCTAGAAGCAGAGTATTTAATAGCTCTGCATTTTCAAAGCATCGTGGTGTCCCAGGAGTGCATTAATGTAACAGGAGCTCACAAGTACGTAGATATGACTAATGGTGTCACTGTGGGGTAAATATGGCTAGAGATAAGAGCTTGTCAGTGTAGCTTGTTCTCTGTTTCTGTTTTTTTTTCATCTCAGTGCTCTTCCTTAGAGAGTGACACGGTTTCCATTTCAGTGCACCAACATTTGCCATGCAAAAGCCCAGAGACAGCAGTGAGGGTGGGGTGCAAGGTGCACCTTCCCTTGCCTTCCAGGGGACAATGACACAAGGTCTCATCTTGAAGTGTCAAATCCTCTGCTGTTCCAGCAGCCATTTCTAGGTGGTGGCAACCACAGGGTTGTATCACTCAAGAAGACGTATGAGCCAAACGTACGGCCTGAGCTCCAGCCTGTGCGTTACGGCCTCTGTGTTGTGTTTGTGCAGTGACACTGGGACTTGTTATGTCTTCAGAGCTGAACATTTGAGCAGATTCACTAAGACAGCAGGTAGCCCTCCCACGCTGGCGGCTGTCCTGCTTTTAATGAGAAGGGTCATCACCTCATCTCATTAATACCCATCCTGAGGTCTGAAGTCCCTGTGAAGTCAGGCTGTGATGCACTCAGAGTACCCTACTCCAGGTTCAGCTGCTGGCCTGCAAGTACAGTAAATTACCAGTTTCAAGGCTGAGCACCCTGACAGATCATCTGCCTCGTGCAGCAGGGAGTCAAATGAAGGGTGATGTACAGCGTGGGGGAAAAAATACTGACAAACAATTTCTTTGCAGATACTTTAGCGCATCCAGCTCAAGAAGTGGAAGACAGTACAGATACTCTCGAAAGCAGAACTGAAAAGGATGAGTAGGAACTCCGTGGCCTCAGAAGTGAAACTTCATTGTGAATGTTGTTGACAAGCTAACACACTCTGAAGACATGTCAAACTAATCTGTATTTAAATCTGCAAGGGTTTTATTTAGTTAGTACCTGGTAAGAAGTGTATGGGCTTTAGAACTGTTCTTTTTAACATTTTGCTTTTCAGGCTGGGATTCATATTATTTGTTTAATTTTTCCTTAGGGAAAAAAAAAAAGGGACATGTTAGGAAATGCATCACAGACATGAGATTACAAAGGAAAAATGCTCCTTATTTCAATTAGCACATTTCATTGGATTTACCTTTTTTAAGCAAGGCTGCTTTCAGGTATCAACAGCAGGACCAAGGGGTTACATTTCTCCAGAAGGGATGTCTTAAATCTAAAACCTTTCTTGTTTTTAGCCATTTAAAACTAGCACTGTGATATTATGGACAATAGATGTAATATAATGTCACCATTTGATTTTGTAACTTTTGTATAGAGACGCAAGTGTAAGATTAGCCTCCATCGCTACGCAGGATCTCCAGGCTGCCGCCCGGGTGCGGATCAGAGCAGTTCTCTCCCTTTGGCTAACCTGTGCAAATTGAGATGAACCAGCCTTGTACTAACCGTCTTTTCGATAAGGCTCTGAAGCTTCAGAAACGCTTTCTTGCTGTACATTGACGAGCTGGAATAGCTAGTCGCTGGTGTTCGTGGAGTGAGACTGTTTGTTGTAGATTTGGTTGGGTGGCTCGTGCTGTTTGTGCGCACTTCAGGGACCAGGTCCAGCTCGCTACTGAAGCCAGTGAAATGGCTCCTGCTTCTGCCAAGGCTGGATTTGTCCCACCTTGTTAATAGAAGTTGTTGTGACTATTCTTTTGGTATGTTTTGTGTATAAAATAGGTGCAGAGGCTCAGCTCTTCCTCCCTCAGCCCAAGCTAGGCAGCGGTTGGGGCAGGTGAGGGGAGCTCCGTGGCACAGCCCAAACCTCCTCTACATTCGCGGAGCCTTTCCACATGATGCCAGGTCCCCTCCGAGCCATCTGTGGTGGGAAGGGGTGGAAAAGGGCTAAGGTGGTGGGATGCACACCGGCCTCTGTCCTGCCCTGGCAGTGCTGCCCACGGGAGCGCGTATGGCTTGGGGGTCCTCACCTGTGGCACAGCCCCCTTGGCTGCGGTTGCACAGCCACCTCTGGTAGGCCACAGCTCGTGGTGGGACAAGCTGTCTCTGCATGCATCAGGTCTCCGCTGGATTCTCCTTCTCTCCCTGCCTGGAGATGGATCCGGGGGCCATTTTCACAGGGGTGAGCCTGCTCCTCCACGGGGACCTTCCAGAGACTCCCTCCAGCCAGGCACCGTCCCAGGAGAAGCAAAGATCTCGGCCCAAAACATTTCCCCTTGGACAGTGTCGGTGGAGATAATGCATGTTCTGAAAAGGGTTCGACTGTTTTGGTGACAAGTGCCCTGTAAGCTACGAAGTCGGATTTCTCCATCTCGGCAGGGCTGGATGGGGTCTGTACTTCCAATTAATGTTGCATCCGGAAGAAGCCGCTCGCTGTGGGTGGAAAGAAATAACAGGATTTCTTCCAGCGTTAACTCCCGAGTTGACTTTCAAGTGCATTCTTCTATCCAGTAATAATTTTCTCTAAAGGAAACTTTTAATTGTGTGATGATGGATAAAATTTACTGGCCAGATGTATTGATAAGATAAGTTTATACCTTCTTAGCAACCAAATTTAATATATTTACTTACAAAGAATTCTGTGCAATGAATGTTTAATACGAAGGAAAGAGACTATTTTACTTCAAAGCAACATTAACTTATGTACAAAATTATAGCTCATTATTTGGGGTGTTTGGGATCTAGGACCCTTTTTATAAGCAGTGTAGTGTAGTATAACGTGAAACTTAAGTTAAACTTTGCTCTCTCAATCTATATAACAACCTGTTTTGCCTTTTTGGTGTAGACATTCTTACCCACGCTGTCAGAGAACTATTCTGTTGGATGAATGGTCAGAGCACCAGATCTTGACAGAGCAATGGAGGGTGTCAAGCAGACCTCCTAAACCCGGCTGCTGTCCCTGCCACCCCCTCGGCTGGTGGCAGCCTTCCTGCAAAGCCGAGGAAGCGAGAACAAGCTGGGTAAGGCACTGAGAAGTGACACGGGGCTGCAGCTCGGGTGCGAGGTGCTCTTTAAACGCGGCCCCTGCACCGGCTGCTGAGAAGTTTTCCGAAGCTCTGGGGAGAAGCAGCAAGGATGACGATGTATTTTTGGCTGCGTGATTTCCTTTAACCTGCGTCTGCCCAGCTCCGCGAGGAATGACGTTAGACGTGTTGCTTGATTTGCTTTTCACTTTATAAAAGGAAAACCAGTTGTTTGGAACACTTCCCCCAATTTTATGCGCTCTCTATCTGCTTTCAGACGCTCCCTCCCTTCCTGCTCTGGATGGCCCTTATCCCATTTCCACCTGAGGTCAATGGCACTTCCCTAAATAAGTTTCCAAAGAAACAACAAAATTCTACATCCACCCTGAAAATACGCCTCAGGACGCTACTTTTTTGGGTTGGAATACACAGCGCTGCAGCCCATGCAGAAATGCCAGATTTCCTCCTTCCAGCCTCATTACTCCCCTCTTTCCTGTTTCCTCTTCACGCAGCTCCCCCTCAGTATTTCAGCTGAAGCAAATGGATGCTTCAAACTTCAGCTTTCCACTAAAGCTGTGTGGCCCCAGTTTAACCACCACGCAAAGCCAAACTCCTCCTCCCATTTTTATTTTTCTGAACATGGACCAGAGGCCCCAAAGTAGGAGAGCAAGATAGAGAGAAACTTGTTTTATACAAACAAGCCCTATTTATTCAACTTGCAGGTCTATGAATGTCCACTTACTTTGTCTGTGTGCAAGTGTTGTCTCTCTGATAAACTCAATAGTTGTTTTGTATTTTTTTCTGGATGAAAAGCTTTGTAGAAACTAAAAATGAAAAAAAAAAGACATTCAGTCATATTTTTCTAGTCTAGCTTGTAGAATATTTCATGTAGTGCAGAAAGGAAGTTTTATGGAGTAAGACATTGTTGGATTTTGCTCTATTTCAGTTCTTTCTAATTTTGTAAAATGCCACCTGTACATAATACTCGACTAATGTATGTCCTGTAGATGTATTACACCGTTTAGCCTATTAAATGCCTATAATGGACCGATTGGAAGATGTGGTGTAGCTGCAGCGTCTTGCTTTAAAAGCACAGAGATCCACTGGGGCAGCTGCTGGCCCACCGCTGGCGCAGGGAAGGCAGCCTGCCCCATGCCTGCCTTTGCCCCTGGCACGCAGCTGAATTCAGATCCACTCCCTCGCCACTTGCCATTTCCACTTCTTTCCGTCGAGCCCTGCCTCGACCCTCAGCTTGAACCTCACCTCTCCTTTTCGGGTGTTTCTGGCTGCCCCTCGCCCCGGGTGGCAGCCGGTCCCCGTGTGCCGCGAGCCAGCTGGCCGCCTTCCCTCGCCCCCCTAATGCGATGCGCATTTTTAGCATTTTCTGGAAAGGCTTTTGTGGAGCCCAGCAGGAACTCACATTACTAGAAACCTATACCCGCGCAAGGGGAGCGGGGTCATGTGGCAGCGAAGATGAGAGGCAGAGATAGCCTGCGCTGAACAAACAATTTTTTATTTTTTTTTTCCCCAGAAATGCCAACTTAACAAAAAGCTGGGGATCGGGTAAGTGGGGGTGAGACTCTGCCCCTTCCCACTATCGAGAGGCTCAGTGCAAAAGCAGCTCTGCTCGCTGGGACGGGTACACCAGCACGGCACAGGGTGCTGCCTGGGGACACAGCCAGCCCCTCTGCAGCCAGGCTGGGGACCTGCCAGCCGCGGTGCCCTGCAGGCAGCACTGGCCTGGGGAGGGAAATTCTCTGAACCCCAAGGGGCAGGCGATGGGCCCAGCTTTGGCACTGCGGCACTTGCGAACCTGATGCCTGGCGTCACTCCGTACTGGAGTTACACTTGTGCCACGCATGGAAAATCTCCGGTCCGGGCATAGATTTCCCCAGGGGTGGGGGGTAGGGAGACTGACCCTGCCTCCTTCGCACCTTCCTGGGTGTCTGAGCCCACACCTGGGGCATGCAGGAGCCGTCCCTTCCTTCTGGGGCCGTCCTGCATGGTGTTCAGCCCCAGCAGCATGCAGCAGGTGCTGCCTGGCGGCTGAACACAGTTGCAAGCGGGGCTGATGTTATGTTGCTGAGAGATCCATGCCGAGCCCTGGCTGCTGATGGGAACACCGTCCTCTTGCTCCTAACATTTCAAACTTCAATCAATGACATTCTCAGGTTCATTTAATGTTTTCCCATTAACATATTATCAGATAATTTAGTTTATTCAGATGCCTGCTTAATAATTCTTTCTTTTAGCTGTATCCTGCTTAACGCTCCTGTCTAAAGGAGCAAATAACTTTTTCAGAGGAATTAGCCTGTATTTAAACCATCTGAGCTGGAAACTGACTTCTATGGTGTTAAACTAAAAAGTTTCACTTCCAAATCAAACCACATCCTAAGCTGTGTTTTTGACAGCTTTTGTTTTTAATCTAGTATTTGTGTGAATTCCTCTCTGGAGAGAGGTGATCCCTGACAGTGACAGGGAGCCGCGTCTGCCACAACAGGCAGCACATCCCTTACGTTCATGTTACAAACGCTGTTACCCACATGCACTGCTTCCACCACAAATTACAGCAGGAGACCTTTCCTCATTTTATCTTTCAAAATAAACTGTGGCTTTTATTTCAGTGAACCAATGTTTAAATGTTTAATTTCACGCAGTTCTCTAAAATGAGGATTTTAACGTTTCTTTTTTTTTTCTTTTCAAAGTTTTCATTGAAAAAAATAAACTTGAAACATGAAAAAGCTGCAATTTTCCCTTAAGAATGCTGATAAAGCACTTTCCTCCATTTTCCCCAACATTTCTGCCATGAAGCACCCAAAATCTTCGTGCCGAGCCTTAGCAGACCTCCGCTCTGCGTAGCCCATGTGGGAGCGGGGGCCTCCGGGGAGGTGGGTACACAGACCTTCCGATCCTGGTCACGCTCTCAGCCTCCAGACTTTACACTACAGAGGACAAGGATCTTTTCGTCCTGCCTGACGGCTCGTGCACACACCCTCCGTAGGAAATCTGTTTAAAGCTCCCGTGATTGCGGTGAGTCCAGCCGTTAAATGGATGTTTGCAATCACGCCAGCGTTCCGCTTCAGCAAGAATCCCGGAGTGTGACAGACTCTCTTTATGAATTAGTCATTTAATTTATGAAACGTGGGTTGGATATTGTCACATACTCAGGTGTCCTCCGTACCCCTGACAGCTGCACTCCCCCGCATCGCTATTCAGTGGGTGACGCAGCCACGAAAACCCCAGGGACTGGGATGTTGCCTGGACAGACAGCCAGACCCGGGAGCTGTGGAAAGCTCCAGGTACCACACTGCTGGAAGCCTGAGAATAAATTATTGCCCCTGCTAACTGTTCACTGGTGACGATTCGAGCAGGAAGGAATAGCAGAGGGATGTGTCCCATCAACCCAGCCTTCCCCCAGCCTAGCTGGCAGCCCTCGTGTGCCCTCCAGGGTTAGCCCTTCAGTCTGATCAGGTCTTGTGACAAAAACATGGGGGCAGCACAAAATAAACTGGTCATGGGATGAAAACTTGATGCTTAAGACACAATTGGCAAACACAAGGAAGAAAAGAAGAGCAAAAGCAAACCGGCCCTCTGGCCCCTGCCAGCCCCAGTACCTCCATTTTAGCTCAGGGTCTCTCTTTGGACCACATCTGGTGCCCTGGTTATATTCAGCGACCCTTTAGCATAGGAGCACATCTCAAATTCAGGCTGTACCTCTCAAGCCTGATTGTAACTGAGGTGACACATCTGAGTTCCCAGTTCACACAGAGGCTAAGGTGCTGCTGCCTATTTATAGCTGGGCTGGGTTAAATAAAGTGGCTTATTCATCCCTGAGGTTTTGAACAAATTCCAGGGAGGACAAAGGGCCTAGTGTCTTTTCCCCCATTCCATTTTTTTTTTTTTTTTGGCCTAGTTTGTACAGGCAGAGCTCAGTCTTGTTCCAAGACTAGAGAATTATTTGCTGGCTTGGCACAAGCTGCTGTCCAGCTGAAATCATCTGTACAATTTTCATATACATTATGAGAAAAAAGCAGTCATTAAAATGCTACAAGGTATTGATGCATGGTCTCAAACCATGTCTGCAGATCCACTGATAAGAAATCCCATAAATTTGGTGGCATGGCTTTGGGTCTACTGCAGCTGAGAGATGCCTTTGAACACCAAGGGGAAGAAAGAACAAAATGAGAGTGTTTTAAAACCCTGCTCTATAGATGTGCTCCATAACATATTGAAACAAGCACGGCAAGTGATGGCTGTTACCATGCTCAGCCCCTGTCCCAGGCAGGGCCAGCTCCTAGCATCATCTCCAGTCGTGATGACTGCTGATGTAACTGACCCAAGTCTTTCCCTCCAAGCGACTCCATACATATCCCTTGGGGCAGTGCCTGCCTTCTAGTTGCCCTGTACCCAAAATACCCACACAGCACCAGCTGCAGAAGCTCCAGGGCTGCCGGCACAGTGAGCTGGCCCTGGCAAGAGACAAACCCAGGTGTTTTCTTGCTCCCTTCCCCACTGCAAACCGAGACCAGGCTGAGGCCGGAGGATCCAGGTGAAATGGTCCAAGAGCTGCCCAAAAGCAAGGCAAAAGCAACAGCCCAGAGTCTCTGCAGTTGTCTATCGAAGACATTCTTGCATTGCTAAGAAAACCTTACTTGCGTTATTTGTCCTTTTTCTTTATTTTTTTTTCCCAGAAAAGTTCACATGCATTTCTATGAAGATATAAAATGTTTCTGCCATGCAGAACTCTGCCAAGAGCTGTGCTTGTTATTCCACATAAAAACTGTTGTGTGCAAATGACCTAGATACACAGAGTGCACCAGTTAAGTGGGGATTTGGCTAAATCCAACACACATATCTAATCAGAAAACATACAAGGTTTGGGAAAACACCATGATGTGATCTTACAGAGTCTTAACATACGGGTGTGTACAGGTTATGGGAGAAGAAACAAGCAATACCTAATTAATTCTGGGAACCGTGTTTCATATCACTTTGTAAAGTCCAGTGTCCAAGTAAGAGAAGAGCATCTTGAGGTGTAATTCAACCTGGTCCACCAACTTGGTGCCTGAAGTGAAGTTATATGACCTCTTGTGTCTCAGCCTCGTAAAGCTGGATAAATGACTGATTCCCAGAATGAGAACCAGATGCTGATGCATTTTGGCAAAACCTCTCTGCCCATGGAGTTACTCCTACTTACAAGATAATTTCCACACACTGTGCTTCTTTATGCATTGAACACAACAGGATGTAAGTTCCTAGCAAGTTTTCAGTAGACGCATGATGCAGGAAGCAGGATAAGACTCGTGTTTTACACCAGAGCAGAATACGGCTGTCACTATAATGCGATCCCACCTGGGGTGTTCATAGACACCAGAGTTTCTGTAACATCTGCTACAGGCAATGCACGGCAGTGGGGAGGTTTGTGAGTACTGTAGCACCGCTGAGTAGTTTACACAAGTTAAACACACAGAAAAAGAATGAGACGTAAAGACACAGAGCATATGATGCCAAACATCAAGTATTAAACATTCCTAGAGTGACCATCGGCTCTCCTCCAGAGAAAGATTTCAGAAGAAACTGTAAGAGCTGATTTCTGCTCCAAATTTACTTGGAATAGCACTGCACTCAAATACTCATGTTGATATTTCAGGTTTTACAAGGCACCACTATTTATTTTGCTTTACCATGTCACCTTTCTTTTCAGTGCATTTTAATAAAGTTTAAGACCATGACTAGAATTCACAAGCTGAGTTTTATCAGGACTGCGTACGTCAGCACTAACTCAGAAAATGTGTGTGTGCCAGTCTTCCTACGGCCTACCAGGAAAAAATATTACTCTCTGTGCTGAATTATCCTGTAATCAAGGTAGATCTTCTCTTTGTGGGCTTATTATTATTATTATTTTCCTAGGGTGATACCATTCCCCTCTGAGTAATGTATTACTACCAACTCAGAGCAAGATGCTCTGGATACAATATACATGAAAGAGCAGGAATCTCTGATGTATGAAGGCAGCTAATGAAACTATATGAAAACAGCTAATGAAGCTATATAAAAGCAGCTAATTCAGGTACTCATCTTTCAACACAAAGGCATAAAATAACCCCAGCTGTGTCTGTGCTGCTAGGTCAGGCCTGGTGCATCCATGCTCACAAACTTCCAGCTCCATTTTCCTCTGGGATCAGGTACGCATAGAGGTAATTCCCTTGACTGTGGACCTGCTTCAAGATGGGCATTGCCCCCCACTGAATGGGGGCATTCGGACCATTATCGGGGCCTACTTTTGAAACCATGGAGTGATCGTGGCCTTGTTCACCTGGCACACATTTCTCAGCAACTTTGCTGGGCCTCCACTGTGAACTTTCCTCATGAACTGTGTCTTACTTGAGAGATCAAACAAAGGAAGGATTAAAAAACACGGGATGAGATCCCTCATGGTGCTGACAGGTTTCCCTCTCCTGTTTGGAAAAAAATCGCAAAATGGCACACCAGCCCAACCTGGTCTCTTCTGGTGGATTTGTCCCACAGCCTGAAGTAGAAGCCAGCTAATATTCACCATATTGGCCGAGAAGATTATTTTCAGTCTTTGCATTCTTACATGACAAGCACACAAAGAGCGTATTAAAGATTAATGCAAAAGGCCTTAAAGATGGGGGCTCCCTGAAAGGCCCGGCGCAGCAGGTCTTCGTTAGCACATGAGAGCAGATGGACACACCGCCGGGGGCCGACAGCACACACAACGCCTCTCCGTGCTTTCTTCTCCAGCCTAATGCCTCTGAACTTCATCAGCAGTCCCCAGACATCCATAAATGATTCAGACGAAGACAGATTAACCGGGGGGAAGCTTGTTGCTTGCTGGGTTGTAGGTGTCCCGAGACTGCTTTTCTGGTTCCGGTTTCACCACAAACTTCAATGTAACCAATATATCCATCCGAGCTGAAGTCACTCACAGAGGTTTTTATGTTCAGCCCCAAATTTTCACCCCCTCCATCTTTGCTCTTCTGAGACCAACTACCTTCCCTCAGTTAACCGCTCTGCATTTTTACATCCAACAGCCACATATGAATCCTGTGGGATTCATGAACTTTCTCGTCAGTGGGGCTTTGTTGAGTAGACAGCTTCTGAATTCCCCATGGGCCATGGCTGGCAATGAAGGCATGTGGCTGCCTTGCACACAAGATGTAAACTTACCTGCAAGACATGCATGTGTGCTACGCCACGAGCTGCTGTGCCAGCTCTGAAAGAACTGGGCAGCTCCGGTGGGGTGCTGCTGAGGCACTGCATCGAGGTGATGTACTGATTAACAGCAGTGACACTCTTCTCAATTTTCCCTCTTTCCACCCCAAACTTAAAGCAGCAATGTATATGCCTAGCATTTCAGAAATACTTAAAATTAAAAAGACTACCAAATAATGCTTCTAATGCCTACACAATGTGACAATGATCACTGCTGCTTAGCAAATTGGACAAGAGTCATTATACGCGAGATAAGAGCATGGGTATAACACCCGTGCTTTTACTTGCAACTCCTGGAGACAGCAACAGTCTGCATAGAACATACTGGCAAGAATTAAGAATTACAGCTTCAGATTAATGGGTGGAAATGTGAATGTGGTTACCAAAAGCTGTTGCTGTTATGTCCTTGCCTCTTCTCTTTTCTGACATTTTCTTTTGTGTTGCATTTCTGGTGTTGATGCGGAGCTTTCTACATGACAAGACGAATAGTTCAAATATTCCACATTCCTATCAGCAGTTGCCCGATTGCTGCTACACACCCAGCTCCCCTCTCCAGGATGCAGCTGCCTCTGCTGGATGCGAACAGCCCAGAGGGAGCTGGGCTGAGGAGCCGTGGGCTGCTCTGAGCCCTCCCCAGATTACGGAGCGGAGGGACAGACAAAAACACTTTTTGGCACGGCTAACCAGCTCTGCATCCTGTGCTGTAATGGTGGAATTTGCCCCAGCACTGCCCGGCACGCTGCGTGACGCCACAAGCATCTCCATCTGTGATGCTTCACTGGAGCTGCGAACTTGGGCATTGCTTGGTTGTTTACTGAACGTGCATCTAATTTTGTGGCATCTCTGCATCTTGCTAAACAATCATCCAGCCAAGCGATTTAGCCCACAGCTTGTAGCATCATGCAAATGAAGTTGTATTACCAAACATTCAAAAGGGACACATTTTGCAGAAGAACGTGTTTCAAATCCTTTAACCTCCTCTTTCTTCAACACAATGTTTCCAAGCGGAGGAAAAAAAATACCTAGCCCTGCTTCCAGAAACACACAACTCACCATAGAAACTACAAACTGAAACAACCCTACTTGTGATTGCAGCTCAATGGAGCATTTTAGTTAATAGGTTATTTGAGTAAGAGGGATATTTGCAAAACATCACTGCTAATCCTGCCGTGTGCTGTATGTGGAAGGGCTCCAGCTGATTTCAGTGAAACTCCACCCATAGGGAGTAGGCAGCAGAACGAGGGACATAATGAGCTCTTGCTTTTTTTTTAACTGAAATAACCTGTCAGCAGCCATGGTTCAATGTAAACTAATCAAGATTAAACATGGGTTTGGTTTGCCGTTGCAGCTTAACTTTTTTGCTCTCTGTCCCAGCAGAGCAGTTTGGGATTTGCTGCCACATCAGCTATGCTGGATGACCACCAGGCTGCACTTGGGGTCAGCCATGGCTGGGGGTGAGTCCGTGGGATGGCCAAGCAGAGCTGCTCCAAGGGGCCATGCTGGGCATCACCAATGCACCGTACCCCAGGGCTTTGAAGGACACATCCTGCAGCTCCTTGTGCTGCCCCAAACCAACTTACCTTGCTCTTTCCTCTTGCCTGTACTAGGAGAACATCTCCCTCTTTCTTGGTACAGGTGGTAAACTATAGGAAGGCCCAAGCAGGATTTTTTAGCCTGCATCCTTGTTGCGAGCTGGCTCTGCTCTTTACTCGTGCCAGCTCACCTGGCAAAAAGTGCCACAAAACTCATGGCAGAGTTTGAGCTTGGTTTAACACTTGGTTTGAGCTCTGCTGAACTCCACAACAAAGTGCATGTCCTCTGGACCTGGTTTTTCTTTCTGAAGTCTTAGCCATTCCATTTAGTGCAGGTTGATTTATACCTACCCGTCCTCTGTTTCCCACGAGAAGTCACAAGCTCAGTTTTAAAGGCAAGCCTCTAAGTAAATTTATAGCCTACATCAGGTTTTTCATCTTGGAAAGAAGCAAACCCATAAATTTCCCACACAAGTGCTCCAAAAATCATCCCCTTTTTGATTCATTGTGCTTGAAAGTCTTTCTGAGCCAGAGAATGCAGACCTGTCTGTGATATTCATTTTGAAATTTGAACAAAGGACTGAGGCATCATTTAGGAAGTCTGTTCAGCACTCCGTAAGATGAGTGACCCAAATATGCAATTGCATATGTTACCTGCCTTCTGACCGAGTGACAGCAGCCTCTCCATCAAACACACAAAAACCACATGAATACTCCAGGAGAGCCCAATGCTTAGGAATGTGAACGTTCAAGGTATCAAGGGCCTGTTTAAAGAAATTGAAACAGCTTTTGCAAAATGCATTAGAAATTGAAGACACGTGTATCTATGCAGATATCTGCAAAGCTGGGTGGTCCAGGCACGGGGACCTCTGGGCTGCAGGACTGTCAGCTCCAGGTGTTCAGAAATCCTGTAGTTTAATCCTGGCTTTAAATTGAAAGGTTCAAAAGAAGTAGATCTGGGCTCCCTGATTGCTCTTTGCAGCGGGGAAGAGGAGAGGTCCTGCATTTTCAATCATTTCTTTGCAGCACAATTGGCTGTGAACATCCTTTAGAAAATCCCCAAATTGAAATTTGCTGGTAGTCTCACAACTCCAGGTACTGGAAATGTGAGAACATGATCGAGTGAGTAATAAACCGTAAGTAAGTGACACTGCCTTGGAAGTCCCCGTTCCCCCACCATATCAAACCTACTTCCTGACGGTGGGCCAGTCGCTGGGCTAAACACAAGGACGTGGGCCCCAGGCCAGATTCCTGTGTGTCTTGCAGACCAGAAGACTCACCAAAGGAGGCACTCAGGTCCCTAGAAAGCACTTGGGAGGACTTAGTGCCTGGGCAGCATTGCTCATTTCATCCAGCCTGATATGTGTGGGGAAGCCCAGGTTACACAGCAGGACGTCCAGAGGAAGGAGATGGTTCAAGCTGCATCTCTCATCCTTTCTCAGACCAGTGACTGCTTGGTGTTGCAGCCTAACTGCTCCCTAGAGCTTTACAGAGCAATTGCCTCTGAGGCAGGAAGCTTGGTCAAATGCCCCTGGCAAAAGTGAAGATCCCTGTGCCAGGTTTCTCCATGTGGTGATCACCTGCCATGAAGACCATGTTGAAAATACAGGTGTTTCTTTGACATCTAAATAGAATTAAAAAAAATAAAATGCTGTTTGTGGTAGGTGCAGAGCAGATGGTCCGTGAGGTCTCCGTGCTTAACCCCTCCAGCCATGAATTACATATCATAAAACTCCCTTTCTCTTACTTCTAGCTGTCTTCTCTAGGGACATTTTCAGGTTTTTTGGGCAAGGGTTGTCTTTCCTGAGTCTATACAGTGTTTGGCAAAAGACAGCTCCGGTCCCATGTGTGCCCTGCGTGACATGAACCATGGAAAGCCAGAAGCTGGGGCTTTCTCTCCGTTGTGGTTGCTGTAGCAGTGCTACCAGTGACTCACAAATCAATACGCTCCACTTCCACCAGGCTTTTCATGGGCAAAGGAGGTGTTTCCGCAGCACAGATGTGGAGGAAGCCGTGTGACAGTGTATGTGTAGGAGTCGGGCTCTGCAGGCGCCTCAGCTGCTCCTTGTCACACCAGCCCCGTTCTACACCGGTATTGCTAAAAAGCAGTGAGGACGATAGCTATTACTATTTTCTCCTGTTGGGACAAGTACCCCTTGTTTAAAAAATCCACACCTCTATGCACACCCACGCAATACTCCAAATCACTGCAATATGTGGACTCAGATGTTATGAATAATATAAATATTCCTTTGTATTTGCTGGGAGATTTGAGCTCTCTCCTCCACACACACACCCTTGTGTGCCTCTATGTATCTGATAATAGGGGATTATAATGCAGGGCTGTTATTCCTGCAGGGTTTGATTATTTAACATTGTACCGAGCGAAGTTATCAGAGAAATCCTGATGGACAAAAATAACTCTTTGTTTCTGATGTGGTGTTTGCAAAATAGGAGCCAAAAATAGCTATTGGCTGGCTGGCCTCAAATATTGCTGACCTTTCAGCACACCCAGCAGAAACGGCCAGGGCAGAAATCCCTTTGCTCTGGGTGTGCAGAGCAAACCTCCTTCCTCTCATCTTTTCCGCGTTAAGCTTGGGTTCAGCGCTGTTTGCTTTCAGTCCCATCGGGCCGCATGCAGAGGGGGCTGCGGTGTCAGCCCCCCAGGGAAGACTTGCTGTTCCCCCAGGGAAAGGGGTGTGTGCCAGCACCTGCCCCATGTCTGTGACCCTTTTAGCCGTCCCAGAGCCAGGCACAGCTGTACATGTCTTTTGAAAGGTTTCCTCCTCCACACACGGAGGCAGACACAGGCCTGGATGCCAGGTGGGAGAAAGGAGAACGGTCCCAGTTGTGCTCGGGCAGGGTGTCCAGCTTCCAGGCCTGCTGAAACAGCAAAACCTACAGTCCCAACTCAGAGGACGAGGACTTGAAGTCCTGCACGAGTCCCATGCCCTCTTCCTCAGCCCTGCAGGTGGCTGTGACAGAGGTGTCTCCTGCCCGTTACTGCTCCTCCTCGCAGTGTCTCCCGTCTTTTCTCCTTCTCACTCTCCTCCCATCTCCTCCTTAGCTGAGAGGAAAATCCCAGAGCACACAGGAGTGAAGGCACCTCATAAATTAGGGAGCTGGCTGAACACATGGAGACATCAGGAGCAAGTGGAGGTGACAGCCAGAGACAAGGGGAGATGTGCTCCTTCTTCGGGCTCTCCTCCTGCCCTGACCCCTGGGACCACTGCTGGGCAGGTCCAGGAGGCAGGCGAGGCCCTGCAGGGCTGGATCATGCTGGGGGACGAGGTCTCAGAAGAGAAAACCTGGGAAATGCAGCTCCAAAATTTCCCTCACCACCCTGCCTCGCCTTGCCTCAAAGCATACCGCTTGGGGTGCAGGAGAAAAAACAATGCAAGACAGGAAATTAGAAGGAAAGCTCCTTGCTGGCCAGGCTTGGATAAAATATCTGCTAGTGTTGGGTGTTAAGAGAAGCTCCAGCCAACACGGGCTTGTCCCCGAGCCCTGGTGATGTGCAGGCAGTGGGGAGATGTGAACGCAATGCTTTGACAGCTCCGGGGTTGTCTTCCCTGCAGTGCACAGAGCTCGTGGAAGGGAGAGCCTCTGGGGGAACTCAGCTGTGAAATCCTGCAACTCCTTCCTGTGCAAACTGTGATTTTTTTCGAAGGTTCACACATTTAGCTCCGTTTAGGGGAATTTTCACAGGGAAAGGCATCCTTGGTACAACACGCCCATCAAATTTCAAGTCATTCCTTTAAGCATTTCTTAAAACGGGCGGAACAAAATGCTTTTTTTATGCTTTATTCTCAGAAACCACTGCTTTAGGTTAACATTTTCACACATACAGTAAATACCGAATTATCTGGCTCAGTCAGAATGTTCTTAATATTTCAGCCCAAACATTGAAAGATCACAAACAAAAGTGGGAAAGGGGTCTCGTAACGGGAAGCATCAGGCAGCAGCCTCCCTAGGAGGCAGCGCTAGCAGCACAGCCTGCAGCACAATGCCAATGGCCATTTCCAAGGTGATGCTGGCAGCAAAACTTTGTGAAAAATGGTGTAGGAAGAATGTGAAACAGTGAAAATGAGGAAGCCAGTTATATTAATAAATTCTAACAATTCTATTTATTCCTCTTGTAATGCTCCAAGTGCACATTTGTTGGTCAGACACTGTGAAAAATGCCTTGCCGTGGATCTGTTGGGAAGGGACTAATCCTGCTTTTTAGCTGGTTTGCAATAGAGTTGGAATCAGCCTGCTTGTTTGAGGTCTAACCGTCAAAACTCAGCCAGTTTTAAACCTGGTTTAATTCGCATCAGTGATGTGGATCACCATGGCAAAGTCATAGCTCCCCACCTGAACCCCCAGCTGACACCAATAAGTATTTTGCTTGCGAAATATGAGCAGGAATATGCAGCAGAGAGTTCGTTACAGACAGGATCTTCCATTAACCCTTCCCCTGGTTATGACAAAGCCTTGTTTTACTGCTGTGATCGCAGGTTGACTTTGGGAATTATCTGCGGCAGAATCTGGCTCAGACAGCACCAAGCTCGGATTTGACCTGCTTGTCCTGTGTTCCTTCACATCCCTGTTTTATCATTCTTCAAAGACAAGTGTATTTTCTGTGTGACAAGACCGTCTCGTAGAGGGTTAGCATACAAAGGGCAGATTACAGAGAATCAAGAGCAAAGCCCTTCGGGACACTTGTGCAAATTGCAGCTGAAGCAGATGGTATTTAAACAGAAAGTCTGGGCACAATTAGGGAGGGAAGAAGGAAGAGGGAAGCCACAGAGGACCTGGAAGGCAGACTGACAAGATCTTGTAGCCTTGGCAACACCCTCTCCTGATTGCCCACACCAAATGCAGAGGGTAGGACATGAAGGATGCCGCTAATCAAGTGCCATCTTAGACAATCTTCGTTCCTGCCATTCTGCTCTGAAGGCATCCTGCCTTTCTCCCAGCCCGACTTAACTGCCGGAGCAACTTAGCTACCAGAAAAATAGCTCAGCACCTCCGAGGAGCTGCCTGAAATCGTGCTGGTGGCAGGACAAAAAAAAATAAAAAAAAAAATCAGAAGTAACTGATGGGATGTGCATGGAAAGCTGGAAATAATGAGCTGGGGAGAACTGTGCCTTCAGCAGCTGCCTAGGGAGGGACAGAAATAGGCTGGTGGAGGCATTGAGCCCTCTTATCTCCGAACCCAATGATTTCCCAAGAGAAACAACCCCTAAATACACACACGGAGTGAAGCAGTCAACTTCCCTTCAGTGAATTTGGTAAGACCAGTGGTTCAGATGTCAAGAAAGCCCTTGGAAAGCCTGTAAAGAGGAGCCCAGAGAGGGCAAGCAGCCAGGCAGGCAGGTGCCCCTGTGGTGCAGCATGTAGAAGGACCCAAGCTGCTGAGCTTTTTTGGCTACATGAACTTCAACAGTTTGCATGCACCGAGTGGTTCCCATTGCAGTTGACAGAAAAATACACTTCTAGAGAATGGTCCATCTTGTTTTCAGGTAGATGTTTAAAATAAAGGGAAACGGGCTCACCACACAAGATACAAAGAAAACTATGTGCAACACCTGTGACTTCAGGGGTCTCGAGAGGTTTCCAAGAGAACTGAAAATAATCACCTTGGGCATTACATGGAAAAAAAACATTCATTTAGATGACAGAGGGATGCCATTTTCAGTTTGACATCTCTCTCTCTGAATAAAACTTTCTGCATCAGTTGGCAACGTACCTAAGATATGCAGCTTCAGAGTTTTACCTACGCAAGTGTGTCTAAGGCTTTGTCTGCCAAGACAAGCAGTGGGTAAATAACATGAACTCTAAGGTAAGCAATTCTTATTCACATGGGATTGCAGGAGGAGTAAACAAGCAAGGAAGTGCTACAGCAAAGCTGTTCAAGGTGAAAAATGGGTGAATGGATCAGCAGCAGGGCTCCAGTGTGAGCTTGGCCACCCAGAGACACAGCCCAGCTCCCTGGAGGAGCCCCTGCTGAAGGCTGCTCCTCCACCAGACATCTCCCCAGCACAGGACGGATGTCAGCAGCCTGAGGTCCCTTCTGCAGGTTGCAGTCCATGTAGGATCAAGCAGCTACTGCTATTCTCCGCAGGGTATGCATGGCCCAGCACCTTCTGGCCAGCACAAGCAAAATCCTCCTGCTTGAACTTTCCCAATACATTTGCCTTTCCCCCTTCAGTGACATCTGCCCTGTTTTGCACTTCTTCAGCACTTTATCAGCAGGATAAATCAGCAAATTTCATATTCCAATGCAAGTCCTAGATGGGAAATCTTTGTTGGCACCAGAGCTCTGATCCTTTGCTGCATTTCGTTCTAGCCTCTCGGGGTTCTTCTGCTGCTTGGAGTTTTATGGGTGCCCCACCGTGGTCAGGGGATGCTCTGAGCACACCTGCAGCCCCTCCTGCTGCTTTGATGCTGGAGCCACACACAACTTCAAACAAAGCCTTTAAACCCTCTCTATGAGTTTACATGTCTGCAAACAACATTTTTCCCCCCCACCCATAATGGGCTATTGACACAGCTGCTCTCTTTCATCACTCAACCTATGGAGAGCAGAAGTATAGTTTCAACATGAAAAGAATATTTATTAATTTTCTCTTCTCCTCACTACACTGTTCTCCCATTTTGATGATGTGCAGTGTCAGATCTGAGCAAGCATCAGTGCTTGCTCAAATAGTGTCTATGTCTCAGTATAATAGTGTCTGGAGCTCAGGGCATGCATTCGGTCCACCCCCAGTTTCCTTCCTCAGAGCGGGCACCAAGAGGAGATACTTTCTGGATATCTTATCAGGCTTTTCTTTATTTTTTAATGGGAGAATAATATTTCTCTTTGCCTGTGCTGGGAGCTTTCTGGGTGGGTTTGCAGCGCTGTTTCTGGGAGAGCATCCAACGTCCTCCGCCGTGTTTGGAAAGGGTGGCTCCCGCCGCATCGCGGGCCTGGAGTTGATGACATTGGCAGCTGCGGCACACTTGGCCCACGGAACTTGCTCTCCTGCTCGGTTTTCATCCCACCTCTCGCTTTTTTCCACCCGGCCTCCTCCCTCCAGAACAAAGACAGACGTCTCTCCGTCTGCTCCCCGCTGTACCCCTGCCGCCGGTGCCACGCACATGTCCCTGGGAGCTGCCACGGCCGCCACAGCCCCGGTTTTCCAGCACTCAGCCAGCTGTGGGACACAACCTGACACCCCACAGGAAGCTTGCGCCTGTTCCCGTCCGTCTCAGACACATGTTGTGAGCGGCTTTCTGCATTGCAGTGGTGTGAAGGAAATGTTTCGGGGCAGAGGTGAAGGATGGCCCCTTCCCAACCTGGGACCCCATATCCCTCTGGTTATAATAGTGTGAAGATGCTGACTAATGGGAGGGTCACAGCAAGCAAGGGCAGCATGGTCCAGGCAATGGCCATGCAGGCGGAGAGCATCCCTGGGAGGAAGCCGAGAGCAAGCGCCAGTGAAGCCACCCAAGTGTGGCCTCAGCCCTGCCCAGGACAAGGAGCAGCAGGGAAGCACAGAGACACACTCCCCGCTGTTACACTGCAGTCAGGAAAAACAGAAAAAGTGGGCTAGCTCCTACAGCAATAGCTCCGCAACCTCCCTGGTGACAGCATGAGCACCCAGCCTCTGCCATGGGCCTGGTGCTGTGCCCAGCAAGCCTGCAGCAGTGCAGCACGGGGCAGCCAAGCATGCCCCAAGTGCATGTGCTGATAACAGAAGTGCCCGTGCAGGCTCTGCAGGTGGATGCTCATGTGGCTCCTGGCCACCCCAACCAGCCCAGTCCCCCCTAGTGCCTCTCCTGTGACTGCCCAGCCTGAAGGCAGATGAACCTTCAAGGGGCCCTCCTAGCCCTTCTTCCTATCTAAACCACGTAAAACTCAAGAGCCACTTTTTGTCACCCTGAGATCAGATCTATGCGAGGAGTACCTGTCTTCATCACCTCCATCCCCTCCAAGCCAGGCACTGTGCCATCCCTGCTCTCTTGGGGTACAGCTGCCCAGACCCAGGCCAGACCAAGAAAGCTTTCTGCCCCGTGTCATTCCTTACATGCTTTATGGGAATTTAGCATAGGAGCAGACAACTGCCTGTGGAAAGCCCATAAATCACGTCACATCTTTGCTGCACCTCAGCACGGATTGAACCCGATGCCTGCTGGTGGCAGAGACCTGTCACCAGCCTGCAGCAGTTACTTGTGCTAGCTGCTGCTGTGTGACTTACCCGGGGGCAAATCTCAGAGACTTGCATTTCCCAGGGCAGCAAACCCAGCTCCCTTCCTCCCTCAGCTTGGCACTATGCACTGATACACCATCCAAAGAGGAGAAGCTGACATTGCTGTTCCCCCCCCCTTGGCCACAGCTACTCCTTGCAGACAAAGCGCTCTGGCACGGCCTCCGCTGCTCAGAGCGGCTCCGCACCTTCAGGCTCACTCCCATGTGATGTACAACATCACCAAAAGGCTTAAATCTGTCCTACAGAATTGTGGAAGTGGCTTAAAAAAGCAGAGGTGCGATACAATCGATGTGACACAAAAATACATTTAGGTTCTTTGAAATGTAATGTTCTGGTTTCCGTGCTGCTAGGAGTGGTGCTTGATGTTTTATACAGCTGTGACAACTGGAAACTTTTATTTAAACAGAAGTGAAGCTTCTGCATCTAGGAGTGGGTTATTTTAAAACAAAACAAACAACAACAACAAAACTAAATATGAAAATCACAAAACTTAGCAACACTCTCTTTAGTAACAGCCATTTTCTGAGCGCCCCAAGTAGCTGGGTAGCCAAAGGCCAGATGATGAGCTCTGTGTAAGGAAGGCACCACCCCGCTCACAGAAGCACACAAGTCTTTTGTAACTACTTTTTGCGGGTTGGTAGGAAGGATGCTCTTGTAAGAAAGTTACTTACCTGGATGGCTCAATAGGTCAGGGCTTGATTCCCAGCTCCCCTGCAGACTTTCTACAGGAGCTTGGGAAACTGATGTTTCCAAACTCTACTTTGGTTTTCCTACCTGAAAACTAAGGAAAGTAGTTATCTCCCAAAATGCCTTACACTCTAAGGCTATGTCTTACTTTATTCAAGTTTCCAAGGAGGTTAGAAAATGTCACATAGGCTGAACTAGAAATTGCGAAGCATTTTTGTTTGCATGAACTTTGTCTCAAACCACATTCTCCTCTTCGACTCCCTGTCCTTAACTGACACGATGTTCCTTCCTTCATGCCTTTAATTGCCTCAATATTTTGTAAGTACAAGACTTAATAAAATTAATTAAAATGTAAATTAAATGATAGCTTGAAGGAGGATTGCAATTACCATGATTTCATCTTTTACTGTTACATCCCGTGGTACCAACAGGTCTGTGCAACAGGTGTGCCAATTAATAGCAGGCGATAGAGGCATCTGCAGTCACCTACCTCGCCATGCCTTAGGCTACTCAGACAACTTTGTCTTGTGCAACTACTACAGAAGCACCCATGCCAAGTCTCCAGCTACATGAGGCTGAGAGGTGAGAGAGGGAGATCTTCATTCAGCATGAAAATAAACAGAAATGCTCCCAAAACAATGGACAAACCTTTAAGAAATCTTACAAATGTTTTTCCACGTGGTAAACGGCTGCTAGGATAGTTACACGAAGCAGCACATTTAAAGTTTTGTTTTGTCACCAAGCTTTCACCTCGATCTAGCTGAGAACAGATCAGTCTTTCTATTATATCCATCTTTTTAGAGCTGCTGGAAAGCAATGTCTCCAGCACGCTAGGCTGAAATTACCGAGTATCACAAAGAGTGTCAGTAATTAACTGTGTTATACCAAACCTGAAAACTGAGTTGGGTGAGTCACATTTTTTCCTCACTTACCCAGAAATGGAAAATAAAACACTTCTAACAGTGACATGAAGAAATCATTGGGGCATTTCCAATGACCCATAAAGAAGTTTATTGAAGTTTATTGACAGTTACCATAAAAACCATCAATCTCTCTGAAAAAAAATAGTGGAAAATGGAGTTTTTTAGTGTCAGAAAATCAGCCTGTGATCTTGCATGTCTGACAAGCTGCAGCGTAGGCTCAGATACCACTGTTGTCCTGGCACAACCCTATTTACACCTCTCCCAGCTGTTTTTGAGGACTGGGCTCACTAAAGCAAGCCTCACTGGGGGAACATTGAGGAAATCTGGGGTACGGGGCATTGCGATTGCTGCGCCAGCAATGGTTGTGCCTGGGAGATGGTGGCACATTTTGATGAGGGTTTTGTGAACACTGCAGCCGTGGTGAAGGGAAACGGGTGATCCAGGCTTTGGTTTCTACCTGTTGCTGTGGCTTCGGTTTGGAAACTTCCACCAGGAAAGCTCAGGGAGGTGTGTGAGGAGCTGCAGGCTCTCCGTGCCCCTGCAGGCCCACCACAGTGGTCGCACTTGCGCCAGAGGGCTAGGGCCAGTTAATCACAGAACCGCAGCACGGCCCTCTTGCGCTCTGCAGCAGAAACGAATCAGGTGCTTTGTGTGCAAGACATCTCTTGACAGAAACATTTAACACAGAGTTAAGATTCCCTGCTTGAGGAGTGTGGAGAAATGGTGGCTCTGACTGCAACAGGGGCACTGAAGGAAGGCAGTATCCCAGAGAAGCCACAGAGAAGCTGCGGGAGATGAAGGCACATCTTCTGTGCATGCTGTGACAGAAATAAGTCAGAAGAATATGAAAATTGAGTGAAAACTGGTTGAGTCATATTATTTTGGGGGAACAATTGTCTACTGGAACAGCACTGGAACCCTACTGAGCTCTGATCTGGACAAATATTGCTGCAATGATACCGGGCAGAGACGTGCTAGAAGAGTCATATCACTATGGGCGGCTTTACTGCCCCAGGAACAGCCTGGAAAATAAGTGCAGCTGCTGATGATATTCCTGAATATCATGGCTCAGAAACCAATCAGGACTGCCAAGAATCGGGCTGAGTTAAACCTTGCACAGGAAATAATAATACAGAGGTTGGTCGGTTACATAAATGAAAGGAGAATAAGGACAGAGCAGTTCTGTTATGTGGTGAGAGCATGGTAGAGATTAAAGGTAACTGATGTGTTTCCCAAAACCCAAGCAAACGCTTTGCCTGAGTGAGAAATTGGCACTGCAGATGATGGAGAAGGCAAGCTGGGTAATGAATAAAGACAATGCAATAGAAATCATACCTAAAGTAAAAGTCCAAAACGTTGGTGTTTTAGAGCCAGCAAATGCAGTGGGATGAGAGGACGAAGAAGAACAAATGATCTCCATTGGAGCATGTGAAATCATGTCTCTAGTAGCAAGGATCCTCAAGGAAGCCAGGTCAGTCATGCTGGATGAAGCAAGAGCAAACGTACCACATACATGGTGGGATGGTTTGAAAAAATGACATAAATAGAAGTATGAACTGGCTCTAGAACAGATTCTGAAGGAAGAAACAGTTATATACGTGGATAGAATGGGATAGAAATGGAATAAAATCATTTTACTTAACATTTTACCAGCAGAGCTCACCTAGGACCAACATCTGCAACCATGGCCTGAATCAGCATTCACACATCCAGACAAGCAGCTCTGTGCCTCAGCACGTGCTGAGCTTGAAGAGAAAAGCCACTGTGTTTGTGCACTCCTGTCTGAGCAAACAGTGCCTTCAAAGATACTGAAAGTGAGTCAGAGCATAAAATCCACGTGATATTCTTTTCCCGTCCCTCTCCCATCCTTGCCCTTGCACGTGAGGATGTGCCTCCTCACTTTCCTCACTTCCCATTTTGGAGAACAGGGAAGGCATTTCCATCCATTGGGAAGATAGAGCTGCCCTTGTTTGATTATTTATTTATTTATTTATGTATTTTGAGACAAGCCTCAATGCAAATCAGCACAGATTTCAGGGAAGCTTGTGTTGGAGCTTCTCAGTTCACATTTGTCTTACACTTTTATCCAGAAAATGTTTCTAGTTAGGACATTCTCTGAAGAGCATAAAAGGAAGGAAAAGTAAGAAAAATAACCCATAAATAGCCTCTGCTGGAGCCTGTGGAAGGGTAAAGGTCATGGGGATATGGAAAAATACTCCTTGGAGACACCAAGCTCACAAACTTCCCTAGAAGAAGACACAGTGCTGTGCAGCCCATCCTGCCTTGGTGCAAACTGGGACTTTGCAAAGTCTCACTTCTCTTTTGAAGCAACAAGGGCATCCCCCAAACCCTGAGATCACTACCAAGATGTTAGGTGCACCCACATCCGCATGGGAAACCAGCCCTTGTGACGTGGTGCTACCTACAGGTGCCATCAGTTGTCCATTTTCTGCTCTCAACCAAGTGGCCGGGAGCCTATTTGTGTAGGGCTGCTTAAAATGGAACCCTTAATCACCACCTTCGTCAGGGAGCCGGGCTATCTGGGGGGTGAGATTAGCATCCCTGCTGCTCTTGGGACAACATGTTGGGCAGCCAAGCTCCTGCCAGCAGCCCATTTCTGAGTCATGTTTTGTGCCCTCTCCAGAAGTAATAGTCCTGTTCTTTAAATTTATAGAAGAGTTTATCCCTTTTTGCTTTTGTAGTCAGTTCTTTCTTGGCTTTTTGCATGTAACAGTAAAAAAGAAAGAAACAAAAAAAAAAAAGAAGGAAGTGGCTTTTATACTCTGGTATGGTCCTACAGAGATGGGAGATAAAGTATGCCTGAGACCTGTCCCTGCATCACGGGCACCCTGTGGGATGCAGAACCAGACCGAGGAGATACAGCCCATCAGAAGAGCCTGGTCAGAGCAATAAACGGGGGGAGAGGGGGGAATACCAGCCCCTTCCAAACTGTGAGTGTGTTTATGTACTGCAAGGTCAGAGCAGAACACCTCCCCTTCCCCACCTTTTGATGTGTGTTTTCTGCAAAACCACAGAAGTTTTTACATTGTTTTCCCTTCTTCCTTGTTGCTTCCTCTTGGCCATTGGGTGACATTATTGTTATTTTTTTTTTTTTAATCAGGACTCTCCTACATTTGTCTCTGCACAAGCATGGCTCCACATACGTCCCAGAAAATCAGCATTTTTGTTTTCACAGGTTTTTTTTCTTTCTTTTCCATTCTCTAGCTTCTCCAAATTGAAGTTTTCAAAGGTTAGACAATGGAAAAAAATGAAGATTTGGAAAGAATATCTAAATATTATACTTTCCCTGGCAAGCAGATGAGGGAAAAGTTGAGGGAAGGTTATAAGAGAAGGGAGTGGAAAGGAAAAACCTAAGTGAAAAAAATATTAATTTTGAAAATTGACAACCAGAGACAAAATCAATATTTTTATGTTTCCTAAAATTTCTTACGAAATCGCTGCTTTGCCAAAAAATGAAACTTTCCCATGACTTCCCTCTCTCTTGTCACAGAAAAGTATATTCCCATTGGAGAATACATGTGTCAAGTGCAGCGTGAAGAACAAAATGATGCTCGAACACTGTGCCCAGGGAACGGCTGTCCTGCTGCTGTGCCCTTATGAGAAACGACAGCATGGGAGGAGAGGGGCAGCTGTGGGATATTCCTCCTCTTGCCTCCTGGACGTGCACAGACATCCATTCTCATGGTGGTTTCTCATGGCAAGACTGGAAGTATTTAGTTTCCAAAAGATGACCTTGCAGGGTCCTGCACCCTTCAGCATCTTCATCAGCAATTTTATTACTGGTATAGAAAATACACTTATTATATTCACAAATAACTCTAGCATGGGGCAGCCTGCTCCATGCTGGACCGTAACTGAATACAAAATACTCTCAAAAAATCAGAGACATGTCCTGAAAAAAGGTAGGATGAAATTCAATACAGACAAATTCAAAGTCCCACGTGTAGGAAGGGAGAGGCATTTAGAAGAACAGGCTCTGTTCTGCCTAGAGAAAGGAGGATAAATTCAAGAACATTATCAAGAAAAAAAAGAAGGAATATATTTTTCTCTATTTCTATTGTGGGTAGGCAAAAAATAATGTGCTTAATTTACAGTGAGGGAGATTCTGACAAAACCAAGCAGAGATTTTTGTTGGTAGAAGCAGGAAAGAACTGGAGCCCTGAGCTGAGGCACATGGGTCTCTGCCTCTGGACATTTAAGAAGAGGTAGTTCAAGTACCTTGAGAAACAGCACAGGTATGTCACCCAAAATAACAAGCTGTCACTGCCCCTTCCAGCCCAGCTTTCTGTGATTTTGATGGTGGGTGTCAGTTTTCTCCAACAGCTCAGGAAATTACGACTTTTAAAAATAGCTCCCGAAAGGCTCTGAGCTTCCTGAAGACACCCAGACCTTCTCTCTTTCTGAACGCCTTTCCCACTGCCTCGTATTTCCACTGGCTTCAGTGAAACGAGGGTTTGCCGGCTGCGGCTCTTGGACCACATCAATGACTGCTCACATTGAACGTTTCATTTCCCTCCCAGCCACACTGGGAGGCTCTGGAGTGAACAGCTATTTTTAAAGCCACCATCCTGCCACACGGAACATTTGCTCGGCAGTAGAGAGTGTGCTCGAAGAAATAATGACTGCCTTTTTATCCAAAGACTATTATAGCTAATGTTTAAAGTTCACTAAAAAACATGTTTCTGTATATTTGTATGGAAGGTATATTTAAGGCAAACCTCCCTCAAACTCCACTCAGTAAGCAAAGAGCACACAGCAATACTCCACTCTTGACATTTTAAAAAGCCCTCTGATGTTCTTTTCTTCCCTTAACAATGGGGCCAATTTTCCCTCTCCTGGCTGCCAGCCTGCCCTAGCTTTTTCTTTTAGCACCTCTCGAGATTAACTTGACCTCACCTTTAAGCACGCTATTCTCCAGGACACCAAACTCAGACGGGGTGGGAGGTGTTGCTGACGGAGCGATGAAAGATCAGACATTAGCGTAGCCGGGGTGGGAGGTGTTGCTGACGGAGCGATGAAAGATCAGACATTAGCGTAGCCGTGAGGATATTATCAGCACTCACCGCTTCCTCTAACGAGGACCCAGCAACCTCCTGGGCCATTAATATTGATCATAGGTGTCCCCTGTGTCTGTAGGCTCTCCAAGGAGCTGCTCAGAGAGTCAAGCTGAGAGTACAGGAAACTAAAGATAGCAACTGAAGCCAGGAAAGAAAATGAGCAGGGCTTTATGTTTGTTCCTGTTGACACGGGGCTGCAGATCTTTGATGCTTTCTGGCCATTGTTCTCCATGAAGGACTGACTGACTGCAGTACAGACACCTGTGGTTTGGAGGGGGAAGCAAACGTACCAGGATAAGTTTAAACCCCTACTCAGCCATCACCTTCATGATGCAGCTTGGTTTCTTGCTGTTTTTCTGCTGACCTTACAGAGACAGATGTCGACTGCTGCTGCCACACACACCTCTGCTCCAGACCGGAGGCAGCCTCCTCTCACAGCTGGAAAACAAGCGGTTTTGTCACTTAGAGGTTTAAACACCACCAGGAAGAAAAAATATGAACCTCTCCCTGGTAAAAATAGAAAAGCCATCAACACAGAGGAGCCGAAGGCTGTGTGTGTGTCTGCTGGAGGAGGCCCAGTCCCAGTTCACAGCCACGGGGCCTACACTGTCAGGCTGTCTCACGTCTGAGAGACAGCTGCCATGGCTGTCTCACTGGAGGCCAGGTCTGCTACAGGCTTGTTGCTGTCCCAGAGCACCTGGGTGATGGACCAGGTGGTGGGCTTTGAGACCAGGGAGAGGGAAGAAGAAGCAAACAGCCGTGCTCTACCCATAACAGTAAAGCACTGCAATTAGGTCCCTTGCTCATTAGCAGGCCCGACCGCACCTAAACATTGGCTTCTAAAAAATGTGGTATAGCCCTTCAGCTGGTGAAAGGCTTCTCCTTCACCTTCCCCATGAGTGAAGCCCTCCAGTTATGTCTGCACCACCAACCCAACTGGGGTAACTGTCTCCAGAGGCTCTGTAGCCCCCAGCCTGTCTGCTTGGGCCATGCCTGCAGTTGACAGACAAATCACTTTTAAGTGGGGGGCTGACTTTACCTGCAATCCCCATTATTAAATACCTCAACTCCTCCAAAGTGCGTGTTACACTAGAACAGAAAAGGGCATTCAGAATAAAATCCATTGCGCATAAAAACAGATACCTACCATGGAAAAAACAGCCCTAAGTTCCTCCAAACAGGCAAGCCCTGAGCATGCCAGTGAGCTCAGAAAATAGCACTTTTGTGAGGTGTTGGCCTGAAAGCAGATCCAGCCCATATTCGCTAGACAGAAACAACTTTCTGGCCTGGAGGAGAAAGACTCTGCACCCTGTTAGCAAGCAGCCAGCACACTTCTGAAGCTGCTCTCCTAAAGATAATTAGCAGCTCCCACCTTCGTTAGGCTCTGGCAAACAGGCTATCCGCTTTTGCAAACACCCCGGCCCTTCTGGAGAATAACCTTGGGGCATCTTCTGCAGACACATGCTACGGCGTGTTCATAGCAGGCTGCTTCGTCACCACCAAGCACAGAAAAACACAAACCCAGCATGTTAACGAAGCTGTAAGTGTGCTTACTGCTGTACCTGAGAGTCTGTGCAGTGCTGTTGAATGTGCCCCACGCGTTGCCCCAGGGCCTGGCGCTGGCGCTTTCCGGCTCCCCTGCAGCACAGGCCATGGCCCTGAGCAACCACCCTGCCTTACCTAAATCCTGCTTTACCTAAATATGCTCCTACTCACTTATTTCACATGCCATGACTGATTCTCATGTGTGGCATGTGCTTATCCCATGTAACCCGTGCAGCTACTTCTGCTCCCTGAGGTGGTCATGGATGGTGGGCCGAGCTTTTGTTCACTGGTGCTCCGCTGCTTTGGCTGCTATCTCATCCACATCATCTCCCAGGTTTGTCAAGCCCAATGGCCTGAGTATGATGCTGCTGACGTCCTTCCATGTTGTTGTAGATCCCTGTGTCCTCATTACTTCTTTTTCACACAGCACTAATGAGTCCCACAAGGATACATGCACAGAAAACTCACCTCTTCACCTTTTCGAGGCTGGGACCCAGCAGGGTAGGCACTGTGCACAAGGCAGCACTGGTTTAGAGACTTGTTGGCTTTGTGGGCCAGCTATGGCTAAAAAACTAGAAGGCATGAGCTGACATAAGCTGGATTCTCAGAGTGCAAGCATCAGGAGTGAGCACAAATAAACCAGGTTTCACCACATCCTCAAGGCCAGAGATGGAGGCAGATCTATAGGGCGGGCATGATTTCCTCCAGCCACAAACAGTTTCTGGAGCAGATGTAGGGTTTAGATTTTTTTTTTTCTTTTTCTTATTCTAAATTTTCTGCTGTAATCACAAGCCCCGTAATTTTGGCTTAAGGCTGTGGGCTACTTGTGGTATAAAACGAAGCAGGAGGAACGCCCAGGCTGATGGTGATGGGGGGGGGGATGAAACACTCTTAGTAAGTGCCAGGAAGAGACGTGAGCATGTCTGCCTGTCAGCTTCAAAGTGAGTCAAACAAGCAGGGAAAAGCAGCAAAGCACACTGCTTCATCTGGTCCTGCAACAGAGGACATGTCAGCAGTGGATTAAGGTGTAACCATCTCCTTTCTAGAGGATATTGTTCAAATACCTGGAAGCAAAAAACTCCTCCAGGGTTCTTACTCCTTCCTTGTGTCCTGGATTCACCTTTCAAGCCCAGGTTCATTTAATCCTGCTCCGTGAGCTAGAACAGCTAGATTGCAGCCTATATCCCGTCTGTCTCCCAGACATTTTAAAGCTTGAATAAACACCCAGGATCCTAGTAAAGTGCAGTACGCCATCGCACCAAGGACAAAACACCCAACCCTCCTCCCAGCGCTGGCTCTCTCCTACAGTGAGCTTTTACTGCACAGGCGATGTGTGTAAGAGCTGGCAGCAAGCTGTGGCCAGGTCTCTCCTGCCCACCTGCATGTGCAGCCACCCCATTTCTCGACAAGTCTTTTCCAGCATGAGCCACTCCAGCTCCTGAAGAGCCTCATTTTTGCTTCCAGGAGAGAAGTACAGGCAGTTTGTGCAGCTGCTGGCAGCGCAGTCAGAGCTGGGCCATGAAGCGACTCCATGCCCGGCTCTGCAGAAGAAGACAGGAAGAGGTGGGAGGGAAGACCTAGGGAAGGACAGAAGACAAGTCTAGAAGTCACAGCTGTACCTTTCCTATACCACGCACCCCGCTCTCACAAACTGCTCAAGATTCAAATGTAAAAGCAGACCAACTTGTTCAGACTCAGTAGTCTCGCAGATGCTGAGAAGGCACAAACCCTAGAGAGACCCAGCAAATCTACACAGGATGTGTGGTGTGGGGTAACGTTACACTGTGGGCAACGGCAGAGACATGCTGGGGGGAGATTTGAACAATGAGACATTTGCGGCTTGGTGAATCGTCTCTATTTCCAGTAGACTGAGCCAACACTGCACTCCACAGAGCTCAAATTAGGGCTGTACAAATACCTGATTTTTTTTTTTCAGCTTTGATCCCAAATCAAAATATTTAAAAAAATCAGAATCAGAGCAATCTGCAAAAATCATTTTTGTTATTCTTTTGAGCAACATAGACTGGTTTGAGCCACCCATTCTTCTTCACTTGAGTGACACTACACTGAGAAATACTCACTTATGGACACATTCATTTTGGGACACTGGAAAAAAAAAAAGAAAGGCTGTCTTCTCATCTGCTGCAAATAACTGTGGGAGCATCCCCTCCTTGAGCTCTTCATGGCACGTGGCCGGTGTCCTGGCCTCTTGGCCACATCAAGGTTTTTCCACCATGCAGATCAGAGTCAGGATCACTAAAGCCAGGGCTAAACTCACAAGTACATGGGAGGTAATGGAAATCTTGGAGGGAGACCACAGAAATGGAGAAATCAAGACTGGGCCCACGCCTGGAAGGAGGCCCTAATCTCACTAATCCAAAGACTGACGGGATTTGTACGGACTTGACCCAGGAGTTGCTGCAGGGTGATCGTATGGGAGTCTGTGGTGTGAGGAGGTCAGCACTGGGCCACCTAGGGAAGAGAGTTTGTCAGTAGTGGGCAGTTAACCAAACATCTGCTTTGTAGCAAATGCCCTATTTTAAAATCTCAAGAATGGATCAGATTTCAGTCAAAATTTTGAGTAAAATTTTTAAGAAAGATTTTTAGGACATTCATTTTGGTATTAAAAAAAAATAAAAATTGAGTGCAAGGTTTTCTGAACCACCGTGCATCCTCAGCAATTCCATTCTAGTGATATCAGTTAGACTAGTAAAATAATATCTTTTCAAAAATATTCCTGACAAAAATTCAAATTTTCTGGTGGAAAATTGTCTATTATCATTTTTTTCAGCTTGGCATAGTGACGTGAGCTATTTGCTGTTCTACACGATGAATGTACAGCACAAGTGGGGACACATGACAAATGCATGCATATGGCCTAGTCAACAGAAGAATATTACTTAGAAGAGGAAAAAGCAGATACAAATTTTATTTGCACTATCCGGAGTTGTAGTTATTTTCATGGTGTAATAGGAAGCTAACAATCTGATTTTTTTGAATTAAAACCAAAATTGGTATTTCAGAAAGCATCCTTTAACTGGCGTGCTTTAGAATCTGTTTCAAACTCCTGTAAATTGTAATTGAGTTTTCACTTCCTCTGCAGATCCACAAGTGTCCTCAGGATGGGAGAAGCCACGCTGGTACTCAAATGCCCCAAGGAAGCAGGGAAGAAGGAAAACAAACAAACAAACAAAACCAAACACCACACACTAGAAAAAGGAAAACTCTCCTTACCTGACTGGCTTTCAGTTCTAGTTATGCTGAAGGCTGAAACTAGAAAAATAAACATTGACCTCTTTCACAAAGCTCTTTAAGGTCTCTCAAGGAGGAAAAAAGCCCTATTAAATCTATTTTCACTGTTTCCAGAGCAGCATAATTTCTGTCTCATCAGCAGGCCCTTATGCAAGTCTTGCTTCAGGTGGAGTTTCACAGCTGTGTCACTTAGGAGCTGAGAAGGACCGGTATCTTCCCCTCTCACCATTCAAGTGACATCAGTGGTCACTTAAGGCTTTTTCTTCCAAACACCACCAGGTTCTGGTGTGGCAGCATGGTGTGGGGAGGACAAACACCTCACTCCTTTCCCCTAAAGCATTTCTGGTCCCTTTGCGTAAGACCACTTAGGACCTTTCTTAATTACAGGCACATCATCTCCTCTTCTCCCAGGCGTTGCTCGGGACAGCTTTTAGTGTCCATGCACCTTCTCCCTGGGCACCGAAACGCCTTCCTGGCTGTGACTTGCCTCTCCTAGGACCCCCACCACACCCTGCATGGACCTGGTCCATCGTTTGCTGTGCCTGGGACCACCGAAGGGCTGGGGCTACCACGGCTCATGGTGCCGCTCCCCTTCCTGACACGGGCAGCATGTTGCAAACGTCTTTATATCAGGAGTCCCCCACGCGCGGCAGCAGCTCAGCCTGAATTACGGATAATTTCAAATTACAGAGGGAAGAAAAACATTTAGCAAAATTATGTAACTGAAGTTCAAAAATAGTCTATTGCCATCTGGTTGTGCTATTTTGAAGACCAAAAACCCTCAAGTCTTTTTCAAGCTAACTACACTGTTTGCAAACTCAGCCAATTTTTTTTTTTTTTTATGAAACCTTGAATTTCACAAGCTTGATTTACCTCAGGAATTATTTGAACCAGCTTTGCTTGTGCACAAGTCATATGGCTTTGTTCTACTTCTGCCATGCATATTTTAAAAGGCCCATCACATTCCTGTGAAAGTGTGCACACAATGTCAGGAGACCAAAGAAAAGCAAAGTAATAAAAAGAACAAAAAAGAAAAAAAGGAAAAAAAGAAAAAAAGAAAAAGATAAAATAAATAAAATAAAATAAACCCAAACACTATGGATTAATCTTCTACTCAGACTGAATTTGTCGGACTTTGCACCTGAAGTTATTTGTGCACTAATGATTTAGGTGGATAGCTAAATGTGCAGAGTAGAAACATCTTCACAGCCTAATTTTTGGAAGAAATTGTTTCACCAACCTGTGGTCATAAGGCACAAGCCACCATATGGGCAACCTGCTCCCATGCACAGAAGGGCTCTGGGTCACGAGCATTAGAAACCCAGCAGCTGAGGTCCCCAGCCGGGTATCAGGAGAGAGCTAGAGAAGTGTACTGCCTTTGAGCCTAATTACATAAGGTTAATTTTTTTCTAATTTGCTGCCTCTATATAGACTCGCATTCGCATCTATTGCCTGCCCTGATGTTTGCAGTCCTGGCACATTTTCACCCTTCTCTTCCAAGGCAGGGAAATGGGGCAGTCTCCCAGCACAGACCCTCAGCACCTCTAGAGACATCACCTGCCTCCGCTGAAGCCCACAGGCACCCACATGTAGAGGGAAACCTGGGGTGAGGCAAAGCCTGGGATCGCCCCCTTTACCTCCAGGTGCCTGGCTGAGGCGCTCCTGCAGGAAGCGTGGTCATGGAGCTGCGCTCACAACTGAAGGCAAACATTGAAAGCGCATTATTTAATAGCTCTATTATACTCTTACTCTCTTGGAAGGAGCCATTAGCCAATAGTCAGGAATTCATAAGGTTGTTTCTTCACTGGAAAAATTGAGAATCTAATTCAGATGTGTCCCAGGTGCAATTCTGTTTATTTACAGTGAATGAGTACAAAGCCTAGCTTTGTCAAGCATGGAAGAACAAAACAGGCAACAGCAACAACAAAAGAGCAGATTTCTTTCCTCCTGTTTGCCAGAGGTGCTGTTTTCCAAGGCAACTTACAGTTGCCTGAAGGGGGGGGGGGGGGGAGGGGGGGTGCTGCCACCCTGCCTCCCCCCATCCTCAGTCCCCAGCTGGATGCTCTTGCCCCCTTCTGTGGGAGGTGTAGGATCTGATTGGGCTACCAGGATGTCCATGGAGGAGGTGGAAAGGATGCCAGGTTGCCACGGAAATATCAGTTTCAGCTGCCTGGTGCTGCACCCCATCAGCAGGTCTGGCTGCTTCCAAGCACCCCTAGCCCTGATGGGCAGCAGAAGCACCTCATCTGCTTTCTGCCTTTCTCAGCCACACCAGGCTAGGACCAATTAATCCCTCTCACCTGGTGCTTGCAGTCCTAAAGAAAAACCCTGCCACTCACCGCTGCCCTGCACCAGGTTCTCACCAGCCTGGGCTCGATCCCTGCTGTGCCTGATGCTCCTCTTGGCCACCTGCCGACAGCACCCACCTGCGCCCACCTTCCAGGGGGGACAACGGTGCTCAGTGCATTTGTCACCCTCCCCAGCTGGTGACTAAGGATGACAGACCCACTCTACTACAAATCCTGCAGCATGGCATTTTTTCAGCCTCATTTTCCACATCTCAGCAGTCCAGCACCCTGCTCGCCACGTCCTTGTCACTCCTGCTCGGGGAGCCAGCTCTCTGCAGCAGCCTGCCAGGTTGTTTGCTCCTTGGGCCGTCACAGCTAATTGGGAAGCTCAATAAAGTATAAGCATTTCGAATTAATCTTCTGAAGACCCATTAGTTAGCCTCTGTCAACACTGAATTTCACTTGAGTCTTACTTGGAGCCTCGCTAACCTAAGCGCAGAGCTCAGCTGGCTCCGTCCTCGCCCTCCCTTGGAGGTCACCGATCGATGATGAATGCGAGCCACTGCGGCACTCGCTCTCCCTCTTCTGTCATCCCGAACGGCAGCCACCCGTGCTGGCCGCCTGCCCTGGCTTGCTGCACACCCGTCCCCATCGTCCCGGGGCAGCTCTGCTCACCGTCCTCATCGGCCTCCTGTACAGGGCAGGTTAGTCAGGGTGGGTCAGGAAAGCAGTGCTTAGAGAATTGGAGGCTTGGCACGTTGTGCTGCTCCAAACAAAATCACGCTGAGGTCAGCTAACAGGTCCAGATGAAAAAAAGAAAAAAAAGAAAAAAGTACTTAAAAAATCTTTACATCAGCATTTCTGACAAAAAGCATCTAAATGGCATTTTCAGTTTGAAATTGCTTGTTTCTTTTGTGTGTGTGTTCAGAAAAGAAAGTCACCAGGGGAAGGAGCACACGGCCAGCCAGAAGTTTCCCTCTCTCCTTCTGTCTCCATACCACGCAGGCTTCGCAGTTCATTGCCCTGCTAGAGGGAAGGGGAGAATCTGAGCTACCCATTTAGAAAACATACGATCAAAACCTGACCAGGCACTTGGGTGCAAGTGCTCCACTACCAGCTGTGGCTCCTGAATTTGTCAGGGAGTTTTTCCTGCAGTCCAGGGCAGGAATTCCCCTAAAACCAGCAGCTCTGTGACAAACCCTCATCCCACTGCTGGCAGAGCAGGCGTTTGCACCCCCCCGTGGAAAATCCCCACCATAACCAGGTGTCCGACTGCCTGGGTCCAGCTTCTCTCAGAAGCTCTTCTAGCTCTATCTGCCTTTAAAGGCAGGATTTTGGTTTAGAAGGGAATTACATTTTCTTTCTGATTTCAGGCTGGATCTCGTGCACATCAGCTGCGTGCTCCTGACCAATTGCTTCCCTCTGTAAGGCACCATCATCGCTTCCACTGGTAATTAGGATGGATGAGAGGCAGTTAACAGTGCAAAGGTTAATGGCAATGCAATTCACAGTACAGCACGGGCAGCGCAATGGCAAATGGACTCATGTAGGCACGCGCTCGTCTGTCAGCTCCCCCGCCAAGCACCCCTCCCTGGCGAAGGTCTGTGGGTGTGCGATGCCATCTTCCCTTAACCACCCTGGGAGGCACTCAGCAGGGTGCCCCAGCCAGAGCCCTACCTGCCCTGCACCCCCTCAGCACCCCGAGGGGCTGAGCTGCCCCTGGAGGGACCTCTCTCTTAACCAGCTGTACCAAGAAAGCCTTGAGACCCTGTTTTGGTGCCTAATATTAGCTGGGGTGATCCCAGCCATACACAAGGCTCAGTTTCCCATCTTTCCTCACTACCCCCTTCTCCCCCTCCCCAGGTAGGTAGGACAAAGGAGGAAACCTTAGCACATGGGGGCTGGATAAAGCATGAAAACAGCAGCTGCAGTGCCAAACGCAGGTAATGCAATCTCCCTGCTCCCACCCACTCCCTGCTTTACGCACCAGAGAACTGTGTAAGCTCTCAGCCATCAGCACAGCGTGCCCCCACACCCCCTCATCTTACCGTCCACCACGGCCTCCCCCCCTCTCTCTCCAGCAGCTTTCAGAAGCTCTGGCTTTCATGAAACCCCCTCCCACACAATGAGCCTTGCCCCCACTTTTCACTTCTGGATGAGGATCGTTCTGTTTGGCTGCACTGACACAACCAACCTACTTTCTTCAACCTAATGTACCAAGGGGCTCCAGCACTGGGCTCCTTTTGTGAGCTACCCATCTCCCAGCATCTACATCTGCAAGCTGTCAAGGCTTTCTTTGCAAGCCACAGAAAATATTAAATAGGATGGGGGCAATGTTCCAGTTCTGGAGGACTTTATAACGTAGTTACCAGAATGATTTCCAGAGAACATTGAGCTCAGAAAGGCAGCAGCCACCACCTACTCTGTAACCTCCGACCTGCAAACCGGAGCTTTGGAGAACATCTGTGAGAGAGGCTATTTCATCCACCTTCACCAAGAGGCACAAGAGTCCTACCCTGGTGTAAGCTGTTAATAATTGGGAGAAATTTTGCCTGTGCTTTCTAAAGTAGCAAAATTTCTGGAGAGATCTGCTTGTTCAGCCTGAAAGCCTTGGATTGGGATACAGGATATCCTGAGACAGTCTTGGGAAACGTGGCATGTTCAGCAGGTTGCACCACTGGTCATGGGAAAGTTGCAGGAGAAGTCAGGCTTGAAACAGGTTTCACATGGTGGGACCATGGGCTCGCAAGTGGTATTTTGGGGAAAAAATAAAGTAAGAAAGGGGAAGAGCAGAAAATACTGATATTTCATTTTCTAGCAGTAGGAGCACTGTGATGTGGGCACATGCTCAGTTCATGGACACGCCAGGACTGCATTCCCTTGCTCACCACATGCTGAAGCTTTCATTTTGCTTTGCAGCATAGGAAGAGAAACTCTCATGGTGGTTTGATGGACTCATTTCTTTAAGAGTTACCTGGAAGAACGTGTATTTCTCAACCATCAGCCCAACTACAGTGGCAGTGGCCCTCTAAGGGGACAGTCACGATAAGGAGATTAGAAGGCCAATCCATTGGTGTGCATCACAGGTTTCTCACACAAAAAAAAAAGCCTCTTATGACATCCTTCAGAATGTATAGAGATGGAAACCAAGGAAGAGGTGAGCCTACCTACCACACAAAACATCTTTGAGTTGTCTGGAACCATCCACCCAGATTTGGCTGAGCAGTGCCAGTTATGCAGCCTGAGATGCCAGAGCTGCTGTTCTTCTGTGGCTGCCAAAGGCTGGAAAGAGGTCATCTTGGAGGTAAAGCATCCTGTTGAAAAATGAGCTCTTGGAGGTCCTCTGTGCCGGTATTGATATTACCTGCATGTCAGTGTGGGCAGGATTTAACTTTTCCCTCATGACAAGAAGGAAGAAAGTCTGGCTGCTGTCAGTAGTTCAGAGACTGCAGTGAAGTTTCCCAGATGGTCAGCAGGCTTAAGGGAAAAGAGTTTCTAAACAATAAAAAATAAGCAAAGTAGGCTCTAGTATTCCCACTTCCCTTCCACCAGCTCTAACATGGTGTGTGTACAACCTGCTCCTCTAAGAGTGCCCGGTGACCCTGGCGCAGGCATCGCCCCACGCCAGCCAGGAGCTAATTGCACAGGGCTCCTTCAATTGTCCCAGACTGGACCTCGCCCACAGGTTGGCCAAAAGCCCAGGCATGGAGCCTGCTCTGCTTTCTTTGTGCTGACTTGGCCCACAGAGGGGTGAGAAGCCCATTTTCCAAGGCCTGGGCACAGCCTGTTTTGCTCCAACACAGCCTCTCCCCAGTGCTGGCAGGTGACCATGGAGCAGACGCCCTCTGCCTGCCACCTCCTGGGCAAAGCCTTGGGAAGCCTGGCCATGCTCTGCTTTAGAGAAAAGCTTCCACACCTACAAATTGCATGAGGAGCAGTTAATGACCGAAGAAATGATAACTGCAAGGGAGACACAATGTCCTTACTGTGAGCTGATGGCATCACCAGACAGTTTGTTCCGAGCTGTCAAAGACAAGATCGCATTTGCTGCCAAATGCTCAGGGGCTTGGGAAAGTCCTTTTTTTTTGGGTGCCTGCCTTGTGGAACAGGATCATATCGGAGATGGCCTTGATATTACTCCTGCCACAGAGACATAGCGGGGTCGGTGGGCAGAGCACGCGGCAGAGGGCCTTGGTTGCCCCTGCGAGAGGAGATGATCAGGAAATATGAGAAGGGAGGCAAGTTGGACTCCTGCCCTGTTCTGATTCTTTGTGTATGAGAGGCTGGATGTGTTTTGTTTTCTGCTTTTTCTTATATAAAAAATACCAAACATCAAGTTGTGTTTTGGCAGAGGTCTACACGGAAGATCTAGAGAAGCAGAGTGGGAGGTTTTGCAGCTTCTAGTGAAAGGGGGAAAGGAGGAGGTGTTGAACTGCAAAGATTTTTCTCTTCCAACTGTTGGTTAGGAATGGAGTTAGATAAATGTTAGCTAAATACAGACTGCTTAAAACATTTTGTAGGAAAAGCAATTCTACGCGAAATTCGTCAGCTTTTACTTGCACTGTCATAATACTATTAGTTCTCCGGTGAAGAAAAAACAAACAGGGTAGACAAGACATGAATTGCTAATGTAAAAAAGAAAAAAAATTTTTTTTTTTTTAAACCATTCCCACACAACAAAGAAGTTGACTGAGTGCCCATTTCTCCTTAGCTTTCTACATTCTTTGCTATTTCTTCCTCTTGCCATAGGAGAAAGGAACACATGTGACTTACCCTTACAGGGCAGCCTCACCATCCACATACGGGCAGCACACAGGACCATGGGGATTTCTGGCCCTGCCATCGACAGGCATCTGGGAGATTCAAGCATACAGTCCTATCAGAACTGGTTTCTCAGCTCTAGAAATGGAGAGGAGGATTGGAGCCTCTTAGATGGAAGAACAAGAAAGTAATGAACCTTCGAGGCAACCTGGCTGGAGGAAGAGGTCCCTGTGTTTGAGGGACACCATGCAAGAAAAGACCAGAAATAGATGCAAGACTCTTGATGTGGATTATGCTGTTGAAAATCATCCAGCACTATCCCTAAACAAAAAGGGTGCAATGAAGAAGATAGAGACAGGTGCTGCTATGTCCTCAGAGACATCGTTACAGCCAGGTCATAATAAAACACAACACCTCTCACAAGGAAGGTGACTGTGCAAGTACAGATAAGGATGAAATAAGGAACATCACTGGGCCACATGGAATTGCTTTGTGAATTAAAAATAAAGACAGGAACTTTGCCAACAAATCATTTTATGTTAAAAAAGATAATTCTTACCCTTTTCCCCAAGAAATGTTAGAAGTGAAACATATTACCAGATGAAGTTTCTCATAATTATAAAGAGCTTGTGAGCATACAAGGCCTCTCAAGATAATATTGCCAGGAATGCAAATATTCCCCCCTCCTCCCTTCCCAAGTAATTTTATTAAAAAGACAAGCAAGCAAAACCCTTCTAGCACATGCAAAAAAACTTGAACTTCAGCCCCCAAACCACTTATCCACGTAGGAACCAGTTCTTGGTAACGTATGCCAGGCACACACATGTGAATACTGCAGAGTCTTATGATTTCCTGAAGACAGGAGGTAAAAGGCAAAAATTATGTCAAAATAACATAGGAGAAGCCCTCGTGAAAATAAGCAGGCTGCTCCAAATGTCCTCACTATTAATAGATAGGAGAAAAAACACTGATGAAAATGTGCATCCAACTGAACCTGTAAGAGATCAACTTGAGAAGGGCTGAGCATTATTGACAGGTTTGCCCAGGAGCGTGAGGTGGCAAGCACAAAAAGCTACGTGAGAGCTCTTCCAGACCTCAGAGACCTACAAGTGAACCGGCTGCAACTGCAGTGACTCAATCAAAACTGACACAGAAATAACTCTCTAGCTGTGAGGGACAAAGCAAATATTACTTAGACCTTTTACTTATTATGTTGAATAGATGTCACTTGAAACAAAACTCACTTTTGTCAGCACAAAGATGGAATTCGGTATTATTCACAACCTTAGAGGGTTTCAAAGCAATTTCCAGCACAGAGAAACATACCAGGATAAAATTCCTTCTACTTTCTTCCAGCAGCTCTGTAAAGAAAGTTTCAGAACATTAATACATCTCCACAGCTGAGCCTGGGAAAGGAATCTAACCCTAAATATGGGAAAAATATGTTCAAATTTTTCTCTGTACAGAGATTTAAGCTACTATAACAACTGTGATGGAAACATGCAGTTGCCTGTTTCAAGGCAATTTTTCTTGCAAAACAGCAGAGCCCACAGCACTGTCAAGAACAGGCTTTCAGTGCAACTTGGGTTTTGTTCTATTCTTGCATTGACTGTGTTTTCCACATCATTTAAACAAATGGAAGAACAGCAACTATCATGTGTCGTTATTACATTAGCTTTTAGGAAGTCTTTGACAGGGCAGATGGAGACTTTCCATGGTAGATATTCTCCAGCTTTAGAGCAAACTGGGTCACACTGAAGGTCCATCTAGTCCTACGTCCTGGCTCCAACAGCAGATGCTCAGGGGAAGAGCACAGGAACAGAGCATGCATACAGTGATTTCTTTTCCCCACCAGATATACTTTCCTCATTCCCTGCTCCAAACATCTGTGGATCAACGTCTTCTTGAGCCAGAACACCATCTTTGTAATTAACTGGCATCAATGGAATTTAATTTTCCGTGGCTATCTACTCACTCTGTGAACTGTCGTTAACTTCCATCACCTATAACATCCTCTAGCGATGCAATCCACAGCAGAACTGTGTGGCAGGGGAAAAATTCCAGCCTCCTGATAATTACACCTGATGATCTTTAGTTCCTGTACTAAGAGAAGGGTATGATCATCCTGCAATTGACTCTTCCACTGCCTCGCATGATTTCATAGACCTCTACATACATCTAGAGAAATCATCCAGCCACCAAATGTGGTCTCCATTCATGAATGAAGGAGTGCTCAGTGCTACCACTGGATATAAAAATCAAATGTTTCTCTTTCTCTGAGCTGGAATCAACACTTCTCTGAAAGAAGTGGTCTTTTTCATGTCCCCTAGTTCCAGGTTTGAACTAGGTCTGAACAGGGTCTGGAGAACAAGTCTTACGAGGAGCGGCTGAGGGAGCTGGGCTTGTTCAGCCTGGAGAAGAGGAGGCTCAGGGGCGACCTCATCGCTCTCTACAGTTACCTGAAAGGAGGCTGTAGAGAGGTGGGGGTTGGTCTGTTCTCCCACGTGCCTGGTGACAGGACGAGGGGGAATGGGCAAAAGTTGCGACAGGGGAGTTTTAGGTTGGATGTTAGGAAGTACTTCTTTACCGAAAGGGTTATTAAGCATTGGAACAGGCTGCCCAGGGAGGTGGTGGAGTCACCATCCCTGGAGGTCTTTAAAAGATGTTTAGATGTAGAGCTTAGGGATATGGTTTAGTGGAGTACTTAGTGTTAGGTCGGAGGTTGGACTCGATGATCTTGAGGTCTCTTCCAACCTAGAAATCTGTGATACTGTGAACTACATGGGCAGTAATCTGGGCTTATCTAATAGCTTCTATCTCCTGAATGATAAACAGGATGTAACAGCATGCAGGCAACCTAGGTTAAGCCACTTAGGAGCAAACAGATCTTAAAATCAGGAAAAAAAAAGCCAGTATGTCCTCAGATCTCCTAAAAACAGGATTCCTTGAGGATTTCTGATGCATTTACTTACCTGGGCAGCAACTTTCCTAAATCTGGTGGCTTCATTCTCAGTATAGAGGGCACTTTTTTTTTTTTTTGCTAGATCAGCAGAGTCCAGCACCCCCAGGGCACAGCTACAGCTCTTTAGCAATAGTGCAATAGGCATAGGTCAGAGCCTTAGAAGAGAGGTGAGTCTAGCCAACAGCTGTTAAATAGCTTTTATTGAGAATGCCTGCAGCAGATGTTCAGAATAAAATAACAAAAGCTGCTGAGATTTTAGAGTAAGTACTCCACTGCTGTGCAAACAGCACCAGGGAGAACTGTCATGGGTACACCCTGCAAAAGCTGGACAACAGGACCTCTAAACCAACCCCATTATAGGCAAACCCCAATGAAAATCAGCCCAGTGTGATCCTTACAGCAACAATAGCAGTGGTTTTATAAGGGAACACTTCATTAAAATTAAAAGAATTGGGTCATTACAAAGCTGGCTGGAAGGAACAAGCTCTGCCTGCTGCCCGTGGCAGGTGAGACATGTAAGGATGACAAAAGGGTAGATTGAAACTTACCAGGAGCATCAGGACCAAAAAGATCTCAAATATCATGATCCCCACAGTTTGAACAAAACGCTTAGACACTGCTTTATTTTTCTGGCTTGCTATAACCTCCTTATTAGATTTTTGGGCTTTGGCATGCCCCAGACCTGTGTCCCATCTCATGACAATCACCAACAGAGATGCTGCAATGAAAAGCGTCTCAGCTGTTCACACAGCTGCTTAATCCATATAGTCAGAAAGGCTTCATTTTATGTAAAATTGAAAGGAAACAAAAAAAACAAACAAAAAACAACACATTAAATGTAATCTTAAAAAGACACCTTTCTGAGATTGAAACAGTGCATTAAAGCTACTTTTACTTTGTTTTGTGCTGCATGGTACAGCACTGGAAAGAAAAGGGATACAAGTGTTAAAGCAATTTCTACTGGAGACTTATATAACTTCACAGGGTAACATTGCTAGACAACTTCATGCAGTAGTTTACAGACTTGTAAGCTTTTTAATAGCAATCCAAAATTATTGTCTCTTAATATCTCCTGACTTTGGAGGAGCCTTGCCAGTTTTTAATCAGCCAGGAAATCTGTTTCTTGGGCTCATTCACAGAACATTTTGAGCATCTCTGGCAAAACATTGGCTTCAACAGGAGTAGAAGAGTTTACTCTGAAATAAACTCAGAAGTAAACATATAGACAGCAGTAATGAAAATTCCTGGAAAATTTAATTTCTGCGGGGACACAAAACAAAAGAGGAGGTCTTGTTTCTCTGCAAACGGTCCCAGAACTGACCAACAAAGAGTTGGTGCAATGGGTCTGCAGCAGCCTGAGCAGCACATAAATAAACAGAAAGAAAAATAAAAAGCTGGGTTTTTGTTTGTTTTTACTTCCTGAGGATGTGACCCTACTCTAAAATAAGCACATAGAGCATTTGGGGCAGGGCTTCTTGCTAGCAGCACCGCTGAGACAGAAGCCTGCTGCAGCCACATCTCTGTTGTTGCTTCCGCAGGTACTTGGTGGGGAGGGAAATAAATGCTGGAGACTCTAGAGCAAAAGCTGCTTGAAGGAAGGCCTCAAAGCCCAGGTATAGAAGCTTGGGGCCCCCTTACATGGTCTGACGTGAAGAACTGACAAGAAGGGCATCAGACCCAACGTGCAGCAGCCGTCACACCACACAAATGCCTCTACAGCCAGCTGGGGAAGAAGGCTCAGGCCTGGCTTTGAAGCACTTCAAAGTTCCAGTAGTGCCAAAACCAAGGGGTGCAAAAACCATAAGTTCTCAGAAAACCAGGAGATTAAAGAGTAAAAGCAAGCTTCCAGCATCTCATCTAATAACTTCAGACCCCTGCAACTTCAGGCTACCGCAGTGAGGGTGCTTCCCATCTCAGGGGGTCCTGCCGCAGCACTGCGCTAACAAGTCTGTGCAGCTCTGATCCCAGCTCAGCCTAGAGTCATCTTCCCACCCCAAGGCCCTCTGCTCCAGCTGCCCTCTCACTCAGAAGATGTTATGAGCGCTGTACGCTTGCACACACCCACATTCAGCTTCAGTGCCCCTTCCCTCCAGCTTTCCTTGCCCCTGCAGGGAAACAGAGAAGCATCACCCACCTGGGAACGAGGGATGACACAGCTCACTTCACCCTAACGCATTCCCAAAGCACAAATTCAGTGTTTCAGAGATGCCTTCCGGTTGGTTTGCTTTAACAATACCACATACAGCTGTGGAAAAAAACAGCACTCTGGGCTCTGAACCTCTTTAAGGAATTTTGTTAGCTTACATGCTCCAGCTGGAAGTCATTGACTGATCAGCAATGTTTTCTTATCATTAAGATCAGCTTAGCAAATAGCCTTCAGGATCGCTCAGTGGCACAAAAAGAAAAGTAGGGAAGGGATTTCACCTGCTCTGTATCACTTCTCACCTTCCCAAAATAACAGGGCTTTCGCGAGCCCTTTCCTGTGGGGCCCTGTGCTGCTTGCTGTGGGTTCCCACTGTGCTGTTTCACAGGTTCCCCATGCAATGAGAATAATCCTAGAATAATGATTTCTTGCTGGGAGGAAACGAGGAGGTCTCTTGGCAGGGCTGTTTCACGGGTTACCCACCCAGCAGATCACCCACCACAGATCACACCCTGCATCTCCATCCAGAGGGGTGAAACCTCACTCGCCTCTTGGCTTTGGACACAGCTGGGTTGTCTGTGCCCTGTTCCCTGCCCCCTGTTAGGGAATAACTCAGCAAACAGGGCCAAGCTTCCTTCTGTTCACCTCCCACGCCACTGCTTTGAATGACGGTATGGAGGGACTCTGTTAGCCCCAGACTTTCTTTAGAGAACAGATAAAGCAAGAAGAAAGTTCATGCAACCACTGCTTTTCCCTTTTGATAGCCCATTTCTCCAGCACTGGCAGCAAAGATAAAGGGAACTCTACAGGGAAGAGATTTGCGCTGAAGAATATTTCTGAGTCACTGATCAGTGAAGGAAATAAAGGGCCTTGGAGCATCTTGCTCGCTTTAAAGAAAGAAAAAGGATCATTGATTTTATTGGGACTCCCCTAGGCAAAACAGCTACCTAAAGTACAACATATTTTTATTGTGCCACTAAGGAATGCGTGCTAACATTTATAAATTTTCCTTTGAGGAGCCTATCACTCGGCTGCTTTAAGTAACTTTGTGTAATACAAAAATCTTTAACCCAGACACTGCTGGCATCTAGAAGATGCCTGCACAGACAAGGGGGGCGTTTGGGTTGAAAAAGCTGTCACCAATGAGCCTCCTCCTCACCATGAGGCTCAGCCGCATGGTCCCCAGCTAGTCCCCAGTTTCTCGGTGGGACTGGGAGCTGCAGCGTGGTGGCTCAGGGCTGCTGGAGCCCCCTGTGCTGAGCTTTTGGACCACTGCATCCTCTGCACGGAGCAGCTGTGCTGAGCCAACGGCGGGGTAAAGCTTCCAGAGAGGTAAGCAGCGCAGGAAGATACATCTTACTGCAGCAGCTGACGTGTTGGAAGGAGAGGACAAACCCAGGCCCAGAAGGTCTCTGTCTATTTTCTGTGATTGTGGTCATTTTTCTCACAAGGATGGAGCCTGCGGAGGCTGCGGAGAGCACGGAGAGCTGCTGTCTGATCTGCTGGGCACTGCTGAGCTGCACTCCATTACACTGCTGCTGCAACAGGAGAACTCACTTGTCAGGCCACACGGTCATTAAAAGCTGTCTTTTGAAATAGTTTGTTTTTTTTTTTTTTCCTGTAGACTGAAGGAAAGATTCTCTGTCTCTTTCAGTACGGGAATTAAAGGCAGGAAATAAAGATTGCAGCACCCACCTTCAAAAGAAGCAAAAGAAAGTGGTTCTTCAGACACCAGGTGACTGTGTGGGACTCCTCGCTGCATGTTTTGGATGCATTCAAGAGGAGCCTGGAGAAGTTCCTGGAAAAGAAACCTGCTGGGGATTGCTGCATGCTCGCTACAAGCCCCGTTTAGCTCAGGAAGCCCCCGAGCAGAAAATGGTTGGAGGCTGGAGAAGTGTCTGATGCTTTCTTCTTGCTCTCCTCTCTGCACATCCCTTCATGATGGCTCTCAGGGACAGGATGCTCGCTAGATGGACCCATGGTCAGATCCTCCATAGCCACATTTATGCTCCTTTAAAACAAGCCACACTGATCCAAATCATCTTTGCACCAGCATGACAGTGTCTGTTCATTGGGACCAAAATAAACTACGTGGGACCCGTGTAAAGGAAAGGCTGAGGAATGCAGGAATTTAAAACAAGCAGCGAGCAGAGAAGCCAGCTCCCCAGAGCAGCCATGCCACGGAAAGCAACGTTTTCCTGTGACTCTGTGATTCTCTGCATGATCCCTGGCCACCCCTTTGCCCCTGCACCCCGGTGGGGATGGCTGCAGCTGGCCAGCTCCTGGACCAGGAAGGACGCTGTCCCAGGAGGAGACCCATCTGCGGGGACATAGGAATGGAGATAGGAAAGGACCAGATGCTGCTGAGGCTGAGGGCCTGCTGTCCCCTCCTGATGGGAGCCCTGTGTGTGTGCACGGTGCCTTTCTCACCCGTTTCTCTAGGAGCAGCAGCCCGGGTGGAGGAGCAGGGAGCGGGCGGATGCACAGAGTCCAACCGTACAGCCAATCCCAGCCATAAACACTGACAAAATACAGCTTCAGGATGCTTTTTCCCCCCCATGTTTTGTTAATAGCAGCATCAGCAAGTTTCTACTGCTGTCCCATGTGCTGCCCTGCAGAGCCAAGCTCTCCTGGCCCCCCGAGGCAGCAGAGCACTGTGCCCATGTGGAGGCACAAAGGGAGCATGGTGTTTGAGCATGGGCACATCAGGGACAGCTTGCTCGGTCCTCAGACCTTTGATCCTCCCTCAAGATCTTTCAGAAAACCCAAGGAACAGCAGTGATTAACACAAACCACTGCCTGGACATGATCAATCGAGTCGTGCTGACCTGAAGGGTGTAGCGGAGGAAGCCAGCCACCACTCACCCCGGTGTCAGAGCGGCACAGGTCTGTCCCTGCGCCGTGGTGAGTCCCACCAAGGCCACCGAGCGTGAGCAAAGCACAAAATCCAGCCAGCAACAGGCAGTCAGTCACAAGAAAGCATCTTCCTGGGGGCTGTTGACATTATTATTCTAGATCAAGAAGCAAATCCTACGTGTTAGTTACTTAGTAGATGAAGTTACCATGCCAACTCATATACTACCCTTTTTTTTTTATTATTATTATTGCAAGAGTAGGCAGCGCTCCCTTGAGATTTCACAAAAGGGGAGGAAAAATGTCAAAGTGCCAAGAATATAATGGAATTTCTAGTCTCAGCCCTCTTCCCCATAGATCTGTTTTTCAGCACACATCCCTCTCCTTCTCATGGCAGCAGCGAGGCTAAGCCAAGAGACTCCCCGAATGGTAATTTAGAGGCCAGCCCACTGTATTGTGGTGCTACACTTCAGCAAGGCACAGCTCTCTGCCCCCGCTTTGCACCGTTTTCAGGGAACTAATGCAAAGAACTGGTGCCAAATGATTGCACAGCCTTCCCCCAGCCTCTCCTCGACTTCTCCGCACTTCTTCCTTCCTTCAGTCTCTTTCCTGTCTTTCCATTTGTCTTCCTTTCCTCTGCTGGAAAGATCCTTCTTTCTGCCATTCACCTTCATTTTCTTCTCTTTTGTCTTTACTTGTTTTCCCTCTCAGAGTGGATTATGTTTCAGAGCTGAAAGCCTGCCTGAATTTCATGCACTTTGCTTTCTCCCTTGGGACTAAGAGCCCCCAGCTCCAGGAAGCGTGGTGCTGCAGCCTCTCCTGGGGAGATGGGGCTGTGAAGGATGTCAGGATGGAGAGGGACTGCGGGAAGAGGCTGCGGGGCAGAGGGCTGGCCCCACTGCCCTCTGTGATGGTTGTGTCCCTGGGGGCCCCTCCGCAGCCAGACCTGCCTGCCAGCCAAACATCACCTTGGCTTACTCCTGCCGTGGGACTGGAATGCAATGGGGATTTGTGGTGGGATGGGGGCAGGGCAGTGCCAAGGCAGGTGCCGGCAGTGGATGGCTCCCTCTTCCCATCCCCAGGACATCAGGTGGCTCCGTGTCCACCCTGTGCGTGCAGGAGATGCCACCACAGCCAGGATGGGGACCCTGTCTGACGAGGATGCTGGTGGTTGCTTCCTACACATCTGGGAACCTGCGTATGGGTTTGTTTGCTGAGGATCATGGTTCATGAGAGGTTATGGAAGACCAAAAAAAAGGTGTATTGAGTGAAATGCAGCCACTGCTGGCACGGCCTCCTGGCACCAGCCCGTGCGTGCTTGGCACAGCGCTCGGCTGGAGCAGCGCAGGAGCCACTTGTGCCCGTACACCCGATGGCTGGTGGTGTCAGCACTGCCGCTTGTTTGGGTGACAGGTCCTCACCAGGGTGGCGAGGGGGTGAGGACAGCTGGGGGAAGCTGTGTGCCCGCAGGGGAGCAGTGGGAGGACATGGCCCCAGCTGCTCGCTGCTCTGGCAGCCGCGGTGAGCAGGGAGCATTGCCACCACCTTCACGTCTTGCTCCAAAACTCACACCCCTGGCTGCACGAAGATGCTCTGATCCAGGATTTACTTACCTTCATCCTCCAGAACCCCAAACATTTCACGCAGACCTTTGTACCAAGCAGAGGTTCTCCTAGGACTCGCCTTGCAGCTTTTTACCCCGCTTATTCGTCCACAGCCCTGGTCAGCTAGGGTCAAGGCTGTGATATGGGTTGTGACTCAGCAGCTGGCCATGGCCAGCACCAAACAGGATACATTAATTTGTCCTGGTCAACATCCAAGGCCAGGTCCTTTTTCTTATCTTGCTAACAATCTTGGCTGCTGACCATTGTATTCAAACGCCACCAGGCGCGGTGCAGCCAGGCCACCCAGAGGTGCTCCTCGGCTTTCCACGGACAAAATTATATTCTAATTTATTAAGTTCTAATATCATGCGATGTATGTTGAAGCTTGGCTTTTTGTGATCAGCTTTCCCACATCCACTTGACCTTTGCTGTTACCAGCAGACCCCACAACGCATGCAAGTTTGAATTAACAACCCATAACGGGGCTTCTTCAAAGTGCCCGGTGGCCACCAGCTCTGCTCCCCCTGGGGCTGGCGGGTGTGCAATAAATACACAGTGATTTCACACCAGAATACAAGGAAAGTTTTAAAAGTATCAGCCTCAAGCAGGAGCAATCCTTAGGCATCGCTGAGTTTGCGCACAGGAACAAGGACTGTCCCCACACAGAATGCTGCTGGATGGAGGGATCGGAGGCGATTTGAGGAATTACACAAGCACAATTACTGGCTTGCACATAATGACCTGAATCACAGCCTGGGGGTGGGCTGGGGTTATTTTCACCCCCTCACCGTGCCCCAGCGTGGTGGGTTGGAAAATACAAGGCAATGTGTAGCAAATCTGAAACCGAACTGCCCCTGCACTGAGTAACTCGGAGCCATCGCAGCTGGAGAAGGGGGTGAATTGTGTTTTGGAGTACAGTCTTGAAAAGAAAACAACAAAAGCCCAGAAAAGTTTAATGTGGAAATTTGAACAGGCTTGCTGGCTGTATTCTTTCACTCTGATCAAAGTCAATAAAACACTAGAAAGAAGTGCTTAATAGGTCAAAGAAGAGGAAACGACTGATGTTCCTCTGTGATGTGGTGCAAAGATAATTACCACCAAGCCAAACACACTTCAGCATCAGTTTAGCAGATGAAGCCAGAGAGAAAATTAAAATGCAGGAGGCAAAATGCGCAATAGCCACAGAAGCAATACAAATTTGGCTTCGTTGTTTATCCCTTGATTCTTTAGCAGGCTGGGGACGAAATTTGTGTTTGGATTTGAAATGAGAGCTCTCGGTCTGATTGCTACTTTGCAGTCAGAGAGGGGGAGGATTTATACACCTTTCCCCCTCAGTGTCATGTTCTCTCATCCTCATTCTCCCCTTCCAACTAAAGGACTCCCGAATGGCTGATTAGAAAACAAGGAATGCAGAAAGATGGAGGAATGTCCTTGGAGCTTAGTTAATTCAAGCACATCCAAGTTTGCTTTTCTGGAGAAACGCTAGAAATGGCCTAAAATGCAGGTTTCTCTCTAAGGGAGGGCTGAAGTCTGAGTCAGCTGGAGCTGCTTGGTAACAGCACCTATAGATTCCTGCAAAACCCTGGCTTTTTTGGTGCAGAGCAGCAAACCAAGAGATGCAGAGTGGGAATGCCACTTTGTGTGCTGCTGCTGGGACAGCACCCCGTGGGGAGGTGATCCTCACCACCCCAACCTGATCGCAGACGGGGGCTGGATTCTCCAAATAGCTTCAGCCGGGGAAAAAACAATCGCGTTTTAGGGCTGGGCTTGGTGAAGTTGTCTCCTGCATTTTAATCGTCTCTCCGGCTTCATCATTGCCCGTCACCTCCTGCCCTCCACTTCTGCCTACAGGTAGCTGAGAGCAGAACAGAGATGCGCAGGAAGATCAGCCAACATTTCACATATAATATTATTATTATTTTTATTTTTTTTAAGAACAAATGAAAATTTTCAATCTGATTGAGTCACAAATGGATTTTTCTCCCAAATTTCTAGCTGGGCAGCCAGGCGAGTGGGCTGCCCCATGGTGTGGTGCCCACCTGCCATCGGCGCTGTGGCTCCCTGCAGGGAAAGGTGTCCCTCCAGGAAGGGACGGTGCTCAGAGCCACCCAGAGCTGGGGCAGGCTCCATGGAAACAGGCAGAAAGCTCAGCTCACTCCCGTCTGCTGATTTCACCGTTAATTATTTTTCTTTCCCTTCCCTTTCTGCCCCTGCAGCAGCGGTGGGAAGCCCATCTGGTGATGGCTGCGTCGAGAAGCAGTGAGGGTCCCAGACCTCGCCCTGGTGAGAGGTCCTTACGCCTGAGGACTGGGATGGCAGCAGGGTCTGCTCCGGGCTGGCAGGACACAGGGACATGGGCAGATGGCCCTCTGAGACCTCCACCCTGCCTCTGTGAGTGCTGGGTTCCTCCCCTCCCGGCTGGGCTGAGAGGAAAGCTGGGTCTTCAGTCTGCACCATCGTTCACTTCCATGCCTGCAACATTTGCTGGGCAGGGCCAGCCTGAGTTTCAGACCCAGCAGTAGGTGATTTCTCACCAACATGACTCAGAGAGTAAAATAAAAACGACTGTGTGCTTTAATCCTCCTCAGCTCGCCAGCACTAGAGCCTTGCAGAAGGAATGAGAGAGGGAAACGCTAGAGGAGGATGAAACCTCTGCAAGGCTTCGTAGGAAGGGAGCAAATCTGCTTACCCCATGTACGTGCACACGTGTGAACACACCTGCATGTCCATGCAGACATGTTAAATTACAGCAGGCTTTGGGGTGACACAGTGGCAGTCCCAGGGAGGGGACACCCCGCCCGGCCACCCCACCAGGGCATCCCTCCTCCCAGCTCCCTCCTCTGCAGGCTTTTGTTGGCACATGGACACACACGACTGATGGTTACATCCAGTTTTTGATTTACACCAAAGCTTTTACAAGCTTTTTTTTTTTTTTTTTGGTTACATCAAGCTTTTTGGTTTTTCCTTATCCCCTGGGGAAAGCCGATACATGGGCTTTCTTAAAGGGCTGCGTGGAGCTTGCAAATGTCACTGGGAACTGGGTTTTGTGCGGCAGCACCAAAACACCTGGGTATCCGTCATGGTACGGCAGCAGAAATTTCACCAGTGCTGCTGTGCCAGGATGGGTCTGCAGCCCCCACATCGCTGGAGGAAGGCAGGACCAGGGATGCAGAGGCAGGACGAGGGATGCAAGGACAGGTTTGCCAGAGGGTTTGCAGAATGCCTGCCTTCCAAGTGATGCCAGAGGAACCGTCCTGCTGTCTGTGCTGGTTTTGCACCCTGGGGACACGGGCAGGAGGGGCAAAATCCACCAGTGTGTCCACGATTCATTGTGTCCCTGTCAGTGCTTTAAATCAAATTAAACTCTGCGAAAGAAAGAAAGCTGCATTTCTATAGCAGCACCTGTTATGCTACTGCAATTGGAGTTCCTTTACAGCCCTGCACATTAGGAGGTTTCAAAATACGTCTGTATAAATACCCTCTGAGTATAAAAGCCAAAATGCCAGCCAGCCAGTCCTCCTGGGGAAGGCTGTGGGCACACACAGCCAACAGACGCCGCTCGGGGCCGGGATCCCTGGGGTACCGGGGCTGCACGCCCGAGCTGCTTGGTGCAGAGGGGGCATTGAGCGGGGTGCAAGCGAGAGCCATTCCCACCGACCTCCCCGGGAGCTGCTCCAGGGGTCCCAGCATCTTTTTCTACAGGTCTCCAGTTTTCCATGGGGATTACACATTAACAGAAATGAAGGACGAACCAGCAGGGCTTGTTTGTAATAGCATAATTAAACGGACTCTGGTCAGCCAACAGCTCTGCGGGGACAGCCCCGCACCAAGGAGCCCCTGCAGGCGCTCCGTGCCACAACAGATCGGAGCAGTTTCAGAAGGTTTGTGGATTTAGGGTTTATGGAGTCATTGATATGTGAATTAAGCACTGACTGACTGAGACTAACACTTCAAAAGGAGTCATTATGATCTCTATAGAAATATAATGATTCCAGTGACAACATCTTCAATGAGACTTCAGAAACACTTATTAAAAAAAAAAAAAAGTACAGAAATATATATTTAAATAAAGCACTCCTTCTCAGTTGTTCCCAGGCACAAAGGTAAGGAAAATCCATCCTTCCAGAGGTTCAGCCCTGGGGATACAAAAGCTATTAACCAGGCACGGGTAAAATTTTGGAGCACGGTGGGCTGGAGGTGCAGTGAGGCAGATCTTTGCAAGGGAGAAGAACAAGCTCTTCCCAGCACTGACATTCCCATCCCCTGTGGCAGAGGCAGCACCAAGCCCCCAGCTCAGCCCTTGGCCTTCCTGATACGTTTGCAGCACCCAGCGTGGGGCTGTGGCGGCATGGTAGGGGCCTGTGCTCCAGCAGTGGTTTGCTCTTTGCCCCCTAAATGAGCTATGGAGTGCTCTAATTCTGCTTGAGCTGCTAGGGAAGGCTTTATTCCTGCTCAGACCGTGGTCATCTTGAAGGAGAAGCTCTCTGGAGCCAAGCACGGGGCTGGTCCCATGCTGATGGACCAGGCTCCGTCCCACAGAAGCCCCAGCTTTTCCCAGTGCTGTCAAGCCAGTATTTTTGCAAACCTCTAGGGCAGGTTGTGAAGGGAAGCACAACCACTGCAATAACTCAGCAGGTCAAATTAAAGCACAAATTAAAGGACAGCAGCTTCTTCCTGGGGGCGATAAGCTGTGGCACTGCAATCCCGAGGTTGCTCCCAGGGTCAGGGGCTCTGCCGCTGGCCTCGCACGCTGATGCCCCCCCGGCAGAGGCTGAACAGCTCATGCTGGGCTTTTCAGCTTGAGGGTCGGCCCTCCCACATCTCCCCACACGCCCTGCGATCAGGAAGAAAAGTACTGCAGGTGGAGCAATATATTTCAGGAGGCCATACCCACACAGGCGCATGCAGCCTCTGTGCGTGCCTTTGCCTCATCCATCACCGCCGAGGCTGCAAAAAACACCCCGGGCTGCAACAAGTCTCCTCTGCTGGCACCCCTCTCTGCGGGGAAAGGTGACCTCCTCCCAGGGCAGCTGCCCCGCCACACACTGCGGGCCAGGGACTCGGCAGCACCTGATGGGATTTTTTTCATTATTTGTGCAGGACTGGCTTCAATTACATTATCTTTTATCTTCTGGGATTGCAGCGTTGCCTGTGCTTGGATTTCCCAGGGCAGCATCTCTGCTCACACCCGAGGCTGGCTGCGAGCCCTGGTGCTTACCATGACTCCTGCAGTGGGTTAGGGCTTCTTTTTTTCCCAAGTTCCAGCTCTGGGAGGAAGCCGATGGGATAAAGCCATGAGCTTTCCCTCCTGAATAACTCCACACTTCCAGGGAGAAGCGCAGCAATGTGACCTGTGAGTCTGGGAGCCTTAAAAAGCAGAGGGAAGGGAAATGTAGGAAGTGTTTCTAGTTTTCAACATCATTTCTTAAGGAACTGAGGCTTCCATATGCTTGTAAGCTGTATTTTATGTCTAAATGTGTCTTCACACTTGCTCTCCCACCTCCAATACCTTTTGTGCCTTTTAGCCTCTTTAAGGGAAATTTGACCCTGCTTTGGGTGCAGTCCTTAAACCCAGATTGAGCCAAAGCAAGGACAAAATAAACCTGGGGGCCAGGGCATCGGGCACACATACCTGGGCAGAGAGCTGCAAGCTCCAGCAGAGGAGGAGGAGGAGGGAGAGGGACCCTGTGCCTCCTCTTCAGCTGTGGTGCTGGAGCAAGAGGATCCCGGGGCACCCTAAAGGGCTCAGTGCAGCCAGGGCAGGAGCCCCCACCTGAATCACACTGCTCAGACACGCTTCCAAACCTCTGTTCCTCTCCAGCTCTGCTTATGGTCACCTGTATGCACCTGAAACTTTGCAGAACTCTTTGAAAGAGCCACGTGGAGAAGCATGAGTGGGTACAGGAGGACTTTGCTGCTGCAAGACTCAAAGCTCACCAAGGGTAAAAGGATTGGGGTTGTACCACTTGGACAGGGCACTCAGGAACGCCAGCAAATGGGAGATTCCTGCAGCTTCAGTTGGGCACATTTCTTGGACGCGTTGGCACATTAGCACCTGAAGAAACTCCAAATGCTATGGATGGGAGGGAAAAGGGTGTTACAGCAGTCATGCGTGAGGTGACCAGACCTCTTGTGCTGGCCCCACTCTGCTAATAAACACCAAGGGAAGGGCTTCAGGTGCATGGTCAGTGAAGTTCCCCCCAGCTACAGAGCCCTGACCTGAGCTGTGCTGGAAGAAGGGATGAAGCAGCACATGGGGAGGAGCTGACCTCGCATTTTGGGGAGATTTTGGTGCTGTTGGCAGGCACAAAGGGCTCTGCTTGTGATCCTGTATGGGATCTCCCCCTGGGAGAGGGCGGCGCAGCCAAGGTGCGGGCACAGGAGCCCAGGGGTAGTGGGGATGCAAGAGCACTTGCCTGGGAACCAGGGATTCACCAGGGATTCACAAGCACGGATTCACCTCAAGGAGGCAAAAAGAAAAATCGCTTTTCTCTCCGACTGAGAAAATCGGATGGGTAATCAGGCTGGGTCGCCATGGAAACCCCCGAGGCCGGCTCGGTTGTCACTTTTTGCGATGGCACCATACTTTGCGAGGGGAGAGCCAGAAGTGCTCGAGAGCCTGTGAAGTGGGAGCTCGGGCTGTGCGTGCAAAGCCTTGCAGGGAGCACACAGAGAGCCTTCGCTCTGCCCCAGTCCTGCGCTGGCTCCCTCCTCTGCCACCATTTCCAGAAATATCCAGGTATTTGGGGACACCGTGCTCGGATGTCATTTCCTAAGCTTTACTTCGTGCCTAGATTTCCCCCACCACCTCTGCATCCCCATCAGCCGGGCATCGGGACCTCAGCACCTCCTCACCATTAGCACCCAGTACTAATTGGGCTGATCTTTGTAAGGTAGAGTGAAAACACTATAAATTTAAATACCATATATACCATGTATATATACCATATATAGATATATATACACCATATATATATGCACCATATATATATACCATATATATATATATACACACCATATACAATATATATATATATACCATTTATATAAATACCACTGCATGGTGCATTAGGAATCAGAAAAAAAGAGCCAGGTTCACACAGCCAAGCAGCTGAGAACAAACCTGGTTTTCCATTAAAGCCAGGCTGCAAATCTCTCCTTGATCCATAGTTTACAAGAATTGGCTACTGAATTGCAGGAATTGCTTGCCACAAAATCCCACAGCCCTGCGGCACCTGGTGTTGTCAGCTGAATTTACTGGGCTCTTTCTTCCTTATTTCCCAACCCTTTTTTGCCTGTTTTTCTGTTTTCTTCTCCCTGTTGACTCGTCCTGATGGGAAGGTCCCAGCCTCGCCTGGTCCACCAGGCTGGCAGCACCCACGCTCAGGTTAATCCGTTCTCACCGCTGTGCCTGAGGGCCGGGAAGAAAACCAGGCTGGTGCTGCTGGGTGGAAGGTAATTTCACAAAGCTTCCTCCAGATGGCAAAATCTTGTTGGGAACACGCGTTCCTGCTGATGGCAGGGCTGAACAACCAGGACGCCACGTGGCCGCTGCTGTGCCAGGGGGTGGCTCAGCAGAGGCTGAGCAGGAGACATCCCAAAGCACTGCTGGACATCCTCTGTGAGTATTTTCTTTCCTTTCCCAGTTCACTTTGAGCTAAGAGCACGGCTGTGGGTTAGCCTCAGGGGGCTGGGAGGGAAGGAATAGCCTCACAAGGTCGCGACGATGCCTGGCAGGGCTGGCCCACAGCTCTCTGGGGACAGCTGGGATGTGGTGCTCATGGCACCAAGGACCACAAGGGTTTTAGTGCAAAGTCCTCTGAATGCTCACCAGTGTTTCTCGGCCAAGAAAAACATCCTGCTGATAAAGAAGGGCTGCTAAGGGTGGCTTGTAAGGGAGCAGGACTTCTTGAAGACTTCACTCTCCAGGGGCTAGGGAGAGTAGGAAGGGTTACATGTATTACAGCACTACCCAGCTTCACCATTTCATCAAACTTCATGACAATGAGCACTTTTGTTCTTTGAAGCCCCTTCCTGGCACAGGGAGACCTTGAGATTTCCTTTTTAAAGAAAATGACCCCTCACAGATAGCTTGAGGGTTATTACCCTTCAGCAAAATCGAAGGAAAATGGCAAACAAATCCATAACACTGTAAATTTTTAAAATCTCACGAGCTTCTGGGGCAGACTTGGAGTCAGTGCTGCCCTGAGGGCATGCCCAGGAGCAGCCAGCAGCGGTCAGAGCATTGCAGAGAGCCGTGGGGAGCAGGCTGAGCTAAAACAAGGCTGCTGATCTCCCCAGGGCTGGGTTCAGCAGCAGCCCTGCAGGTCCTGCTGCTGGATGTGTTTTGGGGTAGCTGGCAGCTCCTGGGGAGGTCCTGCCCCACAAGCAGGGGCTGCACGCTGGTGGGAGCAAACCTGCCTGTGCAAAGCGGCACCCTGTAAGAGCCTGGCAGGGTAAGAAATCACCAACCTGGATGAAAAGATGTGTGGACTCTGTGTCAGAAGGGGCTTTCCACACTCGGGCATGCGCTGTTCAAACAGCTGCCTCCCTTTGTCCCCATGGTCACCGTGCCAGAGCAGAAGTGTCGCCCCTCGCAGCTTTCCCCAGCACAGCAGGACCACCTCCTGCTTACACGGGGCTTCGAAGGGGCTGAGGACGAAAAGCTCAGTGCTGGGCTGTGCGGATGAGGTTAGGAGTTCACCTCCACCGCTCAGTGGCAAGCCCCGAGGCTGTTTAATGCAGCTGAAAACCCCAGACACCCTCACGTCCTTGTCGCGTCATGTTGAGCTCCCTCTGACGTGCCCAAATGCTGCCGGGAAGGAAGAACCAGTGCCAGCATCCCCATGGAAATAAGGGCCCACGGCAAGGCAGGAGCAGGGGGCGAACCTAGAAATATATAACCAAGGGTCACAGCACTCCCGGGCCCTCACCCACGCCTGTCAATCATTACTTGGGGCCGACTGTGACCTCCAGAAATGGGCCAGAACAAGGCGAAATGGGCAGCCATGCCCACGCACCAGGTTTTGAGCCCTCGCACCCCAACCCCACAGGGTTTCGCCCCGCTGAGGGCAGGGCCAGGGGCCGGATTCCTGCTCCCCCCCTGCCCCGTTCAATCCCTGTTTCACCTTCAGCACAGAGGCTGCCTTGCCCTCCCCACCCCTAGGGTAAATATTAACCCTGGAGGATTTCTGCCCCTTCCTTTCCTTTTCTTTTTAATTCCCATCAAATGAAAGTGAAACAGTGAAAGCTTGAGTCTCTCCCGGGGAGCAAGCAGGTGAAGCTGACGGAGGCTCTGGGCAGGAGGGGCCAGGACTTCCTACCACCTCCAGGAGCCCTTCTGCAGAGGGCAGAGCCCGATGGAGAGAGGCGCCGTGCCCGCAGGGAGCCCCCCGGCCACGCAGGCAGGTGGAGGCAGATGAGCCCGCCCTGACAGCCAGCCCGTCCATCCACACATCCCCTGCACGGAGCCGTGGACTGCATCCAGGTTGTCCCAGCGGAGAGGATCGGTGCCGGGGTGTGTATCCCTCCCTTCCCTTGCCCATGGGTTTGCTCTAGGTCCCGCTGCCCTGTCTCCCTGCCCCTTCCACTGCTGCTGGTCCACGACGCAGGGTGTGAGCCAGGAATTCAGTTCCCTTCCCGCTGAACCCCTGGGAATGGGGTACACCCCCTCCCTCCCTTCTTCCCTCCCCTGACCAAACATTTCCTCCGAAGGAGGATCGAGGCAGGGTCCAAGCCCCGCTGTGCCAGGAGCTCAGCCCGCCCGCGGGAAGATGCAGACCTTGCAGCTCATAACCTGGGCAATAATTGCGCACAAGGGAGTGGAAATCTGGCCAGGCTAGGATCAGGAAGGGCTGAGAAGTATTTTCAGAGTCCCAGCAGGTCTGTTCTCTGTAATCGTATTTCAATCTCTGGCTCCTGTGAGCTTGACAGACCTGAGACAGGCCAAGGTGACCTCAAAGCATAGCTGCTTCTGATGATTTAAACTGATTGCTTGAGTCTGCTCCGGGGGAACGTGGCATTTCCCATCCTCAGACCTGCAGTGCACAACGTCCCCGTGGCCTGGCCGTGCTGGCTGGTGACCTGGTGGCAGACGGGGATGGAAAGGAGGACACAGCCTCCCCCACCGCCCCTTCCCAGGCAGCCCTCAGCGGGCAGAGAGGAGCTGGTCTGTCTGCTGCAGGGTGGGAGCCAAGCAAGTGCAGGGGTGCCACTGCTGCCCAGGAGCACTTGCAGGGGTATTTCTGCTGAGATCTGGGTGCCCTGGGCTCCAGGAGGCACAGCACCCCAGATCACCCCCCTCAGCTCAAGCAGGAGCTCGGCTGAGATACCCAGCCTCAGCACCACGCGAGGCAGATGAGTGATGTGAACCTTCAGGGCATTGTACAGCCTCCTGTGCTGTAACCATGACGATCTGGGGAGGCGAGCTTGCGGTGGTTGGGATGGAAGGGGCAGGAGCAGAGAGGGGCGATCCACTCAGCCCCCTTCCCCAGGGCAGCGCGTCGCCCTGGGCACCCCCAGCAGCAGCCAGCTGGGGCTCCAGCAGGGCAGGAGCAGCTGCACGGCCCACACTTGCCACATCCACGTCGGAAAGTGGGAATACCCCACTGAGACACAGCCTACGGGGCTGGAAATCCACCTGGAAGAGGGGAAGTGAAAACGTGCCTTGTTACCAGCTGAAATGGTATGCCTAGCAGCTTTCGGCATCCTTGGCATTCAGCGATTGCTTGGTGCTGGAGGAATAGCTGCCACGTGCCTGATCTAAGGAGTTAGCTGGAGCCTTGCAGGGCTACAAGCAGGCCAGCACGCGCACAATGTGGGTAGAGAGACTGTTTTGGTGGTGACAGGCTAGAACCACTTTCCATGTCCTTGAATCAGGTATGGACCAGATTTTCCAGTCCAGGACAAACGTCGGAAACATCACTAGGCCGCTAGGCCACTAGGATCTTCTCATCTCACTCTGTGGTTTTGTGTATTTCAGTGAATACTCCCTACTTTTTGGAAAACCTGTTGTTGAAAGACAAGATGAGTATAAAAATGAAATTGAGTCCAACAACAGAATCAGCTGGTTCTGAACCAGCCTCTCCAACAAAGAGTGAAGGGAAGGAGATGGAGGTCGCTCCAGAACTGGGCAGCCCGACTTTGCACGAGGAGAACATAGGACTCTTTGAAAGAGGTCTTAAAACAATGCTAAGCATCCGGAAATCCAAACAAAACCTGAAGAAAGAGAAAGAACAGGAAGGCACTGGCACTTTGAGGAAAAAAAGACTTTCTTTTCTGTCCTCCAAGAGCTATGAAGAGAAAAAAACCACAGTCCCTAACGATTTGGAGGAGGTCGTTGATACAATAGAAACGGAGCCCATTGAAGGAAAGCCTCTTTCAGGTAAGAAGCAAAATATATGTAACCTTCAAGCAACTTACACTTTGCAAGTCTTGGGCCCTACAGAGATGCTAAAGAAAGAGGTACCCCATTATGGGGTAGGGATAACCATTGCCCCTTGCACAAACTCATCGGGGCAGGTCACCTGCAGCCTCCACTGTGCTGTGATAACCTTACCAACCACCTTTGTAGGATCAGTGCACCAACCCGTTGGTTCACGTGTCAGTGGCCATAGCACGCACCACACATATCAGTCACCAATCTGCCGAGCACGGTTTGGGAACTGCTTGTCTGACAGCATCTACAAGCACCGTGTGGGCTCTTCCTACACTGTTGCCTGCGTTGCACTTTTGGATAATTTCTGCTCGTCAGCTCTCAGACTGATGATCCCCAGCCTGCACTCGATTGGTTACTGCAAGGCTTTGATAAATAGTCCCATTAAGTAAAGTCCTAAAATAAAATATTTGGATGAGAGGCACATGTGGCTGGCCATGAGAAATGCAGTGAGTCAGCCACATTCGCAGACCCCAGATTTTCCACTCTCGCTGAATGCAGAGCACTTCAGCAACAAGTGCTGTTGGTTAGTCCAGTTGGGGCTGGGAGGAAAGGCTCCTTCCTCTGTAGTGGGAAAAAAGATGGTTTGGATGTGGTCTGGGCTGGCACCTCCACCTTGGTTCTCAATCTTACAGCTTTGCAAAGGGACTTTCACAGAGGTTTTTGCTCCCTTATGCTGACTTTCCATCTATTCTCACAACTGTGGTGCTGCAAGCGTGTGCTTGGTTTGTTTTCCCCAGGCTGGTTTCTCTTATGCATTTTGTCAGCATTACATAGACAGGTCTTGGTCAAATTTTGATTCCCCGAGCGTGGATAGACTGCAATGACTTTTATCTTTTGCACTGTTCTCTTCCACATTTCCAAGGCAGAGATACATCAGTACATCCAGAAGATAGACTGAGGTGGGTCAACACAGGTTGACCTTTCCTCAGCCTAAATTTCTAGAAATAAATTCTTGTCCTACCACATCAGATACCACGGGTATCAGACAGAAGGGCTGCAGTTGTCTCACTGCTACAGCGTGCTCTGCAGTGCCATGGAGTTATTTACTGCTTTGCTCTGATACATGGTGAGGCTGGTGAGCTGGATCCGGGCCCACCTCATAAGCTGTGCCAGTCTGTTCCCGAAGGGTCACAGAGGAGGTGTTACAGGAAATGTTACCCTGCAAAAACCCTTTCAAGTCCTGCAATCCACACGTTGAGGAACTGCACAAATAAGACCCGTCCTGTGCCCAATAACTCGTGATTGGCCTGGACTAGAGCAGCTCTGTCAGAAACGCGTCCCATCCTGAGATAAATATGGAAAGTGATGGAGACTCCACCATGTGCACCATTAAGCTGCATAATGGTTAATTGCCTTTCAATTGTCTTCCTCCAATTACCAGCTGGCTGATCTTGTAGTGCTAAATTAAAGATCCATTTAGCACCCAACATCACCTCCCTGAATAATTATCCTAGATGGTGATTAAATGGTGTTTTCTCACTTTGATAAACAGAACAAAATGTATTCCTCTAGTCTCTCTCTGCAAGAACTTGTGCAAACACAGGTTTTATATTAATTTATATAGAAGAAGCTAAGTTAATTGGCACAATCTTCCTTCTGAGTCCAAAAGCAGCAGCAGCTCCATACAGGCACTCAGAGCTCCATGTACTGTAAGCAGCAGTTGGGTTATTCGGTGTGTTCTGTCTTCATGCAGATAGCTCCACACTGTGCGGGTTATTTGGTGCATTTGGTATAAAATCTGTGTGCAGAAAGGCCCTGGGGTGTAAATTATGGATTATGAGCCAGTCCTTCATCTCTTCTTTGAGTGCTCTTCAATTTCTCCATCTCACTTTATACGTGTGCACAGCAAAAGCAGTGGCCGCACATGCCTAAATAACAGCATTTCCCTCCTCCTCTCTCAAATTTGCCTTGTGCCCAGCATCTCGGTGGGATCTCCCGTGCAGAGCACCTGTTATGATGTTGGAGGCGGTGGGGGCTTCCCATGGCCTCTCCGCAGTGCTCTTGGATCTCCCCAGCCCACGGCCAGCACCTCTTGCGTTGCTGGCAGATGGGTCGTGGCCCTTGCTCAGGTAAGCTTTTCAAAAATAAATGGAAAACCCAAAAGCCCTCAGGCACTTTGGGGCAACCAGTATTTGATGTTTTTCCTCCAGCCTCAGCCAACACCAGCCAGCACTGGTAGCAGCTTCCAAAAGCCAAAGAGATGTGGAACAGCCTGAGCTGCAGGAGGACGCACCCACACGCTGGGATGCCCCTCTCAAAGCACACAGCCTCCCCAGGCCACCCAGGGACAGCAGTGCTCACCTCCAGGGAAACAAACGCTGCTGGTGGGAGGCAGAGGAGATCTATCCCTGGCCAGGTCCCCCCCTGCACTGCTTCAGGAGGGCAACCTCTGCATACCAGGCATACTCTGCTGTTTCTCATCTCCTCCTGCTGGCTCCCCTGGAGCTGCATTTCTGCCACTCCTCGGGCTTCCTGGGGCACAGGCTGCCGTTCTGTTCCCACCTCTTCCTCCTTCCCAAGCCCTCCCATGGCCCCTTTATGCCATGCTCACTGTTGCAAGGAGGTGCCTGGGCACCATCCCAGCGACCCTTCTCCGTCTCCCTGCTCAGAGGGTTATGGCAGATTGCAAAAAACATACAGCTGAGATTGTGGCTCCTGGCCCTCTGATCCCATTTTATTTTGAGTGGCTGAAGACCACAGGTATTGACAGAATATCTAAAAGTCTGGAAAGGGTAAGGGGCATCTCTCAGAAGCCATCTGCTGTGTAATGCACAGGCTGGAAAAGTCAGCGAGCCGCAGATGGGCCGGTCTCTGGCTTGTTACCTCGGTCCCTGTGTCTCAAGGAGTCCTCGCAATGCAAATCACGAGCGACAAGCTCTGCAGGATGTGTTAGCATTTCGCTCAGCTCTCAGAAACGCAGGAGGCAGTTTAGCCATGATGTCAGTCAGGGTTGTCTCTCAGGAAAACCTAGATATTGTGGAAGACACAAAATCAGGACAGGAGGGGAGGCCGGGGTTAGCCCAAGGTTACATCTTAACTGAGATATTCCCAAAATATCAGGAGCTTCCCCCAGGACAGGGTCTTGATATGCTGGGAAACAAGAGTGCCTCTGCTAGCAGGATTGCTGGGAGGGTGTATCAAGAACTGTCCCCACTGCCAGTCCCACTTTGGCTCCAAATCAGCAGAGGGGCAGAGCCTGAGGTGGTCTTATACACCCTGAGATCGCAGTGCCCCCTGTGCAGCCTCGTTAGCCACTGCTTGTGGTTCTCCTGCAGGGCTATGATGAGGTTTTTTGGCATTTCCCATGTCTGAAACCAGTGGTTTAGAGATATTTGACTGACTTTGCAATCACTGTGAAGTGATTCTTTCCTCTCGAGGAGGGAGCAGTCCCACCGCTGGGATCTGGTTCCCCAGAGCAGTCCTGCTCGTCTTCCTCTGGGATATCCCATTTTGCTAGTCGCCTGTCCGTCGCCTAACACCTGCTTCATCCTGACCCCTTTCCCCCTCCTTCCTGCAGTAATGGAGATAAACGAGCTGATTCAGAATCAGAAGCTTCTGGAAGCATTTGCAAGCATCAAGTACATGGAAGACGAGACGATAGCCGAGCGGGATGCGGACAAATACAAGGACAACCCCCAGGAGTTTGTGAGGAAAACCAAGGACGTGGATTTGCTTTACAACTCCATCAAGAGCATGATCCAGTCCATCGTGGTGGGAACGCTGGAGCATCCCACTGTCGAGGAGGCCACGCTGGCCTCCCTGGTGACTTTAATTGCCCGTGAAGAGGCAGCGCACCCCAACGCGGGCAGTGCTCCTGGGTTGGACTTGCTCGGCTCCCCCAGAAGGTGGAGGGAGGAGTGGAGGGAAGCTATCAACGAGAGCGCCAGAAAGAGAGTCCTGAGGGTACCCATGGCCTCTAAGGAAGAAGAGAGCTCCTGGCTTGACCTCCACTTGTGTTTCCTCCAGAAACACCTGAGCGAAGACTTGCTGAAGATCAAGTTGTCAGTAAAAAAGTGCTACCCAGAGGAGTACCAGGTGTGTGACATCTACGTGGAGGCTTTCCACAAGGCCATTGCCTCGCACTTGCAGGATCTCTCCCAGCAGGTGCTGGAGTTCAACGAGCTCTACTCCTTGCTCGACTGGGTGGCCAACACCTACCGCAGGTAAGCTGCTGCCATCACCCCTGCCTCAGCCTCCCCGGAGAGCAGCAGGGCAGCGGGGTTGCTTCAAGACCACATAGCTGTTTTCAGTTTCCTGAGCAAGCAGAGAGATAATTGCTTGTACAGTAGAACCAGATATCTGATCTACCAAAGACGGGGACAAAGGTTTGTGGATAAAACGCTCGCTGCTTTTCGCAGAGCTCTGTTTCCCTGCTTCCCCCTCCCTCTCCAAGTCGCTGGTCTCACAGAGCAGGAAGCTCCCCCTTGCAGCTCTGATAAACCTCCTCCCTTTCTGGAAATGTTTTGCCACGTCCAGCAGCTGCTCGGTGACTTTTCCAGGCACAGGGAGGGACCTGCGGGGGAGCTCGGCCTTCTTCCTGTTTAATTAAAACTGTGATGCATTTGGAAGCACTCCACCTCACCCCTATGCTCTGGGGTCATGTTCATCTTGAGGAGGTGCCAAGATATCACTGTGTGGAATTAGACACATTCAAACAAAGGCTGTGGCTCAGATGTGTCCACTAGTTGGATGGGAGGCCCATGATTTGGGGACCTCCTAAAGGTCCCTGTACTTCAGTGGTGACTAAAATATTCTGGGAGCTGCATAGACATATCAAACACAGTCCTTAGGGCACCCTGGGTTTGTGGGGTAAAGGCAGGAATTCTTTACAAGAGCAGTAAAAGCTGTGCTGTTGGACATTGCCTCCTTTTAAAGCCGGAGGAGATATCTAGGACAGGTACCCACAGAAGTTCACGGCATTGCATGTCCTCAGTTGTTCACTGGCCCAGACCACAGCCCATCACCCCAGGCTCAGAGAGTCACCGACACCCCAGTGTCTGCTTCCAGCTGGTCACCAGGAATGGCCCTAACCAGGTGCCTGGGGGTGGGACAAGCACAAACCAATGGGCACACCTCAAACAAATGAAAAGGGGAGTAAAGGCAGGACCCCTGCCTTTTTGTGTCAGTGAACAAAACCGGACAGTGAGGGAAGAGAGGTGGAGCAGGGCAAGCAGCAGTGGCACTTAGCCAGAGCACCCCTACCCTACAGGAGGTTTTGTCTCAGGAACATTTGCACCGCAGGTGGTCTTTGCTTTGAATAGCCCTCAGCAGATTTCTTTTCTGAACTTTCCCATTTGCTCCTAAAACCCCATTTATGATGTGTGACCCCTTCAGCAGCAGGGCACTGGCTGAGCAGCGCTATGGCAGGATCACTATGGGAACAACCCTTGCAGGAGTGGGGGAAGAAAAGAGCATCAGCAGCCAGGTTCTGCACCCCAGAAAAGTGCCCTCCTCATATTTTTCCATCTTGCTGTGAAAAGGCTTGTTGAGAGCTTGCGGAAGATTTGGGCACTGCTTGCAGTCCCTTTGCTGTGTTGGATAGTTCCCATTTACTTTCTCATTCTAAAGGAACTCCATCCTCTTTTGGGGCCCATCCCAAAACAGGAGAAATTGCCTGGCCCAAGCTCATTATTGTTGCTACAGTTCAAATAAATGGAAAAAAAGAAAGAAGGCTATGGGAACCCTTTCTGGTGGTCAAGCAAGTAACAGGCAGTGTATAGGGCTCTGCCTTTGCACCTCTCTTATTTGTTAAACGGGTGACTGCTTGCAATTTATGCCCCACATTAATCGAGTTCCTGAATATTTTCTTCCTTCTCCCCACATTCATCACGGTGAAAGATGCAAAGCCTCTGTGGTCTGCTGGCAGGTCGCAGGGGCAGCACATTCAGCTGTAGGGGCTCATAGCAGGCTTCTTGCCATGCAGGCAGGAAGGCAGGCGCTGCCTCCCGCTCATCAGCTGGCCCTGCTGATGCCAATCCAGATGAAAGCGAGCGGCCAAGCCACGTGCCAGCTGGGCACACTTTGGACTCAGAAACCATAGCTCAATGTCCACCCACCGCCGCCTTATGCGGAAGACACGTGGTACTGAGATTGCCCACATCCTGGGCATGCGAGGGCTTTCCAGAGGCTGCCCTTTGCCGCCAGCCCTGCTCTGCCACCTCCCCTTGGTTTTGGTCACATACGGGGAAAAATGACAGGCTGGCATCTGCTGTGATGGGACGCCGGGGACATCAGCTGCAGCACACAGCGGGCTGCTGCAGGAATCACCCCAAAAGGCACTGCACAAGCTCATAGTCAAATGAATCAGCTTCATGTTGTTTATTTTAAAAAAAGTAAATTCTCATAGCACTGTTCGTGTCCAAACAACTCAGAAGTCTCATGATTTCTAAGGTGGGCTGGAACCTTAGATCATTTTGATTTTGAATAATTAGGATTTTGAATAGTGAGGAAAGATTTTCTTGTTAAAGCTTGAAAACAAGCATCACAATTTAAGCTCTAAGTATATTTCTCATGGCTTAATAACTACGCAGCTCATGCCCCATGAATATTCCATTGGTTTACTCATGCTCTGAAGCAGCGTCATTTGTTCATTTAATCTTTCCAGTGAACTCTTTCTTGGTCACCCTGATCTCAAACCAGAAGTTAAGACAGAAAACCTGTCCCTGCTGCTCACACCGGCGGATTGGGACAGACTGAAAAATGACTACATCACTTCTGTGAAGGTAGGATTTGAGACCTTGTCCTCATGGGCCTCTCAGGAGGGGATGGGGACTCCGGCCTCCCAGGCAGATGTTTCTCCTTGCTGTATGATGGTGTGGTGTCCCCTCAGCACCACACAGAAAAACCTTTTAATAAAAAGCAAAAAAGTCCTTAAGACCAATGCTGGGACCAAAGCAAGCCACCTAAACGTTAGGGCAGAGCCTGGATGATGGCAGGCACATGGGTCCAGCGTGATGGTACCAGACCCACAGAGCATGGTGGGGGCACACCGCAAATTCGTGGCTGTGCTTCATCAGATGAAAAGCATTGCCAAGCCAGACGTACAGAAATGTCGGCTGCTGCTTTTACGGCATGTGAGTTCCCCCAGCACCGCTGAAACACAAGGGGTGCTACAGGCAACTCTGGGCACGTTGCCACCAGGAGAGGTCCCTGTGGTCCAGCGCCTTCTAGGAAGCTCCTTGGTGGGCTCAGACATCTTCTTGCAAACCATTTTTAAAACGTTTTTCATTCCAGCAGTTTCTCCAGGTGAGCTCAAGGTACCCAGATAGATAAGATCAATATTGTTCCACCGTGCTGGCAAGGGCTGTTTTGTTTCACCAGCAGCAACCCTGAGTTATCAGCCAGGGCTGACCACTTACACAAGTGCCGTGCAGCCAGAAAGGACCGGTCTGGTCGTTCATCCTGACCTTGTGCACAGCACATGCTGGAGGAGGACTTTGCAACGAGCTGTAAAACAGCTAACTGAGCTGCGGCTATGGCAGGCAGTCTGTGTTTGGTCAAGAAAATACCGCTGCCCTAAGTAAATGATCTGGAGGATCACATACCTTTCCTGCAGAGGAATAGCACGCATTTCCCTGCCAGGGGAGCTGTTGCCCCTCAGTTTGGAAGTACCCTGTGCCCGGGGTTTTTCTTCCCAGTTTTACCAGAGCACATTGACAGGATCTGGAGCAAGACCTTTGAGTCCCCTTATCTTTTTGCCCTGCACATGTGCATCTCACGTGTGCCAATTAAGCAAAACGTCATTATGCCAGCTCTGCGCTTGCAGCTTTGGGCGAGAAAAGGTGCTGGGGGCCCTTGTTTTCCTCCTGCAAAAGCAGTCATGGGGGGAGCCCAGAGGGAGGGAGAAGCCCTGGGGGAGCACAGGGCTCGGGACAGCCTTGCACTACGTCAATCCCCTCCGTCACCAGTGCCCTGGTGGGGGACGAGGTCCTGTGAACCCCCAGCTCTGCCCATCCCCACATCCCCACCGGCTGCTTCACCCGTGCTTGCCTTTATCCCCTGAGCTGCGTGCTTCCTTCCTACGTTTAACATTTAGGGGAAAATCAAGAGCTATTTCGGAAACATCCTGAGACTGGAGGTGATGGAGAAGTGGGAGAAGGAGGTTCACCCAGAGGTGGAGGACAACCTGTACCACTCCTCGCTCTCCTTCGACATACAAACGGTACTTGGCGAGCTCGGGCAGGGCGCTGGGTGCTCCGGGGCTCCCGGGGGAGCGGAGCCAGTGCCCCCCGGCACTGCCTCCTGCCGTAACGTGTGCGAGTCACGCGCCCGCAGAACGCATTGCAGCCGAAAACGCCGCTTATTACAACTTTTAGCTCTACGGCTTGCCTCCTAGCTGCAAATTAAACCCGCTGTCAATTGTGTCAGCGGCATAATAGGCAGCTGATTTGAAAGTTCTTAAACCTCTTTGATTGGAAAGAAGAAAGAGGGGGCAAAGAAAGGTGGAAAGAAAAGGGTTGGTAGAAAAGCCCCTGCACTGAAAGGGCGACTTTGTCCCGTGGCTGCGGCAGCCGCGCAGGGGCCATAGGCAGTGACAGCCACTCCAATTTAAACAGCACGAGAAAACAAAAGCTCCTGCTAGCGTTAGGGACCACGGGGTAATAAATCCAGGAGGGGCTGGGATTCATTCTCCTTGCTTTTCAAAGGGTTGAGTCATTTCAATTAAATAACACCTTAAAATAAAGAGAGAGTGAAAGAGAGAGAACGAAAGCCAGCAAGAAAATGAAAGACTTTTGCCTGCTGCCGTGACTCATTTCCACGGCAGACTGCTGCACGCTGTTCGGTCACCGGGAAGGCAGCTCTGAGCTGGATCAGAGGGGGAAAAATGATCAGAAAGCACCCAAGCAGGGCCACAGCCCAGCTCCAGCGAGGCAGGCAAAGCCGGCGCAGTGGGAATTAGGAAGGGCTGGAGCAGCGAGTGGGCACGGCCTGGCTCCCCTGGGTGCTGTGCTGGGCTTTGGTCCCTGCTGCAACCCCCCCTAAAGGATCCAGGTGGCACCAGGGAGCTGCAGCCCGCACACAAAAACCAGTTTGTGCCTCTCGGCCCGTTATGGATTATTATTTCTGAAACTGCCAGGGGATAATGAAGACTGCCTGGCACCAAGTCGGCTGCTTTCCCCTCTGTTAGGCTAGCTGTTAACATTTTTATTAACCAAAGCTGCATGAGATCCTTGCAAAGGACGTCCCTTCCGTGCCTGTGCCGTTCACTGGAACTTCTTCTTGCCCTTTTCTAGATCATTGGGGAGCACATGAAGATTTCTGGAGCCATCAGCAAAAGCCTGAGAGCAAAAACACTTGAGCTGTGCCTGGCTGAATTGCACGAATTCATACCAAGGTCATCACCACTCTGGGCAGTGCATTCCTTCCAAATGAGTACCAGATTGGTAAAAAAAAATAAAATAATAATAAAAAAAAAAGGTCCATGCACTGGGCCAAATGCTGGCACAGAGCAGGCACGGGCCTGTTCCTAGGAGAAATAGAGATCACAATAAGCCCAGTAATGAGCAAGCTGCAAAACAACTGGGAGGGGAGTCATAAACAGACCAAGATGGGACTCTTGTGAGTCCCAAAATCCGAGGCCAGAGCTTCAGCCTGGAAAGGGAGCGTGGTCCCACCTACCCAGGACCCTTGCCACATTAGACACGAGTGTAGTCCCCAAGTTATGGTCCTGGGGATGCTCCCAGGGAAGGTTTTTGCTGGCAGATGAAGCCACCCCATCCCCTTGGCACAGCTATGCCTGCCCCTCTGCACTGGGGGAGGGAGGGGTGTTTTGGGGGGGCTGCAGCCACTCACCGGAGCAGGGAAGAAAGGACGTTCAGCATGAATCAACTCCAAGCGAGCCTAAAAATAATTTTGCATTAACCTTTGGAGTTTCACACCTCCAGCAGGCGCTGAGTGGGTAGTTTGCTAATAGACGCTTTGCCGGAGCGCGTGTGGGGGAGACCAAGCGCTGCCTGCTTCAATCGTGAACCTGGGGCATGGCAAGCTTTCAAAATATGCTAAAGGCAAGGCTTTCCCTTTTAAACCCTCATCTCCCAGCCACCTCAACTTGTCTCTGGTACCTTGAGTGAGCAGGGCAGTTCAAACCAGCTGTTTGCCTTTGAAGTCTGCCTGCTTTTTTAGAAGAAATGTAGTGCTTACTGATGTTCCTTTCTTTTTACTTTATTTTTTTTCTTTTTAACAAAATTGATGTAAAGTGCAAGCTGGGGCAGCAAAGGCTCCCAGATGAAAGGGTCACTAAAACTGAAGCTTTTCCTTAAACAAATGCAAGCAGCAAGTGCTGAGGCTGCTCCGAGCAGGTTGCTTTGGACTGCCAAAGAAATGGAGACGTGGAGAGCCCACACGAATCCTGCCCCAGCCCCTTGCATATTATGGGGACCTGGCTGCGGACAGGCTGCCAAAGCCCTAACAGCTGCGGGGTGCAGAAAACAGACCCCCCCAGCACAGCATGCTGAGAGTAAAGGGGGGCAATGCAGGTGTGCTGCCTCGTTCATGTTCAGCTCCTGTTGGAAAGGGTGCTTCCTAAGCATGATTTACACTGCCCCAAAGGACGGAGAAAGGATGGGGCAGATCGACCTGCATATCCCAGCTGCAGAGAATCCTTCAGAAGGAAAAGTCAGGAATTGCACCCAGGAGCTCTCATGTGCAGAGATCCTTGGAATCGCTCCAAATCTGCACTGCTTACGCATTCAGGCAAGCGCACCCCAAACCAGTAATTATCTGCTATGTATTCCCCTCTCACGCACTTGCATGTTAAGACAACTGAATAAAAAAAATGTCCGCATACGCAGAGGAAAGAGATGGGGCCAGCAAGGAGCGTGTGTTGACACCCTGTGCACACCCAGCACGCGTACTCCTCGCCTGGCTCAGCCCCGATCCCACCGAGGATAGCATCCCTTGCGTTTCTCCTGCAGGTTCGGGGAGGAGTTCATGGAGTGGAACGCAGCCCGCGACAGCCCCGTGTTCGTGCCCTACTTCGCTGCCTACATCAACAGCTTCCACCACCTGGTGTAAGTCCTCCGTCCCCCCACCATGTAGCCAGGGCATCACAGGGTGGCGAAGGACCGAGCGGTGCCCCCCAAGGGATGGGGTCAGCAGAAAAGGGTGTCCTTTGGTATCGCAGGGTCAGGCTGGAGCTACGGCAGGGGTGCAGGTGGATCAGGGGGACCTTGGCTAAGAGCAGGGCAGAGCTCCTTTGTCAGCCCTCATGCAGCCGGGGTGCCTCGGGGTGCTCCAGCTTTATGACCTCGCTGGCCAGCCCCACCAGCACGGGGTGCGGTGCCTCTCGCCCGTCCTTCACCTCACGGGGGGGATGTTCCCTAAGAGATGCAGGCACAGCTCCTTCGGGCAGGAGAGGCAGAGCAGGGATACCCGACGCTTGCCTGTTCGGCTCATTTTCAGCATTTTATCCTCGGAGGAGGATGGCGGGGAGGAGGTTGGCTTTGATTTTGTTTTAATTCTTGCGTTAAGTAGCCTAACCCCAGCAAGGCGCCCTGAGGCTGGAGGAACCCCCCCGGCAGCCCGCAGTACGGCCGGCCGGCTCCAGGCGGCGCCCAGCCCCCGGCCCTGCCTCCCCCGGGCTGGGAGGGGTGGGATGGGATGGGGTGGGATGGGATGGGATGGGATGGGGTGGGATGGGGTGGGATGGGATGGGATGGGATGGGACGGGATGGGGTGGGATGGGACGGGATGGGATGGGATGGGGTGGGATGGGATGGGATGGGATGGGATGGGATGGGATGGGATGGGATGGGATGGGATGGGATGGGACGGGATGGGGTGGGATGGGATGGGATGGGATGGGGTGGGATGGGGTGGGATGGGGTGGGGTGGGATGGGATGGGATGGGATGGGGTGGGATGGGATGGGATGGGAGATGTGGGATTCAGGGCCAGCAGGTGACGGGCTGGCTTCGTGCCTGCATCGGGGGCAGTGCCGATGAGGAGACACCGGGCAGAGCTTGGCTGTAGGGAGGATGGAAAATTCAGGCACTTAGCTTTAGTTACGGAACTGAGCCCCCGGCTTGGGGAGAGGGGTTTGCTGTTAAGTCTTTTGTAGTCAACTTTTCAGCTGGGAGAGGGCCAGGCCATTTCTCTGCAGGGTGGGAACAGACGTGAGTGTGCAAACACCCCTCGTCTGCACGGTGCTTCCCAGGGAAATGCTCTCTCATCGTCAACTTTTCCTTTTCCTCAGGAAAGGTGATACAGGGTAGGGGTTTCCCGATAAAGCCCTTCTATATCTGTTTCTGAAACCCCAAAGCTTCATGGAGAAGCATTTAGTGGGAGTACCGCCGGGAAGGACCCCTGGAAGCACAAGCTCCAGCACGGGCCGCCTGGGCCCCAGCACAGCAAGAACCAGGGGCACAAATGCTCGGCCTCTGGGTCCTCAGAGAAGGAGGCTCCCATCCCCTCAATTCGGCTGGTTTTTCATGCAAACTCATGATCCAATGCAGGGGATCACGAGCAGTTTTTCAGGGCCGCCTCAGTTCCCATAGAGAGCGTCACAGCAGGACAACGATGTAAAGCGAGGAGAAAGGCAGGGGCTCACCATGCCCCCGGAGCCAACACATATCATTGAAGATCTCATTTACCTCGCAGAACTTGTGCCTTCTTCCTCATCAGACAGCGTGAAGCCTCCCAAAATGACACACTTTCCCTCGAAACCTCCGCAGGTTTCGCCCCCTGTAGTTCCCCGTCCCAGTCCCTGCGTGGGGTGAGTCAGCCTGGCCCCGCACGGGGAGCTCGGCCGCTCTTCCACCGGGACCCTCGGCGCTTGCTCAGGTAGCTGGAGATCATTTATCAGAAGCGCTGCTCAAGTGAAAAGGAAAAGGCCCGAGCGATGGCTCCGCATGTTTGAACAGCTCTCATCTGATGAGGAAATAGGTGATTTTCAAGTACAGTTATCCGTTTGTGATTAATTTTCAGATTGTGCAAAAAGATCCATTATTCTGACCCATGAAGTGTTTCCAAGAGGAAGTGCAGGAGTTACGAAAGTTAAAAAAATGCCGAAGATGCTGATCTGACTAAAAGGCTGAAGGCAATGTAATGGGTTATACTTTAACATTAAAGCCCTGGTGTTTCACATTCTTTTTAGGTCAGGCTTGGAAACAGTGTTTAAAGTCAACACTGAAGAACTGCAAAAGATTTTGGTGTCTCTGACAAGGAACTTCCGAAACATGTTTCTAAATAAATTGAGAACAAAAACACAGGTAAGAGGATCTCGGCCACACTATTCCCCCTACATAAAGAGTATGTGCAGAAGCTGAGGGCCTTTGCCCTTTCATTGTTTGTCCAACTGGACCTCATTGTGCAGCAAACGATGCTACGGTCTCTCCAAAGTGTGTCATGCCTGACTTGTACAAATCCTCCTTTACCCAGAGCAACCCTTACAGTATCCTGGAAGCTTTTCACTATGACTGTATATATTTGTTCAGTACAAGAGCAACCAAAAGAAAAGGGTGTTTAGTGGCTTTCGGCTTTTGGGGCAAAGCAGAGTGGGAACTTTACCCATAGTGAAGCACCGGGGAAGTCAGCTGGGCAACACCAACAGGGCATTTTTCCTTCTATCAGGACATCAGAATTTGTCAGGACTTTGTCTTACACTTACTTATTCATAGATCTGTTATCATGGTCTGTTATCAACCTCTGCCTAAAAGATGCATCACAGCCCCTTCAGACAGGACAGGATATTTTCTGGTTGGCGTGATTTTTCCAGTCTGTTTCCATGGTGAAGAAAAAAATGATTCTTTCATCATGAAGATGATGGAGCTCTGGTTTCTGCTGCTCTGGGCTAACTTGTGTTAAGAGGCCTAAAAAGCAAGGTGCTGCGATGCAGTTTGTGCTTCCTGGCTGCTGTAGATGGGGCTTTCTGCTCTCAGCTGGTTGGGGGTCCACTGGCTCTGGCTGGAATAACAAGAGAGATTGGGGAAATTAAGCCTTTAGTGCCACCACTTCCCACTCATCTTAATTCACTTTCCGAATCACCAAGTGTAACTTTCAGAAACCAAGGCAGTCACACACCAAGAGCCCTCCTCTGACTGAAGATAAGCCTGTCTGGCCAAGGGGACTTTCCAGTGACTGCAGGGTTTATGTCGGAGCCTTAGGGACAGGCGAGGAAGGAGACAAGCCAAGGCATTGTGCAAGAGAGCTCAAATGAGAGCTCAAATTTGCTCTCTCAAAAGAGAGCAAATGCCGTGAGAACTGAGAGTGCCAGGGCACAGCACTTCTGAGCAGCCTTTCAGCACGCTGGGAGCACAGCAGGAGGGCACGAGTCAGGAAATAATTGGGAAGAAGATTGCCAGCAGGAAGTCTGAAGACAGAGATCCTGAGAGCTAAGTGGAGAAAAGCACAAAGGGGACGTGCCAGGGAAGGGGTATTTGAACTTGGCCCATTGGGGACTTTATGGGTACCACCAGAAGCCACTAGCAGCCATGGCTCACTGTGGAGGCACGTTAACTCTAGGGCAAGAGCATCATCATGCATCAGCCAGTCTGCATATTCCTGGTGACATCAGCGAGCTGGTTTTCTTTCAGCCACTCCTCAAGAAAATCCTGACCAAGGACTGGATTTTGGCAACGGAAAAGCCGGACTCACTGGCTGCAGCGGTCTCGCAGTTCTCCAAGCACCTGCAGCACATAAGGCAGCCCCTGGGGCAGGTACTGGCTCATCCCACACTGGGCACAGCAATGCTGGGGAGTCCTGCTTTCTCTTGCAGGCTGTAGTCCGACCTGCAGCCTTCTTCCCAGCAGCGGGGGCTGCTTAGAGCTGTGGGAACTGCTGATACGGGGCACCTTGGCGATCAACATTCATGTGAGAATGTGCGATATCTTTCCTTTCTATGGTTTAAATATGGGAACTGATCTCTTTAAAGAGGAACAAAAAACATTGGTGAATATTAGCACTGACCACTGTAACTCCATGGCTTATATGCCTTCATATGTCCCTTTCACATCTGTGCAGTTGTGAAATAAATGTAACAACAGCTCTACATTTAAAATCTGCAAGCATCATCCAAAACTACTTTTAAAACAATCCTAAATAGCTCCCATTGCTACAGAGGAGCCAAATTGCCAACATATGACCATGGTCATTTCAGAGTGAAGAGTATTTCCATGGCATTCCCATGGGCACTGCCTTAGCTTTCAGCCAAGGGCAGGGCTGTGAGCATCTTCTGTATCCCCTCAGCTGCTGCTGAAGACCCAGGGGTTCCCCTGCCTTCTCTCATTGCCTTGCACAGGAACCACGGAAAAAACATGAGGTTTGCATTTTTTTAAAACAGGAGCTTCTACGTCATGTTCATAAGTACATGGTGAGGGAATACATTGTTCAGGTGATCAAACCCAGGAGGAAGATGAACAGGGAGACACGGCAGCACGTAAGCGAAAGGATGAACCAGGAGGCCAAAATCCTTAATAACGTGCTCGTCGACCAGGTACGTCAGCTCTCTCCTGGCATCCCCTGCCTGCCCGTTTCCCAGAGGCACCATGTCCCTGCTTGCCCCCAGGGGACCAAGACACCAAGACATCAGGCTCTCATGGAGGGCAAGCCCCACGAAACATAAAAGAGCTTAAACCAGAGCAAACAAGGTGGTCGCTGCAGGTCAGCACCGTGGGCTTCCATCCTGGAGGTGACTCTGAGCTTATCTCTCAGATCTCAAAGCTTGGCACAGGCAGGTTCTCGTGCTGTAGGACGACACTCATCCTGTGGCACCTTGTTCGTGTTCCCTTAGCCATGGGGTGCCACTTGGGTAGCTCACTGGGGGTGACACCAGCGAGAGTCCATCCCAGCACAGCCTGCATACAGGAGAGTGATGGGGAGAAATTCGTGGCTCTTTGCAAGGTTTGTGGCTAGGCAACATCAGGCTGGGATTTTCAGGGAAACCAAAGTTGAATTCATCCGGTTCTGCAGAAAGTCGGGTGTCTGGGGCTGTTAAATCCCACTGGGGTGGTTTCCTGGCCAAGGCAGGTCCCTCTCAGTGGTGACAAAGATGTTCCCACCAATGTCCCCTTGCACCTCCTTACTTACAGGGCTCTGACTCCGATTGGCTCCTTCCTGCCATACATCACATCGCCGATATCGTTGGGGAGAAGAAAAAAGACAGGATCAAGGAGTACGTCAAGGAACTGAGTCAGGATTACCCGGACATCAGGTAGGAGAAATGGTAGCAGCCAGAGCTGCACACAGCAGCCAAGATCTGGGCTCCATCCCAAATAGTGGCTGCTCACCCCACACCTTGGCAAAGCTCCTCAGCATCTCTCTCCTGCTGTAGAACTAATTAGAAACCAAGCTGCCAGCAAAAGGGAGAGTCACACATTATTCTTCTTTCTGGTGGCTGTATCCCTTCTCTTCTTTCCCCTGTCAGATAGATCTTATAATACACACAAGTTCCCTCAACGTCTTTTCATTTTACCGCCCCAAGCGAATCTTGTTGCACTCCAAATCTCCAGGTTGCTTTTGGCAGCATTTGTGCAACCCACCAATTTGCTGCAAACGGTTTGTCTCCTGTTCCCAGACCTCCAAGTGATCTAGACATTGACACAGTTCATCTGCAGGTCCTGAAAGGGGCTCAACGCAACCACTAAGTTTTGGAACAAACCGCAAATTCTTTCTTTTGTACTTTCCATTTGCTGTTCCAAAGCAGCATCTGCAAAATTTAATACTTCTGGAAAAGATAACAAACTCACTAGCACTGTGCATGGATGGGCAGCGGCATATCAGAAGTTACCTCCTCTTCCACAGCTCTTTTAGCAGCCGTTGAGAAGGATTGTTACAGCTAGAAAGAAAATCCATTTCAACAGAGTCATTTCAGAAAAAGAGCCAAAGTGCTTGTACTGGGTTACACTGTTCCTGCTGGATAATGTTTACGCAATCAGTTTAAACCATAAATTTAACAGATTGCTCAAAACACTGAAGTGGGCCCTCAAATATTCAGAAAAAAAATGACATTACGTTTATTTCACTCTCTCCAAAACTGAGGGTCAACATTTTTCATAGATAGATTCGACCTGAATGGATCAGGTATGCCTGGAGCTTATCTGAGTGGGGATATTCAGGGAGAGGACTTGAAACAGAAACCTGTACCTAAGTAATTTCTGTGGTGAACACACCTGTTCTGCAAAGAGATGCCTTAATGCCAGTGGACAAAGTATGCTGACAAAGCAGGCAGTGCCTGTTCTGGGAAGGATGGGAAGGTAAATGAGGGCTGGTCAGAATTAGCTATTTGAAAATAATTTTCCAGATAGAAAAGCCATTTACAGGCTTGTGATTTGTGGTACTTTTTCATCATTAGCTTTAGAGCCCTGACAGGTTTTAAGGCTCGTCCTTTTGGTCGATTTATTTCCTGGCTTTCCATTATTGAGCAATATTATTTGTAACAATGAAATTTGGAAAAATGGGCAGAACCAGCCAGATCTTCCTGTTTGTGCCTTTGTTAATTCTTCCCCTGAGCTCTTGAAAAGGTTTCTGATTCCGTGTATACTGAGCTTACTGGAACAGGGTATGTTTCCAGACTCACTTTCCTAGCTGTAATCTAATTAATGCTTGTCAGCTTCCTAAATATTAGCACTTCTATTGCTTAACTCAAAATAATGATTAAATAAAAGGTCTGCAGCCTCCTGGGAATGCTTTCAAAAGACGTCACGTGTGGGAGGAGACAGAGGGGGAAATTCCCCTGAGCACCAGAGGATGCAGACCTCATCCTGGGGGTCCTGGTGGCACCATGCTCGGTCCCCCAGCACGGCAAGGGGACACCTCCCTGGCGCTCTGCCGTGGCACGGTGGTCACTGACCTCTGAGGTGGCTTTGGTCCTTAGGGCTGAGAGGTTTTGCTTGATTTCTGCAGGAAGGAGCACATCCTGGCCATCCTCATGCTGCGGGGCATGGGGTACACCAGGAGAGCGGCGATTTTTCGGCAGAGCTTTCACCGCGCACCTGAGTGCCCCAACGGCAGGGGTGAAAACACGCTCTTCGATGAAATCGATGTGTCGGCAGTCATCAGCTGCTTCTGAAACATGACCAGCACAGCAGCTAGCATCCTCCCTCCTCCTACGCTGCCTCTCCAGTGTGATCCCAAAGCTGCTACCCCTCCTGGCTCCGCAAACACAACGTTTGAACCGCTGTGGGAAAAGGGCCCTGGGTTCCGAAACCAAAAGCCATGGATGCTCCAAGAGCCTGACCTCCTGCAAGGGCCCCTGGCAGCACTGTCCACCCCGCACTCAATATACGGATTTTACTGCTAGGAGGCTTGTTTGGTCCAAGTTTGGGTCTCTTTTTGGAGAAGAGGAGAGAACCAAAAGGAGTTCACGCAGGGCTATATTAAGGCTTGGCCTGTGTGACGCCTAATTACACAGCGGCACGAGAGCAACAGCCTCCTTTGTAATTAGTGTCCCTGAGCAACCCGGGAGCAGAGCTTGGGCAGGGATGTGGTAGCACCCAAACCTTACATCCTGCCCCGTGAACAAGCTGCCCACGCTAGCGTGACGCGAGCTGGGTGACGTTGTGACCTGACACCACACACCACCACCTGCCTGAGGAGCACAGCCTTGGAGGGTGACCAGACCCCGCTGCCGACACACACAGTGCGTGGAGCACTGCCCTCCAGGATGGGCCCCGTGTCCCTTGTCCCTTCTGGTGTTTCGGCAGAGTCTCCTCACTGCAAATCTCGTGTCGGACCCAAGACATGTTCATGCCATCACTCCCTCTCTGTGTGGGCACGTGCCCGGTCAAACATGCCACGTGGAGCGAGGCTGCGTGTCCTCCTTTCCCCGGGGTAAAAAGGGCCACCCTGCCTGTAGTCTGTCTTCTTGCATGTACAAATGTATTTTATCAAATCTGGTACAATCTGACCGTGGTATGAGCTTCACATGAGGTGGACAGGAATAGTGCTACAGACGGGATCCTTCCTGGCATGGACCAGCATCACCCCTCTGAGCAGGGTGCACCGACACCGATTTATTCTGCGAAGGACTCAAAGCATTACACACAGCGTCTGCAGGGCAGAATGAAAGAGACAGCCAGAAGCCTACAGCCATACAAATCTGATTTTATTTAATCCAATTTGTCCTTTAGGTTGCCTTCTGCAGGACTTAATCCAAGACTCTGTATGGAGACATGTTTATGATCTATCAATTAATGTGATAAATGTGGACAGGGCATAGCCTTGAGCGCTAATTTGTCTGCTGCAGACACTGGGAGATTAGATCACCAGCACTGAGCCTCTTTCTTTTCCCTTGCTCCTGTTTTCACCTGAATCAACTTCAGCCCATGCGAGCAGCGGGCCTGATAACAGGCCAAGGGATGTGCTTTGATGGATAAGAGATTCAGAGTGCACCTTTAATTGCAGTCATCACTTGAAAAAAAAAAATCCAAGGCAGACTTGCTAACTTTGCAGGAAAGATGAGGTGTTTTTCTTAAGACGGCTTTGAAAATTGGGTAGAAATTGTGAGTCTGAGGCAGGAAATCCTGGGAGGAAGTTTCTGCCCTTCATCATTTTTTTACATAGCTCATGACAATTCCTGCAAATCCTCAGCTTTGGGACTCTCTGTGTTTGCTATGGAGGATAACTGATATATCATTTGTAGAGGTGATACATCATTTGTAGAAGTGATATATCATATCCTGGAAGATGTGCAGAGCTCTTCTGTGGGCAAGTGTCAGCTGTCCATAGCTTCAGAGAAAATATCTTCCTTTATTTGCACATTTACTTGCCCAGTAGGAAAGCTACAGTTCAGTAAGCATCTCCTTGGAGAGAAAGAGGCTTGACTGAGCCCTCTGCGTGTGGGTCACAAGGGAGAGCCAGGGAAGAAAGCCCTTTGCAGAGGACATCTAGAGAGGTTTTGTCCACCAGAAGTTTCCCTCTGCCCTGTGTGCCTCTCCGGTCCAAGCACCTCGGGCAAGGCAGCTGTGGCACAGGAACTTTCTCAAGGGCGTTGGGTGTATACAAGATTTTCAACCTTCTTATTTTGCTGGAGGTCTTTCCACAAAGCTGTTGCCTTTCTCAGAATCCAGCTGCTGGCCCTGGGATTAGCTCAGGAACTCGTCTCTCATTTTCTAATAAAGGCAAGTTGCAACCCTAAAGTCTCAGAGGAAAGCCAGGCACTGTGACCTGCACTTTGTCACTGCCTCTCCCGGGACGCTTCTGATGAGCAAGCCGCAGGAGCACAGCCTGCTTCCTCCATGCATTAAACCTGCCAAAGGCTAAATGTTGCTGGGGTGAGCCCATGGTTTGGTATGGTTTGGTTCTGCCCTGTTCCCAAGAGGAGAGGGAGCTGCTGGGCGGACGGGGTGGGGGGATATCCAGGCAGAAGGATGCTCGGTCTGGTCTACGCTTTCTGAAATAAGCTGCTGCTATCCAGCCCTGTTCTGCAAAGCATCCCTTTTTCATTAGGACCATATTTCACATTCCAATAAAACAGAAGAAAGGCCTCCTGGAGCTTTTATTGGGAAATACACTGCTCTTGTATGAAAATGCCAAGGAGCTCAGTTGTTACCCTGCTAAATCCCTCTGTGGTTGCCCTGTGTTTTCCCTGTCAGTCCTCTCCTCACCCCAGTAGGCAGCTGCATTCGCTGCCCTGGGGAGACACGGCTCACTCCAGCCCTGCATGTGCCAAAGGTGAACAAGACTTCCTCAAAAGCATCAGAAGAGACAATCTCTGTCCAGGTTTAGCTTCTCAGGATCTAATGCAGCATTTCAGGCAGAGATCTGGCACACTCACAGCCCTGTGTGGGTGGTGACAAATATTTTTGTTTGGGAGCTCTTTGCTCTTTTGTAATACCGTTTGTTTCTGGTTTGGGATGAAAAGAGGTGCCTTCAGTCCTCTCTGTCCCAGGCACCAGAGCCAGCAGCCGGGGTGGCCATCAGGCTGTGGTTTATCACAGGCCAGCCTCCGTGAGGCCAGGCTGGGAAAATCCGGCTCCTGCCAAGCAAGGAGGGAATAAACCAAGATAACACGGTGAAAGGTAACGCCTCAACATATTCCAGCAATGCCCTTCAGCGCAGCAGCACCGTGATGTTTGGCTCCCCGCAGTGTGGTGGTGCCTTTTGGCAAGGAGCTCAGCCGGGTTAACGTATTGAGGATGAGCATCGGGGGGTGGATTGCCATATCACACCCACTTCATACGCAGGGAAATGGAACCCAACACCACCCAGCAAGCATGACCGGGAAGAAAGCATTATTATATCAGGGGTAACTGAAAAGCAAAGTTGTATTAGTTTTAGACTTAATGACTTTGGAAATTCTGTATCTCGGTTCACCAAAGCGCTGGTGTTCGGCAAATATTTATCCTGTGCGTTTTGTAAATTTCTCCAGGAAACCTTGTCATGGATGGATTCACTGCTGCTAAGCCAGTCACCTGGGTTCCCTGTGTGCTGGTGTGACTGAACAACACAGTCTGGGCAGGCTCAGCAGCACCCTGCTCAGCACCACTGTGCGCTTCCATCCCTCGGGACATTTTCAGGCAAGGCTGCTAATGATGACACAAAATTAGCGCTGGGACTGGCACACCTCTCCCCCCAAAAGTGCCAGAGATCAGTCAGATTGCTGTAGCATTTAAAGTATTTACTTTAACAATTACGAGACAGTATTGGGAAAAAGTCAAGGCTGATGTAAACCAATGTGTGGTAAAAATGAGTTACGTTTTAAGGAATAATGACAACAAGTCATAAAGAAAAAAATCCTCTAATCCCATGGCCACATGACTGTGACTACTTGCCGAAAGATACTGAAAAAATGTGAGCTTTGACTCCCTATATTAAACTCTGTCGAAGAGAGCACTGCAAATACCCTCTGATAGGCCTCCGGTGCAGTACCAGATGTTTATATTCATAAATTCATGTAAATTCATTCAAATGTGTTATCCCAGAAAATGAATTTAAAGAAAAAAAAGCAGGAAACCCCCAGAAAAATAAAAAATAAACAAAAATCTGGTGTAGTATTTTTGCCAGCTGGATACATGGCAATTCTCTGGGAGTGGGGAGCTGCCATGAGCTCCATCACACGATGACGGGTCATGCCTGGGTTCCCAGGACTGCAGGGAGACTGGCATGGAGTGAGAAAAAACTGCCTTTGTGTGAACAGCATTACACGATTACAGATAGAGCAAATCAAGCCTGAAGGCAGAAAAGGGTATTTATGTGACATGCCGAGCCATCCCCTGGCTGCTCGCAGCCCCTGGAAGGGCTTAGGCTGGGAGAAAGATGCTGATCATGAGCAGAAAGCCAAGAAAACTGCATCTGCAAAGAAACACAGGGTTGCTTTACACTTGTAGAGCAGGGGACTTCAACTTTTATCAGTCTACGGACTAAAAAAGTGTTTCCAGGGAAGGCAGAGAGGACAAACACAGCAATCTTCCAACCAGTTAAAAAATGACCGCAAAAGGGAAGGAAGAAGCTGCCTCCATTTTCTGTGGGGATCAGACATGGGGAAAGGACTTTCTGCTACAGCAGAGGAGATCCAGGTTAGAGGCGCCAAAAGCGCTGCTGAGAGGCTGAGGCAAGCGTGGCATCACTGGAATTGGTGGCACTTAGCAGCCATCGAGGCAGGTGTCTGAGAGAAGAGCCCAGTCCCCACCTTGCTATAGCCTCCTTTAAGGCAACTGTAAAGTACAGTAAGGTCTGCCCTGAGCCTCCTCCAGACCAAACAACCCCGGTTTCCCTCAGCCGCTCCCCACAAGACTTGTGGTCCAGGCCCTTCACCAGCTTCGTAGCCCTGCTCTGGGCACGTTCCAGGGCCTCGATGTCCTTCTTGTAGTGAGGGCCCAAACCTGAACCCAACACTCGAGATGCGGCTTCATCGTCGGTCGTAGCACACGGTGAGCAAAAGCAAGGTAGGGGAGTTTCTCTCGCATGCATGCATCAAGCAGTTTTTTCTGCTGAAGTTCATCACGGGTAATCTAAGGAAAAACAAAGTTCCCAGAACAGTCTGGTGTCCTGAGCAAGGGACAAAATGATGGGGATCATCTCCAGAGGGAGGAAGCTCATGATTTTTATAATACTTTTTCCGAAACCTGGGAAAAAATACTTCCCGAAGGAGCTGTGCTGTGAACAGAAGGCGCCTGAGTAGATAAGTCATGGAATTAATCATCATTAGGAGGAGCAAGGCCAAAAAAAAAAAGTGGCTTTTGTCTCCAAAAGCACGTCACTTACATAAATAGACCATCCGCTTCCCTGAGTACAGTGCAAGAACACCTTACACGTGCTTTCATCTGGAGAGCCCTTCAAACCAACAGGCCTTGGGCCCTTCAAAGCACGAGCAAAAGCCCTCGATGCCTCCTTCCCTCGGTGATCTCAAGGCTGAATCCACGCGGTGCTCTTGCTAAGCAGCCGTTAGTCACCCTGCAAAACAAAGACCGTCCCCGGGATGATGTGTGTGCTGCCTTCAGCGAGACGCACGGGGAGCAGGAACAGTCCAAGGGCCAGGCTCGATTTGTCTGCAATAAGAAGTACTTTTTTTTTCCCAGCAAGCTCCATCAAGTAGCAATAGCTCCTACAGATTTGGAAGCCTGTGGCTACCCCGGTCCTACAACTGGATGCACAGCCTGGTGGCATTACATCCCTGCAGCTCTGTTTTACTTGGGAAAAAGAAATCTCTTTTTTTTTTTTTTAAAACCAAGTTACTTTGTCTCATTTATTCACTACCGTGGTGACATAGCCCCCACCCAGCAGCCCACACTGCACAGTCCTACCATGGTGTTTCAGGGGAAGGGGGCTGCTGCTTGCCTCCCCGCCTTGAATCTGAACTCTCAGCTTTTGGCCCTGACCCTCAGTTCTGGTGTTCCTGATTTCCATGTAAATGCCTTTTATGAATGATTAAATACTGAAACAACTCAAGGTTGTGTTTCTTGAGCAGAGTAATTAAACAAAAACAAAAAACTTGTTTTGCTCACAACAGGGCCAGAATACTTGAATAGGTGCCTAGTTTTGCTCTATTAAACTATAGCAGGAGAAAATCTTGAGTTAACAAAACTGTTTACAGATAGGCAGAAAAACTCACAGCAATTTCATTCAGTTTGCCAGAGTTATTTGCAACCCATTACAAATGACAGCTGCTATTTCACCACAATCAGTTAGCCTTGGGCCACAGTATATAGATTCAAATTCCATTGTTTTAGTCATGACACGAAAAAATGAACTGCATTGTTGCTTTTACAGCTCTGTTTCTGGGAAAATGCTTGCATGGGAGGTACTGAGCAGAATCCTCTAAGGAATATTCTTTTCCATAGTAAAAATAAAATAAAATTAAAAAAAAAGTTTCTAACACTATAAGTAACAGCCCTATTAAGCTCCCATAAGTGAAGCTGCTTCTTCATAGTGCAGACAGAAGTCTGAAAGAGTTAAAAGTGCGTACATGGAGGATACACCTCAATATTGCATCCAAAATACTGCTCTTGCATAGGCATTGGAATATTATTTTCCTTATCCTTCTCTAATATTTGCTAATTTTATTGCACTGGGGAGTGTTAGAAGTACTATGACAACCCCAGCCAGTGCCAAGGTGGTTTAGGAAAGATCCAGGCCTGGCCTCTGCACTGCTGGGACAACTCCCACGAGAGCAAATATGCACAAAGCACCCTACCCACCGCAGCAGCACGGGCTCCTCCGGGTACATGGGGGTGAAGAAAACCATTATCAATCTGAAGATCTAGCAGTGTTCTTCAGATGTTTGCTGAGGAAACAGGAGTATTTTTTGAAAAGTCGGGAATTTCAGTCCTCAGGAGATGTGCAGACCTCACTCAGGAATATGCCTGTATTTATGAAGAGATGAAGAGCCTTTCTGCCAGTAAACTGGATAGCAAAAACTGCCAATTTCAACAGTGCAGGATTTATTCCTCACTGACTCAGAGGGTTTGAAATGCCAGCTGCTGAGTCCTCACAGCCATTTGGATTTCCCCCGGAAACTTCCCTCTGTGCCACTGGCCAAGCCTGAATTGGCTTGGACATGAGAGGAGATCCCAGCAGGAGAGCGCCTGGGAATAGAAACGGGCAAGCTTTGGGGACGCGACAGGAAGCTTAAAACAGAAGAACTCCTTGGTGTCTTCCCTTCGAGACCTCAAAAAGAGGTACTGCTCTTGCAGTTTCTCACATGTTTCCCCCCCTGTACTTTCCCCCTCGGGGTGACTTTGTGCAAAAAGAGGACCCAAGGCAGCAAGCGATGGGGAGGACAGGCAGCTGGGCTGGGGGCACCCTGCTCAGTCCTACCAGGCCCAGACACGGCGCTGCCACCACCGGAACGGCCAGGCAGGATGCGGTGCCACCCAGTGACCTTTGGGATCAGTGTCCAGTCTCCAACCTAAAATTAGGCACAGCCCTCAGCATCCGGGGAAGAGCAAGGGGCTGAGTGCTTGTGAGGACAAATTTCAACACGAGTGGAAGCATTTCCCCCACAGCCGCCGGCAGCAGGTACTCGAGCAGCTCCGCTGGCATGGCTGAAGGAGCTCTGGCTGCTGCAGAGGGGTTTTGGCACTGCTGGTGAGAAAAACAACGTGCATCTTGCAAGCACACACACCATCTGCAGAGATCGCTGTGTGTTATGCTGCTGCCCGTGTTCACCGTGGGCATTCGGAAGGTGTCGATAGAGAAGCAGTGTGACATAAAGGAGGAAGTGCGAGCTAGGTAAAAATAAAGAACTGTGGGGTAGGAAGTGCTGGAGTACATTAAAAATGGGGTGATAAAAAACATAGTGCTTTTCTCTCAGAGGACCTGAGGCTTCCCCAAAGCAGCAGTGTGTCCCACCTTGTCGGTGGTACCAGCAGAGGTGACCCTGGGCTCCTGCAAGCGCCTCGCTGAGCCCATCGCAGACATGAACCTGCGGCTGTGCCCCACAGTGTGCCATGCATCCCCTGAGTGGCACTGGGCAGCAGGAAACACGTGTTCCCTTTCTGTGCGGAGATGACTGGGCTTCCACAACAGGGAAAGGCACTTCCAGTTTCCTTCAGCCTTCACGCCGGTGAAGGGAAGGAGCTACACCCTTCCTCCCTGCCCGCTGCTGCTCACCAGGTCACCACAGCGCGTGCGTTAAGGGTGCCAGCCGGTCTGAGAGCGGCTCCTTGCACGGGGATTTGCATTTGTCCCAGGCCGAGGGGACACGGACAGCGAATGTGCGGCTGGCAGGGATGTCACGGCGAGCAGGCCCTGCTCCAGCACACTGCTGTGTGCTGTGAGCATGTCAGGGACAGCTGGGCCCTGAAACCTCAGGCACGGACCCCTCCTGCAGCCCCCAGTCAGGGCAGGGAGGCAGGACAACCCCAGAAATGCACACCTGCCCCCCACAGACATTGGGGAAGGTCCCGGGGCAGCCTCAGACGCAGATGCCTCCCCTGCCAGAAATATCACGGCCAAGGTGTCACCGGCCTCAGCTACAGACCGCTCCTCGAGCAGAAATATCAGGGTGGGGATGCAGACCACACGGCATGTAAGCCCCTCCTTCAACAAAGATTTAGGGCATTCCTGTCAGATTTGAATTCCTGGTCCATGACTCAGACATGTAGAATTTTTGGTGCCAGTAGAAACCAAAATCAGGAAAGCTCTGTACAGCTGGTTCAATTCAAACATGGCTGGAGATGGCAGCACTACCAACTTGTGGCTTGTGTCAGCAGTAACAAAGTTCTCAAAAGGGGGTCACACCTCTGTAGCTGCCAAATCGTAGTCCTTCAATACTTCAGAACTACTTTTATTTATTTTTTAACATTCAGGTGTTACCTTCTAATAGTAAGATGTTTTTACTGGAATTAGCCAACTTGACAGTCTCCTTTAAGTTCAGACTGAGCTATTAGAGCTGTAAGGGAAGAGTCTGCTTCTTGCCTACCGCAAAATATAACCCCCACAAGGAGTTCTTCAGAGAAGGCCACAAGCAAGCTTCAAAGGTAGCAGGAGCCCACCCCTTAGTGTGTTTCTGTGATAATTTTGAAAGAGAAGGAGTGTTATACTTAATTATCAAAAAATACCAATTTTGAGCTCAATCCAAAAACCAGATGTTTCTCTGAATACTGAAGTGAACTTACTGCTGACTTCTGCTTGCTGTGCAAAACCCTTTCCCACAGCTGCCATGGTTAGACAGTGTCCCAAACTGGCTGGAAACACCAGTCTTGTCAGCCTGAAAGTCTTTGGGCTGGTGCTGAAGCAGGACTCTCCCCACCTGGAGGTACTCTCCACTCATGGAAGCTGGCCCCTGGGACATCTAGATGTCCAGATACTGCAGCCAAGGAGGATCTCAGTTCACTGACACACAGAGGAAGCACAAGAGGAAGGAAAACTTCATCCCAGTGACCTCATGTATTTGTCTGGGAGGAAAAGTCCTGGGCCCACTGTCTTTGCTTACCAATGCTTATGTCTTTTACAGGAAGCGTCATCGCCTACCACAGAACATTTTCTCACAGCAGTTAGTAGCCTGAGACAACCTGCTTTGTTACCCTCACCTCTCAGTTCCTTTGCTCTTTTCCTGCCCTCACAATCTCACCATCCCTGTGCTCCAAGTGGTATTTGGGCATATCACTGCAGATCTTCTGAGCTTGGTTGCTGATGGAGAAAAAGAGCTCGTTTCCATTACTTGCAGTCATCAGTACTGGAGAGAAAGGCACTCCAATCAATCAGAAGCAACATATTTTGGTGAGCACATCATCCAAACAATCCTTTTATGATCTGAGTGGTCTAAGTTAAAATACGCATCAGTCTTCAGAGCTGGAACAATCTCCTCCAGACCTCCCTCTGCTTACCAGCTGCTTTGCCTCAGATGTTGACCAGACACCGCCTTTGGAGCCAAAAAGCACCTCCAGAGCTTGCTGACCCTCCATGTCCCTCCACTCAGGGCAAGGAGCTGGGGCTCCAGATCTGGGCAAGTCTTCAGAATTCAGACTTTCAGCCCTTTGCTGATCCCAAGCCATATGAACTCCTGAACTGAGCTGGATAGATACGGCCAGTGTGATCTCCTGGCCTTTCACACCACAGTTTAACAAGCATCGCAAATTCTCTCCTGTTAATCCCATCTGCACATGCACCACTTCTATCAAAATATCCCAGAGGGAGCAGAACCAGAAGAGGTATTTCTGACTCACCCAGGTGATGCCTATTCACCCACAGAACCACTGCCACCCACCCATATCCAGCCCTCTTGCTACCTTAATATTGAAGTGTGCACAGCTGGATTTACTTGGGACAAATTAGCTCAGCTGATGGGAAATCCCAAAGGGAAATTAATAGTTTCCCTGTATGGTAATAAAAGTAATTAAAACAAGCTTGAACAAAACTCTCCAATACCATTCATTGTCTAAGTGCATTGAATTAACATGTTCCAGTAAGAAAACTATTACCCTTGTAATGATCTGCTTCTTGACACACCTTTAGCTGGCACAGAAGGATATTGGCTTTCCAGCATGCAGAAAGAGGAAATTCAAATTTCTCTTCAGAATAATGTCCTTATCAGTACTTCTTGTTTATATTCTCTTCATTTTCATAGGCAGAACAAATTATTCATTCTCTAGTGCAAAGGATTCACAGCATTTTTTATTTTTTTTTGGTAGAGACATCCCTTTTGCAGTCTTCTGCCCATCTAAATTTGGGTGTTATGATTGCTAGTAAGAAAGGCTTTAATGCTCAACAGGGAAGAGGTGAATGATCCCATGTGAGTTCAGTGTTCAAACTTGTGGAAGCAACTGGAAAATGAAATTACAAATCTCTGAAGCACCTCTTGCTTTTAAGAATAGGTTACAGCTGAGAAATTTGTCATGCATATTAATGAAGAGACTGCAAAAGCCAGGAATTCTCAAAACCACAGACTTAAGATAACTTCTTCAACAGCATAAACTATAAATACAGAAAGTGTAGCCCTATGCAATGCATTCTGAGTAGTAGTTACAGAACACATAAAAATTTCCATGCAGTACCAAAATATGTGCAGCCTGGTATAACTTGGTTAGCCATTACACTACTTCATATACATCAATACAAGATGCCTGTCTCGGGAAGCAGACTACACAGACAAGCAATGCAATGATCCTGCTGATCAGCAGGGGTTTGAAGTGATAGATTTGTTTCAGGTAAATGCAGCATCTGAAGGATGACACCTAAGCTCTAAGTTGTTAATTTAAGGCCCAATTACAAGATGCTTCCCGTTCCCCTGCATGCTGGCAGAATTACCCTGGCCCCACTGAAGTTAATTTACAGTAGCGAAAGATGAGGCCCAGCAACAGACCCCATGATGTGAATCTACTTTGTAGCTCACATAAATTGTTCTGTACAGACATTTATCCAAGAAAACCAAGGGTGCCTGCAGATTTGCAGCAGCTACATTTGCTAACGCAAGCTGAGCATCAGACTCCCTTGGTCTGTCCCGTGTTGCTCGCTGCAGGAGTCTCCTGTGTTAAGCTGGGGGTGAGACACAGGTCTCAGAAGCCAGTAGTGAAGCTTCTGAGCCAGAAGGATGCCCCCGAATATTTAAAGAGAGGTTTTAGCAGGCCTGAGACGTGTCACTGGGTCTCCACTGCAAATCTGCTGCGTAACTGGGGACAGACACCTATGTGTCCTGCAAAGATCACACAACCAAGGGCAGGGAAAGCAACGCAGCCCTGGGGTTCTGCTGTGTCCAGAAGAGCATCCTCTGCCTGCAGACAGCCAGGAGCACCACCTGCACGGCCGTGCCCCGAGCCAGGGGTGTGTGCAACCCTCAGGAACCACATCCTCTGGCCTCCTGCACAAAAAGGTCAGCAGATGCAGCACCAAGCTTGCCTCCAGCTGCACCGTGCTGCCCTGAAAACCAGCTGTAACAGCACATTGCCATCACACACGCAAAGTCACTGCTCTTCAGGACCAAATTTTGCACCGTTTCATCTTTCCCACGATTTTCAATCTGACATGCAAGCCTATGTTTTGGTCCCATGACAATGCCACAGACCGTCAGGCAGGTAACCCAGGCTCAGGCAGTTCCCCTCAGAGGGGATCGATCCCTCTGGCCAGCGCAGCCCACAGGCTGCCCTGAGATGAATCAGTGTTTCCCAGTGACCGGAGATCATGGGTCTGAGTGTGCCCCCTGCTTCTGCTTCCTGTTTTGGTGGATATCGTGGGGGTGGATTTTCTTTCCCTGTTGCTGCGCTTGTTTAGGGGAGGCAGTCGCAGAGGTGAAGGCAGCAGCCCCAGAGGGTGGGCTGCCAAAGTGGCACAGACCAGGAGAAGCATCTGTTGTTTGACACCATGCCCGCTCAGCCCAGAGCTTCCTTCCAGCACAAACGTCAGTCCTCAGCTACATCTTCCACCAGGGTATGCCCCCACACTGGGTTTCCGTAGTTGTCCCCCCTTTACCCCCCTGAAACTGAGTGTGGGTGTCAGCAGCCAGGCTGCTGGGACCGAGGGGAGAGCTCCAGCAACACCATGCAAGCTCATGGCTCACACTCAGCTTTAAGTCTCTGTGCCGTTTTTGGCACTTTGCATTAGACCACAGCTGTACATAAACCAGAAATCATCCCAGGTGCAGTAACCAGGTGCTGAGTCTGCTGGCTGCCCCACAGCAGCTTCCCAGGAGAGGAGGGAGGTGACATCAGTAATCCAGCAGTGAGATCAGCCTCTGCAAGAGGCCTATATTTTGATTTGCTACCTGCAGGGCAGCTGCTTCAGCCAAGATCTCCCCTAGGTGGATGTAGAAGATGCTCCACGTTGAGGTGGGGGACAGCATGGGCTTTCTGGATCATCTGCAGTGACTCCCCACAGCCACCCCCCAGCTATGGCAGCATACACGTTTTCCCAGAGCAACAGGCTCACCACACCTCCATGGCCAGGGATGTGGGCTCCTATGAAATCAGGAAGAAAAACCAGGAAAGCAGATGTCTCTTCTGCAAGCAGCAGATACAGGCGGGGTGTGGAAGGAGGTCCGCATCTCCCATTCATAGAATCATAGAATGGTTTGGGTTGAAAGGGACCTGAAAGATCATCTGATTACACCCCCCTGCCATGGGCAGGGACACCTCCCACCAGCCCAGGTTGCCCCCAGCCCCATCCAGCCTGGCCTTGAGCACCTCCAGGGATGGGGCATCCACAGCTTCTCTGGGCAGCCTGTGCCTTCACCCTCTGAGTGAAGAATTCCTTCCTTATATCTAATCTAAACCTACCCTGTCCCTGCAGGGACTTGCCCCACCACACCGAAGGATCTCAGGAGTTGGTGTCCCGGGCAGGAGGCACTTTGCCGTGCGCGTGATGCAGGTCCCGATGTGCCCAGCTGTGCGCTCCCCTGAGCACCTCATCCTGCCAGCCCACCCAGGGCGATGCCCTGCTGCGGGAGCAGGGATTTCGGAGTAACCTGCCTGCTCCATTCCTAACGCTGAGCTGGGGACCAGCCACGACACATTTACAGCCCCGGTGCCCCGTTCCGTCGGGATGCGACGTTACACGGTCCCGACATGGGACAGGTGCCATCACCACCGACCGCCTTTCCTGGCCGGCCGGCTGGCTCCCCCGGCGGGGACTTCTTCCCCAGCCGAGGGGATTTCTCGTTTCCCTTTGGCCCGAGCCCGCTTGGGGAGCGGAGGCTGCGGGCGGAGTTTCCCCGGCTCGGGGCTCCCTGCGAGGCCGGGTCTCCGCCTCCGCGCCCTCCCCTTATAGCCGGGCTGCCCCGGGGCTCCGCAGCCAGCGCCACCGCCGCCCTCGTCGTCCTCGCCGTGGTGCCCGGGAGCCGCAGCAGAGTAAGTCCTCGGGGCCCCCCGTGCCTCCTTCCCCCGCGGGGCCGCCCCCGCTCCCCCCCTCCTGCCTCGCTCCGTGCGGGGCTGGCGGGCGCACGGGCTCTGGTTTGTGCCTGGGGCAGGGGGAGGGGTGAGTGGAAGGTGCTGAAGGGGGGGGGTTCCTCGACGAGGTTACAGGTTTCGGCCCCATCTCGTGATGGCCAGAACGGGGATAAAGTCACGCCGCTGTCCCAGCGAGGGCGGCAGCTCCAGATGCATCCCGGGGCTGGGGAGCGCAGGACTGCGTGTCTGGTGATTGTGTCCTGACAGCTGGGTCCGATTTCTGTTGCTCATCTCCAGTCTTCAGGCCATGAACACAGGCAGCAAGCAGTGACTCCTTTTAACCTCCTCTCCCCAAAATCCAGACATGGATCTTGGGCACCAAAGCATCCTCGACCCCGATCAGGCACCAGGCTCCATATTCAGCAAGGGACTTCCCACCCCTCCTGCGTTCCTTTCTTTTTAGAAGGATGTGGTTTCCTCCCATATCACAGGAAAACGATTGGATTATGATTTATTCGCCCCAACTGCACTGGAAAAATCCTTTTCGGTGTCTGGACTGTGTTTGGTCCCAGGCAGCCCTCGTGCCCTGCTCCCTGCTGGGGTGATGTGCCAAGTTGGCACACTTCTGCATGGCCGTGCTTGCAGCTTTGGGACTAGAAGTGCAAGTGAGGGAAGTGCCAGTGCCCTTAGGACCCACCTTTCCCCTGGGCACTGAAGAGCCAGCCTGAAATTCCCTTTTTTCCTTGGGCAGCCGCCCCACATCACTGCCCCAGCCCCGAGGTGAAGGCTGGGTTCAACCTCAGGGCTAGGATCCTCGGCGCACTTAGTGTAGGACTTCCTCGGGCTGCTGCGAAGTGAGGACGAGGCTTTCTGTGACTGGAGCATGTGGCTGAACTAGAAGGCACGGTCCCTTGCCATCACACCCAAGTTCAGAGCCAAAAACATGAAGAAACAGTCGTTCTCCAAAGTATCCAACTGCCTGCCCCAGCCAAGGGACTTTGGGGTTTGCCACTTCTGATGCAGGGGATGAAACAGGCAGAGCCCTTTGGAGAAACTGGGTTTGGTTTTGCTAATGCTTCAGTGGCTCTTTTTGTAAAAAGAGGTCTGGAAAGCCAAAGAGTTAGAAAATGATGGTAACAGGGGGTGTTCCAGGAGCTGTCGGTCTGGCCCTGGAGACTTTGTGTGTCCTCTTGGTCTGTTTATCTCTACCAGCAAACCTGGCAAGATCCAAGTGTGGGTGCAGGATTTGGCTTCAGGAATAGCAATATGAAAACAAAATCCTGGACAGCAGCAGCTGGTTTGTCTTTCAGCCGCAGCAGTTTAAAATTATACTGCTGGCATTTGAAGTGAGAAGTAAAAGGAGCAGATTACACTTTCTGGAACCCAAACCCTCCTCTAAAAGTGCCTGAGTAGCTCCGTGTGGCTCTCCCTGTGCTGCTCCCAGGACAGGCGATGGTTTAAAGGCAGTTTAAGGCACCTCACGCCAGGTTTGATGCCCTGCAACTCTCTGTCTGGTCTGCCACTGCTGTACCTCTAGTTTCCTGGGTCCCTTGTCACCCCCAGCTCCCCGGGGACATTGGTGTCCTGGCTCACCTACAGGTGGTGATTTCCCAGGCAAAACCAAGTGGAAGCCCCCAGCTTTACAGTGTCTCTGTTCAGTATCAATACAGCCAACAAAAATGGGTGAAAAAAAAATTCCTCCCAATTTGCAAAGACTGGGGCTGACGACTCAGTAGACTCTTTGCTTTGATTTTTTGGCAGCTTGTTTAGGTGTCACTGCACAGTCTGAGAACACCCCAGCAGCCACCCAGCTGCCACACTGCAAGGGAAGGTCTGGTCTGCTGCGACTTTCTTGTGTAGGCAGCAGCGATCCCACTTCCAGGGGGAGCAGGGGAGGGAAGGATCGGCTGATGGAAACACAGAACAAACTCTGCTAAATAACTTTGGAGAGGCTGCGGGAGAGTGGGGCTTTCCACTGAAACCAGACATAAATCCCTCTGACCGAGAACGTCAGCAGACAGGAAAGGACTAAAAATCCAAACAGATGCCTGTTCATATGGCAGCAGCTCAGGAAAAAAGCAGTTGAGAAAGAGATCAGCAAAGATTTTGGAATGGCGTTAATTAGCAGATCTCTGCTGGCCTGCCGTGAGCCGCCTCTCGCCAACGAACTCATCCAAAGTGCAGGGCTTCTGCAGAGGCTGTTTAGTTTGAGGATGGAAATGAGAAAATGGGAACCCGTTGTGCCCAGAGTCCAGATTTTGTCCTTGTGCTTCGTAGCACTGCTCCGGGTGCTGCCTTGGCACCTGCTCATCTCGCTGGCCCTTGCTGCCCACCCTTGACCTGCGGTAGCACAGGATGCTGCGCAGGCTGTGCTGATCTTCTGGTTAGGAATTGTAAAGCTGAATACGCTGTGTCAGAGATAACTGGTGCTGGAAACTCTCCTGCCTCAAACCATATTGCTACAGAACAATAATGATGATGATGATGATAAAATCTATTAATAGTAAATTAACAGTAATGACGAGTTGGGATCTATGTAGAGACAGGATCTTAAACCATTAAATTTCCCAAGACACAATTATGAGCATTGTGCCTAGAAAATGATTCAGCACTTCCCAAAGTACTAGCTGCTAAAATGATTAGGAGACGGCTGCGGTTTTGCCAGGCTTTGGTTTGCGAGCAGAATGTAAGGGTGCAAGAGCAGCCTCGGCCACCTGAGCCACGGCCGAGCCCACGGTGTGGTCTGCTGTGGTGGCCCAGGGAGGATGCTGCTGGAGGAGTGCAAGGAGCAACAGATAGAAGGATGTGTAAAACAGCAGCAGCAGCAAACTGATAAACTCTGGACAAGCACTCAAGATGGACAAATCTTAGTGCTATTGCATTTACAGCCTTCCTCAGATGCTTAGCTCAAGCATTCATTAGCTCAAGTGGAAAAAGCACACCCTGAGATGCAAATATTGCCAGCAGTTCTCTCAGTGCCAATGCGCAGCCCCTGGCTGAACACACTGGAGCTGTTTTATCTTTTTCCTAATTCGGCTGTGGGACTGGGAGCAGCAATGTGCCACCACGGCACGCACCGAGCCACCCGCCTCGCTCCGAGCATCACCACGTCCCCATGCCCAGCCCCTGCAGAGCCCTAATGGGAAAAAGTTCTGCTGGCCATTAAAAACCAAGCTCTTAACAAGCTTGATCTTTCCTCCAAAAGACTCTTTTATGTGTACTCTCATTTATGTGGTTTTCTAAGACAAATGGCATTCCTCTTTGTATCCAAGAAGCAGCAAAACCATCCTGAAATCCATTTTTATGATCATCATTCATCAAAACAAAAGGCAGAAGTGACTGCTCCCTGAATGTCACCTTCTGCTATACGAAAGGGAGAGGTACTTCATTTGTTTAGAAAAACAAAAAGTGCTTTGTCTGGAATAATAAGGGCTCAGTTGATTTTTGTGCTTGCACAAACAGGAAGGAAGGAATTTGGCAGGATGAATCTAAACACAGCGTGGTATTGGGAAATGCAGGCTAGGAAAATAGCCTTACAAGAATTAGAAAAGTCCCGAACACTTAAATAGAATCCCTGTGACTGTGAGAGAATTTTAAGATCACCCCATTGTGGCCTTAAAACTGAAGTCACTTTTTTTCCCTGTATTTACATCCCAATTCCTCTGCCATTACTCAGTAAGTGTAAGCCAAAATTTGCCTGACGTTTCTTCATGCAGAATTGCTCTGGTTTCCCAGAAAGCCACTTAGAAAAAGCATTGTTGGAATGTGGGCTGGAGACTCTCAGTCACTGTATTTATTCATAATCAATGCTAATAATAATAAATCTTGTTATAATTTAACCGTGATGTAAACAAATCTAGAGCAGCATACTAAATGTTAGAGGTAAATAAAGTAATGAAATATAAGTATTTAGAAGACACTGTTACAATAACAGATGCATCTGTCGCTAAATTATTTGCAGTGCAGGAGCACCCAGGATCTTGGTGCTGGAGCAGGACTGTGGCAGGAGAGCGGGCTTACACCAGGCTCAGCCACCCCGACCCTGTGTCACGTTCCTCTTCCCCCTCAGCTGGGAGAGGGCTGCTCTGGTCTTTCATTTCACTGGCACTAGCTTCATGTAACAGCTGTGGAAAAAGTCCAAACTCATTAGTCCCTAGTGTCAGAAACTGACCGCCACCACAATTTCTTTCCGCACAAGCCACGGCTCGTGCTGCACCTCCACGCTTCCACATAACAGATGGGACAGAATCGCTCCCAGGCGTCTGGAGAAACCCAACAAGTTGTGCTGAAGTTGCACCGTTTTGGGACGCTGTAGTCACCCCGAGAGCATTCTGAGTATGAGATCACACAGACAGAGAGCGGGTTTGAAGGGCCTGGAGGCATCCCTGAGCTTGCATCTGTCGCTGTAGGGCTGGGGGCGGCAGGCGGAGTGTTGAAACCATACTTCTGGCTGGGATTTTGGGGCTTACAATAATAATCCTAGTTATGCTCATATCAGGAGGCGTTACTTTACTTTCACCTTGCTGTTGTTCTTCCCATGTTTTTTCACATACTGTGTTTTTTCATGACCCCGACACTTCTGAACTCTTGGACAGCTTCTCAGGGAAAAGGCTTCTCAGGAAAGCTAAGAATTTTCTTACTTACTTAAGTGGGAAAAGTGTTAAACCAGCAGAAGTTTGGCACAGGAGGACTAATTCCCCAGCAAAGGCAGCTGTGTACCACGCTTGGTAGGCTTCATATCATTTTCATGCTGTACTTGCAAACTCCGTGTGCAAGTAGCTACATGGGGGCTTCCACAAACAGACCTGCAGCCAGATGAGCAGGGACCAGCACAAACAGGCCCTGAGAAAGGCTGAAATTGATCCCATTCCTGTATAAATGTAAGAGGGGGTTGAGTTGCTTCGAACAAGCACAAGACACGGGTCCCGTTCCACCACACAGCCCAGAAAATCTTTTCTCTTGATGGGAATACATCTTGACATGGTAGTTTTTTATGCAAACTGTTATAATCTGACCAGTTCTTTCTGAAATTTGCAGGCTAGAAGGAAAATGATGAAAATGTTACCTTTTTTCCAAAGTGGTCCCATTGGAATACGCAATGGATCAGCAGGTTGCATCAAGGTAAATGGGCAGCTGGAAAACCCTGCAACATCAGTAGCTGAGCAAGTCCCTGCCTGTCCTGGACCCTCTGGAGACGAGATCTGGTCCAGGAACCAGGAGAAGATGAGTGAAAGGCCAGAGGCAGCCGGCAGAACTTCGCGGGCATCTTCCATCACGAGCACCGGGAGCTGCACCTCTGCTGGGGACAGTCTGGAGAAGGGGAAGAAAGGAATCAAGGGAATGTTTACAACTGCATTTAAGAAGATGATAAAGACCAGGACACCCAGCAGTAAGTGCTCACCCTGCCTCCCCACCACCAACCACCCTGTGAAATCTCTTTTTCCCCAGGACAGCAGCGAGCAGCTGCTGTGTGTCTTCCCGGGGTGGTATCTAAGCGTGCAAGTCCCCCAGGCCCAGGCTCCAGCCCTGCAGGGTGGTTAGAGAGTCAGGAAATACCTGCTCAGAGAAACCCAGGACAGCAAAGAACTTGGCACTTCCAACCTCACCTGCTAGCTCAGGTGATGTGTCACATTACCTGCTCCGTAAACTGAGCCACCTGCACCTTAAAATGAGTCATTGAAGTCAATGTTTTAGTCCTACCTCCTTTACTGGAGGGGTTCTTCCAAAGTCTCACTGTTTTAGAGCAAATTACCTCATATCTAGGCAAACCTTTTCCATGTTAATTCATATCTATTTCTTCATGTGTCAGCTGTTTTCCATAACTGGTGGTTTTCCTTCTCAGCCTTGAACTCGTTCAGCTAAATGAGCATAGCTTACTGGAAACAGGCCCTTCATAGCTTTGGTCTTAGCTCTGCACTGCCCCATTTCCAATTTCTTTTGAAATAAATCATTCAGAATTGCAGAAAATGCTCCAGCTGACCAATGCTTGGTACAACACATTCCCATTTTTCCGTCCTTTATGGAAAATCCTCACCAGATACATCCTGGGATCGGGTCTGACATTTCACCATTATCTCATAGCAGCAATTTACTTAAATTCTTCAGGCAACTCTCTTCCTCCTCCATTTCAAGCTGATGCACATGCAGCTTGCAGCAGAAAATCCTATTTGTTGCTAAGTAACTTTTGTTCTATTAGATTTGTATCTTAAACCTTGTGCTATTAAGCTTCAGCCCATTCACTGCTGAAGTTATCCCGTTGTTCCTGTATCATGCACCAAGCCCTCAGTTTCAGTAATGTCTCTGACCTTTGTGCAATCAGCAGATGTCAATAGGGCACTCCCAGCTTTTGTGCTCTAATTGAAATGAGGTTCATGAATAATGTAAGCTTTCTCCACCCAAAGTTTTTAATACAAACCTTACACACCTAACAGAACTTATTTTGGGATACAACTTCCTCAGTTTAATAATTTCCCAGATTGCACCACATCAAGTAAGTGGCTGTAGCTCAGATAGGATATCTCAATTGTGCTTATTTTGCCCACTAAATATGTCATCCAAAAAATTTCACAGGTCAGATCGTGCCAGCCTATTTCTGGAAAACCCACGTGGTATTTCCTCTAGCACTTCTTATTCAGCTACGTCTTTCCATCTACATTTTTTCTAAAGCCATGCTCCTTACTTAAAGTCATATTGATTAAGGGGAGGAACTGGGTGGATGTCAGGAATATAACTAAAGAAGATAAGGCTAATTTTTAATCTGTGCTCACAACTGCAACATTATACTGCAGAGTTTGTCAGTGCTAACCAGCTATTTCTCCACTTATAACCCAACAAAACAGACTTCTGTGGCAAAATTGCACTTAGAAAACCCTAAGGAATTTGACTTTCCTTTCAGGATTAGACACCCATATGCCAGTCCTTGTAGCTGTTTTGCCCTGCTTTCCTTGCTTTGGTCCCAGACCACAACAGTCCCTTGGTCTACACATCCAGTCCATGTGCTGACCAACCGTGTTGTGCAGAAAAGGAAAAAATGCAGGTAGCATCTCTAGTGCCAGGTCGTGTTCCTTTGAGACTCTTCCTCTCCATCAGCTCCTCTCCAAGGAACAATTATATATTTACATATATACATCTTGTTCTCCCCATTTCTTATTCTTTCTTGGGAAACCTGTAAAATATCTTCAGGGCTATTAAAAAAACTCAAAAGACTCTCAGAGCCTTGCTTGGCAACCCAAGCAAAGGGATAACAAACACAAACAGATAAAAACAAACAAACAAAAAAAAACCCCCACAATTCTAAATTTGGAAAAAATCATGGTTAGCACAGGAATCAGCATTATAACATTCAGTGGCAGAATAGAATAATCTGATCTTTAAATAAATAGATTTTCTCTGTGGTAAAGGAACCTAAGAGCTAGAATTATAGAAATAAAACTGTTTTAAAAATAGTGTTCCAGAGCCATCTTTTTGTACAAAGTAGAAATTTAATTTTTTGCCATTGGGTAAAGGAAGGGTGTTCTTTTTTCCTTAGTCAAACAAATCATGGATCTCCTTGAAAAGCACAAGCTTTGTGATGCTGCCCTACTTCTGATTGCCCTGGAGAAGAGCATATCTAGCAAAAGCGAGGAGGGACTAAGCACCAGGCAACAAGACATCGAGTCCATCAGCGAAATCCTGAAACACAAAGTCTTCAGCATCTTGAAAGACTCTGTACTTCTAGCAAGAACAAACCCAGAACTGCTGCAGCAAGCAGTAGAGGTACTGAAAGAACAGGAGAAAGAAGATCAGAATTGCCTGTCAGAGAATTCGCCTGACCAAAATGTGCAATTTAGACCCAGAAAATGGAAAGAGCTTTGGATGGCTACAGTGAAGGAGTCAGTAGAGACTCGAATGAAAGACACAAGTCATACTCCCAGAACTGAGAACCTCTCTTCAGTTGGCCAAAACCTCCTGCACATGGGGAAGACGATGAAAGAAGATTTGACCGTAGTTGCAAAATGCATTAGACAGCTTTATCCCCCTGAGTTTAACGTGTTCGGTACATATGCAGAACTCTATCACCACCATTTTGCCTCCGAGGCAAAGAAAGCTGCTGAGTCCCAGCTGGAAGACAAGGATGTCTACCTTCTCCTCTCATGGGTGCACAACATTTACCCAAAGTAAGTGACACTTTTGCTTTTACACGTGTTTAGTACTGGAGACCACCAGGCTCCCTGGCTGCCAAACCAGAGATTTGCTGGATTTATGTATTGTTGTCACTGTGACTGCAGTCTGATCCATGGCTAGGTTTTGGTGTCACTAGCATTGTGCTGATTTACACCACCTGGCCAGGACAGCCTGAAGGCAATTCCACAGGGCTGCTGGTCTGTAACCAGTCTCATTATGCCCCACAGGCCTCTAGGCAACACGTCTACACAGATATTTAGGACTTCACTTGAGGCATAAACTGGGCAGGTCCGTTGCCCTGTTCTCTACTCCAGTTGCAGGCTTGAACTAATTCTTGGAAAATTTGGGAACTCCAGCCTTCTGGCCTGCTGGAGCAGAGGGCAGCCAGTAAATGGAACAGCCTGGGATGCAATTATCCTGGGCATGGAGGGTGTTGCCTAGGCATTGCCCACAGTCTGTGATCTCCTCTGAGTTAGGAGACCTGTGAGAGCACATCATGAGCCAAGGGTCACTCTTCAGCCTCACAAGCCCTGTATGTTATAAAACTGAAAATATTCCCTCTTGTGGCTTATTGTACTGGATGGGGAATTGAGGGTTCTCATTTCTTAGGTGAAAAACAGGAAATTTTCAAGCAGTGTTTCTTCTGCTAGACTAAAACTATTCCACCTTCACCTCTTTTCTTGGTTCTCCTCTTGACGGAATATAATGAGTCACTGTTGATCCTGGAAGCTTTCCACAGCTGCTGCTGTGCTCTAGGTCAGGGCATGCAGCCTGAACTACTGCATGTTTGGAAATCAGCAGCTGTGAGGAGCAGGACCCAGCAAAAGCAGTGCAGCCGGGCGGTGGGGATGGTGCTGGCCAGGGCAGCAGCCGCTTGGCAGGGTGTTCTCTTCATGAGCAGGAGCACAGGGAACAGGGAGAAAAAGGGAAGGGCCTGGCTGCATAAAAAACAGGTCTGAGATTCCAGCATCATATCATAAGCAGCCCTCGTGTGGGAAGCACAGCAACATACTCACGTGGAGTTGGGCCTAACGCTAACGTGGGAACCAGGCGATGCTCACCGTCGAGCTCTGCAGCAGGTCCCCAGGCTGGCAGGTCCCTGCCGGGTGGCTCCGTGCCACCGTGTCCCTCCGGAGCTGCTCAGCATCACCTGGCTCAGCCGGTACGTGGCAGGGAAATAACAGGAGGCATTGAACATCCTGCTCCGCTCCCACAAACCAGCCATGAAACACCAGCTCTTCATCAGATCGCCTTGCTGTATCGATGGCAAGAGGCCGTATGCCAGGGCTAGTCCCTCCTGCAGCTTTGGGACCCCATCCCCATCAGCGCAGCGGCCTGCACTAAGGGTTGTGCACATCTACATCTGGTTTCCCACTGATGGCTTCAAGGAGTGTTAGTGATTTGCATCAACAGCTGTCTTGAATTACACTGACCTTGCAAAATGTGATTGTTTGGCTTTTTCATTCCAGAGATATGAGGAAAGATCCTGTTTTAGCAGAGGAGCTGGAAAAAGTTAAGCTTGGAAGCCTTTTGCCATCAAGCCTGAGCAAAGAGCTTGAAAGGAAATACCTTGAGAGTGAAGAGGTGAGAATCTGCTCAGTCCCTCCTCAGCCCTGTACCGCTCCAGCATGACTCCTTGGAGGAGCTCTGACTTGTCCTGAATGCTCCCTTCCCAGCCATCCATGTAAGCCACACATCCTTCAAGAGAGACACAAAAGCAGGAAAGCTTTTGTTGCTCCTTGTAGGACAGGTGGGCCTGCTGCTGGTTGGGACATGCAGAGCAAACTTCCTGCTGCCTTCTGGTTAGCCCAGCCCTCTGCCCTGGGAGCCAGCACAAAATTACCACTCTGCTCTTGCAAAACTGGTGTAAGGAAGGTGGGAAAAAGTCCAACTACAGATCTTAACGGGTAACTTTCCAGTTGCGTGTTAAATCCCCAGAAGGAGGAGCTTACGCTCCCACTCGCAGGTGATGCTTTCAGCCTTAGTCTGGTCCCTGCAGCAGTGCCAGACCTTGGGTGAGCACAAAGCACACAGATCTGGTCTTGAAAAGCCTGCCTCTTTGACGGAGAACCATGTGATCTGCGGGAAATTACAGATGCTCTGATTTTTGGATGACTCTTGCCTTAACAGACACAAGCAGCAACTTTCACAGCCCTCCCATAGCTCAGTGCTTTTGGCACTTTGGGCTGGAGTTCCTGGAAAATGAGTAGATAAGTTCCAGGTTTAGCTGCAGTCCGTGATGGCTTGCAGATGGGCCGCGAGGTGCACGAAGAGGGCAGAGAGCAGAGACGTACGCCAGCCCCTGTGCCGACCATCTCAAACGCCTTGCTGCACAGCGCGCACCGAGGCGGGTCGGGGCAGGGAAAAGCTGGGAACGTCCTGATTCACGCCAGAGCTCATAAGACGTCAGAAGTGCTTATGACAAAGGATTGCAAAACGGCCCTAGCGCGGGTAGTACTGAGTGTTACACGCCAACAACACGTGGCTCAGGGACTCGGGGCTCCAGCGTGTGGAGGTGCCTGTGACCTCCCTACACCCCGCTACCGTCCCCCCGCCCCAGACGTCACTGCTGGCGTATCGAGGTGGTGGGTCCTGATCTTGGCGCCTCCAGTTCCTTCCCTGGAATATTCCACTCCCTACTGAATAGGTGGATGCTGTGAGGGAGTTGTCCTTGCTGCTGTGAAGTGGTGTGTGAGGTGTCTCGTAACAAAGAGCCTTTATTTCTCAGCCAGGGAAGAGGACAAAGTCTGCCGAGCCAGACAAAGGCTAGGTGGGTGAGGAGAGCTGCACCAGCGGAAGGCAGCAGACGTTACAGACGCTTTGTGGTGAATGCTGTTGCTCTTTGTTTCCTACAGGCGACCATCAAAAATTCGCTGAACAAATGTTTAGAAAAGGAAATCGAAAGATGGAAAGAAGACAAAGAGCCAGAGAAACTAAACGGGCATTTTCAGAGTGAACTACTAGCAATATTTGTAATCCAGGTACTGCAGATACATGTTTAAAAATAAACAATAGCATCCTTCATGTATTTAAGACTTGAGACCAGCTATAGTTAGTTCAGGAAGCCAAAAGGCCAAGTCCCATGTGTAGGGCTGTAGCAGAAGCGGGTGGCACAAGGGAGCCAAAACCCATGCTCTGGTAGGGTCATGGTCCAGCAGGTGCTGAGGACAATCCTGCTCATATTCAGCAAAAAAAGGGGAAAAAAAAAAGGCAAGAAAAAAAGCCTTTTCCCACTTTCTCAGCAACTTTATAGGCTTGCTGTGTCTATAATGCTCCTTTCTTCTCCACCTCATCTGAAAGTGGAGAGGTGGCCGCTTTATTCTTTTGACCGAACAAAAATCAAAAGAATACAAAGAAGGAGTTGCTGGCTTTTTAACCAGAGAACCTGGCCTTTTTGGATCAAGCAGCGCTTAAAACCAGGGGTTTTTTTCTTTTTTTTTTTTTTTTCTTTTTACTAGAGCATCTATAATGGCCATAAGCGAGCCAAGGAGATCAGCGCGGCGCTGGGTGACGAGCTGTCGCTTCGCCTGTCGAGGGAGCTGGCTGCCCTCCTGAGAAGGTGCGGTAAGGCTCTGGCGGGCAGTGCGTGCTTCCAGGGCAGCCTGCTGCAGCCACTCATCCGCCTCTCTTCCCATCTCCCCTCCAGCTACAAGGACGCTTTTGAAGACTTTAAGGAGAAAGGCAAGAAGCACAGACACTACAGGCCGATTCTGATTGCAAACATTAACAACTGCGGGAATTTCAGGTAAGGGTTCCTTCCTCTGCCAGCAGCGGGCAATAGGGTCTATAGTAAGGGTCTATAGTGAGACACGTCAGGTCTTCCCCAAAGAGGAAGGTCTGTCTGCCATCAGGGGAAGGCTTGGGGACCTCCAAACTTCTCCCCCTCTCTCTTTTGGGGACAAGTTCTGACCTTGACGATGTTTCCTTTCAGAGACTATGCAGAGAAAAACATGGCAGAAAAGGACGACAACAAAGACAGGATCCTGAGCACCCTCGGGGACATCGAGACCAGCGGCTATGACGTCCTGCTTCAGCAGCTGTTTGTCCAGCTGAAGGTATGGCACCAGCGGGTTGGTTTCACTGGGTGGGAAACGGTGACATGTCCCTGTGCCATCTGAATTTGTGACTCAGACACAGTGAAGTTCAGAAGGGCTCTGGGCCAGGTCACACCTCAGTGTCACTCCTGACTTGGGCTGCTGCCAGAAAACCCATCGTGACCTCTCCACGAGCAGGTCCTCGAGGCAAAGCACACAGGCATGCCTGGGCGCAGGGAAACGAAAAGTGCTGACCACATCCGAGATAAGTGCTGCAGAGGGGGGAGTCTGAACCTGCACGTGTTTACACTGCAGGCGGTAGGAAGCAAGCACAAATGGTGACATGAACTGCAATTGCACAGCTTTTGGCTTCTCCATAAAGGTGTCCTGAAAAGCACTTTTGGTTTCTTTTCTCTTTTCTCTTTTCTCTTTTCTCTTTTCTCTCTTCTCTCTTCTCTCTTCTCTCTTCTCTCTTCTCTCTTCTCTCTTCTCTCTTCTCTCTTCTCTCTTCTCTCTTCTCTCTTCTCTCTTCTCTCTTCTCTCTTCTCTCTTCTCTCTTCTCTCTTCTCTCTTCTCTCTTCTCTCTTCTCTCTTCTCTCTTCTCTCTTCTCTCTTCTCTCTTCTCTCTTCTCTCTCTCTCTCTTCTCTCTTCTCTCTTTCTCTCTTCTCTCTTCTCTTTTCTCTTTTCTCTTTTCTCTCTTTTTTCTCTCTTTTCTCTTTTCTCTTCTCTTTTCTCTCTTTTCTCTTTTCTCTTCTCTTTTCTCTCTTTTCTCTTTTCTCTTCTCTTTTCTCCTTTTCTCTCTTTTCTCTTTCTCTCTTCTCTCTTTTCTCTCTTTTCTCTTTCTCTCTCTTCTCTCTTCTTCTCTCTTTTTTTTCCTTTTTTCCTTTCCTTTCCTCTTCTGTTCTTTTCTGTTCTTTTTTCTGTTCTGTTCTGCTTTGTAAATTAAGCAAGTGTGGTGGAGGGGAAGGCACAACAGCCAGGAATGTCAGCCACAATCTCTCCTGCTTTTTGAAAGCTATCTGACAGAGCCTCTATTTTCATATTGATTTACTCTGGCCAACATATGATTGAAAACGTCTCTTAACAATTCATCTTTCCTTCCCTGATGATGCCGTCATTCTCTCATCAGCCAAGATGTGATGGACAATACACTGAAAATATGGAAACAAAAAAAGCATCTTTGATGCAAGCCCCTCAAGCCCTCTGTCTCCTTCATCATGAGGAACCAAGAAGTGGGCACAGACCCAACAGAGCCCCTCCACCCCTCTCCCCATCGGTCATCTGTACACTTCCCTGAACAGGACCACACACCTCACTGTCACTATATAGGATGCTGTACATATAGGAATGCTAAATATATATGTGCATAGAAACTAAGCAGATTTTCCTTCTTTTTTTTCAGCCAATTTATAAGAAGTTTACAGAAAACAAGTGGGACTGCAGCAATAAAATTATGAACGAGATCATTAAAACCGCCAGCAACCACATTTCAGAGTTACGGACCCTGAAGGACCCTTTTACAATGTAAGTCAAAGAGAACAAGCGGAGGGGTTCTGGGGTGCCGAGGCTGGGCTTCGCCTGTGATTCAAGCTGCTCTGACCTGCCATGATCTGGCAAGCTGCCACAGCATCAGCAGCACAGGGCTGATGGAGGAAGCGCCAGCTCTAGGGACCACCCAAAATATGGCTTTGGTCATGGGTGGGCTTTGTTTATCAGCCCTGCTGTGATGTGCAGTGTTGTCTCCTGGCTCCCTTGATCGCCCCGAGAACTGGAGGAGATGGGGCAGATCCCAAAGAAGTGAGAGCCACAACCACGTGCTCAGTGCTGCTGGAGTATATATGAAACATCACCATATAAAAAAATATTTTATTTCCTGCCTTTGTCTTTTTAGTAGTTTAAAAAAATTATGATGTTTTCTTTATTCGAGAGAGGAACAGGAGGAGCAGGGTGAATTCCTGTTTCTCTGTAGCACTGCTCTCTCTTCTCCAACACACAGAGACCTTTTATAAGCATTGAACTCTTCCCAGAAGGAAGGAACACTTGGAAATTCCCACACCTCATTAGTTTAAGTACGAATGGATTCTCAGCATCTAGGATGTGGCGTTGCAGGCTGCGGGGAGGTTGGCAGCCAGCACGGCTCCTCGGGTGCGAGCAGCAGCAGGCACGTGGTGGGGCATGCTTGGTAGCACCCAAGATGTTTGTCCCCCATCCACACACACGGTTTGTTGTGTCCCCAAGCAAAAGACAGATGGCTGATGCCTCCTCTCCTTCCCAACAGGTCATCGTTGAGAAGATCCATGTCCGCTTGGTGAGAGATTACATCGTGAGGCTGCTGAAGAGGAAGGTCAGCCTGAAAAGTGCAGCGCAACAGCAAAACCTGGCCCAGAGCATCTCCAAGAACGCTGCCGAACTGGAAGACTTCTGCACCAAAAATGTACGTGAGCACTCGCTGCCTCTGTGCCAGCACAGAGCACGGGCACGCTGAGAAACAGGAGCATGCCCTTCCTGCGGCCCCTTGTCAGCCTTTCCAGTGCAGCTTAGTGTTCTGGAAAGACCTGAGGCAGGGAGAGCTTTCCAAGTGCCAGCCTGCCCTTCCCAGATGGAGAACGCTGATTTCACCCTCCTTTGTACTGCAAGCAATGGTTTCCTTTTGAAGACTTATATCAACAGGGTCTAAAGATTGAGCTAAACACTGAGCTTCTCTGGCTGCAGTACGGCTTGCGTGGAGTCTGATTTCCCTCACTCCCCTGCCATCGGGTGAGGCGGGGGCTGGCAGGGGGGGGGTCTGGTGCACAAGGGCTCCCACCAAGAGATGCTCAGGCTTTCACAGCCAAATTTCTGCATGGCCGAAACACCCTTCTGCGTCCTCTGGGGTCACCTCCCTCCTTTCACATCTCTGCATTTGCAGGGATTTGGGCAGTTCCTGGAGGAGTTAGAGGCAAGGCTGCTCACAGCTCACCGGGGGGCACGGTGGGGTGGTCTGGGCTGGGGTCTGCCATCGGCCATGCACTGCTGACCGCTTCCCTCTCTGCAGGGGTCTCAAGCCACCTGGCTGAATTCGGCACTCCCCAAACTGGCTGAAATCATCCGGCTTCAGGATATAGGCGCTATTAAAATTGAAGTTGCGACGCTTGCCACGGCATACCCAGATATCCGGTAAGAGAAGCTGAAACAGATTTGCAGATGTGCACATGGAATTTTGATTGAGCCATGAAGCAGCCAAATGTTAGCGTGGGTGAGGCTGATGTTCCGCAGGTTGTATCGACCCCTATCAGATAAATAATCCAGGTAAATGGTGCCTGGTTAGCTGGATACATCTCCTTTCAACCTAGCCTGAACTGCATTTTCCCTAGATATCCCTTGCCCGAAATTACAAAAACCTTAACTTGCCCAGGGCAGAGTGGGTGGGAGGCTGCTGCCAGGTTGTGGCCACCCCAGTGCCATCAGACATAAAAGTAATCTATTAAAAAAGGCCTATTTATATATTCCAAATTCTGGCGTGATTTTCTCCTTTACCTTGGAGATTTCCCAAACCTCCCTGGTGGTGCTGGGTCCCATGTAGGATCCAAGCTGCCATCATCCAGGGGGGCCCGACCGTGGGCTGGGGCTGCATCCTGGTGCAGAGCTGCAGAGATGACACCTGCCTGTTTCTCTTCCACAGCAGAAGGCACCTGGAAGCTTTCCTGTATATCAAGGCCAATTTATCACGTGGAGAACTCAGAAGCATCCTGGGCTACTTGGCAGACAGCACGGTGTCCACACCACCCAGCAACCCGCTCTTCTCCAGCATAAACCTGTCCTAGGCCGGGGCACCCCTCAGCACCCCGTGTGCCGAGCTGTGGGCAAAGCCAGGCACTGCCCCTTGCAGCAGTGCTCTGCACGGCGCCGCCTTCTCCTACGGCAAGTACTTTGTCCTGGTCTGGTGCTCAGCGTCTCCATGGGAAACACCATCCACCATGCATGGCCATGGAAGGAAAAGTGCCCCAAAAAAAACAGGGATGCTCCTCGCACCAGCCACGGACATTCTCTGAGGTCTCCTTGGTGTCACCACGTTCTCTGCCCAGACGCTGCCCTGGTGCTCTGACCTCTGCCTACCTCACCGGGCGCCGTGAAGGCCACGTCGCTGACTTCCCGTACTGAGCAGGCGCCTCCTATGTAGCTTCTTGTCTGCTAAAGAAAGGGAAGGAAATGAAATTTGAAGCTAAAATGCAGAGATGTTGGAAAAGCCCCAAGAGAGCACACTTCCCCCCAGTCTGTGATTCCTGATGTCCCACCATGCTGCAGCACCCCCAGAGGTTTGGGTTGGCCCCATGGAGCCGTGTTACCTGGCAGCATTGGGGTTTCCAAACCAGTCCCAGGAGCCCCAGCTGCCCCCACAGCAGCAGTCTGGCCCGGGCTTCGTTCACCTCCATGAGGTGGGAGCACCTGAACCCTCTGGCAGCCACCCAGTGGCCCCATCCAGCACATCTCCGCTGGGGTGGCACCCCCCTAACAGAGGCTTGGGATCAAACTGCATTGCAGTAGAACTTGTAGGCTGAGTCCCACCTTCTAGTAAGGCACTTCAGATATTGCTTTAGCCCTCCCTATGGAGGAAAGGACTTTTCCAGACCCTATTAACATTGTGAGCTTTGAGTGGGTGGTGGATCTGGACTCGAATGCCATCAAAATGTCTTGAGGTCCCCATCTGCATCACCATGCGCTCGCTTGCTCTTTCCCCTCTTGCTGTAGGGTAGGTTAGATGTGCAAACACAAGTGTGTCCATTGTGAAACTACGCGCTGTTTTTACAGCCCGTTTTTTGGGGGGAAATGAATCACTTGCCAAAACAACATGTGTTTCATTGAAGACCTTTCCCTTCTGTTTTTCTTTATTTCAACTTCTGTATCAGCCTGTAGAAAGTCAGTCTGGAAGGAAGACACATAATGACCGTGCAAACCATGCAATGTATTTATATGCATATACAGTATACCATTGGTGTATTTTTGCAACCAATTTTATTTTTTTCTCAGTTAGAGATATGCATTTGCAATGTTTATATTTAAACAGTATTCAAATACGCTAGGAGAGTGACTCACTTATTCTGTCTCTGGCTGTTGTTTACCGTGTTGCCTCATATAGAGCTACATACTCCTCCAAAGGGCCAGCTCTTCCACTGCTCCCAGCCTGCTCCAGTGAGCATCACCTGCTGCTGCCAGGTCGGGAGGGCAGGGGCACCCCGTGTCTGTGGTGCCTGTTGGTCCCGTAGCCTGTCTCTCCTTACTCTCTGGAGCCAGGACTGCCATATGTGCTGCGTCTGTGGTAGCTGGTACAACAAGGTCCAAAACATCAGCCCTGAGGCGCTGCCACGGTCTCAATGTTGAATAATAAAAAGATTTGTATTTGAGATGTGTCTTGTCCTTTCTGCTTCCTCTATTTCTGTTTCTCCTCCTGTTGGCATGAGACTTTAGGAAAGACAGAGTTTGGCCCCAGCTGGCATTGCTGGCCCACGTCTGCTCTCTTAGCACTTGCTATTTATATATCATTTAAAACAGCACTTGGGTTTCAGTCTGCTGTCGGACCTTCTGTTGTGGTACACAACAATCTCAAAGTTTATTACACATTACTTAAACACCTATCCCAGCTATAACTTAAAGCCAATGCCAAAGTAACTTCTAACAGTGCTGAGCACTCATGACAACTGTCACCCATTGTGCAACATTTTCTTTCCCAATTAGTGAAAGGTCATGTTATTGCTATAAATAATTACATTTTGATTTAGAGAACTGTTGAGGGCCTAGAGAAACGCATCATACAAGTGATTACATTGGCCTTTAAAAAAAAATTCAACTAAGTAAGTACTCAAAGGAAAATAGTAAATCTATTTATATATCATAATTAGGATGGGTAGGAGAAAACGGTTTTCATACACATTTCATAAGCCATATGGAACCACGTTGTGCAATTCTCTTCATCCTGCTACAAAACCCTTAGCTTTCAGCTCTAATGAGCCCAGGAAGCCAATTTATTTACCTTCCTGTATGACTCGACATTTATAATGGCATTTATTCATATGCGGCATATTACACATAGCCAGGTACTTTCAGAGGGTTGCAGGAACGTCTTCCAATGACAGTGCTAGGTTAATACTGATAACTAGCACTCCTGTGAACTGAATAATGAAAATTATCTGTGGTCAGTGTGGCTGGATTTTATCATGCAGCCTCTGCTGATGTTGTTCTGCCCCTCTTTAGAGGCAGAGCAAATAGGCAGGACGAAACAAATAAAATCAGCTTTATGAAACAGCTACAACAGCTGGTTCCTCGGCAGAGTTGCTGCGGCAGTCCCAGCTCAGTGACTCGGTTGTTATCAGTGCCACGCAGGACAGCAGCCTGCAGCAGGCAGGGACACACACTGCCTCCTTGCTCCCTGCCCCTCCATCCCAGCAGGCACTTCCATCACCTGGCAGCAGGCTTGCAATTTGCAGCACTAAAGACCCAGGGATGCTCCCCACAGCATACCAAAGGGTGGGCCAAGTCATTGCTCCTCCTTTACATCTGCAGTATGCAAGGTCCCCGATGGCACTTGGGAAACCATCAGCCGTCCTGCAGGGAAGCCGAAACAGCCAAAAAGCTCCTGCCCCTCTGGCATGGGGTGGGGGAAAGCTTCCTTCAGCCCTCAGCATCACCCACCACCGCAGCAAGCACCAGCCTGGCACTGAGGGGCTGTCTGGGACCCCGTTAGGGCATCAGCCAGCCTTGACCTTTCTCGAAGGGAAAGCAAAGAGGAGTGGGAGTGTGCAACAAAGCAGGCAGTGCTGACATAGTGAAAAAAAGCAGAAAACTCCTGCTAGAGCCAGCCAAGAAGCTTTGAGGGCTACAGACCCGGAGAGAGAGTTAAGAAACCAGAAAGCCTGCGATTCCTCCCCTCAGAGCTGGATCTTCTCACCAGGGTCCCCTGAGAGGTGACAGCACTGGACTGAAGGCTGTAGGATGCACTGACCCACAGGTCTGAAGAGAGACACTAGACCCAAGTGCCTGATGGTAATTGGTAATTGCCAGAGTAACAGCGTAATCCATAAAACAGGAGGAGTAAGCGCAATTACAAAGGATCTGGCAGCAATTTGTCAACCTCCATTTAAAAATCTTGTGTTTAGTTTAGCGGGTTTGAACTTTAATTGGAGTAAAACTGGGAATGGCAATCCACTGGGAATAGACTGAGGAGGCTGGCAATGCACAGAGCTTCCTGAAGACAAGGAGCTGCTGCAGTAAGCAGCCAAGCATCCTTCCCTGGGTGAATTTGGGCACATAGGCTGCAGACTCCAGCACGTCCCAGCACAGCTGCCCATCGCCCTGTCTCTGCTTCATGCAGCTTGGGTCGAAAGCTAGTACCGGGGAGCAAACGGGAAAGAACCAGTATCAGAAAGCACCGAGGAGGAAGGACATTTGAGGAGCAGGCTGGATGCTGGTAAACCTGGGTGTGACACTAGCAGAACCCCGCCTGCATAAAGCGCTGTCACGCTGTAAGCTGAAATCCATGAGAATAATTGCTGCCTTCCTGCATGACTTAAAAGAGGATGTGGCCACACCACCCACACTGATACCTTAAAAACACAAAATAGCTCTCCTATAGCCACATGAATAGAGAGCAGCTTATGTCAGGAGGATTTTATGAATTACTCAACAGTGCAGCAGCCACAGATTTCCCCTTTAGCAAAGGTGCAACCCCACATGGCCTCAGAGACCAGCACATCTCACCTGCAGGAAAACCAGAGCAAATGCACTGGAGCAGCTGCATACATCAGGCTGTCCAGGTGCACCTCACTGGAGGAGGGTTAATTGCAGATTTTTAAGGCAATATGTTACTGCAAAGTGTTCCCACCTGCTGGACGCTATTTCTGCTTGCTATCCAGGTCTTCCACCTCTAGAAATCGGATTTAAAAATTCCTTTTGAACTGACCAGCTTAAAGCCTTCACAACAAAACCATTTTTCATCTCTGCTCCATGTCTTGTCCGCTTGGAGGTTTTCATTTACTTCTTTTACCACTCCACGAGTTTCAGATGTTCACCCCAGCTCCCTTCCAAATGCTGCCTGGTACCATGTCCTCCTAACATTTCAGCCCTTAATTCAGCAGCTGGGACCCAGCAGGGCATGTCAAGTAACAGCACCCAGAAAGGCCATCATTTTAGAAGGAGGAATGCATTGTTATTTATCTAAGTAGTTTTCATCCAAACAGGACAGAGCACTTGAACTGTAATAACTCTCCTAATGGACTAATAAAAAAGGAAAAGTTATAATTTAGCAGAAAAGCTGAGCCCTCAAAAGTATTCATTAATATTGGAACAGCTGTGATGGGGAGAGATTAACTCTGAAAGGGAGGAGGTGATAACAAACTCTCGGGTACAACAATATTGGTCCTGGAGTCTTCAAGAGCTTTTGAGTCCTATCCCAAAGGCTGGAGGCCAACCCCTAAGCCCCCCTGGCAAGGGCAGTGCATCCTGAGAGTTAAGCCATGTGTACAGATTAGATAAACTGTCAGGACAAGGGTAACAGTGCAATGTCCTAGTTAATGTAGGGTTGTTTCTGCCCTTTGGTTTGTTACCATCCTCTACCCTACACAGAATCACAGAATCATCTAGGTTGGGAGAGACCTCCAAGATCACCTACTCCAACCTCTGACCTAACACTAACAAGTCCTCCACTAAACCATATTGCTAAGCTCTACATCTAAACGTCTTTTAAAGACCTCCAGGGATGGTGACTCAACCATTTCCCTGGGCAGTCCATTCCAATGCCTAACAACCCTTTCAGTAAAGAAGTTCTTCCTAATATCCAACCTAAACCTCCCCTGGCGCAACTTTAGCCCATTCCCCCTCGTCCTGTCACCAGGCACGTGGGAGAATAGACCAACCCCCACCTCTCTACAGCCTCCTTTAATGTACCTATAGAAAGCGATAAGGTTGCCCCTGAGCCTCCTCTTCTCCAGGCTGAATAATCCCAGCTCCCTCAGCCGCTCCTCGTAAGACTTGTTCTCCAGACCCCTCACCAGATTCGTCGCCCTTCTCTGGACTCTCTCAAGCACGTCCATGTCCTTCTTGTAGCGAGGGGCCCAAAACTGAACACAGTACTCGAGGTGCGGCCTCACCAGAGCCAAGTACAGGGAGACAATCACTTCCCTAGACCTGCTGGCCACACTGCTTCTTATACAAGCCAGGATGCTGCTGGCCTTCTTGGCCACCTGAGCACACTGCTGGCTCATATTCATCTGACTATCAACCAGTACTCCCAGGTCCTTCTCTGCCAGGCAGCTTTCCAACCACTCATCTCCCAGCCTGTAGCTCTGCTAGGGGTTGTTGCACCCCAGGTGCAGGACCCGGCACCCCACACCATGACCACAAGAAGCAGTGACAGCACCCTGAAATGTGGGACAGGGACTGTCACCTTCACTCACCTCTTGTTCATGACAAGGTCCCAGCCCCAACGTTATGTGTTGCCACACAGCTCCTTCAGTAACCTTTGTGGGAATATGCAGACCCTCAAAGGTCGGCTACAGCTTCCCATTCCCTGTGTTCAACATGCGGGGAGCGACAGAGAGACAGATCTGGGCAGCCCAGGATGCTCAATAAGGGGCATCTCGCTCTACCTCCAAGGGATCAGAGGGCTCAGGGTAACTCAAGAGAGGCAGGCAGGACCCACAGACTGGTCCTGAGATTTCATGGGTGCAAAGAGACGCATAAATGTCATTGAAAATAGGGCGGAACTGAACTAGGGTAACTCTTGCATATTCTGGGAGGGTTAGACCTGCTCCTGGAGGAACCTTGGCAGCTTTCAAAGATCTCATGGGTAAATCCGTTAATCCTGGAGCTGGCAAAACACAGCCAGCACAAGCAGCAATCCAGATAACCTTTTCTGCATAGCAGTAAGGAAAACATAGGTGGTGCCCTAGAGAAACAAGGCTGCAGAAATAGAGAACGTGAAGATGGGAGAGGAGCCTTCAAGTACCTGCCATGCCTCTAGCTGTGCTCAAAAGTCTTTTGTTGGCCTTTGTTTAACTGTCCAGCTCAGGATCCCCTTCTGATCCATTAAAATATCATAAAGACTAAAGTATTAGTGTGGAATGCATGAACTACCCATGTTACCGGTTTTGTTTGATTTGATTTCTCTATAAAGCTTCTCTCGAGGAGCTCAGATTGCATTTACTTGGGGAACATTTTGTCAGATCAGCATGTAGAGCATGAAATCAATAGCAGCTTTTAAAGACAGACAAGATTCATCTGTCATCCAGAACAAACTCTTAAACCACCATTTCTTGGGTAGAAACTGCTGTTTAATAAAGAAAATTTTCCACCCTTCTTCCACCTACCTCAAAACCTCACAGTCCACATCCACTGTGGGCAACAGGCAATAGCTCACCTCTCTGTGTAACACTATTTCTGTCCAGAAAAACTACTTCTGTATAAAATAGCACTATTTCTGTCCAGGTATGATGTCCTTCTTTCCAGTGTGAGTTTCTGCTGTCTCATAAGAACAACTTAACTCATATGAACACTGAACTGGGAAGAGCTGTTGACTATCTCAACGGTGCAGAGGCCTGGCAGAGAGACCTTAAAAATTAGAGGGCTGGGCAATCACCAACAATATGATATTTAACAAAAGCAAGTGCTGGATTCTGCACCTGGAAAGGGGCACCCCTGGATATCTGTACAGACAGGGGTACCAGCGGCTGGAGAGCAGCCCCATGAAAAGAGGTCTGGGGGTTCTGGTCGACAGCAAGTTGAACGTGAGCCAGCAGCGTGCCCTGGCAGCCAGAAGGGCCAACTGTACCCTGCGGTGCATCAGGCACGGCACTGCTGGCCGGGCGAGGGGAGGGATCGGCCTGCTCTGAGCCGCTGCGGCCTCACCTCCAGTACTGTGGGCAGTCTGGGGCACCACAAAATATAAAATAAGACACAAAACTATTAGAGATTGCCCAAAGGGGGGCTACAGAGATAGTGAAGGGTCTGGAGGGGAGGGTGTGTGAGGAGCGGCTGAGGTCCCTCGGTTGTTCAGCCCCAAGCAGAGCAGGCCGAGGGGAGGCCTCATGGCGGCCTGCAGCTCCCTCACGAGGGGAGCGGAGGGGCAGGCGCTGAGCTCTGCTCTCTGGGGACAGTGACAGGACCCGAGGGAACGGCATGGAGCTGGGGCAGGGGAGGGTCAGGCTGGGGGTTAGGAAAGGTTCTTCACACAGTGCCCTCACACGTGCTACTACCACAACAGCTGTTCTTACAGACACTCGGTATCCAGCCTTTTGCACGGTTTCAGCCCTTCAAAGCACACCGTCTTCTGGAAATTCAACATTTTTTCTCCATGGAAAGGGGCCAAATCAGGGTATTTAGTTTGGCAAAGTCACAGCTTGCGGGATCTGAGAATTGGTCATACCGAAGTGTAAAACCTCCTTCCTCTTTCCATGTTCTGCCACTGCGTGTGCTTAGATGAGTGTCAGTACGGGTTTTGGTCATTGTTCCTTCTGGTAACTTTCTATTTAATTAAAACATCAGAAATTTCAGGCCATTCGTGTTGATAGTGCTGTAGGAGCATTGACATGTTACGAAACAAACACAATATCTGGAGGACTTCTCAATCTTCTGCAGGTTTGTGAGACTTCAGTCATGCAATTCTCACCTAATGTACAAAATAATTTAATAACCACAAAATGAAGTGTAATTTTAAAATCTTACCTCTATTTCCACCATTCAAGACTGGAATTTTGGAGTCCCAAAATTCTGAATTCCCTGAATTCTGAAACTTTTGTTAGACAAGGCGTATGCCCAAAAGGACAAGGGTGGTCATCAGCCCCCAGGGGTTGCTATGGTTGGTCTCAGGGCCAGTGACAAGCTATATGCAGCTGTTGGGTTTCGGTGTTTCACTAAGGTTTCACCTCTCCTGGCAGCCCTGTGCCATCTATCAGGCAGTTGCTGCAGGAGGTGAATCTTTGCCTTCGTATGTAAGGATGGGGAACATTTGTTGTTGCAGTCAAGCGGATGGTCTACCTTGTGGTTCCCAGGAGGAAGACGACACCTGCCTACATGTCTTGAGACGATGTCAGAGGACGATAGTTGTACTGTGGGAGGGGAGGGTGGTCTGATATCAGCACCAGAAGGAGGGACCCCAACCTGGTCTCTAAGCAAAGCTCTTCAAATGTTCCTGCAGATGAGTCCCTGCTGGAGGCTCCCAACGGAGCACAGGAGTGGGAAGAGGCAGGGAACGGTGCTGGTGTTGCGTTAGTGCAAGCAGAGACTCTTACACATCTTTCATCGTGCTTGTGCTCTTACTTTAACCTGGCCTAGGGTAACTGCTGTGTGAGGTGACTGGGCAGCAATTGGTCACCCTGACAGACCACAGCACTCCTCCTCCAAAAACAGCAATTCCACAAACCGGGGCTAAGACACCATAACAGGGCTCCCCCAAACAATTCCAGCCACAAGCACTCACAGGCAAGGACAGCAGAGGCATCTTCCAGGGACCCAGTGGCCTCAAGGGCTCTCTAGTTCATAGCACAAGCCTGGTGCAAGCACTTGGACACAGGATGGACATCGCAGCGGCAACTGAAAGCCCATGAGACACAGCCTTCAAGGTCAGATGACGACTGGCTTTGTACATCTGTCTCTGTATTTGTCAGTGACACAATTAGCTAGAGGCAAATACTCATTTTCCATTGATCTGTAGGCAGGGCAACCGTTGCCAAAGGTAACATTAGCACCGGCAATGATAAATGATATGTTGTGGAGTTTCAACCATCTGAATCTCCCGTGTTTCCGCATAGTCAACAGTTCTTAATGCAGTTTCACTTCTCACTTGGGAAAAAAAAATGAGCAGAGAATGGATAATTTCCCTTTCACTGTATAGTACCAAGCATGCCAAGGAATGTTTCGGTATTTCCACCACTTGAGGGAAGAAAAAAAAAAAAAAAAAAAAAAAAGCACCACAGAGAAAAAAAAAGCACTCTTTCCAGCTATAATTTCTTTCTCTTTCTCAATCTGTGAAGATTTGGTGCTGTCTGAGGCCAAAACACCTTCAGGAGTGAAGCTTTCAGCAGTGGACTATGTCAAACCAAAATTTAGCTAAACAGCCATGCAACCCTGGCAGGGGGGGTACCCTGCCCTCTCCTGCCCCAGAGCATCAGGGACCACAGCCCTGCAGATGCACCTTGACCAATCTCTAAGACCAGTCTCACACGCACCAGCAACTTGTCCTAAACTCAACCCTGTATTCAGACACAGCTTCCAGGAAACAGAAGCCCTTCCTGAGCTGCATGGCCAGAGCTCTTTCCTAGCCCTGATTTCAGCTGCCAGCTGCCCAGATCGAGGCACTGTTGTTTTGCAGAGGAGTGTGCTGCTTAGCTTGTGTCTGCTCTCCCTTAACTGTCCCTCCTTCATCCGGCTGAACTCAAGAAATGCCATTAATGAATGTCATCAAACATCACTCGTTGTCTTCTGTGGACAGGCTAAATACTGAGTATCTCACAGATCAGTTAAGGGCAGGGCAGGGAGGAGGGGGAGCTGACCACAAAACACAAGAGCACTCACACACATTGCACAATGCTGGAGCCAAGGGACAGAAGTGCCCCTGACTTGCACCAGGCCAGGAACGTGCTGAGCTGGGGCCAGCTGGGCGTTGATCCGTGGACTGGCCATCAGGCATGTGCAGCACCAGCTGATGGAGCCACGGGCAGCTACTTTTATCCCCACCCAGCCCTGGTGGACACAGCTGTGTCCCTTACCTCAAGCAAATACCTGCTGAGCCAGGAAGGAAAAGAAAATGGGCATGGCAAGCTGCCCATGGGGAGCTCAGGGTTCTTCTCACCAAGATTTGAGATGACGCTGAAGGCCTCGCTACATAAAGAAGATATTTGCATTTAGCAAGAAGAAGACATTTGCACAAAGCTGTCTGCTGAAGCCAGGCATCAAGGAAATGGCATCAGGCTCAGAGGGGATGCGGTAGGTCTGGAAAGCAGACTGGTCTTTTCTCGCTTATCACCTGGAGGGGACAGGTAATTTATCAGCAGCGTGTGAGCTTTTGACATCCCCAGTGTGGCTGCTCGCTGTGAAGAGGAGGAAACCCCTGTGGCTGTATGCCAGGTCGCACCTTTGGCTCTTAACCCGCCACAGCGCAAGCCTCTGCACTGCAGCAGATCCAGCCGCTGCTGTGCGACACTGCCCTGTTATTCCTGAAGGAGTGCCGGGAATTTGATGGGAAACCAAGCCAGCGTTTTGTCTCCGGGTGCTGAGGGCTGACTGCAGCCACCTCTGCCACCAGCAATATAAAAACTGCAGCAGTACAGACGCCAGACAGATGGCAATTTCATCAGCCCAGGAATGTGCATAGCCTGTGCCCTCAGTCTCATATTTCCTCTGCCCTCTGCTCTCTTCTCTTCCCTGTCCAACACAGGTTTTAGCCTGTAACTCTTTGGGGAAGAGATGACCGTGTGCAAGGCTGGCTGGGTGCCTAGTGAGACCCACTTTTCAAATGTAAGTGGAGCAGGCAAGTGTCTCCAGCAGCACAGCAGAGCCGTGCACACAGACTTCACCATGCCACTGTCCCTGATGCACAGTGTGCGTCCACAGGGTCAGCCTGCTTTGAGCAAAAAAATAAGGGCATGAGGAGTTATTTTTATTGGCCCTCCTCCACGCAGTTGAATTATGTTTGCTTTGTTTTGTGTTTGTTTGCTTTAATTTCTCCCTCATTACAGGAAAGTATTGGCAAGAGAACTTTCGGCCATCTCAAGTCTCATTGGGCAAACAGCGGCTGAGAGAAATCAGCCCCGAACAGCCTGCATAGTTCGGTCAAAATAACACAGTCCACATTGCTACACCTATACCGAGCTGTAACTGTAGAAGTGATTTTTGGGTTGTGTTCTTCTGCATGGATTTAAGCATATAGATAAACTGGATGGGACTGGGACTAGAAGCCTTTCCTACAGCACAGAGTCTGCTTTATATCGCCAGCACAAGGCGCTTCCCTGCAGCCATTAAAGTGTGCTTCAGTTCAAAATGTATGTGGAATTGAGCCAAGCCAAAAAATTCTTGAAGAAATAAATGGTTTGCAGTGTTTTTTTTCAGGCCAGGCCAGATGCTTAGCAATACCACTGTAGATATCCCATTATGCTTCACTGGGGGAAGAGGTATTTGGCCTTGTTCCTCCTTGGAACAGACGTCTATTTGGATGGCCCCTTGTGTCCAGGATCACAGCCCAGTGCTGAGTATTTATTCCCTCTGCATGCCAGGGAAAAGAGCCGTGCTGCCTTTTACAGAGCAGATGTGACCTGTCCCTGGGCACACATGGTGAGCTTGCAGCAGGACAGTGATGAGCCCAGCCCCAAAGGACACTGAGCATATTTCAGCCACCGGATCAGCCTTGATTTTCAACCAGGCTAAGGCAGGGGGATTGGAAATGGAAAATTTGTTTGCAGCAGTGGTTGGCTTTTTTTCTTTCTTTACCTGCTGCAAAACTTGCCTGCAAAAATATCACTGTGCATGCGGAATGGATCCCTCCTGAATGATACGAACTTTTTTATTCACAGACTTCAGGGATGGATCCAGTGGCACCACCTCTATCATCATCTGTGACCAGATGTGTATTGGGGTCTGCATGCAAAATGGAGAGCCAACCTGAAGGCACAGCCCATGCTGTAGCATGGTCAGCTACACTCCACTTGCCTTGCAGAAGGGCCCACATACAGCAGTCTCCTCCTGCACTTGCTGCCCTTCACCCCTGGCCCTCCTGCAGGCTCCCTGCCTGCAGGCTCCTGAAGAGCCTTGCTTCACCTTTGGAAACAGCCATGTCCGGGTGTCCTGGTTCCAGTAATGGAAACTAGGGACACAGACATCAGAGGGCACGCAGAGATCTTGTAATATCGTGTTCCTGTAGCGGGTCCGTAGCTCTGCCGCAATGGCTCACTTCCCTGGTACTTTCCCTGTGTCACTGTCACTGACTGCATGGCAGATCTGCGTTTCCCTATTTTCTGCCTTGACCCATTTCACTTTTTTCACTTCTTTATCTGAAATCTTGAACAAAACCAGTGAGCTAATATCACAGCATTTAACAGCAAGTTTCCTATTTTCCCTAGCCATGTCTCTTCTTCCCCTTGCTCCTCACATTGAGCAAGGATGTCTGCAACACACACACCCATCTCAGCTCAAACTGGTTCCCCTCACATGTTCTGTCTCTCCAGAGTCTCAGTCTCACTGATTTTGCAGAAATATAGGTTCCTGAGGGCTGGGTTTTCAAACTTTGTCGGTACATATATGCACAAGCAGGTACCAAAGAGGATTTGTCCTCTGATTCCATTTTGAGACTGAAACACAGAAGACCAGGAAGCCCATGAAAGAATTCAGTACTCCTTCGCCAAATACCCAGGTCCCCAAATGCTCAAACACCAGAGAACCCCTATGGGCCAGAGTGCAAAGTAACTTCTAAATGGAGAAGAGCTGGCACTTAGGCCCTTTGGGTGCTTTCTGGAGCTCGGCATGAAGGTCTTCCCCCAGCAGAGCCTTTGGTGCCGGCGTCCCTGTGCCACCGGGCTGGAGGGTCATGGCAGCTGGCCCGAGGATGAGGCAGAGAAGGTGCTTCTGTCTGTAGGCCATTGGGTCTCAAAACACTCTTTTTCCTCAGAAAGTTGGCATCAGCCAGTTAATGTGTTTCGGGGCAGAATTTTCCTTCTGGAGCACTTTGGTGTATTCTAGTAAGGGGTCACTGTGGTTGAGGAGTGGATAGCAAGGAAAGGGCAGAGAAAAGTCAGTGTCTCCTCAGCCAAGGAAAACACATCAGCCAAGTCGTGATGGGCAGCCTGAGGGGAAGAGCCCGAGCTGCACCCCACATCTACCCAGGCCCCAGGGACCCAACTGAAGAAACTCTACCATGTGGGGGCAATTTTACCTCTAGGGGCTTAAGGCAATCTGACATTTTAAATCACTTTCCTGGACCAAAGCTGACCACGCCTTGTCCTGCAGGGTCCCCCAGGCCTGTGGGCTCTGCTGTGCTGTGAGCAGCAGCTCCCAGAGGTCATCCTCACGTGGGGCACAGCAGCAGAGGCTGACTGCCATATGAGTGGCATCCCCGGCCACGTGCACCTCCTCCCACTCACAGTTGGGCCATTTCCCCATAGAAACCAGAACAACAGTTTTCACCATGAAGCAACTCCAGAAGAGCATCTGAGTTTTTTGCTTGGTTGCCGTTTATGTGTCCCATCCGCAGATGTGCCTCCTGACTGCCTTGGTTTCTTGTGAAGCAAAACTCATACCCTTGGAGAAAACAAGTAGGATAGCCACACCCTGAGATCCGATGGTCCAGTGTAGTGTGGGAATGGAGAAAGCCCCCTGTGTCCTCTGGCGGTGAGGCTGGTGCTGGAGGGACAATGACTGCAGTGTCTGACGTGCAGGACATGCAGGACAGCCTCCAACCACTTCTGCCACATGAATGTCATGGCCTAGAAATACCATTCATGCTGAAAAACAAGGAGATGAGAAGACTTGTGAATGGGACGTGCACAGACAGACCTCCCAGAGGTTTTGGGAGCCTTGTCTGTCCCCACGCTGACCGCCCTTGTCAATGCACATCAGCTGGGGCCATGTCCTCTCCCTTGGGTGGTGCTGGCACCTGGCAGGAGCCTTTGTCCCGGGCTGCCTCCTCCGCTCTTGGTCATGCACCCAGGGAATGAACACCAGAGATGGAGATAGTGGACATAGAGATAGCAGTGATGCACCAAGAAAAGTCAGCCCTGCTTCGTAGGGAGCAGCAGATCCTCACAGGGACAAACAACAGAGCAAAGAGAGGAAATAAGGAGCATTTTCACACTGGGGTTGTGCTGGGATCTCTGCAGGAACCTGTATGGGGCGGACAGGCAGGTGACAGCACCGCAGGTGATACCAGCTGAATCTTGGCAGGTGGCCTTATGAGCCTGAGCGAGCAGGTGTTCAAATGGCAGGTGACAGAGGAGATCCAGGCAACGGGATGCAAAATCCTTATTTTACATACAAAACAGGGCAGCTGAATGACGTCCTCAGCAGACAGCTCTGTGGAAATGATACCTAATGCAAGGAAGTGAGCAGAAACCTTAAATTAAATGGTAGGAGTTACTAACAGAGGAAAAAGTGAACATATCAGGAACAAGAAATTGTGCCACAACACAAAGTCAGGGCAGCCCCAGCTCAAGGGCTGTGTGCAGTTTGGGTCCCTCTGACTCAAAGAGGTGGCAGCAGAAGTGGAAAAGGTCCAGAGCAGAGGCGTGGGGTTAGCAGAGGGATGGCAGAGCTCTGGACAGGATCCTCTAGGCTAGAAATGGGACAAATGAGAATGGAGGTCTGCAAAATAACTGAGGACTAGAGAGGGTGGAAAGAGAAAAACTGTCTCTTCCTACACACGAAGTATCAGATGAAGGTAGTAGGCGCAAGACCCAAAGCCAGAAAAAATGAAGTGTTTTCTCACAGAGTATGTAATTAGACTGCAGCAGCTCCCCAGTGTAGGATGCTGTGGTTGCTAAAAGCTGAGCTATACTCAGAAAGCAACCAGACAGAGATGGAGAGGGAGCAACAGGAACAAAACAACATCAAGTGCTTTTAAATACAGACACCGCTATTTAAATACAGACCCTGCCAAACCTCAATTACGCTCAGCTGCGAGCTCAAAAGAAGTCTGGGAAGTCAGATTGGTAAATCAGTCCCTTCATAGCTCTTCCCAAAAATTATTTCCTGTGCTCTTTCTTCTTGTCACCCTGTGGAAAAACAAAACATGGCTGATACTATATTAAATATAGAAAATATTTACAAGAAAGGAACTTCTACACGTTCAAGTCAACTATAGCTCACTCAGATCTTTTCACTGTGGCGTTCTGGTTTCATGCGAGCCTGGAGCCCTGCCTCATGTCCCTGTTTGCAGCTAGGACATGTGTTTATGCTCCAGCCTTATCAACAAAAACAAACATCCCGAGCAAGCATCTCTTCTTGGTTCAATGCCCTCAGAAACCAGGGCCTTGTGGGAAATTCCACCCTTGCCACAGGCTCTTGGGAGGCCTCGCTTCCCACTAAGTCATACAAAAATGTGGGTCCTTGACACCAACAGGCTTCAGAGCGGGAAGGGCCATCCAGTGGCACAAGGAAATTCCTGTCCTTCCACCGTGCTCTTCTCTGGTCCCTGGCTGTGACTTTGGCTGTCCCTTCTGGTCCCATCTCACCATGGTGTGTGGTGAAGAAAACCAAATCGTGACTGTGAGGAGTTGCAAACCTCTCTGCTCTACTATTATTTATGTTTTCCCTCTCTTTGCCGTTTCTCTTAGTGCAATAGGTCAACGTTTACAATGTACGGAAGGATAAGAGTGTTTTTGACCCCGTCTCAGCTCCATCAACCCCCCTGTTGCTTCATGCTTGGGAAAGCAACGCTTCAGACAAAGGCCATAGAGCCTTCCCCTCCCGCTTCTTTCCAGGTGGGTGAGAAGTGATGATACGTTACACATCAGCCCTCAGACAAGCTGTAAGTGAGCTCTGCCTGGCCAAAGAGTTTGCAGGACGATGGCACCACTGGAAGGTAGCTCTGGGGCCTTCCAGTCCCCCTTCACATTCAGCGCAGGACCATCTGCAGTACAAGCTCAGGTCAGCCCATGGTTTCGTCTAGCAAAACTTTGAAAACCTCCAAGTGGAGAGTCCCCCACCTCTCTGGGCTGCGTGACCTCCTAGGGAAGATTTTTTTCCCTAATGTTGAATGTGAACTTTCCACCTAACCTGTGCCCATTCCCCCTAGGTATACCGCCTGCTGCTACTGAGGAGTGTTTAGCTCTGTCACCATTGCAAGCACTCTCCACACAAGTTGCTGTCAAGTTGTCCTTTATCCTCCTCTTCCAGGATAAGCAAGCCCAGCTTCTGCAACCTCTGCTCATCGCCATATGCTCCGGACCCCTCCACGGGACCATCTCGCTGGCAATGTGTTCATTACTGGGACAACTCTGTCCTGCATATGTTGTCAGCAAATGAGACATGAAGGACTTTGGTGGGGATCCTTCTGGCCAGCAGCTGTGGTTTTCCAAGAGGACAGGCTGCTGCCCCTGCCTCCAAGCCCCCTGACAGCTCGCAGCACAGCCTGGGGGAGATGCTGGAGGCATCAGTCCAGGGTAGAGGACAGCCTTTGCTCTCGGTGTTTTTAGAGAGCCCTTTGCCTCTCAGAAGCAAAAGGGAGCTGCATCATGGTGCAGCAGGAGATGTTGTAACACTTGGAGAAGAAGACTGCTGCCATTGACCTGCAGTGACTCTTCACTAACAGGAAAAGTTATAAACAGAGGTTCTCACAGCCTCAGCCAGAGCCCGTCTTCTTCAAACAACAGCTGCTCTTCAAGGCAAGCCACATGTGACCGAAAGTGCTTGTGCCCCTTACTCACACGCATGGGGCTGGCTTTGGCCTGCAGCTGCTCCTCAGTCAACCCTGCAGATGTGCAGCCTTGTCCAAGCCAAGAGGCCAGCTGTGAGCTTGCTCTCCAGCTGCCTCCTCCGCAGAAGAATAAGGTGGGTGGCTCCTGCATGGTGGCCATACCTGGAAAAAGTGCCGAAAATCCTGCTGGAAGATCTCCAAGGGCTGCCAGGCTCACACGTGAGGATCCTGATGCTGAGGGGCAAGGCACAGCCACGCCACCACTGGTTGCCCTGCAGGAGATGAAGCTTCTTCTGCAACGCTGAGAGCTGAGCTACCCAAAAACAGACAACAGAAAAGGACTGGGCAATCCCTTCTGACTGCTTCGTTTGGTGAGAAATTCCCTCTGCACAGCACAAGGAGCTCAGTGGCTCGGAGGTGTAGCAGCCCCAGGGAACCTGGGCCAGCCACGGAGCTCATCCTCAGTCTCACTTCTGGCCGAGAGGGGGGTAGCCAGCTGAAGCATTTCTGGGTTGAAAAGAGAATTTCAGCCATGCTGAAACCTTAGGAATCCAGTATTGTGCAAAACATCAGAGGCTAACATAAACATCTCTGCATTTACACAGAAGGAAAATCAGGCAGTGTCTGAGTGGAACCAGAGCGCTGTTCCCCCCAGGCAGCTGTCTGTCATTTCTCCGTGGATGGAGGCTCTCCCTGGGGAAGGGCACGTCTTTTCCAAACAAATGACTCTGACATAATCTGCCTTCTGCAGTAGCTACAGCCTTCACACGGTCCCCTAAAGCATGCAGAAATCTGAGGTTGCATCATGGCTGGCAGCGTTGATTGTTTCCAAAAGCGTGAGGGGACCACGTGGTTTCCCAGAATTGCTGCTTTTCCTGTAGCCTTCCAGCCCCGGCAGCCCTTAAATCCATCTTCGGTCTTTCTGCTGGGGCTGGAGAGGGAAAGCCCTAAGCACACACCTCAGCCCAAATGGGTCTGGCAGCTCAGCCTCCACTGAAGACCAGGCTAGACAGCAATTTAGGTTTACCTGCAAGGCCTTACAGCAAGGCAGCACAGACGCCACCCCTGCAGCTTTCTACTGCTTGGACAAGCAGGACAAGATGTGGCAGGGCAGGGAGCAGCAGGGCCACAGCTGTAAGATGGAAGCTGCAGTAGTGCTGCCCTCCAGCAGTTCTTCCCAGGGCCACGCGTGCCAAGCCAGCCACCAGCCTCCTCGAGCATCCTGCAGACTTCTCAACCCAAAGCTAAGCCGCCAAAGGGATTTATCTGAAGTTCACTCGCTCAGGGTGGCTCCCATTCCCAAAACAGCCCCGTGCTGCCCACACCTCACCTCATCTGCAGCCTCCAGCCTCTCCTTCCCCTTTCTTGTGCCCCCCCACATGGAGGAGCCACGTGCCTCAGGCAGCCTGTTTGCCCTCCAACTATGGGCTCTCCTCCTTCTCAGATCTCTTTTTACACCCCAGCTCACCTTTGTGGAGACTCCCTCTGCCTTTCCCTCCAGCCCCCCCTCATCTGGAGCCCCCCTTCCATAGAGGCTTGTCCATGGACTGTTAGGATGTGCTCCTCACCCCTGCACAGAGCACACAGTGCTCAGCACCCTCTTCCTGACCCCCTTCTTGACCAGCTGCCAGGGACGAGGTGAAGGTGAGATGATGGATGGTGAGTTAGGGACAAGGATGGAAAAAGCTCCTCGGGACAGGAGGAGCTGGGAAAAATGAAGTCAGCGGGGGTAGGTTTCAGAAGATACAGATGAGACACCCCGGGGCAGGTCAGTCTAAGGAGAAAGTGTAATTTGGAGGAGCTCGCAGCTCCTCAGGAAATAATATTGAAGGCATGAAGAAATCTCCCAGTGCAGCAGAGGGATGTGGAGTGTGATGGGAATTCAGCTGACTCATAAATTCCTTAATCCCCTGAACTTTAAGAGGGAATTACAGAAAAAAGAAAACAACAGTTATTTAAATTCCAGTGGATTCATGTCAAACTGTGGCACAAGCATCTGGGGAGCAACTGGAAACCAAGCGCAGATGCCATTACCAAGGGATGGAAAAGCATCACAGGACACAGCTGTAAGTGCTCAGAGGTGCATCTGTTCCGGCAGCAGCTGTGGTTTAAGCAGGCTGTGCCCCCCCCAGCCCCGCTGCCCCCTCCTCAGCCCCCCACAGTACGCACAGCCCTGTGCTCTGCCCCCATGGCTGCTCCAGCACAGGGAGGCAGGGAGGGGAGAAGAGAGAGCTGCTTATGCCAGCTGCACTGCCAAAAAGTAAGTGAAATAAGATAATGCTAACAAACTGTGCATCCAACTGCAGCCTAAATAAACTGGAGGCTTCCAGAGAAGGAAAACTGGGACTTCCATGCCAACACAAACCTGGATGGAGACTCACAGTCAGAGAGCAAAACAGCACGGAGGTGTTGAGTGTGGGGCCACAGGAGTCTGCTCCGAGCCAAGTTTGTTCAGCATTTGGGTGCCAAAATGCAGAGGATGCTCAAGAGAACTTCAGGGACTGCAAGCAGGATGACGGGGGATAGGGGACAGGATTTGATCTTGCAGTTATCTAGGAAAAAAAAAATCAATAGGATACAATTCAACCAGAACAAGCACTGCTCAGTACAATGACACAGACGTAAACAACTGCACAAGTAAGGGGAGGAAATTGCCTGTTCTGCAAAAATCCAAACACTCTGGAGTAATAAAGGGTCATGAATGGGTTGTGTCAACACATTGCTGTGAAAAAAGGAAATCTCTAGCTGGGACTTGCAAAAACAAGTTGACACCTTCACAGCATGGAAAGTAACTCTCCTGCTCTGGCTGTCATCATTGAGGATGAGCTACTGTACAGTGTCTGGTCTGGGCAATCCACCTCCAGAGTCTAAAGGAAAATAGAGAGGAAAACTGACTGTCCAGAAACTGTGATGCCTGAGAAAACATTGAAAGAAACGACATAGCTTAACTGAGGAAATATGGGGGACAGGAGACAAGATGTTGGCCCTCAAGCAGGTAAAAAATGCATCTAGGAGGGAATGCAATAGGCTGAGGTACAGGGAAAACAAGGCAAGGCAGGGAAAGGAATCAGGTGGGATGGATTGGGGTCTTTGGAAATATTTAATATCAAGCTACAAAAATATTTCACGAAGAGAATGGATCCTGTGTTGCATCAGGGAGAAACTTCTTCATTTCTGAAGATCCCTTCTGGGTCCATCGCTTCGGTCCCTGCTGTTTAGCAGTCCCACGTAGCTATGCACACCAGTCAGTACAAGCAATACCCACACATTTCCAGCACCCCACGTGTCACACCTACAGCCCAGGCATGCAGCTCTCCCCAGCAGGGCTGTGGCTGCCACACCAACAGCTTTCACCTCCGCTCCTGGTGTTCAGCTCACATGGGGCAGGAGCAACCCCAGAGCCCACCTCGCAGGGGGACTCAGCGCCGGGGGCCTGTTGGGTGGGTCCTGCTGTGGAAGGGAGATGTGGATCCTCATGTCCTGAGGATGAGGACACTTCACCCCTGGGAGGGAGATGTGGATCCTCACGTCCTGAGGATGTGGACACTTCACTCCTGCAGTCGCTGTTGCCCAAACTCACCTTCCTCCCTGCAAAGTGTTGGATGGCCATGAACTGCATGCACAGAACTATCCTGGCCCACGCGGTCATCGTGCAGTCTCGGGGAAAATATCTCCCAGAAACATTTTTTAATTTTGTAGCCTGAATATCTCTCTGTGCTTGTTTTGTTTAATCACTTGTTGAGAAGGAGCCACTGACCGCGCTGGCTCGTCATGTTAGCATCATATTAATGACCGTGGGGGGCATAAAGCAGAAGAGAAAGCTCCCCGTTACATCCCTAATGGCCAGGGACAGCTGTCTAATAAAGAAACTGCTGTGGGTTAGGGCTTTGGCTCACTGCAGCGTGTTTCACATGGCACTTCTCCCCTTGGCCCCCCAGGGCTGAAGCACCAGCAGCAAGCAGCACCCTAACGCCCTCGCTGGAGACGTGGGCATCAGTCCTGCGGGTGCACAAAAAGAGAATTTACCCTTGCAGTGAGTCCAGCCTCGCTGGGCTGAGTTTTTAAGGTGGGAGAGCGTGGGACTGGGTCAAGAATGACAGATGCTGGTTAGCAGAGGGATGAGGGTTTCTCCGCTGGAAGGAGGAAGCCCTAAATGCCTTACACGGGGCGTTTGGGGGCAGGCAGGGAGGCAGCCCCAGCCCGCCGGGCTCCGCGGGTTCCCGCAGGTCCTACCCCCACCTAGCGGCTGCTCCCGGCCTCGCCGCGACACCGGGGGGACAGCCGGGCACCCGGCCTCGGGGGGGACATCCCGGCGGGCGGCCCCAGCTGGGGGGACATCCCGCGTCAAACGCCTCCCCTGCTCCCTGCCAGCACCCGGCAAAGCTGTCCCCCTGCTCCAGCCCTCCGGACGGTGAGGGGGTTTTGAGCTGCGGAGACTTGGGGGGTTTTCTAAGCGACGTTTTTGCACAGAGGAAGGAAAACCACCGCCAGCACCCCCTGCGCCGTGCTTCCCTTCGCACCACACCCCCCCCCGTGCTGCAAGCAGCCCCCTCCAGGTGTTATCCCCACTTTTTATCCTCCCCAAAACAGGAACCGCAGCAGCTGGAAATGGAGATTCAAATCTTTCTCAACACTGGGCAGGCCGGTGGGGAAGAAAATGACATCATTTGGCACAGCACAAGCCCATCTTGTTAGGAGACACAAAAGATCGGTGGATGTAATCCAGCAAAAGAAAAAAAAAAAAACTGATATTCATTTGTTAGCCAAGATTTGCTTTACATTTTTTACAAAACCCTGCGAGGCTCTATGATACAACAAACTGCTCCTGAACCTCCTTGCTGCTCTGGCCCCTTGCAAATACTCAGGCCAACCCTGAGACACAAGGGTTGTCCCAACAGCTGATTCAACTCCCCTTCGTTTATTTTAAATGCTAGCAAACCAATAGCCCTTCACAACACCCAGCGTGATGTGATGGAGGTGGTGGGAAGACACACAGGGGTGGAGGTAGGAATGTGCCTTTTGGTGCCGATACGGCCCTAGGCCAGGTGAAGCCGAGTGTGAAACCCCACCCCAAAGCCCTCGGCTGCAGCAGGAGCCCCGACGGCTGCCGGAGGGAAAAAAGCTCCCCAAAACAGCTCGGCCTCGCTGCTCCCTGCAGCCTCCTCTCGGCCTCCCTCAGCCCTCAGGGCCTCCAGCGGCTTTCAGGAAGCCGAGTGGCTCCGAGAGCCACTAGATGGCACCAGCTGTGTGCCCTTCCAGCCCGGGCTGTCCCCAGGGCACGGGGGGAGGCCGCCAGCCCAGCCCCTTCGTGCCGAGCGAGAGGCCTCAGCAAATTCCTCTGCAGCCTCCTGCTGTCCTCACGCCCGCGGGTGTGCTGGGGAGAAGGCAAACGTTTAAGGGGTTCCTTAAAGTCAGGGGGAGAGAGCTTTAGCGATGTGCCAGGTATTTCCACAGGGGAATTAGCCGGGGTGGCTTTTGCGGTGCTCCCTCGTGTGTCCCCGTCCCCACCCATGGGTCAGACACCGCTCCCCAGCTGGGTGCTGGACAGCCCCGAAGACGGGTGCGGGTTATTCTGGTCGGTGTTGGTCAGCGCATGAGTCTCCAGCATCATCAGACTTCTCTTGGGAGGGCATAGGCAATGGAATAAAACCCAATTTACTATAAAATTTTGCAACCGGCAAGCAACTCTGTATCATGGTTTGGGGGATTTATTCTCGGTATGCACATCTGCTATTCAACAGAAGCCGGCATGTCCCAAATCCTCAGTCCTACCTGCTTTTTCACCGTCAAGCCCTCCCTGCAGCGTCACACACCCTTGGCAAAGCTGCTTGGTAAACTGGGGAAGCACAGGTGGCACCTCAGCAAATGTCAGGCCTTTCCCTAGACCTTGCAGCGTAATTAAAGAGTGTTTGTTTTCCACTGCCTTCAGCATCAAGCACAGAAGGTGACCCTTTGAGACGGGATCTCAAATGAGGGGGGTGGCTGGTGAGGCTCTGCTGCGTGCAGCACTTCAAAGCAGCCAAACCCCAGCCCGGGGCGGTGTGGGGGCTTGGGTGAGAAATTATTGCTCACCTTTTGGGCAGGAACAGAGAGGCAATGGATGGCGAGCAACTCCCAGAGCAGACGGAGCATCAAACCACCAGGAGCAGCATGACATTCATTTGGGAATGACAGGGCCCACAGCAAAGTGGGTTAAAATCCCCACAACACAAGAGAAATCCCTCAGTCCCCATCCCCACAGCCTTCCCTTTCCTGCCTAACCTCCCCAGGCAGTTTCCCCTCTGCTCTCCCCTCCTGTGCGACCCAGGACCCCCCACTGCCTCCCCTCCCGGGACCCCCGGGAGCCTCCCCACACACCATCTGCTCGCCCCCGGAGGCTTGCGGGTGGCCGAGGATGTTCCTCCCTCACCATCTGCTGGGCCCCCCTCATCCCCTCCCCAGAGAGCGCCCCAGGTCAAGAAAACCTCCCACATGCCACCAGAGCTCGACCTCGTGCACAGATCTCCCCGCCCCAGGTTGCCTTTCTGAACTGAAGCCTTTATTTGCCCTGTCCACGACTTGATGCCACGCACAGGGTGGAGAAATTTGCCATTAGAAAACCTCACGGAAAAGGGTGTTCATCCTACACACGCGTGCAGAGCAGGAGATGCCACCTGGTCACCACATGCCCAGCGAGGACAGGCACAGCAGCAGCGGTGAAACAGGTGCCGCCGCGTGGGGCTTGTCCTCAGCCATTTCACTGCGGGTCACCAGTGGAAACCCAGGCATCCCCGAGGGCTCCCAGCCCCTGCCAGCCAGCGGAAAATACCCTTTGCTGCCTGTGAATGTCAAACTGAGGAGATGCATGCAGCAATCAAAACGTCTGTGGCAGGAATCTTTCAAGTGCGGTGGAAGTATTTTTAGACCAGACGCGATCAAAATGTCAGAGGGGTTTTTATTTATTTCCTCTGGAAGGTTCGTTGATTGAAATTCCAATAAACAGAGGCTGACTCTAATCCTGTTGTCACAAAGTTGGGGCTGTAATCACTTCCTGCCCTTGAAAAAATGTGCAATTAGGCAGCACAGGAGGATGAATGACCCGGCGTGCCTGACAGGGCCGTCACCGCTCCGAGTGCAGCGCTGCACATGGTGACAGGCACCCACCGCCCCACAAAGCCCTCCCGCACCCACCCTGCCAGGCTGCAGCTCCTCGCCAGCCTCACCGAGCCTTTCCACGTCCTGGAAATGTGTAACTGAAACACGCAGGGCAGTTATAAAACACAAGAGATGCCTCAGTTGGGCCTTAGAAGCAGATGTGCAGTCAGGAAGGACAGGCAGGCCATGGGCGTCTACCCAACGCTCTTGTCCTGCCTGTAACGACGGATTACCACGATGCCCCGTGCTCTGAGAGCCCACAGTGCTTCCTGGTGATTAAACAGCCTGTTCGTTCCTGGTCCCTGTGACTCACAGGCTCAGCGCTGTGCCAGAAGCAATGCTAATGACAGTCAGAAACCTGTTCCTGCTCCCTCAGGTTCGCAGGCCATGGACCCTGTCTGCGGTAAGGGCCCTGGGCGGAGGAGCTGCCTGGGGTGCGGGACGTGCACGTCCCCAGGGCGGCACGTCAAAACCAGCTGACTGACGGCCCCACGGGAACCCCATATGAGACACAGGCTGCATGACACACAACGCTCCCCAGCCCATGGGGCTTCGTTGCCGGCACATCCGAAGGGGCTGTTCACATGGCATGGCTCTGCAAAGCTTGGTGGTACCCACACAGGCCTGCACTGACCCACAGTCCCCAAGCTGGACACATCCCCAGCCTCACAAGCTTGTAGGTTATGCAACAAACTAGCCCCTTTTCTTGTTAAGCAAGAGCCCGTTTTGGTGCCAGGAGATGAGGGGGAGAAACTATGTTGGAACAGGAATGGCTGCTCAGAAAAGCACCAGCACGTCTGAGGTAGCAGAGCTTTTTCACTTGTTTACATGGCCAGAGAAGAGCAGGACAGTAATGACCTAAATTAACACAATAGCAAAGGAGGGCCTTGAACCAAATCCAGCTCGGAGGTTGCGGCCAGCCCATAGATAACTAGAAAGAAAACTTAGTGTTTTCCCCAGAGGAACTGCCTATTTACATCTGAAAACAGCACAGACCTTGCCCAGAGGCTGGGACAAACAACTGCTTTCACTGCCCACTTCCCATGAAGCTTTCTACTCCCTCTCCAAAGGAGCTGCTTTCCACAGCAAGAGGAAATTTCCAGAAACTGAGGTATAAAAATGAATGCAAAACTCTGCTCCAGAGCCAGCTGTGAAACTCATATGAGATGAGCTCCCCATCCCACAGCCGGCACAGCAGGGAGGCTGCCATGAGCCGTGGCAGGCTGCACGTGTCCTACAGCCTGACAAGAGACAACACCAGGCCAAGTGCTGTCCCCTGCTCCTACTCTTGGGGCTTGCAGCCTTGGTGTGAGAAGGGAAAGGCCGCATTTCCCCCAGGCGGGCTGTCCCCAAAGCAGATCGCAGCCTTCACATGCCTGGAGAAAGGGAAGGGGGCAGCTCCCTCAGGCTTATGGGGGCTGGATCCACGTGCCCAAGCCCACAGCCCCAGCCTGCCCCATGTCCGTGGCTGCTCCGTGCTCCGGTGGGCTAGGCAGGACATCCTGACAGAGGGTCCTGAGTCACTGGGGCAGGTTGCAGTGCCATGTAACCTGCTAGGACACTGCATGGTGCAGCAGTCCCTCGTTACATGCAAGACTGTGTGAAACAAGGGAGGAAAAAAGAAAATTCGGCAGGGAGGAACTTTCCTCCTCTACACACCATGGCGCCACAGCCTGGAATAACCACCAGGACTCAGCTAAGCAGCAATCTCTAGGCCATTTTGAAGGAATGTCTTTCTGCCGTACCCCAATCATCTTCCGCCTGGACTTTGCATAGAAGAGTAGGATTTGGGCTGCGTGGTTTTCCTGCAGAAGTGCAGGAATTCTGTCTTCCATAGCTGCCAGGCATCTTCGTGCATCCGGCTGCACAAGTCCCCAGAGCTTTCAAGGAGCTGTGATTGCAGATGCTGCCACATGGGAGGGAGAACCTCGTGTTTCTCACAGGGGGCCTGAGTGGAAGCAAGAAAAAAGCTGTGTAATTAAATAGCACTTATCAGAACACTTGCGAGAGTCAAATGGCAAAAACATCCCTCCTATTCACAGGCTCCTGAATGAAGCTGTATCAATGTTTACATGTTGAAAATCTCCAGTTCCTCGGCTGCTCTGGCTAATGCAATCTGTGGGCCCACAGCTGTTGGCAGCATCCCTGCGTCTCTCTGCCCACACTAGTCAAACCTTCTCACTCCTCTTCTGGGAGGTCATTTCATGCTAACACCAAACAACCAAAGATAACAAGTTCCCAAAGTCCTCCCACCTCTGTCTACAGAAGGGACAAATATGCACAACTATTGCATGCCTGACTGGGAAAAAGCAGATGATTCCCAATGGATAGGGGCTGGTGTACCTGCAGGTCGTGCCCCAGTGCACGGCCACAAAATAGAGGGGACAGGAAGGAAGGGGACAGGATGGAGGGAGGAAGGTGACCTTCCTTTAAGCACATCCCTCCAGCAGTTCACTATTGCTACCTGTGAGCCTGGCTGAGACTACCAACCTGTGCTGCAAATATGCTTCCACCGCACTGCAGCACAGCCAGTTCTGGGATTTAGGGGCCTATTTACCCAGGGGATTTCAGCAAATAGCAGATTAAGTGATTTACAGTGTTTTAAACACATGTTCCTGAGTATCTTTTCTAAAGCAAAGGTGGTGCTATGGGTAATTTCTTCAAAGGAGGGTATACAAGTGGGTGGCTGATAGCCAGTTAATTATATCAGAACCAGTTTTCATTAGGAAGGGAAAGTGTGCTTGCTTATTGTTTCTCTAATTGCTTTCTCTCCCGGCTAACAGGGTAACCTGCTGTCTGCTTGTGCCTGGAGGCCCCAGGTCAGAGCTCTGTGTAACTCATCCTTGATCTGCTAACGTGGGAACTATAAATAAATGGTGACACTGGAGAGCAGAGGAGGAGGTGGAAAGGGACCGTGTTTTTCAACCTGAGGTACTCAGTCTATTCAGCTTATCCAACAGAAGGTGACTGATAACAATCTGTAAATATTAACTGAGGGAGATTTCTGATATGAGAGGGCTCTGGCCTGGCAAAGATTAAACAAAATTCTCTTGCTCTGAGCTGGAGCTAGGTAAATTCGGACAAAAAGAAGCTACAGATTATTTAAAGTGAAGCAAATGGCTGCTTGCTCTCCACTAAAAGCTATTTTTAAACCATGAGGACCTGCTTAGTTTCAAGATCTGATGCAGCTTGCCACCTAAAAAAAAGTAGTTTGTGAATGTGAAAGAATCACTTGGGAAACTCGTAGGACTCACATAACGGCCTTTAAAGGTGGCTGGTGATTTGGAGATCTATGAATAGGACTGTAACATACGGTACAGACTGCACATATAGAATGTATAGAAGAGGTTGCAGGTGCTCCAGATGAGCCCGGCAGTTCACACTGAGGCAATTTAAGACACTACAGAGACAGCCATGCCTCTGACCTCTATCCCTTCTGCCTTCTGCCATCGGCTGCTGCTCTCAGAGCCAAGGGGGCACATTTGCCTCTAGTGTCGGCAGCACAGCACAGCCATCTGGGCAGGACGGAGACCGGTTTGGTTAACAGAGCTCTCACGGAGTGGGGACAGCAGTGGGACTGACATACCCCTCCCCTCTGCACCAGGGATAGGAGCAGGGGAACCTCTGAGAGGAAAACCCCTTTGAGTTCCCCTCCCAGGCACCAGCTCTTGCCTGGCTGACCCTGCACATGCACATATTGTCATGGGCTGGCAGGGAGGGGATGCTGCAGAGGAGCACTGCTGCAGGGCAGCTCAGACAGGAGGGAAGAATGAGGAGGAAGGGCCCTGTCTTCTCCTTTGTCCCTGCTGTAAGCTGAATCACACGTCTGAGCATTCAGTTCCCTGCACTGCCTACAGCATGATGCTTCATGACGTGGAAATTTGCAGCTAGAAAGAGGAAAGTATAACCAGTGTATACAGCAACAAGGAGCTCAGGGAGGTGATGTTACAGCCATAGGCATTCCACCTCCCTATAAGCAGGAATGCCTATGCCTATGCACGTATGCAGGTTACCCACAAGCACACATACACACGCCTACCTTTGTTAACAACAGAAGCAGCCACAGAGTCCGTATTTTCTAGGTTTTACTTCTATATCTGCAAAAAGCAAGGTTGTTTCTGTTTCTGTTTCCCCACAATTATCGTGAAATGCCTTCAAGAGAGCAGCTCTGTCTTTTCGGCTGAGCGAGTCTTTGAGGTCCAACACGGCACTCAGATGTTCTTCCCTGTTCCAAAGGAGGGCAGGTCAGTGAAAGAGTCAAGGAAAAAAGCTTGCTTCCTATCACCTGGTATTTCTGGGCCAGACCAACACTTGGAAGCTGCTCAAACTGTTTTTTGATATCCTTTGTATTATTTGTACTTGTATTATCTTTTCTCACCTCAGATAGAGTTACTTTTTGGTTATCTGGAGGGTTTTAGGATTTTTGTTCTACACAGCACTGCTTTGCTGAGCCGGGCCACAGCTTAGTCTGTTTAACAAGCAGGGCAAATGTATCCACACCAAACATAGTTTTAAACCTACAGACATCTACTGAAATCAAGAGCAGTGCATCTACTCACACCACAACGGTCTCCACTAAGAATTGGATCAAAATAATATTATTCTATTTCCTTTGCACATACATACACATAGTAAGTATACACATATATATATATAGTAAGAGAATACAAACTGTTCTGCTGCATCAGATAAATATCTTTATAGCTCAATATTGCATTTTCAAAAGAAGCAAACGCTTAGGAAAAGAATATAGAAAACAAGCCAAGCATAACATGATCTCTTTGTCTTTCTTTTTTTCATTTCTGGCAGTCTGCAGTTAAGGGACTTCCTTTGCTGGGGGTTATATCATGACTGTCATGTCGAATAGGCGCCGAGACAATTATCTACCACAAATTGTCTGCTCCCTGTTTGAAGCTATTCACACATTTGGCCTTTAGAGCATCGTGTGACAGAGAGCTCTACACTGTAATCATGTTAACTTGAAAAATACAGTCACTAGCAGAAGACATCAGAGCTTAAGATGGATGTGACAAACAACAGAATTTGAAAGAAATGCAGTTAGCTAAAATCTCATCTTCCTAATAAAAGTTGGGTTTCATTTCTGTTAACAGCTTCCTGAGAGAAATGGAAGTTTGTATTCTTGCTGAATACACCTAGGATTATGTGGAAATAGTAATACCTAGAAGAGGACTGATGAAGTGTTAAAGCCAAACACCAAGTGCTTGGAAGTTATGAAATGGTCTTGAAATCTACATTTGGCCCACACGTGCCAGTGCTGTAAAATGCACCAATGCAGCCTGCAAATTGTCCATTCAGGTAGCATTTTTCCACAGTGTTCCTGCTTTGTTGATAGAAATTTCATCCATACTTTGCTTTTAAGGGTGGACATCTCAACTCCAGTGGTTAATGTCTGGCAAAATTAAAAACCATGTTAAGCTGCATCTGCGAATGGGAAGCATTGAGCTCATTCAAAGGTAGATATTGTGCCTGGCCCAGAACGCTGCAATGAGAAAGTCCCACAGGACTAATATTGCTATAGATCTTCTGGTGGCAAATAATCATTCAGAAACAAAATTAACCAGCCTGTAAAACACCTTACCTTAGGTCGGGAAATTCTTTGAGAATGGGCAGCAGGGCTATTTTCATCCCCTCGGCATCGGAAGTTTGAATAAGTTCTAAAATTGCTTTTATGGGATCCTTGACGGCGCCAGCTGCGGGACCCTGGGGAGAGAAGCAGAGGTGTGTTCAGGGCTAGGAAAGCAAAATACAGTGTTAAAAGGTGGCCTCACATCAGACTTGGGATCTCACTCCACGGGTTAAGAGCTCTGCAGGACTGTCTGTGCATGTTTTCCCTCCTGGTTAAAAGGAAAAAAAAACAAACACGGGCTGCTTCCAGGGTGGCTCAGTGACTACCTGCAGCAGCGCATAATTCCTTTCTTCAGTTCCTTTTCCAAAGCAGGCCTTTCCCTGCATCTCCTGTCCTCTCAAAGCCTGTCTCACTCTTTGGGAAATGGTTTCCCTCCGCAGGTAACTACAGCCCTGTAGCTGCGTGAAAACAAGCTCAGCTGGCCAGCACCTGACAGCATTTCTGCTGCCCTGGAACAAGCCCAGGGACAGAAAGAGACCTTGGTGAGCAGGTGAGGGGACACAGATCCTGTAGCAGAAAAACAACGGGAAGCAAGGCTAGACACTGTGAAGGGTGTGAGCATGGATGGTAGATGCTGTGTCTGGCCAGCTCCCTCTAAACCAGAGCACACAGAAGAAGAAAAAAAAAAAAGCCTCATAAATCTAGCAAGAAATGCACATCATTTTTAGCAAAGCTGAAGAAAACAGAATGTGGATGAACTGCCGAGAGAGAGCTTCAGGTCTTGTTCACATTTTTTATTGGTGTGGTAATGCAATTAAATTGCTTCTCTGAATTATTGATGCCGTCACGTCAACAGAGACTCCATGACAAAGCAAACCTGGAGCCTGGGCTGCCAAACTAGGACAGAAGCAGCCCGGGTTCCCCTGATCTCCATGGGGCATTAGAAACAGCAGGCTGGATTCTCCGTGCAGCTCATCTCTGCATTGAACATAAATCAAAAAAAAAAAAAAAACAGTAATATGTGAAGACAGCCTTCTCTCTCTTCCTCCGCACTGCAGGCACACAGCATGTCTAGCTCTGCACAGCGCACAGGCTGTACTCAGCTCCTAATGCACCAGTACTGTAAGGCTTCATACTTGGCAAGCTCACTATTACAAATGCTAATTAATTAGAAGGTGTCAGATTTTGTTAAGCACGATATAGACAGGAAAGGTCCGAGGTAAACAGCGTGCAATCTAAAAAGACAAAGAAGAGGTGTCTTGTCAGCGGTGTTTAGGTGCCTTTGACACGTACTGCTCTTAGGAAAGAAGCAAAGCGTTTGCTAATGTGTTTTGAGGACAGAGTGGAAGGAAGAGCCTGAAGAGAGGGCAGAGCAGGGCAGGGAGCAGGTGCAGCCTGTGCAGCAACTGCACAACAAACTCAGCCTGCAGAAGAGCACATATTTTGCATGCGTAACCATATACCTCATTTGACTGAGTATCAGGCTGTCCCCTGCAAGTTGCTTATGCATTTCCTCCCCGAGATTTTCAGTGCTTCTGCATCAAGTAAGAAAGAGGACAGAGCAGGGACACAAGGGGAACAGCACTAATAGATGCAGACTTTTCTCACCAAAGCAGAACATAGGGTTTTCTTAGATAATTAGATTTCTTATATCTCGTTTACATTATAAAACCAGCTGTCCTTGCACATATCAACTACAGCTGATGCTGAGCAGAGCATTACTGGTAAACTTCAGAATTAACATTAAAAAAAATCCTCCTGCTGTTCCCGATGCCCTGATTTCTCAAGGCACTGACGTGTCTGTGCTTGATCGCTCTAGGAAAGGCAGGTTTGCAGCTAAAAGCACCAGCAGCTTCCAGCTTTCTGCCATGAAACTAATGGATTAATTGTAATGAGTCTGAGAGGTTTCTAGAGGAGCCTAAAAATTATCATTTTGATTTCATTTTATTACTTGGACAAAGTCAGAATTTCTGACAGCTGACTTGCAGCAGGTCTCATATGGGAGAAAATCGATTCCTAGTCCCTAGCTCTTGAATTCACAAATCATCAGAATGAGTCAGAATTTGTGGAGTTATCAAAATCAATAAAGCCGAGAATTATTATTGGCTCTGTTACAACTAAGTCCTGGTACCAGACTGCCTTTGCAATTGTTACTGCAGTGCACGGTTCAGCTTTCCTATGAAGTGCTGTGCCTGGGCACTTGCAGCCTGCATTTGCACAAGAGCTGTGCCAGAGGGGTGCTGCACGGCAGCCAATTCTCCTGCTGGAGCAGCCGCAGAGCAGGCTGCTGGTGTTGCAGTGCCTGCCCTTGGAGAAGCGAGCAAAGCATGTGACAGCACGGTGTGGGGAGCTGCCAGTTACACAGGATTGTGAATTAAGTAAGGAGGCTTCCTTAGGCTTCCAAAATTGCTTCTGTGATTCAGACCTACTGTTTTGTCTTTTTTTCCACAAGTTTTCTTCAAAGGTGTGGATATACTTTATACCCTACCTATTCCTTTTGCAACATGTCTTTACCACGTAATGGTGTGAGGTGTTCACCTCGACACGAAGGTTCACTCCTCCCTGCAACCATGACCAACCACAACAGCATCGTGTTTCTACCCTTGTGGAAAAAACACCATAGCACACAGAAATGGCTCATGCACAGATCAGCCCAGCTCTGGGAGGCTGGGACAGAGGCATCCATGGAAGGGCCTGCAGGAAGAGGCCAGAGGGACAGGTAACAACACACATATCCCATGTCCGAGGAGGGGTAGCCATATGGGGCGGAGAAGGTGAAGCCCCAGAAGCTGCGGAGCGGCTGATTCAGTTCATCATCCCAGAGGCTCAAGGGAAAGCACGAGGTGGGAACACAACTCTTGGGATGTGAATGCACATTCCTCTTCTGCATACACACAGCAAGGCAGAAAGGGCTTGCCTGGGGGAGCTGACAGCTTTGGAGCTATCTTACCAGCTTAGAGGAATGTGGCTCGTCCTTATTTCAGTGTCAGGAGTGTGAATCTTGCCTGCTCTAGTCACACATTTCTAAACTATAAACTAACAGCTTCTGGCAGATAGGACGGGCTGTCTTCCAGCACATCTGACTTTCATTTCTGTGAAGCTAAATGCCATTGTGGTAAGACCTCTTAAGCTTTTCTTTTGCCTTCAGAGCCTTTTTCTCTTCTGATACTGATCTTGATGACAGAGAGCATACCCATGACCATATCAAAGACTTACTAAGCACTCTTTAAAGACGGTTTGCAGCGTCCTGTGATCTTCTTCTATCTTGCTGACAATCCTCTTCCTCTGCACAGAAGATGGTTTCCTGGAAGTGGTCAGGAGGGCTTGCACATATTCTGTAATAATGATGACGTTCACAGACTTGACGAGGGCCTGTTCCAGAGCAAAGAAGCCCAAATTAACTTCCCTGCACTGAGCAGGACAACGAGCAACCAGCAGACCATACCTATAGGATGCTGGCTAGCATAGGCAGGTGATAAATGGCCCAGGCAGATGGGTGTCCCATTTCTCTGCCTAAGCATCCTTTCAAAATGCCTGGTCTAACACATGCAGTAACTCCAAGCAGTATGTGGATGACACTGATAAGTGTGGAGACATCCAAACAAAAGCGATGGGACCAGGTGGCAGAGCCAGAGGTCGCACTCACACTCCAGAGCAGCAAAGTGACACTTGGCTTGGCCCCGAGCTAACAATCACATAGCTTTGGGATGGTCTACAAAGCAAGATCCAGCCTCCCTGAAGCATCCCTGTTGGACACATCCGAGGGCCATACCCCTGGGCACACAGCTGTGGCTGGGCACAGAGAAGTCCCGGGAGCACTTCTGAGCCACCCGCAGTCTGCTAAGAAACCTCAGTGCTAAGGCCATGCAATAACTGAAGAGGGAGGCAGAGTGAATGTCTCTAAGGGGAGATGGGCTGCTGCACAGAAAAGCCATTTTCATTAGCAGTGGAAATCAGACCGGTTTTAGGCTGAAGTCCAAGGGTACAGGAAATCCCCAGCCCTGCCCAAAACAGACAAAGCAAGGGACAGACAGCTCTGGTGTAGCGCTCCACCACTGAGCTGCTGCTTACCCCAGCACTAATGTGACACAACGTCCGGTGACGGGCTCTGAGCAACATCAGAATAGCTCCCCATTTTTCTGTTCCATTACCTTTTTCCACATTTCAAAATGTTAATTAAAATCAGCACTAACAAAAAGCCTGCAGACCTCAGAGGGTGAGAGAAAGGGAGCCAATGCCTAGCGGTCCATGTATAGCACAGCAGCAATGAATTCAACCTTTGTGCACAAGAGGATACTCCAGGTACCAATCTGACTGCTGAAGGGCCAAACTCTAGTGTGTTGTGAGACACTAGACAAGCTGTTCAGGCTACTGTAAAAGTGAAAAAATGTAGGTACTTTGTGCAGTTTTACTTCGCTAACCCTAACTTAACTCTTCCTGAGAGACTACATCCTCTGGGGATGTGGACTTCTCACCAATCCATGGGTCCGTTCTACCAAAGGGATAAATGTGCCTTACTACCAAGGCTGAAGCACATTAGAAACTGACAGGATTCCCAATATAATGCTACTGGGGCAATGGCAGTGTCAGAGACCGCCCTATGTTCCCACATTCGGTTTCCCCCTTCCTTCATGTCTTGGTTTCTCTGCTGAGATAACAGGAAGGTCCTAGCTGTCCTGGCGAAGTAGCTATCCAACTCTGAGGAACTGGACTGAGACCACTAGATCTTGGAAAGCCCTTTTAATGATAGACAAAATGGTAGTTTGGATTAATGTCGAAATACTGTGTAATTTGGAGGTTCATGGACTAGTTTTAGTAATTTGCTGAATAGTATCTTGCTCCTACTTTCTTACTTATTTCTTTATTGTTATTCCTCACCTCATATATGTCTGTTTTTTTCTTCCCAAATGCCAAAAAGCTTTGCTTTAAGGATTCAAGGATGTGGTTGAAACCACTGTCACATTTTTTGAAGTGATCCTTCAGTGTTTCCTGAGGAAAAGGGACAGACAGAGTCAAAGGGTGCACATGTGGAGACACCACACAGGCCACAGACGTGGATTACTGTGCTTCCGCTCTTTCTGCTCTCAGAAGCAGACTCCTCCGCAAGCTGCAGCATCCTGTTCCTTTATGTCAAAGAAAAGCAAAAACATGAAAGACAGAACCAATTCAAAATCAGGAAAGATGTATTTAATTCTCAAGCGCAAACCTAGAAGATCTAAAATTATGAAAAACGGGTGGCAGTAGCTCTAATCCTGGGTAAAATGTATCTGTGTGATATTAGCTCTGGGAATTATCACTGCTCCAGGAAGACACCCAGCTGCAGGGGATGAATAGGCATCAAGTGGAGCTCAACGCTTGGGGCCTGGGTCCCCAGGGGAAGCATGGGGTACCTATTTCTAGCACAACAGTAAATACCACAGACAAGAGGAACTGGAAAAGATGAAGCTGTCAATACGCAGCTTGAGACAAGGCAGAGGAGGGTCTGAAGATCAAACCTTGTTTTAATCCTTGTTTGGGCCTGAAGATCACACCATATTTTAATCCTTTCCAAATGAGGACATGAAAATGAAGGGGGTGCTTGCCCAGCAGTATGAAAATACTCAGTGCTAACATGGGTCTCCCATACCTTGACTTTAGAAGTGACTGTCTGCAGAAAATGCTCTGTAATCTCATCTTCCATCCTGTATAGAAATCCTTTTACCTTAGCATCCTGACCAGTGCTGGCACTGCAAATGTATGTTAGCTTACACCAGGCAGTTCTGTACCAAAAACAAAAAGGGATATGGAAACAGTTGATCAGATCACATCAGGCTATTCTCTCAGATCAAAACTCTTCCCACTATAACCAGCGTGACTGTCTGGATATTTGGGTATTTGGCACATGCTGGGGTGTAGGGCTAGCACAGGGTCTCAGTGACCCACAGATACATACGCATAGTTTGGACAGCCCACATTAAGATGCTGTCACAAGGACATAAAAGCTCAAAAGCATAAAAATGCCACTTGTACCCATCACTAGTGAGCTTAGATAAGTAAAAGTGCTAGGATTTTCAAAAAATTAGAAGGCGTTAAGTGGCCTTGACAAAGAGAGGGTTGGTGAGCATCCTGTATGCCTTTGACACCCTGCAAATACATGGTGAAGAATTATATCCCATCAGAACAGTCTTCAAGTCAGCAAAACCTTGTCAAAATGATCACCAATTTGAAACCAGACATTTTACTTTCTGGAAAAGCTCATTGTGTAACTTCATTTTCAGTATCTCTGTGAAGAATTACATAAAAGAGTCTCATAAGTATTCAGTTAGGGATCCAGCAGCAGCAATGTGCACACACATCAAACAAAACAGCTACCGAGGCTCAAGGCAGTGTTCCCGTGTCAAGGAAGCATCGTGCATATGGTGGATCTGGGCGTTTTGCTGACTCCAGAGATCCTCAGATAATTTTACACAGGAAGAACAGAAGCAACCTTGTTTTCCCATTGCTGCAAGCACTTCTGAAATTAGCTTGTAGGTGCAAACAGCCTCCCCCAGCCTTCTGTGCTTTATTGCTTCCCTCCTTCCTAACAACCCCGGGGAAAGCCTGGTGCGTTCGGCAGGGTTTCATTCAGCAAAGCACTTAAGCTTGGGCTTACCTTGAAGTACGTAAGCACTTGAGTCTCAGTGCAACATTTATGAGGCTTTCCTAATGAGGGAGAATCAGGCATGGGAAGGGAACCACAACGCAGCACCCGGCAGGGCTGGCCAGGACGGTGTCCCCACAGAAAATTCAGAAAATTCGTTTTGCCTCATGTGCCACTGGGGTCTGGTTTCTAACCTGAGAATGCAGCAGTTCTCGAGGATCCGTAAGCTGCTGCAGATCCCAGGGCAGCCATCAATCTGGAGAAAGTTTCTTACTTCATTTTCATAGCTAAATTAAAAAAGAAAGACATATTTTGAAGCTGGTATGCTCTGTAACACATCTGACAGCACTATCCTAGCAGCCAACAGGAGAAATATTCTGTGGTTGCTTGTATTTTTATTGCACGTGGTTTCAGTCCCTGAGGGGGGACCTAGAGCTGGACAAAGATGGTCTCTGTCCTGCCCAGTTCGTGAGGAAAGAGAGCACTACGATGGGATGGGAACAGCCCTTGACCTGCCTGGATGCCAATTCTATGGATTAAGAAGCAGGGGATTCGTCTTATCATTGCTGTTGCTGCAACACTTGCTTCTGGGAAGCAACTCAGGCTTTGATGATAAAGCTGCAGAACAGTAAAAGCCTCAGCGTGCATGCACGACCCACATGTATTGACCACTTCCTCACAGCTTCAGGCTCACAAACGGCTCCTGGACAATTCTGATTTACAGGAATTTCCTTCCCATTATAATGTGCAGAGCAAAGATCTTAAATCTCATCTCCTTCTGAAACACTTCATCTACAGCCAGCAGTATTTATTAGCGTTTTCTGCCTTGCATGATGCAAAGGGAGGGAGATGCCTAAGACTAAAATGCAGGTGAAGGGAGACAGAAGAAATGGTGAGAAGGCAGAGGATAAGAACAAGGCATGTGTCTTCTGAGAAGCACAATGGAGCAGAGCTCTCCCCCTTACAGGGAGCCAGGAGCAAACAACATGCCTGGGCATCAGCCACGTGGCTGCCCCTCTTTCTGGGAAACAGCCATAAAACATAAGAGGGGTGACGGCAGAGCAAGCTGGACACAGAACCACCAGTCTCATCAGGACTTTTTTCTTTCGGGCACTGAGGACATGCTGATGAGGAAAATAGCATCCCCCTTACCTCTGCAGGAAGCTCAGGCACTCCTCCAGGCACACAGCTTCCACTTTCTCACTTAGGCTCTCGCTGATGTGCTGGGCAGCCTCTGTCTTCTCTTTGAATATCTGTGGATTCAAGGCAGGAGAGGAGAACGGGCCAAAGCTATTTTTTCCTTATACAGTGATCAGGAATACATCCCATCCTTTACTCTGCTGCAAACCCCTCTGCCTTCTAGGGAACAACTTCTTTTTCAGTTTTGTGTGACTGAAAGTATTTTTAGGAGTCTGATTTTAATGCCTGATCCTACAACTTTGCTACCACTGCTTTCGCTGCAGTGAACAGGGTGGCGTAAAGTCCTGTGCTCAGGAGAAAGTCTGTCCCTACAAACACTCTCTGCCATGTCCAGCACTGCAGCTCAGAGCACACCAAGATCTGCTGCCCGTGGGGACACCTGCAGGTCTGTGTGGCTCGCCCTCACAGATAAATCTGGGTGCAGCCACCAGAAAAGTTTAGGCAGCCCAAACGGTGTGCCCAGAGCCTCTGTCGGGGATGTCTGAACAAGGCAGGTGCCCGGTGCCCAGCTCCAGCCCTCAGGCCTGACACAGCGACGTGCTTTAAGCCCCACGGTGCCTGTCTCGCCCCTCTGACCCCGTCCGGTGGCCCAGGTGCCTGCAGCAGGTGGGCTGTGCCAGACAGCTCCAAACCCATCCCGCAGCGGGCAGGCTCGAGCAGGTGGCAGCTTAACGCTGTCCATTAGTTGCTCCGTGGAAACAAAAGCTTGCAAGGGGAAGAGAGCCAGATGGATAAAGGGAGCCAGATGGACTTGTGTGCTGTGCTCTCCCGATGCTCTGGGAAGCATCAGCGAGAGACAAAGGGTGACTCACATTGGGAAGGTTTTTTTCCACTGCTCACAACAGATGTAAAAGTTCACCAAAAGGGACGGGATAAAACACAGTTCCCCAAAGTGTCAGGAAACCACGGATGATGAGTTTCCACATCACCTTGCTCATTTGCTATCTGATCTTTAGGTGTCAGCCTGAGAAAATCGAGGAGGCGGTAATTTCATAACGGTTGCCAATTTATCCAGGCTTTTTCATCACCTGCTCCAGAGCATTCGAAACTGCCAGCTATGTACACAGCACAGCAAAGCCATCCGTGCTGAGACATGGCCAGATGTTGGAGATACAAGGACGATATCCACAACATATCAGCTGATACGAGGGCCACGTCAGCTGGCCCTGATCTCCATCTAGCATCACTTGAGTCCACATGTAAACTCTAGGATTTATTTGAAGCCTCCTGCAGGTCTTGATCCAAATACCCCCTGTTCATAAATCTGCAGTATGCTTCTGTGATGCCCTTTGAGCAGCCAGTTTCGTTATGCTCTGGAGTCATCCCTCACACTACCTAACCAGTCGGGGCAGCAGGGAACACACTGCCTGCCTTTGCACTGCCAGATGAGGGGATCTGCCACGACTCAGCAGCTCCCACTTGTTTTATAAGAGCACTCTGCTGCGGTGCAGAACTCACAGAGGGCAGACTGGCTAACTTACACCACCATTTTCCACAGGGTTAAATGGAAATCCAGGTGTAAATGCAGCTTCCGCATGAATCAGCTAATCTCAGACTCATCCTTTCCTCAGTTAGTTTAGCTTTCCTTACACGTGCACAAGAGAAAAACAGGTTTGGGGGTAAAGAGATGGAGTTTAAATACGGCAGCTAACTTGCAAGCTTGTTACACACTGAGCTTAGACCAAGACAAGCAAAACTGGATCTTGCCAAATACCTACAGAGTTGTGTGCAACAGCGTGACTGCCCCAAAGGATGTGAGCTTTTCAATTACCCCCCAGTTTACCTGAATGACCGCAGCATCTGCACAAGGGGTTTTCCCAATGTCAAAAGCTTCTTCCAGGGCTTTCCCTACTTCCTTCTAAATACATATATACATGAAAAAAAAAAAAAAAAAAAAAAGCAGTTGAGATACAATGGTATTTATAACGAGTTAGGTTTCCCAGCCTCTTCGTTATGCATTTGGACTAGAGGAATTTCTGCCACCATTTTTTGGCCATCTCATTTAACCCAAAGCTTGGCTTCCAGCTGACCTAATAACATTGTTCTGCTTTGTTCTGCGTTGTTTGTTTGAGTTTAAAAGATTTGCAGCTTCCTTTCATCCCTGTGTCAGCTCGGGTTATCTACAGCTTTCCCTAGTTAGCTTAGCTCAAATGAAGGCACCCACACAGCAAAACAACATTTAGACACAGCGCTGCGCTGCCAGCTACTGTATCTGAGATTTTCCACCCTTCCTAGCTCCAGCCAGCACCCACATGAGCCAGCCAGTACTAATTAAAAGCATTCCTTCACTTGAGCCAGGGACGTGTGAGTGCAAATAGGAGTCGGGTTAGTGTTTAGAGCTACTGTCACAGAGAGATGAGCTCCATGAGGCTGCAGGATGGGAAATTTCCCAAGACTTGGCTGGCTTGTGTTATTTTGAATAGACTATAAAAACAAAACTAATGCTGCAGAGAAAGGGCTCATTGCTTAAAACACGATCTGACCTTCATAGAAGCTTTAAACTCAAAAGCCAGGCTCATTTACTCATTCATTTCTGCATCTTTTGCCAAAGAAATAGAAAGAATGTAAAGTCTGACATTCCCCTTGTGTCTTTGTTCTTTTCTGGCTGATGAATTAGGAAATTTGTGACTGTCACTTAAGAATTTCATCAAAAGCATATTCAAAACAACTGCTCTGCCATATTCATTGAAAAAGCATTGAACAAAGGCAAATAAGCAGTTGTAAACAACCAAAGGAAAATTCCTTTCTCCCAGAGCACTGCTATCACCTGACTGTGGGCAATTGTGTTAACGCCATGTGCGGAGATAACAGATACCAGCTGGGCTGCAGAAACATTTCTAGCCTGCCCCAGCTGCAAAGCAAAATGCATCAGTTTAAGCCAACACGGAGGTCTTGCTCCGTAATGGGACAAAGCACACATTTAGTTGATCTCTGCAAGGCAATAACTTGTTGAGACAGAGTACCTAGTTCCTTTGGATCGGGCAGTGTCTGAATTAGCACAACCTTGCCCGTTTTTAGCCCTTGCAGTGACACTGGCTACCCAGAGCTCCAGCATGGAGAGGACCAAAACTTCTGATGTAGCAAGCAGGCCCATGAATAACCTCCAGCTTCTTCCTTGTCCTCTCTTTTTGACCAAGATGTGGTACCTCGTGCTGTAAAAGCTTTAGGTCCACGGACGGCCAGCCCACCAGTGCTAATGGCCCAGCCAGCTGCTGCCTCTCGGAAAACACACAGGACTGGGTTGTAATTTGGGTCTCTCTCATCTGTCAAATTGCTACTTTTTTTAAACATGCAAGTATTTAACATCCTTGAGACCTCTACCTCGTTACCAAATGCCAAAATCGTCTAAGATGTTCAACTTGTGTGGGAGCACACCACTGACAAACCAGCAGGCAGAACTAGTGCACGGCCTTGTTCATTTGGGCAGCAGCAGGGCCTCGGCCCAAATTCTCCAAAGCACGTGCACATCTCAGTCCTCTTTTCATCTACTTGAAAAAACAGGGGGAGGGTGGGAAGAAGACTCTGACCCAAGTGATCCTTTGCAGGTCATTCTAAACCCTCCTCCAGTTTTTGCCCTGGTTTTGGACAGTCAGTTTTGAGCTGAGGCCACAGAAGCAGGGGACAGAAGTTCATTTTCCACCTCTCAGTATTAGAATGAACCCTGACTTCTCACTGGAAGGTTTGCCCCTCGTTCATGCCACATTCCCCAGTACATAAGGACAGGGGTAGCTCATCAACAACCCCGCCAACTGCACCATAATTTCCAGTTCACCAGCTTTGCACCCTCAAAGGCACGCAGGCCCCTTGCCGTAGAGGTGTCGGTGCTGAGGTAATGCTGCCTGTACCCGGAGTTGGCCACGTCCCCCACTAGGAGGTTGGAACCCCACATGGCGTTTGAGCAGCCAGCACCCTCTGATGTGGTCACAGCTTTCATCACTTCTGTTGAAAATGCTTTTAGTTTGCACAGGTACCGGGCTGGCACTCCCAGTGACAAAGCCGGGTATTCACAGGCAGAGTAGGCTATTGCTTATTCTGCTCAGACTCTTCTCATTTAGAAAAATGTGGTCATCCATTGAAGTGGCAAACCCAGCATTGTATGATTTACAGTCACAGTTATACATTATGATCACTTAGTGATAACTCAGGGTATTTGCTCAATGTCAGCTTCCTATATATTTGGAGTAATGAGGTGTCGAACTATCCTGGAAAAAGAAATAAAGGAATAAAGCAGGTTTTATAAGCTATGCCACTGAGCTGAGTGAAAAGACATGAACAGTTTGTCCGTATGAAGCGAGCTCAGGTCCACTTAAGCTTATTAGCTTGAACCCAGGGCTGGTCCAAAGTTGGCCAGGTTTGAGCTGAGCTGGGCCTGTGCTGTGCCGTGCTCCACAGCGATCCCAGCTCTGCAATGCTTCCAGATCCAAGCATGCCTGAAGAAATGCAGCCAGCCTGGAGCACCATGGCACGAGCACTCGGAGCCACCGCCAGATCCAGGTGAGCTCACTCAGTGCACGGTGTACCAGGAAAGCAGAATGCCCATGTTAAACAAAAGCTTCCTCCAGCCATTACATCAGAAAAAAAAAAAAAAAAAGACTTAAATTCTTCATCACTGTTAGTCAGTAGCTTTGAGGGTTTGTCAGTGACTCAGTGGCATGCTCTGAGATAACCTCACCGGCACTACCCTGAGTGTAGTCATTTCCTTCACTGAAATGCGTGCTAAAAACAGCCCTTAAGAACATGTGGTCTTCCCCGGGGTAATAATTTGAAACAGCCCGTAGATGCTTAATGTCAAACACTGAAAGCAGTAGGTTTTAAGCATATTGTCACCAGCTGGTGCCTCTACTCCCATGTTTATGAAAACCTTGGTGGGAAAGGGACTTGAGAATCTCTGCAATTTAGAGCACTCCCCCTCAGGTGATTCAGCAGTTTGCCATGGAGCTTCCCCTCCTTTGCTCAGGGAGGGGGGGTCAGGGGGGAGTAGAAAGGGAAAGTGAGAGAGAAGATGCGTGTGGTAACTCCCGGTGCTGCATTTAGGCTTTGGCTGAATCTAAAAGGCCCTGCTGAAATTTCCAGACACCATGGTTTCCTCTGGAACTCCCCACTGTTGTAACACATCTCCCCTGCTTTGCTGGTGCACCACGTGCCTAGACAGCACTTCTCGGAGGGGGAGATTTGCTGAGAAAAGGAGATGCTGCAGCCCTTGAACTGAGGTTGTCTGTGGGACCGCAAGGCAGGATGCCCTGCTCAGACCTTATAGAGGGGCTGTGCCCCCTGCGCACCAGCTGCATGTTTTCTTTTGCTGGGCTCGGGAAATAATCTTTGTTATAACCTCAGCAGTGCCAGTCTAGCAGGCTGGAGAGGGCTGCGAGGGGGTGAGTACAACGGGCAGATTGGGGTAAAACTACTGAACTCTTACCCGGGTGACTGCAAGTAACTTTTCCTCTGTCTTCAAAATAATCCACACGAGACTCTGTACGTCAATGGCAAGGCTGTGCTGGGAGGTCTGCCTGGGTCTCAGGCATGTCCCGCTGCTGCTGTGTGCAGAAAACAAGAGCTCAGTTTCCCAGTGACTCACGGCCCTTCTCCCACCTGGCACCCCTGTTTTGTGCCCCTGGCTCACCCGGAGCACAGCAAACACCCAGTGTTTGCAGCACTGGAGCAGCCCCAGCACGGCTGAACATCTCTTTCATACCCTTTTGCTGACTGTGCTTTTTGCTGTTTCTTTTCCTTCTTCCTAAATTCGCTGCCCAAATTATACTTTTTGCTCTCTGTTTCCCTCTCCCCTTCACTCTCCTGCTGCTGAATTCCTTCCTGGGCTTGGGCGCAGCTATGCAAACCCACTTCCATATAGGAACAATTTTACAAGTGTAAGATATTCCACCTGAATGGAAAGTGGTCTATAATAAAAAGCACCTATAGACGAGGATAATTGCATCTACACATGAGCATTAACTAAGGTTGTAACTGTATTCAGAGAGAAGAATCCAAATTGTAAAGACTGTTTTTATTTTTCCTAAAGTCAGTCTGGCATCTCTCCTCGTTTCCATTTTCTTCACCGTCTTCTGACCCTAACACAGTCACAGGCTGCTCTTGCCTTTTTTTTTTTTTTTCTTGAAGAAATTCAGCATTTGCATAACACATTTTTCCTGTCTCTGGACTTTTCTTTATATATTTAAATTAAGTAATTATTCACCTCCAATTTCATGTAAGTTTTTGGTATTTCATCAATCCATTAATCTTATCCAAAACCAAAATGTTACCATTTTAAACCCATAAAAGTAGCAGTAGAAGGGATGCATCCTGGCCTCATGTCTCCCATGTCTCTGAGGATAACATGCACCAATGTGTACCCATCACGCTGTCCCACTCCTTCAAGAGTTGGTGAAGGGAAGAGTCCATCTGATTAGCAGCTGACCAAGTATTTATGGTGCAGTTAATACAAGGAACAGAGAAGCTCTAGGTGGGGACGGAAGCAATCAAACAAGCCAAAGCACTGAAAACTAGTAGGAAATCAGTAAATTGGAGCTGTTAAGTAGCAAAGTAACCACGAACACAGAGAATGAAACACCTCATCTACCACTGCAATACAAAAAGAAATCGCAAGAAAGCAAAGTAGCTCCAGGCTTCAATGACACCTGCAGGAATTCTCGGTGGAAAGCTTTGAATTTGCATTGGGCCAGAAGGTCCCAGATGAGCTGCTTTGCAGATCACCAAGTAAGCCACAACCATTTTCCCAAACTTGGGTATGAATTAAATGATCTGCTGTATTTTTTCCTGTGGCCTGAGTGCAGGAAATATGGAAACAACTGGTCAGACTGCAAGCCAGATAAAACAGCAAGTGAGCCAAGGAGACAAATAAAGAAGTCCACAGAGCATAATGCTGACATCAAGGCAAAAGTAAATTATTCTGGAGTAAATGGACCATTCTGGGGCTTGCTAAAAACGGCTTAATAGGAGAAAAGAAATTCCCATCAGCTTGCTCAGGAAAGGAGGACTCTGTGCACATGTCCAACAGAAGTCCAGCAGAGAAATCCTGTCTGCGTATATCAGGGAAAGCCCTGAGTCCAGTACAAGGGATTTAGACAGAGGCAGTAGTACAACTAGAAAGCTTCTGGTTCTGAGAGAACAGAAGATAAAACAGGCAATGGGCAAATCTAAACTCAGCAAGATCTGTCTGGTTTTATGCCCCGAAAATCACTGCATTAACAAGAAATGGAGATTGTGCTCAGAACTGAAGATTAGAGAGAAACAGAAAACCTGTAGAGGAAAGAAAGTCCTCCAGACATACCTTTTGTACATGTTAAGGCACCATTCATAAACTAAAAGACATTGGCTGAAGGTACAGTGCTTATTGTCAGTAAGGGTGGAAAGGTGAGAGGACAAAGAGGCATGGCAGCACTGGGCATAGGTGACAAGCAGTCCTGCTTCCTTGAAGAAGCTGCTTTTGTGTTCCAGGTTGGGAAGAAATGTTGCTTCCAGCTGACTCAGGTGCTGTTTTAGTGCAGCCTCATTGGTGTTACACGTGGGAACAAAGCGGGGAATCTGGGCTGCCATGTACTGCATCAGTTTCTCCTCCAGATCTTTCTTCCAGAAGTTTGGGTGCCAGGTGGAAACGGACTCCATCTCCTGGTCACGGCCAAGCCACTCCTCTTCCTTCTGCTTCTCCCACTTCAGCGATTCACCCACCGACTGCAGCGGCTCCAGGAGCATCCTATCACTTCCACAGAGTGCTTCTCCCACCACAGCCCACATTCGTTCAGCCAGCAGCGTATAAAGTGACTCAGACTTTCCCACAGCATCGCTTCCAGAATGCTCCAGATCAGAAATACAATTACAAGCTTGAAAAAATTTTCCTTGCTCAATGAATTCACAGACGGTTTCCTCTGCAATAGAGAGAGTAACAACTCAGCTTGATGTTTGTTCACTCCTCTATAGGACCCATCGCCTGAATATCCACATGTTGAAGTACATAGTTCACAGGTATCCCAGAAAGCCTCAGAATCTACAAAATGTCACCTCCCTTACTTAAGGCTTAGCACTTGCACCTCTTACTTTCCTTGGGGCAAGCACTCTTTCTCTCTTCCTTTCTCCTTCAGGCTAACTAAGCCTGCAGACATGTCTTCTTCATCTTTCCGTGATGATCCCAGATCCTATTGTGGGCAATGTGGGTTTATCAACGTCAATCTTTCATTAAGGAAAGTACCTTTGGGCCAGAACAAAAGCATTACAGAAAGGACATCTTCTGAAGGAGCACGCAGCCAAAAGTCAAGCCCAGTGGGAACCCTCTGTCCTCTGTGCAGAAACCCTGGCAGGACAACGTGCTGCAAACTCTCTCGTAAGGCCTCTCCCTCCTGCTCGCAGCCTCCTGTGGCTGCACTGAGTGTGTCACTCCTACCGAACTGTTGCCTCTTGTCTAAACCAAGGCTTCTCACTGCAGACCAGGGCCCTTGAACTAGGCCAAATAGCTGCGTGCACTATTGTGTCCAAAAGTGAAAATCAAAAGTTGGGCTATCTGCACTGCATTAGCAATGGGAATTCACAGCTTCGGTGTCTGCAAGAAGCCGTGGTGACCGAGACACTGCTCTGATCACCGGGCACCCTCACAAGACAGGTAACAAATCTTTAAAGTTCAGAAGATGATGGGAGAAGTTTTTCACTGCTGCTTGCTTCCAAAGTATCTTAACCATCACACTCAACCCGCCATTAAGAATTAAACTAATCTCACAACAGCTGCACAAAGCGGTAGTTTCTTTTCCTGTGCATTTTACAGATGATGAAACCGAGTAACAAAGTGTTAACAAGATTTCCCCAAAGACAACTGGAGCAGAGCCCAGAAGAAAACTTAAATCTGATGAGGACCCATGAAAAGTTAAGCCAGGACAGAAGCAGTGAGACACTGGAATCAATTCAGGATACAGCTTTGGGTGTGCTTAGAGCAAAGCATGAGAGTATTAGCTTCAATTATCTTTCACACGTATCCTAACTTTCTTCTGTGAAATAACATGTCTGTGTAGATAGAATTAAATTAAACAGGACTGAAGGGAGGAACATGACACAAAATGGGGACGCAGTTAATGCAAGGATCTCCAGTAAAGAAATGGGCAAGCTGCTCAGCAGGGGTCTAGCAAGCTGCACTCATCCTGCCTCAACACATGCAACGCATAGAAAATGTTTCCTTCTACAATTAACCCATGTACAACCCACCTCCCCCTGCCCATCTGTGGAAGAACGGCACAGTCACACCCTACAGGGAACAAGTCAAACGCACATCATCCTTTTTAGAAGACGCATCAGGAGTCTTTGCAGGGATAGTCTAAGTATGGCAAAGAGAAATACTCATGAGGCAAAGGGAAAGAAACACAGAAATTTCGGAGGAAAAACCATACAGCTCAAAAAGGACAACAAATTAGTTGAAGGATGGTTAGGAGGAACACTTATATCAGCTATTCCAGAAACTAGTGAAAACAAGAGTCTCCGGAGCTGGAGGAGGCTGAGAAGGTCTAGGACTGGAGACAGAGATAACTTCAAGGTTACCTGCAGGCGTCTCTCCCTCTGCTTCCTTCCTATTTGTTCCCATCTTCAGCAAATTCCCAGCCACATTTTCACTTTCAGCCTTCTTTGCTGCTGTCTCTTTCCCACTAGCCACAGCCTTTAGTAATTTGCCTGCCACAGTTTTTAGTTTTCTTTTCCTCTTTGTTTCCTGCTTCTTTCTTTCCTCATGCCCAGCCTTGGGAAGCATCCTTGCATTTTCACCAGCCCCTTTCTCCCACTTGTCTCTTCCTGTGAAGGTTCCCCAGGAATACATCGTCTTCCTCATGATCCAAGCAGATCCAGATACTGGAAATACTATCAGAGAAGAGTGTTAGCAACTCCTCTGTGCAAGGTGGTGTTTCACGTAGAAGTTTAGCAGCTACTTCCCAGAGAAGTCATTTATCCCCAGATTTTTTTTCTCTGGGCGGCTACAACCTTCAACTGTCTTCTGAGAAAGCTAACCTGTTTCCTGCCCATGTTGAGTGAGGAAATTTTTATAGGCTGCCAGCCCTGTTATGTAATCTTTCTGTTCTAGGAAAATAATGTCAAAAACCTCACACACGATATAACCACCAGCAACGGGGGAAAGCCAGTGGAATTTTAATCATTGTCTAATGACTAAAACACGCCGCCCGCTGCCAATTATTTCAATGACAATCCTATCGGTTTAAGAGAGTTTATTATTAATAGTTTCTATGAAGCACACGTCACACTCCACACACGCCATGTGTGCCAACTGTACGTGAGCTGTTTCTCAGCGAGGACATCACTCCTTGCTCTGGAGCCAGGTTTTTCCCCACCTCTCAGAAAGCCGGGTGTTAGCCAAGAGGGAAGCGAACCTGCAGAGGAGAGGAGATGTGTTGGGTTTCGTGTTTAGCAACACCCTTCAGAGGAGATAAGAGTGATCTCAAGCTTATGGATTTAACAATTTTCCAGCAACTACACACAGTATTATTTTATATTTATATATACGTAACTTGCATACCACTACAGCAACCCATAGTGAAAGACAAAGGAGATTAATGCCCACCCAGTATGAAAATCATATTGTTAAGTCCTGAGCTGTTAAAGGTTCTGATCCATAATCCTCAGAAAAGATTCCTTTACAAAAAATATCATTTAAGTCCAGGAGCTCAAATTTAAAACATATTTTTAAAAGCCCCAGCACTGCTGTAAGAAAGACAATACACTTACATGTAAGCTGAAATGCTATCCTTAACATGCTGTTTGCTAGATAGTTGCAAATGGTTGTTGTTGTTGGTTTTATATATAATTTTTCCTTTCCATTACTACAAAAATGGCATTAAGAACTTCAGGATCTTCATTAGCTGAGGACAGAGTCTTTTATTAACCATTACAAGCTGTACTTATTCAAAACCATACAATATTCAAGAATGATTTGGGGGGGGGGGCATGAATGTAAGGGTTAATTTTTCTATAGAACATCTAGATTAATCAGAATATGTGCAGTCATCTTTCTGGGTTTAATGCCTGCAGTTTCTTCCAAGACTTTCTACATTTTCATGACAGAACAACATAACATTTACTTGGTTTCCAAGTAGGAAACTAGTGGAATTTTACTGTCTCTTTTACCCAGTGTTTAATTTCACCAGCATGTTATCGCAGTCATTAGATTCATTATTAACAATAGGAAGGAGGAAATAAATACCTTACATTTAGAAGGATAAACAGAAATTCCAGTAGTGGTCATATAATTGAGCTGTTGCCAGTAGGAAATATCAAGGTTGTGAAACACAGTGCTTTCCCTGATTGTGGAAAAGTCACAAACTCAAAGTTTTTATGTACATTCCTATTTGACCTTACTGTTTATTTGCATAAAGTTAAAATGTTTCCTTTGGAATATTATAGCTGCTATATATATTAATACACGACCGAGTCCCTGTTAGTACAGAAGAGAAGCATTCCGAGCATGCTGAAACCCTTCAGCAATATTTTCCCATGGAAATTCCAACACAATGTGTTTATGTTTCACTTCATCAGCATTTTCGAACAAGGCCAGCTCTAACAAAAATCATCGCCCTAGACTTCTTTGTGGAAGGAAATTGAATGTCAAAGTGCCAGTCCTGCAGGCATGATTCTTTGCAGTATACAAATATTAAATTCAGCGCAATTGCAGATCGTGCTATAAACTGGGGCAACATGATCTATGGGAATTGCTGTATTTTCCCAGAAATGTTCTTTCAAGGGAGTGAAACACGAGCCTGTGGAAAGTGGGGAGTTCCTGAGCAGAGATGGATAGACTTACTGAGGCTAGGATGATCTCTTAGTCCATGGTCCACTGGATCCACTGGGTCAAAGCTATGGCAGCCACCCTCCAAGACAAGAGTGCTCTGGGGTACACCCCAGCTGCGCAATGCAACACCAACAACCCAGACAGCTCGGCTGCTCTACCTTTACCGGCTTCACCAACCAGGGGTGATGTGTGTGTATAAGCAAAGGCAGCGGTTGCCTAACGGAACAGGCAGCAATGAGCACCCTACAAAGGCACAGCATGTTGGGGATGGCCCTTCTGACTGTGGGTGCTGAGCCCCATCCATCCTGCTGCAGCAGGAGCAGCAGCTCGTCTTCATTTGCTCTGGGTACTCCTGCCTGCAATTCCTTTCCAAAGGCGAGGGTTGAAGAATGGTCTCACCGAGCAGGAATGTGCTGCCCTGGGAGAGGAGATGCTGCCAAGAGGCCACCAACAGCTTGCCTTTCTCTGTCTGTGCGCTTTAGCAGCACGTAAGAGGTGCACAGATATCTCCCCTCTGTCTCTAATGCTATTTTGCTGCTCAGGCTGAAGTTCTGCAGCTAAAAGACGAGGATTTGAAACCTAAACTTTTGGGAATATCCTCCACTGCAGTGCTCACACAAGTGGTTTTATGCCTAGCCAAGCGAAGCCCCCAGGCAGGCTATACCTTTACCACAGAGGAGCTGACACATGTCAAGATAACACCAGAGCAAAGGTCTTTCACCAAGCGTTAACACAACGCAGAGGAATTGTCTGCTGTCCAAAGCCATTGTTTTGACAGGGGAATTAGGGCATTCTACCTTCCATCTGCTCCTCCCCTCTACATTTCATGAGCACCTCACCCAAGGGGAGTCCTTCAAAGCAGAAAGAAAGGTAGCAGGAAGCCACGAGGACACGGCACCGCAACAAGCAGTTCTGCTTCTGAACAATCTCCTTTGTTAGGCATACCAAATGACCTTCTTCTTCCTCAAAGTGCACTACCTGGAAGCCCAGCACCCCCACTCCTTGTTCCTGGCGTTTCAATGCTTCTGTTTATCTACAGTGTGACGTTCTCTGTGGGGGTCATTCTTCCTTCTGCCCTTACCCTTGCAATGCTCACTGTTGAAGAAGGGGAATGTATCTTCTGGGAACATCCCCAGCATTCAGGAGTTTCCCCTGTTGCTTGAAGGTCGTGGAAAAGCCCACACCCTCCCCACATCACTGACACTGCCTGTCTTGGAAAATCTGTAACTCCTTTGTCTTTGGGAGCTTCCACTAAACAAGTGGGTATCTCAGATACTTTATTGATTCTCTGTTGACTTAACTCCTCACCTTGCTGCTTCCCGTTTCTTTTGCCTACAAAGGAAAAACCTCCTCATAATAAGTGGGTTGTGCGCCTGACTTGAACAATGGGTGTTTGGTCTGGATGCTAATTGGATGAAGTCAGACCATTAGCACTCCAAATGAAATTACTTCGCAATGACATTAATATTCCAGTTCCAGCAATGTAATGATGCTCCTGCTTGCTTTGTAGGGATTCTACAGGAGCACAGTGAGGCATATACAATGGAAACTCTGTGCTCAGTAGCATCTGTTATATAAAGTACACTTGAGTCCTAACAGGAGAGCTGGATCTGCAGTATCTGCAAAGAGAGAGAGAATGAGGAAAAGAAATATCTTTTTTTTCCATCTTTTTTTCTAGAACATGCTGGTACTCTCCACCATTCTGAAACAAAGGCATTAAAGTTGGCAGAAAAGAATATTAATTGCAGTAATAAAACACACAGAGTGTAGCACAGAAACATGGTGGTTCCCTAGGATATAAATTCACTCAAAAGCACTTTCTGAAACCATGCTGTAGCCTGACAGTGTGTTCCCCCACCCACACACACCATCTTTGATTTCATCAGCAATCACAGAACAGCCAGCCGGTGGTATAAGCAAGGTAAGCTTTTTTTGGAGAGAGAGAGAATCAAACAAATAAACAAGAAGCTCCCCCTCTAGTCTGACATTGCAGCTGGCATTGCCACTATGGTCTTATGCAAGAGCCAGCTTTGTTAATTGTGCAAAATTAGCCGTTAATCATTCCATGGAAAGCACACACATTATTATTTCCTAAAGATATCTTTATTTCCTAAAGAAATGACATTATGCAGCCGCAGGTCGCATGCTTCTCTGTGTTCATCTGATCCCTTGCTCAAACATACTCATGTGGGTACGTCATTTTTAACAAAGCTGACAGAGGGTGGCTGGCACAAATACATCCTTACACACTTCATGCAAATGCATTGTTGAGGAGAGAAGAGAGGCTCTCACTGCTCCTGCTAAGGAGCAAAACACAGCTCGAACTCAGCCTTTACTAGACATCAGAGACTCTACCCAAGCAGCTCCATCTTAAGCACACAGACTCGGTCTCCTTGCCGTTGCTTCCCAAATTCCCTGTTTACTCTCCGCCTAACTTGGAGGCGTGCTAGAGCAAACAAAGCAACACAAATATTTAACACAAGCAACCTTTCCCATAGCAGCAGAAGCAAGGGAGCTGCTTCCCTGCAGTGCCCCCTCCCCGCGGGCTGCACCCCGTCTCCTCCAGGAGGTTTGCATTACCCCGAGCAGGCACAAGAGCTGCCACCAGTTTGGAGCTGCTGCTGCTGCCCGGCCAGCCAAGGGGCACTGCTGGGTAGCCACGGTCAGAGGAGAAGGGAAATGGCAATTTTTCTTCCTCTCTCTTACTTACTGCATTCACTTGAGTCTCTTCCCGGCTCAGCCACTAATTTTTGTCACCTCTTTCAGAAGTTAATCTAAGACTTCTCTCCAGCTCCGGATCTGTCTGAAATTGGATGAATTCAATTTATCAGGAGGGAACAGACAGATGGACCGACAGGCAAACAGGCCAGCTGCATGGTCCCAGTAGTTTCGTGCTCTTATAAAATAACACTAAAGTCCTGGGAATAAATTCAATCCAGAGAATTGAAAACTGCCCCTTCCCTTGCCCTGAGTGCTGAAACATAACAAGTTTGGACGTGATGTACAATTTGCACTGCCTGTATTTTCCTCATTATTGTGAGGACCTGGTTCCAAACTGACCTCAATTTTCACTTAATTAGTAACCTAGTTCGCTGTTCCTTTGAAACATTTTTAGCTATTTCCTGGGGACTTTGCCTCATTCTGTTTTGGTTTGTTTTGGTGTTTTTTTTTCTTGTTAGTTTTTGTTTTCAGAATCAAACAAACATGGTTTTAAGGAAGATGTTTCCCCTTTTGACAATAATAGTAATAGTGAATAAGTAAATAAATCATGCAGTCCCAAAAATTTTAAAGATGAACTGTAGGAAGCCTATCTATAAGGATGTTCAAACTGACCCTAACGATCCCTGCGTTGCAAATACCCTGTCCACATAGCAAGAGAATAAAGCAATACTTCCAGGAGCAGTAGTTTAGTCTTCGGTAAAGAAACTGGTACCAAGCTGCAGTCTCCCATACCCTGATTTTTCCCCACAGATCTCCAGCAAGGATTGAAGATACTGCAGTGATTGCAGCTTCCTTGTGCTTGCCTTCAGCGGAAGAGGGAGAAAGATTTATCCACGAGAAAGAATAGAGAGCATACAACACACACTAGGGAAAAAACAGTTTATTCAGACCACAAAAATGAGCGACTAGGTTCAACCAAACGCTGGGATAATAAAATATTCGAAGCAAACTTGTTAAATCTCATACACTGAGACCTCGAGGGCCTGTTTGGAGTCAGGCTGTATTTAGCTGTGGGGAGGTGCAGAAATAGCAGATACAGGGAGGAGCACAGGGTGGTTACCGTGCTCCCTCACACCTCCGCACAGAGGCCAGCGGCTGGTTTTGCATTACTGGTGTGGGAGGACGGAGGGCTGCAGCCCTTAGAGCGGCACTAGCACCTGTGGGGGACTCGGGGAGAGGAGAGGGCCAGCAGCCCTGGGTCAGAGAGGCCAGGGCCGGTGTCACGCTGAAGGGCAGAAACACCCCTCGGCCTGCGGAGGCCGGCATGTTCAGGGCGTGTGGCGGCTTAAAGACCCGCGAGTAAAAGCCTACTCCTTGCCTTTGGGTTTTCTCACCTCCCTTGGTGCACAGGTCCCTCTGGGCAGCCTGGTTTGGTAAAAGCCCTGTGCTGCTTGCTGCAGCGTTGGCTGGGCACAATGTCATTTCTGTAAAGCTCTGAGGGCTATTTCCCAAGTTCTCCATAGATGACAATTATCAGGAAAAGCAACAGGAAAAACATCAGGACCACAACGTGAGGCAGGCTGATGAAGTCTCTGTTTCCCCAGAGTCCTGCAAGGGCAGTAAGCAGAGACAAGACACTGTCTGACCTTGTCCTCCTACCATACATACCTCTATATAAACAATATATATAATATATACCTAATGTTAAATTGCAAATTGTATATACTTTGCAGGAGAAACCAAGGACAGGTTTGAAGGACAGACAAACTGGCCTCTCTGCTTAAGACAGCACCAGGAAAACACGAAGGAGTAATACCCACAGAAGCCGTCTCACCCCTTATCTCCTAATACTCAGGGTCCACCCTTGTTATTTCAGCACTTGCAGAGCCCAAGTCCTGAATGGTCTTGTAATAGCAGTTTAGGAAACTACTTCTGCTACAGAAGTAACTGTAGGGCTGTCAGTCTGATCACATCCCTAGGAGACCAGCTACCCACCTTGGTTTCTAATCTCAACCTCAGAAAAGTGTAATCCTAAGAGCCAGCCAAAGAGTTATCCAAGGAATGCTCCAGGGGCAGGTCTGAGAGAGGAAAACTACGACGTAAATGCTACTTGGAAAGAGCTTTTCTAAAAAATAAATTACGGATATGGTTTGCTAGCATGATAAAGAATGCATCATCTCAGCCACCAACATGTCTCTTTTCAAGACGTTCCATGATTTTATCCAGAGGCGTTTCTCTTTTTAGAAGCTTGTGTTATGAATATTCCATATCCATTTGGACAGAGACAAACCTAAAATGATTTTATTCAAATCTTTTATTTTGGCTTAGATTGGCAGGCTTCCTCTGTGCATTTTTTCCCATAGATCCGATCCAGTGGTAAATAATTTAGGTTCAATTTTGCAGGAAACTTCCTACGCATGGCTACACCCACAGCCCTATATGGAGCAGCATATGCAGAGATTTGGAACTGAAAATTCACTTTACACACTCCAAAATCATTTGCATGTTTTTCCTGCTGCCACAAGAGGCCAGTGATTCTATAATTTCTAGTCTCTAGTGTTTCACCAACACTGTACTGACATGGCTCCACAGGCACATATGTTAGACACCATCTGGAGGCTAAAAATCATAACTACAGATTGGTTTCCTGAACGTCCTGAAACCTGTCAGATAGGAGCTGTGCACAACTTAATAGTAACTTAAGATCAAAATTCAACCATCTCTTCACTCATCGTTTGTGAATGCATCATTCACGAGGTATCTCTGGCTACAGAAGCAGGGAGGAACAGCCCACGCACCCCAGTTATGGCAGAATATGGAAATCTCCATCTCGCCAAAGAAGTTGTTATATTTTCACATTTTCAGAAATGCTCAGCATCCAGCATTTCCCGCTGTCCCTTCTGGACAGTCTGTGTAAGAACTCCACTCCCATCCAACAGTAAACATGGAGTTGGTTTATCTGCTAGTCCTGATAAAGCTCGGGATATTAAACAAGATGTCATGTCACACTGCAAAAAGGTCAGTTTAAAAATATTTTTGCAATCTCTATTTTCCATATTCTCTCATCTCTAAACTATTGGACTTAAGCAAGATACAGTGATGGGTTTGCTACAGGAACCCAAAATGGTCCTAAGAGAGAGCTAATCATCCTCTGAAACCACTGCGGAGAAAGTCTGCGTGATCACAATGAGAAGCATTAAATTTTTATCAGCAGGAGTTCAGGCTGAATAAAGCAGGCTTCCCAAATGCATGGTGATAAAACATTTACACGACACCACTCTGCTTTCTTCCACAAACAGAAAAGCGTTTAGAAGAGACGTGGCATTAGAAAATTCAGCACTGCTACACGATGTGGAAGCTCTGTGAGAGTCTTCAACTTATTCTGACCCCTTCTCTTACAGGAAAGAAATTAATACCAACACAACAAGAGGTCGGCAAAACTTTTGGGCTGTGAGGAGGCATCAGATACAGGCAAGGTAAAGGAAAGGAAATGTGTCAGGATGTATCCCATCTTTCTGTTGCTTCCTACTTCTCCACAAAGCACAGAGTGCTATATAAAGACTCAGAAACACTAACCCAGCTCCCAAGATCTGCACAGCACCAACTGCCAGCACACGAGCAGTGTTCATCTGCAGTGCTCATCACAACACCACCGCCGGCATTCATCACCCACAGTGAGCTCTCCCCTGCAATAGAGGAAGATGTGGTCCTCAATGAACCAAGATTAGATAACTTTTTAAGGATGATAAATAAATTATCAAGAAAAATCAAAAATAAAAGGAATCGGCATTTTTAATCCATCCTACACAAGCATGTTATCCGTCATGTTGTTGTGACCTGAGATCTCCAGCACATTATTTGACTCTTGAAATTCAATTAATAGAAGCGCATTAAGGCCACATTCCTACAAAGGATATAAGTGCATGACTGTTTCCTGTAGTTTCAAAGAGAATATTCAGCCTTTTAGCTGTACACATCTGTTTAATGAGCAGGAAGTCAGGCTGGAGTGGTGTTTATGTGCTCCATGGCTACATAACAATAACTATCTCAGAGACATTGAAAGTCACACAAATTGCAAACTAATATAATATAACTGATTGTGATACAGCATAAAATTGCTGTATTTTAAGGCATCTGTCTGGAGCTTGTTTGCTTGAATGACTTGGGTTTTACTGGCATTTTCTGCACAAGTTTTTAATGTTGAGGTTCCAGGCACAGTAGTGGTTACGTGTTCACTAAGGTCTCCTTCACTGTTACCACACTGTTCACAGTTAAATACAACTTTGGTGGACAAAATGGCAGCAAAATTTAAGGTTTCATGCTCAAAACCTATTTTACGTCAGGAAAAAGAAGACGTCACTGATTTTGTTGATGAGGATAAGAAGATGAACTGGGCACCCGCTAGACCAGATTCCTACTGACCTTACCCTGGGTAACCATTTAGGTCTGTGCAATGGGAACATCAAAAAGCTGTAAAATATCTTCTGGATCAAAGCAGCTATGGATCACACTTTGTACAGAGGCAAATGGGACCTGAGTCCTTCATGTCAGCAATTGCCTCCCCCCACCTTTGCATGTATAAAATGACTGAGAAAAAAAACATATTAACATTTTCTTTCTCCTTGCTTCACAGTTTCAGGGGGGGTCATCACACACATATATCAGGAACTCCAAGCTGGACCGTAGTCTTAGACAAAATATATAGCACAACAGATCTGCCTTGGTACAACTTGTTCCAGGAAGCAGATGTACCTTGTGATATTAATTTATTCTAACATTATTTGAAGAGAAGAGTTGGAGAGAGATATTGGTTTGTATAGCAGGTACTGACTGATATTTAAAACCTTTGGCATTACCATATGTGCCTGGAAATAATTGCCAGTGTTATTAGTTGCTGTCATTAATGACAGCATGCAAATGACTATCTAATCTGCATATGCAATTACATAATTAGATGCCATATGTAAGAGCATATGTTATTTATAGGTGCAGAAACAGAGGCAAAATTTAAGCCCAGTCCTCATAATGTATTGTCTCATGAATCAGACCCTCTTGAACATAGGTAGAGATTTTCATTAGAGTGCCCCATCTTAGGTTTAGAAAAAAATCACAATTAATATTTCATATTATTGATTTTCCACTGTGATGCACTGAATCAGTAATGTCAGCATCTAACCTGCTGACAGGAAGCTATAGCTGCTGTCCACAAAATGCCTGTCAACTGTAGAAGCTTGTTATGAACAAAACAAGCCAGGAAAAAAAAATCCAGTCCTGCTGGAGACCCATCCACCCTGCTCAATGAAGGCTTGATCTATTCTTATGAACAGCTGACCTAGATTCTCTGCCTGAATGAGAGCATTTGCCAGCATTGAGGCTGCTCGGAGAGTCAGAAATTCATGTACCACTTATCATGAGAGAGGAAAAAAATAAAAAGGATATCATCTTAAGGGAAAGTAACCACATCAGTTAGTCATAAAAGAGCTTTATCCACATCCGCACAAAGCACTACCCGACATGCTTCTGCTCTCATTTCGGAGTCTGGAAAGGACCACAGCCCCCATTTCAGCACATGCAGCAGGCTAGGCAGCCGCCTCAGAGAGGCGGAGATGTGCCAAAGCCGTAGAGGACGGGACTGCACAGCGGGCTGGCCAGCTTGCCGTCCCTGAGCCACCCGCAGCTTTCCAGCAGCTCGGAGGCAGTCCCTGGGCTGCCAGCTCAAGGACTGCCGGTTAATGCCATGCCAAGAGGAAATAACCCGGCGAGATCTGCTGAGCCCAACACCGCCAGGTCCTGATGGGATCCAGCTGCGCACGCAGCACACGTCCATCACCCCCTAGAAGCCAGGGAGGCCTTGATAAGACAAAGCTACGTCATACCTATGTAGTCCATGGGACAGGTTTCCACCTCCCAGTTCTCCAAGAGAAGGGAAGCAGGTCTTGTGGCACTCAACAATGTAATAATGGTGGCATGTGGCTCAGAGGGACAGAAAGGATGGGCAATCCCAGAGTAAGGATCTTAACAGTCCTTATTTTCCCGCTTCTGCCCCTCATCTCACTGAGATCCCAATAACCTTTCATAGTAACCAATAATACCCATAGGGCTGGTGTTCAGGGGACCCAGAGGGTGCCTGTCCCCACAAGGGTGGGCAGCTTGATGCCAGCCCTCGATGGCTGCGGTCACTGATGCTGAGCTGCCCGCAGGGAGCAGCCCCAGGCCCAGGCCGGCAGACGAGCAGCACCCCTCAGCTAGGGTGAGAGGGAGCCGGCGGGCAGGCACAGTGCAGGCCTCTCTCAGCCCCGCAGGGTACAGCTCCCACCCCAGGGCCTTGCTGCAGTGCTGGCCACGGGGACAAGGGCTGCAGCACGGACTGAGTCCCCAGGCTAGGAGCTGGGCAGCCAAAGAACATCTCTGATACCAAAATGTTTCCATCTGGCTCTTGCCTCCTGGATGGAGATGTAAAGCCAACTTCAAATACGTAGTGCCCTCTGAGCACAGACATGTTCTGCCTGTTCTCCAGGTGTGAACATCCTGGACTGTGTCTGCAGAAGAGGATTTCTGCTCATACGGACCCTCGGTGACTGCAGCACAAAGCACCCCAAGGCTCTGGGAGCCAGGCACAATATGTACCTATAGCCCACGACCAAGGAAAGCGACTGCTTTGGGCCATCCTGTCAGCAATCATCTCCCCTTCCCCTCTTCCCTGAAGCCTCCAGAGGGGCCACCAGATGAGAATATGACATCTAATTAACCACCTCTCAAATCAGATCTGGTTCGACAATTGCAAATACCACATCAGGCAATTGGGTTTTCCTCACCATCTTATCTTTTGCATGTGGTTAGCATGCAAACTAGGTCAGTATTATTCCTACCGAAACACTCGCTATGGGTGTTATTTTTAGAAAGCCATGTGATCGTCTGACTTTTATTTATGAGAGCACAGAAAGATCCACTGTATATTTTCCTGCCTGTCTTGTTTGGAGTGGTTTGTTTTTTCAGCTCTTTGGGTTCGTTGCTGAGATCTTTGGCCTCTTTTTAAAAGGCAAAGTCAGACTAAATCAAGAGACCACGCAGTTCACATGCCTCAGTTGTCTATGAACACAGTGCATGCAGCAGCGCACAAAGCAAACCAGACAAGTGCACCGAGAGCCTATGAAAAGGCAAGGCAGCGGTGCAGGCAACGAGAGGCAAGGATATGGAGCAGAAAGGAGGACAGGGGATTTTGGGAGGTGGGGAATCGGGCAGAGTGAAAGATGACAGAAAACATCATGCTTAGATCTTCACAGCACCTGCAAGGGTAGGCCCAAGATCTCAGCAGCTTGTGTAAAGTCAGCAGGAGATCCAAGCTTAACAACAGAAAACTTGTCCAGAGGTACAAATTTATTTTCCATGACTTCTTCTCATCTTCTTGCCACAAGTGAAACAACTCAAGGCAACAAAACCCTACAGCACTTTTGCATTCAGGAGGTGAGCGGTCACAACACCAACCGATGCCCACAGGACAACCACAACGGGGTGGGAGGGATCAGCCATGAGGGATCTGCCCTCAGGAGATCCCCATCCTCTGTTATATGGCCAGAGCCTAACGGGGAGCCTCTGTGTCTGGTCTGCACGTGGTTTTCATCTGGCCTATTGGGGAATCCAAAGCCTTCGTCCAGTGTGTCTGAGCTAATTCGCATTTCACATCCTGGGGACATGAATCATTTCACTAACCTCATGTAGCCAGTGTGAAGAAGTCTTCATCATTGCTGAGAATCTAGTCTGCTTTTATAACCAGCAAAAAGGTACAGATTAGCTTGACAGCTAATGAGACTGAGCTTCTCAAGCTCCTTGTCAAGCCATTTAGTTCCTGGGTGATCCCACTAAAATGTGCTTTCTTAATGACAGTTCATAATTTCTAATTGCATTTTGAGATAAAGTAGCCCAGTTGTATTCTATTTCAGAAATGCCATCATGATTTTAATACTTAGCATTCTTATTCTAAGTCAAATGCCCAGCAGAAAGTCTCCTGTGTCAACCTACTTATTGCTTTACCAACTGAACTTGCAGTCCCATATTAATTGGCATTGCTTCTGTCACGCTCTCTCTAGCTTTATTAATTGGCATTGGTTCTATCACACTCTAATTCTTTATTAATCAAGTGTGTATCATCTGCCTAACTATATTTGAGATCAAGCACCAAATTACCTCAGTGTCCTGTTAATGCTTTTAAAAATAATTCTCCAGCTCTGCAGAGTTTCCAAGTTTCTCAAGATATTTAAAAAATCTGGCTCAACTGCTGAGAAACTCAGCTAGTTTTCCGAAAATTGTTGATGTAATCTATTAGCTATTGCTAATTTAAAGCATCTGGCTTTAGCAGGCGTTATTTAGCATATCCTGAATTACTGTTAGATGGAGAGGATTTTAGTGTACTATTATACGGTTGTGTCCTCTGGCCTTTTCCCTCATTAGGAAATAGAAACTTTTATTGAACACTTTGTGTTTTTTTTTTCTGCAATATTGAAATATCCATTGACAGTTTCTGGTATCTGGAAATTTTATCAGTTCTCAGAGCCTTTGCTTATCTAATGTACTTTGAACATTACCCTTGTAGCTCCAAATTCTATGGAGCAAACGCTTCTTTGGAGGTCCTTTGGTTTTCCTTACTGACTTCATGATGTTATAATAATTGTTTTTTATTCATTACTATCACCTTTTTTTCCCATGTTTCATGTGTAAGAATTTGCCTGTTTTATTTTTTATAATTTCACTCCACCTAGCTTGACTGGACTTAAATTAGCACAACCCTCTCTGCACTTTGTTGCTTTTTGATCATAAACTAAAATATTCTTAGTCAGCTCTCACTTTTCATGCCTATTTACTCTTTAAGGTCTTCCTGCCACCTGAACCACCTCATACTTATTTTTGTCATTATGAAAACAGCTAATTAAAACATCAAGATATACAGTGCTGTCCACTGTTCTTTGTTCACACGTTGTTTGTTTACGTGTAACCATAATAAGCACCTGCATCTAAGCAACCACCCGTCCTTCAGCGATCAATGCCTCCTCATCAGCCTGAAGTCTGTGTAATGCAGAACAGGTTATGACACGTTTTCAGCTAGGAAATTCCTGTGTATAGTCTTTTAGAACTCCCCAGGCCACTTCAGCAGCAGCAGTGGAGCTGCGGACTTGTCACTTCAGGGGCTGGCCCCTGGCCCTGCAGTGACCTGCAGACTGCAGCAGGTACCAGTCACTGTGCCTCGTGCATTATATGTTAGACCATTCATCCGTAAGCTTTCAAAATTACTTCTTCCTTGGAAACGAGAGTCATGCTGATTTTAACCTGTCTTTCTCAGTCCTCCTTAATATTACCTCCAGTGACTTTTACATTCGCATCAAGCAAATCTGCCCACCAGACTGCAAGAGTACGGCTAGCTCTGATGAACAACTCGAGCTGTTCCTGATCCTTTCCTATTTGTGAACCAGGCTCCCTGAATAAGCTTACAGATAATGCAATTATGTTTTCTTTCAGGGTCCTCGGTTCATTTTGTCCTCCTCTCACTGAATTCTGCTCTAAAGAAGTGCTTGTTTGTTCCTTCTTCCCATTCTTCCTTTGATTAGTAACACAAGAGGAATCAAGAGCTCCTGATATTTTTCACTAGTAGATTCCAGAAATCAACATGAAATGTTTGCCCACTTCCCCCCAGACAGCAGCATCAGCCCTCTCTCTGTCAAGAAGACGGACTTTGAAGAACTACATCATGTTTGTAGTGAAAATGAAGGGAACCAGGTAGCTATTTCTATTACCAGGATGTTTCCAACAGTGGGTTCAAACTTAAAGCTCTGAATTTCCCCAGCTTCCCTAAGTGAGGAATCATCATGCAGCAACCAGTCCGCACATACGCCTACAAAGCAGAAATCAAATGGTGAACATAACCAACAGAGCACTGCAAGCCCCACAGTTAGACACTTCCACCAACATACTGTGTACACTTAAATTTGGAAAAACTGTTTTCTCCTGTCCTTACTAATTCATCTCAAGCTCTGAAGCTTGCACCACAGTCAGCGTGCCTCCCTGAGCTAACTGCTAGTACCATCTAGGTGTCTACCCCCAGAAGAAACAACTTCAGAAGAAACAAGGTAGGCAGACACAAAGATGACTGGACCAGATCCAACTCAACTTCCAAGCCATAAATAACGTTTCTTTCTCAAGCAAAGACCAAGCCATCACAGAGCATTAGGTATGCGCTGTAGCTAAAGCTACACCGGCTGCATTCTCCACGCAGGGCAGGCAACTGCAGATTTTCCTGCAAAGAGAAGTGGTTCAAATGAATGAGGCTTCTCGCTAGGCCATCCTAAACATAGCACAGCTTGGGAACTCAACTCTGCGTTCCTGGGGTGAGTGGGAAACATATGCAGGGAAGCTTAGGGGTGTTTTAAGAACATGGGACATATCCTGCAAACTTGCTGGAATGGCCTGAGTGACACAAGCTGGCAGGATGGGCCAGCAGTGCACCGCAGCAGCAGCACCTAACGCTGCAATGCCACAATTCTAACATTTCTCCCAGGAAAAACAGTGTTTCAGGATAAAAATCATAAAGATGGCTTCTTTTACCCCAGACTTACCATCCTTTTTCCCTACACCTTTACATAAGACTTGCACATGGGTCGCTTCCACTACCTATCACCTGCAACACGTCGTATGGGATGTGGAGCCAGCAGCAGGCTGAATAGCCGAACAGAACAGGAATCTGCTCAGAACTGCCTTCTGAATTGGACATTTCTGAAGTCTGGGCAGTAGATCCTGTCTCCTCTTCCAGCAGCTGATTTTGACAAAACTTGTCAGAACTTTCATACTTTAGAGATCCTAACCCATCTGTCAAACCTGCCTGAAACTGGCCAAAACACTGGAGGAAACAATCAGCTGGAGAGCTCAGATCTTTTTTCTTAAAGCCATATGCTTATCTGACTTAGCCAGAGCAACCGTGCTATCCAGGGAATAACCTTACAGGAGACAAACATGGGTTGCATTGAATTTTCTGCAACTGTACTCTTTTGGGATCAATTCATACAAAAATAAAACATACTTTATCAGTCACTGACACATTCATTTTCCATCTTAATGTTAAAACCAGCAGATTAATCCTGCCTTGAAAAAGAACTGAAGGCAACAATAACTCATTGCATTCATTAATAGCAAAAACTGCTTTGCAGTTATTTCAGTTTCACCCTCCTGAAATTACGCAGTTAGTTATTGGTGCCAGATTCCCATTTATCACAAGAGCCTTTCGTAACAACAACAAACAATAGCTTCTTCTTAATCAGGTTTACCATGAAAGGAAGAACTCATGTCACAAAGGAAGGGCCACGTAATTGTTCCTCACTACCTCCAGGTACACGGGACTTTCACAAGTCCCTTAGAGATGTCAGTAACACACAATACCTAGGAAAGTTATGAACATCACAAGGAAAACTGCCTCAGCCTCGTAACAGAAGAAGTGCTAATGAGTGCAGGACAATAGGCATAGTCAGGCAAACAAAAAGCAGAAGCAGAAATGTAACATGAGCCATGTTATCAGCTGTCCTGTAACGAGAGCTGGGCCACTTCTGCTCGCCCATCCGCCAGCATCACGCACTATGTCACCGAAGTTCACGTAGGTGCCTCAGAGGCTGTAGCTACTGCAGCAGTGAGAAATGCAACTCTTTTTTTCCTGCTTATCAAAAAGCATGAGTCCTCTTCTAAGCCAAAGTATTGTTCCCTCACTGCTGCACTCCTACAGGCAACATGGGTGGGTCATTCCAGTGCAAAAGTACTGGGAGAGTAGATTTCGGGTCACACCAGCCTGGCACAAGACAGCCCTGAATTCCCTCGTTCTTTAAGCATCCTTTCTTTGCTTTTTTATAAGCACAAAATGAAGACTTCATGTCTTTTTCAGGGACGGTAATGTTTTATTTAACATGCCCTGCTAACACCATGAATTTTACATGAGAGCAGCTCCATCCCACAACATCCTCCAGCCTCTCCTTGTTAGTCAGCAGGGCTCTGACCCTGCAGCCACGAGACGTGGTATCTCCCACTGGGAGCCCTGGCACGGGGCTGGGTCATGTTGTTCACCAGCACATCCCTTCTCCCCACCAACCACCGCTGAAATTCAGCCCAAACTGAAGCATTGCATTAGAGACCTTCCTGGGAGACGGATCTGCTGCATCGGCTCCCCCTGCCAGTGCTTCCCACAGAAATCCCCCGTGCAGGCTGTTCTGGGGTGCACAGACGGGAGCTGAGGGTGGGCCGGCCTAGCCTTCCCACAATTTTGGGTCTAGCGCAGGACTCTGATCATGTCTGTGGGGACACGTCTGGTAGTAAGTGATCAGGAAGGCAAGTTTTTACAGTAAACCAACCATATTCGACTCCCGGTTAGCCACGGAAGATTAACTGGCTTTGGGATTAACTGGACACTTCCTCCCCAAAGCAAGCACGGCTACAACAGTGCCATGGCACAGGTGACACAGGGTACCCGAGCCGCAGGGCCACGTCCTGGGGGGGGACCAGCAGCCTAAAGCTGTCCCTGCTCAGCACAGAAACCAGCGGGCTCCTTGCAAGCCTTTTAAAGGCAGAAGACCTGAATATGCTCTTATCCCCTAGCAAATACATAGCCTGTACTAGCCAGGATTTGGTTTTATCCAGGCTACCCACCCCACATTGTCTTTGATGGCTGAAAGCTGCCAGTTTCTCACTGAACCAGCCAACACCACTACGCTAAAACAAGAACATGCTGTGTAGCCTGCAAAAACGTTCCCAAGTGCCAGGCAGCTGGTGTGCTGACACCATTGCCCGTGTGCTGAGTAACGGTGTCTCACTGTTTCTTTGTGCTCCCTTATCTCCCTCCTTCCATCTGTTGTTCCTCGTCTTCCACTCAGATCGTGTGCCGTTCAGAGCAGGGCTTTCTTCTAGCACCTACCACCTAGGAGCTAATCTGTGACAGGGCACCACAAAACAAGTCTGATTAACTCACCTAAATAAGTAATTAGTGAATCGGAGTTGATGTTGTTCAGGAATGTGTATATGAATGGATTAAGCACGGTGCACCTGGATGAAAAGCATGACTCAGAAGTGTTACTAACGTTATTCTTTTTCATGTCCATAAACCTAAGAAATGGGAGAAATGTGGGAGGGGGTAGAAAAAGACAAAAAGGCAAAGAGACAGCAGGCTGGCAGGCAAGCATCTCTCAAATACAAATGCACTAAATGACTGGAACACAGACCAGATGCCGAGAAGAGCTGAGCATTTTGCTACTCCTACTCATATTCTCATTTCTTCTTGTATAGCTCTTAACTTTGCATGCTTCTCCATTTTGTTTTTGCTTCATCTTTCGCATACATAGCCCAAGACTTGGATCTTATCTTCGTGTATCCAAGCAACTTGCTATCGTATCATGTGCACACACAGCTACGCCCACAGGTCAAGGCATCTCTTTCGCTGCCTTCTGTACACGATGATAGTGCAACTCCTCCGGTCACCAGGACAACAGTCACAGCCTGTCAAACTGATAAGAAGTTGGTCGGCTGGGCTCATGCTCTGAAGGAAAGCACGGAGGAAATAAATGTAATACGCAGCAATGAACTGCAAATGGCATTTGGTTTTCCCCTTAGGAAGCTGGAATGAGAACAAATGTGATAGCAACAAAGAAAGAAGAGGGCCTAAAGAGAAGAGACGTGTTTAACTTTTAAAGCCCCGCAGTTAATGGGAAATGGGAAGTATTCAATTAAGGCACAAGATTGGAGCTAACTCCTGGGGCTTATCTCAGCCTTCCCATGCACAGGGAGTGGCTTTGAGCCCACATAGTCCCAACTTTCCACAAGTGCCCAAAGCTACTGTCATCCCAGTGGGCTCAGAGGTTGTCTCTGCTAGACACCAAGGCAAGGGGTAACGAAAGGAAATAAGCATTACATTCCAGGCACTCTCTGTTGATAGAGCTGCCTCTCACTGTCAGCAACCAGGATGGCTAAAGGACTCTAGTGCCTTATGCTAACACTCAACACTCAGCTGGCTGGACCTCAATTCACTGCAGGACCAGAAAGCTACCTTTTCCCACAAAACAGCCCCACCAAATACAGTTGAATCAAGAATCAGGGCCTGTCCCCCTAGAAAACTGTTCTGTAAAGCCAACATTTGGTAGATATGGAGGTCAAGACATAAATCCAGTCTTCCCAACGCTGTCAAAGTTCAGGGAAATATAGAACTGGTGTCTCTAACATTTAGTCTTACAGCTTCAAGACCCACAGTACGATCACTTTGCCATCGCAGAAACAGATGTGAAAGACAGCCTGAAAAGAAAACTACTTGTAAATGGAAGCCAAATCCATTTTATCAGGCCATCTGTAGCCCATGGGGCGGTTGAGGGGATATGCCTTAGGCTGAATACATCAAAGTGGTAAAGCCTCGTCAGAACAAGAATGGATTGTGCAAATCCAGCTGAAGTCGGAGAACTCTGATAAGACCATTCCTTGTAAAACTGATAAGAAATGATGTCTTTGAGGGGTACTCATGGACACAGCGGGGCTTCTGCTGAAGCAAGGCTTGCATCAGCGATGTTCAAAATAAAGTCTGGAAATGCAGGTCACACTGGTCAAGATCTAATCTGAATGGGAAGAGGACAGCAATACAAATAGCCTCATGCTGCATGACATGGGATCAGGCTGCCACACCAGCCAGCGCTAAAGGTGATGGTTAAAGGTCTCCTCCTCACCTCTGCTCCCAGCTCCTTCCTAGACACAGACAAAGAATTTCAGTCTCTTTATTCTGTCTCCCAGCTGTGATTCAGCAGTGAATTCTCTTTTTAGGAAGGCGCTGCAGCATTCAGCCACCCTCTCTATCCTCTAGCCTGCACTTTAGAGCAGGGAACTGCAAAATCAGCCGTACAACTATCTCTGCTTGGCTGGAGCAGAGAGATACACAACAGCCTAACATATTCAAGGCTTTTCTGAGCACAACAAAGCAGTGCCAAGAAACAGAAAAAATGTCATCAAGGCCACATCGGTGCGTTTCTTGCATTTGTCCTCCATCCCAGACAAAACAGGCAGGCACAGTGCACAGAGACAAAGAGGCCTTTCTCAGCACGCAGTGCAGCGTGCGCTCCCGGGTCACATAAGCCGGCTGTGTGTCTGCCCAGTCCCCTTTCCCCTGTTTTGACTGTAGCTGCATCCTTTCTGTGTCAAGATGTGGATACTTAATGCATTCTCACCTTTGCCCTCAGCTACAAGCTGTTTCTGCTTAGCTAATGCTTTTCTTGGCAGGCTCAGCTAGGCAAGTCAGAGTTCAGTTTGCACCCTGATCAGCTGAAACACAGATGACTGGCTCTGGGAAATGCTGTGGAGATAGGGCCAAAACGAACCGAAGTCGCTTACATGTAGCTGCAAATTGCTCCGTGCTGGTACTCGGCCAGCGAGATTCTGGGCAATGACCAGGCGTCCAGGCGCAGCCAAAGGACAAATGAAAATAAACAGCAAAGGAGTTTCTTCCAGGGACATATTATGAAGAGATTTTCAAAGCAGGATTTAAGAACACAATCCTGTTGTTTGTCCTTAATGCCTTAGCACGGACTGTGGACGATGCCAGAGCCACTAAAAAGCTTTAGACGGTTAACGTAAGTGGGAAATGGGGAGGATATAAGACACAGCACAAGAGGTAAGACAAGTAGGGCTTTTCACAGGTCTGGCACAGCTCCCTCATACAACTGGTGCATGCCAAACTTTCCAAAGTGGTCAGAGTGAATAGTTGAAGTTTAGCTGGTCCTGAGTAAAGACTTAAGAATTTGACTTCATTTCGTCCAATATTTTTGCTTATTTCTTGACAAGCAGCCATCCATCAGCAATCCATTAAAGAGACTGCTATGGGAAACCCATGACTAATAACTCTCCTTTGATTCACTCATTTTTGTTAGCAGTTTTTTTGGGAAGAATACACTGCACAGCCTCTTGTACAATACTCCTGTTCAGAGTCCATGTACGTACAGAGAATTTCCTCCACAATCCTGTTTTCCAAAGATCTCTCAGCAGCTCTGTATAGGTTAGAATCACTGTGGCAAACACAGCACTGCAGAGCCGGATCACAACAAGCAAATCTGGCACAACCTGCAGTAAGCTACAGAGCTGCCTTCTTAAGACCTTTGCTAGGAAAAGAGAGAACGTTACTGAGCAGTTTACTCTGCAGCAGGGGATAAGGAGGTTTGGGCTGACTCTCAAGCAATCGAGCTAGCAGATTGTGACTTGGCAGCCCAGCGCTACTCTGCCCGTTTCCCTGCTGCTCCAGGAATTGAGCAAACTGTGAGCGATCTGTCCGCACACGTCATAGCATATGCCTTCCCGTGCACCAGAATTAGCACCCTGCCGGACAAGCTGCACGGGCCAAATCGTTCACCCTCTCCTGCCCACCTGAACATCTTCCAGGGGGCAGAATGCTGTGGGACTGTCTGCACGGGACTGCCTGCAGAGAAAGCGATCCGAGTCTTGCATCTGCAAGGGAAGATATTTAAAGCTTCATCTGTGTGAATCAGCTGCTCACTGCAGGCCTCTGTGGGAGCAGCACTGGCACCGAGATTCAAAATCAGTTATCTACAAAGCAAGAAGAAGTTTTATTAAATGTATACGACTAAACATTATCCAGAGTGCGCTGACTCTCACAGAGGCTTGCCCTTGCAGCAGATAGACTAAACTATCAAAAGTCCTTGTCACAGCACTCCTCGTCTCAGTGCACCAGGAAAACAAACAAAAAGAGAGAAAGAAAAATCAAGCAGGAAAAATAAGTGCCTTCTTTAGCCACAGCAGGTGCTAATAGTCAAAAGAACCAGTGAACTGGTTACCTAAAAGGTAAAAATAACCTTTTATAAATATACATCTCCAGATACACAAGAGTTATATCTACATGGCATAATCCAGGATAAGTGAACAAATTGACTACCAGGAAAGACTACCCAGAAGTAAAGTCTTTGAGTTAAACAGGTCCATCATCCACTGGTATTAACCGGTGCATCTCTGTGGGCTTGAATGAGCCCACAAACATTTACATGGGACCTTAGAGATCCCACCTGCACCCACACACACCCTCCCTAACTTAATCCAGAATGGAGAAATATTCTGAACCGAGTATTCATCCGTCACCCAGTCATCCATTAATCTGTCCACTGTGCAAACAATCAGATATGAGAGGAGCTGCGTATTTATTACACATTTCTGAATAAGTCATGCCCAATATCTAGGACAAACAACACATTAAGCCCTAAAGAACCCTTTGAAAGCCTTTTGCCTGCCGGAGACAACAATGAAAAAGTAACGTGATAGAAAGGGAACAGTAAATCATTCATGAGAATGATTAAAAACAAACTCTGGGCGAGGTGCTGCCAAACAACCCTGGAAACAGCTCGTGTGTTCTTCCTGAGTACCTCTGCATTCACGGAGGGCAGAGCGGCTGTGAGCAACCCTAACAAGTCCCACAGTGTGGCCAGTGCAGGGAAGATGTAGCAGATACAAAATCCAGGCAGAACTGCACGACTGCAAGTTGCCATTAATTCACGCACCCCATGACTCCATCAGGCACTGATGCAGAATAACTACCGTGCTTGAAATTGCTAATGCAAAAAGGGCTTAACTGGCACGTCAAGGGCACTAGTGAGAGAAGAACAAATTAGACTCCCTGGGGCTGAATAATGTTATACACTAGTGATCTCTCTAATACGCACACGATCATTTTGGAATCCTTAAATCAAGCCCTGAAAGAGTTACTGCACCACAGCGTTCACAAACACCACCTCATCTAACAGAGTTGTTGATACTCTAGTTTCCCAGATGAGTGTGGACAGAGATACTAGACACAAATCATGTTATTACCATTTATTTTAGATCCCTTTAACTCTATGAAAAGGCCTGTTTCAGGAAGTGTTTTTGAAGTTTGTTTCCTAAAACTATTTCTGGTTAAAAGCTCCAAAACGATCAATACGGACAAGATTTGTTTCCTAAAGAAACATAAAATAACATCCTACAGCTTCAAGACGCAACTCGGCCTCCATTATGCATTTGAACATTCATTGACCTAACTGCGTGTGTTAAGAGCTTTCAAAAACTGATTTGGAGAAACAGTTCAAGGCAGTAATATTCCTGTAAGAAACTTCTGCCTCCAGTGTGTCCCCTGGGTTATTCTCAAAAAGAAAAATCTACATAAGGTCAATAAAATCATTGATGTGGATTCACATTCAAGGGTATTTTCAGCCCGGTTTCTTAAATAAGGAAAAATAAAATGTCAGCTTTAATTAGCCATCACAGAATCCACATGGGCCGATGCCAGCCTTAATTCACTCCACCACTCTTGGAAACCATGTGTGTTATCAGCTATATTCATATTGTTACTGGTTTGAGTAATAGCCTTAGCATACATAACACCTGGCATGTGCAAACCATAGAACAAAGTTGCTGCCTCTATTTTCTTATTTTGAGTACCACACCTCTTTTTTTTTTTTTCAGTTTGGCAAATAATTTACATTAGTAATATAAATATTTGAGCTGCAAACCACCAGAGCATTCAAAGACTTTGGCACTGCATCGCAGCCATGTATTATTTGCTTCATTACAAAAGGTAATCCCTGTATTTTTATTAAGCAGCTGCACCAGCTGTACTCAAGCTCAAGGCAAAACATACCAAACAAGCAGCAAATTCTAAGTTACAGCCTACAAATTCAGCGTTATCCGCCTAAAAGCCTGCAGTGCCCTGCAAAACACCTTTGATGTTGCAATACAGACAAGTCTGCAAGGGATATAAAATCAGACTTTGGAGACAAAACTTTTCCTGTTATCTCTCTAGCTGTCTGTTTCTAAATACATGACTCTGCCCTCCTAGCCAAACAACTCCTTTGAAGGTTTAGTTCTGGAGAACATGAAGATTCTCCTTTGCCTTTAAAGCAGACCTTTCTTTGCTTTCGGCACAAGCATCAGGCATATCTTCTCCTCTACCAGATCTCCTAGCAGAAGCATGAACATAATCATTAGCTGTTCCTCAGCACTGCCTCCAAATTCCAACTCTCCCAGCAATGTGCTCATATTATTTTAAAGCAGACACTCCTCCATGCTTGAATGAACAGAACAGAACAGCAAAGGAAGATGTAATTTGTAGTGCAGACCCCTAAAAACTAGCTCAGCAGCCACATGCTTCTGAACACAAGGGAAGGGATTAAGAGCATTTAAGATCTCTAAAGTGTCCCCAGACTGGGAAGTTTCTGGAGATACAGTCTCAAAATCAGAGGCAAAAACACACTCCTCTTGGGAAAAGTGGAAAGCCAATAGGTAACTCTAAGCAGTCGTTACTCTTTTCTACTACTTAAGAGTCAACATCTGCTGGGAAATCAATACTGGTAATCACAGCACTGGTTGCCAGACCCTCAGAGACCAAAGGAAAAGGATGGGAGAGGATCTATATGTGGAGGTGATGGCAAAGCACACGACAGCTGAGGAGGACCCGAGCAATTTGTTTAATGAAATGGAAATAAAAGTGTAAATCACTAAAATGCTACTAGAAGAGAGCTTTAACTTAACTCACAAACACACAGATTTTGATGTCTGAGACCTGACTATGACAAGCAGCATGGAAATGTAAATGCAGTGGCTGCTAATGAGCATAATGAACAGGCAGGCAGCTCTGACAGCAGGTTCTCAGCTGGAAGCTATATTCCTCAAGGACTCCTTATCTTCCACATCCACTTCTTTCAGCAACCATATAAATGTTGCTGGCAGGTTTGTCAACCACAAGCATGCAGCTGCTGGATAATGCTAGTATTTGCCAGGTAGGCCTGTAGCCAAAGCTGCTACCTGGACAAACCGAGGATACTTGGCTTCTCTGACTCCTATCACCAACGCTTCCGCCTATTGCTGAGACACAGGAATAAAAGACGGCTCACTTGGTCAGGACATCCCTCTTTCACAGACTCCCAGGCCGTGCTGAATTCACCTCCTAATTGAACTTCCACCCCGTTTGCACTCCCCATTCATTTCTGTGAGTTTGCCTATGTTTATTTGCCTCTTTAAACACAGTCTGGTTTTATTTGCTCGAAAGGATACTTTATTTTGTCCTGTCCTCCAAAGAACTACTGTCTGCAAAATTCCCAACAGACTCCTCCCCCAGACAAAGGACCAGCCAAGCGCAATGCCAAAGGTAAAGGTACACTACTGAAAAATCAGGAATGGTAAAAATAACAAGCAAAGCAAAGCACTCATAAATGTGTTAACAAATAAAGGAATACCACAGTGAAAATCTATATTATCCTAGCCAACAAAGACAGCAAGACCACTCTGATAGTCATTGAGTATGCATAGCCTGATAGCTCAAACATCCATTTTTCTAATGCATTGCTGAAGGCATGCGCTGCTTAAAATCCAAAAATGTGTGCTTAACAACGTGGGGGAGCTGCCAATCCCCAGGCACTGTATTATTGCTCGTGGGTTTTGTTAGGAAATTCATACTTGCACAGAGAACGCCACTGAGGAATAGCCTGTGGTCAGGAGTCCACAACCACCCCATGACAGCCTTTAGCCCTTCTCTCAGCACACACAAATGGGTATCGCTCATCTCTTCAGGAAGCTTGCTAGTTTTTCCAGATGCATCAGTTGGTCTAAGTAAAGATATATTAGTACTGTTACTTAGGAAAGGGCATTCCGGCAAACAAACATCCAGATGGAGTCAGGATATTATCTGCCCAACTTAGATTTAGATTTAGATTTAGATTTAGATTTAGATTTAGATTTACATTTACATTTACATTTACATTTAACAATGCCCTCGGAATCCACTCCCTATTCTGTTTAATACAGCATGGTGAACTGTACTCGCTTTTGAATAGTTTTGGTATAGACAGGTAGTGCTCCTCAGCAGGTAACCCCGTGTGTGGGTCTCATACTGAGCAGCGCTAGCTGGAGAGGCAGGGGAAGGCTCGCCATCCCTTAGCACTGCTCCCCTCCCTGGTATTCATACCTCTCATTGCATCCTGATAGGAAACAATGGGATACAGAAAAAAAAAAGTCCATTTCCCTTAATGTTTACAGCTCTCAAACACTAGTTTATATTCTGCAGAGAAAGCTGGCTGCTTCTCTTTGCTGAGGTGCCTCCCTTACGCACACAGCCACACGCTGCAAGAGAAAGAGGGAGGGCAGGAGGGAGCTTCATGGTGTCTGATGAAATATGAACAACAGATTTGGGGCAGAGCCTGCCTCATGCTGCCAGCAGAACACCGAGCCCTTCTAGTGCACTCAGACCCAAACATGAGCTGGGATATTTTAGCACTTCTGCATAGATATAGAAGCAACAAAAATAACTACTGGAAAATAATGGCTGTATGTGTATATTGCTCTCATCATTTTTTTCTTCTCTGTTTACTAACTCCTGATCTACTAATGCGAATAGCTAACCATCACATTACAGAGCATGGAGAAGAAGGCATTTTATGAAGTGAGTCTGCACAAAAGATGAACAGTGTGCTTGCTGCAGGGCAGCAATTATTGCAGAGCTCCTGAGCAGTAAGAACAGAACAAACCTCTGCCCTTGTCACTGATCAGGGTCCAATTCTGCTCAAAAGCACGAATGACTGCTGAACAGTAAGGTCACAGCTATTCAATGTATTTATCTTCCAAATACCAATCCTGAAGGAATTTGGACTTGTGATTCCACAGAGGTTGCATATTCAAATCTGGCATGTAAATAATTAAACATTCTCTACACATTTCCAAGACAGGCAGAAGGCAGGGTATTGCTATTCAGGGTTCAGTGTAACTGTACATAATCTTGGCCTTCCATCTTCTGAAATTCCTATAGATACAGCAGTAGCATGTCTGAGTTGCTTTTGCATATCAGTCCTTTTCACTGTCAGGAATCAGCCACATTCGAAGGCAACCACATCGCCCTCCCCGACAGGCTGCGTTTCAGTGCCTCCCAGGGCCCTGCCGCAGGAACACGGGGAGCCCAGAGACATAAGGCACAGCAGAACCCACAGCAGGGGCAGCACCGTGTGCCTGGGCATCCTGCAGCAGCAAAAGCTGCGAAGATGGCACAACGAGGAATCACGTCCTCAGCTTCTCTAAGGCTTCCTGCCCACCTTGGAAAAAATATCAGCTCTGAACCAGCCACTGGAAGAGAACATACGCAGCTTACAGCAGAGAAAAAATATTTTTCAAGACCAAAGTTACCAGCTGAGTATTGAAAGGGGGTAATGTTTATAGCCAACCTCATCACAATGACAAACTAGCTGAAGAACAAACTGCAGACAGAATGCACGGTTGTCTGTGTGAAAATATAAACACCTGTGATTAAATGCCAATTTCTGAAGATTTACATTTTAAAGACACATTAATTCTCGAATGTTGGTTTTGCTGCCTTATCGCAGACATTAACTCTTTGTTATTTTTTAATAAAAACTAAGGCAACATAGAAATAACTTGAATAGCCCAAGGCTGAACTGAACCATAATAAAACATTCCTGTGATAAGGAAACACACTATGAGACCCACTGCTGAAAACTTCCTATTCTCAGACATTAGGCCACTTCCAAAACCTGACTTACTCATGCCATTTAAAATGTCTTTACAAGGGAGGGTTATATATAAAAACTGCTTAGTTTACATCTGTGAAATGCAAAGCACAGAAGTGGTTGTATTTTGAAGGTCACAAAAGCAATGTAAACTACGAACTTCAGGATTCGTGCAACCATGACATTTTAGAGTGGGAGGAGGATATTTTGTCTTGTCCAAGCCACCAGATACTAAAGTGAAAAAAACATAAATATTATGATTCAGTAAAAGTATCTGGGATCCAACATCAAGTATTGGTGAATTTTTCCGGTGAGAAAAACAACAACTGGGGACTAAGGAGACGATAATCCACAAGTTTAGTCTATTTTGTATAATCCGAGAGAGTATTTTCTGACTTCATCTGTATGGGACTTGTTGTTTGAAGAAGGAAGACTATCTAAAAAGGTTACTCTTAACTCAATGTCAATTTATATACTATAAAACTTTAAAAAATCCTTCTCTATACTACTAATCATAAATCTTCAGAGTTACTCATTATGTCAAATAGCACCAAATCCAGGGGCTCATTTCCCTTTTGCTGTTCAATAAAGTGGTGTTGGCAGTGGTATGCTTTAACACTTGCAATTTATTAACCTCAGAGGTGTTGTAGCATGAAACTAAAGCCGCAGAAAGGAGGCATTTAGCAAATTATACATGCTGCATATTTTTACAGCAAAGGAGTTCCTGCTGTGCTTTGCTTGCCTCCTACTTTTTATGATTATTTTCTCTCCCTCATGATAACTTCCAAGCATCACATACTTTGGAGAGATACTTCCTTATTTTGTGCTAACACTTTCTCATGTTTAAAAAAGTGTTACTTTCTATTTATCAATTACGGAATCACGGAACGGTTTGGGTTGGAAGGAACCTTAAAGATCACCCAGTTCCAACCCCCTGCCATGGGCAGGGATGCCACCCACTAGATCAGGTTGCACAGGGCCTCATCCAACCTTGCCTTGAAGGAGGCAAGGAGGCATTTAAAATATCCTGATTTTTAACTTTTTCAAATGCAGATAGTGAAGCCCAAGACAGACTTAACATGATGTTTTACAAGACAACATCCTGGCTACAAAGACTTGTTATTCCATGGGCTGAAAAGAAACATACAACCAGGGCAGAGGCCATGGTGTAGAGGATCTTGTTAGAAAGTATTGGGGGACATGAACATTTATTTCTTCCAGGTTTGTTGCTCTGCCGCTCTAGTTGAAAGAACAAGTTTTTTATTATTGTGTGTCACAGAAAGTGTCCATAACAATAGCCCAGCTTTTCTTTTATGATTTCTAGGAAAATCTCATTTATCAGTCACCTTAGTATTTAAACGCAGTATTTTTGCGTATCAGACCAAAAATGTTCAAGGCATACCTAAAGGCTCAATATAAGGGGTTTGCTCTGACCACGCCAACATGTTATCAAAGTCAGCTGGGAAAACTGTTTCAAAACTAACTTAGGGAGAAATTTAGAGTATATGACATTATATAATGTCGCTACTCATTTTTATCTTCGTTACTTCTTTTTCCCTATACACCCACATAGCCATCAAGAGGCTTCCCAACACTGTTCATTAAGCCACAGTGACAGGAACTGGAGTCTTCTTGTTCTGCCTGGCAGTATTGAAAGAGGTAAGAGAATTGATTGATCACTTGATTGGTAAAGTTTAAAAAAGCTCTTTGCCAAAATTATTTGTGTTCTGAAACATCCAAAATATGTAATCCTGTCATATTGGAGGGCTGGAGATGGAAGACATGGAAAGAACAGAGCACAAAAAAGGACCCATGTTCCTGCTTTTAAAACATATAAATCCAAACTTGCTTTATCTAGGGTGCTGATTAAGCTAAGGAGGTCTAGCAGCATTTTATATTAAGAACTGAAACTAGGTGCACACAGAATTTGAATTATCCTTTGTAAGAGACAAAGGCAGCCCCAGCACCCAGAGGTATCCAAAGCTGAGTCGCTATGACAGGGACAATAAATAGGCCTTTTCCTGCACACAAAAGCAGGCCGTACAGGAAAAACACAATGTATTCAGCATTTTAATTGTTTAAAAGTGTTTGTAACACAAATTAGCTGCTGCGATGCCAAGCATTTGGCCGCTGCCCGTCTATGACGAGCTGCACCCCCCCCAAATTTTCATTCCTACAGCATTGCAGGTCGTGCTTTCAAACAAACCACGGCCCCGGCCTGGTCAGAGCACCCTGCCACGAGGGCCGGCGGCGATTTTGTGTGGAAACCGAGGCGAGAGAAAGACCAGGGCCCTCCCCGAAGGGGTCTGTGTGTTTTTGGAGGGTGCTTGTGGGGGACACGTGTGATGGCGTCTCTCAGCACAACGAGGGGAACGGAGCACGGGAAAGGAGCCGGGGAGAGCGCGCAGCCCCCCTGCCTCAGCCCGCCGCCCGCCGCCCCTCAGCGCAGTCTCGCGAGAGCCGCCCCGCGTAGACGCGATGTCCTTTGGGGCACTGGCGGGGGGAGGGCGGGGGAAGGGCAGCGAAGCGAGGGGCGGTTTGATTGACGGCGGCCTCCACCAGTGGGCGAAGGGCACGGCCAGCCCCGAGCCAATAATTTCTCCCCGGAGCGAGCGGCGAGCCAATGGGGGGGCCGGGGGGGCGGGGCGCGCCGCTGGCTGATTGATCCCAGCTTTGGCGTTGTTCAGTCAGAGCGAGAACATTCTAGAGGTGAGTACGGGGCAGCCATTGCCGGGGTCCCGTCAGCCGCCCCCTTCTGCCTGAGCTGCGCGCCGGCCGCCGCAGCTCCCTCCCCCCTTCCCTCTTCTCCCCCCTCCTCCTCCCCCCTCTCCTCACAGGTGCCGCCGCTAACGATGCCCCTGGTTGTGTCTTGCCCGCAGATTGTCCGGCACTGCTGTCCCTGCTGATAACGCCCGCCTCAGGACGCCCGGACCCGGAGGCTGCGGCGTCCGCCTCCGCCTCCTCCGCCTCCGGCTGGATATAAGCGCCCCCACGGCCTCGTTCTCCTCGCACACTCGGCTTCGTCGCAGCCCGGGGCGAGCAGCGTTGGGTTTATGTCTTTATTGGACGAAAACGGTGAGCGTTTGGGCTGGGGAGCAGCGGGTGAGGGCGGTTGGAAGGACGAGGTCGGTGCGGGGCGGCGGGCGGGCTGGGGCGCCGCGTTGTTGACGGGGGGTGTATTTTTATGAAGAAATCTCCGGCACCCTTTTAGAAGGGAACATGGAGATACCTTCAACAACGATCGCTCGCCCCTTATATTTTTTAATTTCGTATTTTTTTTCAATTTTTGGGGCGGATTATTCCTTTGATTGTGCCCCCCCCCAGCTCCCCGCGCCATGCGACGAGACAAAATGGCGGCGGCTGGGCCGCGCCTCCCCGTGCTTGGGGGGTTGGGGGTGGGGAGTGGGGGACGCTTCTTTTGGGGGGGCTGTGCCGCAGTTACAGCCTCGCGGCGGGGGGCAGGGGGCGCCCGATCGGCAAGGGTTAGCCCTGGGGAAGGGGAGGGAGGCTGGGGGGGCGGCTAGGGAGCGTCCCCCCCTTCCTAGGGAGCGCATGCGTGGCTGGAGGTGACACCCACACCCCCCCCCCCCCGATCTTCTCTGGGGCTGACTCAGTGCTTAATTGCTGCATTTATGAGTCATCGCGGGCCTGAGCGGGGCGGGGAAACGGGGCTTTGAAGCTGGGAGGCTGTCTGCCTTCCCGCTTCTTCGGCTCTGCCCAATAAATATGGGGGGGGGGGGGGGTGCTTGGGATGAGGTGGCTTAGAGACCAGGAGAGGGAGCTTTAGTCTACAGCAGACAGACAAAAGCTGTAATATGGAAGGAGGGGAAACCACGCATTCTAAAAAGCTTATGCTCAGTCACCAAGATACCTGCTTCCTCAGTGCCTCTGCAAGCACGTGGTCAGATCACATGCTGGCTCTTTTTTAGACATCCTGGGGAAGGTAGCCTTGTGCTTGGAACAAAATTCGTGGTGCAGTTTTTGCTGAAGGGTAAAACTGCGTCAGGACTAATGCAGAATACATGGCATACACAAAGCACGCTTCTTGTGAAAGGATTTGTAAACCTGGCCAGAGGGACTCGGACTGTGTGGAATCGATAGGCACGCTCTTACACGTTAAATACTAAGGAGGCTATTTTCATGTGTCAACACATCTGCCGTTAATGATAACATGATGACGTGTCAGAATAACCATGCTGTAGTCAGGGTTGCCTGTCTAGTCACCTCAACCAGTTGTGGTTTACGTAATGCTAGATCTGATTATAGGGACACGCGTTAATTTAAATATGTAAATACTGCTTAAGGCAACTTTAATAATAGGATTCATCCTCCTTCCCCTTCCTTCCCCCCCCTTCCCCCAAGAAAAAAAATCAACTGGAAAAGCTGCTGCACTGCTCTGTACCTCTGCATTGCTAGGCTTTCTACAGTGAAGCAACTTATGTCAGACTTTATCAGGCTTATTGTTAAGTCAAAACTCAACAGAAGCTGCTATGAGAATCCATAAGTGAGAGGGAGAATTACCTAATTTTCAACTCTTTTCTACTCCGATCCAAAAAACTGGTAAGCCATGTAAAAATTATATGGGGCTACAGATTGCTGCTGCTTCATCTCACTGACATTTCTCAACATTCTGACGGGCTTCGGTTTATGTAATAGGCTCGTGCTATGATGTGAAATCTGAAACCGTTCCAGATTTTTCTCCCACTTCTCTCCCCTGCAGCCTGAAACGTACCACGTGACCCTCTCAGTGCAAGAGCCATTGGTCTTTGTAAATTGAGCAGTGTTCTTTCCCTTCGTTATTGATCATGGCACTCCTTCAGGAGTTAATTGTGCAGACAATATTCTTAAGCTGTTCAGTGGGTTCGGGGTTGTAAGAAAGGAGAGGGTGGAAAGCTCTGTGGTGTAGGTGAGGCAGAGTTACTCGGCAGTACAATTCAAGGCTATTGTCTTAAGCTTCACAAGTTGATGAAAGCCATAGCATAACGAACTCTACTTGCCCTTTCCAGAAATAGTTTCTTATGTTCCTTTGTAGTACGATTTCATTGGTGTATGTAAAGATAAATTTCACTTTTTTTCTGTTTATTAACACTTGCAGAGCTGTTGCGCAGCCACTGGTACCTGTATTGGGGAAACATAGCATACAAGCAAGAACCTTACAGCCTCAGTGGCGAAAATTTTTTCATGTCAGAGACCGAGAACTCTTGCAGTCGTTTATGTCATCCCGTCTTCTCCAGACAGAAGATACCAAAAAACTGCAATCAAAGATCTCTTCATCTTATTGATAAAGCTACTAATAAGGCAAAATGTCTGTCAACGTCAACCGCAGTGTTTCAGATCAGTTCTATCGCTACAAAATGCCCCGTCTGATTGCCAAGGTAACTTACTAACCATTAGTGGTAAGTAGGTAGGGTTTCAGGTTAGTAGCTCTTGATGTAGCAGAACTGAGATAATGACACTGAATTTAGCCAGTCATAGGGAGGGGGTGACTGCATTTTTCTGTCCAGAGTAAGTGCACATTAACTCTTCTTAAGAAGACACTTCAAAGCAGAACTTAGATGTAGTTAAATCAAGAAGTATACATGGGGTTGGGCTATTGTGGTCATTTAAACTTAAAAGCTTTTTTTTTTTTTAGGTTGAGGGCAAAGGAAATGGAATAAAGACGGTTATAGTCAACATGGTTGACGTTGCAAAGGCGCTTAATCGGCCTCCAACGTGTAAGTAGTCTGCAGTGACACAGCATTTTTTTTAAGGCTTTCACTTTTGTTTCAAGTGATAGTGTTAAATAGCTAATAAAGTATTAATATTATTTCAAGACTTGTAAGAAAAAGCGATTAAGGAAGAAATAATGATCAGGAAGGAGCAATGGCATATCTACTTGCAGTTCAATCAACAATAAAGACCCAAGGACTCCATTGATTATTACGATTTTTTTGCAGATCCTACCAAATTTTTTGGTTGTGAGCTGGGAGCACAGACCCAGTTTGATGTTAAGAATGACCGTTACATTGTCAATGGATCTCATGAGGCGAATAAGTTGCAAGACATGTTGGATGGATTCATTAAAAAATTTGTTCTCTGTCCTGAGTGTGAGAATCCTGAAACTGATCTGGTGAGTGCTCTCTTTCTGTGTTAATGGTAACAGTACAGAAGTGGTGCGTTGATGTTTGTGAAGGTGGTGCAGTGTTAAAAGCTGATTCAGATACCAATGAAGAGAAATCCAGTGACTTATCTCTGTTAGTTTAGTTAATTTCTAATTTTTAGTTAGTGAAATGAAAAGAAATCTAAAACCCATCCCAGGTTTTAGATTTACAGTTGCCCAGAACTTCGGAGCTAAATTGCGATGTTTAAACTCAACTCTGTTAGGGCTGATTAAAGCATGTAAACCTCTGGCTTAATCGTACGGAGATGATAAATAGCAGGCTTAGGTTTTAATGCATATCTGTTCTCTGAATCGTATTTTAACTGGAGTTTGTTCTCTCTTACAGCATGTCAATCCTAAGAAACAAACTATAGGTAACTCTTGCAAAGCCTGTGGCTATCGAGGCATGCTTGACACAAACCATAAACTCTGCACGTTCATTCTCAAAAACCCACCTGGTAAGTGGGTTCCTTTATTTGAGGGGAGGTGGTAAAGGGAACCTCTTTAGTGTGAGTGCTGTTAGTAGAAGAGCAAATGGTTAGTGTCCAGTAACTGTAAAACTGTTCTGGTGTACTGCTAGAGTACATTTGTGGGTTGGGATGAAGTATCTGTGTTCGTAGCTTAAATATGAGCAGTCAGTTCTCTTGTGTCCTTCTCAAGTAGCAGTATCTGCAGAATTTTTTTGCCTAAGTAGGGTGAAATTTAGTAGGAAGAGTTAATCAGCAGGTGCTCACTGCGGGTTTCCATTTAAGTCCGTGTGAAGCGGAAGGATAGTGTAGTAAACGTGAACTGTAATGGAGTTGTTTTTGCAAGCAACACTCTGTAGTAAGCATTTGGTTGCCTGCTGCAATTTAAGCTTGCTAAATTAGAAAAGTCTAACCTATTCCAGGGATCTCTGCTTCGTGAGGTCACTTGTTATATGGACTTGGACACCAGGATGAGAAACGAGACTTTCACTAGAACCAGGGGTTTTATGAGCTGTGTAGATTATCCTGTGAGTGCAGCTGGAGACGGGCACTGTGCATCACCTGCTGTGAATAAAAGAATCTGGATCAATTTACCTGGGGAATCTGCAGAGGTGTTATTGCAGGGAATCTATGGAATCGAGAAAGCTAATACACTACACTAATGTTCACTTTCAGAAAGTGGCGACACTAGTACAGGGAAGAAAGAAAAGGAGAAGAAGAATAGAAAAGGCAAGGACAAAGAGAATGGTTCTGTGTCCAGCAATGAGACACCTCCACCCCCACCACCAGAGGAGATTACTCCTCCACAGGTTGTGGTAAGTAGAAGGGAATGTGGGGAGATGAGGGTGGATAGTGTTTTGCTCTGGTTTGAAACATCAGATTCCTTGCTAGTCAACATCATATCAAAGTTGTACTATAAGGAGAAGTTAATCGCTGCAATAGAAGTATCCCTGCACATCCATTATAGTAGCTCTACCAACTCCTCAGTATGTGTGCTCCTTGCTAAGTGACAGCTGCACACTCCTCTCAGGAGACCTGGATTGTATCTAAATGATTGTAGTAGATACTGATGAGGCATGGCACGGTAACAACAGATGTCTACAGATGCACACCTAGTTACTTCTACTCTTCTCCATCAGCCCTTTCTCCATCTCTGACCAGCTGATCATAGTGTAACTTTTTCCTTCTGTAGGGAAGAGTCAGAAATACTCACAAAAATGCTCTCAGATCTGTATCTAGAGAAAACTCAACCTATTAATAAGTTTGTAGTAACACTGTATGAATCTTTTGTTGTTGTTTTAGGAGGAGGAAGATGATGATGATTGGGGTGAAGACACAACAGAAGAAGCCCAGAGGCGTAGAATGGATGAAATCAGTGACCATGCAAAGAACCTTACACTTAGTGAAGACCTGGAAAGAACAGTGGAGGAGAGAGTCAACATACTGTTTGATTTTGTGAAGGTGAATATTTATTTATTCACTGTTGAGCTGTAGTTTTGTAGAATGCTAAGAAGGAGATGAAGAGCAAGCTGCTTTTATATACACACACTGAAGTCTTCCAACTTTAGGGCTTAAACTCCTACAAAAGTACTGGTTCCACCATTGGTTGGGAAGCAAAGAGTTTATTAGTGTGTTAATGCAGGCTCCAGTGGCTTTAAAACATCTATCTGTACTATGTTCTAGAAAAAGAAGGAAGAAGGTGTCATTGATTCTTCTGACAAAGACATTGTAGCAGAAGCAGAGAGACTGGATGTGAAGGCCATGGGCCCTCTAGTTCTCACTGAAGTCCTTTTCGACGAAAAAATTCGTGAACAGATAAGGAAATACAGACGTCACTTCCTTCGTGTAAGACTTTTCTTGTTCTGCACCCAGTGTAACAACCTCATGTGTTTGAGATAACTATTCGGGTCAGTTCTGGATTGCTTTACTAGGGGAGAGATGACTTTATTGTAGTTTTTAAACCAGTACTTCCCAGCTTGGGATAAGTGCTGTGAGGAATAATACAAGCTGTTGTAGATTTTGCTGTCTCATTGAACTGTAAGCAGAAGCAGCAACTCATTCTAGAGAAGAAGCAGCATAATTTATTTGCTCTTGCTTTCCTTTTTTCCCTTCTCGCAATTCTAGTTCTGCCACAATAACAAGAAAGCTCAGAGGTACCTTCTCCATGGCTTTGAGTGTGTGGTAGCCATGCATCAGTCTCAGCTTATTTCTAAAATACCACATATTCTGAAGGAAATGTATGATGCAGATCTTCTGGAAGAAGAAGTCATCCTTGGCTGGGCAGAAAAGGTGAGTGGTAGTATGTAATGTGCCGTATATGTTAGGCACCTGCTTCTGCCATTCTGGTAAAATCTTCTGGGCAGATGTCTTCAAACAGTCATGTACTTCAGAATGATTATCTGGGAGAAATGTCTTTCAAAAATGGCTTGTTCAAGGTAGTGGGGTGAAGTTAGGCTTGGTGTATTGCAGTACGATCGCATACAGATTTGGCTTAAACACTAAAGGAATTTACATACTCGGTCTTTCAGGCCTCAAAGAAATATGTTTCAAAGGAGCTTGCCAAAGAAATCCGTGTCAAAGCAGAACCATTTATTAAATGGCTAAAGGAAGCTGAAGAAGAATCTTCCGGTAATGAAGAAGAGGATGAAGATGAAAACATAGAGGTAGGAAAGGCTCGCCTCCTGTAACTCCAGAATTACACTGCTCTGTACACTTCGGGGCACTTTGTCTTAGTATACTATAAAATAGCTCGCTTAATGTATTGCTCTGCATGTCGGCAAGTATAAAACCTTATGTCTTAGAAGAGCCAAGGGGGGGTGTTAGAAAAGCTGATTAAGGAAGAAATAGTTTTCCTCACAGATCAGACCAAGGTGAAATTTGGTAGCTACACTCAGCTGACTGCATGCATGTTTGCTCCTCTCTGTATTACTTGCTCCTGGTTGAGACCCTGCTGCTTAAAGACATGCATGTGCACCTCTAGTTGCTAAAGACAGGTGTGCTTGGGAGTACACACTAAGCATTCCTGACAGGTAAGGGGAACTCTCGACCAGGTAGATGTTAGCAACTCCTGACACTAAAGCAAAAGTGTTCTCTAGCACCCACTGCCATTAAGCACTAACAGGTACATCTCTTGTCTTCACAGGTGGTGTACTCTACAACTGCCAGTGTCCCTAAAGTTGAAACTGTGAAGCCTGCAAACAGTAAAGATGATGACATTGATATTGATGCCATTTAAAGTGATGCAAAGTAGCTTCCAGCATAATCAAACTTCTCTGCGTTTTCTGCCAGAAGTGTGACTTGTATGTGCGCAAGCTGAAATGGCTTAACATCCTGCTACTCTTTGTACTCTAAAATGTATCTTTTTACTGTGACTGGTCTTGTGTAACTAAGCCTAATACCAAGGAGTCAGCACGTCGGTGAACGGCTCTAGTTTGCGAATGGCATGTTCTATTTTGTTTTTCTAACTTGTGTTGGACACATACTTGGAGCACATTTATACAGTTGTGGAAATAAAGGATTTGGTTTTGGTCAATCTTCACTCAGGGCTCCAAACTTTGTTTCTTTTCCAAGTAAGTATACAACCTGGTGCAACTTACATCATGGGATCAACATTGCAATGGGGCTGGGTGTGATGGCTCTGTCTTGGACTGAAAAAGGAAGTTTGAGAGAAAGTTACTTAAAAAATACATGCCTGGCACAGGTGTTTACCAGAAATCACTAAATACGGGTTTCAGTGCTTGGACTAGTTACATCACTGCACTTGTGCACTGATCCAGGGGAGTGCCTGAATACCTGGCACTCTCCTAAAGTGATTTGAGGATGAGGAAAGGAAGAAGGTGAGATCAGTTCCCTTGAACACAGGAAGCCACACCGTTGACCTGCATAGCCATGGGAGTGACCTTTGCAATTCTAAAAGAACAGTCTGAGGATTAACGTTTAGGAGTAGACTAACTTTTGTACCTTTAAATAAGGAAACAAATGACTGAGCAGTAGCTTTTGACCTGGGAGAAGCATAGGTGAAGGTATGCCTGTTAAACAGCTCCCAGGGCCTGAACACTCTTGTAGCTAGCTCTTGGTGTGCCCTGACACCATGACTTTTCTCATCCATAACTCTGTTCTTCTGAAAGCAGAATTACAAGAAAAAAAGCATTTTATTCCTATGGTGAGATTTGCGGTTGTGGCATACCAAGGCCATGCAATGACCTGCTTTTTCTGTCAGCTTTAGCAGAGTTTAGGATCAGATGAAGAAAAATGTTTGCTGGCTACAATGGAACGGGCAAGAGCTTCAGGTTTTCCTCTGTAATGCAGTGGAGTGTAGGGCTGTCAGTGTACTGTTAGGTTGCGTGGGATCTGGGAATCAAATTGTCATTTAGCACTAGCACACCTGGCAAACCATGTTACAAAGATGGGCTGAAGGTGCAGTAGGTGATGCGTTCTTGTCTTCCTTTACACAGGTATTTTATTGCAATTGTACAAAATGTGACTTTAAATACAAATGCGACTAGTCGTGGGATTGATTTATTTTTTATTCTAAAAGTATATTTGTTCTTGCTGCTTAAAAACAAGGTTTGTATTTCAAAACTACATTGTTAATTCTGGCTGGATTCAAAAGGTTGTAGTAAATGGAGTTAGTATCAGGCTGGTGCTCAGTCACTAGAGAGTTCTACAGGGCTCCGTTCTAGAGCCAGTTCTCTTCAATGCTTTCATAAATGATGCTAAAGCTAGGCCTGGTACAGAGATCTTGACAAATAGGAGGGCTGGGCAGAGGGGCTCACTCATTAGGAGCAGAGGGGCGGACGCTGAGCTCTGCTCTCTGGGGACAGCGACAGGACCCGAGGGAACGGCATGGAGCTGGGACAGGGGAGGGTCAGGCTGGGGGTTAGGGAAAGGTTCTGCACCCAGAGGGTGGTCGGGCACTGGGACAGGCTCCCCAGGGCATGGGGGAACACTGCTCTCGGGCATGTGGTCTCATTTTTGGGTGGTCCCGTGTGGAGCCAGGAGTTGGACTTCATGACTCTTGTGGGTCCCTTCCAACTCAGGATATTTTGTGATCTGATCTATGATACTTCAGAGTGGAGTTTCAGCCATGGTCTTCATGCTAGCTTGTATCAATAGGCTGGACGGACCTAAGCAATGCTCAGAAAGAGGAATTCACAATTATCTCCCGGCCAGGTTGGTGAAATGGATATAGGACTTTCCTTTCGTAAGTGGTTCCCCCCGGCAGTCACTTAATGTTTCATTGGGAGGTGGGTGCTTGTACATTGGCAAATTCCCTGGGCAGAGGTTTGAGTTTGCTTTGCCTTTCTGAGCAGAATTTCTGCTTGTGAAGGAAATGAGAAGCCTCGCACATTCCCAGGGTCACTTGTCATCAGTAGTGCTGAGAAATACTGAGGCCCCTTAATTCAGACCACACGAGAGTTCTCTGCAGGATGGGCAGTGCCATCTCCGAGTTCATCAAGCCTGATTCCTAGGGAGGGTAAGTCAGCACCGTTTACCAAAGTAATCTCTCATTCCACGCTGACAGTTTGAGATGAGGCTTTGCAGATCCGGGTTGACTCCCTGTCCAGAATGTGACTGGGAGACTTGTTTGAGGCATGGTTGATGTGGGGCTGGCTGTTACCAGCTGTGATACCCTGAAGTCTCAGGGTGGTGGTAGTTTCGTTTTGGAACGGGTTTGATTGTAATTGTAGGCTGCCACCAAAGGGGATTATCTCTTTTTTCCACCCCAGACTCAGTGGCCAGCAAGTTAACCTGTTCCCTTCAGTAGGGAAATTGGGAAATACTTTTCTACGGGATTAGCGAATTGATGAAATCCTAGCAAAGCTGTATGAGGTAGGCTTGGTGCAAACAGGGTGGGAGCATTCAGCGAGTGTTCTTTCTGTGGTAGCCCACAGGGGGATCAGATTAAGCGTACAATAAAGCTGTACCCTCATACTCAGATGTGTGGTTCTACAAATGATGCACCCACCGCTAGCAGAGGGCGAGACTCCTGGTGCTGTGCTGCACTTCACATCCCATCTTCACACACGTATTGATGTTCCCATCTCAGAGGGTTAACTGGGGATTCCACCAGCTAACAAACACGGGTGTTCAGTTTGTTAGCATTCCTTTAGGGAAGGAAAAAGTCTGACTTAGGAGGTTTCTGAGCCTTTGAATTTATTGCTGCTGCTATCTGATTACAAGTAACGAGTACAAATTCAAAATGCAGCTTGGTATTCAGATGCAATCTTCTCGAAACTTCAGAGAAACTCCCGGTACCTGGAGAGGAAACCGTAGGTGTTGGGTGACCTCCCTCGCTCTGTACCATAGCGAACGCACTGATTTCGCAGGAGGAAAGTCTAGCAGCAGGTCCATTAGCTTGGCTTCATAAACCTTCATCTTCCTCCACGAGCCTGCGATCTGGAGCCTTAGCACACCTCAACAGCCTTCAGCAGCAGCCAGCACAACGGGAGCAGCTCGGCTGATGGGCTCGCTTGGGGCAGCACAGACGAAAGGAGCTCAGAGGTTTGAACCGGGGTGTGAAATCCTGATGGTTGTTGTATGTATAAGAAATAAAATTGCTTGTTTTCACTTTTAGCAGCTAGAGTTTAACATTTTTCATTAGAGGTCAGGGCCTCGCTCAGCCAGATACGGTAGCCGTGTATACCAGGGTGCTCTTTGCTCCCAAGAGTGTGTAGCTCAAGGCTTGTAGCGAGGCAGTGGCTAAAGATAAGGGAGAAGTGATTTGAAGTGGTTGCAGTGGCATAATAACACACTCAGTGCTTATATTCACCCTTGCTGTGGTAGTGGCTGTCCCAGCCAGCACAACCACAGTGCAAAGCTTCCCAAGAGGTCATCTTTACAAACAGGGTGCAGTTCGCGCCGTGGGGTCACTCGCAGGAGGCATTACAAAAGCAGAGCCAGTTGTCTCTGTGCGCTCTGTGTGACTTCTCTACCTCATGCTGTTCCCCCCACCCCAGCCCCTGTCATTCAGGGAGGTCACGGCGTTCTCTACAGGACAAGGATATCTTTGCCCTGTCTTAACATAGCAAAGCGAAAACCAAATTATCAGGCGCGTTGCCCAAACGCATTCCTGTGTCCTGGTCTTATTTTTATGCACAAGACTATCCTATCCTTCCTGCTCAGAACTTCCCTGTTCTTTGGGCTGAGACGCTCACTAGGAGATCCTAATCTCCGCCGATGTCTCCAGCTCAGTCGATACGTTGCTGTCCAGATACGCCACAGAGTTAACAAGCTGATTTATATCCGATGGGGTAATGCTTAGCACATGGGAGTGTTCCAGTTGTGCAAGTTCGACACCTTGATGTTTGAAAAGCAGAGGTATTAGAGGAGAGCAGTTGATATGGCGATCTGTAACAAAGCTGTCTTCTCATTTGTTGGCTGCCATGCAGCAATAAAGATCACGGCAGTTCTGTGTCCCCGGTGATTGGAAGTGGCAAGGACAGAAATAACAGAAGTAGCTGACCCACCAATTAGTTTTCCAAAGTGTGGCAGCTATTTTTTTTCTCAAACACTACTCAGAAAGAGCCTTGGAGGCTTGCTGCTGAGAATTGACTCCTCAGCATTCGGTAACACCACCGAGCCATGGAGCTGTAGAACAGACAACCCAGAAGGAAAGACAATAAAAAGCAGCCTGAAAACATTGCTCTTTAAAGTCTTATCTGTGAAACACTCTGTGTGTGCTTAACTTTCAGCTTAGGTTTTATAAATTTAGTGGAGTCATTGAGACTGATTACTTATGTGCTCGGCAGGCTGATTGTGTTGTCAGCATTTTGAAGACACTCACCTTGTTCCGTGGAGGTGCCAGAGTCTCCTGACGTGGAGCTGGTGAGGAGCAGTTGGAAGAGTCTGGTTACGCAGCAGACCAAATTCTCCTTGAGGTGGTAGAGAAGTGTAAAATGGCAACAAGCGATCAGAGAGAAGCAAGCTTTCCCAGGGCACCAGCACATCTCCACAGCCTCCTTCCAGCTGTTCCAACTGACATCCACCACGGACACAGCCCCAGCACTCAGGCGATGCTGCCTGTAACTCAGCAAAATTCTGCAACTCCTTTGTGTTTTTCAGTGGAAAAAAGACAACGTCTTGGGTTAGGAACTCACGTAAGAGGGGTTGTTGTTGTTAGTACAACAGGGAACCCTTCCTTCTGATGTCAGGGAAAAACATTTCATGTTAAACCATCTTTCTGCACACCAGCCTGTCTACTTGCACGTGTTTCGGAACTGCTGTTAATTAAATAGCTAAGTCTCTTTAGTGATTTGGCCTCGGCAAAAAGCCACCTGCTAGGTTTCTGTAAACAGGATGCCATTAGCTTCCAGTGACGGCCCCACGGGTCCGCACCGAGGAGCAGGAAGCCCGGCCGGCAGGGCACAGCGGGAGCAGCGAGGTGCGGGGCTGGCACAGGCACACGCACAGGGGTCCAGGACTGCCACAGCTCTGCCAGCAAGGAGGAGGACCAGGCACGGCCTCTCCCAGCTCTTTCTCGCCCTGCTCCCCTGGCAGTGCTCGGATCCAAGGTTACTTGGCTGCACGGTATCAGAGCTGGCCCTGAACACCAGCAGCTGAGCACCAGCAAGGTGAGGGGAGAGGCTGCAGAGCCTGTTCCTGCTCTCAGGGCCCCAGCATTTTCTGAGGTTGCAGCAGGAGAGTGCTGTTTTTTTTCCCACTTCTAATCTTATCTCTTTACCCTGATGTTAGATGCATTTTGTGCGCAGTATTTTCTTTCTCAAGAGGGGAAGAGATGATGCAAAGGAGAGCTCTGTTTGAGGCTGGGGTCTGAGCACATCAGCAGCACGTTGTGAATGAGGGAAGCAGCAGCACCAGGAGCTCCTCAGTGGGAAGTCTGTGTGGGTGTTTGCATTATTCTCTCTGAATTTTTGCTTGATACTTACTGATTTTCATATCGATCTGCTACTAATAAAACCCAGCTAACAGCATTGACGTCAATGGAGTTAGCCTGGATTTGTATCTGTGTCATTAAGGAAGACATCCGGCAGCTTTAGGGGAAATGTGAAGAAACGTGTATTATCCCATTCCTGCACTGACAGGGAACTGATAGTTGAAGAATCACTCTTAGGGACGAAATTACAGGTGTATAAACTGTCAACAGAGTTGAATCATACAGAAAAAGATTAAATACAGAGGCGATGGCTTTTTCACTTGATCTCTGCTGCTGGGAAAGCTGGATTTAAGGGCTTCTGCCTCCTGCCTCAGCCTGCCTGTGTCGGTGTTCTGCACCACAAGCAGGTGAGCTCGGTGGTCCCAGCTGGAAATGCCTTGGCTCAGAGTGGCCACGGTTGGGGGGCAAGCACGTGAGGGGCTGAAATGGGAAGCAGGAGCATGGCTGCAATCACAAGAGAATGCCACCCTGTGGGGGAAAGTCACGGGATTTTAAATAATCTCTTTTAGATTCTTTTTTATCACCTGATGCCTAATCCAGGAGTTTGCATTTTCCATGCTTTCTTCAGTATCAGGACGGGTAGATTTTATTTTCCATTTACTCTGGTGAAAGACTTACACGTAAGATCCACAATGCAGAAGGGGTGGTTTTAAAAGTTGTTGACTTTCAGTGAACTTTTGACAAAATCAGAAGGATCAGTTTAAACAAGACAAATGGTGTTCAGACTGAGGCTGGACGTGCATCCACTTGAGCTGCTGCCAGAAATCCAGGAATGCACCTCTTCCAGAGGAGTGAAGTCCCTGCCTAGGTGGAGTTGTACAGATAAAAGGAAGGGAAACCTTTCTGTAGTGAAAGCAACCTGGATCTTACCTAACAGATGTCACAGAGGACAAACACTTTCATACTGCAGCCAAACGGAGTAGCCAAAACTTCTATTAAGTAGTATGACTTGCTGAATTCAAGACACCAGAAATTAAAAACAAAATAATTTTAAAAATGATAAAAAGTAGTAACATATAAGCAGAACTAATCTTTTGTGCAGTTCTCAAGCTGATTAAAAATAAAGGGGGTGAGGCGGGTGACGAGTCCACCTAGTCAGCTCCCGGTCAGTCCTGATGCCAGAAGAGAGGAGAAATTCCTTTGGCTTTGACAAAACAAAAGGCATGGGAAGAGAGAGGTGCCTACAAAGCCTCCGAAGGCTCTGGAGCCAAACAGCCGGCCTTTCCCCCATAACCACTCTTGGTGAACATCCTCACTTGCATGGACCTGGAGATTCCTCCAGTTTTGCAGCACGAGGTTGGGCACGAGGGTGCAGCAGTGCTCAGGATCAGACCCTGGAGGGAGCAGGAGTGGAGGAGGCTCAAGGGTGGCCGGGCACAGCACCACGGACACAGCCGGCTCCATCCCGGTCCAGTGTGGTGGAGGAATGAAAGGTGACTTCCCATTCTGTAACTCAAACAGGCTTGTCCTGGGCGAGGGGGTGGTTTTATCTGAATCACCGAGGGGGAACGGATTGTTCCTCGTGGGAGGAGACGTGTGAGAGCAGGTACCTGTCTGTTGTAAGAGCCTTTTCTGGGGGCGTTTGGTGATGCTCGCTAGGGAGCTGCGGTGCTTCGTGAGCGCAAGGTATTAACAACTGCAGGATCTTTTTTAACGTAGTCTTTTATGATATTGTCACCTCCTTTGTTCCTTTTTTTTTTTCAGTGCTGGGGGGGTTGGGAGTGGAAGATAGAAGCGGTGGTATCATTAATACCAGAAAACCTGTTCTGCAGGAAAACCCGCAGATGTGTGCCGGATGGGGAAGGAGTGGCTGCGCTCATGACACAACCTGCCGTGCACATAGCTGGCCGGGAGGGTAATGAGGGATGGCAGTCGCCTTTCTCTGACCTCCCTTCCTTATCAGCGCACACCCACCTTCAGCCTCGGATCAAAGAGGCCAGCTGCTGTTTGGGGCCTCGCTCGGTGACCTGTGAGGAGCTGCTCCTCTCGGAGGAGCACAGTGCTTACGCTGCAGGGATGGCTCCTTGTGGCCTGCTCTGCCATTTCCCACCCCACGGGACTTGCTCTGCCGTTGTAAAAAAAGGCTCTGTCTTGGTCCAGAAATGGGCAGCGGCAGGGGATTTTGGTGTCTCTCAGTGGGACGCTTGTAGTTAACAGAGACTTCATGTTATGGAGGTCTATCCCCTGGGATGTACCTGGGAATCAGAGAAACCATTACTCCTGGGAATTTTCCATGACCTGCTTTCCCTCCCTAAATTCTGACAATACCAGTGACCCACTTCCCATTAACGTCCCCCAGGCTGGAGCAGAGGACCCAATGTGGGGGCTCAGCCGGCACCAAATCCACCCGCTCAAACCCACAAACACATGAGCCAGCACTGCCTCATCCTCGCCGACGTGCCGCGGGGAGCAGACCGCGGTGGGCGACGGAAAGGGAACCAGAAAAGGACCTGACACAGCTGGCCCCGCTGCCGCCCGTGCCCCTGGGCCCCCCGCTATGACCCAGCACCGGCACAGGGAAACCCCGCGGCCGCCAGGGGGTGCCCGTGCCCCGGAGCCGCCGCCCCAAGCCCCCCCGACCCCCCCGGGCCCGGCTGTAACCAGCGGCAACGGCGAGCAAAAAAAAAAGGCAAAATAAATTCAAAATTTCAGGAAAAAAAAAAAATCATTCCTCCATTCCTCCACAATTTTCTCACCCCTGAATATTTTCCAGCTCCGGAGCTACCGGGATCGGTTGCCTCCCTCCCAGCCCCCACCGTGCTCGCTTCCCTTTCAAGGCATTTTTTACCTATCTGAGGAATAATTGCAAATTCTCTGCTAGATGGGGAAGGGGGCTCCTGGCACCCGCTGGCAGCCTGCATGGGGAAGCAGGGTCACACCTGCTGCAGGTTCCCGAGGGGTTTGGGGAGCCTGGGGGTGGGAAGGTGGCACGGGTGCTCTGTCACCAGCACCCCAAAACGCCTCTCCGGGGGGAAAGCTGCGGGGAGTGGGGAGCTGCTTGTTCTGGCAGGCGGTGGATGGAGATAGGGGTGGTGGAAATCAGCCTCTCCTGTAAGATGTGTCATGAAACCGCTCAAGGGATTCAGCTGCCTCTGCAGCACACGCAGGCTGTACATCAGGAGGTGTTTTCTTCTGGGAGGCATAAAGCGCTGAGTGCTCCACCTGGGAAGGAACTGCTCGCTGAGCTCCAGCCTGTGTCGTGCAGGCAGCCTGGATGATCTTAAAACCCTGCTCCGTGTAACATCAGTTCACGTGCTCTGAGGGCAAAACGATGCCCTTTCTGTGGGAGGACACTTTCAGGCTGTGCACAGCTGGCTTGTTCTTGGCAGGACATCGTCACGTCCCCACAGGGCCGAGTGTGCTGTGCTGTGCTGCGGGTGCCCCAGCTCCCAAATCTTTTTCCAGGTGGCACACTGGGTGAAGGAGCAGCTGCACCAGTGGCACTTGCTTGGATGCTTCCCCACACAGCTCTCCGGTGGAGGCAAGGCAGCCCCAGTGCAACATTCAGGCACCTCACTGCTATGGCTGACCACAGAAGAGTGTCCTCAGCCTGTCCCCAAAATGGGCTCAAATAAGCAGGAATCAGTCACCGTTGCTAGCTGGTCTTGGGAAGGGATTGCTCCATACTGCACTGGTGCAGCATCACCTCCAGCACTGCGGGCAGTTTGGGGCACCACAAAATATAAAATAAGACACAGAACTATTAGAGAGTGCCCAGAGGAGGGCTACAGAGATGGTGAAGGGTCTGGAGGGGAGGATGTGTGAGGAGCGGCTGAGGTCCCTCGGTTTGTTCAGCCCCGAGCAGAGCAGGCTGAGGGGAGGCCTCATGGCGGCCTGCAGCTCCCTCACGAGGGGAGCGGAGGGGCAGGCGCTGAGCTCTGCTCTCTGGGGACAGTGACAGGACCCGAGGGAACGGCATGGAGCTGGGACAGGGGAGGGTCAGGCTGGGGGTTAGGGAAAGGTTCTGCACCCAGAGGGTGGTCGGGCACTGGGACAGGCTCCCCAGGGAAGTGGTCATGGCACCGAGCCTGACGGAGTTCAAGCAGCGTTTGGACACCGCTCTCAGACACAGGGGCTGATTTTTGGGCGGTTCTGTGCAGAGCCAGGAGTTGGACTCGATGACCCTTGTGTGTCCCTTCCGACTCAGGATGTTCTGTGACTCGGTGACCAGCAGCCCCAGGAGGCGCAGACAAGGGGCTCGCTCCTGCCTCGGCAGCGCCTGAGGAGCCCCCGGCCGCTGTGCGGTGCCGCGCGAGGCGCAGGCGAGGGCAGGGCGAGGCTGGCGGCCTGCAGCTGGGGCCTCCACACGCGGCCAGCAGGGACACGGGCGGCTGGGGGAGAGGGACAACCTTCGGGAGGCAGCTGGTGGTGTCTTTGTGGGGCTCTGGGAAACAGAGAATAATCCTTCCTCATGATAAATGAGGACAGCAGGGTGTTTTGGGTTTGGTTTTGTTTTGTTTTATTTAAATGTGTTGTTGTTCTTTTTTTCTTCTTTTTCTCATCTCTATCTTCTTTGAAAACATGCATAGCCTGCATTTCCTGGGAGGGCTTTCAGGTGACTGTCAGCCCACTGAATTTATGGCCCTGCAGGTGTCAGAGAAGCAAAACCTGATCGTCTGAATCTGATTCAGGGAATTTTAATGTATTTGAGTATCGCTGGATACCTGTGAGACCCGCTGTGTGGGAAGAGGCTGTTTTGCCCCCAGTTTCCCAGCCTTGCTCTCTGGAAGAGGTGGCTGCTCCCTGGACGCTGTGCTCCTCGGGGCCACCATCTCAGCAGCTTCACCACACCCCTGCTCCTTTGCCTCTTGCTGCCCAAGAAACTCAATACTTACATTTGAAGGGAAAACAAACAGACAAACAAAAACGCTAAAGCAGAGACCAGTTGGGTATGAAAGCTGAGAGCTGGGTCTCCAAATCCCTATTTTCATGTTTGCCTCTGAAACATTAAACCCACGTGGGGACATCAACACTCCCTTTGTCTCGGTTCTCTCTGCTACATGGGCTTTCTCCTCCCTCTCCCTCTCGGGGAGGCTGCTGCTGAAGATGGCGTGTTTCCCCCTGCCCACTCTGCCCCCACCTCCCCAGGCTTTGATCACAGCAGCTGTGGAAACCAGACTTTGAAAACGCAGTGATTTCACAGACGTGTTGATTAGGAAATGAAATTCCAAGAAGCAAATGACAACCCAGCTGTACTGCCGGGGTCTGTGAGACTGGAGCTCCCCACCAGGAAATGTATTTTCATATTTTTTGACACATCCAGGGTGTTGTATTATTAATAAAAAATGCAGACAGAACTTCTTAAGAGAAAATGACTTCCAAAGAAATTGCTTTTTTTTTCTCCCCTGTGAATCTGTAGTCTTCCTTGAAGACAACTCAGCCCTTTCTCTCTTCTGCAGAACAAAAATGCAGCATATGAACAAAAATGAAACGTACATTTATCCCAGAGCAGGGAGCATCTCTTGGGCGAGCAGAGAGACTCCAGTGATTTCTCTTCCCTAGCAGGTTGTTAATCGAGGTTTCCAATTTCATAGGAAAACGGATTTAATGGAGGACGGAAAGAGGGCTGGGGACCTTCGTGGTTAACTCTAAAGAAAAATAACCCCAGCCTTGCTAACCTATGAGGACCAGATTAAGTCTAGTCCATCCACCTGGGGGGGAAAGGACTGTCTGATGTGGTTGCCCCCACGTCAGCTGTAATGCCGCAGGAGGACTCTGAGACTTTCTGATTCAGAACTCTCCAAATCCAGCTCTGAAAAACAATCTTTTGTTTCCCTGCCGTCTGGATTAATAGCATTGTGCATTTCTGAGTGCCCCTGACACTATTTGGAGTATATCAACCCAAGGGAGGGGTGTTTTGTGGCTGATTCTTCTCACTTTTGTTCCTGTGAAAGCAGTAATTGCCCTCAGTGGGGGTTGAACATGGGCAACGTTGCACTCCAGACCTAGGACAAGTGGGATGCCGAACACAGCCTGCCGAACCCACCCATCCGAGCAACAAGCCAGGCAAGGAGGCTTTGCAGTAGTGCTGTGAATGGGGTGTGACGGGGCACATATCACAGCCAGAGAGGCTAAAGCATATAAAATGAGGGGTAATGCTGGCCCAGGCTGGAAGGATTTCATCCTACTCTTCTCCAGCTGTCATTCAGAGATATCCAAGCAGGCTGAGTCTGACCTCCAAACACAACAGAGGTAGACAACAGCCTTTATTCCTGTGGGCCTTCTTCCCCACCAGCACAGAAAGGGTGAAACTATTTCTCTCCGTTGGCTGCCTCCCTGCTCTTGGTACTGCTTGAAAATCACTCCACAAATTAAAGCCAGGGTTCAGCCCTTACAGCTGGAGCTTGTTCTGCATGAGGTGCCCCGCTGGGAAGGGATTTTTCATGAAGAGCGGCAGAAAGCCCATTTTGTGATCCCTGGTGCCCGTGCTGCGGCAGCCACCCCCTCCCTCCCGCTGTTCCCACAGATACATCCCCAAAATGTGGGCGGCCGGTCCCTCTGCAGTGTGAGAAGTGGGGGAGAAGTGACCTGGTCCCTGCAGAGGGCGGGTGACACCGCCGGCACCCCCAGCTCGCAGGTGACACCTCCAGCACCTCACTGCCGGCAGCAGGATGCCGGGGAAGGGAACATGTGCCAAAGCAGCTCGTGAAGGCACCTTTTTCCTGACAGCGTTACGTCCCCCCCAGCAAGACGCGGCTTTGACCCATGGCCACAGCGTGGCTGTGCCCATGGTGGTCTGGCCTCACACAGCGGGGCTGGGGGCAGGAGCTGGCCCTGGGGTTACAACACGGCAGAGCACTGGGCTATGGGGCTCCTGCAGGCACCATTGCTATCCGATAATTGGGCATAACACCCCAAAAAGCCAAGGTGCTGATGGATGGAGGCAGCCAGGAACCTGTGCAAGAAGGGGAAATTGCAAGCCAGGTGGTGTAATGGCTCGGCGGCAGCAGCAAGGGGAAGAGGCCGGATTCACCTGCAGAAAAAGCCACCCCGCCTCGCCCTGCTGCCTGCAGCGCGGTGGCTGCCCCAAGTGACGGCTTAATCACAACATCCTGGGGGTGATTAGAGGGTAGGAAGCACAGGTTCAGCTCAGCTTTTTATGTGTGGGGTTCCTAAACCCTCTCTACAGTGAATGCTCCAACCCATGTACACCTGGGGGACTTTGACCCACAGGAGCAGGCATTACTGAGTTTTCCAGGGGCTGCCCCCTTCCCTGCTCCCATTGCTACCACCTAAGTCACCAGCCAGTGAGGAGGCGAAGGCACGTGCATGTTTCAGTGCGTGTATCATTTTTAATGTGTTTATTTTTAGCTTGTTTCTGCGGCCGGTAGAGGATTCCACAGGAAATCCTGCAGCCAGGGGATCATGAAAAGCTCAGGTTCCCGATTGTGTTACATACGTTAACAGAGATGTGATCTATACGGTTTTTATAAAAGGCAGCTATAAATACTTCCTCCAGCTGCACCGATATCCCCTCGTCCCTCTTCCCTCCACGACACCTGTTGACACTCGTGTACCAAATTAAGATTTGCTGCTCGGAGGGGAAGGGACACCCTGGCTCCGGCCCCGCGGCGAGGCGAGGCGAGCCGTGTCGCAGCACCTGGGCTATGAGAAGAGGCTTCTCTCATCTCCTCGCTGGCCCTGTGGTGCTGCCCAGGATGCACACGGTTGGAAAAGGCACTGCTGGGAAGCTGCCACGGGGGTTACAAACTCTGAGCTCCATCCTGAGACGCCCCTCATCACCTACGCCCAGCAGACCCCAGAAAGAGCAGAGGGAGCGCTGTGGGGACCCCGTGTCGACATTTTGCCTTTCACAAGTTAGGTGGTGAAAATCCCCCTGCCAACTGTGAGACAGAGAGCCTGGTGCAGGAGGATTATCTTAGAGATGCGTTCAGTTCAAAGTTAAAGAAATTAGCAATTTAGCCCTTTGCTTGGCAGCTTGAAAACACGGGGCCTTCTGCACCTGGAGGAGGTCTTGGCTGAGGGATCGGGCTTAAGGAGGGGAAAGGAAAAGCAGCATTTGCTTCCTCCTCTCTGCTCCTCCCTACTGTCGCCCCTGTCAGGACTCCCGGCAGCCCTTTCAGCTGCAATGTTCTCCAGCAATGCGAGCAGGTCTGTGTAAGACTGGCACCTTGCTGACTCACGCGCCGTGTCGCAGCACGCCGCTCCCCGCAGCCCTTGTGCAAGCTCACCGGGGCGGCGGGCGGCCGCAGGAACCCTCTCTGCCTCGTGGTTTGAAGCCACTGGAAGGACACAGGCCACGTCTGGGCGGCTCTGTTCCAGTGCTGTCCGTGGCTGCGGCTTGGTTTGGTTTTTCAGCCTGCCAATATTTCAACGTGCACACCGCAAATGGAGCATGGACGTCCCGGTCCCCCAAGGGAGAGGTGGATGTGGTACTCCGGACAGAGACTGGGCACTGGTGAGTCTATGGGAAACGTCTGCTCCCTTGGAGGCTTGAGCCCATCCTGCCTTGTGCTAGCATCTCACAAAGAAACCAGAGGCACTGAGCAGCACGATTCAGCCTCAGGTGCTGCCTTGTGACTTTAGGGCCAGATCATCGGCTGGGACAAGTCAGCGTAGCTGCACCGAAGGCAGCGAGGATGAGCAGGTATTTTCCTGGTGTCTTGCCAGTCCTTGATTCCTGTCCAGGGCTCCACACCTACCCCAGCCTACCTCCTGGTGCAAAAGTGCTCGGTTTGAGTCATCCGGAGGATCCGCAGCCTGGCTCATTAACTGTAATGAAAAACAAAGTTAATAAAACTCTTCTCGTTCGTGCCCGCCAAGGATTCGTCTCCCAGCATATAGCTGCTCTGCGGTGGAGTGACAACATATTGGGGCTGACTCTCAGCTCCAGGACTCCGCATTTAGACTAGTGTAAAATCACAGTAACACAGGCATCAGACTCATTATTTATGATACAGTTTTAAATTATACAGTTTTGCCCCCTCAGTCCGTAGCTAGAAATCACCACTTCCCACATGCAGCATATGCAAAGTTTTATTTTTAAAAACGTACTTCCATCTTTTGAAAGAGTAAAGGCAGAGCACAAAAAGATGAATTAATATGACCTGTTATTAAGTTATGAAATGCTTACAAGCCCACAAAACCATTCAGCATCCTTAGGAAAGAACTGAATTGCAGGGCCAGGAAGCTGCTGTGTGGCAAGTGGCACAGGTACCAGCATCCACCTGCAGGTAGCCAGGAGTGTCTCGCCGTGGAGCCAGCACGGGGGACGTCAGGAAAAGCTTGGGAGGAGCCAGCCAGATGTTTGCTGGGACCAACAGGGCAGGACGACCCACACGAGGTGTTGTAGTGGCTGCGCCACACGGCCATGAGGACTGAAGCTGCATGAGCACTCCCTGGCCTTTGGGGAGAGCTGTGGGATGAAGAGAGAAAGAGAAGTGGGTGTCCAGGAACAGAGGGGAAAGGTCTGGGGTGGGGGTGGGATGGACGAGGAGGAGGAAGTTGGGATACGGAGGTGGGTGGGAGGCAGAGGTGGGCCTCAGAGGACGTAGGACAGAAGGAGGGCACCTAGTCCCCATTAGGAAGCGTCTCCTGCAACAGCCGGGCCGAACAAGCTCTTCCCATCTGCACTTCCCTGCCACCAGCTGAAGCCTGCTGATCCCGAACCCTGCATTGGTCCGCAACCCAAGAACCTTGCGTTGGGGCCCGACTCTGCCCCAGCCCCATCACCATGCTGTTTGCTTCCCTGCAGCCCAGGAGTGCCCCTGCAGACGTGCAGGCAGCCTTGAGAAGGCTGAGGTTACCAAGTCAGCCGCTCCGGAGTTAGGAAACGCAGAAGGAAGGCTGCCTCTGCACGTTTCTCATTTCGTTATTTCCCCAAGGCTCCCCACCCAGGCTCCTCGCCACGCTCCAAATGGACGGCTCCCACCTGCAGAACCACAGCTAAGCAAAAATCCTGCTCAGAGAGAGACCTGAAGTAGCCCCGTGTGAGCCCTAAAGCAGTTTAACTGCTGAGCTTAGGGTAAATCAGCCCACTCCGCTGCGCTAATGCATGCACATTGCTCCTGGTAGAGGCACCAGCTCCGGCTCAGCACCGCCGGCGTATCCCAACGAGCAGCTCCGTGACTCTGCAAGCTGCCCAGAGTGCTGGCTCTGCCCGGCGTTTACGGCTGGTTGCACAAACGTCCCCTGGGCTTCGGTGTCCCAGAGCTTCACAGTCACTGCTGGGCTGAGCCTGGCTACGACTGGGTGAGGCAGCACAGCCGGGGAACAGGAATGAGGCGAGATTTGGGTCAAAAACTGTCCCTGTGCCCTGGAGTCAGGCTGCAGTCCCATGTGCACCCCCTCTCCCCTGCTCCCTGGCCTCACCAACTCCCGCAGCAAAGCAAAGGGGATTCCTCTGGAAATGCAGTGGGATCTGTAATTAAAGCCTGGATCCTTATGCGCGAGCACAGCGAGGCCACATGCCGGCTGATTTACTTTGTAGCTTGAAGAGCGTTCCTTTAATGTAGGAGGGTTGTTGTTGGTTTGTTTTTTTTTTTAACATGCACAAGCAACATAAATAGGACTTCATCTTTTATGTATTTCCTTGTGCCTTCCAGACCCAGAGCTCCTCTACATCATTCTCTGTTTTGATAGATGCACTTACTAGAAAAAGATGTAAGGATATTTTCATTGCAGTACATCATATTCACATGCATAAAATATTAAGAGCAGTAGAGCTGAGCCCAAAAACAATGCGGTACTTTAGAAAATAGTATTAGTCTTTTCCTCAGGTATTAGAGAAAGTGATAAATCCTCCTCCGTTATGCATTACAGCCTCCACAGGTTCCCAAGGGGTGCGTGTGTGACACAGGTAGCGGGAGGGTCTGTTATAAAGGCAACAAGAAGGTTACATATGCACACAGAGAGGGATATAAATATATTTGTGTGTGTATATGTTCTTACACGGCGTTTGTCAGCAGTGCTGCTCTCTGCAGAGGACAGCATGCATTTCCAAAGTCCTGCCCCAGTCTGCACTGCGTCTTCCCATGGAGGATGTGGGAACCTGGAGGACACATGGGGCCACAGGACACGGCAGCGTATGGCACACCGCACACACGCAGCAAATGTATGGAAAGAGTACGTTTTCTCTGCCTTGGAACAAATATTTTGAAGTTTAGTTTAAGCTCCCTTCTTCTCTACCGAAGGGCTTACAGCCCAGGTCCTCGAACGTCCTCCAAACGTCCCCTCTCCTCTCACTGCAGTTGGACCTCGGCCCCAGGTGAGCTCAGGCTTGGTCTCAGGTGGTTGCAGCTGATGCCTCAGTCCTTCAGCAACATCTCCTGGGGCCAAGCGCCCTGGCAGGTCATCTGAAGGTTGCTGAGGCAGTTAGTACCAGAAAATAAGAACTCAAAGGTAAAACGTCAAGGATCATACCCAATGTAGAACCTCTCGGTTCACCCTTCCTTACGAGAGGGGTGAAGTTACTCAAAAGGAAAATCTTCCCAGGATTAGTGTCTGGGTGTTTTTCCATCCACCAGCTCTTTCCCCGTTCCTCAGGCCCGTGTGCTTTTCCAGTCTGTCAGATCTTCCCCTGTGTCCCGCAGGTTCCTTCCCTCCCTGCTCTCCCCCAGCCGGTCCCTGTGCCGCTGAAGCTGTGCTGCTCCCAGCCTGTGGCAAGCACCGCGCGGGGCAGGCGATGCCCATCGCCCACCTTGGCTGGAACCCTTCCACCTGCTATTGTAGATGCACAAAAGTGCTTTCAATGGGAGTTGTTTGAAAAATCAGAACAAACATTTGCTGAATCTTCAAAAATCTGCAAGTCCTTTTCATTCTGCTGACTTCCAGAGAGAGGAATCTCTCCTTTGTTCAGAAAGCCTTACAAAAGGCTTATATGAAAAATTACGGGTGGCTCTTCTTCGTGGGTGTTTTGGTTCTCTCTTCTTCCTTTTTTCCACCTTGCTACTGAAAAAAGAAAGGTAACTATAAAAGGTTTCTAAAGCATTAAAAGTCATACCTCTGAATTTCTCACCAACATTACTTCCCTTTTCAAAATCAGCTCCAAAAATCTGAAACTGTTATGAAAGTTTTTAGAAAAATTTAAAGGGACGACTCCTTGACATCCAGGTGGCTCAAGCTACAGTAGGCACAGAAGAAAGTCAAACCAGAACCAAAATACGAAAACTCGTTTATAGGCAGAGAATGTGAGTGGGAAAAACATTAAGGGTGTTAACAGTCATATTAACGCCATGTGCAGCATCTCCTGTAAACGGGTAGGGGAACGTTGCTGTTGGCAGTCTTGGGCAATGCTGGGAAGTATTTACGGGCTCAACGGGATCCTATGCTTGTAAGGGTAAGTCCTGCCGGCAAGACTTATTGCTCTGTTGTAGAGAGGTGATGGAGAAGGTAGGTGGCAAAGGGGACATAAAGGCACCCCCGTAACAGCCCTTGTGGGACACAGGGAGCCCTCGGCTGGCTGCGGCACCCTGGGGCGCCCCAACCCTGCCCCCAGCAGCCTGTGGCTGCTCCTGCGGGAAAGGGGTTTTTGTGAATGGTGAAAGGAGACTTTGGTCAAGAAAGTCCCAGGGGAAGCACCAGGCTAAAACAGGGAAGGGCAAAGGTGGAGGGAAGGAAAGCAATGAATGGTAATTAACACAATATGTTTGTGAGTGCGTTTGCCTGTAAATCATGTGATTCTGTAGAAAAAGAAACAATACAAGATGTATAGAAAATGAGAAAACTCCTCGGCTCTACGCCACAGGCTGAATTTTCTCCACAGGGAATACCTGCAGCATGCACGGACTTCACTGCCAAAAGGAACGACTCATTTATCAGGTTTATATAGCGCCGGGCACTTCGGGCAAGTCATACAGAGCCATGTGATTCATGCAAACCGCAGAGCGAACCCTGAGACTGTGTCATCAGTGAAGAAAAGCTAAGCTGCGACTGGCACTCCCGGCCAGGAATAAGCAGGGTCTCTGCCCTGACTGTCTGGGGATGACGACGTCCCAGGGCTCCAAGCCCAGAGCTCGCCAGGCTCACGGCAGCGGCGGCAGCGAGGAATGCAGCCATCGTCAGCGCCGTCCGACACGAGACCACAGTGCTTGAGTTGATTATTTGTGTTTGTTTCAACAGGGACAGTCCTAATTTTCAATTGCTGGTTTTTATTTCAATAATCAGAAAGCACTCCTTCTAATTCATTTTCCTCTTTTCTTCTGTGCATCTTGAAAACAGCACTGTGCTCAGATGATAAAACATCCTCTTGCTCTCCAAAAGTGTTTTTATGTTCTTGTGTGATGTGAATTCTAATCAGGACTGTGGCAACAGCATTAATCTGATATTTTCCCAATTCCATTTGAAGCTGTTGACCTTCTATCAGATATTTTCAAATCAGCAGCTCTTTTTTTCCTATGAAACAAGCCCAAAGATAATATGTATTTCTCACCTCCTTGGTGCTCTGAAACTGAAAAAAAAAAAAAAAAAGTGATGAGGTTACTACACATCTACTGTAACAGCAGGGCTGTTGCATCGTTCATCGTTTCGCAGGTCGCTGTCAGCATTTGACGAGAAGGGAAGGCAAAAGGTGGTTTAGTACTGGAAGAGCAAAGGTGCTGAGAAGCTGGGACCATACACAAAATCCACCTGTGCTGTGCAGCCCTCTAGCTGGTCTGCTACAAATCATTTTTTAAAACTCATTTGTGCACTTAAAAAAGACGTTTTGTAGTCTTGGTGCTATATCATGATAGAGAAACTCAAGACAAACAGGCAAAGTAAATCCTCCTGTGATTTTGTAAAGGTTGTTCACGACTGTAACATTAATTCATCGTTCAGAAAACCTTCCCTTCAGTGGAATACATAATGTGCCTGCCTTTGTCAGGCGATTATTGGGGATGTATCCCCAACACACCAACGCCGCGCTGCAGCTGTGTGCGGTCACCGATAACTTTCTGGACACCAGGGAAGCTCCAAAGGAAAGTAATTGTTGTGGAAGTTTATGAAGAAGGTAGATAGAAAGATGTAAGTATTTATAGGCCTGTCTCCCTGACACGAGTCCCAGCAGTACAATGGAATGACTCACATGGATCCCGATTAACAAAGAGGGAAATATAATTAATGCCAATCAACAGGATTTTATGGGAAGGGACCCTTTCAAACTGACTTGTTATCTTTTACTGAGCAGATTGCAAGATTGAGCGATAAAGTTAACGAAGCTGATGGGAAAAAAAAAAACAAAACTTCGACTTCTTTAAGGCCCTTGACTTGTGGCAGCAGAACACGTTGAGTGAGAAAGCATAACGATGGGAACGCCGTGTGGCACGTACCCAACACCTAACCGATGGCCTTACACCACCACTGTGATGCTCCTGGAGGGGCACTGGGGACACCCCAGGTGGCAGACACTGCTCTCTGCTCGGCTCAGCTTCCTCCCCAGCCAGGTTTTGAACCCTCTGTCCTTGCAGCCCTTCCCTTTGCTCAACCCCTGCCACCAGCTGGCTTTCCTCCGAGTTATTTTCCCCCCAGCCCTTCCCCACCCCAGGATGCTGGTGCGTTGAGTGAACATTCAAGGTGGCAATTACTTATGAAACCATTTTTTTATTGGCAGAAAAAATACCATATGGTGTTGTAACCCAGCACAGCTGATTCTTGGTCGGCACCAATTCACATTTTTATCAAGGTTCTTGATCTGCACCAATTCATGAGTTTATCAAAGACCATAAAGGAACAGAAAGGATTACTGATAAGCCTTGCAGATGACCACAAGATGGAGAGAAGTGGAAATTAAAAGATGTGTCAGTGGGGCAAAGTAAAACAGTTTGAAAAACTGTGTTCAGGTGAGCGATACACATTTGAGTATGACCAAAAATCACACTTGTAGGAAAAATAAAGCACACTTTGAAGGCAGGAGACTCCGTGTGTGTTGAGGGGAAGGGTCAGAGATACTGAAAGGGCACTTGAGTCACGGCCAAACGTATGTTTCCAGAGTTCAGTTACTGTATCCAAAAGGGCTAAATGGGTTCTTTGACTGGGGCATCAGCAAAATAAGTTATATCACGTCTGTATTTGGGCTTTGTGTTTTTACAGCTGGAATACCATGTTCATGTCTGGTATCCACAGCACAGACGGACTGATAAGGTGGAGACGAATCAGTGAAAGCACGCATGCTAATGCTTACAAAACTGAATAGGGTGAATTTTGGTGACAGACCTCAGGATTTAAATCTCTTCAGTTTCTTAAAGAGATGGCTATGGGGTGAGCCCAGTCCTGGTTGGGAGTGAACGTCTGATCATCCAAGAGACAGATGTAGGAGAGATCCAGTAGCTGGAAGCTGCCGTTAGGTATATTCCAAGCAGAAGCAAACGTTTCTAAAGGTGAGGGTGTACAACGACAGGAACAGTTTTCCCAGATTGCTCATGGCTTCCTTGCCCCTGGCAATATGCAAATGAAGATGAAAGATTTTTTTTTTCCCTGAAAGATAAGATCTAAATCAAATGCAAGTTACTTCAGGGAAATCTGGAGAGGGACTTCAGGGCTTGGTTCTGCCAAAGCTTTGCAGATAGCTCGAGCAAGAACCTGAGACTTCATCCAGGTCACCTTCAGAGACCACTGCGCTCAGCCCAAGTTCCTACCTCAAAGCACACTGTCACATAAACAGTCCGGGCTTACAAGTGGGTGTGCTTGTGCACTTAACTCTGTGCAGACACACTTAGAGGTCTCTGGAGAAGTGTGTAATCAGCAGGGATGGCAGCTGAGAGGCTCCCGGACCATTGATTCTCATGAAGGTGCGTGTGGTTATCACAGGCGCGAGCTGCTGGTTGGACGCCCGATGCTCTGGGCTGGAGACAGAGAAGGAAGCTGTGCCTAACATCTTCTTGGCAAGTCTCTCCTGGCAAAAACAGCTCTTGGGGCTTATGGTGGGCCCTGGGAATTTCAGCTGAGCTGCGTACTTTAAATTAGCCTGTCGACAATTTTAGACGTTCCTTTTTGAACAAGCGTGGGCAATACCTTTTTTAGATAACCTGTGCCCAGAAAGCCTGGAATTTATCTCACTGCTACCAAACAATTGCTTCCCACTAACACTCAGGCACACCAATTATTAATTTGCGCTTGAAAACATTACATGTACTAGAGTCATCTATTCTTTTCCCATCATTGTGAATGGAGTCTTTGATTCAGTACTAACCACACAGGAAACGGTGTAGGAGGAACAGTAACATGCCTGACTCAGATCGCAAGGCATCCGAAAGGATTTGTGTTTAAGATGCAGCTCTGTTGGGGTCATGCACTAGTAGGAATAGAAGAGGGTTGTTATAAAACACCTATTTTAGCTTCATAGAGTCGAGTTCAGAGCATGACTGCCAACTGACTCCTTGTCCTTGTGTTTCCTTTGTAACCTGCAAGGCATCAGGTTTATGGAAAGCTAGGGAGATATTTTTTATTCTCTCACTTTTTTCAACACTGACCTTGTGCCAACCTGCCAGAACAGGCAGGGAATAGTGCAGTTCATGCACTTGACAGCAATCCCATCGTGAAAGTTCACACCTTGGGTACCGTGCCATATAGCTCTGCAGGCAAAGCTTGGCCTGGCAGGTAAGGAATTACATGGAGCTTGTGATCCAGGAACCACCACTGCTTGCTCCTGTTTCCTCATATTCGCAGCCCGGTGCCTGATCTCTCTGATATCTGAGGTACGCAGAGCAATTGTGCTGCCCCAGCCGTTCTGCTGTCCCCAGGGACTCAGTCTTTCCCTGTATGGAAAGGCAAGCTTGGAAGTCAAAACTGCATGGAAGAAGTCTAAGGAATAAGTCAATACACAAAATCTCATCCCACCTTTCAGCTCTCTTTATCTGCTGGTGTGACAGTGTGGACGTGAAGGTGAGGAGGCAAATCTTTTCTCTTTCCATTGTTTTCTCTGCTGTCAAAAACACATTTCACCCTGGCCTTGCAGTGGGTTGCACTTGGGCCTCATTATGATTGAGTGTGGACTATTGATTGAGGTTGTAGACAGTAATCAGTGCTTTTCTATCAATAGCTTTGTCACCACCATTTTCAAAATCACACATTTCTCCTTCCTATTATAAAACACTGTTAAGATTTTCTTTGCAAGTTACAATTTTGAAAACACATACAAATAATGCTTTTAGCTTTAAAGGCAACTCCGATAATGAAGCAGTCCTGAAAATCATCCGCTAGATGGAATAATCTTAGAATTTCTAAGAAACAAACAAATAAACAAACAAACAAGGCATCAGAATAAGAATGCATAATAGCGGCTACATTCCTGTGGCTTTTAAAATGTGTTTTTTAAAGGCTTGAAGAAGCACCAAAAAGTCACATCAGATTAATAATTGTCAGTCTAAACTGGTATTTTTGTATAACCAAAACTGATTTAACATTTCGGAAGATTCCCAGGTGGTGTATACTGTCACAGCCGCAGTGCAGGACAAGGCAGCTATAACAATTACATTAGCTGATTTTCCACTTGCCTCCACCAGCTGATGTCTTTCAGTCCCCAGCTTCTAAAGTGAGGTGAGGGGAATATAAATATCTCAGTCAGTTCTCCATATGTAATCGCTTTTCCAGAATTAACACTGAAAAAAAACCATACATTTGAATACATTTAAATAAATCCTTGCATTTTGTCCAGCAGTTGTAATCAATTCCATCATTTTTGCTCTGATCACAATGTTAAAGTAAGGATCTACTATGCACATGCAGTGTAGTATTGAGAGATTCTTTGTGACTAGCAGTGACTTTTAATGTTCAGAAGAAAAAAAAAATCTAAATGCTTCCACATAATGATGTTGTTTTGTATCATATTGTTTTCTTTTGTTTTCCATGTGTGGCGATAGCCAAAAATGTGACATAAAATGGCACCTTAACTAGCAAAGCTGCTTCCTGTGTGTCTTTGAGTCATATTCTCCAACTTTACTGACAAAAACAAGTTTTTACAACTGTTAGCATGATAGAGTCACTACAGCTCAAAGCAAAATTTGCAGCCTATTCTGGGTAATATATAACATACAAGCATTGTCATCTAAGTCCCACTTACGAAACCACTGTCACTATCACTAGCACAAGAACCAGAAAAAACAATTTGACTATTAGATCTCTTTCTGAGCTTTCTGAATGTTTAGATAGGAAAAAAAAAATCACTTTTTGATTTGTGAATATTTATGGGCAACAAAAAAACAGGAATCCCACGCAATCTTATTATTTTTTTTTTACTATGTCCAAATTTCTAAGATATTAATACACTTTGAAATGAACTCATCTGTCTAAACACGAGAGGCAGAATATAGCAACAATGAAATAAAAACTAAAGTAGCTGTTATGTAATTTGTCATTTCCCGGGCAGGTTTTGCTACATGGGACAACCAACACTAATCAATGTTGCCATTTATCGGCCATAAAACAGCAAAATGAACTGCTGTTATTTTTGTGGTCTCAAGCATTTTCTTCAAAAGTTCTTACTTCAAAATCACTTTGCCAGTCGGAAACATGACCCTGAAAGAAACAAACATTCCTTCCCCCTCAGCCTCTCTTCCCTCACCACCCCCTCCACAGCCCCTTTTTATTTGGACAGCGAGCCTTAAATGTGGGCTCTACCGAAAGCAACAGCAGAACTCCTACTGCATCGATGGGTCTAGGACTTTCACCTAACTCTCCAGAATTATACAGCATAAAATCTGATCTGTGTCCATGGAATGGCAACACAAGTGGATATAGCACCATACTTTAATGTCTCTTAGTTTATGTTTGTATGTACAAACAGCTCCAGTGAATTCAGTTCACACTCTGAAAATCACTCCCAGGCTTTGCTGCTTGCAGTTCAGCATTCCCATGCTAGCTACAGTTCCCAAAAATGCAGGATGAGAGCATTCATCTGGTTAACAAACAAAGTAAATCTCTGCCTATTTTTACCTTTTCCTGACTCTGCCATAAGTCAATTACCATTTTTTTTATAAACAAATTCTAGAGAACACATTCTACTGGCAACCGAAAAGAAAGCGATGAAGAAGCAGCCCTGTGGCAAACACGGAGAGTCAGGAGATCTGGATACTTTTCCTGGCTTTGCTTCAGGCTTTGTGCCTGACCTTGGCACACCAGATAGAGGCAACTCCCTCTCCGTTCCCAGCGCAAAGGGTCCTGCCTGCTGCGGAAGGAGAGCGGCTCCACCATGGATGTGTACAAGCCGAGTATATATGCACACAGACGTATACATGTGCATATGTATGAACACAGATCGTTTGCACAAGAGGTAAGTATTCTTCAAATTACCCCAAATTCCTGTCACTGACACAGAGCAAGGAGTTAACTTAGCTTGGGGGCAAGCAAGGAAGATACGACTCTGTGTAAATCCCGAGTTTCTCCTTCCTCAGTTGAGGTGGTGTGGAGTTTTCTGGTCCTGATGATAGAGTAACAGGCATGCAACTTATTTATCGGGTAGTGTTCAAGGGCTATATTTCCTTGCTAGTGTCTCTAAAAGTGAGGAAAATATTACCTACATCGTAGGATGGATTTCAAGGCCAAGCTGGTAAATATTTATAAGAAGCATAAAGTTTGTCAGATAAACTATGCTTTAGAAAGACAAAATGTTATCGCTATACTGCCAGATCTCCAGAGATGCCAAGTTTCTACAAATCCCACCCAATCCAGCATTTTTTTCTGCAGTTTTTTTCTGCCTTTTTTCCAGAAAAAAAAAAAAGAAAAAAAAAAAAGAAAAATAGATGTTGTTTCTAAATGAGCTATACACCGAATACACAAAAGTTACTTTCTTTTCTCATTTTTTATTCATAATTGTACCTTCTCATAACATGCTCTTTCTTCCTTGTAAACTTGGAAATGACTGTGCAGAGGAACTGCTGGGCAGATGAAGCATGTTTTGATAGCACAGGCTTCCACCCTCCTCCAGCCAACGAGCCATTAAACCCGCAGTATTTCTCTGGAGCCTGTCTGCGCCAGGTTAGATCCGCTAACACCAGCCGCAACCCTTCCCCGCGTGTGAGCTCCCTTCTTTATCACACTTGTGCACACCCTCTTTGGGGCCGGCGGTGATCAACAACAAGGATAGGCTTTGGCAGTTGGAGGCTTGAGGACCAAATCTTGGCCGTGCTGTTTGCTCTGAGCACCGTGATAGAGCGGACGAGTTTCCAGAGGGAGAGCGGTCCTGGGTATGAGCAGCAGGGCCCGTCCCCACGTCCCTTGGCCAGGCGAGGACTCGCTCCTCAGGGAGGTGTTATGGTCCTTCACGCTGCACACGTCTTCCTCACACACTGCCTCTCCTTCTGCCCTGCTCCTCACAGAATCACAGCATGGCCGAGGTTGGAAGGGACCTCTGGAGGTCATCCAGTCCAACCTCCCTGCCGAGCAGGATCACCTAGAGCACACTGCACAGGGTGGCACCCAGGCGGGTTGTGAATATCTCCAGAGCAGGAGTCTCACACAGGAGAGAGACACAACCCGTGGGCAACCTGTCCCAGTGCTCTGTCACCTCACAGTACAGAAGTGCCCCTCAGATGCCTTATGACCGGACGAGGGGGAATGGGCTAAAGTTGCGCCAGGGGAGGTTTAGGTTGGATGTTAGGAAGACCTGCTTTATCAAAAGGGTTGTTAGGCATTGGAATGGGCTGCCCAGGGAAGTGGTTGAGTCACCATCCCTGGAGGTCTTTAAAAGACGTTTAGATGTAGAGCTTAGCGATATGGTTTAGTGGAGGACTTGGTAGTGTTAGGTCAGAGGTTGGACTAGGAGGTCTCTTCCAACCTAGATGATCCTAGATGATTCTGCGATTCTGTGATATTGAGCCAGGACCTCCTGTTTGTGCCCGCTGCCTCTCGTCTTGTGGCTGGGCACAACTGAAGTGAGACGGACTCCATCCTTCCGACACCCCCCCCCCCCCCAGATATTTTTATACACGAACCAGGTCTCCCCTCAGCGCTCCCTTCCCCACCCCAAACAGCCCCATCTCCCTCATCCCAAGGGGACGGGCTGGGATGGCGATGGCGGCCCGGGGAGGGGCAGGACCCGTCCCCCCGCGGCGGCACGGCACCGCACCGCCCCGCCCCGCTCCCTGCCGCCCCGGGGGGGGGAGCCCGGGCTGCCGGCGGCCCCGCTCCGCCCCGCCGCGGCGCGGCCCCTAGCAACACGCCGCCGGCGCCGGCCTCCCCGCGGCGGCCGGGCGCGGGGCGGGCCCTTCCGGTTCATGTCGGAGCTGGGCTCGGCGCGGAGGAAGCCGGGCGGCCATCTTGGCTCGGCGGGGAGCGGCGGGGGGCAGGCAGGGAGAGGCGGGCAGGGAGGAAGGCAGGCGGGCGGGCGGGCAGGGAGAGGCGGGCACCCACCGCCCGTCCGCGGGGCGCTGAGGCTGGGCCGGCATGCGAGCGGCGGCCGCGCGGTGAAGAGGGGCTGCGGGGGGGCGGAGGGTGGGGAAGGAGGAGGAGGAGGAGGAGAAGGGGACCCCCTCCGGCTTGCTCGGGAGCCCCCCGGCCGCCCCTTCCCCAGCGAGCCGCTGCCTCGCCTCGTTCTTCCCGTCCCGTCCCCTCCCCGGCGCCCCATGAGGCGCCGCCGCTGAGCCCCGCGGAGCCCGGCCCGGCCGTCGGATGAGCCCGGGGGAGGCGGAGGAGGGGATCCCGGGGGGGATCTAGCTCGGCCGCCGCCACGCCGCCCCCCGGTCCTTCATGCTGGCTGCCCGCGACCACCGGCTCCCAGCAGCAGCAGCAGCAGCAGCCGCAGAAGCCCGGCCCGGCCCCAGTGCGTGCGCGCCGCCCCGGCAGCGCTGCCTCCCGAGCCCAGGAAAATGTCCACTCGGACCCCGCTGCCCACGGTGAACGAGCGCGACACCGAGAACGTGAGTGCCCGGGGCAGCGCCCCGCCGGCCCCGCTTCGTTCCGGGGAGGTCGCTGAGGGGGGTGGCGGGGAGGGGGTGTGGGGGAGCCCGGCCGGTGGCCCCACGGACCCGCGGTAGGCAGCTGGCAGCCCCTCGGTTTGGGTCGGGTGGGCTGGGTGACCTACATGAGGGGCCTCGTCCCTGCTTCGTCTGCAGGGCGCTGGGTGGGAATGACGCCGGGCGGCTCGTTGTCACCTGTTCGGGTGGCAGTAAAAGGTGCCTTTTATCGAAATCAGCTCCCTGTCAGGGAGCCTTCCCCCCCCCCCCTTTTTAAATTTATTTTTCTAGACGAAGATAAGGTGTAGGAATCACCGTTTGTTTACCAGGCTGAGCCAAACGCTGTATTAACAATCACACAGGTCGCATGCTAAAAAGGAAGGGGGGGGGGAACAGTTGTACCGCATGAGCAGGCAGCCAAAAATGAAGCCCAGTGGGAGCCTCCCTTTCTGCACACAGAACCGTGTGGCTCCTGTGCTAAAACTCCCTCCATCCAGTACGTCCTAGCTCACCGTTTATCCCTTTATTGCTTGGGGAAAATGCGATTGCCTATGCAGAAGGGAGTTGTCAGTCACCGTGGTCGAAAACGAGTTGATCGGTGAACTTGGCGGTTAGCTTTCTGTAAAGGCTGTCTGGTATTTTTTTTTTACAAGTCAGATGCTTAACTTGACTTGGGGGGGCGATTTTTGTGAGGTCCTGCGTATGTTTTTGTCTGACATAAAAAGTGTGAACGTTGGTTGAAGATCAGGAAAAACTGTTGGATTGCTCAGACCATAAACAGTCCAAGGAAAGTGATGGTAGCCCCATTGTTTAAAACAAGACCAGACAAAGCGTTGGAAAACATGCTGCATGGAACAATTACTGCATTACGAGGGATTTGGATTTTATTGACATAATAGGCACTTCTAACTTCTGTGATCTTTATTTGTTTTAGCACTAGATTCAACCTGCAGGCTAAGGGCTGCATTGAACAAAAAGCCAGCTAAGCATTTTTGGTTGTAAAATCTCAATGAGCTTCCTGCCTTGTGGAAGAAAATAATTAAAGTACTATGTGGCTCTTCCTATGCCATGGGGAGAGGTGATGCAGCATACTTCAGAAAATACTTTACAGAGTTTATTCAGATAATTATTTTAGTCTAGAAGCAAACCTGGCTGAGGTCTTCAGGCTCCACGTAAATGCATGAAGGCCACCCAGTAAATCATTTTTAAAACTGTTCAGATCAGGTTCTCCAGCGTAGTTAGCTCTGACTCCACGACAGGTAACTCAGTGGTAGAAAGGCTTAGCATGTGCTTGAGGAAATACATGGCTCATGAGCTGTGTGTTCTCCCACTTGAAGTTAGGTTTTACATATCCTCCACTTAAGGCACCTTGTTCGCACTTCAGAATATTGGTCTAGCACTTCTCTTTGGTAATCTCCATAATTTAACATACAGGGATTTTCTTGCTTGCAGATGAATCGCCTTAGGTTTTGATTAAGGCATATCTTTCAACTGCAGTAATTTGGGCTGCTGGCCACAGGAATACCTGTAGGTATTGATATTGACAGAGAGTGATTAATCTGAGTAATTGCCAGATCTGTTGAATAAACGCCACGGTACAGTGCTGTATCCCTCAGAAAGCAGGCTCTCCTGTTTTGACCATCAGCTATCTACAAATTCACCAAAATGTATCCTGTCCTGCCTTGTTTACATTGAAATCCACGCTTTGTCTGAATTACTGGTACAGCTGGAAATGGATACAAAATTACCCCAGGTCTATTTTTTTTAAAATACAAAATGTAACACTCTTGATGCTTCCAGTAATTGTTCTTCCACCCCAGAGCTTGATGTGCTCTGTTGGCAGGTAAATTGAGCCCTTGACATTCTCTCACTTGAGAAGTTAGTTAACGCTCCTACGGCTCTTTGAAGCTCAGGTGGGAAGAGGCTTATGAAGTGCCAAAGTATTCAGCCAGCCTTTGGGCCGTGGTCAGGGAGCCCCTGAATGCCTTCTCGCTGTTTGGAAGGTTACAGCTGCTGACAAAGCCTTGGCTGGTGTTGAATCTGATTCAAGTGTACTGATCATAGTTTATCCATGCCTATACTTGCAGTTTTGAAAATGAAGTTAGCCTCCAGAATGATGGTGAACATAAATTATCGTTGCCTATGCTTGCACTTAACCACGTTCAGCAGTTGGCAGTTCCTGTGAAGTAGTCATGGTCTAATTGTCAGTACTTTTATTTTTTTTTTCTTTTAAAGCAGTGTATACCACTCCTTATCGAGACGCTTCATGCATACGCTGCTGAAGTGGAAATACTGTCACAGTGACTTTCCCCAAAAGCCACTAGCAGCTATCAAGCCATTAGTGCCTTTGAGATTAACGAATTTGGCTACGAGTCACCTGGTTTTGAGAGGCAAGGCATCCCAGATGATCTGTGATCATAGGAACTTCACACTTGGACAGTTGGAAGCTGGCTGTTTGCCTGCAAATGAGCTGGCTCCTCACCACAAAGGTGGAACAACTCCTCGCTGGTGTTGTCGCTTCCAGCAATGGCTGCCAGCAGCTTAGGGGACAGAAGCGAAGGAGAGGATCAGATCTTCTCTGTCATCTGCAGCATTACATCGTGCGTGTAGGAGAAGCAACAGAAGCAGCAGAGACCTCCTTTGTCCAAAACCAGGAGTGAAGGTAGATGCAGAAGAAGGACCTTTAGGTGACAGAAGAGTGAGTAAACCTGTTTTACTAGTGATGAGGAAAAGAGGAGATTGATGGAAGAGGAAGGAGTTTGGAAACACAATGAAAATAGGTGGTGGAAAACAAAAGATAAGAGGAGGCACAGAGGAACATATGCATGGCAGGATGGAGGACAACCGGTGACAAAGAAATAGGAGCAGAAGGAACAAGGTTTTGGACCATAGGACAAATATTCATTAAAGAAAAAGTCCAGGAGTGGCAAGGTGATAGAGAACTGTAGATAGAAAGAATGAAAGACAAGTGGTATGGAGGTTGGTTTATTTTTTATTTTTTAAGAGCATGAAATAAAAAAGAAAAAACGTAGGCTAAAGAGTTTAATTTTCATTTGTGTTCATTGCACAGCTGTTTTTCTGGGAGGGGAAAGGTAACTGCTTTGAATGTTAGTTCTAGACCAATCTGAATTGAAAATGTAAGTAATTTGAGTAAAAGCGAGACTGAAATACACTCTTATCTCCGTGACTGTGCCTAATGTGAAAAATTTGCTATTGAAGAATGCCAGTGTGATGGCAACTGTGCTTGTACAAGCCCATACAAAAGGATTCTGTGCACTGAAAGTATCTCATTTAATTTTTTTATTTAAAAAAATAGTGAAGATTAGATTCAAAAATTTACTTTTAAGATACTGCAAAGGTTAGCATTACCTCTTTATTACCAATTAGATATGAAATGCATTAGAGCATTTGCAGACGGTACACAAGCTTGCATTATTCTATATATTATTTATCAGACTTCTCCTGTTACAAATAGATCTGTAATCAGAATGTTTTCTTCCATAAGTGATTTTTTTTTTTTGTAAGAAGGGGGTGAGGAAGTGTGCCTGTGGCCAAGAGTTGTGGTAGACTTTCTTTTACAGAGACAGCTACCTTGTCTCTTATTTTCCACCAGTTACAAAAGTTCTGTTTTGAATTAAATTAAGTGAAGGTGACAAGATAACTAGAATTCAAATGTTTTAGGAATTAGTCTGGGATGTATTTTTTTTTCTATTTTTATCGTCTATATTTTCTTTTTAACATTTTCAGAGAGCAGGAAATGGTTTTTGTGCCTTTCTTAGTGCCTGCGATACCTGATAGGCTCAGCGCTGCGGTGGTTGTACTCAAAAAATACCTGATCAGGTGGTGCGATACTGCACTTCGCTGACTGCTAGCATTTTCACGTCTTGAAGGGGGATGGTTCGTTCTTCAGCTCTGCTAAACAATCTGTGCTGTATCATTTAATCATTCAGTTTCACTGTCAGCTTGACCAGTGTAAGGCTGCTGCAGGGATCAGTCTTGGCTGCCTCTTCCCACCTGTGGTTTGTGCCGGCAGTAATTATCATGTAGCTGTACAACAGGTCTGGTCAGCTCTGTGATCTGACTAAAACTAAGCCTCCAAAAAAAGGGGTTTTATCCCCATTCCGTGTGGCTGCAAACGCTGACACAAAAGAGAAGATGGGATTTTCCAGTTCAGGTGGGAAAGGCCAGAAACATTATTTGGGTTTTGTTTGCTTTAAGCCAATGGTAGTACAGCACCTAAAGGCTAAGATAACTTAAAATAGGGGTTTTCAAAAGAGATGACTGCAGTGGTGCGCCTTTCACAATTTGTGTTCGTGTCTTTCTGGGAACTAACTTATTTTTTTTTTAAATGTTATTTCAATAGCTAAGAAAACTAAGCTATGGAACCTTACCCCAGAAGGAGCTCAGACTTGGTGTTCTTATGTTTTATCAGCACCGCTCAATGTGACTCATGTTTTGACCTTAGAAGAAGCGGTCTGCACAACAGAATACAACTACAGAAATTACTGAACGAAAATAAACAAGAGGAAATATGGTTTTTAGTACACTAAACTTGGTAGACTTCTTTCTAGGCTTTCTTACCAAATAGCTTAATATCCTTTACCTGCCCGATTCTCTATTTTAATTCTAGTTGAGAAACGCTCCTGTTGATGTAAGCAGACAGTTCCCATGAGCTGCACATCTCAGGTGACTTAAGCCTAAGGAATTCTAAGAGTAGAGGCATTTGTCTTTCTAGATCTCCATTTCATCTGATACAGAAGTAGCGTGTGTCTGCAACTTCCTCTTCTCAGTCAAGTAATGCTGCCTCGTGGGTGTCAGCCAGATCAGAAATGGAGGTCACCTTTTTTTTTTGGCTTGTGGCCTGTCCAGGTTGGCTCCACTTAATGCAGAGATCACCTGCCCCTAAAAATCGTCAGAGTATGTGTGGGGAGCAGGTGCCTACTGCTGTTAAAAGATAGACCTGAAAGGTATTGAGTATGCCTGTGATAACACTGCAGTGAGCCTCCCGGATTCAGCCCTTAGGTATGTAACAGTTCTTGGCCCATACAGCAGCAGCTTGTTGAGCTCTGTGTGTGTGTGTACATATAAACAAAAATTAACTTTCAAATGAAATTTGTTCCTGCAGGGATAAAGCCTAAGCAAAGTTTTCTATCTGCAAGCTCAATGTGGTCTTTGAAAACCAACCGTGAGGTTTTTTTTTTGTTGTTTAGCATGTAATTACTGACAATGATGATTCTGGAAACAACTTAGTTGGCAGTATTGTTGATGAAGGATAGAATATGGTTGGCTCTTCAGCTATTATTCCCCAGGCTGGTGTCAATAAATATCCGTTTTAATCAGCAGTAAAGAAACTTTGGCTTGAAAGATATGGTAAATGTCAGATCTTGATAATGTGAAGCAACAAAAGAGCTTTTAGAAAGCTTTTCAAACCAGCCCCAGACTTATCTTTTTGACTGTATAAGCAGGATTTCTTCACTGTTGTGTGGTTCAGCACTAATCACAGAATTGCAAATTCCCTCTTTCATACGCTGCATAGAGTATGAACCGAACAATATCGAATGCATCAACGCAGCGTGTGGCAGGGAGAGGTGCAAAGGACTCCGCACGTCGGCGAAGGGAGCGTCTTGCCTTTTCCAGAGGCTGTCAGCACTCATCCGCCGGCCCTGTCCCTGCCGGGTCTGTAGGGTCAGCTCTGTCTCTTAGCCCTTCGTGCGGGTTTTGGGGCCATACAAGCTGAATGCAAGCCTCTCGTTAGTAGCATTCCCGCTGTAAAGCAGCAGTCTCTTGTACAGCAGTCCCTGCTGTCAGCCTCCGCCAGGCTGCCCCGTGCAGGGAGGTGGATTGCTGTGCTCGGCTGGGTTTGTAGCTGCCTGGTCCTGACACATTTCTCCCTTTTTTTCCCTCTTTCTTTCCTTCCCTCCTCCCCCTCACGCAGGGAATTGGGAATGTGTGCCAAGAGGTACGGTCTGTGTGTGCTAAAGACGGTATTTACTCTCCAGGTTCTCCCTTTAAGCTGGTTGTTTGACAAATATGACCCAATTAAAGCGGCCGCTCATTTTCATGAAGTGTCATACCAGTTAAATAAACGAGGACAACGGGCTGAGAACTGTGCAGTGAATCCTTCCCCTTCTGACAATGGAAGCATCCAAATTAGCGTTTTCTCTCCTTTACCAGCTCTAATGCATTCACAGAAGGTCTGTTTATCTCTCTTGCTGAGTTCTGACCCTCTCGATTGTTCCACTTGATCCCAGCAACCGTAATGGTTATCACTTCAGTGAATAAATCTGCCTTTGTGGATCGGTAACTGGAGTGCCACGTCGGGTAGTATTTTCCTTTGTAAGACAGCATTTAAAATTTCATGAGATGGAAGCCATGACTGTTCCTCCTTAAGACTGATTATGTAGCAAGCCAGTTTAAAAGCTGTCTTTTAATGATATGTGCTGGAACCAAAGAATTGGTTACACAAACATAAGCAGACAAAATCCACCTCCATTGGTGTCCTGCTTCATGCTCTGGTCAATGGTAGGAGGGAAGTAAAAAACAGGATGAGCATAAAATATCCTTACCTAGTTATCTTTCTACTACATTATTTTCCTGCATTTCCTATCTTCTATAATATTTTACAATAAACCATGATTTAGGGATTCCCTTAGCAGTGATTTGTATTTAGACAATTGTGGCTAAACGTTTGCTGTGAACCCTCTTAGTGGTTACTAGAAATTCAAGTCTTTGTTTTGACTTTCCAGTAGAATTCCTTCATAAGCAGTTGCAGGATGCCTTACTGTGCTTTTTCATGGTTATATCTGCACAATAAGACACTCCCTCTGTGAATATTTTTAGGGCTAACCTCTTTTCTCTTACACTGAGTAGTACTCAGCAGTCTGTATGTTCTTAAATATTTCAGTGATAAATGCAAAGTAAAATACAGTACACTATTAGGATGGGCTGCAGTGAAATTAGTCTTCAAATATTTAATTTAAAATATATTGGTGTTTTAAAAACCTGTGATTTATGTCCTGATATGTTTTTCTATAAATGAGTGCTATGAAAGGTGTGGGGGGTGAGAAATTCCCATGTATTTATATGTTGTGTCCAAGTTCAGGTAATGAAGAGATGTGCTCTGTTTCAAATGTTCATCATGTCCTGGAGTGTTTAGATTATTAACATTGTAAGGGATAGGCTTTAAAAGTTGTTTTTTTTCTTCCTTAGTATAAGTAAAAACGCTGAATCCGATGAGACTATCATGGTTCTTGCTAGTCTGACAGCTCTCCAGGAAATTCTATAATAGCATTTCACAGCATTTCATACAAATGTGATAACAGCTAAGGTAATGAACATTCCTAGAGATTTTGGTAAGATTAATTTTTCATAGTTCAGTGGGTTGATCAGAAAGTAATTTTCACTATTGTGTACTGCTTTAAAAATATTGATGCTATTTGTCCTCCCTGATTTAGAAAGAACGCTTCCTATTTACTATCAATAAACATGGATTTTTGCATGTCTCCGCCATTCTAATTTCTTAATGTTTTTCAGCTCTTCACATGGATATCAGAGGGTCTCTTCCAGGTGTTTTCTCAGCTGTTGGCACCACCTTAAATATTAGAAGAACTTTGACACTAGTCATCCCCTGTCCTGTGTTTCTAATGCTCTGGATGTTAAGAAACCTCTAAACGTGCAGTTACTGGATAAAGCTAACACCTGCCAAAGAGATCTCGGTTACCAGCACCTTCATACCTCATTTGCTTTTTTACTTTCTTTTCTTTTCTTTTTCTTTCTCTTCATGCTAATCATTATCTGGCTATGAAAGGATGTCGGCTCATCATTGGGGGAAGGCTTTTGCGAAAAGGTGGGTTTTGTGTTGTGTTCCAAATGTAGTTGGTCTTAGGCTCAGCCCCTCCCTCGCAGTAAGGTCTCTCGCCAGTGGAGATGTTTTACCTCATTTCCGAGTCCTTCAGGGTTGAGTAATACAGGGTGGGGTTGGGGTGGGGGGGATGGGGGAGAATGCGTGTTTCTGAGAGAGGTTATTTCATTGGCTTGAAGTTTTCTAGCTTTTTTTTTTTTTTGACAACCCTCCTACTATGTGCAAAAAAAAAAGTCTTTGAAGTCTTTAAAAGATTTTAAAATTGAACATGATGCATACCAAGATACAGAAGAACATGCTGTCTTGCTGTGAATGGAATTCAGAAGACTCTTCTTTTTTTTTAAAAAAAAAAAAAAAAAAAAAGGTGACACTGGCTAGCCCAGGGCCACACAATGTATGCAGTTTCCTCGCTTCAGTTCCCATCTGCAGCGTAGTAGTCTCTCCTGCATTGACTATTGCATGAAGAGAGGTATTTTGGGAATCCCTCAGGCACGGTGTCACAAGTGTTATGCTTACAATGAATGCACATCCAAGAGATGCCGCTCATCTACCACAACGTATAAAAATGTATTACAAATAAAAACATGCTTGTTTAGGCTTTTAAGAAAAAAACCCTTTCTCGTTCAAGGCTATAGGAATAGTCTCGTTCAAGGCCATACGAATGTGGACCAGGGAAAAAAGTACGAGGCTGAGCAGAATCTAGGCGTTGGTGGGTTGAGGGAGGCAAAATCTGCAGCGTTGAGGGTCTGCTTAGGAAAAGACAAATGACCTGCATCTCGATGAAGAGAGCAGAGGATGCTATTGCTATTTCTTTAGGGCGAGGTAGGAACTGTTAATCTGTGGTGGCGGTTTTGCTGCCTCAAAGTAGCTGCTGAGGAAGCTACCCTGGGAAGTAGCCAAGTACAGCCAAATGCTGTACAAGCCAGTGCCTGACTTGAACATTTCCTGGACCATCTATATTTGTACTTTTTGCCTACACCATTTAAGTTTTCTTCCCATCTACCTACCGTGGCTTCTCAAAAATGATTTGGGTGGGAGCAGCACTTTTGCTGGGTTTTGAGTTTATGCCTTTTAGTACTGTATGCTACCAAGCCCTCTTCTTCCTTCATTTCCATAAGTTAAAAAAAAATAAATAAAAATCCATGTTGAAACTTGGAGGCTGTTTTCTGCAGTTTTTAGGAAGTTTGTGTTCTGTTCAACATAATGATTCTGTATTTGACAGAGGAAGGACTTGCTGATGGATTTACTTAATGTGAAGTGAAATAAAAGTCCAAATTAGATATTCCTGTAAATGGACAGATTTCTACAGAGCTGAATGCAGCTATGAGCAAGTCACTTGGAGAGAACTGAACTGCTTAGGAACACACAGCTTGATATTCAAAAAACACAGCTGAAAAAGGTCATATTCTTGAAAAGAAATAATCAGAGTTGGGGTGGAAATGCAAACCTCCATACAAGGAGATTGTGTTAAATTTATCAACACTAGTCCAAATAAGCTCACAGCTGTTAATTCTTCCCTTTAAGTGCAAAGCTAGAAAGCATGAAAAAAATGATAGGACACAAGAATTCATTCCTCAACAGAGGACAGTGAAGCTCTCTAGATGTGTTAATTAGCATGTTTTGCTACATAGAGTATGTTAGGGTAGGAATATGTTAGTGTAGGAAAATTCTGTGATGCCTTTTACCATGTGTATTGTTTATGCAGGGTAGAACATGAATAAGATCAGTCCTGAATGGTCTCTGCACAGATTCCCCGGTTGGGAATATGTTGTACTCGCTGCCCGTGTCTGAACTGCACCATAAGGTAGCTCAGGTCTGACAGTTGTTAGTTCAAGCACAAGACAGCACACACACAGATCTTGTATTCTGGTTTTTGTGTGGTTTAAAAGCTGCTTTCTTGTTGAATCCACATGCTGGGGAGCTTAAGCTAGTAAGTAGTAAGCCCTGCGTGGAGGTAGGCTGGCTCTTGCTAAAGGCAGTGTGCGTGCCTGTACTGCATGGCCGGGTGTGGAAGGGCTCTTACCTGAGCAGTTCTGCTGAACTTCCCTTTCTAAGGCAGGTTATCGGCTCAAGGTAGTGCCATGTAAAGCAGTACGGCTGTATTCCTGGGGTGCTGTACTTGCAAAAAGTGAGCCTTCCTCTAATATATCCAAGAAATATCCTCATGGCCGTGTACAGGACATCATGCTACATGATTGCTGGGGGTAGCAACATAGGAAGACGTTCACATCCAGCATCAGCAGTTGCTGCTTTTTTTTCTAGCTGGTCTGAATAACTTGACACTTGAAGGTACCAAAGGAGCTGACAGAGAAGTTGTCTGCATTGCCTGTTGCAAGGTTTGTTAGAAGTCACAGTTCAGGGAAGCACAGAGGGTTGGCGCTGATTTGCCACTGCATGGAGGGATGAAGAGGATGGCCTGAGCAACTAGCGCCAGCCTGGCATTAATGGCATGCAGAACAGTGACGTTGTTGGGACAGGATTTCACTGGCTTCAGTAGTTCCTTCGGCTGGGCAGTTGGTCTTGTCGATCCTCTCCTTGAGAATGCTCGACTGGTAAGCACTTACCCAGTTGTCGTAGGTCTCGAGATAGTATTGAAAACAAGGAATTGTTATCAAGCGCTTGCATTTCTACTGGATCTTGTTATGGATGCGCTTTTTGTTCCTGTGCCTTTTATCAGTGGTTTAGAAGACATGCATACTGCTGCTCGAAAAACTAGGATAGAGATTGCTAGAATATTAAATAGGGCAGGATGGGCCGATCACCAGGAGCACATCATAAGCTGCGTGTAAGGAAGCTCTGTATTTCACTACAGCCCAATGTAAGATCATTCCTGGTATCTCACATGTATGAAAGTTGTGCTAAGGGACTGGGAAGCAATAACTCTTTTTAAGAGTTGGGGTTAGTTTGGGGTGATCAGATACAGATACCCTTCAGCAGAGCGTTGAACAGAAGATGTAATCTGTGTTTAATCCTCTTGCAACTGCTGTCGGTATGGCTTGTCCAAGTTCTAGCACAAATCCTACAGAAAGACGCTGGGAAAATTAGAAAGGGTTCTGAAAAGAACTACAAGGAATGTTTCCTAGTTGTTAATTATTCTTACAGCAGTCTGTTTAGGGAGTTCAGTATATATATACATATATGTATATATATATATATATATATATCTTATTAAAGTGAAGGGGTCTTGTGACCAGAGTAATTAAGTGCTATATTTGAAGTAGAAATCTGGTAACAATGTAGTAATGAGGCCATAAGGAGAAGCTAAAGCCATATTGATACTAAAACATTATACGCACCACAGTTTTTGTTCTCTTTTTTAATAGTAACTATTGAAACAATTTTCCAGGAGTTGCCATAGCCTTCCCATCCGTAGTATTTCTTAAATGAAATGAATGTCTTTTTAAAAATAATTTGATCACAGCTGTTGCACTCAAATTAACAAACCAAGGAACTTAAGATGCCAGAGTGTATGGTCACAAGGTTACATCAGGTTATTAAATATTGTGAACTTGCCAAGTGTCATGCAAGCGTGTGTTTTTTTCACTCGTGCTGTACCGTGGTTGTTAGCTCTTCAGTTATGATCTCTCATCCCTTTTGCTGCAGTGATTTTTCAGACTGAGTGCTGCCGTGTGCCATAGTTGTGGCTGTCCCTGTTGGGTTGCAGCAAGAGCAGCAGTAGGTAGGAGAGCTACAGCTAGCACAGAAAGGAGTTGGAAGGATAGGTGACTGGATGGGGCCCTTTGGGGCTGAAATAAGCACCATGGGAAGTGTTAGAAAGAACAGAAGGGAGTGCGGGACACATGGAGGTAACACTGTGCTGCTGAGTGTGATACAGGCCTCGTGGAAAGGGAGAAAGCTATTGCAGTGTTTGGGAGATAAAAGGAAAAGCTACAGTACAATACAGACAGTGTACTTAGTCGTATAGAAAATGTAGGTTTTGTTTAAGAAACAGGACAGCGTGCTTAGACAACTTGAGAGGAAAAAACGCCTCTAAATGCTGTTATTGAACATTCCTTTCTTGTAGGCTAATGTATCTGCTCTATTTTTTTTCTTGAATTCCCAAAGTTGTAGAAAAAACATGGAACAAAATATACTTTGTTCTGCCAGTGGATAACAAGATAGGTATCTCCAATACAAGCTCAATATAATCTTACCCTGGGTTATGTGTTTGAAGACCCTCTTCTCTAAAGGTGGTGCTTTACAGAAAAGTCGAAGCCACCTATAATATATTACAATTAAATAGGTAGCTGGGCACATTGATGCAAATTCTTGTTGCATATTGATGTAACAGATACCTAATAATAATGATTTTCTAAATAAAGGGGTATTTGATACTAAGGCACTGAAACAAATAGCATCTTAACTAGGCCTCAAAACACTTAGGACTATTTTGAAGGAACCTTGAAGTTTTGTCTTCTAAACTAAGCTGTGTTCTTGGGTAGAGTTCAGACAGAAAATAGGGCTGCTTTGGCACTTGGGTTGTAGAAAAGGTTTAATTGAGGCTAATGCTTTAACTACTTGATGAATGCTGTTGCTTCAGAGAACTGTATAATCAACGAAAAGAACGAGCAGAGAGAGCTAGAAAACTTAACATTTTAAAAGGGAAGAATTAAAGAGGAATATCCTCTGCTTTTTATCCCGAACCTCCTCTGGGTGTCTTCAGGCAGACCGCATGATGCGGGAATTCTGGGGTGGCTGTAAATTTAGCATGTCATCTCTGGGTAGCCGAACACTTGCTCCACATTTGCAGACTACTGAGCATTTCTGAGCAATGCTTTAATTAGTGAACGTGGCGTGGAGACCTCACGCACGAGTTGAGAGCTAAGGGACACGAGGGGGACCTGCTCTTTCACAAACAGGCTCCCTACCAGGCAGTGAAAAGGTACTTTGCTGTTACCCTAGCCATGTGATCTAATGAATAAATAAAGAATGTTATGGATATCTACCCAATCTTTTTACAATTAATAGCTGTTCACAGAAACTAAGTGGAAGGATTCAGAGAAACTAAGTGGAAGGAACTTAACAGTTTCCAGGCAGCATCTCAGGTCTCCCTAACTGATGCTCAGCCTGTTGATATCTGAGGTTCCTTTATATTGGGTGAGATTTCTTCCCTTGTTCTCAGGCTGTCTTGAGTATTTTCAGTCATGAAGTTTTGAAGGAACGAGAATCCCAGCACAAGAGAAAAAAAAAAAACTCTCAGGAATTTTTATTTTATCAGTAGTGCTAAAGTGTCCAATAAGGTTCATAACCTTTTACTGTCTGCTTTTGGCAAAGCTTTGTTGATGTCTCCTTTCACAAAGCTTTCCTGCTCTAGTTAGGCAAGGTAATTCAAACAGGAGATAACATCACACACCTTGGTGTTCCCTGACTCTGATTCTGCAGTCCGTGTGTTTTGCCTAAAAATGCTTCCCTGTTCCTGCAGCTCAGCTGAAATTGCACTTGCTCTTTCCCAGGTTATGGAATAAATAGCGTTATGAAGTGAGAGCCTCCTTGTCCACGTTACAGCAAAGTTCAGTGAGAATCTCAAGTTTGAGCTGGGTCCTTCGAAGGGTTCTTCAAAGGAGTTGTTAATCTCTTCGCATGTTGTATGCTTCTCATTATTGATGTCTTTTTCTTTATTTCTCAGCCTTATCTGCGTATGTTTTTATTGCAGCACACGTCCCATGGAGATGGACGGCAGGAAGTTTCCTCTCGAACTGGGCGGTCCGGAGCTCGTTGCAGGAATTCTATAGCTTCCTGTGCCGATGAGCAGCCGCATATTGGAAATTACAGACTCCTCAAAACGATTGGAAAGGGGAATTTTGCAAAAGTAAAGCTGGCAAGGCACATCCTTACAGGCAGAGAGGTAAAGTGGTGTGAATGTAAACAACAGTGAATTGTAGTGGGTTTGAATATTCACTCAGAATGGTGTTGTCCAAGTCTGTGAACATTTAGCACTTCTTACTAGAGATACTGTCACTGATGCAGGAAAAAAAAATCTAAAAAGAAAATCCAGTTTTCTATTTCTAATGACCCCAAAACAACTCCTCTTGAAAAAGGTCTCAGATTTGTGTTTCTGACAAGTCCCTGCACTTCTGAATTGTGTTCAAGTTTGCTACTAGAATTCTCTGCTAAATCCTTCATTCCTGAAAAAGGGCTAAATATACAGCAATTAAATAAGCTTGCTGGAAAGATTGCTTCTTGGTGTTGCTACACGGCTGTATTGGAGGCGAAAGCAAGAATGGCAATTACTACACCTTCTTGATTATTCTTGATCTAAGTAGCCTAACCACAGTATTTCCTGGACAGAGCCATGCATCTCCCAGGAGTTCTGCTGGTGTCGCAGTGCGGGGCTGCCTTGGGAAGACGTTCCAGTTTGTTTGGAGCTGGTTTGCAGGTCTGCTGCTCTGTTGTGTGGTGCAGACAAGCTTTCTCTTTTATCCCTTCATAGTGTCTAACTCAGCCCCATAATTAGTTTCTGCATGCTGTTATAATGTAATTAATAACTTGGACCTAGTGATGGTTCTGATTTGGTGAGCCATATCGTTGTTTGCTTGTTAGAGCAAGGTGTAGCTTGGTGCTATTCTTAATAGCAACACTACATACTGAAAAAGAAGGAGAAACTCCTTGTTGACCTATTCTTGACAAGCGTGTCTAATTAATTAAATGTTTGTTGATATCAGCAAAAATCTTTAAAGAAAGCTAAGTAGTTGACTACAGCACTTTAGGGGAATTTCTTTTTCCAGGGTTAATATGGAATCCATAGGAGGAACTGAGGAGGTATCATTTTGCAAGAGTTGCTGAGAGGGATTGTTGATTTTATTTTGTTAAGCTGTCAGTTCTGGTGATCAGCAGTCGTTTTCTGGTGTTAAAGCTAGTGCTCTTTTCTAGACAAAGTCTACAGTTAACTGCTTTCCACTTAAATTTCCTCTTTTTACTGATACTTAACACAGGAAATACTTGGTTAGTATTTCTTCGCTGTTATTATAGGTATGGGTGTGAGAGAGAATCATGTGGCCTGTTTGGGGCTTTGCAAAAATTTTGTTATGGCTTCTTTTCTTTGTGCACAACTGTGTGTTGACCTCTGTTTTGTTATTGCTTGAAATTTCAACAAATCAAGTTATGGTGTAAAATCTTTGACAAAACTTGGAAAGATTTAGATACTAAGTTTCTGTAATTCTCATGGGATAGATGCCATTCAATCAATTAAGAGCATAAATACTTCCAAGGATCTGGCCATTGGTCCAGGTTTCCTTTGGAGGAAACAAACTATTTTTACAGGAATATCTTGAAGATATTTTAAACAATTTTTGTAGGAGAGATGTGCAAAAGTTTCTTTTCCTACTAGCTGAACTATTGATAGTTTTCATATTTTAGATGTGTGTGACTGGGATTGTTCACAACATGCTAGATAACTATTTCCTTGGTGTCATTAATTTATTCTTGCCCTTACAGAAATATTTATCTGAGCCATCTTTGGATTGCGCTCACATTTTTTCATAGCTGGCACACTGATGTGTGGTTTGGTTGTGATCATCAACAGCACCTTGTACTTTGCTGAATCTCTCTTTCTTTGCTGGTTTTCATCTCCAAGGTTGTTTGTATCACTTTTCCATTGTATGTGACAGTGCCTCTTAATTATTAAGTTTGTTGAAAGAGTTACGGTTTGACTTGCCGTGTCAAGGCCACTGATACAGATATTAAACAAGATCGGTCACAAGTCTGATCCTTGAAAAACTCCTACTCATTTATTTCTAGCCTGATATCTCTTTACCCAGTTGTGGTTTTTGTTAATTAATTGATCTGTGCACATTTCAGCTTATCTAGTTCAATAATTTCTGTGTCCTCCTAAATGAGGTTTTACAATAGTCAAGATAACCATACCTGGTGTGTTTCCATCAAGCGCAATTAACAGTAGGAAATTATGTTGCATTTAACCCTCTCTCTTTCCCTGTTTTTCCCTGCAAGCTTTGAGCTCAAGAATTTGATGAGAAATGGCTCTGCTACAAAGCTTGTAGGCGCTTTATTCACTTCTCCCTTAAAAAATAAATTATCAGATATTTTCTAAACCTATGCTGCCGTTTTGTACTTGATAATGTTAGAAACCTTTGCAGCAGGAATGCTTTTTTTTTTTTTAACCACCCTTACTTCTGGGATAATTCTCTCCGTCTGGCCTCAGACAGCACTCATCTTCCTGAATTTGTGACTTCCTGCCTTATACACTCATTCCTGCTGCCTATCCTGTCTTTGTTCCTGTTCCTTTTTCCACCTTATATATGGAAACCTAAAATAAAATATTTAGTTTCGGGAGTCACACGTGAATAAGTTTTCCTCTCTACTGTATCCTTGCTGTATTTTAACCCTGCTTATCTTATCTTATTGTTATCTGGGTGTCTATTCCTAGTGTCCTTTTAAGAGTCCAGTTCCATTTCACTTTATGACAGTTCCCTTTTTTGTTATATCTCCGCACTGATTAACTTCTAAATCATGCATCAGATCAGCACTTCTCCGTCGCTTCTTGGGGGAAGGGTGTGTTTGTTCAAGCATTCTTCTAGCGTAGTTACTCATCTCCTTACCTCTGGAGTCCTCCCGTACAAATTTTCCTTTTGCTTGAGATAACAGCTTTCATGTTTCCAACTGGAGTAAATTCCAGGATTTTCTTCCATCGCCATCTTCAGGACCTATCTGCAGAAAGAGAGCCTACCCTCAAATTACAGGGAGAAATGTGCAGCCCTGTGGGGGATGAGCAGAACATCAGTCCAAGCTGGGGGGGTTGAATTGTCTGGCCAAGGAGTCAATGTCCCGTTCACAGCAGAGGTACAGAGGGAGGGTTAGCTTCCCTGCATTAGAGCTGGTGCCTGGAAATACGCTCCTTTGAGATCCTTTGTCAAGGAGGGTATTATTTGTAGTCTGTCTGCCCTTTTAAAATCGAGAATCTTCATTGTAAATCTGCTTTTGTTAATTCTTTGACTTTAAGCCATGTATTTTCTGTTGTAACTTATCTGAGGTTATTTCCTCTGACAAATTTTCCATACTTGCCAAAATTAATCTAAAAGATAAAACTACCTTTTGCTGTTTCCAAGGTGGTTGGAATTGCAGCCAAAAACATATGGATGCTTCTGTGCAGTAAAGGCAGTACTGAGTTAATAGCCAGGAGGTGAAAGTTTTCTACTAAGACAAAATTCTTCCAGGATCCAAGCCTGACTCCAAGGAATCCATTGTCATCTTTTTTGTCTTCCCTTGGAAAAACAGTGAAATTTAAGAGGGAGAAAATAATCTGAATGGTAGCAGTTTGGTCGATTTGCTCAATGTCTCAGCTTTTTTTGACCACTTTAATTAACGTAGGAGGAATTTTTTTTAAGTCACGTTATTGTCAATGGCGAAAGCAAAGTCAGTTTTAATTCTGCTAATAATCTCTCGCAGAATATTATGGCTCCTGCAACAATGTAATGGTGTAGGTGGACTTTCATTCCTCCAACATTGGCCGGTGCACACAATGCTTGAAATCGTTCCAAATTTGCTTTGTGTAAAGAGAGCAAAGTCTCTGCTTTAGAAGGCAATTTGATGCTTCACTAGCTGTGCTGAGTAAAACAGGATTTTATTTCTCAAGCTCATCGGGAATATTCTTGAGGGCAGCCTCCCTTTGTTTGTGGTTTGGAGGCCTTATCAAGGGGCCTGAAATTGTCCCGTTCTGGTGAGCTCAAGCTCTCAAAGTCCGTGTTAACACACTGGACTACCCAGTGTTCAAGTGGATAGGAGTTCTCAAAATTCATCCTGCCTTTAAGGCTATAATTAGTGGACTGAACAGCCCTGTGTATCTGCCTTTCAGAAAATTGAGGTGTGTTCCTTCCCTGTATCTCCAGGGCTGAATTTGTCTGCCAGTGTCAGAGAGCTCTCGGTTCATCCGGCACTGACGCACAGAGCGAGAGGTGAGGTGTGTTTCTCTGAAACCAAGTGCCCCAAGACTCTGGGGGTTAAAACAAGCTTAAATCTTACAAAGACTGATGAGAATAGTAGCGCTTAGAACACAAATGCAACTTTTGAGTGAAGTTTACTTCAGCAAACAGCCATGTTTAGTGACATCGATAGTCTTGGGACACCAGATGCCTATCAAATACCATTATCTGCTGTTGAAAAAGGCAGTGGTCTACATCTAGTCTGAGTCTGAGAAATTGCAGAAAGTAAATAACTGTTAACCTCCGTAAGAACAGTTCAGCAGGCATAAAGGTAGAGATAAAAATCTTTCTTGGTTTCGTGTACAGCTGCTAATATAAAAATACCTGTTGCTTAATGTGTATGTCTTTCGTTTGTATTTTTGAAGGGATTTCTCAAGATTTTGTAATGGAATTTTGCCTTGGGAAATAGTCATCTGTAATTTCAGTAACATACCTTAGAAGAAAATATTCTCCAAAGCAAAAGTATTCTTAAATAGTTTCTTGGTAATATTTTACCATATCTTGAATCTAGAGGGCTGAAACTGAATCTTGAATTTCAGTTTCAGAGAAAAAAAAAAAAAAAAAACCAACACATATATATCTATCATGTAAGTCTGTGACACACCCAGGCACCGAACACTGTTCACCTCTTACCCTTTCTGTCATGAGGGCCCATCCATGTGTTTTGCACTTGAACGTAGGGAAATAAATTTGTTTTGGTATAAGATTTTTTATATTCCATATGTTACCAAGCCCACGGTAATGAAATGACAAAGATGGCACAAAGCGATGCAGCAAAATGGGAGCTGTGGCATAGGAAGGAGCAGTGTCTGCTATTTGAGCCAAAAATTCAAGGGGAATTGAGAGCCCTTTCTTTGTACCAGTGAAGTATGATAATCAGCGGAGTTGCAGCATCTTGTCTTTTTGAGAGGCACCATCTCCTTGGCTTCTGTGGAGTTTCTTCTGGTATGTTTAGCCTCTAATTTAGAAAGGAAAAATACCAATTGGCAAGTAATTCTAGAAAGATTCCTTCTTCCTGTTTTAACTCAGCCTGTATCCAAATTATACTGCACTGGGGCTCATCTCTGCCTATTCATTGTCTCAAATTTTCAGGCTCTGACTAGTTACCATGGTACTGAATTTCTTTTGATTATTTTGTGAAATTTTCATTCTGTTACTTAGCATTTCTGTGAAGTATTTACCAAGAAGGTGAGATTCAGTAAAGGAACAAACTTCACAAATTGTTGCAGTACAACCAATGGGTTTTTGATGACACAAAAGTGATATTTCCTTTCATATCCATCAGGGAGCAAACTGATACAAATATTCAGTGGGTTTCCAAAGGTGAACTTAGTTCTTGCAAAATTTATGTTGCATTACTTTCAATTTGCTCTGAAGTCCTTGCTTTTAGAAGCATCTTCGTAAACTGCCAATGCACAGTTAGTACCATGTAATCTGAAGTGTAATTATACTGTGTAAATATCATCTGTAGGCACCCTGCTCTCTGTCAGGGTACTGTCTGGTATTGGAATTTCCGCTGTAATATGTGATGATTTTATTGTGAAGCAAAAGACTAAGTGAGCTTCTCTTGTCTTAATTGTCTCAAAGTACCATTTTTTCCCACTCTCCTTTTTAATTTGTTGAAATAGAAATAAATTATAATTTAGTCATTAATTCCAACTGCTTTCAGCTTAAAACTGAATACAGGTACATAATTTTCTGAAGAACCTTGAGTGTATTTGTGTAATTCTCATGCTTTCCATTTGTTACTGGATTTGTCCATTTTGTTGTAATGCTACAATTATTCATATGGAAAATACTGATTATGAATTCTTTCTTTAGGTTGCCATAAAAATAATTGACAAAACACAGCTGAATCCAACTAGTCTACAAAAGGTAGGTTTTTGCATTTAACCTTTCAACTTGTATTATAACTTGTTTCCTTTTACCACCTCCGATTAATTGTGAATGCCTATGCTGTAGAATCTGAAGCACTGCACAACTTTCACACATCTGACTACTGTATTTAATAATGGCATTTTTAACGGATATTTTTGATGACTTTGCAGTTGTTCAAGATGCACGTACTGTTTTATAGATGAGCTCATACAGAGTTGCAAAGAGAAGACGGTGGTGTTAGCCGCTTCCTTTCTCACAAATGTAGTCTAACTGTAGCGAGGATGTTCGTGGTTTGGTGTCATGCCTCTGTGTCTCCTTCATGCTGGTCATTTTGTAGAGCTTAAAAACAGAAAGCGTATGTTCTGTCCTCTTAAACAGGCCTTGAAAACATTGCCTCTGGACTGAAGGCCAAGCAGTGTCTATGGCTTTCACATAATTTTCAGCAGAAATGGTGTTACAGTTTTATGGAATAGCTTGAAGCATGGCTATTCTGGTTTCTTCCTTCTAGTCTCAAATGTTTAATGTGCCATTACAGTTGTATCGCCTTATCTATTTTAGTAAGTAGTGATAAATCCTACTCTTTCATCAAGCAAGCCAATCTGCTTTGGAGTGGCTGCAGGAAATACATTTAAATGTCACTTTTACCTAGGACTTTTTTAACTCTGTCCTTTTAAGTGCTGCAGTCAGTCTTTTTGTTTACTTTTGAGTACTTTGATTAAAAAAAAAAAAAGTTCCTTGCAGTATTTCTGTTTGAAGGAGAGAATACCCAGAACTTAACTGCAAACAATATTAAATTGCATAACCAGAGCAAACTGGAGAATATACACATTCGAGTTTTATGCAAATACTGAAAAGATTGTGTGGCAAGATGGTTTTATCAAAATTAATGGTGCAAAAGTAAATTGGAAAAATACACAGGTCCTTGCATTGTATGGTTTGGTTGAGAGGCAGAGAACAGCCTACAGAAGAAAGCCACCATCATTTTAGCAAGAAGCAACGTCATTACCTTTTACTGCCCCTGTAGGCTACATGAAAGTAGATAACGTGGTTACAGTTTTCTCAGATTTTTTTCAGCTTAATTCTTGACATTATTATTAATTTCTGGCTAAGCAGAGAAGAAATGAAATGCAAATGAGGTCATATGATGATTTACATAAAGTGGGTTTGTGCAGCAGATCTGGGCAAATTGGAGTACCTAAAAAGTTATATTAACTTCTGGGTGCATTTGGAAAAGAAAAGCTGTGATGGTAAGGGGAGGGGTCACTGAGCATTGGAGGAAATGGTCAGAGAAAAGTAAAGAGAATGTGTTTTGAGAGAAAAAAAAAATTCTTACTCCTTCAAATGGTGTTATCTGGAGACTGTGTCTTAACGCTGTTAGCTTGAGCTAATAGTCAGGTACAAAGCCAACCTTTCACCAGTCGCTGGAGTTCAGTCGGCACTGGTTGGAAGTGTGTTTGTTGACCCTTTGGTTCCTGGTTTCAGCCTGTTTGGTCTCCACTCTCATCTCCGTCTTGGTTGTTGTTTCATTTTTATTTACAATTTATAAAATTAGATTGTAAGGTGTGATTTCTAAGTCAGCGTTTCCTACCATTAGGGTCTTTAAATGGGAGTCTAGAAGAATAGTACCAAATAGTGGGGTAGAAATCCAGTCAGAGTTGGGGAGTGAGATTGCTAATGTGTTCGCTTCTCTAAGCTCACTGGCTATATAAGCACTTAAAAAGGTTTAGCAAGATATCTCAGTGTTCTCAGAAGTGGAAAACCATTTTCTTAATTTTAAGCAGCCGCTTATAGTAAACAGTACATACCCAATGCATTACTTATCGATTTTGCTTCATCAAAGCTTTTTTTGAAAGCGCTCGCCCGCTTCCCCCCAGTGCTATCAGCGCTGCTGTAGTCTCAGCACATTTGAAGCAAGCTGCACGCATGACCTGTAGATTCAGGGCAAGCGGAGATGAAGTGCTTCTCATCAGGGCTGCTGGAGGGAGTGATGAAATATGTGAGGTATGGTGGGGAGGGAAGGGCTGTGCCGAGAAGAGGGTGTGGTGTAGTGTCTGCATACCCTACTCATCCTCAGGTGGTGAAACGAGCGGTGATTAAGGTTTCTGATCCTGATTTCTGTCTTACGTCTTCCACGCCGATACTCCAGCTGCCAGAGGGGAGTTACCCTTGCGAAGGGGCGCCGTACTCTCTGGAGCGGTACTTTGCAGTGAGCTGCGGGTGGCTGCAGCTTTGATGGATATGTTTTCAAAGTGCGGTTCTTCACAGCACTGAGGGGCTCTGTGCTGCTGGGGGAGTCAGTGGTAGCCACATGCAGCTACTCCTCGCTCTAGGTTTCGTAGCTTATTACAGCTCTGCTGCTTTTGCTTAGCGAAGAGGAAACTGTGTTACTTTCCTGCCTTAAAAGAAAAGAGAATTCTCAGAGCTTTTTTCCCATGCTAGTGTTGTTAGTCATCATTATTCTCCCAAAATGTACTTTGTACCCAATCGCAGTGAATATCGGTCTCGCTCGAAATGAGTGTTGATGTTACAGTAGCTCACTTCCTTCTAGACCAAAAAAAAAACTGTTTGTTTTCTTTCTTTCTTTTGAATCAGCAATGCCATTATACGCAAGATTTTTTTTTTCCTAAGCCCATGTAATAGCACTAAATAACTTCTCATTTTCCTTTTTTAGAACTTGGCTTCTCAGCCAGATTTTTTTGTTCGTTTTGTGCAGATGTTTTGCCACTTGTTTGGACCTTTTTGTAAAATCTTTTTAGAGTTCTTAACTACAAATTTGAATATGCACCATGTTCTTTCTGACTTTTGATCGGTCTGTTTTAAAAAGTGCGAGGAAGGTATGAAAATTTAAAAGGGACAGACTTTTTTGTTTATAGCATGTATTTTGTGCGTTTTCAAGTTGTGCATTATTTGGTGCAAACTTGCATTGTGTAAAGGCTTCCTGATTGAGACTGCTAACTATATATAGGGCCTGTTTCGGTGAGCAGTTATCAGGAGGAGCCTAACACACAGTTAAAGCTTGAGCTGGCTTGGGAGAACATCTTGTGAAAAGCCTCCCTGCTTTGAGGGGAAGGAGGCCAGGAAATGTGCTCTGCATCTGACTAGCGTACTGACTTGCTTTTTAGCAAACTTTTTGTCAGTGTTTTTTGAAATCCTTTGTTACTGAAACTCTTGCAATAGCTAATGCAGGAACACTTTGTAATCTGTCTTTCAGCTTATTCAAAGAGTTGGCTTGAAAGCTGGTTCCCTATTTCCCCAATCCGTGTTGTTTTAGATGTATCAGCATAATAAAGTTCAAGTAAAATTGGTTCAAGATTATTACTCAGTATGTGTCTGTGTTTCCATTGCTACTTTTCTTTTTGCTCTGTTTGTCCACTGGCAGTATTAAATTCTTTCCCTGTATCTAACACGACTTACAGTCAAAGGACGAGACCACAACAAAGCTGAAAGACATTTGTTTGGCAGACTTAGGATGTTTGTCTTTCCCTAGAAACATTTGCAGAGCTCCTGTTGACGGAAAATGAGCTATTCAACAAGTTGGGAGTAGTTTTCAATCTCTGTATTAGAAATTAAACTGATAAGCACTGTTTACAGTTGATAGTCTGCCTCTATGGTCACATTTTGACAAGTTCCTGAAACTAAGAAAATTATTTTCTGAGTAGAGAACCTTATGTTACGTCTTACAATGTTACAGATTCTTCTGTGTTCCTGTGTCAGAAAACCTCAGATGTGTGGGCTTTTGCCATAACTTGCTATCTATAATGAATTGTGCTGTGGGCTTTAGGAAGTGTGGTAATAATTAATGCTTCATTTATTGGAGGTTGATGCAAATAGCATTTAGGGGGGGATTAAATCTAGAAAACCGTTCAGTATAATATGTGAAAGTTGTATCATGTTTTACGTTCTGTTCCTCTATCAGAAATAGAATATAATACAATGTCAGACATTTGCAGATGTCCCTGCTGAAGTTGCTGTCTGTGTCAAAATGCCAAATATAACACTTAAAGTGTCTACAGAACACAATCTGAAGTGCATTTATATAACTAAAATTATAATAAAACATTTGGTGGAGTTTGTATCCTATTCTCAAGTATTTCTATTTTGAACTTCGCCTAAGACAAAAATAACTATTTTTAAAGAGCTTGTTTCTAGTCACCAACTGCAAATAGCTCATATGTAGACGCCACTTTTTGATAGGCTTCATCTGGGTTAGTAGTCCTGTGGAACAATGATATATTTACAACAGCCCAAAATGTGATATGAGCCTGCCTTTATCACATTAGAGCATCAAACTGTACATTGCAGCGGAGGAAGTAGCTGGCTCCAGCCAAGTCAGCGTTCTCTATAAAAAGATTAGATTAATGAGTGTATTTGTTTACATGATGATACCATGAATTTTGGCCTCATCTTTACTGTCTTGTTCTGTATTGCCTTTGTTTGATTGTTCTTGTTTGGTGGGACTAATTATGATTTTGGTCATTGCTGACATTGCCATTCTTAATCCGCTGAACATACCTTTGTAGGTAGGTGAGGTGACGATAAATAGGCTGATGGCTGAACAACAGCCAAGGGCTGCATCTGTGCAGCAGTGGGGTTGCACTTGATCAGTCTGACCCAACAGACTTCGATCTGGGGGTCGGAAGGGAGTCCAGAGGAAACTGACAGTCAGTCGTGAGCAAATTCTGCAAGCTGTCTTCAAAACAGGCTGACCAGAGGCTTTTAGTTATACAAGCTGCAATAAAAAATACGAAGTATTCAGGGTATATTACAGGCCAGACAATCTGAACCGAATGAAAAAAATAAGAAAAAGATATAATTATAAATTCAACTGCATTTAAATGTCTTATGTTTAGAGAGCTATGGTTAAGTGCTCTACCTCATTGAAGTACATATGAAAAAAGCTACAGAAACAATGTAATTAAAAAAAAGGCAATTTCCTTATCTGAGGGGGGAAAAGAAAACATGCCCACAATTTGTGAAACTGTCTTCCATGGCCAAAAATGTAATTGATCGATCAGTCTTGATTCCGTTTAGGCAGTTTATCATCTAGCAAAGTGTCAGGCATAGATCTAGATAATGAATATACTGTAATTAAAACTATTTAAAAACTGTTTAGTTTTATTCTGTGTTCAGGTATTGTGCCTTTCACAGCTGTGGCATAGGGGAGAAAGCCTTTTAGGCATTTTAATGAGTATTGCTATCCAAATGGTAGCCTTACAGAACCATTAGAAAGCAAAGAACTGTTGGAAATGGTCTCCATATCGTGATTTTATTTTTTGCTGCAGCTTGTTTTATTAAAAGGCAGAAGGGTGGAATGGTTCTGTTTTCTTGGCTTTGTTTGTCTTTTGTTTCCCGTGTTTTACTTTTTTTTTTATTTTGAGTAACTACACCTACAGATTTTCTGAGTCATTATTAATAAATGTAGCCATTAAACATATTCACTTTATATGAAATCTGACCTGAGGAGAATCTTACAGCAGCATCTTTTGCTTTCTTACTGTTAATAACAATGCTGTTATGTCTTTCTTTACAAATCCTTTCTTTTTTTCCTTGTCTGCACTCGTGTGGAGTTGTGTACTTTCTTTCTGCTTCAGTCTCTTTACATTATGTTCAGTACGACCTGTTACGTTACTGGTATTCCTGTAGACGTTGGTGTTAGGTTTATAATAAAACCACTTGATTACTCCCTCATTTGGAAGCATGCTGTTAGAAAATAATCAAGGCTTAAGAATGTCAACCATCTGGAGGCTTAGGCTCTCATGGGGGGAAACTATAGAGGGAGAAAAATCTCACACGTGACTACCATATAGCATGCTACCTCAGAAGTTCCTTTTTTTTTTTTTTTTTGTAAAGAGTGGCTGTAGGAAGATAAGGGAATCTGAACACAACAGTATTTGCACTTCAAGGTGTTCAAGTACAAGTATACAGGCCTGTTGTGTAGGAAAGTGGGTGGTGAAGAGGGTGGCAGCAGGCTGATCCCTTTGAGATTGTACCCTCAAGCGGTGGTGTGTCTTCTGTCTGCTGGGGATTGTTTGCTCAGGAAAAGACTGTGTTTTGCCCCGTTATTTTTGGCTAATGTTCAGTGTACTGCATCAGCAGTCTTGGAGGCTAGATGTCTGGCGCTGAAAGTTGTTGAAGCTGTGGTGACAAGTCCAGAGCTAGATGGTTTTGTGCCTCGGTCGTCTTGAAGGAATGCTTCTGAAGGCCCAAGAAGAAACCTTGCCTGACCATCTGTGCTTAAAACTTGTTTGTTGCTGGTTTAGTTGAATAATGCAATTTTTGTGCGATAAAAGCAGCTGATTTTTCACCTCTCAGTTCCTGTCGTATAGGACAGTGTTTCTGTGGTGTCCTCTGGAAGGCTAGGCTCTGACAAAGGGCTGAAGAGCCCATGCCACTAACACAGTGCAGTGGTCTTCAAACAGTGCTCTGGAGGGGCGTTCATAAAACTTTGAAACCAGGATTTTCTATAAAGGTGTGAAAGGGTATATGAGATGTGATGTACAGTGGCCATCAAGAAGCTGCGTGGGCTCATAATGGTCTTCTGGCCCCAAAAGTGTGAGAACCACAGAGCTGAGATCACTTGTCTCCTGGGCTATCTGGAGCACTTTTGTGGGTGTTTGCAGGTTTTTGAGGGTTTGGCGGAAGCTTTAAAGAAGCAAGCACTTAACTGTTCTCTCCAATAAGTTGTTATTTTATGAACTTCCTTGAAATGCTAATAAAGTTTGCCCTTTATGTTTAAAATTAAGCAAGTACATCAAAATGATCAGGCTTACAAAGAAAGAGTGTTACCTATTATTTTCATTAACTTATTTCATGTTTTATGTTTATTTCAGCTCTTTAGAGAAGTAAGAATAATGAAGATCTTAAATCATCCAAATATAGGTACCTTGTTTATTTCTCTTTATATTCAAATCCAGTGAAATGTTACCTCTTTTTTCCACCGTTAAAAATGTTATGTGATAATTATAAGCTAATCTTAAAATAGGGGGGTAATTTACTGTAAAATAGCAGTAAGAAATACCTAGTCATAGCTGTGTGTTTAAAAACAAAAAAATGTTTTAGGCCCTCTACACAAAATAGTTATTTTCATAGCTGATTGCTCAAAAGGAGCAGAGTTATCACAATGCTGATTTTTACTGGATTCAGGCTCTCATTAAAAGAATTTTGTACCAAAACAAGAAATGGTCAAGAAATTGATCTGGATTGTGAAGTTTAAACAATGTACTATTGTTAGGGTACTGTCAGCCAACTGACTGATAACTTATTTGTTGCCATGTATGCCAGTACAGTGTGTAAAAATGGCCATTACTGACGCTCAAATTTATGGAAGTTTTGTTTAATCTAGTTGCTTTCCCCATATAATCACATCAAATGATTGTATTTTATGAGTTGAGTAAATATGCTATTGTATTTTCCATTTAGGACAGAAAAAGATGGTTTAGAGTAATGATCTGGTACTGTCAAGAATCAAGAAAATTGTGTGTTTTTTTTTTCCTGACAGAATTCCTTATAGAGTTGATAATTCTGCAACCAGCTAACTGATTAATAAGTTGCTTTCTTTTCCAGTGAAGTTATTTGAAGTCATTGAAACTGAAAAAACTCTCTATTTAATAATGGAATATGCGAGCGGGGGTAAGTACCTCTCTACTGTGATGGCAAATGTAAATAAATTGCCAAGTGGCAGAAAGCACTTTTTTTCTTTGAAGTTTTATTTTCCCGTTTATCAAATATTAATGTCATGGTAGGGTAAATTTTTTAAGCAAAGTCTTTAATATTCTTAAGTACTCGTTCAGGCTACGTAATTATAACTTGTAAAACTTCATTCCAAACTTAATGCGATTTAGTAACATTTGCTTTGTTTTTACAACTTAAATGTAACTGGAATCTTTGTTCAGCCTTTGATTGTTTCTGTCAGTAATAAATGTCAACCTTTTAAATTTATTGTATTAAGCTCCCTAGGACTGGTATCTTGTCTTATATAAGATGCTTGGTTAAAAATAAATAAATAAAAAGAGAAACACTTCTGTATTTTTAACTGTTGCTTTCAAAAGCACGAGTACTGAAACTTCTGTTTTTTTAAAAGTTGATGACATTTGACATACCGTAGTCACAGACCTTCTACTGTCAAGAGTTATTAGGCTTAGCCTTATGTCCATTTTAGGAGGGAGGTTGTGGAGGAACTTTAACATTTATTCCTGATTGCAGAGGAGGAAGAAAAAAAGACTGCATCATGCAGTGTCAGATAGTTTCACCAGGGCTAGAATTAAGATATTGGGGATTAAGTTACTCTTTGCTGGCTAAAACCTAATAGCCCTCTGTTTGTCAATGTGACTCTTTAGCATCAGCATCTGGGAATCTCCAGTAGTTGAGGATTTTCTTTAGCTGTGGGAGGGAAATACAGAGTTTTTTCTCAGTTAATAGTTTCAGCATTGAATTCTAACTCTGTTAGATTGTGTGAAGTTAATTCTTAAATCAGGTAAAGATCCTCTAACTGCCTCAGTTGTCTTCTAGTGGGTCCCTAAATGCTCCACCAAGCTTTGTCTAACCAGAAACAAGGCTGGTGAAACGCTGTTAGGATATTGGCTAGTGCATGTTTGTGAAGGCGTCTCCGTGCAGTTTGTTGGTGCTAGACTTAAAAGTGAAGTCTTATTGCCATCTAGTGATTGGCTTCCACAAGGTAGAAGGGCCAACAGCGCTCTAAAGATTTTAGAACCATGGAGAAACGTGTGCAGGTCTGCAGGGCCGTGAGCAGCGCCCTGTGCATGTGCAGTGTTGTGCAAGACAGGCATGGCCAGTGATCTGAGTGACGGCGATTGTTTTCCTTTTTTCCTCCTTGAGATACTGGTCACACGTGAACTGTATGAATTCTGTGGTTGGAGGATGAGAGAAACTGTATTCCTAGAACTGCAACATTTGCATAAGTTGCCTATATTTCTTTCTCTGGTATCGTTTTCCCCTGAATTAGAAAGGAGTGTTCAGCTTTGCTCCTTCAAATTTTCTCAAGAAACAGCTGTGAAATACACCTGAGAGAATTTTCTGAGATGGGTATTAAATAATGTGCTACAGGGGCAAGCAAGACTATTTTGTAGAAGATCCTGACACTCTCTCAGATAGCTCAGTTGTTGATTTTCCTGCTGTATGACTCCACCTTTTTTTTATTTAAAAGCAAACAAAAACCAAAACATCAAAAAAACACAGCTCTTTAGTACTACTTTATTCTCCTTTAGACATCTGAACCATACACCATTGGGCTTGTTCAGAAGTGGTGTTTCTCTGTGTGTCTTACCTATCTGATGCTTGTGGGATGGATTATCTCAGTGTCCTACTGGCCTCATTATTGAGAACTTCATTGCAGATACCTCCTCCAAGCCTAGGTTAGAACTAAGATTTCTGTGTTGGTTAGAACACTTGTATGCACACGTACAAAGAAAAATTCTGGTGCTGATATAACAATATTACAGATATCATCAAATGCTTTCATGTATGAGGCTTATTTTTGTGGTGCAAAAGATACCCTTGTGAGAAAGTCTGTGAAGGTACAGGTCATCTTTATTTACAAAACAGAAGTACTGCTGCTCAGTTTCTGTCCTAAATAATTGGAAGGAAATGTTTCTGTCTATATCCAGTCTTTCATTAAGCCTTACTGTTTCCTTGTGTAAGAGAGAATGTTGTAGTAAATTGTTTGTATTCACATCACTTATGCCTTGTTCTCTTGAGCTAACCTGTAATCTTAAACTTGAGATCAACCTGAAGTGTAATCATTCCAGTGAAGTTGCTGTGGGTAGCTGCTAGAGAGGAATCTCTACATTCTGACACCGGCATTAACGTGTCTCGTTATTGACTCGCAGGGGAGGTGTTTGACTATCTGGTTGCACATGGAAGAATGAAGGAAAAGGAGGCTAGAGCTAAATTTAGACAGGTATGTATAACATTCCTATACATCAGCTTCCTACTCCCCCACACCCGTTTTTAGTGGTGAAATGGGTAAAACAGCTGTCCTTTGTGTTTGACTTCTAGCAGTGTTCAGCATGGTGTGTGGACTTCTAGCACTGAGTAAGAGGAAACTTGGTTATAGTAGTGCTTTGAAGGGGTTAGTAGCCCAGTCAGCAGTGCTAGCTTCCTTAGTGTTTGTGCCAGGGTGTCCAGAGTGCCAGAACACAATGACTGCTTGATTTGGACATGGATTCTGTTTCAAAATTCATTTCCTCCGGGTTGATTTCATATATTCTACGTTCAGCTTGTCTGTAAGCTTTTGGAAGTTGTTCAAGTGTAACGTGCTACAAACCAGGTCAGCAGCAAACACGGGCAGTGCCTGGAAGAGGCACCCGTTTACAACCATGCACTTGCACAAAGAGATGCAGTTAAACAGCTGTTCTAAAAAAATAATAATAATAATAATAATATCTAGGCTTTTTTGTTTTCTTTATGATGGATAAACCGGACTTGCAAAAATGTTGGAATTTCAGTGATCTGTAAAAAGCATTTCTATTCTACAGTAAAGCAGTATTGAACATATGCACATAATTTTGCATAACCAGTTAAAAATCCAAGTCTCTGCTCTTGCAGCATTTGAAGTTTCATTTGCAGATCTATTTGGTCTTATATACTTTGGTTTCTGCTCATGTGCAGAAACTTGTGAATGCTTATGTTATTTCCATCACATTGGATAATTTAAATGATATTTCTTCTCACAACATTAAAATTATGCTTCTGTTTAATGACACTTTAAAATAACGAATATGGACAAGAGTGTTTGCTTGAACTATATGTGGGGGTTTTCAACTGGTAAATTGTGGCAATGACACGGCAGTTTCACTGCTGGAGGGAAAAGCTACGGTAGCTTCACATCTTAAAGCACAGCCATACAAAAATAGAAGTAATTTGATATTAAGTATGAAACTTCCAGGAAATTAATTACTTTCACAAAATGCCATATAAAGAAAACTTTTACAGTTCTCTAGAGTGGATAGTGTGACCATAAGAAATAATCTGGGAACTAGGAAACTGTCACAACTGTTTTGTTAGTAAGATTTGCTAAAGCAATATAAATAATAAACTCAAAAGTAGCAGTGAAAGTAAGGAGAAAAATAGAAACCCATTTAATCCAAAATAAGAATGCAACAAAAGCATTTCTGTAAAAGCCTTGTTTCTTTTTCTCTCTTCATTTTAAATCTTGTACATACGTTCTTTAATCTTTTGCAAAAATAATCATAAAAATAAGAACAAAAAACAAGGCCCCAGAAAAAGCAGCTGCAGACTTTATATTCCCAGGAGAAGTGATTTGTGTGTACTAGAGTAATACACAGCTTCAGAGTAAGGAATTTTTTTTTCTTCTTTAATAAAATCTTATGTCTCTTTATATCTTATGTTCTGTCAACTCTAGAGTGCTTTCGTTTGCGATTAAGAATTTCTTAAGTGCTTCTGTGCTGTGTGTTGGAATAGATTTGATCAATTGTACTGGGTTTTAAAGCAGTCATTTCCAGTTTAGCTGTCTTTTTCTAAATCCCAGACCATAACCTTTCTTTTTGTAATGTCACCTGAAATACTTCAGAATAGTTCGAGAGGATTTGCTGTTCTCTCTACCGTGAACGTTGAAAACTACCATTGGTGTGGTTCTTTGCTCTCTGTGCTACCTTTCTTTTATCAGGAATTGTGTGGAAAAAGATCTTGTAGTAATTCTGCTGCACATTTGTTCAGCAATTGCCTTTTTTGTCGAAGGATTCAACTCGCCTTTACGTGAAAACTTGTGGAAACATGTCAGACTTACTTTACAAGTACACTTAGTGTTTCATTTTATGGAATAATATGTGTGGTACAGGATATATGTAACTTTAAAACAAACTTTTTCAAAAACAAACATGAAGGAAAAGAATTTAAAAGATAGTTAACTGCTAAGCTGGATGTTTGACCCATCAAATGTTTTACTTCAGATTCCCTGCTTTATTCCCCTACTTCAGTAGGGTAAATGCTGTTCATAAAGATATATAGATGGCTGCTCTTCAATCTACTGAAATATGTTTTAAGTTTCTTTTTATAAGTCTGGTTTCCTTTCAGAAACCTGGAGGAATTAGCTACCTATCCTTCCTGAATAGCTGACTTGCTGGTTACTAAATTTATCCAATTTTAGAGGATCTTGATCTCAAAGATAAGTGGTTCTTGAGAGCATCAAAAGCGTGAGTGTCTGGGTTATTACTAGGGTTCTCTTTTTTCCCAAGGAAAGGAGCTATAGCATAAGCTCATCGTAGTTTGCTAGAGAAATGAGCATGCGTGTGGGACAGAAATCAGAAAACTTTGATCAGAGCTTGACATTTATTCAACACCAGGACTCTGTGGGACAGATCAAACCTAGTTCTTACTAGGTTTATGGGTCATGAAACTATTCACTTTGCTGTAGTCTCACAATAGCTTCATGTAGCTTTTAGCTGTTGCTGGAGGGATAACACTCTGTGTAGAACTTTTATCTGATTCAATGCAGCTGTTCTTATGTTAGACTAGTACATAATAGGGATTTTTTTTTTTAATTCACTAGCTAGTTTAACAGGCAGGAGCCTTTTTAAGCTGCAGAAACAGTTGTGCCTTGCTATTGAGCTTAGTACTTACAATAGGTTATATTACTATATTTTCAGATCCTGTTTCTTCTTTCAGTCGATGTGATTTCTGCATAAAACATCTGTGTTTTATCTGAGGAGGTATTTTAGCGTCTCCCTCTCTATCAGGCAAAGATGAATTTGCTAATTTGCCTGTCTTCACTTGTTTAAAAATATACATATAATTTTTTTGTCCATTCTGTTATGCATATTCAGGGCTTTTAGCAGGGGAAAAAACCCTGTAGAAGACAGCGATCAAATTATTCCAGTCATGCTTGACAAGGGACACTAAAAATACAGCCATGCTCTGCAGTTCTCCATTTCAGTCTTCTTTTATGCAGCCTTATATGAGAAATTCAAATCCAGAATGTTTTGCATTCTTAATGTCACCTAGCTTTTCTTTCCCTAGCAGACTTCCAAGCAGTTCTGGTTCGATCTTACCATCCTTACTCCGTACGGAAGTCTGCCCATCTGGATGAGAATGAATGCAAAAATGGGGAGCCAAGTCTCAGGGGGGATGAAGGGGAGCTCTCCCACCAACAAAAATTGCAAATGAATTACTTCCCTCTCCTCCTTCACTGCTGCAGATTAGATCTGGCTTCCTTCGGTCTTCCTACTTTTTCCCTGTGGAAGCAGATTGTAGAATTTTTAGTACTGGTAGATATTAGGACAAGTCTTAAATGTATATTTTTAAAAATCCACAAAATAAATCTTACTATTGTATGTTCCAGTTAAGAAAAGAAATGCTCAGTGTAGCACTGTGGAAGGGACCTGGAGAGGTCATTTATCTCTCCTTTTGTTGTTTTGTTCTATCAGTTAATCCTTATGAAGAATAGTTTGTCTACTTAGAGGTAGCTTGTTCTATCATGTTCTTAAAATCCTGTGATTATACAAATTTTTGAAATCCCTCCAAAGAAATGTATTTAAATGCTCCTATTGTTACAGCTAGAAGTCGTCTTTTTCTCCCCCTGTTCTCCCCACCTGCCCAAGTGTCAGCAAATTTCTCACACTCACATAGGTTGGAGCAAGGGGGCTGTCAACAGAAGGAGTGATGGAAGGTGGAAGGCAAGGAACTCGATTCAGTGAAGCCATGCTTTATGCTGTGTTTTTTTCATTCAGTTTTGACTGCTGTTAATCTTTCTTACACATATTGCATTATTTCCCTTCCATTTAGATTTGACTCGCTTCTGCAGTCCCTGTGCTATCCTTTTGCAATGCAGAGTAGTTCAGAAGCGTCCCCAGAGAAAACAACTGATTGATAATCTGCTAGACTTTCCGCTCTTAGGTAGTCAAAGTAAAAGCAGTTCAGAAGCGCGCAGCGTAGTGCCGTGTCTCTGCAGTCCTGAATAAAGCATGAGGTCTTTGTCACGCCGTCAGCCTGGGAAGCACCTGGGAAAGCGGGCTGGTGGCTGGAGCTGAGTGACGGCGGTGGGGAGGAAAGGAAGGAAAGCCACGAGGATGGTACAAGCGGTGCCATGGGAGAGCTTCGGCAGTTTCAGTAACTGTGAAAAGCTGAGCTGGGAGTCTGAAGGAGGGAGTCAGTACATAAAGGAACAAGTGAAAGCAGAATGAAAGTGTAGGGAATAGAAATATTTCAACTTGTCATTGAATACTTGGCTCCTAAGGTGGCATTTTGCATATATGCATGACTCAGGGGCACAGAGATTAAGACAATGTTGGTTGCTCAAGTTTTAGATGCGAAGTGACTGGTAGGTCAGTTCTTTGACCTACCAAGAACCTTACCTTCACTTATTCTAAATACTAAAAAAGAAGCATTGCTTCCTACAGGGACAGGAGGATTCGTATGCTAAGCTGGGATACCGAGTTACTTTTTGTAATATTAATGAGATCTCATCTTTCTGGACTAGAAATGTTAATCTTGAACAAAGAATGGAAACATATTTAAGTGTAGTTATTACAGTAAATTATTTTTCTGTGCAGTTAAGACTTTTGAAAAGTCAGGACATCTGCTGCCTCAGTTCTGACCACGTGTGCATCACAATAAAATGTATTTGACAGCATTTGCGATCATGTAGCAATATGGCCTTACTCGGCTTTTCTATACATGCTAACTTCCCTGGTAATGCTCGTAACTCCAGAGCAGTATACTAGGCCACCTGTGTAAGCAGCTTATATAGCTTGCTATATAAAGCAGAAAGAAAAATAAGGTAGTTGGAAATTATGATGGAAGAAATTATTCTGTTACACGTGAGAGAGACAGAAGTTTTTTCCATTGAGATTGCTCCTCTTGTGCAGTATACAAATACAATACAGCATATGCACTGTAGGCCTTTTGTCAGATGCACAGTCATGTCTCACCACATAACTGAAGTTTCAACAAATGAGCTTTTCCCCCAGTAATTTCTTCTGTAGCCAGGCCGTTTCTTAGCCTTTTCTCTTTTTCATGCCATGCTGTGGCATGAAAAATCACCTTTGCATAAGGACTGGAAAACTTCAGTCCAGTTGGAAAGCTTTTGTAGCTGTATACAGTATTGGAATGGAAATACTTCAGTAACCTTTCTGAAAGTCATTGCTTCTACTGGTCTATAATTAGCCACACTGGAGAGAGCAAAATGCTCTTTCAGATGTAGTAGAAACCAAGTAGATTGAATAACAAGCACCTAAGTTATTTAGCAGCTTTCTCCCAAATATGCTGGTCCCTGTAGTAGTTTGTAGCTCTGAGTGGATAAGTACCTGTCAGCTTCAGTAATAAATGTTGAACTTCTTAGTTAAAACTTTGTTTCTTTGAGATGTCACTTATATAATTGCGCTTGTTTTCTATCCAGATAGTATCTGCAGTGCAGTATTGCCATCAAAAGCATATTGTTCATAGAGATCTCAAGGTGAGTAGGGAAAAGTGTGTGATGTGTGTGTGTGTCTGTCAATCAGTTTATGTACTTGTGGGTGGGATCTTTATTGTACCTATAAAATGTAGCATATATTAAGCTGTTTGGTTTTTCTGTTTTTTTTTTTTCTTGCATTATAGCAAGTTTTGATGAATGTTTAAGGTATAGAACAATTTAAAATTAAAGGAAAAGGATTTGTAAGGCTTCTCAATATTGAAATGTAATGATTTCTGAAAGATAATCTTTTAGCCTCTGATCAGATTTAAATCTGATACAGGTCAGTATTAGCTGAGAGGATTATTATTATTATTTTTTTTTTTAAGTGCTTTGATACAGGTGTGACAAGTTTTGGTCTTGAAAAGAATTAAATATCGGTTGTGATGAAAAAACTGTGCCAAGTTGCAAAGAAGCCATATTACAAAGTGGTATATCCCTTCTTTAAACTGTGCCTTTTGTATTAATAATGTTGCTACATATCCTGCTCAAAAAAAAAATAGTGAAAAATGTTTAAAGGTTGTGTGTATCACCAAACTTCTGAAGGAATGTCATGTAAAGTATGGATAGTGAGCGTTCTTGTTTTTAGCTTAATAGATGAAAATGTAAGTTACAGCACCTCAGGATGAATTTCTGTGGAGAAAATGGATGGTAATAACACAGTTTTCAGTTATCATAACAGCTACAATAGACTAAAGCCATTGTACGGACTTTTTTTTAAACAGGATATATGAATGACAGACATATCAAAATACCTTGCAAGGAAGAGAATTTTAACAGATGTTTCAGCTTTTTGCATCCTAAGAATGAGTAAAAACAGGCAGTAGCTTTTTTAATCAAGTGTTTTAAATTAATTTTATGAACCATTCTTTCTCTTCCAGGCTGAAAATCTATTACTAGATGCAGATATGAACATTAAAATAGCTGACTTTGGTTTTAGCAATGAGTTTACAGTTGGAAATAAACTGGACACCTTTTGTGGCAGCCCACCATATGCTGCTCCAGAACTTTTTCAAGGGAAGAAATATGATGGACCTGAAGTAGATGTTTGGAGTTTAGGTGTTATTCTTTATACCCTTGTGAGTGGATCTCTTCCTTTTGATGGACAGAACTTAAAGGTGAGTCTGCGTAGAAAGTGTTGCCTTTCAGAGGGCATGTTTACCTAATGTTTTAGTTATGTGCTGCTTACAATTTACCGTACTTCTTACTCTTTTACCAAGGAACTTAGAGAAAGAGTGCTAAGGGGAAAATACAGGATTCCTTTCTACATGTCCACAGACTGTGAAAACCTCCTCAAACGTTTCCTGGTGCTAAACCCAACGAAAAGAGGCACTCTAGAGGTAATGGCACAAATAAACTGCCTCAGTAAGCTAGGCATTGTATTTTTCAAACTTTATTTTTGAGCTGATCAATAGGTTATTGTCATGCTGTTCATGAATAGTTTATTTGGAGTGGGTTCCAAGGGGATTGAGTAAAGGGCATGACTTCTGTTTTTTAAGGTTTCATTTGCAGGGATTGCAAGACATCTAACCCCACAGTTACTTCCAGAATGAATGAGACATTACACAGTGTGCATCATGCAGTTTTTCATGATAGCTAGTTTTTGGATTCCTGCATTAATGGGTGATCTACCAGGACTTAACATAAGTGATCTGGAAGTATTCAGTACTAGGCTATGCTGTAGTTGCTTTCTGTCTGCATTTTGTACTGTCATGGAGAAGAAAGGTGAAAATAATACTGGCTTCTGTATGCTTCCATAGTTTGGTATGAACCTACTAGCTAGACTTGTCAGAGAGGTAGCACAGCTTCTGGTCTGTGTTGTTGGGCTTTTCACTCTTCAGCTTTGTGCAGCTGATTGGAAAGTAGCTTGCCTTGATGTGCATGGTTCTTTCTCCTCACTGGAGCAAAGCAAAACTTAGAGTAGGGACCCATTCTGAAAAAGAAAAATGAGAAAAAGCATTACTGTTGATAGATCGGGGAGTTGTTTTTTCCACAGCTCATTTTCTTTGCTAATAAGTATATTATAATAAGAAATGTTTTTCTTTATAGCAAATTATGAAGGACAGGTGGATCAATGCAGGGCATGAGGAGGATGAACTCAAACCTTTTGTTGAACCAGAACTAGACATCTCGGACCAGAAAAGAATAGGTAATTGAGGATTTTTCAGAATATGATATATTTTTTTATTTCTTTCCACCACTCTGTATTTGTTTCCCATTTGGGAGAAGTAACTAATCTTTTAATATTGATGTTTCATCAAGATTTTGTTCTCACACTTAACTGTTTCGTTCTTTACATGTTCCATTCTTTCTCTTGAACTTAAACACGTAAGCATCGAAGTGTTTGTTCCTTACAGAGTATGTATTTGTTTTTAGATATTATGGTAGGAATGGGATATTCTCAAGAAGAAATTCAAGAATCCCTTAGTAAAATGAAGTATGATGAAATCACAGCTACGTACTTACTGCTAGGAAGGAAATCATCAGAGGTAAATATCACTCTTCCAAATGCAAAGAAACAAAGGAATCGGTGTCCATAGCAAAATCAGAAGCAAAAATTAAGTCAGTAACTATAGGCATAAAATTCCTGCAATGCACACAAGTCCAGTACAGTGGAAATCACTTTATTCTGATCATCAGTGTCAACTGAACTGTCCAAATGATGTTGTGTGTGTTCTCAGCATGAGCTGATTCAGTAAACACTTGTCTTTAGGCTCCCAAGAACTGTTCTGCTTGGTGAGCAGGTATTCCTCTTAAGGATTGTATGACAGTTACTATATTCTCTAGTCTATGAGCTCAAGCGTAAATGTGCTAGTTACAAATATTTTAAGAGAACTGAAGAATAGGACTGATCACCCTAAAAACATTCTTGCATTGTAGATTACTTTTCCATGTGATGCTGAGAGGGCTAGGCATCAGTAAATTGCTCTTGGTTCCTCTGCTGGAGGAGTTGGTATGGTAGCTTGCTACTGAGTGTATCCTCTCTTCCTGTTAAAATCTTACAGAACTGAGGAGAGAGGATGGGAGGTATAAAGATTGGTTTTCTGTATCTGACCGTCCTTTCAGGAGCTTCAAATTCTGCTGTGCTTCACATAAAGCTTCAAATAAGACTGTTACAAAGAATTTAAGAGAATTTGGAGTTGGCTTAGTGAGGCACTGATGCTCGGGCTCCTAAGCAACTTCATGCTATCACAAAATTTCTTACATAGTAGAGGCATGTTGGTGGATGTTTAATCTGTTTTGTCTGAACTCCTTGTTTTAATATTTGTATTGTAGTTGGATGCAAGTGATTCAAGCTCCAGCAGCAATCTTTCACTTGCCAAAGTTAGGCCAAGTAGTGATCTAAATAATAGCACTGGACAATCTCCTCATCACAAAGTTCAGAGAAGCATATCTTCTAGCCAGAAGCAGCGGCGGTACAGCGATCACGGTGAGCGATTCTCATTTTTGGTGTTGTGGCATATGGTGACTGCTGGTCATGGTTGGTTTCTGAAATTGTCTCAGTCCCCCGAAGGTAAGGAGAAGGATGACAGTGTAGTTCACAGCACAGTGATTAAATAATTTATTGAATAACTAATATTTTTTAAAATCAGTTTTGTTAGAAAGCCTTCCAAAATAGCTTCTAGAGGAATGCTGAATATGTCAACTTAATTTTCTGTTTTGCCTTGTGTCTTCCCTTGCATTCCTGACCATTCTGGGAGCCTTGTTACACAAACTGAAGAGAATCTTGCAACAGCCTTTTTAATGAAAAGCTCAGCACTCCTCCCCCATACGCTTGTATGTCTGTTCAGCTTTTGTTTTTTGTTGACACTAGTAGGTCAGCTTGCATATAAAACTTGTAGAAATGCCAGTTTGCCAATATTTCTTGTATCCTGTTTCCTGAGGATAGCATCATTTGATTGTCCTGCAAAAATTAAATTTCTAAAGATCCGTGACTCAGACAAACTTAGAATGCTTCTGCTTTGTGAGTGTGCAAGACTGTGCTTAGGGTTTTCTAAATATCTTAAACATCTTCCTGCCTAGACACTACCTCATAAAAAGAGTCTCTGTTTGGTCTACTTGTAAATAACCCTAGTGCATTCAGAGGTTGCTTTTCTTGGGGAGTCTCTTGGGATGACAGTTACTGTGTTTTGTGATACTGTCTTTTATTTTTACATATATGTAATGTATGTGTGTGTACACATACATACATGTTCTTCATTAGCTGTTATTGAAAATACTAACTAGAAGGTTAATGCATCTTGATGTATCCTCTTCTGAGGAAATGCAATTGGGAAAACAGAAGAAAACAAAATCCTGACATCCGCACAGGCTTTTTTTCCTAGTATCTAGGAACCTATTTATGCAAGTGGGAGTTTGGGGCTGTTGAATGGCTGCATCACTCTCAGGTGTGTCAGAACAGTTTTCTGCTCCTCCCAGTTGCTCCTGCCATGCCTGGGGAGGTTTGTAGCAAACTGAAGCCATTTCTGGGCTGTTGTAAAAATGCCGCATGGAGGCCATTAGTACTGCTGGTGGTACAGGGCTGCATCTCCAGGTACATGTCTCAAAAATCCATTTTTATCAGATGTTAGCTTGTGTGTGCCAGGTTTGTGCTAGCGAAGGGTCATCAGATTTGAATGAGTCAATTACTTGTTAAGTGTCTTTAAGGTGACTCTTCAGTGTTGTTTTTTTTTACCAAGCTAAAACAGTGTCAATACTCAAACACCAAAAGACTCCATAAAATTCTTAATTCTTCCATTGAAATCAAATAATATCTTCACCTAATAAATTCAAATAGTTGTTTGTTATGGCCCTTCCTGCCTTTAGCACACTGAACAGAAGTGTTTCATATCTTTGAATTGTAATATAAGGGAAGGCCTTGCTAGAGGTGACTGAATTTTAAATTTGTCAGATTTTATCTAAAATTAAAAAAAAAAAAAATGTGGGAAGGAAGGGGGAAAAACTTGCTTCAGGTTCCCCTTCAAAGAGCAAAGGCGAACATTAAGATACAATTGTTTAATTTCTTTTTCTTTTCACAGTATTTTACTGTCTTCTAAAATGTGTATATTTAATAATTTAAAGAATAACTTTTTTCAGTGTTGATTCCCAGTGTTTATCATTTTGATCCTTACATGTGTGTGAATAAATTTCCATAGTAGGGAAAAATATCAACTGGACTTTTGAGAAGAAAAATCCATTTTCTGTTTCTTTTGTTTGATTTTTAAGCTGGACCATCCATCCCCCCAGTAGTGGCATATCCCAAAAGAAGCCAGACTAGCACTACAGACAGTGACCTCAAAGAGGAAGGAATTCAATCAAGAAAATCTAGCAGTAGTGCTGTTGCTGGAAGAGGAATTGCACCAGCTAGCCCAATGCTTGGAAATGCCAGCAATCCAAATAAGGCTGATATTCCTGAACGTAAGAAAGGTTCGGCTGTTCCTAGTGTAAGTAGAAGCACTTATTTATCAAAACCATTAAACACTTATTTTGAAGGGGGGGAAGTGCTAAACCTGCGATTTATCAGTGGTGTTGGCTTTACTTTTCATCTAATGTAAATGTTGGTATCTCATACTCTTCATAGTCTTGCCTTTTTCTTCCCTCATCAGTCAGCTACGCAAGTTATCTGTTAATATTCCTGAAGTAGTTAGTAGGTGTATTAGTAATTAGCACTAGCAGCTGTTAGTGAGCAGTAGTAGTTTGCTTATTAAAATAAAAACAAAACCACAAACATTTAAATAAAAAAAAAAGGAGGAAAAGAAATTTAACCAGGCTGTCTCCTGAAACTTAGTATGCGTTATATTATTTTTGATATCCCCAATTACTCTTTTGTGGCCTTTTGTACAGAAGAATGAAGTCCCTGTTTGTATTATCTTATTTCTTAGTTTCATATGTTTAAGGAGCCAGTTCATCTTTGTTCTCAAACAGGCTGTTCCAACTCATAGTTACGTATATAGGGATTTTCAAATAGATGTGGCTCTAAAAACTTCAAAGGGTGTCTTTCAACCTTTGCTTAAAAGCACAGTGTCTGACTTTATCCTTATGGGCTTTCCTCTATCACCAAACAACAACAACAAAAACCACACTAAGATGCATAACTAATGAATTTACAGGGTCAAGTATTAGGTGGAAGGGAAAAATCTGGAAAATCCTTGTTCAGTTTGGCTTTAACTTGTATACTTTGTGGTGCCTCTCCACGTGGCAAAGTTGGAAATGTGTTTTCATATAATAACTCTTGAGTTCTGTAACTTTTAGTTTCTAAAACTTTGAGATTTTTGTATTGGAAGATTTTCTTCTTTTCAGAAGTAACTTCCCAGTCCTTTATTCAATTCACTATGGAGTGATTTTCTAAGCTGTTATCCCACAAAGGTGTCTTATTTGGTCATATACTCAGCATCATTAGTTACAACAAAGGAGAACAGAACTTTGTGAGCTCAGAGATTTTTTGACAGTATGAAGTGATAGAAATGAAGTAAGATTTTCTTGTTTTACTTCATTTTGGCTGCATATTGTCAATTGGATCAGTGGCTGAAAGTGACTTGGCTGGAGGATTTCAGTCAAAGATTCCTTAGGAAGACATGTCTTCTACTGCATCAGCTCTTTATAAATGTGAACGAGAGCTCATGATTTGGGTGGATCTTCTGATTTTTCTGGTCCCCTGCCCTTCTTGGTTTTTGATCAGTCCAGAAACTGTTCAGATTCTGTTTCTTCTTACGTGGCAGTTTTAGGCTATCAAGTCCCCAAATGGTAGAATTTTCAAACTGGACCTCGCTCAGTATTATCTGATGCCTTAATCAAGAGCTTTGCCTCACAGTTGCAATATGTTTTACATTTAGCCTCTATTTAGCATATTTTGATCTGCTCTGTTACAGTACTCCCAAATCATGGGGATTTATTCTAGTTGTTTTATTTCCAATTTCATACTACTGTAATGGAAGCAAAATTTGAGCTCACAACAACGGGATACTTACCTCTTCTGATTCTGTGCGCAGCTCTGATCTTTTACGAGCAGTACTACAAAGTGAACAAAACTGAACATGTAGCCAGACTTTTGATGTCACTTGGTGGTTAAAATTGTCTCTATTTATAGCTCTTCATGTCACTATGCAAGCACCTTTTTACTTTTTTTTTCCTTCTTTCCCCCTCCTCTGTTAGGGATTAGTCTTTTCCTTACTGCCTTGTGGGGATGGAGGGGAGCACTGATTTTTTTACACAATTTCTAAAACTGATTAGAGAGTTCTGTTTCTTATAATATTAGTATGAATCTAGAAGGAAGAAGGGTGTTAGAGCTACCATATTGTCCTGATGTAGAAAAAAAGGTATTCTGAGGTGGAGAGAGGTGGTGTTCTTACTAAGCATTTATGTCCTAAAATCAGTAATATGATCAGAAAATCACTGAAGAGACAGCAAAATACCATGTTTAAAAGTAATTACTACTTTGACAGATACTGCAAAAGTAGTAGAACTGGTCTGCACTAGAGCTTCGTGTTCTCTTTTGAATTGTTAGGACCTTTAGCCAGTTGCGTGCTACTCATTTAACAACAAAGCTTACAAGCATGCACTTAAGGATAAGAATTATGCTTGTAGAGCTGATAACTAAGTCTGGTATTGGAGTTTGAGACTCCAAGCTGTACTTCTGAAGATGAAAGAGCATGTGAACTCTTGCAAACTAAATAGTTCTGCAAGCTGAACAAATGTGTGTGAAAGAGCTTCAGGTTTACTCGGCAAATAACAAGTTAATAATGAAGTCCTGCTGCAGAGGATGCATAGTTAGCAGCAACTAATAATTCCTTGTTTATTACTCTCAGCTTCAGGTTTTTCCTCAGTGCTTGTAATAAGGCTGTCCCAGAACTCTTAGCGTAGAAAAATGGAGAGAAAGAATGGATGGCATGTTTGGAAAATGATTTGGGCCAAAAACCATAGTAGTGCTCTTAAGTACGTAGATTGATTCGTTGTTTTAAGTCAGAAGCTGATTCTTTGAAAATTTTTCATCAGTCCTCATCTTGCTGTCTCCTAATGTGAAAATCGCCCGCCTAAACAGTAAGCATAAAACTTACTCTAGGAAGAGAGGAGGACTTTGTACCACAAATTCATCCTTTATGCTGTGATGGGACTTTGTATATGTGCTCAGAAGTCTTAAAATGCACCTTTGCACTGTCATCACCTCCTGAAAAGAAGGCACCCAATGCCATGAGGATGAACTTAGCTCAATTCTGTCTTGTCATTCCATCAGTGTGTGTGATGCTGTTGACACCAGTTTCAGGCGTCCTGTTCTGTGCACCTGTGCAAGTTAGTCATGTCCAGAGATCAGTAATCTACAGACTGGCTGAACAAAAAAAAAAAAAAGTCACAGCTGAAGAGCTGCCTAAATCAAATCATGAAAGGTTGTACTCTAAAAAGTGTAAAGGCTCCTATACCTAAAGACTGTATTCTTGCTAAAACTGAAATTTGAAAGCTTGAAATGCCTAGATCTCCTATCATAACCTCTGAAATCTGAGCCAGACAACAAAAACTATTCTGATACTTCTGTCTTAGAACACAGGCAAAGACTAGAAAAAGAGCTGGGTAAGTGCTCAGTTCTGCTAATCTAAAATATTCTTTATGCTCTTAGTACTTTTTAATGCCAGGAGATTGCGCAGTTCACTTTTTCATTTCTGTTTGTACGTTCATGTAAAGACATTTAACAAGTTGTCTGTCTTTTAAATAGACGAGATGACTTCATTCCTAAATCCGCAACTTAGGAATTGCGCTACTTGAGACTCACTGACTGTATAGTCAATATTTTGCCTTAAGGCAGCAAAAGCTGTGTGTATAGAAGGCACAGGAGGAGCATTTTCTTGTTGTCAAGAATATTCCACTTAACAGTTTTATTTCAGGTTTGGAAACAAAAAAGGTTTGGGTACCCTCCTTCTGTGCTTGAACTACCTTTTCCCTTTTTTTATCCTTCCTCCCACGATGCTGTAATGTAACCAGTTTGTGACATGTTTTCTTAATGCTATTTTTAAAGTCCATTGAATTTTCCTTGCCTATCATAGCAGTAATTCTTCAAAGAACTCCAAAAGGTTAGTTGAGCATGAAGTCCCCTGCCTGACTCTTAGTGGCCATCCTTACTCAACATGTGCTTATCCAGGTGCTGACCAGTCATTCCCTTAAGCTAGCCTCCAAGATGTTCCCCAGCAGTGATGTTTAAAGTTAATATCCTATTTTGCTTCCTGCTTTGCCCCGTGATCCTTTTCTTTAAAGAAAATTTCTAAAGGTTTTTTCTACTTTCCAACCATATGCAGTTTATTGTGTTATGTTCTTGGGGTGGGGAAAAAATATACGGCTTGCCAGCTTTTACTTCCTCTACAACCTGGGGGTGCATGTTTATCTGGACCACCATACTTTCCCTACAGTAATTGCATCTAACATTTTATAATTCTGTTATCTGTGAATTACCTAGCTTCTCAGTCGTTCCTGGAAAATTGACCGCCAACTTGGGCATATCTCCACCCTCTTTCTCTGTAAAGACAGAGGCAAAGTAATTCTATTTCTTTTTTCCCCTATAAAATAAGGTCTGTAGCTTAAATTCCCCTGGTTCTCTTGTCCTCAATGTCTTATGCTCGTATTTACATGTATATTTTTATAATGTCTTATTAAAATTCTCTGCTATTTGTCTCTTTAATTTGACTTACTCTTCCTTGTTTTTCAAAACTTGTCGAGTGTTCTATAGTATTTTAATATTTAAAAGTCTGTGTTTACTTTCCCACTGAATTTTACCATATCTGTTTCTTAAGCCTTCACTTTTGCTATCTTGTTTAAGGATATGATCATAACTTAAAGGGAAATTCCACAATCTACAAGTGGTTAAAGTATTTCAAAAATAGGCTATAAAGAAAGACTCTCTCAGGTGAATGATGTACATGCTGAGAATTTGTAATTCAGAACATTGGTAATTAAAAACTTTAAGCTATACTAATTTTGAGCCATCAACATGAAATACAAGAACAACTTGATTTCTTTTTTTTTATTGCATTATTCTTTAAAAATACTGGAAGGTGTTCATATATTAACTAGTTATTGAATTATTGCAAGTTTTATAACTGTGTAGAAGTAGCATGAAGTAAAACAGCCTTAAATTATATGTAGTCTTAACACTAGAAAAGCCTTTTTGCAGGGAGTAACAAGCCTATGTTTTTTAATTGTAGAATAATACTGCCCCTGGAGCAATGACACGGCGCAACACATATGTTTGTAGTGAAAGAACCACTGCTGATAGGCATTCAGTGATACAAAATGGCAAGGAGAACAGGTATATGAAATGTCTTCATATGGTGTACGTCCCTTGTCTTCACTTTTCCAAAATATTGTAATGCCTAATTTAAAAATCAATAATATTCTAGAGTAATTCCTAAAGGTGAGTACAGATCTTTGGTTATGGATCACCTGTAAGTATGTTTGTTGTTTTTTTTTCTATGCTTAATTCATGCAGTCTTTATACACAGAATGAAGATCCTAATGCTTGGTTAAATACATCTCATATTTGTACAGCCATCATCTTAAGTGAGTGATTAACTCCTGTGGTCAAACAACATAAACTTGCAGAAGAGGCTTATTTAGTATCAAGCTACAAAGTATATCTCTGCTGGGCCATTCTGTTTTTACGTTTCACTCTAAACTGTGCTTGCAGTTGTGATTATTTGGAAGTTATTTTTTTTAAAGCGAAGATGAAATAGTGATAGGCCATTATCTTGAACTGTTAACGTTCAGTAGTGATATTCTTGGAGTCTAATTGCTTCCCAGTATTTACAGAACTCATCTTGAGAAGGAAAGCATTGATGTCTCCATATTCTGAGTGGAAACAGAGAGGAACAATATGTTTACTGTTACTTTATTGAAAGCCTGACTGGAGCATGCAGTGAAACTGGAGTCATCTAACTCAAGTGTTAGCACCACAGCCACCACTAGTGCCATCCTTTCCTGCGTACCAAGGACTGAGGGGAGCTGCAGAATGTAGATATTACAGTGAACATAGACATTATCTGTAGAGTAACGCTTGTGGAGAATACCACCAAATTTCCTGGGTGGCAGAAGTGTTTTAAGTTACAGCCAACTATTCTTCACAGAATTTTTGCTAGTGTCAAAAGCTGGTAACAATTGAGTAGTTGACTGTTGCCAGGAGAGCACTAACATAGCTAGTACTTAACAAAAATGCTTAAGCGTGGAGGAGTGTATAACTTCTCCTCTATTCTCCAGAGTTTTCCCTGCCCCTTCCTAATTTTAGGATATATAATAAAATGTGGGAAGAAAATACTTTTTTTCTTCTAGCATATATTGAATTTGGTGAAAGATTTGCAATTTTTTGCACATATTTTTTTTCTCTTTCTTTCGAAAGCATATTAGGAAGAGTGATGAAGTTGTGATGTTGAATGGAAAGTTTGTCCCTTGTTTGACCTCTGGAGCCTAGGGTAAAGAACATGATTTTGACCCTCTCTCTTCCTCCTAGCTTTGAAGAGTGCCAAAAGTCTTAGCTGGCCAGCTGGGCCCACAGTCAACTGTCTTGTGAAGTACAGCACAGCTATTTGGTACTGTCTCTTAGTGTGTCTGTCTCAGACTTCATTGGTTAGTCCTTGTTAATGTTACCAAGTTTGTTTAGATTGAAGTTAACCATCCTTTATTTTATTTGAAATGTTAATAGCTTTTTTCTTTCCCAACGCATTTTGAAAATGAATCTTTGTCCAGAATAGTTTTGATCAGATTTGATTACTTGATTTCTTGGTTTGTTAATAACATTTTTGTTCATCAACTAATATCTTTGCAATATCTTGACAATTTCTTTATTATATTCCTTCCAAGTTATTATTTACTAGGAATGCTTGAGAATCAGGTATGCTCTTAATTTAGGAATAACGTCATACTGCTAAGGAGTTGTTTTTTGGAGTTGTTTTTTTCCCCAGCCTTGACTTTCTCAGCAAACTACTGTCTCTCTAGTTTGTCATATAATGGTTTGAAGCTCAGAATTTACATTGTGTACTTGGCAACTGTGTTCTATTTTAGTTCCATAATTGGTTATCCTTATGTAACTTACCTTTTATTGTCAATACAATAAATGGTATCAAAACATCATTTGCTCATCCTGCAAACTCTACCTCTGTTTGGATCACTTAAAATGTTCGAGCATTTATATTTTGGCTATCAGGAAAAAAATTTACAGCTTTTATCTCATGTTTTTGCTTACTACTTTCTTGACTCTTTATAGAGGGTTAAAGAAGATAAGGAGACTGTATTGCTAATTGTTTTAGAGTTGGAGACTTCTCATTGTCTGAAATGCTTCAATGTTAAACTGCACGTTCATTTTGGCACAGTTTCAGAGTTCTTGTAGAGGTTTGCAGAATTAAATCTGAATGAATCTGAATTAAATCTGAATTTTGTTGCTGTAACTGGGCAAAGGCTTGACTGATCGCATGAAATGCAGACCTTTAATGCAGGTTAAGCAAACATGCCTATTGATGGGACTGGCTCTTCAGAATGAATTCTGCCTTTCTTCAGGTGTGTTTTTGTAATATCAATATTTTTCTCTCAACTTGGTAAAGAGTAACTTTAGAAACTTGTAATTTTTTTTCTCTGTGAAGCAAGATCTGAAGTAGATTCTAGGCTTAGTAAAAATCCAAGGTCTTGTTAAAATTGCTTTCTGTGCTTTTGAAATGTCTGTTGGTAGCAAATGTTAAAGGCAGGAGTAATTACTTTAAATGGTTTGTTGCAGATTGGATTTTTGATTTTCTGTAGCTAGATGCTAACAGTGACCCAATTAAAACTTGGGAGACGCTTTAAAAGGCAGGATGCACAGACTTAGTCTCCAGTCTTTCTGTAGAAAAGGTAAAATGTTGTTCTGTTTTTATTTTACACACTGAATTCTGAGAAGGCACTGGTTTTGGAGGTATGGAAACTTTCAAGAATCGGTAGTCAGTCAGTGGAGCTGATGTTCAAGAAAGCAATCTTGAAGACCCCATGCCAGACTGATAGAAAAGGGTTTTTAATTTCACATCCCTACTTCAACACATTGTGTGGCCAACACAGGTATTCTGCTGGAGATGACTCTTGGCTCTCCTCCAAAGCCTAAGCATTAATTAATGCACTTGGGGACTCATTAAATGCTCTTCATAATGATAGGCAATTGCTTTAAATCATTTGTAACACAAATGATTTACAACAGCCTCAGATTTCAATAAGCCTTGGTGCTAATTGATGAATTTTAGCTTCCTGTTTCTACATTCCTGGCTGGTAATCCAAGGAAGTTGATCTCCAGCAAAGCTTCAGAGAAAGAACTTTCATAATTTAGTATGTGCTCTGGTACCTTATTGATACCTTTAGTTACCACATCGTTGGAGGTAGATGACTAAAGGTGTCTAAGGCGAAGTAAAACCTGTGTCTAATGTGTTGTAAATCTAGATTCTTTCTCTTTTGTCCTTTGCAACAGACTGGTAGGAAAGGAGCTATAATTGTGAAATGCTTGAGTGGCTAGTGACCAGATATCTGAGGATTACTTCACTTTGGGGTGTTGTTTTTGGGATGAATGTTCATTTCCTTGGAATTTCTTAATACCTTGCTACAATGTAGAAGCTGGATAATTTTGCAAACCTGGTTTTAGCGGTGATTGTAGCTGGCATCTTGCTGGATTCAGCAGTGTAAAGAGATGCAGGCATGACTCACATGAAGTTGTTGTGTTTTAACTTCTTCAGGACCTACAAAAGGGAGCACATTTTGTTAACTATTTTAGCAAGGAGTTCTGATGTCTGAATTCTGGGGTATTTTCTACTAGTAATTTGAGAGCTAGGTCCAAGAAATGGGTCAGCTGATAATCGTAGCTGAACTAGCATTCTCCTCTCCAAAGCCTGATGGATCAGAATGGCAACGACAGGACTTGAATATGAGTATGTATAGCCATGAAGGAACTTGTAAGTGAACATACAGTGTTATGAAATGCACTGACAATTATTGATTTCTTAACCTCAAACAACATTTTGGAGTTATAACTGACTTACTCTTAAAGCAAACTTAAGATGTATGATGTATCATGTGGCCTCTCAGGTTTCTCCCATCCCCTTTATTACTAGATAATATGAAGGCTGCAAAGAGTGTTTTGGCGCAAAGTAAGAAAAACATTTGATATTTCTATTTTACCATATTATAAAGCTGACAGATTACTGGCCAGCACTGTAGACCTTCCTTCAAATCCTGAACTTTAACTTGAAGAATTCAGGGTTCATAGCCAACCAATGAGATGCTCTTCAACAGTCGTACCTTCTCCTTCAGAGAACAACAAGAGCTACTCGTTTCTTCCTATACGTGCAGGTTGATTAATAGTAGCTTTTTTGTTTGGACATCTCTGGACTTGTTAAATGTCATGATACTGTTCTTGGTTGTGCCCATGAAGTGTCTGAGTTGTTAGATGTAGGTCCCGATGCGAATGCTTGTCCGACTTGCATTGATTTCTCTAAACATGGATACTTTCTGGAAGCAGATTATTTCACTGCAGTAATGGAGCTATCTTTGGTCAATTTTGGAAAGTGCATTCATTGTTGTGTTTTTTTAATGCATTTCTTTAATGTTGAGACTGATACAAATTACATTAGTACTTTATACTTGTGCATGAGCTCAGAGCAGTGGTTATTCAGGTTCTGTACATTTCCCCAGCTAAGGAGGGTGGCACTGCTAACTAATGCTATTGATACGAGAATTATCACTTCACAGATGTCAAGTGCTATACGTAGTAAGGATGCTTTCTGAGAGGAGCTTAGAGTAGTTACTGCTGTTTACATATAAGATGGCCAATGGAGTTCATGTTCTTTCACAAACTGGTTAATAGAAGGAAAAGTTTGCTTTTTTTTCTATGCAGTAGCTTGTTGTTGGTCCATCACGCTCTTCTTTCTGCCTCTGCCTGAACCCAAACCCCCTCACAGCCTGACAGAAATGTTCGCTTACGCAGCTAGCCCTGCTTCAGTTTGTACTACATCCTTCTCCAGTGTTCGGCTGCGACATCAGAAGTCGATGTCCATGTCAGCCTCTGTGCACACGAAGATGATGTTGCCTCCAATAGACAATGGCGCAGATAACTTCAGGCCTATGTAAGAACCTGAAATCGTTGTGAAACTAACTTATACCCACTGCTTCTTAACTTTGTGCTGTGGAATTTTAGTTCTAGAGTGTTCTAGTATATATTGCCCACAAGATGTGTGTTTCCTCATTTCCAGTCTTGTTACATTTGTCTTGTGGTGTGTCAGGCTGTCTGTGACATAATCCTGCAATAATGAACGTTAATTTTTTTTTAGCGGTAGGAGTATTGGACATTCCCTATTGTCAAAGTTTGTTGGGAGACTGTAATCTGTGTATTCTGAAGGACTTCACTACTTGGAACCGTTCGCATGTAGAGAATTTTCCGTAGGATATTTTCAAATTAGCAAGTTTTTCAAAGATGGATAGAGTGTGGAGGGAGAGGTACTAAAGTTATGCATTGCTTCTCTTTCCTGGAAGGAAACTTTACTCACCTGTTCTTTTATCAGTCTTCTCAGTGAAACACTGTATGCCTAGTTTATCTGGTCTTTTCCAGGATACTTGTGTTGCATTTTTCTGCCTATGTAGGTTTCTGTTTCGACAGCCTTTTAATCCTAACTTACAAATTTTGATTCCATACAGTGCTGTAATAGTGTTGATATTTCCAACCCTGGCCTATAAGAAAGTGTCTGCTTATGCTTTACTGTAGAACTTAGTGTTTTGTGTTTCCTGCAAAACTGTTATGCTTCCGTAAAGAAGTTCTAGCGTTGTCTTTTTGTTTTCTGCTCTAGCACTATTCCCGATCAAAGAACTCCCGTTGCTTCAACTCACAGCATAAGCAGTGCAACCACACCTGACCGTATTCGTTTCCCCAGAGGAACGGCTAGTCGGAGCACTTTCCACGGCCAGCTCAGAGAGCGTCGCACTGCTACCTACAACGGACCCCCGGCCTCCCCCAGTCTGTCCCACGAAGCGACGCCGCTCTCTCAGACTCGAACCAGGGGTTCCACTAATCTATTTAGCAAACTAACTTCGAAACTAACAAGAAGGTAAGTCATTTAGAGCAGTGATGCTGTCCAGGAATGTTTTCTTTTTGTCAGATAGTAGAAATTACCAAGTAGTTCATTAGATTGTTTTGCCCACATTCCCTGGTCAACAGCTTAGCCGTATATCTGCAACTTAAAATGCACCTGCCTATGTTTTTTTCAGTTCTTTTTAGTTACAGAAAGCCATTTAGTTTTATACCAGTTGATTCGATTGCTAAAATCTGAGACAGCTTGGTCTGTGCTGATTATTCTGGGCTCATAGTCATCACGTCTGGGGTACAAATGTTGCTGGGATGAAATACTGCAGCTCAATTCAAAAGCTGCTCACTCTGTCCGTATGGTCTTTCAGTAGAATGTATAAACTAGGATCCCAGTCTTGATATTTAATGTGATAGAAGCTCAGGCTGTTTCTCCCATCCTCAGGTTATTGATGGTTCCTCACGGGTAGAAATAGCACAGGTGAAAGGATAGGGGCAAGAGACAACAATTCCTTCTGGCAGCAGCACTAGCGTAGGTCATCTTAAAGTAATGGCAGTACTACAGTTTCTATCTAGGCAGCAGTCTGGTCAGGCCTTGAAAGATTTAATCCTATTTTGACATTTAGTTCATGTGCAGATTCTGGTTTTGGTGTGAAGATGTGTTGGGCTAGCCAAGGCTTGGCTTAAGCAGCTGCTTATTCCTGATAGTTTTTATTCTAATTGGATTCTTGGTTTCAAATCTGTATGATTTCATTAGTTCCCACAAACACTAAAATAGTCGGGGTGAGACTACAAGGGGGGAAAAAACACCTATTTTCCTTACATATTTATAACCTGTGGGTTCGTATATCACATACATATATCACTCAGATATCCACAATTTGTGTTTGCAGAAGTTTCTTTATCTTTGTTTTAAGATAATCTCCATACTTTTGTACCCTCCTCATCATGTGAAACTTTTTGAAATACATCATTCTGATCCTGGTATGCTTGCATTTATTTTAGGCTTATCATATTGGCATCAAGCCATTTCCCTCCTGTACATTCTGTGACTGTACATTGCCTCTCCCCCCAGCATCGTCTTTCTAGTCTCCCATTTCTACAAAATAATATTAAGCCAAACTCCCAATTTTTCACAACTGGCTGATTTCAATTTAGGGAATTAATTTATTTTAAAAAAAAAAAGGCAAGGGGAAGTTCGAGTTCTGTGAAAAATTAAAACAGGACAGCCTAGCACTTTGGTAAATGTTTTATGCTACTCAGCATTCTCAGCAAGCGCTTCTCTGGGAAATAATGCACTGTAGGAAGTTACTTTTTTTTTCTCTTTAGAGATAAAAGATGAAATTCATTTTTTTTCTACAAAGCCTTATGCTTTTTGTCAAGTGAAGTCTTAATCAGATGCATCCTTTTGGCACATCTTTCCCTCTATACTTTTGTTTGTAATACCCTTACTTAATTTTCCATCTGACATTCCAAATGTGGACACTCAAACTGTGAACATGCAAGCTTTTTACTTGTGCTGCTGGAACACAGTATTTATCATTCAGTGTGACGCACTTGTTTAGACAGCAGTCAAACTTCTATCGTTACTTCTGATTTTCAACTTCTGCAGTGCAGTGTGGTTTGCTTTAAAAAGTTTTTCCCCCAGTACTTTTGCAATAGTTTAAATTCCATCTGGACTTGATTAAATAACCATGCAATTATAACACAATAGCACTGCTACAGATGGTTAAGTTTGCATTTGGAGGACCTCTTGCAGTTGGTGCTCTGTTATAGTAGGTACAATGTACTCGGGAAATGGACAGTCCCATCAAAGTATACACAGTTACATTTCTTCTCTTAAATTAAAAACAAACAAAACAAAAAAACATTATTTGATTCTAGTTTCCTCTATGGGTGATCAAAATCATTCTGCTTATTAACTACGTAGTTCTGGTGTAGGCAACAGTTACAGCTTCTCTCACTAAATTAGCTAAGTATTTAAGGCAGTTTTTAGCACAACATGGATGACAGTGTTAGGAAGGAAGGAAGAAATCTAACTTTGAAGGTACTCAAGGTCTAATAGTAGTTGGAATTACTGATTTTACTTTCTGTACGAATTAAGTGAGGAAAATCCAAACAAGTTTTTCTGTGACCTTGCACATTTTTAGTTTTAAGGGATTTTGAAACCAGTACGTATGTTAACATATAATAACTACTGGTGATGTATTTCCTAGAAAAAATAAGTTTGGAAGTATTCATGCTAAAAAAAAAAAAGTTCAAAGTCTTCAGACCTTAAATCATGTGCCTAATTTTGGAATGTATTGAAGTGTAATTTCAGTGTGCGTTTAAATAAGGTCTTTTTGCATGCTTCACTCTAAATGGATTTTTTAATTTATTTTGTACAAAACTTTTTGTTAATTATTATTTTGGCTTAATTTCTTTTAGAAACATGTCATTCAGGTTTATCAAAAGGTAGGATTTATTTATATTTAAAAAAAGCGGCTCCTGCAATTAACAACAGATTTGGCTTTCTAGCCTTGGTTTTCTGAAAACTAAACTTTCTGCTGAAAACTAAATACTTTCTTTCTTGAGAGGAAAGCATAGAATAAATCCATTAACTCATGATGATTTCTAAGAATCTGTGGCACCTGTATAACAAGATGCTAAGCATGCCTTGTGAATTCTTCTTTCTTTGATAGAGTTGGTAGTACCAAAGTAATTCTGTTCTTCGTACTAATACACTTAGCATGCTTATGTTTGAAAAATGAGGTGTTTGATAACAATGATGAAAATATAAACAAAACATAATGTTACAAGCAAATAAAGGTAAGTAATGCTAAACTTACATTCTCTGTTTTATGGTATTAAAAAAAAGTCATTGTGAAGCATTGTCTGTAGTTGATACAGTAGAAAGCAAACTGAACATGGCTGTGAATCTAACAAAAAACATGGCTGTGAATTGTTTTATATGGAAGATTGAAGATCAAATAACTTTTAAAATGGGATGCATTTGCTGAAGTGAATTGCAGCTGAAGTACAAGTAGAGCACTTCAGTTACAAGCAAAGTATAATGTTTATACTAATGTATTAACAAAAAGAAAAAGCTGAGAAGTGTAATTCACATTTCAAGCCCAAAGGATTGAATTTAGCCTTACAATTTGGGAATGCTATATCTTTTTAATCCATTATGAAGCATTAAAGTTGGTTATACAATTTTGATCTGCATGTGGATTTTCCAGCAGAATCTTCATTATGTATCAGCAATATTCAGTTATGTTGAATCATTCCTTGGAGCTCCTTAAAGGATGATGCTTCCAATTTCCAAATATTGATCAAAAACAGGTAATCAGTGCCAAAAAAGTAATCTGTTTATCTTTCAAACTGTAAGGCTTTGTACTACTCATTTGAAATTAGTCAGACCATTTCAAGGAAGCATTTAGTATTAGGAAGACCTGAGATACGTTAATAGCTGCTTAAATTTGGGTTTATTCTGTTCATAGTCTAAAGGTACTCCCCCTGGCTAAACAAGTAAATCTCATTCCACTTTAATAATTATCAGGGCACTTCCAAAAATGACAATGTTTAGAACTGATGTTGGTTGGGTTGGCTGGCACTGTCACAGCTAGCTTGAGAAAAGGAACATGCATGAACTGACAGTTAAGGAAAGGAAAGATCCAACACAGTATAGAGATGAAACTGAGCAGAGGCAATAGTTCTAACCCATCACGCATAAAGAGCTACAGGGCACATACCACTTGGTAAAAGGGAGCTTTTGTCTCTGTAGTTGCATTCATTTTAAAACAAAGTATTGTGATCTGCGAAACCGCCACAACTGGATGTGTGTAAGTTTGCTATTCTGTTGCTCTGAAGAAATATGAAAAATGCTAAAATGAAAAATGTTCAGATTTAAACTGGAACGCTACTCTTCAACTTTGAGATTTAAAAAAGAACAGTAACTTCTAATTATTTTTAAAAAAATCTTTAGTTGGCCAGAAATTTTAGGCTATAGTGGAAATACATTCAATGGAAGCTGCAGCAGCTGTCTTTTCAATAAGAGATTTGCAGAGTCTTATACCACCTACACAGAACCAGACTGTGCTTTTTAAATTCTGTTTTACATGTGCATTGTATCCCTCTGCACCTGATGCTGTTTGTAGGTACAAAATTAAATTGAAAATGTTATTTGTTAGCATTTTTTTCCTCTTTCATATGCTATGAATCTCACCTAAACTCACTATCTTTGATACTGCAAGAACTACTGTAACCCACATGTGTACAGTACTGCAGCATCATTCCTGAGGAGCTGAATAAAAGTAGATATATAGTCATTCCTTCTTAAACAACTGAGTCCTACTAGTGTACCTGCTACACAGAGCTACTATATACATATACATGTGTGTATATATCCATATATGTGTGTATATACATATGTGTATATATATTTGTATACGTGTGTGTATATATGTATGTGTATATATACATATATAAAACCTTGTACTATGCACTGTGCTTGCCAATATGCATATTGTGGAAAGCTAACTTTTTTTCTGACAGCAAAAATCACTTTCTGTGTTCTAGATTTTACCGCAGCATCTTTTGTCCATTTCCGTAAATTAGCGTGATTTTAATCTTGCCCTTTTTGCTGTTTTTCTATATCATTTTAGACAGTTCTCTTTTATGTTTAGTTGGATTTTTAACAAAGAGCATACAAAGATGTAAAGAACAGAAAACACAGCATAACTCAGGATAGATATATGGAAACATTCTTATTTTTGAAAGCCTTTCAGAAACTCTATAGCAAAAAAATAATAATTTAAAAATAAAGGAGTGTTACAGGCATTGCCTGACAAATGAGAACGTAACTTTTCTATATATTTGTTCCATTCTCAAGACGAAGGAGCATCTTGGTCCATAAAATTAATTTATGTAACAATACAAGCAAAACCAGAAAATTTACAACGTAACACAGCAACTTGTGGTTTCTACAGAAGTGACAATTGTGTTAGCAGTGAGGAGCCCTAAGGGCTGCATCTGAGCTGCAGACCCACCAAAACAATACTGGCAGCACAGGAAGTTAATGTTCCCAAGGCATGAGTGCTGTGCTGTAACCATTTCCTTCGTGAAGGAGGGAACATCTACAGAGATGGGCACCGCTCTCTGGCTGGTGTTTCATATTTGAGAGTGAGTGTCACCGAGTACAAGTGCCTGGTGCTAAATGAGTGGAACACTGAGGCACGGAAAAACTTAATAAAGTAAGATTTTTCAAAAAGGTTCCCATGAAATAGTGTTATTATTTAAAGGTGGCATGTGTTTTTTAACTAATGATCTTTCTTTAATTCAGACTACAGTGTTTCAGAACCTGAACCATTCAACCTAAAAACGTCTGAGAACATAACTTCCTCAATCTTTACTGGACAGGTGCCAGTAACAGTAAGGCTATTTGTCATTGGGAATTCTGGTTATCATCCCATTTTCTACAACCTTTGGCAAGTTTAAAATCAAAATAAATTGAAGTAAAATGATCTGTAAATGCTTGCAGCTCTTAAAGATATTGCCTCCACTTTGTAGGAACACAATGTCACTTTAAAGTTCAAGTACTCTTAATTTCTCTGTCGTGCAGTGTCATGCACACTTGTTTGCTTTCCCTAGTAAAAAGAGCCTCTCTTTCCAGTATCTGGAAGGTGTGGTGGATTTGTTCAGTTGATACAAATAATAATTCTTTCCCTGCCAACCTTCTCCTAATACAGTCTTACAAAATTCTTGTAAAAGATGAGTTTGTGGATTGTACGTGCAGACCTAATCAATCTTTTTGTTACATTCTCTGGTATCCACCATAGCAGAGTAGCACATGATCTTAATATGCATACCTAAATGATCATCAGTGCTATTGATGTTTTAAACTCTTAACATGGGTTTCAGAAATCAGACAGAAGTACTGGCTGCAGTCAAGTAAATAAGGAAATTGGGAAGGCTGCAGCCTTTGAGTCGGTCATCCTTCTGTGTTACTGCGGGGAACAACTGGAAGTTTCCCCCTTTAAGAAGGTTGAATTTTAACACTTGAATATAAAAATGTGATGAAAATGACTGCCAATAAAGCACATTTGGAAGTGCTAGATTTATTTGGGGACTCGTCAGTTGTTTTCTTCTCACCATCTTCCTTATGTATCCCTTTTGCATGTAACAGCATTTTATTAGTCAATGGAAAACGTTTCCTAGCAGAGGAACCAGCATCTTACCCTGTGCTGTGCAGTACCTCACAGAATAGGGTTCTGGCTGGATGTTCTTGTGATGAGCAACATGATGAGTGACCTAGCTTTTCTTTTTTTTTCTTTTTTTTTTTTAACCTATATTTATATTGCAGTATGGATTTTGAACTCCATCTCCTGCACAGCAAATGTTGTCACTGCGTTCTGCAGTGCACTCTTGCAGTGTCTGCTCCATTGCAACAAGACTGTACAGAGCAAGAGTGCTCTTTCCACTGATCTTAAAGGCCTGTTTCCTCACCACAACACCTTAAAAGGAAGAAAATGAGGAAATTAAGCCTTGTGACACCTCACGCAACCTAATACAAATATGATGTGCATCAAAAAATAAGCTTGTTGTCCTACATTCTTGTCCCTAGATGCCTGATAGCCAAAGTGTTTTAATATATTTACTTTACTGGGTGAAGCCCTGTACTAACTCGGAGTAGCATCGATAAGAGTTTTATAAAGATGGCTTCCCTACAAGCAGAATTAACACTGAGATGTAGAGACATTGTACTGCAATAATAGGAACGTAGAGGAAGATGATGATTTTCCCCGTAATTCTCTGTGATAACTGGGTAGTGGTATGTTAGTGATCAGCAACTTTAAGCAGTACAAAAAGAAAGCTTAGGCTTTCTTTTGGATGTAGAAGATGCATCAGCATGGGAATTAATAGCTATCACAGCATGAGAAATCTCAGATTTACCTCTAAACTTCTGTTAAAATATATATGTATGTTGTTCTTTTGTTTTAAACGGTATGGTATTGTTTAAACATCTAATACTTTGGTATTTGGTGTGTGTGCAAGCATCGTGATTTTTTTTTTTAAATAAATAGCTTAATGATTAGGAGCTATGTATCATTTAGCAGGAATTTATTAAATGATAAAGTAATTTTAATATGTTGCAATTTTAGTTTAATGTTTTATACTTTTAGTTATTCAGCTTTTTTAATGAGTTTTACCACGTTTTTATGTAAGCATACAATGTGAAATGTAGCTAAGGGTCTTTTTAAAAACTGTAGTTAATAGGCTTTGTTTCACTTTGGCAAGATGCTATGTTCTGAATTTGTTCTAATCTAGTAAGTTCATTACATCTTTGTTGCTTTGTATTTTAACACAACTTTGGTATGATTACAGTGTCTTTGAGCAACTATTCAGATATTGTATATTGTAGTGTAAGATTTGTCTTCTCTTTCCCACTTCCTTTTGCTTCTGCATTCTTTTCAATGAGGCTCCCAACTGAATATGAGAGGAACGGGAGATTTGAGGGCTCAAGGTGAGGGTAAAATTTTTGTTTAAAATGTTACTTAGGTGAGTTTGAACCTTTCTCCCCTTGATTATGTGGCACAGTGGCTTCAGGCAGCAGCTTTTGTTTTGTTTAAGGCTTTGAAACTAAACAAAGAAGCATTTTTGTCTGCGAAACAGCTATTAAAGCATTGACTGGCTTGTTTCTAAACTTTCATCTTTCATGTTGCCTTTTCCCTTGTGTTTTTTTTGCATTTTAGTATTTATAATTTGCTGTTGTCTTGTAGATCTGTAGGTAAATGGTGTCTAGTGAGACTGCAGATGTGTGGGATAACCGCTGAAGGACATTAAAATATATTTTTCATTTCCAAAATCACAAATGGCTGAGCTATTTTTCATGTTAAACTCTTCCTCAAATCTTCATATCAAAAAACACTAGAAATCAACAGATTTGTGTTCATTCCACCGTTTTCAAGTAGAAAAGGCTTTCTGAAATATAATGAGCATTGAATAAAAGTTGGCGTTCCTCCCTCTATCCCTTTTGCCAGTTCTTGCAGCTTTATTAAATTAAAACCTTAAAAGAAAATACTCTTTAATTTGCTTGCTGATGTTTGTAACATCTGGCAAACCACATAGCTGGATTTGACAGCATAATCCTATGATTCTCACAGTTACTGAAAGTCTTTCTAATAGAATGTAAAATTATGAAATGTGTTATCTTTGTGATAGATTTATTTTGTTCTGACTTTGCTATTGCTTTTTGTGTAACTTTTTCATAGTTGTTTGCTTAATGCTGGGAGAAGGAAGGGATCATGTAACCAAAAATTCATTGCCAAATATTTTAAGAAAGAGTTTGACTTAATAATTGTAAACTGAACTTTGAAGTTCAACATGAGGCCTAAACTGCATGGTGTAGGGTCAGTTAGGTTATGTGTTTTCAGAAAATACTAAAGCATCATTGTCAGTATATTAAAATCTCTTGCCCTGGGAACAAGTAAATTTGAAGAGATGACTGACAGCATGTAGACATTCCTAAAGTAAATCTGTCATTTTTTATCCTAAAGGTCCAAATGTAGCTCCTTACTCTTTAGCTGCACAACCACTGATTTTAATGAAAGTGGAAGGATCATTATGAACTAGAAATTTCTGGAACGTTTCTTTTTCATTATCCTGAATAACCTTATTTCTCCTTACCAAGGGAAAAGATTAAAAAAAAAAGGCAGATTTGGGAGATTCAGCCTCAATATTTTGTGTTTTCTTAAAACTGCAGCAGTAATAGGAAAGTAGGAACCCTTTTACCTAGGTTCTTTGCTAACAATGTCAAGATGTTTAATAGTGACTTCCAACTTTCCCTCCTGCATTTCAAACTCCAAGGTGCTTAGTTGCGTGACTTCTAGCAGTGAAAGACTTCGTCACTTTATTACCAATAACTAATGTAGGTAAACAAATCACTGACAAATTTAAAGACAGAGTATCTCCACCCTGTTGAAAGTAACCCCAGTATCCTACAATACAGTGGTTCTTCAGCGAACCTCTCAAACGCCTATCTGTGAAAATAGTGATTTCAGAGTGAAACCCATGTAGCCCAGAACTGGGTGGCAAGTGTTGGGCCTGGGTCAACAGGCAGGTGACCCGGCACAGGGCCCCGAGCTCCATTTTCCTTCCTGCTGGTTGCCTCTGCGGAGGCACGCCATGGCCCTTCCAGCCCTTGGTCCCCAGCCTCCTGCACAGGAGGAGATGCTTGTTGCCGTTGTGTTTGTGTGGGTACTTCCCATGGCCCAGCACTCCTGTGGGGCGGGCTGGGCGCCATTTTGTCACAATATTTTGTCACACATCACCAAGCAGCTGTTTGAAGTTCCAGAAACTTCTAGAACCAAGCTGATGCCAGGTGCCCCAGGCCACATGGCCCAAGAATAGGGCTTTGAGCAGCACCCAGCTTAAAACTGAATCGTAGGTGATGTGTGTAGTTTTACCACAGTAAGGTAACTTCCCTCATGCTCCTGACTCCAATGACTTCCAGTTGTTTCACAAGTCAAACCTAACCTTTGTTTCAGTCCCAAACGCTAATGCTTTATCTTCACTGTGTGTTTGTGTAGCTGTGAGGAAAACGGGGCGCTGCTCACAGCCAGAGCCCCTAGACACTGCTTTTGTACAAGTAGTGTGTGTTGAGTGTGAGTTTGCTTCACTAACACAGAACTTGGAGGAAGTCTCTTGCCCTGCTAACTAATAAATTGCTGTCTTTCAGCCGCAATGTAGCTGTGGATCAGAAGGATGAAAACAAGGAAGCCAAGCCTCGCTCGCTGCGTTTTACGTGGAGCATGAAAACCACCAGCTCCATGGATCCCAATGACATGATGAGGGAAATCCGAAAGGTCCTGGATGCCAATAATTGTGACTATGAACAGAGAGAGCGTTTCTTGCTTTTCTGCGTCCATGGAGATGGGCATGCGGAAAACCTTGTACAGTGGGAGATGGAGGTGTGTAAACTGCCAAGACTGTCCCTGAATGGAGTTCGCTTTAAGCGGATATCGGGAACATCCATAGCTTTTAAAAACATTGCTTCCAAAATTGCCAATGAGTTAAAGCTGTAACAAGAAAAATAGTTAAGTTGTAAATTAGTTAGCAAGTGTTTTTGAGAATTCCAATGGAAATGTATAGAATAACATTTAGGCAATAACTTCTGCATCCTTCTGAATAGTGATATTAAAAAAAAAGCTGCTGAGCTGGGAGGGAGAGTTGGACTTTTTTATAAGTGCACTACAGCATTAAAGTTGCCTACTATGTAAAATATTACCCCTTCTGCTTTATTTCCATTGCTCCTAAGTCTTTGACAACAAATTGAAACACAGAATATATTCATTTAAATATGCCTCCTGTTTGTGTGGACGTGTGAATGTACAGTATGTGTGTATAATATATAAAGTATTATATGTAAACAATTCATTTACAACATCGAGCTGTACCAGTACCTCTTTTTGGGCTAATTTTGGTGCTAAAAATTGAAATGGCCAAGGAGGAAACACTTGAGTTAATATTTAAAATAACTGAAGAGATAACCAGTAAACGCAGGTTTACAGTTCACTGCTGTGTTAAGGAAAAAAAAAAAGTGTGTGAAGGGTTTGGATTTACGGTTGTGAACATTATTAGTCCTGTTTTCTAAGTAGAGCTCATGAGATTATTAAAAGTTCACTTTTACTGAGTAAGTCTTGCATTATATTTTGCCCACCTATTTATTATTTAAGTCTGAATCAAAATTTTAAAATGTAGTTGATTTGTGCATTAAAATTTGGGTAAATGCTTCCATTCCTCTGCTTCTGCTAAACTACTAAAATTGTATCTTTGTCCTTTTGGTTTATGAGTATTGATTGCAGCTAAGAGCCTTTCTCCGTTGCTCCACAGTTCCTCTGCAGAACGATGCAGTGCGCTAAACATTGACTAGTGACTTTTTCTTTCAGACCAAGTTCTCCACGTTAGACTAGGTCAGGCTGATACAAAGCACAAAAGGACTCTCAAACAACCACCATGTTTTGATGCAAGTCACCACGTCCGAGTCAGTGCCGTTCTGAGGTATTGCTGCAGGTGCGGCAGTACTTTGCTTTCTGGGTGTCTGCAGTATTGAAACCCAAAAGTGGGAATCTAATTTTGCTACTGATCTCCTCCGTTGTAACATCCAGCGTACTAAACTACAGCCATAGGCAGCAGCAGTTGAAACTTTCCTTGCAGCTCTCTTCCAGCGTGCTTCCACTTGGCTCTGGTTGTATTGCTTTTGATGGCTTTATGCCAGCTGTGTCTAGATTCTGCTGAGGAGTCCGTTGTCACTTTTGTGACTTACAGTGTGGAAACCTACCCCGATGAACTCTGATGGCCAACTAGCTTTCTGTAGGACACGAAGCTACTATCGGATGGTCCCCACTTCTTAACCATCACTGTGGTGAGCTGGATTTGATTTTTGCAGACTAGAATCAAGAGATTTCTTCAGGCTTTGTTTCCTAGTGATAATCAATTTATTTCATGAAGGACTTCTGTAGATAATATCCCGCATTATCTACTTGACTTTTTGTATTGATGTTTTATGGCTATATTTCAGTGAGGCACTTAAGCATGTACTTCACATGTGCTTTAAACTGGAGCCGAAATTTGCATTTTAAATTTGCAGTGAGCTAATAGTTATTCATAGTACACAGTTCAGATTTGACACGAGGTGAAAATGCAAACCCCTTAATATTTTGCAAGTTAGTTCTTGTGACCTGTAGTCTGTGAAGGCAGCAGACTTCCCCCCTCTTTCCCTAAGCATTGATATTGATTATGCTAGTTTAAAGGGTAATCATAGTTGTTAAATGTAGTAAATATTCCTGAATTTGCATTTTATTCTCTGTATATTCTGTATCCTGCCATGGCTTTAGAACTCCAGGTGTTCAGTTGGAGTTCAGTTGGCTTTCAGTGCTCTGCCCGTGCCTGTGCTGCTCGGTATGGTTTTTGCCATGAAAACTCCATTTTGTAATAGCAATAAGACATTTCAGGGCAGTCATTGTACTTTCTCAGGTGAAGAGTCACCTATCGTTTCACTTCCTACATTTTAAGCACTCCTCCAAATGTATTTTTTTCACCTGGCAGTGCACTTTGTTGTCTGAACTGAAAAAGTATTCTGATAAATGATGTAAATCTGTATTTGATGGAAGTTCCAAAAGGTTTCATATTAAATGTTTTCTGAAATACTCCATTCCTACTTCACCTGTTAAGTATGTAATTGTTTCTAAAAAGTGCACCAGTATCATACTTTGGATATTTAAAGTTTGTACTTAAGTATTTTTCTTAAGGTGTTTTCGAAAGGTTCTTTCAGAGTAAATCTGTATTTAAGGTATTAAAAAAAAATGACTTAATATGATCAGAAACAGTTTTCAACAGATTCCTTCCCAAATACCTTGTAAAATTACCAAGTTGCAAGAATATACCCTTGTTTCTTTATCATACTGCACGCTTACTGTTCAAGCCTCTAGGAGCTGCCCGGAAAGGAAACTGCTTCCTTCAGATCTGCAAACTTCTTCAAATCTTCAGCTTCTTCCAAGAATGCAGGCCTTTTTGTTTATTCATCTGCTTTGAGGATCAGTGTAGGTCTATCAGTGCTGCTGATGATACAGCTTTGCAGCACTACAGCTGTTTTCTCTCTGCATAAGAGATGAGTTTTAAAATTAATCGGTGGCCAGCACGTGGTAAGGATGTAGCAGTGGGTCTAGGCATTTTAAGATGCATGTCTAGCAGCCCAAAAGTGTTTTTTTGTAATAACATGACTGGTGTCCTGGAATGTGGTCTGAATGTAGTGTTGGGGTGAGGGGAGGGCTTATAATGAGCTTGTGAATGAAGTTTTGCATGGCTAAAACCCACGTCATCTGATTCTGAAGATGTCTCTTGGTTAATCGGTAGAGAAAAATGTCTTCAGAGTTATGGGAGAGGCTGACTGCTTTAAATGAAAGTGTTTTTTATAGATATGTACATGGAAAAACTGAACACTGAAGAGGAATAAATAGGTTCAGATAAACTTTTCCTCATATAAATTCTGTCTATACTTAGGCTTTTTAAAATGCCTTGGTTTATTTTACTTGTCATGGAATAGACATAAGACAAGGTTTAAGGTCTTGGACCATGCTGAGAAACAGGGAGAGGTAGTTCAAAGGAACGGCTAGTGCTGCTGATCTAGGGGGTAGGTTAAGGAAACAGCTAGTGCTGCTGGTCTAAGTGCATTGCACATGACTTTTATTCAAGCTACAGCATCTGGTCCAATCTTTGTAGATTGAAAGGTTTTACTAGAGATTTGGGCAAGGTTCATATTTTTTCTCTTGCATTATGGTCAAGTTTCGAGATCAAATATAGTAAGATATTGGATCACAGATTTTTTAATTGTAATATTTTCTGTCAAAATAATCTAGATTTAAATATAAAATAAAATCAGGACCTAAAATTAATATCACATCTTTGTTACAGAAATAAAGCCAGAAGTTCGGGCCTTCCAGTCATACGGGAAGATTGCAGCAGATCTGGAGTTTAAATACAGATCTCCCCACTTCAGTTATAAGCTCAAATGTACGGGGACCTATTGGGATAACATGTAGAGGCTTTAATCACCTTTCCCACAGCTGCTGTGTCATACAACGTGTTACAGATTGCAATTTAATTGGGACTACAGTCAACCCAGATAACCCTTTTCTCTGTTAAAGACATCAGCTAGAGCGGCAGCACATGCACGGCTTTGGGTCAAGACCCGCTTGCTCTGGCTGGTTTCGGTTCAAGTGCTCACTCAGTACCAGGCTGGGTATGGGCAGAGGCCAGCAGCAAGCTACCGTAGTGGTCTCTGTGTTTCAAAGGTGGTTGAGGGTTTCTTGCAGCACACTCTCTTGGTCAGCTATCCAAGACCAGGTCTTTTTCTTAACTTGAAGAGTTAAATATTCAGAGTATCTTGACAGTAGATGATTATTTTCTACTATTTAGGGGGTTCTTACTGATGTAAAATTGTTCTCTAATTCACATTGCAGATGTTTAGGAAGCATTAAATAGTTTTGAAAAGCTGATCCCACTGTACATTAATATTTAAGCATGTAGATTTGCAATTTCCTGTGTTTCGTCAGCATGATCTCTTTATAAGCTTTCATAGAAGGGCCCTGGTGCTTTCCTATCAGGCTAAGTTTCACGTTATTAGAAATCACTAGTACTGCCAACTAAGCCCCCAGCCTGAAGTTCTGATAACGTGTGGTTGTGACAGTTCCGTGTTTGACCAGAAATTTTCCCTTCAGTAGTAAATTGTTTTGTTGACTTCACCACTGACCATTGCTTTGAAGGCTCTGTTGCTTCAAAGAACAAACTGTCAGCCAGCAGGAAGATGCATAAGTTTTGGATGAAAGCTCAACGTAATAAGAATTTTTTAAAAGTTATACTGCTTCATACCAAAGGCCCATCAGTGTCCAGTGGTACAGCAGTAGTAAATGCTTAAGGAGGGGAAGAAAGAAGACATACAGCAGTCCTTCTGTGCGTGCACTCCTTGCTACCACTTAAACTCACTCAAATAACTCTGGTTTTCATTTTCCTATTTCTTCTGGTCTGCCACCAGGTACTGCCTCCAAGCAGAAGGGCTAGATAAAATTAGCAAAACCATGAAGAAATGGTCTTTTCTGAAGCTGAAACAGTCTTGCATTTGAAGCAAAAAAAATTTTAAAGATTCCTAACCCCTCTTTTTCAGCCAAAGCTTTGCTGTGAACAGTGGGCTTTTCATTCCAGCAATAACTGAAAACAGAAAATGTGTCAATACTGACTGACTCCTGTAAGTATTTGTGTACAGAAGCTATTTTCAGGGTATTAATTGCCAGCTGTGAGTTCATAGTCACCTGCAAGTGCCGTTAACGCCCTGTAGCGGATGTGACTTAGCAGGTAAGATCGTTATAGCAGGAGAAAACAGAACTGCTTTTGCTTGTCTTTTGCTACATGTGTTGGGTGCTCAGAACTGCGTGATCCGAGACTCAGCCGTGAGGTTCGTGTGAAGTGCCCGTGGCTGTGGTTGCTGTGGGAACCGTGGCGCTGAATTTCAAGGCATGGAAACGCCGCCGTTCTCAGCCGCCGCTTTAATACCGGTCTGTTGTTGTTTGATATCTGTTAGGAAATTCGGGGCATAAAGTATTCATGCGTTTTTATATTCATATAAAAACCAAAGTATTCACGCGCTTCGTATTTCCTTGTAGTCGCTGATAGGATCACCCTGAATGTATGGGGTGAATAAAATCGGCTCTTCAACCCTCCTATTAAGAAAAATAATTCTTTATAAATGAAGAAGCAAACCTCTGCCGCTGGCGCAGCCCCTGGCTTTTCCATCACCCGCTCCGCTGTTTGCCCGGAGGCCCCGCTGGGCATGCCGAGCCCCCAGCCCTGTCGCAGGGGCTGCAGGAGGGCAGGTTGCAGTGCCGGCAGCGGCCGCAGGGTGCCCCTCCAGGGCCGGGGCTCGCCGGGAGCAGCCCCGGGGCCGGCCGGCTCCGCAGGGCACCGGCGCAGCAAAAACCCCCGGCTCGCTTTTCTCCAGTTTCCCCAAAAAGCGACCCTGCCGAGCGGGGCAGGCGTAACACCCAACAGCTAAACGCCTTTCCGGCTTTTTGGAGTCCTCGTTTTCCTGCTGGCAGATGTAATTAATGAAGCTGCTCTGCTCTTCATCCTTTGGTAATCGCCCTCATCAAGGCTGTAAGTTGCAGCCAGCCCTTTCGAAAATAACCCGGGATCGCTTGCCATTTATATTGCGCTGTGTTAAGTAACTCCGTAAAGCCTTACGCCTGGCATTTTCCATGCCTGGAGTCTGTTTTAATCTTCAAACAAATCTTGTCACTCGTGCTTTGAGCAAGCAAGAAATGAAACTTCCTTATTTGCTCAGGAGTTCTTCATATTACATATTTTGCTGAGGCTTTTGCTTTTATTGTAACCAAAGTTTGCAGTCGGGGGATTAGCAGTGACTGGTGCTAATGTTTATGGCCCTGATGTTTGGATTCCGGGAGTGGAAGTGTAGAAGCTGCTTCTTGCAGCTGATCTCAGGCTTCGTGTTCTTTCTGCAGAAAGGACTCCTTGCTGCAGATAGAGCCAGGAGGAGCGCACCGAGCCCTTGTGTGCCTCGTGAGGCTGCTCTGTACCGGAGTCACGGCATTGGTGAGCAGCGCTCGGCGCTTTGGGCACAGGCACGCACGAGGAGCGGTGAGCAGAGCTTTGTTCTCAGCAAGTTCTGCTCCTCGTCACCGAGAGACGTGGCAGCAGCCACCAGGAGCAAATGTGTTTGGTCAAATACGTGTACTTCAATGGTTTTATCTAACTGACCCCTTTGTCACCGCCATCTGAAATTTACTGCTGTCTTCTCATCTTTGGGAGAGATGAGCATTGGCTGAACCCTCCTGGCTGAATGCTTCTTCTAATTAAAGTCTAGATTCAAGTAACAGTCAATTTTTGAGGTTTCCTCTGCTGTCAGAGCTCTGTGAATCTCTCCAGACAGGATAAGCGCTGTTCTAGCTGGGGAAAGAGTACAAGTGCTCCAGGGCCCACTTAAGTGTCTCAACACAAGTCTGTGGTACAGAGCTTGGCAAACGGGAAGGCGTCTCCTCAGTGTTAAATTGCTGCAGCAAATCCTTCCACCTGGAGGACGGCTGAGCTCAAGGAAGCACCAGACTGTAATGAATTGTTGAATTCAGAGCAGTCCTGTGATGAAGAGGAGCAGGAGTCATCCCATCTAGATGACTTTTGCCCCTCAGCACTTTCCAGATTTCCTATTAGGGAAGAGAACGCTGCACCAGCAAGTGCTTCCATTTTTCTCCTCCGTGGCCCTTTGGATCTGCACAGGGAAGACATTGCAATTGCAAGTAGTTTTCACAAGTTGTGAAGGGAAAGAGAGCAGGTGCTGTCTGGTGGTGGAAGAGGAGCTCCGTGAGCACCACCTGAAGTGGCCTGGGGTCATATGGATTGTGAGGCCCAGCTGCAAACCTCCCTGCACTGTCTCAGAGTGGTGCAAACAGCTCTTGGGGTAAAGCTGCAGCTTGCAGGGGCTGCACAGGAAGGCCCCTTCCTCCTCTGAGCTCTCAGGTCTCACAGGGCTTGCAGGGACTTCTACACAGATCTGTTTGACAAACCCAGTTGAAGCCAGCTTGCAGGTCCACAAGTTACAGGGAGGACAGATCCAGCAGACGGGTACACGTGCTCACACGGTGCATGGCTGCATAAAGCTTATTTCTCCAGGAAACTGGGCAATAAAAGCCCATGATGGTTCACAGCAGAGACCAGATCCCACAGTTGAGGCAGCTCTCCTTAAGCGGTTGCTTTTCAGGTCAGAGCTGCACTCGGGGTGAATTCTGGTAAAATAGGGATGGATTCAGCTGAGCGCAAGAGAGCTGAGGTCTCATTTGTGTACCTAATGATGCTGGTAACTTAAAATATTTATAGCAAAGGAAAACATAAAATGGGAAGGACGAGAACTAACATGTAGGGGGAAACACAGTGTTTAAACCATCTGTTACCTGCATCCAGCATCTCTCATTAACTTATTGTTACCTTTATCCTCCCCTTCTGCCCTATGACAGCATGTGAGAACAACAAATATTACAGTCTTACCCTTGCATGTCACTTGGATGATGCCATTTTCCAGTTTTCTGTATGTCTTGGAAGCAGCAGCATTCAGCATTTGGACTGCAAGGCTGAGCTTCATTCATTTAGCGGCTGAGTTAGGGGAAGGGAGGGGATGAAAACAAGTCCTAAATTTGGAATGAGCCAAACATAGACATGTTGCTAATGGAAAACCAAAAACTTGGAAGTAAAGCTCTGGATCAGCATGATGCTGCATTGAAATTGGTGGTTTGCTGACTGTACCTGTTGCACTCAGGGCTGTAACTGGCCCTTTTATCTTTACTGACTGCTTAGACACATGTCCTGGCTGGGGGTGCATGGGTGCTACTGGCAGTCACCTCTCATGCAATGTCATCTGGTGGCAGAGAAACAGAGATTTGTACTGAGAAATTCACTGGTGATATGGCAACCCTGTGAGTATGGTGTTGCAGAGGATGAAGACAAATGAGGCCAAATTGTGATCTCCCAAAGAGGTCTGATTCCTCTTCCCCCCCCTCACTCCCAGGATGGTGCAGGGCGCTGTTATGGGGCTCTCCTTTCTCCTGCCACCACTGCTTGACCTTTGGAGCCTGGAGACAGAAAAAGGTAATTTCTTGCCCTTACCATGTCTAGGCTGCACTGGCCTGCTCCAATGGCTACAGAAGCCCCACAGCCCAAGAGGTGGGAGACCCCGATTCAGCCTGACAGTGGCTTCCCCCCGAACGCAGAAACCCTTCAGCTGTTAGTGCAGAGACATAAACAAGTGGGGGTGCTGGCCTATCTCTGCTATGAGTTCAGTAGTGTTTTTCCAACACAAACCTTTTTAAAAAGACCAGCTCAAATTTACACGTATTTTTTAGAATAATATCCACTTCTTTGTCGTACCATTTGGTGGGGCTGGGATGTCTCAAGCCATGCCTTCTGCCCAGCCTGAGCACCCTGCAGCCTGCTGGGGGGCAAATCCAGGAGCTTCCACTTCTCAGCATCCCCAGCAGTGTCTTGGAAACAGCGCAGTAACTCCGTCTTTTCAAATGAAATTACCACTGGAAACAGCTCTGAAGATTACAGCAAACTGAGCCTACAAAGTCCTTGCTCGTCACTGTAACTTGCCCTCCCTTAGCTACCCTGTGGACAAGCAGGCAGGCTGGAGACATCTCCAACGTGTGGGTCACGCTGGCAGTGACCTCTTGTGTGGTATTGGCTTTGTCGAACTGGCTGTGCTAGAGGAAGATTTTCTGGCTGCCTCTCACACTGCTTCAGCACGCAGTGAAGGGGACAGGCTCCATAGGCGTCTGTAAGTGCAGTGCAGGAGAGGTGGCTTCTCCAGCCCTGTCTGTGACTGCCTAAGCTGCAGCACCCGACACACGTGCTAGTGCCAGGCTGAAGGCAAAACAAAGCCTCAGGCTCCTCTCCGAGGGATGCAGAATGATGGCCGGCCTGGCTCCTGCCTTGACACATCAGGGCTGAGGCATGGGCAGCTTCTGCAGCAAAGGTGCTCTTCATGTAGCTTAGGAGGACCTCAGGCCACTCTCTGGCACCCTGAAGAATGTCTTGTGCTGCTGTAGAAACCTTCAGTGTGCACACAAAGAGAGCATGGCCATCAGCAAACCGAAGCTCCCAAACCAGTGCTTCAGATTGTAGTGCAGCAAGTTGTCTGCCCTGCCATGTAGTTGTACAATTTGCTGTTGAGTCTAAAAGGCACGTGGCCTCCTTTACCCACATTTCTGGGGCATGTGGCAAAGGAAACTAGGTGTTAAGCCAAGTAGGAGCTAGAATGCAGCCCTGCTCAGCCTTGATGCCATCAGAGACAAAAAGGCCTGCCAGCAATCCCACTCAACAGCTGCGGTGTGGAAAATCCCAGAGTGGGCTGAGATTCAGGAAAAGGTACTAAATCCCATCTCTGAGAGTGATGGGGTCTCTAAGTAGGCCATCTCGCTCCAGAGAATCCACACAGACTGTGTGATCCCAGTACATGGAGGACAAGGGGGTGCCAAGAGGCAGAGTGCAGCCTGAAGCCTGTCTACACTGTGCAATTAGTCATTTACTTCTGTGTGCGGTTTTGGGTACCACATGGTAAGAAGTACATAAAACTATTAGAGAGTGCCCAAAGGAGGGCTACAGAGATGGTGAAGGGTCTGGAGGGGAGGATGTACGAGAAGCGGCTGAGGTCCCTTGGTTTGTTCAGCCCAGAGCAGAGCAGGCTGAGGGGAGGCCTCATGGCGGCCTGCAGCTCCCTCACGAGGGGAGCGGAGGGGCAGGCGCTGAGCTCTGCTCTCTGGGGACAGCGACAGGACCCGAGGGGACGGCATGGAGCTGGGACAGGGGAGGGTCAGGCGGGGGGTTAGGGAAAGGTTCTGCACCCAGAGGGTGGTCGGGCACTGGGACAGGCTCCCCACGGTCACAGCACCGAACCTGTCAGAGTGCAAGCAGTGTCTGGACACCACTGTCAGACACAGGGTCTGGTTTTTGGGTGGTCCTGTGTGGAGCCAGGAGTTGGACTCAATGACACTTGTGGTCCCTTCCAACTCGGCACATTCTGTGATTCCATCTTCAGAACCAGGAGACCGCACAGAAATGGAGCAGAGTCCCAAAGAGGACAGGCTGCAGCACTGACCTCCCTGAGGGAGAGACCCACTTCCGTGCTATTTTTTGTGTTACAACCCAAGCATATTCACCAGTATTCGCTGCTGCTGCCTTCCTGCCCCCAGGAACCAGCCTGGGCTGTGGGAGAAGACCCACAAGAAGGAAGTTCCCACTCCTGGCACATCCTTCTCTAGTTGTACTTTTCCACAGACAAGCACCCTACTCTGCTGCCATCTTCCTCTCTGTCACAGTGGCCGTGGCAGGTGGCAGTGGAGGAATGCTGCCTAACCATAGCAAAAGCCTCTTCCTATCTCAGCCGGTTTCATTTCTCTTTTTTGGCCTGAGGCCAGGCTGGGTTGGGGCCAGGACGTTTCCTAGCCCATATTTCTCGTCTAGTTGCTAGACTAACTTCTCCTTTTGCTGGCTGTTCTGCTCGCTGCTACGTGGCCTTGCTTTGGAAGGCCCTTCCATGCTGGCCAGGCTAGGGACTGTGTGAAAGAGGAAGGGCAGGGCCTGGCTGCGCACATGGGGACTGGTGCTGCTTGTGCAAGTTTGTCACAAGGCAGGAAGAGCAGGAGTCAAACTTTCCTAAGGCTAAGTCTCTTCCTGGCTGTCTCAGACTTCTGGATGAGTCTGGCTGACGTGGAGGATAGCAAAAGCTCTCTGTTGGTAGATATAAGCAGAGGAGTTTGTGAGAAGATCCCAAATTTTCTTCTCAGTGAAGTAAAGCAGTAACTTCTCACAGTGTTGTGAGAATTTTGCTGAAATTGTTTCTCTCCTGGAGAAGAGAAGGGAAAGGGGATCATAGCATCCAAGGACGCCCAGGAGGACCATCAAGCCTGCATTACAGTCATGGAGCTCAGAGAAGAACTTGGAGGAGTGACATTTTTTTTTTCATCTTCCATGGGAATGATTCATCGACCCCATGATTATCTGTCCTGTGGGCAAGCTGCTGCTATGCTTTTCAGAGGCCATAAATATTCAGTCAGCTCAGGCAGACGCTTGGCCAGCCATGTCTCTGGGGAGCCAGAAAATCTCTTGAATCCTCACCATAAGGATCTGATATCTGTCTGAAGCAGTGCTGAAAAGCGCTGTTCTCTTTGACAGCTCTGGCTATCGCCACAATGTGGCCGCCTGTGTCAGAGCTGTCCTGCATGCATCCAGGAGAGGAGAGCAAGGAGATGAGACCCAGGAATAGTGTCTGAAGCTGGGGGACGTGTCCTAAAGTCTCCCTGCCTGGGTAACTGTGACCATCTCACCACCACTGCAAAAGGAAACAAGTTTTTTTTACAAATCTCTTACCCAACAGCAACCGAGAAAAAACGTAGTGTTGGCTCTTGCTTGGGCTGTCACACACTTGAATTCGATGTTTTCTCCCTTGGCAGAGAAGGAGCGAAGCCGCCCTCCAGTTTGGCGCTAGCCGAGAGCATCGCCGCTTCCCCTCCTGCCTGGTCCCCAGAGCGGTTCCTGGGGTGCCAGCTGGGCTGCCCCGTGCCACACACTGCGGGTGGCGTCCCCAGATGATCTGAGGGAAGGAGCACTTGTCACCAGGAAGCACAGGTCTCGCGGATGCCTTTTGAAGGCACTTGGGAGCGGGCAGGGCTGAAGTACCGAGTTCCTGGAGCAGGAACGTGCCGGAAGCCTGGAGGAAAAGCGGTCGTGGAGATAATAATGGCAGTGACAATCACGAGAGAGGGGACTGAGCTCAACACAAAGACAACCCGTCAACCAAAGCAGACATCTGTTTCCGTGGAAAAAGTCTTCTGTTGCTGTGATGAGCCTGTGCCCCTCCTTGCCTTCAGGGAGCTGGGAGGAGGAGAAAAGAGGGAAAAGGAAGGACAGGGGTAGCCCAACGCACTGCTGGCCAGGCCTGGCTGACGGCAAAGCCCCATGCCTTGGTGTGCACATACGGAAAAGGGCTTCTGGTCCATGGGCAAGGTTTACTGAGAGGTAACCCCGCCTACTGTTTGCAGACAGCACTATGGCTTCTGTGAACGCCTGAGCCAAGCTGAACCTTATCAGGGTGGCAGGGTGAACACATCAGCCGAAACCCTAATGCACTGAAGGAAGCATCACAGCAGGCTTGCAGGTTTTGCAAGCCCCCTTGGTGGGGGTTGCTCCAGAGAAGCACCACCCAGGCGGTAGGAAGGGGGAATCAGTTCCTGGGACCCATCACCTCTGCCGCGGGCTGCCCCGTTTGTAGCAATGCCCTGCTGCGCTCCAGAGCTGAGCCCTTCACAAACTGAGAGCATCCCCAAACACACCCGAGCTCCTGACACGCTCGCCAAGGGTTGCTGCCTCCAGCCTGCACGAACACCAGGACAGCCCAGAGTTTAAACTATATCCTTTAATAGGAACACCGGACGGCTGCTTCTAGCGCAGGCAGAAAGGAGCATTCCCCATTCAAAGCCTGCACGCGGGAAGCGAGAGGACCGAGGGGGAACCGAAATGCCCTGATTTGGAAGTCTCTACTAGAAAGGCGGCCGTTCCGTGCGCCTGGGCCAAGGGAGATATTTTTACTCAGCGTCTGCTCAGTGTAGAGACGCCAGCCCGCGCTCCTGGCCCCGATGAACGTGACTTTGACCTACGGCAAGCGCGGGAGCTACTGCCAGCTCCTCAGCACCAATCCTGCTTGGGGCCGGGGCTCGCTGGCGATGCCACATGGGGGGCTGCATCCCTCGCCCTGCACCTCGAGGGGCTGCCCTGCTCCGTGCAGCTCACCCCACGTCCTGCACACGCTGGGGCTGGGAAGGGAGATGCTGAAGCATAAACAGGCGGTGTGTTTAAAAATAAGCTGAGAAAACAGCGAAGCAGGAGGGCATCGCTCTCGTTTCCATGAGAACGAGGGAAGGAAGCTGCCAGGAGAGCCTGGCTCCGGCTGCGGGTTTCCTACGGCACTGTCACGCGCTGATGGGCTTTCTCCTTGGCTCGTGCCTGCTTTTACCCCCTTTCCTTATTCGGGCTGCTGAGGATGGAGCCTGGCTGCCATCCCCATACACTGCAAATGCTCCTGCCAGCCCCGAGCCCCTCTGCTGCCAGTGCCAGCACCCGGACACGAGGGGTCCCACGGCCCCCAACAGCCAAAGCCTCAAGGGCAAAGCAGAGTCCCTGAAACTGGGGGCTAGGAGAGGGCCACATCTGCTCTGGGGTGTTAGTGCTGGGAAAGTGAGAGGCTGCACCAAGCTGGGTGGTAGGGTGACGTGCCCTGTGGTGGTCTCCCCACATCGGCGGGAGGTGGCCTTAAGGGGGAGCAGCGTCCCCAGCCGGGGAGGAGCAAGTGGACCGTGGGGCTCTTCACCTTTGGTAACTTGCTTTTTTACAGTCTTCTCAGTTCCCACGAGACATTCGGCAGGCATGCCATTTCTGAAGGGCAGGCAGCAGGGAGAGGAAAGGTTGAGCTCTCTGGAGACCTGCGTACTTTATTTTTACTTTTGTTTTTGTTTCTTTAATCTGGAGGAAGGAACAGACTAAAAGTGGCATAAATAAAAATCCAGCTAGTTGGGACAAAAATACTTGGTCAAAATCCCTGCCCAGGGCTGTGAGTGAGTTTGTGCTTGAGAGATGTTCAGCTAAGGGGGGGATTCTGCGTGTCAAACCTGGATTCTATATTTTCTATAGTCCTTCGGGAGAAGAGCAGTGACCAGACTCCAAAGCTCACCTCCAAAGCTGAGTGGGAGGGCAGAGGCCCACGTCCAAGAGGGAGGCACCAAGAGCCACCCTTCCTGCCCAGCCCCAGCAGAGCTGCTTCCTCCACTGCAAACAGGGATAAAGATGCTCCTGGAGGGCTGGTTAAAAGCCTGCGTGCTGCTTTGCAAAAACTGCAACTTTATACAGACCCATAGTAACGTTATTACTGAGCCCAGCATCAGCTGAAGGAGTGGTCTTGTTTTCTTTTCCAAGCCAGAGGCTGGGGTTTCACAGTTGTCGATGTCCCCAGCCCCAGCCCTGGGGGTTTCCTTCCCCTGGGTCAGGGTCACATCCCCCAGTGAGCAGCTGCTGCTAGTGGGGGCTCTGTGGGGTTCTGCCTTGGAAAGGAAAGGAAAGAAATTACTGCCAAGCTGTCGGAGCTTCTCAAATATACTTTAGCTGCATGCTTTGTGCAGAGTGGAAACGACAAGGCTTAAAATAAATATATATTTAATCTCCATCTTATTTTGCAAATATCCTGCAGTCTGAGTCTGGCTTGATAAGAGTCTTTCACCGCAGTTTACCTCTCTGAGAGGCTCACTTCTGAGGCCCAAAATATCCCCAGGAAGGGCTCGCTGGTAAGCTGCAGCCACTCGGACACGGCCGTCGTGTCCCAGCCTTGTCGCAGCCAGCGCTCGGGGGCTTTCTCGGGGGGGGAAGAAAGGCAAGAAGGGACATGCTGGGCAACAGCACGTGGAGGATTATGCGCCAAGTTCAAAGATTAGTGGTTCTTTTATTGGGTTTTCCCCTAAGCTCAATATTAACTGATGCCGAATGGCCCGCACAGAAGTCAGAAGCAAAGATTAATCAAGGCTTAGCGGTGGGGGCTTGTGTTTGGGAGGGTGATGGGGCTGAGAGTGCAGCAAGAGACAAAGTGCCCCCCCCCCTTCCTTTTCTGGCACCCAGGAACATACTTCTTAGCATCTTACCAGCAGGCACAAGTCGTTTCATCCTGCTTCCTGGTGTTCTGAGCCTTTTTAATAACCGTTCAGCCTCGAATAGCTCTTGGTTTTATAAGTGCATTTCATCGTTTCTCTGTATCTTCTTGATGTGCATAATGCAAAACCCTTTTAGGTAAACTGACACGTGTTTTCAGTGATCCCTTCTCTGGGTTAGCTTTAACTTAAAGTGAATAAACAGAGCTGAAAGGCAAATCAGCAGGGCGTTTTAAACAAATCTAGAGGATGACTCTCTGGAGGAGCTGTTCCCTGCGTAGGCTTCACTCTTGAACTAAATTGTATGAAAAATCTCAATGTGGCCACACCAATGGCAAGAGAAATGGAGATGATGGAGAGAGAGAAGGAGGGTGTACAGGTACAGCAGGAAATAATGGCTGAAAGAGCACATAGGCTAAATACGAACATGTGTCATTGCTGTTTTTAACACTGATTATATAAAAGTATTTGGAAAAGGCACACTGACCATCTGCTGCCCGTGCCCCTTCAGGGGCTCCAGCTGACCAGCCACTCGCTGACCTTTCTCATAACCACTGCTTGAAGCCTGTTTTTTTTTTTTTTTTGATTCCTTGTCAGGAAAACGAACACACAAACAAAACAACTAAAACTTCCATCTGCTTAAAAAAAAATACAAAAACCGGCGGGCATTTTGGGAGAGCTTCCTTTGACGATGCTGCCCCCAGTGCAGTTTTGCGACGCAGCCTGTCATCGTCACCATCACTCTGGTGTCCAAGCAGAAGGGTTTTTCTCGACAACCCTCCACTCTCCGGCATTGCCACTGTGGTTATACCTGCAGGTATCTGCAGGAGTCACGGAGAGCCTGGGACCAGCGCTGCACAGAGCCTCCTTCTCGTGGCCTTTGGAGGAGGCAGCACACAGCTCTGCCACCGTCCCTGCCCCTCAGGGTGCTGCTGGCTTTCACCCAGCTCTTATTTTCACGAGCAGAAGCAACGTTTGTGAGACCAGGCGATCCCCTCCCCGTGGTGATGCCGTCCTTGTCACCTTGCTCAGCCCGGGCAGTGGCACACGCTGCTGCCCCCCACGGCAGGCAGCTCCCCCCATGCTCAGCTGCATGGGCCCGTCCTGCTGACAAGCCTCTCTGCAAACCACGGGGCTCATTGCAAAATAGGTAAACAAATAAATAATCAGCCCAGCGAACGACCAAACCAAACCACCAAGTACCAGAAAACACCCAGCTTACAGCCTGCGGCTGGACGCGTGCCCTGCTCGCTGGCAGCGTGGTTATGGTGGCCTGGCACCCAGACGTGCCCTGCGCCCCGCTTACAGCACCCCACGGGGGGATTAAGTCAAAGTGAGTGCTTCAGCAAGATAAACAGGGGCTAGAGGACACCTCGGCAGCCTTATTCTGCTCAGGACCTTATGACAAGTCCTCAAACCTCTCCCGAGGTTTTCTTAGGATTTGGGAAATAGGATTTGGGAGAGGATCTGGGGTTTCTTAGCAGTGGGACAAAGCTGAGCCATTGATTCCTGGTGGCCCTTCCTGCCCCCTGGGGTGGGTGCAAGGCCCAGGGCCCCAGCAGCCACCCCGCTGCAGGAGCCCCATGCCACCCCCGGGCAGGGGACATCCCAGAGGGGCTCCCTCCAGCTCTGCTTTAGGACTCTTGGTGATGCTATGCCTTAAAAAAAAAAAAAAAGCCAGCCCTTACCCTGCCGTGGCGAGGAGCAGACTCTCTGGGGCCATGGGCGTTCGCGCCCGTTGCAATCCTCTTCCCATGCAGGTTCCCACGGGTATCTCTGGAGTCAGCTCTCCCCGGACAAGTCCCAACTCGGAGGCTGTTGCACAGCAGCGAGCTGACCCGATGCCATCCCTTCGCCAAGGACGACCCGCACGGTCCCGCCAGCCTCCCGCTGTCCGTCCTCCGTTACAGGAGGGCTCTGCCGAGCAGCTGGCCCTGCCGCCAGCCTCAGGCACCATTTGGGGTGGTTTGGGGGCTCTCCGAGCACTCGGGGTGCTCCAAACAGGAGGCAAAATGTCCAGTGTGCGCGCTAAGCACCCCTGCCAGACCCGGGTAATGAACACGGATTTTCGGTTGCATTACATTCACTTACCTGCCAGGGTTTCACTCATTCCTGAGTAATCCAGGAAAGTTTCACTAGGCTGAAGTTTTTGCCTTTCAACAAAAACCTCGATGTTTCCATTCATCTGGGGTCTAACAGGTACCCTTGCTATCCACTTTCCCAGGTGTTGGGCATGAGACATTTTGCCACTGGAAATTTTATATGGGCTCTCACGCTCTTGCTCACTGCTTGGAGGAGGAAAACAAACATCTTTGCTAGGTTTGGATGTGTCTCTGTTTATTTTTACCCTGTCTGCTAAGTGCAGATTTTCCTCATTAATCGCTAATTCCAGCCTGAGACCATGCTGCCTATTTACTTATCAGCCCCGCACGGCAGGGAGCAGACGTGTCTTCCCACCTGATGCTCTCAGCCTGGCTCTGGGTAGCATTTGTACAAAAAAAAAAAAAAAAATAAAGACGATCTTTTAAAACGCAGGGAAAACCCAGCATACTGACACACAAAACACCTCTGAAATCCAAGCGCAGAGCCAGCCGTGGCGTTTCCCCGCTGGGCTGTGCCGCTACACGGAGCTGGCTGGGAGGTTTCGAACGCGTAATTTCTGCCTGGGGAGATAAATCCCAACATGTCAAAACCAGGGGAAGAGGGTCAAGTGATGCAAGAGCTTGTTCCGAACAGGCTCATCACGACGTCTGGGGCTGTGGGGTGTCCTCCTCCAGTGCAGGACTTGGCTCCCCCCTCACTGGGACAAATAAACCCGCACGGGGTGGCAGAGACGTGCCCTGCCCCGCTGCCAGAGGGCTGGATCCACTGTCCGTGTGGGCTGTGCCCAGTTAGGAACTGGGATTTTTTTTTTTTTTAGGAGACAGGGGAAGGCAGAGAAGCCAGAGGAAGGCAGAGCAGCCAAAGGAGCCTGCTGACTGCTCCTTACCCGGGGCGAAAAGCAAAGCAAGCAGGAGATGAAAAGGCTGCGACGCCGTCTCCGTTCCCGGCAGCGTGCCCTGCCCAGCACGCCACCACATTGCCGCGGCTGGGTGGGGAGAAATCACTCCAACAGCCCAGCTCCAGCTCGGCCGCATTGCGTAAAATACGGGAACGCGCCGAGGGCAGGCTGGAGCCTACACCGCCTCCCTCCCAGGTGGGTGCCGGGGCCGTTAGGCAACAGCACCCTCGTTTTCCTGCTTAGCTTAATGATGGATTAATTACACTGGGCAAAATGGAAAGCTGGAGGCAAGCGCTGCCCTGTCCCCGGCTGCGGCTGGCACATGGGCAGGGGCGGCCAACAGATCAAGCCACCTCGCTCCAGCCCTTGTTTTCAGGAGACAGAGGCTTCATCCGCTTCAGCCACATCGGTGCAGAAGCCCGGAGCCCCCCTGCAGCCCTGGGACCTCCCTGTGGAGCCGCCGTCCCCTGTCCCCTGCTCGGCTTGGGGCACGAGGGAGGCTGCGGGCAGCTCGGCCTCTTCCCGCAGGGCCGGGAGCTTCCCGTGGTGTGGCAGCACGCCCAGGCCGGCGCCGCGGTGCTGAGCTCGCAGCCTCCTCGTCACCATCCTCCAAGTGGCTTAGTCCACAAGCGGGTAAAAGACCAGGAACGATTTCCCAGTAGATGGCATAAAAATGTTAAAAGAAGCATTTATGGGCAGTCTGCCGCCAGTAAGCGTAATCGGAGAAGTAAATGGTTGCCCAAATAGCTGCATTTCTCGGGTAAGGAGCCTGGGAACGCAGCAGGCAACGTGCTGCCTGCTCAGCAGCAGCAAGGGGACGGGGTGGCTCGCCCTGCGTCCCGCTGCTGGCATCGCCCGAGCTGCCCCCGGCAGCTGCAGCTGGGCAACTGCTCCCTGGGGGAGGCAGGAACATCCAGGAGAAAAAGGGATTAAAAGGCAGACGTTCCCTTGAAAATATTCTAAAGCCGGCGTGCGTGTTTAGACGGGAGCACGTGTGGGGTTGTGCAACAGGGCAGCGCAACGGGAGCGCGTTACAGCCAGCAGCCCTGGCAGCAGGGTGCCAGCAGCCGCCGCTGCTCCCCGACCTGCACGTGAAATAAGTGCAGCCTGAGCCTCCGAGGGGAAGCCCTGAGCTGCCGAACCCTTGGCAGAGCGCTCCTGGAAGGGCTCCTCCCGCCCGGCTTCCCACCCCCACGGCTCATCAGCGCTTTTTTGGCCAAGAGGAGCCCGTGCAGCGCTCGAGGCTGGCTGGCGACGCCATCGCCGCTGGGTGATGCTCGGTGTGAGCTCACCCGGCCCCATGGCACTGCCAGCTCCGGTTCCTTCCCAAAAGCTGCGTGACACGGGCGGCTCCGTCAGCGAGGCTAACTCGGCTCCCTGTACAAAGCACACCAGCCACCTGCGACCTTCCTCCGCTCCCTCTGGTTTAACGCTGTGGCATCCCTGACACACGATGGCTTGCCACAACTCTGCAGCTGCAGGTGCCCGAGGCAGGAAGAGTGACTGCTGCGCATGGCCAGGTGCCAGCGCCCCACGCTAGGAACCTGGGGCACGATGGGGAGCAACAAACCGAGCTGCACCTTGACAACTTTAAGACACAAGGGTGGAAGGTTTAATTTCTCTCTCGATCGCCGTTTTTTTTAGAAAGTACCAGCAGGGGCAGAGCACTGTGTCCAGCCTTTTGCCATGCCACATTTGTGCTTTGGAGCATTTTCAATCACTTGCTACAAGCTGAAACAAAAGCAGAGAGGGAACACAGCTAAGGCAGTGGGTGGCAAAGAAAATCGATTGAAAAAAGAAATGTTTTCTAGTTGGGTTCAGGCATTAAAGACTAGCTTGCCGTTTTCACTATAATTTGTTAGCTAGCTCCAGCTCCTACCTCAGACTGCGGGGACCCAGGTGCTCAAACCAGAGATGCAGCAGCTTTGATGAGTTAAGAAAACAGGATACACAAGGAAAGACAGTTTTATTAGTCCAAGTGACATAAATTTAAAAAAAAAAAAAAGGCAAGTTTTCAGGCACCTCCTTGCATCAGATAATTGCTGACTGCAGTAACAACGCTGTGATGAAGAGAGCACTAATTTAGTGGTGCCTCTCTGATTACACGATGCAGCACCAGCTGTTTGCCGAGTGTCCGTGGAACAGTGACACGAAGCACAGCGAGGAGGATCTAAAAAGTACCCAGAACTAATCGGCTGGTTCTGGCACCGTTTTCCCTCCCCTGCTCTTGCCAGCCTTGTGCCAATTAACTCAAAAAGGACTCAGCACAGATCAAAATTCCTACATGTGATCTCCTCTCCCTCACCCAGCTAAATTTGAATCATACGAAAAGCTCCATTTTAAGAAAAAAAAGTCTCATCTGAGACATTCACTCAGCCTTTAGCTTACCCCAGCCAGAGCCATCACTTCAGCTCAGTGACAGCACGCAATCACTGCCTTCGAAATATCTCAGCTTCTACAAAAGAAAGCTTCACTTATCTCCACAAGCCTACATAAAGCTGCTCTCTGTAAAGCTATTTATCAGCCTTTCAGCACACTCCCTCTGTAAACCCCAGGTGCTGAGAAAGTGCTCTGCTTCCCAGGTTGCACGAGCTGCAAAAGCTGTTACTTAAGAGTCCAATGCTCGCAGTTTCTGGGAAAAAAAAAAACAGTTGTTCCTGTAGATTAATAAGGTGGGTATTCCATACAGCAAGCACACGTGTGGACTGATTGCAGTCACCCTGGAGAACAGACCTACTTGATGACACCACATAGAAGAGCCTGAGCTTGCAAGCCAGACCAGGGCTGGAAAAAAATATGTATTTGGTATGTTTTAGTTGACTATGCTGTTCAGTTGGCTCAGACCAACAAGAAACAGCTAAAGAAAGCAGCACTTCTGTTTTCCTGTAACTGGCTTGCAACCCACCTCTCTTCCTTGGTTAAACCAAAAGAGCTCAGATAGAGGCATCATTTCAGTCTGAGCTTCACCTCACTTTCAGCCCCAGAAGGGCAATTAGCATTTGCACCAAGCTTCTGCACATCTCCAGAGATTAAAGGACGTGATCTTTTCACAAACTAGTTTAGTGGAGGTATTATTACAGGCTGAGGTCTGACCTCAGAGCATTGCCCTGCAGCCCCAGGAGGACCTGTCTCTGAACAGCAGCCCTTTGTACCCAGCTCCATTTCCCCTCCCTTCCAGGAGTCAGTCTGACTTGCCCTAGTCAGGCTAATAACAGTTTACACTTGCCATGAGCAGATGCACAAGCTGAAGCCTCCAAGGTAGGGCAGGTTTGAAATGACTCATGTTTAGCACTAGTTCTCAGGTTTACAGCAACTGCAGTCATATTAAAGGCTCGCTTTTGACACTGCTGTAAGCACACTCAAGCAAATAGACTGCAGCAGTGCAGCCAGGAAGGTGTGCTAGCACACAAAAACAGCCAGCTTAGCATAACTAGGAAAATCAAGTCGCTTAAATCTCACAGACATTCAGTTAACACATCTAACACACCGTCAGGCCAAAACAACAGTTTATTTCATTTTCAACAACATCTCAGCCATCAAAAAATAAACTCTAACACAGATGGATGGAAGACTTCTCTACAGTGTAACTAAGTGGGCTCTGACCCCAGGGGTTTGAATTGGAGTGACATTTTATTATTCATCCAATAAGTTAGGAAGCATGAGAATAAAGTGCTTTATTTCTGAGCTGGTATGAGGTCATCAATGGACTGGCCTTTCTCAAGGCGTTTTTCCATTTCAATGAGCAGCTTCACACCATCCACCACCATCTGCACCAGCTCCACCTCAGAGAAGCCAAGGCGATCAGCATTGGAGACATCAAACACTCCTCCAACAGCAGCTGTGTCCACACCACCTGGAGCAAGAGTTTTAATTAGTACGTGACCACTGCTTGAGCCAGTAAGTCTACCTTTCTTCCCTCACCAGCCTGAGGTGGGAGCACAGCAAGACAGTTCTCTACAAGTTGCCACCACCTCCTCCTCCCTGCAGGGAGATAAAGCTACATGTGACTAAACATGAGCCACTTTGAGCACACCATTAGGCGAGCTTTTTAATTCTTTTAATCCATGAGTAATCTAACCTGTGGCCAGAAGTACGTGCTGTAGCTATTTCCCAGTCACAAGTTAAATCAGAATTCCCATCCCTGCTTACAACAGGCTTACTAGGTCCACCTTATCTGGTGGTCAGAATACCACAGGGAAGGATATGCCTAGGAGTGCTCAGAAGCTGGATATGATAAGGTTTAAGCAAAGTATCTGCATCTCCACCTCTTTGAAACTATGACTTTAAGGCTCGGTTCTAACCACGTGCCTTCAAAGGCTCCCTTCTGGACAGTCACTGTCAGCATGAACCAAGACTTGACTTTGGTTGTAGCCAGGCTCTCGCTGCTGCCTGGTCAGAGGCAGCCTGACATGGGCATCACTGCACCCTCACTTCTCACCTGTGCCTCGTTTCTGCAGCCGAAGCCTCTTGAGGACTTCTCCAAACTTCTCATGTTTCCCAAGGTTTGGCAGCTTGATGTGCACACCAGCACGGAGCCCCGTTCCCAGGTTGGATGGGCAGGTCAGGATGTAGCCCAAATGCGGATTCCACATGAACTCATGGTTTTTGGACTTGAAGAGATTTTCTATCTATAAATAGAAAGAATGAATGTTTAGAGATTGTTCTCTGCCTGAAAGATGTAGGTCATCCATTAGTGCTCATTTACAGCTTCAGTCGCATAGCAACAGCCACAACAGTTGGAGCAGCTATTTCAGTCAGTCACATAAGCCCCCTCCATTTGGGAAGGAAAGTCACCAACCAGGGGCTTTTAAGGCCTTCGTCTTTCTCACTGCTGGGAGCAAGATTAAGCTGAAGCTCCACTACAAAGCCTAAAGTCACTATCTACTGGCAAGCTTGATTTAGTGCATGTTGAATTGGCCTATCTGTTAGGATTAAGGAAGGGGCTGGTAAGGCTCAAGTTGATATGAAGACCAGATGCTGAGAAAAGCATTCAGCCTAGAAACTTCAGTCCATCTTTGTCCATCCACTTTCAAGCAATTTCTCCTCCCACCCAGAGTCTCTAAATGCTGGGATTTATAGAACCATGTAGAGGGCCTTTAAGCAGTTTAGACACTTTGATAAGGGTATCAGATTAAGAAAACTCACTCTAGATTTCATGATGCTTTGCCAGTACAGACATTTTAGAGCCCTCACAGCTAAAGGCCTCATCAGGGTGCTCCCACAGACCCCAATTACAAAGAAGTACTCTGTGGAACAACAGAGAACACTCTGGCAATGCAGGATGTATCCTACACTCCTGGATTGGAAGAGCATATATTGTCAGCTCAAACCAGAGAAATGTTTAACATTTACACCTACGGCTCAGTCAATATTTGATTTACCTGTGTTAGTCCAGTACAGAAGCGGGTAAATACTTCCTTCATGTTGCCACCTTTCTGCATGGAAATAACTCTAAGGTGATCCTCCTCATTGATCCAGACAAGGAAAGTCTTGTTATCATTGTGCCTAGGAGACAAGACAAAAATGTCCATTTTCAGTATAGATATAACAGCACCAAATTACTCATTACTGTTGCTTTTGAGAAGCCTATTTGGTTGCTCCTTCAAAAAAAAAAAATCTTGCTTTTTTTATTCATCCAGGCACTAAGAGTTAACCTAGTACTTTTACCCTGCTCTTTTCATGGGGTGGTTGGAAGTGGCCTGTACCTAGACAGGTCAGAATAAGCAGTAACCATAACCCTGGCTAGTGCCATGTATGAAAGCCTAGCATTCAGTCAACCGCCTATTTTGGTCCTGAGTTTACAGATTTAGATTTAGGTTGGTCAGAGTTTGCAGGAAGGTGATTAATGCAGACACTGACACAGCCCAGTACACAGATGTTCATAAGGACACCATGTTGACAATGTATAACCAAGACTTATCAGAATTTTATCACATTCTGTTAGGCTGCACTTTGTACCTTATAAGAGAACTACGGAGAATTTCCACTATTCATTTAGATCAAGGGCTCTTCAGAGATGCTATAAAAACCTCCAAATACCAATGACCACTCTACCTTAGCTTGCAGCTGGTCAATATTTATCACACTAATAATTTCCCAGCTTGATTATGATCAAGAATTAACTAGTACCTGATGAAAGTTATTTATGCGCACTGAGACTTTACACTTCAAGCCTGTACATTAGTCATGCTCAGATGACAGCACTATCTAGTGCTTGCATCTGCAGGTAGGTGACGCAATCTTAAAGGTGACCTACAGAAACAAAGCATGCTTCCTCTGAGCTGTATTGAAGCAGCTACAGTAATAAGCTTGGAGTGTTCCAGCTGTTAAAAACTAGCCCTTCGCTTACAAGGGAGCAAGTTAATTATGCTGCAGAAGCTCCTGAGGTGCAGAGTTCTATGTAGGTGACCCACATCTAACAAGCAGAATCCTTCTGCTCCACACCTCTGCAGCAGTCAACTCATGCCATTGAGTCTCGGGGGGGGGGGAGGGAAATATCACTTGTACAGGTAAAGCCATCCTAGTCTGGCATCAGTGAGTTTCTGAAAGCAGAAGCATTGAGACTACACAGGAGTTACTACGAATCCAGCACCAGGTTTCAGCTAAACCCATGCTGTGGTTTGTCACCCGAAGTTACTCTACACTCTTAAGATGAGAAACAAATGCAGTGATACATCAACTCTTTTAGAAGTTATCTCCTTTCCTAGGCTGCTTTGGTTACAGTCTGGTGCTTCACAAACCTGTGCTGGAAGGGTAGACTCTGCCTACAAGCTAGCCCAGCTGGCTTGTTCGTACCAGCCCAATGCTAACACTTCTCCAAATTCTGCTTTCAGATGCAACTTCCCCAGAGGATACCACAGAAGATTCTCCTCAGATTCAGCAGTATGAGCTCAGAGCCTGCCATTCTGCCCAGCAGTATTAGCCACAACCAAAATTTCAAGATTTTTTTTTTTCCAGGGACTTCATGCAATGCCTCCCTTCTGGGCATACACTCACCAGATGCCTCTGGCGTCAGGCCAATCTCGTGCCATCCCAGATGCCAGCAGAAGAGGAGAAACAGGCTTGTCGAACAAGAAGTGGTCATCAATCAGCTGCTGCTGCTCCGCATCGGTCATGTTCCTCAGGGCATAGTACTTCCCCTTGAGATCACCTCCCAGACTACCCAGAGCTGAAAGAGAGTCACTTTTAGGATGGAACCAAAGATGACAAATGTTGCCAGCATTTTAGAGACTGCATTCAAACTATCTGCTCGTTTTGGTTCCTCCCTTGCTTTCATCTGTAATGTCAATGCCTTTGTGGCATTGCAGAACTTAAGGCTGTATCAGATGATTTGTCTGCACCTTCCAGGCTTAAACAAGTCGCCTTTGTTCTCGTACATGCAGTATGGGATCACTACAGCTGCTTAATTGTAGAAGTAGAGTGCTTTCTTCCAAGAAGAATCAAGGTCACAAATACAACAAGCAGTATTCTAGTCAAGGACTGTTACTCTGCCCTTGAGAAGTTTTGGAACAGTGACAGCATCGGTCTCCAGGAATGCACCTTGAGAGTCTCCTTCCCTCTCACTTAAAGGAGGTGGGAGACAACAAAAAACTGCAGCTAAGAAGTTCCACTGAAGACTAGAGTGAGCTCTAGTCAACTGCACACTTGGAGCAAGACTACACCTCTAAGCAAGCTGAACCTTAATGAAAGTCAATTAAAAGCAGCCACAAAATACTGCAAATGTGACTCAAGCCCTGAAGTTGCTACATACCTGTTACATTTCAAGCTTGAGCCATGATGAACCAGCCTCTTTCCCCACACACAGAGAAAGCTTTCAAGATCAGCAAAGGTCAACTTAACAGAGTCCAACTTCCCTCTGACATGTGCTCTTGCTCTAAGCTAGAAACTGTAATGCTGATGCAACTGGAATTCAAACTGCCGTTTTCAGGGAGAGCTCTGTGTTCAGACTAAGCCTTGAGGAAGGCAGCTTTTGCCAACTGCCTCCATTCTCAAACTGCAAGGAGCACCTCTTGCCCAGATGTTAGTAGTTCCCCCTGATCAGCGGGTTCTCACTTTACCTTCAACAGAGAGCTTTTCAATAGCCCGCCTCTCTCCTCTACTACAGTGAGGGGGAAGACAGAATCCACGGATGCTCCTGCCAGTTCTGACACGAGAGCTGAGCACGTAATTGGGATCCAGGTCATCACCACCCTACAAGATTAGGAAATCGGTGAGTACAGCCTTGTTGCCAAAATACTTACCCTAAATAATGCAGCTCCTGTGCATTTGGGCGTGCACCTTATACTTGAGACTGACTACTTGGCCTCTGAGCAGACATACTTGGGGACCATTTTCTTCAGCTTTAGCACAAATATCTGTGTAACACAACCCTTGTTCTGAAGCTGAGGCTAGGGCTACCAAGTACATGCTAGAAAATAGGGACACCATCAGGCCATCAGTTTTACATCTAAGAGCAGCATCTGAGCTTGTTACCCCTTTTAGATCTGCAATCCAGAGGCATCAACATAAGAAATCCTTATTTAGGTAGCCATAACAATGGCTATTCTATAGCATGAGACCACCAGCTCATTTTTAGTATACAAGATCATAACATAGGAAGTGTTAAGGTTTGTAACAGCCCTTGATTCCTCAGAACGGGCTGTTTCACTTGACTACAGCCAAGAGCTGACAGAAATACACGTTCAACGTGTTTGGCATAGCCTCTGCTGCAGCAGCCCATCAAGCAAGTTCCTGCTGCATGCCAGCTGCCTGGTTCTACCCAGCTATTGAAACCCCACAGCAGCAGGCTCTGAAGTAAGACTGCACTGGGCACACTGCCCATCAGTCCACGCAGGGTGAAACTGAGAGGACAGGGCCTGAGCAATCAGTTCAGGCAACTGCCAACGACTTTACCCAGGCCTTTAATTGATCAAAAGTGTATACCTGCAGGTTACCAGCATTCAGGTCGGTCTTGTGTTGATCAGTTGGTTTGTAGCCACCGTGCCTGTCTTCAATAACTGGATCAAAGAGTTCCTTAAACACATCATAGGATTCTTCATCGCCAGCTACGCATCCTACTGTCATTATGAAGGGATGGCCTGGAGTGGTAATAAAGTCAGAAGAGCTAAGTTTGGGTGATGTTTGGCTGTACTCCAACGCAGCACTAACCAGGCAAGTTCTTTAGTGGTAGGTCTAGTCACTTAGAAATGCATTCTCACATAGGAGCAGTTGAGAGACCCTACATTTTACATTTCATCCAGTTAGTCAAAATGCAGTGCTATGGAAAACCATAGCTGTTGCCATTAAAACACGTTTTTGTCAAGCTTTGGTTTAGGACAATTTTGCACAGCACATCCGATTTTACTAGCTAATTTAGACCAGCAGATAAAACGATACCTAAACAATCATGCTTTGCTCTAAGCAAGCACGCATCGCTTTGTTTGCTCAGCTACAGACAGAACTGCATTTTTGTAGTCTGCTCATAAATACCACCTCCACAAGCTTAGTTTAAGTCACCATATTCAAAAGCACCAGTTACTTCAGCTGGTTCACACAGAATATTCTCAACGCATTTTACCAGGATTATCAACCCCAGTCTGAATGACATCATCCAGGGTGAAGCCACTGGGCGTGACTCTGTCTCTCAGTTTCTTGTACAAATCCGGGGTTAGCACTTTGGCCATGTGGTTGTTGTGGGTGCTCAGGTCCGGGTACTCCTCATCGGGAGGCAGTCTCTGATTATTTAGTTGGGCCATTTTGATATTGCTAGAGTAAAAATAAATACTGTAATGTTAACACGTAAACACATCTGCTCCCCCTTTTTTCATAGAAGTGCTACAGAACATCACATATCCACTTTGGAATAGGACAAGATCAGAACAGCCGGGTAAGCCCACACAGCATAAGAGAATTTCCCCCCCCAAGCTGTGTAAAAATTAGAACAAGCTTTTTTTTTTGGTTCGGATTTAAAGTATTTAGCAGAGCAGTTACATAATTGAAGTGTCTGGGAATTGGTGTGTCAGATCACAGCAAGGAACATGGCTTGATGGAACAAGGCCTCTTTTAACACGGCCATGCGTTTAGAGCCATCCTGCAGCGCTTTATGAGACCTGCCTCTCGGCAGCTCGAGAGCCTTGGGGGCTGTTGTCAAGAAGCACTTCCAGGAACGAGGGAGAACAGATCGTTATGTAGATCTAACGGGCCCGGCCGTTACCTGGGTTGTCAACCCCAGTCTGGATGACATCATCCAGCGTAAATCCACTGGGAGTCTGTTTGTCCCTCAGCTTCTTGTACAGGTCCAGGGTCAGCACCTTGGCCATGTGATTGTTGTGAGCGCTCAGGTCGGGGAACTCATCATCAGCAGAGTGCTTCATCTTCAGGAGGTTGTGGCTGTTTGAGAAGGGCATGTCTGACCCTACCGCAGTCACTGGGGGAGAGAGAGGGGGAGCCTATCACCTGGGGGCTCGGCAAGCCTCCCCAACACCCAGGGGAGGACGCCAGGCACCCAGCAAGGTCACCTTGGCTGTCATTCCACACGTGCCTTTCACACCTTTGTTGTCACAACACCTTCCACCAAAACAAGGCGGGATAAAAAGATTGGGGAAAAAAAGTTTTCCACCTTCGCAAGCCTTGCCCTGTCCTTTAAACACCCCGGCAAGGGCAGGGCCGGTCCCGGCTGCTCGGAGACACGAAGGAGGCGAAGGGACGAGCCCAAGGGCGGGCAGGGCAGCCCTAGGGGGGTCCTGGAATGGCTTAGAGGGGCTGAAGGAGCACTGGGGGGTCTAGGAAAGCACGGGGGAGGGCCGGGGGGCTCCGCGCCCCAGGGAAAGGGGGGGGTCCGGCAGCGCCCGCGGAGCCCCGGTCGGCCGGGTCCGCCTGTCCCGCTGGGGAGCGGAGCGGTGGGAGGCGTTATACAACGGACGGCTCCCTCGGGGGACCTGGCTGGGGCGAACCTATGTAACTACCCTGCTAAATACCGGGTTAAGCCGGGTTTACAGCGGGGCGCCGGCCGCGGACGAGCCCGGTAAGCACCTGCGCCGCGCCCCCTGCCCCGCATCCCCCCATCCCGCTCCCCCCAACGCCCTCCCAGCCGCACCCATACAATACAAAAGGAAAAAAATAATTTTTCTCTCTCTCTTTTTTTTTTTTAAAGCCTCAGGACGGCTCGGCTGCCCCGGGACTTACCGAGGGCTCCGCAGCCAAAGCAATGACCTCCGCGCCCAGCTCCGCACCCAACCGCTGCCCTCGCCGAACTGGAGCCGCGGCGCTGCTGCCGCGCCGCTTTTATATAGGGAGCGAGCCGCCGCCCCATTGGCCGCTATTTATAGCCCATTCATTCCACTGGCCGAGGCGCGGGGGGGCGGAGCCAACGGCCCGTCGCCGGCCGCGGCCAAGCCGGCCGCCATTTTGCGCGGCTTCGGGGCGGGCGGCGGGCGGGGGTCGGCGCGTGCTTGGCGCCGCCCGGTCCCTCACGGGGCTGTGGGCACGAAGCCGCCTCCGCGCCCCATCAGCCCAGAGCCGCGAGTGTCCCCAAAACACGGTGCTTTTACACAGCAGGGCGGGCAACGGGGCTTCTTGTTGAGGCTTCGTGCCTTGGTTGAGGGTTCAGTAAGGTGTAATTATCTGCCGCCCCACAAATAACGGCTCTGTAGGGCCGGGACCAGCATGAGGCGGTGATGGGAGCGATTAACGGCCCACGGGCTCGCCTGACAAAGTCTCTCCATGGCTGTTGGGCTGCTGGTGAGCCTGTAGCACCTGTGAGGAGCAGGGTCCATCACTGAGCCACCCCAAGGGCTGGACGCTGGCCTCTCCTCGCCTCCAGCCATGGGCTGGCTCATTTATATCTGAATTTGGACATGTATATATTATGTAACGTGTAGAAGGTCTCCTGCTTTTGTCATATGCAAAAAGGGAACCTTAAATTTTATTACAGAGTCTGGTTTCTCCCTGAAGACAAGAGCAGAAAGGCTGGGATTTGACCCCTCTGAAACTCACCTTGAATTCATAAATAGTGACTTCCATCAGTCTGAAGGATTTCTCTCACAGCTATGAAGCGGCTGAGAATTTCATTGTTTACCGAAATAAAGCAGTCAACTATCTTGATGTGCTTTTCACCTTCACATAACAGTTTCTTTATCTTTCTCTGAAGTGCAACAGAATCCATGTTTATCTTCCCGTCTGGGTCGTGTATTTAACCAAATGGATGCAGATCTAAGTCACGGCATTGCTTTGCTTCAGAGGAGTTGTCAGAAGACAGCAACAGAAACTCTTTTCCCACCTCCATTCTTTCAGCACCACAACCAGTACCCTCATCAAGATGGCAAGAAGTGTAAAGCAGCATACAGAATTGCTTAGGATTAATAAATAAATAAATAAATAGATCATTACAAAATAAAGCACAGACTACTTCAAATAAAAATGTGTTGTGTTTGGCTGCCATCCACATTTCCAAGCTACTCCAAGTCTGATATACTGAGATGCTGAGTACACAGATCTCCAGCAGAAGTCAAAGGCGCAGCATCCGTGCAAGTCTGGTCTCTTATCTCCCGGATCAAAGAACAAATCCTCTCTAAGTCTCCTCTGCCTTTTTAACCTCACAAAGTCTTCCCCTAAATTTTACTAGTTTCACACATTGCTCGTACTTCAGAATAGTGTAAGTTGCAAGTAAAAACATTCATATGCAAGTGTTAAATGGACATGAGTGTAAAATCATACCCAGAATCCTCATAATACTTTTTATTCCTTGATGATCTCAGTTGCAACATTTTCTTTTTTTTTTTTTTTTTTTGCCAAATTCACAGGGAGTTCCGATTAAGGATTTTTTTCTTTTTTCTTTTTAACGTAAACCAGTTATTATTTTTAACGTAGAAGAATACAAATAATACTAAGAACAACTTCTACAATTGTATTTTCCAGTGTTTTTCATCACAAAAAACAAAAAGCATTACCACAAGGTACTGAAGGCTCCTTTTGTCTTATCCCATAATCTATTGCCACTTGTGAGAGAATTAATCAACTGTTCTTTACTATAATTGTTTTATAGATTTGTGGAGTCAAGGTTACCTCAAGAACCCAAATCCAAGGATTTACTTCTGCTCATTGGATACGCTCTTTCCCTCCCAGTCCTGCAGAACAGGGAATACCAGTCATTTTAGTTATTATAAGCCAGTCGTGTTCTCAATGTGCCATTCATTATAGCACTTCCGACACAAACAGACACCTCTTCTTCACACAACTTTTGTCTGAAAAAAGACTTGTAAAGAGAGTCAGGGTGGCGACATAATCAAAATATATCCAGTGTACATGTTTAATAAACACTGCACCCCTTGCCCCCTTTTTCTCACCATTACTTTTCAAATTTCTAAAATTCAGTAAGTCAGAAGTGGTTATTACCTCACTGGGTTTTATCCACCCAATGTTTTGAGATTTGTTGAAAACTGTGTGTAAAGTGGATCCTACCTCCGTTACAGCATCCCATCCCAGCCTCCCTAGTGACTTCATTATAGATGCTGTGCTGTGTGTCAACAGCCTCTGATCAACTGTTTTATCTAGCTCATCTGCTGAGAGAATACTTTCTTTGGATAAGCCTGTATTGCCTGTTAGACTGTGATAAAGGCACCAAAACATACCTTCCATGCTGGGATGATATCAGTGCATACTGACTTGTAAACTACGATGCAGCTTGGCAGTTTGTGATGGAAAGGTGGATTGATTACTCCAGAGATCTCTGCACTAAGCTTTAACAATAAAGAATCAAGGGAAGTTGATCATGGGCCATGAAGCTAACTTCCTAAGAGGCTTAATTATAAATGTTATGCAGTGTAGAACTGCAAGAGGAGATGGGTGTTGGCTAGTGAATGTGTCTTCTGAAATTATTCATGTGAACGTAAGATGAACCTGAAGAAATAAGGTATAAACATCTTCTTGAATATCTAGAAGAATACTTCCAAATTAGGAAATAGCAAGAGAAAACAGTTTACTACGTATAATTGATTTTTTTTTTCCAATGCCTAACATAACTAAACAGCAAGAACTGGCTGGAGCTGCATCTGCTTAACTTCACAAATGAAAATTTTCTTCCCATTTTAATTTATCATTTAATATAGATCTGCCTAGTAATTA